>NC_072005.2:54985000-56280833 GCF_028885655.2 Pongo abelii
TTTTTTGAGACAGAGTCTCTCTCTGTCACCCAGGCTAGAGTGCAGTGGTGCGATCTCAGCTCACTGCTACCTCCACCTCCCGGGTTCAAGTGATTCTCATGCCTCAGCCTCCCAAGTAGCTGGAATTACAGGCATCATCATGCCTGGCTAATTTTTGTATTTTTAGTAGAGACGGGGTTTCATCATGTTGGCCAGGCTGGTCTTGAACTCCTGACCTCAGGTGATCCGCCCACCTCAGCCTCTCAAAGTGCTGGGATTTACAGTTGTGAGCCACCCCGCCCAGCCAGATGTTCGAATTTTGATGTGGATTAAATTGAGTTACTAGATCACTTTCAAAAGCATCATCTTTTTTTTTTTTTTTTTTTTTGAGGGGGTCTTACTGTGTTGCCCAGGCTGGAGTGTGGTGGCATGACCCCATCCTCACTGCAGCCTCGACCTTGTGCTCAAGCAATCCTCCCACCTCAGCCTTCTGAGTAGTTGGTACTGCAGGCAGGTGCCACCACACCCAGCTAAGTTTTTGTTGTTGTTGTTGTTGTAGAGACCAGGTCCATGCTGTTAAAACTAACTACCCGAGACTGGGTAATTTATAAAGAAAAGAGCTTTAATTGACTCACAGTTCCACAGGGCTGGGGAATCCTCAGGAAACTTACAATCATAGCAAAAGGGGAAGGGGAAGCAAGGCACGTCTTATATGGTGGCAGGAGGGAGAAAGAGCAAGAGGAGGGAACCACCACACAGTGTCAAGCCATCAGATCTCGAGCGAACTCACTCATGATCACAAGAACAGCATGGGGGAAACTGCCCCCACGATCCAATTACCTCCCACCATGTCCTTCCCTGGACCCGCTGAGATTATAATTCATGATGAGATTTCAGTGGGGACACAGAGCCAAACCATATCAGTTGCCAAGGCTGATCTTAAACTCCTGGGCTCCAGCAATCCTCCTGCCTCAGCCTCCCAAAGTGCTGGGATTATAGGCATGAGCTACCGTGCCCAGCCGCGTTGTCATCTTAATACTGTTGTCTTCCAGTCTATAAACTTGGGATGTCTTTCCATTTATGTCTGTTACGAATTTCTTTCTTTCTTTTGTGTATTGACTGTCAGTCTTTCACCATTGAGTAGGATGTTTGCTGTTGGTTTTTCATAAATGCCTAAGCCAGTGTTTCTGTTTTGTTTTGTTTTCTTCTTTTTTGAGATGGAGTCTAACTCAGGCTGGAGTGCAGTGGTGTGATCTTGGCTCACTGCAAACTCTGCCTCCTGGGTTCAAGCGACTCTCCCGCCTCAGCCTCCCAAATAGCTGGGATTACAGATGCCTGCCACCAGGCCTGGCTGCTTTTTGTGTTTTTAGTGGAGGCAGGGTTTCCCCATGTTGGCCAGGCTGGACTTGAGCCCCTGACCTCAAGTGATCTGTCTGCCTCAGTCTCCCAAAAAGCTGGGAATACACATGTGAGCCACCGCGCCCTGCCTAAGCCAGTGTTTCTTATTTTTTATTTTTATTTTTTTGAGATGGAGTCTCACTCTGTTGCCCAGGCTGGAGTGCAATGGCACAGTCTCGGCTCACTGCAAACTCTGCCTCCCGGGTTCAAGTGATTCTCCTGCCTCAGCCTCCTGAGTACCTGGGATTACTGCCCACCACCACACCGGGCTAATTTTTGTACTTTTAGTAGAGACAGGGTTTCACCGTGTTGGCCACGCTGGTCTCCAACTCCTGACCTCAGATGATCCACCCCCCTCGGCCTCCCAAAGTGCTGGGATTACAAGCTTGAGCCACCGTGATCAGTCAGCCAGTGTTACATTGCCTCAGGGGAGTCTTTCCAAACACTCATCCCTTGAGATGTTTGTAAACTTGTATAACGCCATAAAAATGATTTTAACCACTCACACATTTCTTAGAAATGCTTGTTCCCTGGTGCCATAAAGAAATAGCACTTGCGGCCGGGCGTGGTGGCTCACGCCTGTAATCCCAGCACTTTGGGAGGCCGAGGCGTGCAGATCACAAGGTCAAGAGATCGAGACCATCCTGGCTAACACGGTGAAATCCCGTCTCTACTAAAAATACAAAAAAAATTAGCCAGGCGCGGTGGCAGGTGCCTATAGTCCCAGCTACTCAGGGGGCTGAGGCAGGAGAATGGCGTGAACCCGGGAGGCAGAGCTTGCAGTGAGCCGAGATCGCGCCACTGCACTCCAGCCTGGGCAACAGAGTGAGACTCCGCCTCAAAAAAAAAAAAAAAAAAATAGCACTTGAACATAAATTTAATTTCCTCAGCAAGGCCATTTTTTTTTTTTTTTGAGACGGAATTTCACTCTTGTTGCCCAGGCTGGAGTGCAATGACACCATCTCCACTCACTGCACCCTCCGCCTCCAGGGTTCAAGCAATTCTGCTGTCTCAGCTCCCGAGTAGCTGGGATTACAGGCATGCACCACCACGCCCGGCTAATGTTGTATTTTTAGTAGAGACGGGGTTTCTCCATGTTGGTCAGGCTGGTCTCAAACTCCTGACCTCAGGTGATCCACCCGCCTTGGCCTCCCAAAGTGCTGGGATTACAGGCATGAGCCACTAAGCCCGGCCAGCAAGGCCATTTTTACTTTCTGCAGAAAAGGTACACTCGCCAGCAGTTTTGCCACAAGAGTACACCGAACAAAGAAGACAGGGTCATTTATAACCTGACACATCCACCCTACTGCTGTGTCAGTTTCCATTGGCTGGAACGGGACCTCACATTCTGTATTTGTCCCGATTGGCTAGCAACTTGGAACTTTTTAAAAGAGGCAAAGGCAGAGGAGAACAAAGGAAGGGGGAAGTAACCTGTGGAATGTTGAGAAAGGTAAAAACACCTTCAAATAAGGAAGAGGAACAGGCTATGACCTAATGCTTGTTTGGACCAGTATAAGCATGCCAGGGCAAACATTTAGGCTAAATTGTGGGAGCTAAGAACATAAAGTACATTGATTTCTTTATTACGGCTAGCAGATATTTAAGAATGTTAGCACAGGTCTTTGAATACATTTTACTTCTAAGAGAAGTTACTATTTATTCCTAATTAGATGGGGAGGAAAGTCTCTTTGAAGAGGAACCGCTACTTTAATTTTTACACATTGCTAACTGATGAAATTGTATTTGGAGACTCACTCTGTAAATTGCCTCTTTCCTTATTTTTCCATTTTTTATTTTTAGATTACTTATTTATTTATTTTGAGACACAGTGTCACTCTGTCACCCAGGCTGGGGTGCAGTGGCTCAATCTTAGCCCATTGCAACCTCGGCCTCCCGGTTTAAAGGGATTCTCCTGCCAGGCTGGTTTCACTATGTTGGCCAAGCTGGTCTCAAACTCCTGACCTCAAGTGATCTTCCCGCCTCGGCCTCGGAAAGTGCTGGGACCACAGGTGTGAGCCACAGCGCCCGGCCCTCTCCTCTTTTGGCCTTGGGCTTTATACTCAACAATGACCACCAGATGGTGCTGCAGGCACATCACGCGTTGCCTGAAGCACAGCATGCTGTGGCTGGGTTATTACAGTTGAGATTTATTTACCTGGATTTATTATTTTATTTATTTATTTATTTATTTATTTCAGTAGGAAAGGTAGGGCCTGCTATTTACCAGGTGTTTTTTTTTTAAGTGACAGAGAAAGACTGTCTTAAACACACACACACACACACACACACACACATTTTATAAAACAGTTTAATGGCCGGGCGCGGTGGCTCATGTCTTAATCCCAGCATTTTAGGAGGCTGAGGCGGGAGGATGACCTGAGATCAGGACTTCAAGACCAGCCTGGCCAACATGGTGAAACCCCGTCTCTACTAAAAATACAAAAATTAGCCAGGTGTGGTGGCTCACACCTGTAGTCCCAGCTACTCAGGAGTCTGAAGCAGGAGAATTGCTTGAACCTGGGAGGCAGAGGCTGCAGTGAGCGGAGATCGTGCCATTGCACTCTAGCCTGGGCGACAGAGCAAGACTCCATCTCAAAAAAAGAAAAAACAGTTTTTAGGCCCCATTATGCCTCTGTGTGATTCTCTGTGTCCTAATCTTGGCCACACACACACACACACACACACACACACACACTTATTATTTTTCTTGAGACAGTATTGTTCTGTTGCTGAGGCTGGAGTGCAGCGTTGTGATCTCGGCTCACTGCAGCCTCCACCTCCCAGGTTCAAGCGATTCTCCTGCCTCAGCCTCCAGGGTAGCTGAGATTACAGGTGCTCGCCACCACACCCGGCTAATTTTTCTATTTTTAGTAGAGACAGGGGTCTCGCCATGTTCACCAGGCTGGTCTCAAACTCCTGGCCTCAGGTGATCCACCCGCCCCGGCCTCCCAAAATGCTGGGATTACTGGCGTGAGCCACGGCACCCAGCCCTGTTTGTTATTTTAAAATGAAGACATCCTTAAGCATGAAAATGTCTTTAAATATTTTGAAAAAAGGTTTCTAAAGCCATGAAGGCCTATAGTACCCTACGTCTTATATAATTAAATTATAATTAAAGATTTAATCTGGCCGGGCACGGTGGCTCACACCTGTAATCCCAGCACTTTAAGAGGCCGAGGCGGGAGGATCACAAGGTCAGGAGATCGAGACCATCCTGGCTAACATGGTGAAACCCCGTCTCTACTAAAAATACAAAAAATTAGGCAGGCGTCGTGGTGGACACCTATAGTCCCAGCTACTGGGGAGGCTGAGGCAGGAGAACGGCGTGAACCCGGGAGGCGGAGCTTGCAGTGAGCTGAGATCGCGCCACTGCCCTCCAGCCTGGGCGACAGAGTGAGACTCTGTCTCAGAAAAAAAAAAAAAATTTAATCTTTGCAGATATTCATTTTCTCACAGAATTGGACTCTTTTTTTTCTTTTTCTTTCTTTCTTTTTTTTTTTTTGAGACAGGGTCTTGCTCTGTTACCCAGGTGGAGTGCAGTGGCATCAACACAGCTCACTGCAGCCTGGAACTCTTGGCCTAAACCCATCCTCCTATCTCAGCCTACCGAATAGCTGGGACCACAGGCACACGCCACCATGCGCAGCTAATTTTTTTTATTTTTTGTAGAGGAGGGGGGTCTCACTATGTTGCCCAGGGTGGTCTCAAACCCCTGGGCTCAAGTAATCCTCCTGCCTTGGCCTCCCAGAATGCTGGGATTATAGGCATGAGGCACCAACACAAAGTTATTTTCTAAAGTGAGCTGCGGCACCAACACTCACACCTACTCGCTGTGTGCCCAGCACTGCTCATGAACAGCAGTTCTTGAACCCTTTGGTCCCAAGACCCCTTCACATTCTCAAAAATCACTGAGGCTGAGCACGGTGGCTCACGCCTGTAATCCCAGCACTTTGGGAGGCTGAGGCGGGTGGATCACCTGAGGTCAGGAGTTCCAGACCAGCCTGGCCAACATGGTGAAACCCCATCTCTACTAAAAATACAAAAAAAAAAGGCCAGGCGCGGTGACTCACGCCTGTAATCCAGCACTTTGGGAGGCCGAGGCGGGTGGATCACGAGGTCAGATCAAGACCATCCTGGCTAACACAGTGAAACCCCATCTCTACTAAAAATACAAAAAAAATTAGCTGGGCGTGGTGGCGGGCGCCTGTAGTCCCAGCTACTCGGGAGGCTGAGGCAGGAGAATGGGGTGAAGCCTGGAGGCGGAGCTTGCAGTGAGCCGAGATGGCGCCACTGCACTCCAGCCTGGGTGACAGAGCAAGACTCCATCTCAAAAAAAAAAAAAAAAAAAAAAAATTAGCCGGGCTTGGTGGCAGGCACCTGTAATCCCAGCTACTCGAGAGGCTGAGGCAAAAGAATCGCTTGCACCCGGGAGGCAGAGATTGCAGTGAGCTGAGATTGCGCCACTGCACTCTGGCCTGGGTGACGGTGAGACTCCATCTCAAAAATCATAATAATAACAATAATAAATTGATGGGCGGGCATGGGGGCTCACGCCTGTAATCCCAGCACTTTGGGAGGCCGAGGCGGGTGGATCGCGAGGTCAAGCGATAAAGACCATCCTGGCCAACATGGTAAAACCCCTTCTCTACTAAAAATACAAAAAAAAAAAAAATTAGCTGGGTGTGGTAACGCACACCTGTAGTCCCAGCTACTCGGGAGGCTGAGATAGGACAATCTCTTGAACCCAGGAGGCAGAGGTTGCAGTGAGCCAAGACCATGTCTCTGCACTCCAGCTTGGCGACAGAGCAAGACTCGGTCTTAATAATAATAATAATAATTGATTACATTGTACCAGCTCTAGAAAAGAAAAAAGAAAAAAAATCATTGATGATAGTCTCTTAGGCTGGGGGTGGTGGCTTGTGCCTGTAATCTCAACACTGGGAGACAAAGGTGGAAGGATCATTTGCGATCAGCCTAGTGGGACCTTGTCTCTACAAAAAATAAAAAATAATAAAATTAGGCCCGGTGCAGTGGCTCATGACGGTAATCCCAGCACTTTGGGAGGTTAAGATGGGCAGATCGCTTGAGCACAGGAGTTTGAGACCAGCCTGGGCAGTATATTGAGACCCTGTCTGTACAAAAAAAATTAAAAATTAGGCAGGTGTAGTGGCACATGCCTGTGATTCCAGCTGCTTGGGAGGCTGAGGTGAGAGAATCGTTTGAGTCTGGGAGGTCGAGGCTGCAGTACACTGATTGTGTCACTATACTCCAGCCTATAGATATACTACATGTGTATATATATATATACGTAGAGGTGGCGCTTGTGAATTCTTTTTTAATTTTATTATTTTTATTTTCTTTTTGAGACAGTCTTGCTCTGTCACACAGGCTGGAATGCAGTAGCACAATCTCAGCTCATTACAACCTCTGCCTCCCAGGTTCAAGTGATTCTCCTGCCTCAGCCTTCCAAGTAGCTGGGATTACAGGCATGCGCCATGATGCCTGGCTATTTTCTGTATTTTTATTTTATTTATGTATTTATTTAGAGACGGAGTTTTGTTCTTGTTGCCCAGGCTGGAGTGCAATGGCGTGATCTCGGCTCACTGCAACCTCCACCTCCCGGATTCAAGCAATTCTCCTGTCTCAGCCTCCCAAGTAGCTGGGATTACAGGCGCCCACCAGCACGCCCGGATAATTTTTGTATTTTTAGTAGGGATGGGGTTTCACCACGTTGGCTAGGCTGATCTGGAACTCCTGATCTCAGCTTCCCAAAGTGCTGGGATTACAGGCGTGAGCCACCTCACCCAGTCTATTTTTTGTATTTTTAGTAGAGACAGTGTTTCCCCATGTTGGCCAAGCTGGTCTGGAACTCCTGACCTCAAGTGACGAGCCTGCCCTGGCCTCCCAAAGTGCTAGGATTACAGGCGTGAGCCACCATACCCAGCCTTAGTTTTATTTTAAGTTCCGGGGCACATGTGCGGGGCATGCAGGTTTGTTGCATAGGTAAACGTGTGCCATGGTGGTTTGCTGTGCCTGTTAACCCATCACCTGGTATTAAGCCCCGCATCTGTTAGCTATTTATCCTGATGCTCTCCCTCCCCACCGCCCTGCAACACGCCCCAGTGTATGTTGTTCCCCTCCCCGTGTCCTTGTGTTCTCATTGTTCAGCTCCCACTTATAAATGAGAACATACGGTGTTTGGTTGGTTTTCTTTTCTTTTCTTTTTTTTTTTTAGACGGAGTCTCGCTCTGTCACCCAGGCTGGAGTGCAGTGGCGTGATCTCAGCTCACTGCAAGCTTCGCCTCTCAAGTTCACACCATTCTCCTGCCTCAGCCTCCCGAGTAGCTGGAACTACAGGCGCCCACCACCATGCCCAGTTAATTTTTTTGTATTTTTAGTAGAGATGGTGTTTCACTGTCTTAGCCAGGATGATCTCGATCTGACCTCGTGATCCACCTGCCTCAGCCTCCCAAAGTGCTGGGATTACAGTGAGCCACTGCACCCGGCTTCTTTATTTTTTTGAGACAGGGTCTCACTCTGTCACCTAGGCTGGAGTGTAGTGGTGTGATCTCGGCTCACTGCAACCTCCGTTTCCCAGATTCAAGCAATTCTCGTGCCTCAGCCTCCCGAGTAACTGAGCGTACAGGTGTGTGCCACCATGCCTGGCTAATTTTAGTAGTTTTAGTAGAAATGGGGTTTCACCATGTTGGCCAGGCTGGTCTGGAACTCCAGACCTCAAGTGATCTGCCCACCTCGGCCTCCCAAAGTGCTGGCATTACAGGCGTGAGCTACTGTGCTCAGCCCGGTGTTTGGTTTTCTGTTCCTGTGTTAGTTTGCTGAGGATAAAAAAATATGGAATGCTTTGCGAATTTGTGTGTCATCCTTGCACAGGGGCCATCCTATTCTTCTCTGTATCATTCCAATTTTAGTATATGTGCTGCCGAAGTGAGCACATGGATTGTTTTATCAAGGGAAGAAAGCTTCCCAGAAGCCTCCAGGCAAGCTTCCCTTAGGATCCCCTTGGCCTCTAACCTTTCCTTGAGCGATCATTGACAATGGGAAATGAGAGGATGTGGTAATGGGTCTGCTGATGCCGTAAAAGACTGGACTTTCAGTCTCAACGCCAATGGCTGCTGGATAGGCCAAAGATCACGTTTGCCAGAATAGTCCCACAGGGTGTCCCTCCAGCAAATTGGATCAAGGAGATTAAGCACCACACCCGAGGTCACATAGCCAGCCGATAACCAAGGCAGGTTGTGAATCCGAAACTGCAAGAGGATGTGTCTCATCCATCCGAATGCCCGGCTCTCTCTACACCTCCACATAGCAATTATAATATGAAAAGGTGCATGTGGACCAGGTTGGGTAGCTCATGCCTATCATCCCAGCATGTTGAGAGGCCGAGGCTGGTGGATCACCTGAGGTCAGCAGTTTGAGACCAGCCTGGCCAACATGGCAAAACTCCATCTTTACTAAAAATACAAAAATTAGCTGGGCATGGTAGTGCACACCTGTAGTCCCAGCTATTGGGGAGGCTGAGGCAGGACAATCGCTTGAACCCAGGAGGCAGAGGTTGCAGTGAGTCGAGATCATGCCACTGCACTCCAGCCTGAGCGACAGAGTGAGACTCTGTCTCAAGAAAAAAATAAAATAAAGTGTGTGTGTGTGTATGTGTGTGTGTCTGTGTGTGTGTGTGCTGGAGTGCAGTGGCGTGATCTCTGCTCACTGCAACCTCTGCCTCCTAGGTTCAAGCAATTCTCCTGCCTCAGCCTCTCAAGTAGATGGGATTACAGGCACCCTCCACCACGTCCAGCTGGTTTTTTTTGTATTTTTAGTAGAGATGGGGTTTCACCATGTTGGCCAGTCTGCTCTTGAACTCCTGACTTCAGGTGATCCGCCCACCTTGGCCTCCCAAAGTGCTGGGATTACAGGCATGAGCCACAGTGCCCGGTCTTTTTTTCAAGACAGTCTTGCTCTGTCACCCAGGCTGGAGTGTAGTGGCACAATCACAGCTCACTGCAGCCTCGACCTCCCAGGCTCAGGCGATCCTCCCACCTCAGCCTCTGGAGTAGCTGGAACTATACTCACATGCCACCTCACTTGGTTAATTTTTTTGTATTTTCTGTACAGATGGGATCTCACTGTGTTGCCCAGCCTGGCCTCAAGCAATCCTCCCGCCTCAGCCTCCCACAGTGCTGGAATTGCAGGCTGAGTCACCACACCCAGTCTAAACTCTTCCACGTTTAATCCTCCAGCAGGTGAGAGTATTGTGCCTCACTCCACACCCACTAGGGTGCCGTGACTACAGTCTTGGCTGAGGGCACTGGGCCACGTCTGGGTGTAGAAAGACCCTTTGGGTCAGGTAGCAGACTGCAGGCTGGAACAAGGGTGCCAGTAGAAGACAACAGCTGAGCTGAGGTCAGGGCCTAGGGGACAAAGAGGCGGGGGAACGGACAGCAGAGTCAGGGGGCAGGAGGAACAGGGATCGGGGCCTGGTGGGCTTTGAGAGGAAAGGATGCAGCACCTAGGGGTCCAGCCTAGTGACTGGGTGATTGTAAAGTAGTGGAGGAGCTGGTTGGTGGGGGGCAGATAGTAAGTTCAGTGTCGGAGACATGAAATGCTCCCCCAGGTTGGAGAAACCGTCAGAACACTGGGGGCTCGGATGACTGGGTCCTTCAGAATAAAATGGGCTGAGGAAGCAGGATTCCTGGGTTAAAGCCCCAGAGTCGCGTCACTGAAGAAGCCCGACAATGTGTGTTCTTTGGCATTTTATTTCAAAATTGCAGCAAAGACAGAGAAAAAAAAATCAACGGCAGCACCAGGGGTCTGGCCTGAGAACGGAGAGATCCGGAATCGGGGCCAAGGTGTATCCTTGACCTCACGACAAGGAGCAATGGGCGGACCTGAACCCGAGACGAGGGGCTGGGGGCCAAGATGCCGGGGTCGGCCCTTACGGCTTTGGGAGTGTCGCAACCACATGGGGGCGCCAGAGACCCAGACGCCGCCCGCTGGCCTTTTATTTCGTATTGCACTTCAGGTGAGTCATTGGTAGGGAGGCGAGTGCTGGCGTGACAAGATGCTACGGGTCGGTGGATCTGGAGCACAGCCTGCAGCTTCACACTGGGAACATCCACTCGTGGGCTCTGATTCCGTACTGCGGAACAACGGAGGCAGTGCCTGAGGTGGAAGCTGCACTACAACTCCCAGTAGGCCCTGGGGTGTTCCAGGCCGAGTGCCTACGGAGCTGTGCCCCAGCAGCTCACGGGAAATGTAGTCCACTTCCCAGAGGGCCCCCAACAATGATGGGAACTGGGAATCAAGGCTAAGGCGGCGCAGAGGCTTCCGGGAGATGTAGTTTTGAAGACAGGAATTATGGCCAGGCCTCTAAGGCTCTTGGAAAAAGTCACTTTCAGCTCAGAAAGCCCAGATAGTCAGAGGATGTGTAGTTCTAGGTCCTGATGCACAAAAGTTTACAGAAATGTAGCTCTAGGTCTGGGAAGGGAGCCCAGAGATTCTTGGGAAAGAGATCTTGGCCCAGAAGACGGGAATGCCCCCAGAGATTTATGGGATTAAACAGTCTGGTGCCAGAGAGGGGCCAAGGTCCAGAGGCTCATGGGAGGAAGCTTCCTTCAGCCAAAGGGATAGCCCAGGGCTCCAGGGAATCTTGGGAGGCCAACCTCTGAGATGGCCAGAGGGCTGGCTAAGGTCTCAGAGATTCATGGAAAAGGCCTTTCTCCCACCCGGGCACCCGGGGCAGCAGAGGATCACAGGGAGGGGGTTTCCAAAGCTGAAGACATATCCAGGGCTCCGGGAGCTCACAGGAAAGGGTGATTTAGCCCCAAGGGGTTTTCCAGGGCACAGAGCAGCACGGAAAGCTCACTCTCCAGGGCCTCAATAAGAAGGGCCATTATCTGTTCCTGGTACTACTGAAGGAGGCTGGCTCTTAGTCCAGGGGCTCATGGGACACCAACTTCTCCAGGGAACAAGCTCCCAGCCCATTCCCCGGCTCCCTGCAGCTCACCTGGATCTCCTTCAGCTCCTTCTGGAAGCGGAGGATCAGCTCAGGCCCATTTTCCATGGTGGGAATGTGGAGGTTCTGGGACAGAAGGTGTGGTGAGGACCGAGCCCCTCCCCTCCTTCCCTTCCACCCACAATGGCAGCCCCGCCTCACCCTGTCTTTGTACAGGATTCGGTGCACTGGGCAGACCTGGCAAGCGGTGCCCGAGCCAAAGACTTCCCGCACGCGGCCCTCCTCCAGGGCCTGCAGCAACTGCTTCATGGTGATCGTGCGCTCCACCACCCGGAACTCACCCTGCAGGGCAGTTGGCAGAGACACATGTGTCCCCAGAGGGTTGCCCTGCTGCAGACCTCCACCTTTCCCTCCCTGAGGATAGTGAGAAAGACAGAGGCCCAACGGGAGAGACAGACCCAGGAGAAGGGGCAGAGACATGCCAGTGTGCCCCAGTCCCAGCCCTCTGATGCCCTGGCCCCTGGCGCCCGTCACCAGAAGATGCCATGTCCTCACCCAGGTCTGAGCCAGGTCCAGTAGACTCTGTCTGACCACTCCAGGCAGGATGACACCATTTAGTGGGGGTGTCACCAGCTCCAGCACTAGGGCAGGTGTAAGGGGTGGAAGATGTTACCTCTCACCCCCTAGCACCCCCGTCTTAGGAGCCACCCCCTCCCCCATCCCACAATCCCTGGGGCCTGTAACCTGCCAGGAATGATGGTGCCACCCACTTCCACCAGGGTGCGGGCTGGGTCATGGGTGGGCTTACCCCCATCTTCGTGGGTCCAGTAGACAAAGATGTTCATGGTTCCCACCTCGGTGAGCTGGTGGTCGGGCCCATACAGCCAGAGGACCTGTTCACAGCCCTGCTTGAGTGCCTCCTGTTGCACTAACACGGTGGGCCCATAATTCCTGGTGGAGGGCAGCCTGGTTGGGTGGGGCAAGGGAGCCCCATTCTTCCCCAACCCAGCCCCAGAGGAGGCTCATCCTGCTCTCTCCCGTCTCCCTGCTCACAGCTGTCCCAGGGCTCCCCAGTTCCCCTGAGATGGAATCCTTGACTTTTCATTTGGCATCAGGACCCTAAGTGGTTATGTCCCCTCTCTCCTGTCTCTTCCCATTTTTCTTTCTTTTCTTTTTTTTTTTTTTTTAAGACGGAGTCTCGCTCTGTCACCCAGGCTGGAGTGCAGTGGTGCGATCTCAGCTCACTGCAACCTTCACCTCCTGGGTTCAAGAGATTCTCCTGCCTCAGCCTCTCTTGACCTGGTGATCTGCCCGCCTTGGCCTCCCAAAGTGCTGGGATTACAGGCGTGAGCCATCGCGCCCAGCCCTCACCCGTTTCATAGTGACCAAATCCTCGGCTGTCATTCAAAACCATTTCTTTTTTTTTTTTTTTTGAGACAGAGTCTTGCTCTGTCGCCCAGGCTGGGGCTAGAGTGCAGTGGTGCAATCTCAGCTCACTGCAACCTCCACCTCTTGGGTCTAAGCGATTCTCGTGCCTCAGCCTCCTGAGTAACTGGGGCATGCAGCACCATGTCCGGCTAATTTATATTTATATGCCCGCCTCAGCCTCCCAAAGTGCTGGGATTACAGGAGTGAGCCACAGCGCCCGGCCTTAATTTTTACATTTTTAATAGAGACAGGGTTTCACCATACTGGCCAGGCTGGTCTCAAAACTCCTAACCTCAAGTGATCCGCCCACCTTGGCCTCCCAAAGTGCTGGGATTACAGGCGTGAGCTACCGCGCCTGGCTCCAAAACCATTTCTGTTGTCACCTCCTCGAGAGGTGTTTCCAGACCTCCAGGCTGGGTGCTGGACATTCCCTGGACTCTCCCAGTGAATTGGGCTACCTGGATGACTTTCTGTGTCTCTCTCCCAGAGACAGCCTCTCCCCTTAGCTGCTAACAAGTCTCCCACGGCTCCCCAGTGCCCCAGGACAAGACCCCAGCCTCCATCCGGTGTTCCAGGCCTGCCTGGGTCTATGAATACTTGTTAAGCATTTTGCAAAACCCAGACTTATTTTTGTAACCTGAACATCTTCTGTGATCCTATTCCTTCTGTCCCTGTACACATGGTCCCCAGGAGTGGAAAGAGTTTGCTGACTTTTGTACCCAGGAAACCCCCTCCTCCCTCCTCATCAGACCCAGTTGAAGGGTCACCTCCTCTGTGAAACCTTTCTTTTTTTTTTTTTGAGATGGAGTTTCGCTCTGTCACCCAGGCTGGAGTGCAGTGGCGCGATCTCGGCTCACTGCAAGCTCTGTCTCCTGGGTTCTCGCCATTCTCCTGCCTCAGCCTCCTGAGTAGCTGCGACTACAGGCACCCGCCACCAAGCCCGGCTTTTTTTTTTTTTTTTTTTTGGTATTTTTAGTAGAGATGGGGTTTCACTGTGTTAATCAGGATGGTCTTGATCTCCTGACCTCATGATCCGCCCGCCTCGGCCTCCCAAAGTGCTGGGATTACAGGCATGAGCCACTGCCTCCGGCCTCTGTGAAGCCTTTCACAATGCTCTGGGTCACCTCACCAGAGAACATGCAGCTCCGAATAGTGGGGCTCCCAGCAGCCTGGGAGACCCAGGAGGGCAAGGCTCGGGGCTGACTCATCTGTGTTCCCAGCTTCTGCCAGCACAGGGCCTGGCCCTCAGGAGACCTCACAGGATGTGGCTGAAAGGACCTGAATGCACCCCCAGCTGGGGCCACATTCCTGTCCCAACACGCCAGTGCCCACCCTCTGCCTTGGTTGCCCAGGAGACCCAGCTGTCTCCTTCCTGCCCTGCTGAGCTGGGGCCACTGGGAGACAGATTTACACAGAGTCCACACGGGGATGAGGGGCTTTGGAGGCTCAAACGACTGTGGGAGCTGGGTATGGGGAGCGCAGCCCAGCCCGGGGAGATCAGGGGAGGGTTCTGGGGTGAGGGGCCAATGAGCTGAGTGTAAGCTTCATTCCTGGAGGCTTCCCAGGACCAGTCCTGGTTTCCCCACTGACCTCCACCCAATGCCTTCCCATCTGTGAGCCTTTTTGTCCATCTGGAAAATAATCCCCTCCTCCTTCCACGGTTTGTTTTCAGGGACCAGGGAGGTCACTTAGCACTGAGCCCTGCACGGTGCTGATGATGTCACCTTCATGTGACATCCAGAGGCACGGCCGAAAGCAAGCACGCTGGTCCCTGTGACTCCAACGCCCAGTGTGCCAGTCGTTCTGGGGATGGGGGTGCCACTTACCCCCCTAGTTTGTAGTTGCCGACCCCGCCCACCCAGGCCCGGATGAAGGCTGGGTCGGCCAGGAGGGAGACCGGGGTCACGGAACCTCCAGGGAAGTAGGTGCCCACTGGGCAGAGAATGACGAACAGGAGCGCGCGCGTGGGCTGGCTGACACCCAGCGAGGGCTGCGACGGGCAAAGCGGCAGCGTCAGAAGTGCAGGCCCCCAGTCCCTTCCCCTCCCCTGACCAGGCCTCCAGGACCCTACCCCTGCCCTGCAGAATCCAACCCCCGCAGCCCAGTTTCCCAGCCCTGGAGTTGGGCCCACCTCGTTCCCAATGAGCACAGGCCGCACATAGAGGCTGGTGCCGGCGCCATCGGGGACCCAGTCCTTGTCCACTTCGATGAGCCGGCGGATGCACTCCAGCAACTCCAGCTTGTCGAAACTCTGGGTGGGATTCTGAATGAGTCAAGGGGCCCTTGCTGCCCCGGCCTCAGCCCTCCTCCCCACCCCGGTGGACCGGGACCCCTCACCGGCAGGCACAGGCGCATGGCTGAGCGCAGCATCCGGTCCATGTTGAGCCAGGGGCGGAAGAGGCGCACCTGCTGGTCTTTGCCTTTGAACGCCTTCATGCCCTCAAACAGCTGCGGGGACACGCGGGGCGGGAGGCTCAGACACTTCTCCAGACAGTCATGAGAGACACCAAGACAGAGATAGATAGATACACAAAGACACAGACAACTGAAAGATGGAGGCCAAGAGAAGAGCACCAGGGAGATTTAGCAGCTGGGTCAGAGAGATGGAGAAAAAGAGAGATATAGACAGAGAGACAAACAGGTAGAGACACACGGAGACTCAAGAAAGCAAAGGACATGACCGGGCTCAGTGGCTCACGCCTGTAATCCCAGCACTTTGGGAGGCCAAGGCAGGAGGATCACTTGAGTGTAGGAGTTCATGACCAGCCCAGGCATTATAGCAAGACCCCATCTCCACCAAAAAATATGAAAATTAGCCAGACGTGGTAGCACGTGACTGGAGTCCCAGGTATTTGGAAGGTGGTGGGAGGATCACTTGAGCCTGGGAGTTTGAGACTACAGTGAGCCACGATCATGCCACTGCACTCCAGCCTGGGACCTACTTTTTTTTCTGGAGACTGTCCCTGATCACTGCCCCATGGTTCCAAGTTTGCTTGTTCAGCATCTGCTCCACTGCACAGTGGAAGAGCCTGGAAGGCAGGGATTACCCTTGACACATTTACCAGACAGCCTCTCCTGCAGTCCCGTGCCACAGGGTAGGCAGTGCTTGGCACAGAGTGGTTTTTTTTGTTTTGTTTTGTTTTGAGATAGGGTCTCACTCTGTCACCCAGGCTGGAGTGCAGTGGCATGATCTCTGCTCATTGCAACCTCCGCCTCCCAGGTCCAAGTGATTCTCGTGCCTCAGCCTCCCGGGTAGCTGGGATTACAGGTGCCCGCCACCACGCCCAGCTAATTGTTGTATTTTTAGTTGATCAACCCGCCTCAGCCTCCCAAAGTGCTAGGATTACAGGCGTGAGCCACTGCGCCCGGCCAGACTTTTTTTCTTTTTCCCATAGTGGGTTTTTGATGAATGAATAGATAAATGAATGGAAGATAAGCAAAACTAGCTACAATATTTTGGGAGGATAAAAACAACCACCACAAAAATGAGGGGCAAGAGGGGGCAGGGGTGGAGAGTAGCCATATCAGGTAGTAAAACAGATTATAAATCTACAATACTTAAAACAGAGTGACACTGCTATATGAGTAGACAGACTGAATAATGGATTAGATAACCAGATATCCATCTAGAGAAAAACTACGTTGAATCTCGATTTCACACCTCACACCAGAAAAAATTCCAGGTGCATTAAAAGTCTAAGTGAAATATATATATTACACCATAAAAGCTATAGAAGGAAACAAAAATAACTTTTATATCTTGGATTGGGAATTTTATTTTTTATTTTATTTGAGATGGAGTCTCACTCTGTTGCTCAGGCTGAAGTGCAGTGGCTCTATCTTGGCTCACTGCAACCTCTACCTCCCAGGTTCAAGCAATTCTCTTGCCTCAGCCTCCCGAGTAGCTGGGATTACAGGTGCCTACAACCACGCCCGGCTAATTTTTGTGTTTTGGTAGAGACGGGATTTTGCCATGTTGGCCAGGCTGGTCTTGAACTCCTGACCTCAGGTGATCCGCCCACCTTGGCCTCCCAAAGTGCTGGGATTACAGGCATGAGCCACCATGACTGGCCTTTTTTTTTTTTTTTTTTTTCAATTTCTTGTACAGATGGAGTCTCACTATGTTGCCCAGGCTGGTCTTGAACTCCTGAGCTCAAGCAATCCCCCTGCCTCTTCTTCCTAGCCGCAGATGAATTTTTTAAAACCTAACCTGATAGAAAAATCAGCCTAGCAAATGGACAGTTCACACAAAAGGAAATACAGGTGGCCCTTAAGCTCGTGAGAAGTCAATTTCATTAATCATTAGGGAGAAAAATGCAAATTAAAATTACTTTGAGATACCTTTAAAACCACATGGGAGATTGGAAAAGATCTAAAACTTGGACAAGGGTTGTTCAAGGTATGGAAACAGGCTCTGCTGGTGGGTGTGGAAACTGACACACCCTGTAGATGTAGATGTGGCGATACATATCAAGATTACAAGCATACATATCCTTTGACCTACAGTTCCTGAAATTGAGCCTCTAGATACATTTGCACTTAAACAAGTGACTAAAGAAGTGACGTGTGTACTGGATTCCTTTTTCTTTTTTGACATGGAGTCTCGCTCTGCCACCCAGGCTGGAGTGCAGTGGTGCAGTCTCGGCTCACTGCAACCTCCGCCTCCCGGGTTCAAGCAATTCTCCTGCCTCAGCCTCCCGAGTACCTGGGATTACAGGCACCCGCCACCACACCCAGCTAATTTTTATATATTTAGTAGAGATGGGGTTTCACCATGTTGGCAAAGCTGGTCTTGAACTCCTGACCTCAGATGACCCACCTGCCTCAGCCTGCCAAAGTGCTGGGATTACAGGTGAGCCACCACAGCCGGCCTTGTACTAGATTCTTTATTGCAACATTGTTTATAATAGACTGGAAACAACCTAAGTGTCCAACAATAGGGCCTAATGAGGTGCATTGTTAGGATGACACAGCATGAGGCTGCAAGAAAGATGGAAAAAGCTCTTTAAGCTTTAAAGTATAGAGAAGAATTTCCAGGCCCAGTATGATGGCTCATACCTGTAACCCCAGCACTGGGAGGCTAAGGTGGGAGAATTGCTTGAAGCCAGGAGTTCGAGACCAGCCTGGGCAACAAAGTGAGATCCTGTCTTTGCACAAGATTTAAAAATTAACTGGGCAAGGTGGTGTGTGCCTGTAGTCCTAGCCACTCGGGAGGCAGAGGCAGGAGGATCACTTGAGCCTAGGAGGCGGAGGTTGCAGTGAGCTGAGACCATGCCACTGCACTCCAGCCTGGGAAACAGAGCAAGACACCATCTCAAAAACAAAACAAAACAAAACCCAGGTAAATAGAGCCCGGATACACCGGATACAGTGGCTCATGCCTGCAATCCCAGGACTTTGGGAGGCTGAGGCAGGAGGATCACTTGAGCTTAGAAATCTGAGATCACCCTGGGCAACATAACAAGACCCCATCCCTCAAAAAAAAAAAAAAAAAATTAGCTGGGCATGGTGGTGCACACCTGTGGTCCCAGCTACTTGGAAGGCTGACGCAGGTGGATCGCTGGAGCCTGGGAGGTCAAGGCTACAGTGAGCCAAGATTGTGCCACTGCACTCCAGCCTGGGCTACAGAGCAAGACCCTTTCTCAAAAAAAGAGTCATAACAACAACAACAAAAATGCAGGTGGCCGGGCTTGGTGACTCAAGCCTGTAATCCCAGCACTTTGGGAGGCCGAAGCGGGTGGATCACTTGAGCTCAGGAGTTCAAGACCAGCCTGGGTAACATGGTGAAACCCCATCCCAATTACTTAAAAATAATAAACAAATACAGGTAGACAAAGACAGAAAGCAGACTAATGGTTCTCAGGGGCTGGGGTGAGGGACAATGGGTACCGATTAATAGGTATGGGGGATTAAACAAACAGTTCTGAACCTTGATGGTGGTGATGGTTGCATAACATTGCCTGCCACTGAATTATGGGCTTTAAAATGGTTGAAGGCCAGGCGCCGTGGCTCACGCCAGTAATCCCACCCCTTCAGGAGGATGAGGCAGGTGGATCATCTGAGGTTGGGAGTATGAGACCAGCCTGGCCAACATGGTGAAACCACGTCTCTACCAAATATACAAAAATTAGCCAATAGTGGTGCATGCCTATAATCCCAGCTACTCAGGAGGCTGAGGCAGGAGAATCACTTGAACAGAGGTTGCAGTGAGTTGCAGAGGTTGCAGTGAGCCGAGATTGTGCCACTGCACTCCAGCCTGGGCAACAACAGTGAAACTCTATCTCATAAATAAATAAATAAATAAATAAATAAATAAATAAATAAAATGGTTGGAATCCCACATTTGATGCTGTGTGTTATTATGTATGTGTATTAGTACCACAGTAATAAAAAATAAGGCCGGGCATGGTGGCTCATGCCTGCAATCCCAGCACTTTGGGAGGCTGAGGTGGGCGGATCACTTGAGCTCAGGAGTTCGAAACCAGTCTGGCCAACATGGTGAAACCCTGGCTTTACTAAAAATACAAAAATTAGCCAGGCGTGGTGGCAGTGCCTGTAATCCCAGGTACTGGGGAGGCTGAGGCAGGAGAATCACTTGAACCCGGGCAGCGGAGGTTGCAGTGAGCGAGATTGTATCATTGCACTCCAATCTGGGGAACAGAGTGAGACTCTGTCTCTAAATAAATAATAAGAAAAAATAAAATAAAAAATAATACACGTGGTCGGCCTGCAATCCACACATGCCCTGGAGTGAGGGTGACACAGGGACGGCATTGTCCTACTTCCTCCGCCTCCCCACTCCGCCCCCTGGACCTGCGGGATCACAGCAGTGCGTTCTGTCTGCCAGGGCCACAGGCTTCCTCTGCGCTCACTCAACTAAAGAAAAAGTACTGGGTCCCCAGCCAGAGGACAACTGCTATGCTGGGTGGAAGGGAGAAGTGTGTGGTGGTCTCCAAGTAACCAGCTTCCTGGGGGCTCAGCAGGCGGAATCCTGCCCATCACGCTTATGTCCTGGCAGGAGTGTCTGGCTGCGATTGGAGGTGTGTGTGCTCTGTACAGAATCGACTAGTGTTGCTTAGACGTCCAGAGTGGGAGGGGAGAGGGGGGAAAACAAAATCTTAAAATTCTGGACAGGAAGGAAGAAAGGAAAAAATGGAGGGAGGGAGGGAAAGGAAAGAAAGGAATGGAATAAAAGTCTTAATGCCACAGAACCGTGCCCTGGAGGACCAAAATCAGCCAACCTGCTAACCAGTTACTGGAGCTGTAAGATGCTCACTTAAATCTTGTCTCAACCAAAGTTTCCTCCTGAAGACTTTGCTTTCAGCCACAGCTCTAAGTCCTAAAACCAAATGCCTCTTGGATCTCTCTCTGAGAAACTTCACAAGTCTCTCAGGCTCACCAGGTGCCACAAAGCCACCCCTCCTCCTGGGTCCCCATGTGGGGACAGGCCCAAGGTCTACCTGGTCACCAGCCCGGCCTCCTAGCCTGCAACTCTTATCCTCCACACGGCCTGAGAGGGCTCTTACTATACCCAGACATGGCCCTGCCCCTCCCTTCCTCAGAGCCCTCAGTGGCTCCCAGCACCCTTGGACAAGGCCCCAGCCCCTCAGCTCCTCCATGGCCCTGACATTTTCAGCCTCCTCAACCATGCTGCAACACCGCAATTTCTCCCAAATGTACCAGGCTCTGCTCCCGTTTGGGGTTTGGACTGGCTGTCCCCTCTCCTGCCATCCCCCACCCCCGACTGTCCCCCTTCCCGCCATCTCCAACTGTCTCCCTTCCCGCCATCTCCCCCCAGCTGTCGCCTCTCCCGCCATCCCCCACCCCCGACTGTCCCCCTTCCCGCCATCTCCCCCCAGCTGTCGCCTCTCCCGCCATCCCCCCTGGGCTGTCCCCTCTCCTGCCATCCCTCCCCCTGGCTGTCCCCTCTCCCGCCATCCCTCCCCGGCTGTCCCCTCTCCCGCCATCCCTCCCCGGCTGTCCCCTCTCCCGCCATCCCTCCCCGGCTGTCCCCTCTCCCGCCATCCCCCTGGCTGTCCCCTCTCCCGCCATCCCCCTGGCTGTCCCCTCTCCCGCCATCCCCCTGGCTGTCCCCTCTCCCGCCATCCCCCTGGCTGTCCCTCTCCCGCCATCCCTCCCCTGGCTGTCCCCTCTCCCGCCATCCCTCCCCTGGCTGTCCCTCTCCCGCCATCCCTCCCCCTGGCTGTCCCCTCTCCCGCCATCCCTCCCCCTGGCTGTCCCCTCTCCCGCCATCCCTCCCCCTGGCTGTCCCCTCTCCCGCCATCCCTCCCCCTGGCTGTCCCCTCTCCCGCCATCCCCCTGGCTGTCCCCTCTCCCGCCATCCCTCCCCTGGCTGTCCCCTCTCCCGCCATCCCTCCCCCTGGCTGTCCCCTCTCCCGCCATCCCTCCCCCTGGCTGTCCCCTCTCCCGCCATCCCTCCCCGGCTGTCCCCTCTCCCGCCATCCCCCTGGCTGTCCCCTCTCCCGCCATCCCTCCCCGGCTGTCCCCTCTCCCGCCATCCCCCTGGCTGTCCCCTCTCCTGCCATCCCTTCCCTGGCTGTCCCCTCTCCCGCCATCCCCCTGGCTGTCCCCTCTCCCGCCATCCCCCCCTAAGCTCCCCTCTATGCCAGAAGAAGCCATGCTTTCTTTCAAGTGAGGCTGGGGGTCTCTACTGGCGTCCACGGGGCCTCCATCAGAGCACAGATCATACTGAGTTATGCCCACAGCATGGGGTTTTCCAAGTGAAGGAACAGGGTCTGCTCATCTCGGGGAACCCAGCATCACCAAGCACGAGCCTAGAGCATGGAAGGCCTCAGGAAACGAATGATGAATGCACAGAAAGGAGAAACACACAACAAACAAACCAAGAGAGGTGCACCTGACAAGAGACACAGCAAGGAGGAGGAGATGCAGACAGGGACGGGGAGAGAGGCCGGCCGCCACGCCACCTGCAGGGAGTAGTGGAGGCTGGAGGAGGCTGGGTGCAGCGTGAGGTTCTGGAAGGGCTGGATTCGGGGCTGGCCCCAGCCCTTGTCACTCCATTCCACCATCAGCATATGGTCGGTAAATGTCTTCCCAAACACCAGGGGCTCGCCGGGGCCGGGCTTCTTATGAGGCTTCTGTGTCATTTCCAGCTGCAGGTCTGCAGCCTGAGGAAAGACAGGGGTATCCTAGAATCTGGCCACAACCTCCAAGCTGAAAAACTACAACTCCCATGAAGCCCTGGGTCTCAGACCCATAGAGAAGGACCTGTCACCCTGGAGGATTCTGGGACATGCAGTTTCATCCCTTGTCTACGGCCCAATGGCAGGCTGTTAAGCTACCACCACTCACTGCCATCTCTGGGCCGTGGACCTTTTGGAGATGCCCAAAACCAGCTGCCAGCCCCCTCCTATCTCAGAGCCAAGCATCGAGTTCCCTCCTTTCACCTTGAAACTGGAGGAGGCATATCTTCTGGGACCACACAGAAGCCAAGGGACAGAGAGAAACTTTCGTGCCCAGATCTGGGTGGAGAAAGAAGTGAGAGAGGGGGTGAGTGGGGCACAGCAGGGGCCCTGGCAGCCCGCTCGCCACCTCCTGCACTTGGAGGTCCCGCTGGCCTGCCTGTTCTGTCCCAGTCTCAGTCCATTCTAGACAGGGGCAGATGGTCCTGAAGGAGGCCAAATCCCCTCCCTGCCCTGACGAGGGCTCCCTAGAAAGAGCTGAGTCAGCTCCCGCCCCCTCCTCCATGCTGGGGCAAAGTCAAACGCAAGCACCTCCCACCCCAGAGACCTTTGGTCCCAGCCTGGAGATCAGCTCAGACAAGAAGACGACCAGGGAAGGCACACAGGTAAGTGAAGGCCTCCGGGTACCCAAGTGCTGACGGGCCTTAGAAGACCAAGGGACCGACAGGTCCTGCTCCCCCAGGGCTCAGGGGTGCGCACCCCAGGCCCGCCTCCCTCAGACCTAAGTAAGAATCCAGACTCTAGCTGCCTCCTCCCTCAGACCCGAAGTCTGGGCCCCCAGCCCCTCCTCCCTCAGACCCAGGAGTCCAGGCCTCAGACCCTCCTTTACATCCAGGAGTACAGGCCCCAGCCCCTCCTCCCTCAGACCCAGGAGTCCAGGTCCCCAGCCCCTCCTCCGCCAGACCCAGGAGTACAGGTGCTTATTGTCTAAAGGTATTCGATCAACTGGACTCTGATTACCTGAAGCCCAAACCCACTTTGGCAGTGACTCCAATTCCCTTCAGCCCCTGGGGCTGAGGGGCAGCTACAGGGGCCTGGGGAGCCACTGCAGTCCTCACTGCACAAGGCTCAGGCGGGTCCTCCCAGAGGGGAGTAGGGAGAGCAGGTCTGGCTGTGTCCAGCAGGCTGGCCCCTCTCTGGTGACCTTTGACCTCACAATGCCTCTTTCCCCAGCCCTGTGGGGAGGCATTTGGGGCGTGAGGTTGAGGGAGACAGAGTGGCCTGGCCTGGCCTGCCCTGTGAGCTGGGTGAGTTGGCACTGATTCTGGAGGATGGATGTGAATGGCCGTGGTCACTTGTTTCTAGGTGAGTTGCTGGGAGATGGGCCTACAGCATGGTCTTGCTGGTGTGAGTCTCCAGGGATTCCAGGGTGATCAGAGCGTGGGTCCCCGGATGGCCTCTGGGTGGTGACTTCTAGACTGCTCAGCCTTGCAGCCATGCTTCTGCCCAGAGGGATAGGACACCCACAGTAGGAGAGAGACAAACACAGTGCGACAGCCAGCCTGTGGGCAGGAGAGCTGCCCTCAGAGCCAAGATGAAAAAAACAGTAAGAGAGGCAAGACGAAGAATGAGAAAAAGAGACACAGAAAGGGGAGCCCAAACAGAAAAAAAAAAAAAAAACAAACAACAGAAATTGACGCCAAGAGATGCCAAAATAGATCTAATCATAGAAAGAGGCCATATGCAGTGGCTCGCGCCTGTAATCCCAGCGCTGTGGGAGGCCGAGGCAGGAGGATAGCTTGAGGCCAGGTGTTCAAGACCAGCCTGGGCAACATAGGGAGACCCTGTCTCTACAGAAAATACAAGTTAGCTGGGTTGGTGGCGGGCGCCTGTAGTCCCAGTAACTTGGGAAGCTGAGCAGGAGAATTGCTTAAACCCAGGAGGCAGAGGTTGCAGTGAGCCGAGATGGTGCCACTGCACTCCAGCCTGGGTGACAGAGCAAGATTCTCTGTCTCAAAAAAAAAAAACAAAGAAAGAAAGAAAGAAAGTAGGCGGCTGGCTCAGTAGCTCATGCCTGTAATCCCAGCACTTTGGGAGACAGAGGTGGGAGGATTGCATGAGGCCAGGAGTTCAAGATCAGCCTGGGCAATAGAGCAAGACCCTGTCTCTACAAACAATTTAAAAATTAGCCAGGTATGGTGGCACACACCTGTAATTCCAGTTACTCAGGAGGCTAAGGTGGGAGGATCACTTGAGCCCAGTAGGTCAAGGCTGTGGTGAGCTATGATCACACTGCTACACTCCAACATGAGTGATAGAGTGTCTCTCTCTAAAAAAAAAAAAAAAGACCAGCATGGATCGCTTGAGCCCATCTACTCGGGAGGCTGAGGCACGACAGTCGCTTGAACCCATGAGGCGGAGGTTACAGTGAGCCGAGATCGCGCCACGGCACTCCAGCCTGAGCAACAGAGCAAGACTCGGTCAAAAAGAAAAGACGAGACAAAGAAATAAAGTAGGTTTGGGGGTTCACAGGGCAGATCTCTATAATGTGATAGAACCTCCATTATGTCCCATACAGCCCAGGAGTATCACCATCAAAGACCAGGAGTGTCCCTGTCAAAGCCCAGCAATGCCCTCCATACTCCAGGACTGTCCCCATATCACGGCCCCAGCGAGACCCCATCATACCGCAGTCTGCCCTTGTCACAGCCCACACATGACCCCATCACGTCTAGAACTGCCCCCTTTATAGCCCAGGACTCTCCCTCATCACAGACCAGGGCTGTTCTATGACAGCCCAAGATGCTCCACATCACAAGCCCAGATTGTGCCTGTAACTTATCAGAACTGGTCCCCAGCAGAGCCAAGTACTGTCCCAAACAGCTCAGGAATGTCCCCCGTCCAAAGCCCAGCACTTTTCCCCCATTATAACCAGCATTGTCTCCGCCAAATACCAGGGCTTATTTCCTATTCACCAGGTCTGAAATTTAAAAAAAAAAAAAAAAAAAAATCCCATTGTTGTCTTTTTCAATCCCCAGGACTATCCCTATGTTGCTGTCTAGGCCAGTACCTTCCAGACTGTCCCTACCATGGTCCAGCACTGTCCCCTCCACACCCCGGGACTGTCCCCATCATAGCTGAGGACTCAGCCCAACTATCTCCATTACAGGATATCTCTATCTTCATCAGAGCCTAGGAATGTCCCATCATGAGTTCAGGGCCATTCTATGACACCAGAACTGTGCCATGATGAGACGGTCCACATCAGTCCCAAGTGTACCTGTCAAAGCCCAGTACTGCCCCACCACAGTCCAGGAGTGTCACCACTAAAGCCCAGATTGCCCACATACCCCAGGTATCCCAGGACTATCCCTATCAGTCACTAAGAGCCGAAGAAAGTGAAATTCTGCCCTGACATTCATCAGCTAGGATAAGAGACTCAAATAAAGTCAGGTGTAAAGTTAACAAAGAGACAGTTCTCCCAAGGTTACACCGCAGCTGTGAAGGCTTGTAATGACCCCTTTCTTTGGCTGTTTCCTTCCTCACTGAGAAACCTTGTTCTCTGAAATCATAGACTCTGGGAAACGCTGCTGCTGTTTGACATCGCACAGTCAGAAGGGATCGTCTCAGCCAGCCTGCAGCATCTGTCACTTTGACCATGAGACGCTGCCTCGATTTCCAATCCAGGTGCAGAGCTTCAGATAGGAGTTTGGGAAGCACAACAATCCCCATCTCTATTTTTTTCAACTTTCTTTCCAAGAAAATAGGACCTTGGGTCCAATTCCCAGAGCTGAGACTTGAGGTCTAACTCTGCCCTCACCTGCACACGGCCCTGGAGGTCTGGGCCCCTTTATTCCAGCTCCCCCACAGGCTGAGGCCCCACCGCACCCCAGGACTCCGCTCCCCAAATCATAACCTCCCCACCCCCACGCCACCCTCATTACAGGGTCCCCCTCCGTGTTTCCCTTTTTTTTTTTTTACCTCCCCACCAATTACTTGCCCCACCTCATCCGCGTCTACCCGCTCCCCCTCACCCCATTGAAGCCTCGTGCTCCTTTCCAAAGGGCGCCATCCTCCCCCGCGCCCCGCAGCGGAACCCCAGGGCGGGAGGAGCGGCGCCAAGTCGGACCGGCTGCAGGCCAGTGGTCTTCCCGGAAGTGCGCCTCCCCCGGTTATTCCCCAGACCCCGGCGCGGGGCTGCGAACCCACCTGCCCCAGAGCAGCTGCGGCCATGATCCGTGCGGCGCCTAACTGTGCCCGCCCGGGGCGCGGCCCCGAAGAGAGACGTTCCGGCCACGTCCCGCTCACGCCTCCTTCTGGGGAAAGGCGGCCGACTAGCGCCCCAGGCCGTCCCAGCTCCAGGGCGCCAGCAGGGAGCCGGACCCTGCTGCGGGCGCAGGCGCTGGTGGGGGGGGGGGGGGGGCAGGACTTGAAATACGGTCCCTGCCGGGCGAAGTGGCTCAGGTCTGTAATCTTAGCACTTTGGGAGGCCGAAGCCGGCGGATTACCTGAGGTCAGGAGTTAGAGACCAGCCTGGTCCAACATGGTGAAACCCCGTCTCTACTACAAATACAAAAAATTAGCCGGGCGTGGTGGCGGGCGCCTGTAATCTCAGCTACTCGGAAAGCTGAGGCAGGAGAATTGCTTGAATCGGGGAGGCAGAGGTTGCAGTGAGCCGAGATGGTGCCACTGCACTCCAGCCTGGGCGACAGAGTGAGACTCCGTCTCAAAAAAAAAAAAAAAAAAAAAAAAGCCTGGCTTGGTGGCTCACACCTGTAATCCTAGCATTCTGGGAGGCCGAGGCGGGTGGATCACCTGAGGTCAAGAGTTCGAGACCAGCCTGACCAACATGGTGAAACCACGCCCTACTAAAAATACAAAAATTAGCTGGGAGTGGTGGTAGACGCCTGTAATCCCAGCTACTCGGGAGGCTGAGGTAGAAGAATTGCTTGAACCCGGGAGGCCGAGGTTGCGGTGAGCCGAGATGGCGCCATTGCACTCCAGCCTGGGTAACAAGAGCAAAACTCCGTCTCAAAAAAAAAAAAGAAAAGAAAAATAAATATGGTCCCCACCCAGGCTGTGTTCCAGCCACACTCAAGCCAGGTACTAACGTGCATGCAACGGTTTTCAAAAAAGCATTTCCTTGGGAGCAAAAATGCATTTTTTTGTCGCGGAGCGCTGGCAAGCATAAGCAGCACAAGGTAAAGGAAGGGAAAGGCAAGGAGCAGGACGTTCCGTGTATCACGATCCCTTTGTGAAAGGGAAAAGCACATCTTAAATATCAGCGACGCGGACACCACGTAAATGCACAGGAACAGGAATGGTGCTTTGGAGAAGGGCTTCTGAAGAGGGCCGCAGGTAGGGATAAAGGGCAGCCTCACTTTGCAGCCTGGATACTGCCCTGTTCCAATATTTTTTCCTATCAACGAAAAAGATTATGTGTAGCCCAGGCTGGAGTGCAGTGGCGCGATCTCGGCTCACTGCAACCTCCGCCTCCCGGGTTCAAGCAGTTCTCCTGCCTCAGCCTCCTGAGTAGCTGGGATTACAGGCGCCTGCCACCACGCCCGGCTAATTTTTGTATTTTTAGTAGAGACTGGGGTTTCATCATGTTGGCCATGACTGGTCTAGAACTCCTGACCTCGTGATCCCCCCGCCTCAGCCTCCCAAAGTGCTGGGATTACAGGCGTGAGCCACCACTTACAGGCGTAAGCCTGGCTTGACTCTTTACGAGGTGAAAACACACACGGTTCACCAGGGCTCCTTCCAGTCCCTTATCATCTGAGAAGCCTGAAAATTGTCAATCCTGCACTCATCGGTGAACAGTCCCCAGCGCAGGGCTTCCTGATTATCCCTCCAGGAGTGTCTCCACAGCATCAGGACCCGAGAGTTCGCCAATCACTGCCCTTCAGAATGCCTCTGACCTCTAGCAACTCAAAGCTGTGGCACTGCCCCCTAAATTGTGCTCCTCTGTCACTGTGCCCCCAAAACCTGCGGGTTACTGTGGCATTAAAATCAGGTCCCCGGCCGGGCGCGGTGGCTCACGCCTGTAATCCCAGCACTTTGGGGGCCAAGGCGGGTGGATCACGTGAGGTCAGGAGTTCAAGACCAGCCTGGCCAACATGGTGAAACCCCGTCTCTACCAAAAATACAAAAATTAAGGCCAGGCACGGTGGCTCACGCCTGTAATCCCAGCACTTTGGGAGGCCGAGGTGGGCGGATCACAAGGTCAGGCGTTCAAGACCCGCCTGACCAACATGGTGAAACCCCGTCTCTACTAAAGATACAAAAATTAGCCGGGTGTGGTGGCGTGCGCCTGTAATCCCAGCTACTGGGGAGGCTGAGGCAGGAGAATAATTTGAACCCTGGAGCGGAGGTTGCGGTGAGCCGAGATTGCGCCACTGCATTCCAGCCTGGGTGACAGGGCGAGACTCCGTCTCAAAAATAAATAAATAAATAAATAAAAATACAGAAATTAGTCGGGCGTGGTGCCGGGGGCCTGTAATCCCAGCTACTGGGGAGGCTGAGGCAGGAGAATCGCTTGAACCCGGGAGGCGGAGGTTGCAGTGAGCCGAGATCGCACCACAGCACTCCAGCCTAGGCGACAGAGTGAGACTCCGTCTCGAATTAAAAAAAAAAAAAAACAATCGGATCCCTAGGCCATTGTGTCTCGGCAGTCCTACCCTGGGACACTCTGTCTCCAAATTCTACCCCCACAATGCCCCCAAGTCCTGTCCCCGGGTCACTATCCTGCCACCCCTAACAGCCACAGGCCCAAACAGCCAAATCGCCGGACCTTTCCCCCGCAGGGCATCGCCATGTTTTTCTGCGCTCGGCCCCAGTCCTCCTGCCCCAGCCGCCAGCCCCGGGCTGTAGGGTCGGCGCCCACGGACAGCTCCCGCCCCCGCCGCGGCCAATCAGCGGTTGGTGCACACGCCCCCTCCCCCCCCCCGGCCACAGCCAATCCGCAGCAGCCCTGCAGCTCCACCCCTCACCTGGGGACGCCAGCGCGCGCGGGCCCTGCGCCCCTCCTGGGTCCAGCTGGGAAGTCTGCGTCCCCCAGTGCCCTGCGGACCAAAACCCAGGAGTTTCAGCCCCTCCTCCCTCTGATCCAGATGTCTCAACCCCCTACTTTCTCTTCCCTTTGGACTTTTCTTGCCAGCCACCTTCCCATTCCACAGGCACTGAGAGGAAAACTTTTTCCTGAGGGCCAAGAGTAAGGAGGAGGGCCTTTTGCGTCTCCCCCTCCATTACCTCCTAATTAGCGCTTAATTTACTCTCCCCTGCGAGACTTTAGTTAGCGCGCTGGTGAAGCCAAACCGCTCTACCCTTCCCAGGAGCCCCTGGCGACAGCGACAGGGCTAGCAACATCAGGCACCTGCTTGCTGCAAGGCCTGGGGTTGGGGGGCGGGGGGAGCTGCAGTCCTTCAGGGTCGAGGCAACTTGTGGGTCTGGGGTGCAAGGGCTAAGTGGGCAGAAGGACTCGTCTAAAGGATGGGAAATAAATAGTAACGATGTCCTCCTCCTTCTGGCTGCAAATCGTTTTTATGGGAACCTGCAGGGTGACCTGGCACCTTGCTAAGTGTGCTTAGAGTCTAAGGGCTTGGGGGATGCATCTGATACAGGTTGGAGTTTGGGGTGGGAGAGTCCTAGGAAAGGGGCCCCAAGTAGAAATGAGAGAAATCAGGAAGGGATATCGGGGGCGTCCACGGGGGTGCTCCGACTGGCCTTGCGCCCGTACCCCAGCTCTGCACCCCCCGTCACGAGCAGTTCAATGCCCGTGCAGAAGTTGGCTTCGGAGGCCAGGAACACTGCCGCAGCCCCAATCTCAGCGGGCTGGCCCATGCGGCCCAGTGGCTGGGGAGAAAAGAGGGGGGAAGGAGGTCAAGAGGAGCCCCACTTGATTGCCATGTCCCCCACCCCCACGCCACCTTCTACCACCTGGCTCTGAACCCCACTCCTACCTGGGCCAGCATGCCCTCTCGGATTGTGGCCCTAGGGTCTGGCGTTAAGGCTGCCAGCTCCTCCCACAGTGGGGTCCAGATGTTTCCTGGGGAGATACTAGAGGAAGGGAGAGGAAGGATCAAAGCAATCTGTCTCGAATCATTTGGCATCACTCCCAGTCACCCCAGTTCCCCCAGGAGGCTCTCCGCCTGCTCAGAGCAGCTCACCAGTTGACTCGGACACCATATGGACTTTCATCGAGGGCCAAAGCTTTGGTCATGGCCGTTACTGCCCCCTGCAGAAAACGGAGCGGGGAAGAAAGTTCAGTCCCTGGGACATGGGGTCCCTGCCATCCGTTGTCTCCTGCCAGCCAGGGGGGCATCGGAATGGGGAAGTCATGCCCTCCTTGAAGGCTGCCTTCAGAGACACCAGGCTTGGTTTCTTGGGAGAAACTTGGCATAGAAATCTGTCACGGCGGGGAGGGATAGCATTAGGAGATATACCTAATGTTAAATGACGAGTTAATGGGTGCACCACACCAACATGGCACGTGTATACATACGTAACAAACCTGCACATTGTGCACATGTACCCTAAAACTTAAAGTATAATAATAATAAAATTTAAAAAAAGAAATTACAGGACAAGAAATAAGTTCAATTAGGCAACAAAAAAATAAAATAAAATAAATATATCATTCTACCTTACAGATTAAAAAAATAACTGGCGTACAAAAAAGACAAAAAAAAAAAAGAAATCTGTCACAGGAAGGCCAGGTGTGGTGGCTCACACCTGTAATCCCAGCACTTTGGGAGGCCGGGATGGGTGGATCACTTGAGGCCAGGAGTTCGAGACCAGCCTGGCCAACATGGCAAAACCCCATCTCTGCTAAAAATACAAAAATTAACCGGACATAGTGGTGCATGCCTGTAATCCCAGCTACTGGGGAGGCTGAGGCATGAGAATCGCTTGAACCCATGAGGCAGAGGTTGCAGTGAGCTGAGATCATGCCACCGCACTACCACCTGGGTGACAGAGTGAGACCCTATCTAAAAAAAAAAAAAAAGAAAAGAAAAGAAAAAAAGAAAGTTAGCCAGGCGCAGTGGCTCACGCCTGTAATCCCAGCACTTTGGGAGGCCAAGGCGGGTGGATCACCTGAGGTTGGGAGTTCGAGACCAGCCTGACCAACATGGTGAAATCTCATCTCTACTAAAAAATATAAAAATCTAGCTGGGGGTGGTGGCAGCCACCTGTAATCTCAGCTACTCAGGAGGCTGAGTCAGGAGAATCCCTTGAACCCAGGAGGCAGAGGTTGCAGTGAGCTGAGATCGCACCACTGCACTCCAGCCTGGTGACAGAGCGAGACTCCGTCTTAAAAAAAAAAAAGAAAAAAGAAAAAACAGAAATCTGTCACAGGCAGTTATGCCTGGGTGCTGAATCTGGGAGTTAGATGTGAGACTCTCTAGGGCCAAGATCTTGCTAGGTCTGGCTCCTAAGTTGTCTGGACTCAAAGCCAAGGCCCATGGGAAGGAATAGGGAGGGAAGGAAGGGGTAGGGGCTGCCATACCTTGGTGGCCACATAGGGAACTGCCTGGGCCTGGCCGATTGCCCCCACCAGGCTGGAGATGTTGATGACATTCCCTTGACTCTTCCGCAGGTGGGGGAGGGCGAGCTACGGAGACAAGAGGCCAAGTAAGCTACACAAGCTCTGCATCTTCCCAGACCACTGAAACACAGCCACAGCCATCCTGACATCTAGGATGAAGGCCATCTCCCTGGCATGTTCCTAGCTGATCTCAGTGACTGCTAGAGATAGCATCTAACATAACACCCTCTCTGGTTTGCCCTGGGGTCGCTGGGTCTCAGCACTCAAGGAGTCTCTCCTTGGTGGGAAGGGATTTCTCTCTCTTCTCCTGGGTCTCTGACCCTCTCTCTTTGTCTCTATCTCTGTTCCCTTCTCCCTTGGTCTTTGTATGTTATGCAAATTCCGGTCCATATCAAGACAGGAAAATGGATGAGAGATCCAGAAGGCTGCATATTTTTCAAAAATGAGATGAAGTTATTTTCCGGTGAAGTCTCTGTGGCCCAGGATGGACTGCAGCGGCACAATCGTAGCTCACTGCAGCCTTGACCTCCTGGGCTCAAGCAGTCCTCCCCGCTCGGCCTCACAAAGTGTTGGGATTACAGGCGTGAGGCATCACACCCAGCCAGGAAGTTCTTTTATCCATGGAGGGGAAGATGGTTTCTATGAGGCCTTCATGAAAGGCACTCTAGACGAGGCAGAGTGTCTCACGCCTGTAATCTCAGCACTTTGGGAGGCTGAGGTGGATGGATTATCTGAGGTCAGAATTTTGAGAACAGCCTGGCCAACATGATGAGACCCCATCTCTACTAAAAATACAAAATTAGCCAGGCATGGTGGTGCATTCCTGTAATCTCAGCTACTTGGGAGGCTGAGGCAGGAGAACTGCTTGAACCCGGGAGGTGGAGGTTGCAGTGAGGCAAGATTGCGCTACTGCACTCCAGCCTGGGCAACAGAGTGAGACTCCGTCTCAAAAAAAAAAAAAAAAAAAAAATGAAATGCACTGTTTCCTGCCACCATTTCTCCTGCAATTCAACTCCCTGGCCACCTGGGAAGTCCCTAAATACTCTCTGTGTGTGTGTGTGTGCGCATGTGTGTTCGTTGACTACTCATGACCTTGGATAAAGTCAAATTCTATCTTCGATCTCGCTTGCCTTAGAAAGCTGAGCTGGCCAGGCAAGGCCTGTTCCTGCCACTTAAGACTAATTGGTACAAGGCAGCACCCCTAGCAGGCTCTCTGAGTGGGAATCTAAATGAGCTCCCTGCCCGGTTCCCCCCACCGATTCTTTCAAGCCGTTTCTGCTCCCCTCCAAAACGACCTCCACCCTTTTCTGTGCTGTATCTTCGACACGCCCTGCGTGTTCCAACCTCAGGGCCTTTGAACTTGCTGTTCCCTCTGCCTGGAGTGCCTTTTCCTAAGAGAGCCACATGACCCGCTCCTAAGGTGGCCAGCCATCCCAGTTTGCCCAGGACTGAAGGGTTTTTGGGGACATGGTATTTTCAGTCCACAGTGTCAATGCTACATGGGGACTGTCCTGGGTAAACACTCCCTCAGCTCCCTCAAACCCTGATCCGAGGTCACCTCCTCAGTGAGGCCTTCCCTGGCTATACTGTTTAAAGCTGCAAGCCAGGATCACTAGCTCACACCTGTAATCCTTGCACTTTGGGAAGCCGAGGAGGGAGGATTGCTTGAACCTAGGTGTTTGAGACCAGCCTGGGCAACTTAGCAAGACTTCTTTTCTTTCTTTTCTTTTCTTTTTTCTTTTCTTCTCTTCTCTTCTCTTTCTTTCTTTCTTTCTTTCTTTCCTTCTTTCTTTCTTTTTCTTTCTTTCTTTCTTTCTTTCTTTCTTTCTTTCTTTCTTTCTTTCTGTCTGTCTGTCTGTCTGTCTGTCTTTCTTTCTCTCTCCCTCTCTCCTTTCTTTCTTTCTTTCAGATAGGGTATCACTCTGTTGTCTAGGCTGGAATGCAGTGGTGCAATCTCAGCTCATTGCAACCTCCACGTCCCAGGTTCAAGTGATTCTCCTGCCTCGGCCTCCCGAGTAGCTGGGACTACAGGCATGTGCCCCCACACCAGGATAATTTTTTTTTTTTTTTTTTTTTTTTTTTTAGTGGAGACAGGGTTTCACTGTATTAGCCAGGCTGGTCTCGAACTCCTGATCTCACATGATCTGCCTGGCTCGGCCTCCCAAAGTGCTGGGATTCCAGGCTTGAGCCACTGTGCCTGGCCTGTCTTTATTTTTTTTAACAACAAAAAAATTTTTTTGTTTTGTTTTGTTTTTTGAGACAAGAGTCTCACTCTGTTGCCCAGGCTGGAGTGCAGTGATGTCATCTTGGCTCACTGCAACCTCCTCCTCCCAGGTTCAAGCCATTCTCCTGCCTCAGTCTCCCGAGTAGCTGGGACTACAGGCATGTGTCACCATGCCTGGCTAATTTTTGTATTTTTTAGTAGAGATGGGGTTTCACCATGTTAGCCAGGCTGGTTTTGAACTCCTGAGCTCAAGTAATCTGCCTGCTTCGGCCTCCCAAAGTGCTGGGATTACAGGCGTGAGCCACCGCGCCTGGCCCCAAAAAATAAAATAATAAAATAAAACTACAGTTCTCACACCCCTGGGTCCCCTTCCCTCTTTCAGATGTCTTTTCTCTGTGTCACACACTCCCTTCTGACAGGCCATATATATTTTATTTGTTTGTTCATGTTCTGTCTCTCCCACCAGCATGCAGAAACCTATGAGGGATGGTCAAGATTTCTTATTTTGCTTCTTCCCCAGCACTAAATGTGCCTGGCACATAGCACATGCTTCATAAATATCCTTTGAATGAATGAATGGGTGAATTAATGAATGAATGGAGGACCTGGTATGTGTCCAGCCCTGTCCTCCGCAATTTACATGGATTAGCTCATTTCATCCCTCTAACATTCTCCTGTACTTACAAGGAGGAGGTACAGCTGAAAGTCCCATTTCACAAGCGAGGAGACTGAGGAATAGGGGGATGATTGATGCCCACAGGGCATCACGTGACACCCGACAGAGCCAGCGTTTGTTGCTGTACAGGCTGAGGCCCAAACCCATAAACAAACAACAATTTCTCACAATTCTAAGTATTAAGAACTTTAGGCCAGGCACAGTGGCTCACACCTGTAATCCTAGAACTTTGGGAGGCTGAGGCGGGCAGTCGCCTGAGGTCAGGAGTTTGAGACCAGACTGGTCAACATGGCAAAACCCCATCTCTACTAAAAATACAAAAATTAGCCAGGTGTGGTGGTGCGTGCCTGTAATCCCAGCTATTCGGGAGGCTGAGGCAGGAGAATCTCTTCATCCCGGGAGGCAGAGGTTGCAGTAAGCCACAATCGCACCACTGCACTCCAGCCTGGGCAGCAGATGAAGACTGTCTCAAAAAAAAAAAAAGAAAAAACCAAAGAAAGAAAAAGAAAAAGAGAAACCATGCTCTAATATGAACATGAATGATGTGGGCATTGACCAGCCTCTGCCCTCCTCCTCAGGGAACCCCCGCCTCACCCTCGCCTCCTCTCACTCCCACCAGCCGTGACACCCTCCCTCCCTCCCAGTGCCCACCCCACCCGCCTTGCTCCATTTCTCTCTCAGTCTGTGCACCTGCCCTACCGTTTAATCTCCTCCCCCACCTGACCCTGCAAACGTGAGTCTCACCAGGGCTGAGACACGGATCTTGCCACCCTCACCCCAGCACGAGGCACACAACTGGAGCTCAGTAAATATTTGTCCCACGCTCCCTGAGTGTCCTCCTCCCCACACTCCTCAAGGTCGCTAAGCATCTGCTCTATATCAAGGACCCGCTGGGGGCCAGGTGCAGTGGCGGGTACTTGTAATGTCAGTGCTTTGGGAGACCGAGGTGGGAGGATCGCTTCAGCCCAGAAGTTCAAGGCCAGCCTGGGCAACATACTGAGACCCCAGTTCTTAAGTGCCAAGGTTCTGAGACAGGAGCAGGCCTGTTGTGTTTGGGAGCAATGAGGCCAGTGTGGCCGGAGGTGAGGTCAGAGAACAGGGCCCAGATCATGAGGCCTTGAAGGCCTCCACTTCTCCCTTAGACAAATGCAATCAACTCCTTTTTTGGTTTGTTTGTTTTAGAGATGGAGTCTCGCTCTGTCACCCAGGCTTGAGTGCAGTGGCACGATCTTGGCTCACTGCAACCTCCGCCTCCCAGGTTCAAGCAATTCTCCTGCCTCAGCCTCCCGAGTAGCTGGGATTACAGGCGCCCGCCACCATGCCCGGCTAATTTTTGTATTTTTAGTAGCAACAGGGTTTCTCCATGTTGGCCAGACTGGTCTCGAACTCCTGATCTCAGGCGACCTGCCCACCTCGGCCTCCCAAAGTGCTGGGATTACAGGCGTGAGCCACCGTGCCCGGCCCAACTTGACCAACTTTCTAAGAGAAACAAGAAATGTGGTGGTTTATGTGAAATCTGTCTTGTGAAACGTTGGCAATGAATGAAAAAACATAGGCCGGACATGGTGGCTCACGCCTGTAATCCCAGCACTTTGGGTGGCCAAGGCAGGCAGACCGCTATAGCTCAGGAGTTTGAGACCTGCCTGACCAACATAGTGAGACCCCCAAATCTAAAAAAATACAAAAATCAGCTGGGCATAGTGGTGGGCACCTGTAGTCTCAGCTCCTTGGGAGGCTGAGGCAGGAGAGTTTCTTGAGGCCAGGTGGTCAAGGTTGCGGTGAGCCGAGATCCTGCCACTGCACTCCAGGCTGGGTGATGGAGCAAGATTCTGTCTCAAAAAAAAAAAAAAAAAAAAAAAAAGTAGAAGAAAAAAAGAAAAAGAAAAGAAAAAAATATATACATATATTAACTCTTCATGGGCTGAGGTGTAGGTGTGTTTTATGTGTGGAGGTGTTGGGTTAATCCTAGAAAGTCAACACAAATTTGGAACAGGAGCCAGGGTTCACTGGTTGAGCAAGGCATTGCCCAACCTCCTGGGAACATTTCACCTAGATCTTGGATGCGACCTCAGAGTCAGCACCTGAAGCTTCCTGGACGCTGGGCCCGCCCCCAGGCCTCTCCCCTCTTTGCCTACTCTTGCTCCCCTGAGTTCCTCCAGCCTCAAACTGGTCAGCTGCAAGCTGACATCTCCAGAGCCCCACCTCCACGATCTCATGCCTGATGCCCATTCCCACCAGGACGTCCACCGGGCAGTTCACGCTCAACAGCGCCCTCCCCAGGCTTTCCTGCCACAGTGAATGGCAGCTCTGTCCGGTCAGTTGCTCAGTTGCTGGAAGTGGGGAGAACAAACAAACCTAAACCCCACTTTTCTTTTTTTTTTTTTTTGAGATGGAGTCTCGCTCTGTCGCCCAGGCTGGAGTGCAGTGGTGTGATCTCAGCTCACCTCAACCTCTGCCTCCTGGGTTCATGAGATTCTCCTGCCTCAGCCTCAGAAGAAGCTAGGATTACAGGTGCCCACCACCACGCCTGGCTAATTTTTGTATTTTTAGTAGAGACGGAGCTTCACCATGTTGGCCAGGCTGGTCTCGAACTCCTGACCTCATGATCTGCCCGCCTCAGCCTCCCAAAGTGCTGGGATTACAAAGACATGAGCCACCACGCCTGGCAAGGACAGGGATTTTCTTCTGTTGTGTGTTCATAGCTATATGCTCAGGGCTCCGCACGTTGCTGGTGCTATATAAATATTTGTTGAGTTAATTAATTAAAAAGTGCTATGCAGAGAATAAACAAGATGTTATGGAGAATGGATGTTTGTGTGCAGCTGTTGCATAAGCAAGGGTGTAGGGAAAGGTTTTGATATGTGTTCTTCTCCTTCCTTTTTTTTTTTTAGACAGAGTCTTGCTCTGTTGCCTAGGCTGAAGTGCAGTGGTGCGATCTTGGCTCACTGCAACCTCCATCTCCCAGGTTCCAGCAATTCTCCTGCCTCAGCCTCACGAGTAATTGGGATTACAGGCACTCACCACCACGGCCGGCTAATTTTTTGTGTATTTTTAGTATAGACAGGGTCTCACCATATTGGCCAGCCTGGTCTTGAACTCCTGATGAGTGATCCACCCCCCTTGGCAACCCAAAGTGCTGGGATTACAGGCATGAGCCACCGTGATCAACCCTTCTCCTTCCGTTTTTTTTCTTTTGTTTTTTTGAGACGGAGTCTCGCTCTGTTGCCCAGGCTGGAGTGCAGTGGTGCCATCTCGGCTCACTGCAACCTCTGCCTCCCGGGTTCACGCCATTCTCCTGCCTCAGCCTCCCGAGTAGCTGGGACTACAGGCGCCCGCCACTGCGCCCGGCTAATTTTTTGTATTTTTAGTAGAGATGGGGTTTCACCGTGTTACCCAAGATAGTCTCGATCTCCTGACCTCGTGATCTGCCCGCCTCGGCCTCCCAAAGTGCTGGGATTACAGGCATGAGGCGCCACGCCCGGCCAAAGGCTCAACTTTTTAAAGAAAAAAGGACAAATCAAGAGAGGCGGTGATTACAAAAGTTGTTCATCAGGAATTGTCATTGGTTTACAGACATCACATTGATTAGTGATTGGCTATACATGGTTGAACTATAGAGTGTGTGACACTTTAGATCTACTTGGTATCAGGTAGTCTAGAACCCGGAAACCAAGTGGCCTCAAAAGGTAATTATTGGACGGGTGCAGTAGCTCATGCCTGCTTGAGGCAAGGAATTCAAGACCAGCCTGAGCAGCATAGAAAGACCCTATCTCTACAAAAAAGTTAAAAATTAGTCAGTCATAGTGGTGCACCCCTGTGGTCCCAGCTGCTCAGGAGGCTGATACAAGAGGATCACTTGAGCCCAGGGGTTCGAGGCTACTGTGAGCTACGATGGTACTCCAGGCTGGGCAACAGAGTGAGTCCCTGTCTCAAAAAGTAATTAAAACACATTTTTATAAAGTCCCTCTGAGCCAGGTGCAGTGGCTCACACCTGTAATTCCAGGAGTTTGAGAGGCTGAGGCGGGAGAATCACTTGAGCCCAAGAGTTTGAGACCAGCCTGGACAACATAGTGAAACCCCACCTCTATTAAAAAATAAAAAGGCCAGGCACACTGGCTCATGCCTGTAATCAGCACTTTGGGAGGCTGAGGTGGGTGGATCGCGGGGTCAGGAGTTCAAGACCAGCCTGGCCAACATGGTGAAACCTCGTCTCTACTAAAAATACAAAAAAATTAGCCAGGCATGGTGGTGGGTGCCTATAATCCCAGCCACTGGGGAGGCTGAGGCAGAGAATCACTTAAACCTGGAGGCAGAGGTTGCAGTGAGCTGAGATTGTGCCACTGTACTCCAGCCTGGGTGACAGAGTGAGACTCTGTCTCAAAAAATAATAAATTAATTTTTTTTAAAGTTGTTAAAAAGCCCCTCTGGGCCTGATCCTGATCATCTAAAGGGGGTCTCCTTTCTCAGATAAAAAGGTTTGTTTTCTTTCTCATTCCCTCCCCAGCTTTCCCCCACTTTTTGTTTAAGACAAGGTCTCGCTCTGTTGCCCAGGCTGGAGTGCAGTGGCACGATCACGGCTCACTGCAACCTCCAGCTCCCGGGTTAAAGCGATCCTCTCACCTCAGCCTCCCGTGTAGCTGGGATTATAGGAGCACCAGCATACTCGGCTAATTTTTTTTTTTTTTTTTTTTTTCTGAGAAAGAGTTTCACTCTGTCGCCCAGGCTGGAGTGCAGAAGTGCAATCTCAGCTCCCTGCAACCTCCGCCTCCCAGGTTCAAGCAATTCTCCCACCTCAGCCTCTTGAGTAGCTGGGATTACAGGCACCTGCCACCATGCACAGCTAATTTTTGTATTTTTAGTAGAGATGGGGTTTCACCATGTTGGACAGGCTAATCTCAAACTCCTGACCTCAACTGATCTGTCCGCCTTGGCCTCCCAAAGTGCTGGGATTACAGGCATGAGCTACCAGGCCTGGCTTTTTTTTTTTTTTTTTTTTTTTTATGTGAGACGGAGTTTCCGCTCTTGTTGCCCAGGCTGGAGTGCAATGGCACAATCTCAGCTCACTGCAACCTCTGCCTCCCGGCTTCAAGTGATTCTCCTGCCTCAGCTTCCTGAGTAGCTGGGATTATAGGCATGTGCCACCGCACCCGGCTAATTTTGTATTTTTAGTAGAGACGGGATTTCTCCATGTTGGTCAGGCTGGTTTCAAACTCCCGACCTCAGGTTATCCGCCTGCCTCGGCCTCGCAAAGTGCTGGGATTACAGGCGTAAGCCACCATGCCTGGATTCCATGCTCTTTTTAAAAATTAATTAATTTTTTTTTTTTGAGACAAGGTCTCACTCTGTCACCTAGGCTGGAGTGCAGTTGCATGATCTCAGCTCACTGCAACCTTGCCTCCTGGGCTCAAGCTGTGATACCCTAACCTTGTTTTAACCTGAATTGACTCTCCCTTAGCTGAGCGAGCCAGACAGACTCCATCTTGGCTCCTTCAGTTGCAGCCCCTTACCCACCCCGCTTTCTTCAAGGACTTAACTTGTGCAAGCTGACTCCCAGCACATCAAAGAATGCAATTACTGATAAGATACTGTGGCAAGTTATAGCCGCAGTTCCCAGGAATTCGCCCGATTAACAGTACCCTAAGCCCCCACGTTTGTGTCCGGTTGATAGCGTCCAATATCCAGCGTCTATCACCTTGTGATGTATTTAAAGCCCCTGCACCTGGAACTGTCGTAACCATTTATCTTTTTAACTTTTTTTGCCTGCTTTACTTCTGTAAGATTGTTTTAAGTAGACTCCCCCCTCCCCTTTCTAAACCAAAGTATAAAAGAAAATCTAGCCCCTTCTTCGGGGCCGAGAGAATTTTGAGCGCTAGCCGTCTCTCGGTCGTCGGCTAATAAAGGACTCCTGAAATCGTCTTGGAGTGTGGCGTTTCTCTATAACTCACTTGGTTACAACAAAGCAATCCTCCCGCCTCAGCCTCCCAAGTACCTGATGCGCACCACCATGCTCAGCTAATTTCTGTATTTTTTGTAGAGACAAGGGTTTCACTATGTTGCCCAGGCTAGTCTTGAATTCCTGGGCTTAAGGGATCCTCTTGCCTTGGCCTCGCAAAGTGCTGGGATTACAGCTGTGAGCTACCGGACCTGGCCTATTTATTTATTTATTTATTTTTGAGACAGCGTCTCGCAATGTTGCCCAGGCTGTAGTGCAGTGGTGTGAACACAGCTCATGGCAGCCTTGACTTCCTGGGCTCAAACGATCCTTCCACCTCAGCCACCTGAGTAGCTGGGACTACAAGGGCACCACCACGCCTGACTAATTTTTTAAACTTTTCGTAGAGATGGGGTTTCGCTGTATTGCCCCAGCTGTCTTGAACTCCTGACCTCAAGTGAACCTCCCACAAGGACCTCCCAAAACATGGATTACAGGTGTGAGCCACTGTGTCTGGCCTCAATATGTTCTTAACATCCCCTCCCACCACCACCAGGCTGGAAGGTTCTAGAAGGTTCCTAAGACTGGGCTATGTAGCTACAAAGGTAGCTTTTGCTGGATGTAGAGATTTGCAGTCATTTATCTTCCTTTTGGAATAAGGAGATTAAACTAAAGAACAGAAAATAGATGGCCAGGCATGGACTCAAGCCTGTAATCCCAGCACTTTGGAAGGCCAGGGCAGGCAGATCACTTGCAGTCAGAAGCATAGCTACCAAAAATTACGAAATTTAGCTGGGTTTTGTGGCCCGCACCTGTAATCCCAGCTACTCAGGAGGTTGAGGCATGAGAATCGCTTGAACCCAGGAGGTGGAGGTTGCAGTGAGCCAAGATCACACCACTGTCCTCCAGCCTGGGCGAGAGAGAGAGACCCTGTCTCCAACAAACAAATAAACAAAAAGAACAGAAAACATTTTGCTCTTAGACAAAATGCATCGCACAATCCACCCATCAGGAGGCTGCTCAGGCCTGGCGGCAGGGTCGCCAGCCCTCACCTTGGTCAAGGTGTACGTCCCCAGCAAGTTCAGCTCCAGCAGCTGGCGGAATCCCTGGGCAGAGGTCTCCTCAGGCCTCTGTGGGGGTGGGTCTAAAGTGGGGGGTGAGAGAGAGAGGAAAAGTGATGGGGGCTGGACACAGTGGCTCATGCCTGTAATCCCAGCACTTAGGGAGGCCAAGGCGGGCGGATCATGAGGTCAGGAGTTCAAGACCAACCTGGCCGACAGGGCAAAACCCTGTCTCTACTAAAAATACAAAAATTAGCTGGGTGCGGTGGCGGGTGCCTATATTCCCAGCTACTCAGGAGGCTGAGGCAGGAGAATTGCTTGAACCTGGGAAATGGAGGTTGCAGTGAGCCTAGATCGAGCCACTGCACTCCAGCCTGGGTGACAGACTGAGACCCCGTCTCAGAAAAAAAAAAAAAAAAAGGCCGGGTGCAGTGGCTGACACCTGTAATCCCAGCACTTGGGGAGGCCGAGGTGGGCAGATCATCTGAGGTCAGGAGTTCAAGACCAGCCTGGCTAACATGATGAACCCTATCTCTACTAAAAATATAAAAATTAGCCTGGCGTGCTGGTGGGTGCCTGTAATCCCAGCTACTTGGGAGGCTGAGGCAGGAGAATCGCTTGAACCCAAGAGGCGGAGGTTGCAGTGAGCTGAGATCACACCACTGCACTCCAGCCTAGACAACAGAGCGTGACTATCTGAAGGAAAAGAAAAAAAAGAGAGAAGAGAAGAGAAGGCTGGGCACAGTGGCTCACGCCTGTAATCTCAGCACTTTGGGAGGCCGAGGTGGGCAGATCACAAGGTCAGGAGATTGAGATCATCCTGGCTAACATGGTGAAACCCCGTCTCTACTAAAAAATAGAAAAAATTAGCCGGGCTTGGTGGCTGGCGCCTGTAGTCCCAGCTACTCGGGAGGCTGAGACAGGAGAATAGCGTGAACCCAGGAGGCTGAGCCTGCAGTGAGCCGAGATCGCACCACTGCACTCCAGACTGGGCCACAGAGTGAGACTCTGTCTCAAAAAAAAAAAAAAAAGAAAAGAGAGATATGGCCAGGTGAGGGCACAGCCCTGGGGACACACAGAAGGGATAGAACAGGGCCACAGTTTCGGCCCAGGCCTGGGGGCTTCCATTGCTTTATTCTCCTGGCCAAGTGGCTAGAAAGAGGTATGAGGCAGGATGAGGAAATCAGGAACAGGGAGTGGGGAAACTGAGGTGCAGGAAACAGAGCTGAGGGGGCAGGAGGTGGAGAATGGCCCTAGGGTCCCACAACTCACGGTGGCCAGCGTTGTTGACAACACAATCCAGGTGGCCAAATCGGCGGATGGTCTCAGAAATCAGGGTCTGAAGAGGAAGGAAATGTCCTTTGTTTTTTTTTGTTTTGTGTGTTTTTTTTTTTTTTTGGAGACGGTGTCTCCCTCTTGTCACTCAGGCTGGAGTGCATTGGCACAATCTTGGCTCACTGCAACTTCCGCCTCCCGGGTTCAAGCAACTCTCCTACCTCAGCCTCCCAAGTAGCTGGGATTACAGGCACCTGCCACCATGCCCGGCTAATTTTTGTACTTTTTAGTAGAGACAGGGACTCACTATGTTGGCCAGGCTGGTCTCAAACTCCTGAACTTGTGATCTGCCTGCCTCGGCCTCCCAAAGTGCTGGGATTACAGGCACCATGCCCAGCCCAGGAAATGTCCTTTGAATGAGCAGTAGATGGAGTGTCCAGCCATAAAGAAGACAGGGCTCCCAAATGCAAGGCAGGAGGGGGAAGCTGAACTCCCAGGTCAGGGGACAAGAGCTAGAGGAAGAGGGGATGCCAAGATCATAGACACAGCAGGCAAGCAGCAGACAGGAAGGAGACAGGGGGCTGGTCAGAGCCACACTGCAGTCGTCACACACAGGGTCAGGGGGTGGGGCGGGGGGGTGACAAGGATTCAGAGAGAGTGTAGGGGACAGTTACCCAAGGGGGGCAGATAACAGAGAGATACTGATTAAAAGGAAGAAATAGGAACCCAGAAATAATGGAAAAAAAATCAGTTACAGGCCACGTGCAGTGGCTCACACCTGTAATCCCAACACTTTGGGAGGCTGAGGTGGGCAGATCACCTGAGGTCAGGAGTTCGAGACCAGCCTAGCCAACATGGTGAAACCCTGTCTCTACTAAAAATACAAAAATTAGCCGGGCACGGTGGCTCCTGCTTGTAATCCCAGCATTTGGGAGGCCAAGGCAGGCGGATTACCTGAGGTTGGGAGCTCGACACCACCCTGACCAACATAGAGAAACACCGTCTCTACTAAAAATAAAAAATTAGCCAGATGTGGTGGCACATGCCTGAAATCCCAGCTACTTGGGAGGCTGAGAGAGGAGAATCACTTGAAGCTGGGAGGCAAAGTTTGCGGTGAGCCGAGATCACACCATTGCACTCCAGCCTGGGCAACAAGAACGAAACTCCGTCTAAAAAAAAAAATTAGCTGGGCATGGTGGCGCACGCCTGTAACCCCAGCTACTCGGGAGGCTGAGATAGGAGAATGGCTTGAACCCGGGAGGCAGAGGTTGCAATGAGCCAAGATCACACCACTGCACTCCAGCCTCAGTGACAGTTCCAAAAAAAAGAGACAGAAAAATCAGTTACAGTTGACCCACTTTGAGGGACTTATGCATTTCCATCCACATGTTAGATGTGCTAAGAGCCTTGGAGAGGTGTGAGAGAAGGAACATGTGACCTGCTCATCAGTCACAGAAGACCTTGTGTGTGGAGTGACACTGGGTGGAAACCTTTGACGAGTCCAGTGGAGCCAGGAGAGGAAGAAGTAGAGGGAAAGGCATATGCAAATAGCTGGAGGAGAACAAAGAACTGGTCGTTAGCGGAGATGGGGGTAGGAACAGGAACTCTGCTTACCTTCACATCATCTTCCTGTGTCACATCACAGAGGATAAAGACAGCTCCAGGGAGCTCCTGCTCCAGCGCCCGACCCCCAGACTCTGCAGGGAGAGAAGAGCTGGGAGCCTGGACCCCTGGGTCTGAGGGAGGAGGGGTTGGGGACTTGGATTCCTGGGTCTGAGGGAGGAGGTGCTGGGGGCCTGGACCCCTGGGTCTGAGGGAGGAGGGCCTAGGAGCCTGGACTCCTGGGTCTGAGGGAGGAGGTGCCAGAGCCTGGACTCCTGGGTCTGAGAGAAGAGGGGCTGGGAGCCTGGACCCCCGGGTCTGAGGGAGGAGGGGTTGGGGACTTGGATTCCTGGGTCTGAGGGAGGAGGTGCCAGAGCCTGGACTCCTGGGTCTGAGGGAGGAGGGACTGGGGGCCTGGACTCCTGGGTCTGAGGGAGGAGGGGCTGGGGGCCTGGACTCCTGGGTCTGAGGGAGGAGGTGCCAGAGCCTGGACTCCTGGGTCTGAGGGAGGAGGGACTGGGGGCCTGGAATCCTGGGTCTGAGGGAGGAGGGGCTGGGGGCCTGGACTCCTGGGTCTGAGGGAGGAGGTGCTGGGGGTCTGGACTCCTGGCTCCGAGGGAGGAGGGGCTGGGGGCCTGGACTCCTGAGTCTGAGGGAGGAGGGGCTGGGAGCCTGGACCCTGGGTCTGAGGGAGGAGGGGCTGGGGGTCTGGACTCCTGGGTCTGAGGGAGGAGGGGCTGGGGGTCTGGACTCCTGGGTCTGAGGGAGGAGGGGCTGGGAGCCTGGACCCCTGGGTCTGAGGGAGGAGGGGCTGGGGGTCTGGACTCCTGGGTCTGAGGGAGGAGGGGCTGGGGGTCTGGACTCCTGAGTCTGAGGCAGGAGGGCCTGGGGGCCTGGACCCCTGGGTCTGAGGGAGGAAGGGCCAGGGTGAGGGCTGAGGGACCGTCACTCACCATCCTTGTCGCAGATAACCACTCGGGCCCCGCTGTCCACTGAGAATAGGAATGCAACAGGTTACTCTCCGAGCCTTGGTTAAAGCCTCTGCCGCCCTCTTGTGGCCACCTGGATTGGGGTCGATCTCCCTCTCCCCTCGTGACCCCAGTCTCATGATCACCCATAGGACAGAGGGCAGACGCCTTGACACTTACTCTCTTTGCCTTGTTTCTGCTGAGGCTCCTGACCCCGCGTTCGTGGGTTCCAGAGCAAACTCCACGACTGACAGAGCCATTCCCCAAACCACTGGTTTTGTAGCTACACCAATAGACCCAGAGAAACGGGCCACTGCCTTCGGAGACCCTGCCAGACTCAGCCCTCGCCTACAGCGCCACACGCTTACTTTAGCCTGCAAATTGGCTTTTATAATATCAGAATCCTGGCTGCAGTACTGGAGTCCCTATTTTCCGCCCCCATCGCCCCGCCCCCATCCTTCCTCTCTCTCACTCCACAGCTCCCAGCTGTCAGACCCGGCTCACCGAAGGCGCGCACGATCCCAGCTCCGATGCCGCGCCCGCCCCCGGTCACAACCACCACCTTCCCGGCATAGCGCGTTCCCGTAGCCATCCCGTGTACGTCGGTCTCTCTCTCTCTCTCTACTCTGGGCCTCTTTCACCTCCAAAGCCCCGTGAGGCCGTCGCATCAAATCTTCAATAGAGGCTGGATCCTGGAAGTCCGGCCTCGGGGGGCGTTGCCAGGAAGGCTAGAGACCTGGAAGTTTGTCCCCAGCCCCTCCTCCCTCAGACACTCCTCTCCTCCCACAGACCCAGGAATCCAGGAGCCCCAGTCCCTCCTCCCTCAGACCCAGGAGTCCAGGCCCCCAGCCTCTCCTCCCTCAGACTCCGGAGTCCAGATCACCAGCCCCTCCTCCCTCAGACTCGGGAGTCCAGCCTCCTAGCCCCTCCTCCCTCAGACCCAGGAGTCCAGCCTCCCAGCCCCTCCTCCCTCAGACCCAGGAGTCAGGGTCCCAGCCCCTCCTCCCTCAGACTCGGGAGTCCAGCCTCCCAGCCCCTCCTCCCTCAGACTCGGGAGTCCAGATCACCAGCCCCTCCTCCCTTAGACTCGGGAGTCCATCCTCCTAGCCCCTCCTCCCTCAGACCCAGAAGTCCAGCCTCCCAGCCCCTCCTCCCTCAGACCCAGGAGTCAGGGTCCCAGCCCCTCCTCCCTCAGACCCGGGAATCCTGGCCCAGCCCCCTCCACTCTCAGACCGAGGGATCAGGTTCTCTATCCCTTCCTCCCAGAGACCTATAAGTCCAAGTCGCCTGTCCCTTCCTCTCTCAGGACCCAGGAGTCCACGACTCCAGCTCTGCCCCTCAGAGACCCCAGTGCCACAACCCCAAACAGACAGAAACAAAGCTATTGACTAAAAGTTCAAAGTTTTAATCCAAATTTAGACAGTGTTGAGAAAACCAAATTTTGGCCATAGAAACCATTCCCCTCCCGGGCCGGCAATGGGGACCAGACCACGCCCCCTGATGCCCTGAGTGGTCCCAGATCTCCGGCGGTACCTCCAGACCCCGTCCTCGCGCTCCGATTGGTTGCCGCGTTTGGGCGGGTTAGAAGCTGGACTGTAGCAGAGTGACTCGCAGAGGCCACGCCCCCTCATCTTGTGGCAGGACCGGAGGGGCGATCCCGGCATCCCACGCGGGCCCCCAGGGGGCGGGACCTCCTCCACGCCCACTCCCTCGGCGAGAGAACCCCGTGGAACCCGAATTAGCCACCGGGGGAGATCTCGGGGGAGGGGTCTCCTGGAGCGTGGGGTCCGAAGGAGGCAGCGGCACACCCGGAAGAGAGTCTCCCTGGGAGTCCAAATTTCCACCTGGAGAGGATGAGTGGGACATGAGAATGGCAAACTTCAGCGCCAGGACTCCGGATTCCCAGCCCCTCCTCCCTCAGACCCAGGACTCCGGATTCCCAGCCCCTCCTCCCTCAGACCCAGGAGTCCAGGCCCCCAGCCCCTCCTCCCTCAGACCCAGGAGTCCAGGCCCCCAGCCCCTCCTCCCTCAGACCCAGGAGTCCAGGCCCCCAGCCCCTCCTCCCTCAGACCCAGGAGTCTGGATACCCCAGTCCAGTCCTCTTTGAGACTCAGTTGTCGGCCGTCTCCCCGCCCCCTGACCTCTTCCTCCCCTCCTCCCAAGTGTCCCGGACCCCAGTCACCTCTTGCCTGAGACCTAAAACTCCCAAACCCTGCCCAACTCTTTACTCACCAAGATAAAAAATGCCCACCGGCCCCCAGACCCCTCCTCTCCAGGACCTGGGATTCCAGGTCTCCAGCTCTCTCCTCCCTAAAACCCAGAAGTCCAACATCCCCAGCCAGTCACCTGTCATCATTCTGTGCCACTGCGACGCCTCAGTAGCCAGGGCTTGAGAGAGGCTGAGAACCCGCTCCCGGTGACCTTCGGAAGTCGGCAAGTAAGGGGTGGTGTTCCTTGGACTAGAAAAAAAAAGAAGATTGGCGGTGGGGGTGTGTACATGGGGGAGAGGTGGAGGATGGTTAATTGGTACAAAAAGAAAAGGATGAATAAGACCTACTATTAGATAGCACAACAGAATGACTATAGTCAATAATAATTTAATTGTACATTTTTAAATAAATTAAAGGGTGTAACTAGATTGTTTATACATCAAACGGTAAATCCTTGAAAGGGGATGGATACCCTATTCCCCATGATGTGCTTATTTCACATTGCCTGCCTGTATCAAAACATCTCATTTATCTCGTAAATACATGTACACCTAGTATGTACCAACAAAAATTAAAAATTAAAAAAATAAAAAAATAAAAAAACAGGCCAGGTGCGACGGCTCATCCCTGTAATCCCAGCACCTTGGGAGGCCGAGGCTGGCAGATCACTTGAGGTCAGGAGTTCGAGACCACCCTGGCCAACATGGTGAAACCCAGTCTCTACCAAAAAATACAAAAAAGTTAGCCAGGCATGGTGGTGGGTGCCTGTAATTCCAGCTACTAGGGAGGCAGAGGAAGGAGAATCATTTAAACCTAGAAGGCGGAGGTTGCAGTGAACTGAGATTGCGCCATTGCACTCCAGCCTGGGAGACAGAGCAAGACTGTCTCAAAAAAGAAAAAAAGTAAAAAAATAAAAATAAAAAATAAACAGCTGGCACAGTGGGGACCCGGGTACCGCACGGGCCTTTCTGGGAGTTGTAGTTCCTAGCACGTGTCTCTAAAAGATGTTAAACATGGCACCGCCTCATACCGCCCACATGCATTATGGGATTTGTAGTCCATTCGCGCGTCACTATCACCCAATTTCCTTGATGCGGAAGTAGGACCTGCTATTGACCAAGGGAATTTGGGGAACTAAAGTTATCACTACGGATCTAGGGCTTTCTGGTTTTGTTGCAGATGCCCCGGGAACTTAAGCATCTCAAGAAGGGTTGCGATTTGTAGTTCCATATTCAGGAGACTTTAATAATAATGCTACTCCCCTTTGCTTTTGCAAAATTTTTTTTTCCTGCTCCCTTGATACGCCCTCCAGTTCCTTACCTACTCCAGGACCCAGAGCTTCTGAGCCATTTCTGGGCTCCCGAGTGTCCTACGACAGGCTGGAAAGGAATTGGGGCATTAGAACTCCTCACCTGGAAGCCCCACGTTCTCATTTTGAGGGTGAAGTGAAGGGGGCTCCAAAAGAGAATGAAATTGCCCAAAAACACTGGCAATGTTTTGTTTTGTTTTTCCTATGCTTCTGTAGGCACTGAATTTTTAAAAATTAATTTATTTTATTTATTCATTTTTTTAGAAAGGATGGAGTACAGTGGTGTGATCATAGCTCGCTATAGTCTCAACTTCCCAGGCTTGGACTAATCCTGCTTCAGCCTCCTGAGTAAACAGAACTACAGGCTCGCACCACTATGCCTGGCTAATTATTTTTATTTTTATTTTTAGTAGAGACAAGGTCTTGCTATGTTGCCCAGGCTGGTCTCTTACTCCTGCCTCGGCCTCCCAAAGTACTGGTATTACAGGGGTGAGCCATAGCACCCAGTGACTGACAATGTTTAACTTTACCTGTGTTCCTATAAAGCAGCACATGAGTTCAGAAATCCCACCTCCACCACCACCACCTGTGACTTGTCTAAATTCTTTCTATAAAAGTCTAAGGGGCCGGGTCTGGTGGCTCACACCTGTAATCCCAGCACTTTGGGAGGCCAAGGTGAGCAGATCACTTGAGGTCAGGAGTTCAAGAACAACCTGGTCAATATGGTGTAAACTCTGTCTCTACTAAAAATACAAAAAAAAAAAAAAGAAAATTAGCAGGGTGTGGTGGCATGGGCCTGTAATCCCAGCTACTTGGGAGGCTGAGGCAGGAGGATCGTTTGAACCCGGGAGACAGGGGTTGCAGTGAGTCGAGATTCCACCACTACACTCCAGCATGGGCAACAAACGGAGACTCCGTCTCAAAAAAAGAAAAAAAAAATCTAAGAGGAGGTTAGGTGCAGTAGCTCACAACACCTGTATTCCTAGCACCTCCTTCCAAGGCAGGAGGATCACTTGAGCTCAGGAGCTCAACACCAGCCTGGCCAACGTGGTAAAAATCTGTCTCTACTAAAAATACAAAAATTGGCTGGATGTGGTGGCATATCCCTGTAGTCCTAGCTACTTGGGAGGCTGAGGCATGAGAATCACTTGAACCCAAGAGGTGGAGGTTGCAGTGAGTGGAGATCGCACCACTGCACTCCAGCCTGGGCAACAGAGCAAGACCTTGTCCCTGAAAAAAGAAAACATCTATTTTTTTTTTTTTTTTGAGACAGAGTTTCACTCTTGTTGCGCAAGCTGGAGTGCAATGGCACAATCTTAGCTCACCATAACCTCCACCTCCTGGGTTCAAGCAATTCTCCTGCCTCAGCCTCCCAAGGAGCTGGGATTACAGGCATGCACTACCATGCCCAGCTAATTTTGTATTTTTAGTAGAGACGGGGTTTCTCCATGTTGGTCAGGCTGGTCTTGAACTCCCGCCCGCCTTGGCCTCCCAAAATGCTGGGATTACAGGTGTGAGCCACCATGCCTGGCCGAAAAAGGAAAATGTCTAAGGGGAAACCATCCTGAGACATCTGAGACACTCTGATGTTCAGATCTGGGATGTTCTCCCTATTGGAAGGGCATAAATAAAATCAATCTTCTTGCTGGCTTGCATTTTCTTTTTTGCTTTCTTGCTATTGACAACACATAGCAATGGAGAAGAAAAACTAGGCTTCCAATCCAGATGTGTGACCCCCCCCCCCCACCCACTGTCCTCCCCTCACTGCCACTCCTGTCCACCCACCACTATCCAGGCGAGGAAGCTGACTTTATCACAAGTACAAACTGAGGCAAATCCGGAAATTCAGTTTGGAGGAAGGAGGTAGAGATTATCTCCATTTTACAGAAAGGAACTCAAAGTAGGTGAAGAGGACCTACCACCACCCTACCGCCCAGCCCCAGCCCTCCTCCCCTCACCCTTTGCTCCACGTCAGGCTGGCGTCTGGCTGGGGACAGTATCCTTCCCAAGGTGAGGAGCCGGGGGGAGGTCGGGCGAGGGAGGGGCCGTCCACATTCCTGGTTTCTGCGCATCCGCTCCAGCTGCTCCTGGGCACTCATCCGGGGCCGGGCTACCGGGGCCTAGGGAGGCGAGAAACGTCCCAAGACCCAACCTTTAGGCCAGGCACAGTGGCTCGTGTAATCCCAGCACTTTTGGGAGGCTGAGTAGAGAGGATCACTTGAGGTCAGGAGTTGAAGACCAGCCTGGCCAACTTGGCGAAATACCATCTCTACTAAAAATACAAAAATTAGCTGGGCGTGGTGGCAGGCACCTGTAATCCTAATTACTTAGGAGGCTGAGGCAGGAGAATTGTTTGAACCCCGGAGGTGGAGGTTGCGGTGAGCCGAGATCATGCCACTGCACTCCAGCCTGCACAACAGAGCAAGACTCTGTCTCAAAAAAAAAAAAAAAAAATATATATATATATATATATATATGTATGTATATATATATACGTTGCTTAAACAAGGAGAGAGGGAGAAGGCCGGGTGCAGTGGTAGGTGACTGTAATCCCAGAGCTTTGGGAGGCTGAGGTGGGAGGATCACTTGTGGCCAAGAGTTTGAGACCAGCCTGGGCAACATAGCAAGACCCCATCTCTACAAAAAATAAACTTGTTAGATGTGGTGGTGGATGCCTGTCAGCTACTCAAGAGGCTGAGGCAGGGGATCACTTAAGCCCAGGAGTTCAAGGCTTCAGGGAGCTATGATCGTGCCACTGCACCCCACTCTGGGTGACAGGGCAAGATCCCGTATCTAAAAGTAAAAAGTGGAGAGAGAGAGAGAGCACTCATTGCTGAAGCTTCCAGTTAAACATCCCAGTGAGATAGCATGGATCTGTGCTTATTGTAGAACCAATCCCTGCAGTTTCCTCTGCTTTGACCAATCCTGAGTCCTGTTTATATAAATGATGGCCACTGGCCACTGTATATTACCCTATGTTGTTAATTTCTTTTTTTCTTTTTTTTTTTTCAGACGGAGTCTCGCTTTGTTGCCTAGGCTGGAGTGCAGTGGCGCAATCTCTGCTCACTGCAACCTCCGCCTCCTGGGTTCAAGCAATTCTCTGCCTCAGCCTCTCAAGTAGCTGGGATTAAGTAGGTGGTGCCTGCCACCACGCCCAGCTAATTTTTGTGTGTTTTTAGTACAGACAGGGTTTCACCATCTTGGCCAGGCTGGTCTTGAACTCCTGATCTCATGATCCACCTGCCTCGGCCTCCCAAAGTGCTGGGATTACAGGTGTGAGCCACCGTGCCCAGCCAATGTTGTTAATTTCTTCACAGCAGGCCAGACCATTGGCCTAAAAGCTTGGTAGCAGCACACTCAGATTTCTACACATCCAATTGTTTTAAACACAGTCTTAATAAGCAGATATTTTTAGCCATGCAGTCTGCCTGCTTTGTATATCCTGAGACTGTGCCCAACATCTGCTACCCATAGATAAGATGAGCCCCAAGCCCCTGCTGCTCTTTGGACCTCTCTGATCCAGAGAAACCTCCACATGCTGGTGGCTGGCATCACCCAGACGTAAGCCCCTTCTCCAGTCCCTTTCTCTTGGGAGCTCCCTTGCCTTCCTCCCTTCCTGTGCAGTGGTCCTCACCCTCACACAGTAGCTTCTGGAGGGTCTCACACTGGGTGTGACTCCCCCATAGACAAATCTGTCAGTATGCACCAAATAAAGCTCCTGTGCGCTACCGCCATCTGGTGGTCATAGCTTTTTCTTTGATAAACCCTGAAATACCTGGAACTCACTAGACCACCCCTGTGCTCTGGACCTTGGCAGCCCCTGAAACCACGGGGTTGGGGTGAAGGAGGAGCATGTCCCAAGATAAGTGATGTTCCCAGGAGGCTCCAATCATCCATGCCCATGACACACCACTGAGAATCAAAAAGTGCCTCTCCTCTCTTCCTAGGAAAGGCTTGATTGCTTTTGTATCCATGATAACAAGTAAGCACAAGAAATGCCTTATTTTTTTAAAATTATTTTATTTTACTTTATTTTATTTTTGAGATGGAGTTTCACTCTTATTGCCCAGGCTGGAGTGCAATGGCACGATCTTGGCTCACTGCAACCTCTGCCTCCCAGGTTCAAGCGATTCTCCTGCCTCAGCCTCCCGAGTAGCTGGGATTACAGGCATGTGCCACCACGCCTGGCTAATTTTTTTGTATTTTTAGTAAAGACGGGGTTTCACTATGTTGGTCAGGCTGGTTTCGAACTCCTGACCTTGTGATCCACCCGCCTTGGCCTCCCAAAGTGCTGGGATTACAGGTGTTAGCCACCCCACCCGGCCTTTTCTTTTTTTTTTTTTTTTTTAAGACATGGTTTCTCTCTGTTGCCCAGGATGGAGTGCAGTGGTGCAGTCATGGCTCAGTGCAGCCTTGACCTCCTGGACTCAAGCAATCCTCACGTCTCAACCTCCCAAGTAGCTGGGACCACAGGTGGGCACCACCACGCACAGCTAACTTTTTATTTTTTATTTTTTTATTTTTTGAGATGGAGTTTCACTCTTATTGCCCAGGCTGGAGTGCAGTGGCGCAGTCTCAGCTCACTGCAACCTCAGCCACCCAGATTCAAGCGATTCTCCTGTCTCAGCCTCCTAAGTAGTTGGGATTACAGGTGCGTGCTGCTATACCCACCTAATTTTTGTATTTTTAGTAGAGATGGGGTTTTGCCATGTTGGCAAGGGTGCTCTTGAACTCCTGACCTCAGGTGATCCACCCGCCTCAGCCTCCCAAAGTGCTGGGATTACAGGCGTGAGCCACTGCACCCGGCCACAGCTAACTTTTCATTATTTTTTTGTAGAGATGGGTCTTGCTACGTTAGCCAGGCTGCTCTTGAACGCCTGGGCTCAACTGATCCACCTACCTTGGCCTCTCAAAGTGTTGGGATTACAGGCATGAGCCAACACCACTGGCCAAGAAATGCTTTATTTTATTATTATTTTTATTTTTATTTATTTATTTTTTTTTCGAGACAGAGTCTCGCTCTGTTGCCCAGGCTGGAGTGCAACGGTGCAATCTTGGGTCTCTGCCACCTCCGCCTCCTGGGTTCAAGCGATTCTCCTGCCTCAGCCTCCCGAGTAGCTGGGATTACAGGCACCCGTCATCATGCTCGGCTAATTTTTGTATTTTTGTAGAGACAGGGTTTTCACCATGTTGTTCAATCTGGTCTCAAACTCCTGACCTCAAGTGATCTGCCTGCCTCGGCCTCCCAAATGCTGGGATTACAGGTACGAGCCACGGTTCCCGGCCCCAAGTAGTGCTTTTAAATCTATTTGATTAAGTAATCCCAACAGGTACCCCAAAGACTTCTGAAAGCCAGCCAATCAGTGATGGAGCCAAGCTTCTGAAAATCAGCCAATCAGTGATGCTCACATGCTTCTGAGGGCTGCCCAATCAGTGATGGATCCGTATTTCTGAAAATCAGCCAATCATTGATAGCTCCATGCTTCTGAAAACCAGCCAATCAGCAACAGACACAGAGCACAGAGCTTCCACAGCTTAATGTCAACCAATTTCTAAACATTCCTGCTGCTAGAAGTCAACCAATTTCTGAACTCCAGGGCCACATGAGATCAGCATTCTGCTCCACTCAGGGTGTCTTTTTTTTTTTTTTTTTTTTTAAGACAGAGTTTTGCTCTTGTCGCACAAGCTGGAGTGCAATGGTGCAATCTCAGCTCACTGCAACCTCTGCCTCCCGAGTTCAAGCGATTCTCCTGCCTCAGCCTCCTGAGTGGCTGGGATTACAGGCGCCCACCACCACGCCTGGCTAATTTTTGTACTTTCAGTAGAGACGGGGTTTCACCATGTTAGCCAGGCTGGTCTGGAACTCCTGACAAAGTGCTAGGATTACAGGTGTGAGCCACCGCGCCTGGCCTCATTCATCTAGTTTTCATCTTCATGTCAGCTCTAGGTGGTAGGTTCTGCTATTAGCCCCATTTTAGAGAAGAAAAAATGGAGGCACAGAGAGGTTTAATAACTGACCCAAAGTCACACGGCTTAGAAGCGACAGAGACAAAAATCAATCTCAAGGCTCTTAACAAGAAGTGCTCTCTCTGCTCTGAGTATGGCCTTAGAACGCTCTACTCCTAGCTGTTTCCCAGAAGTGTGGGGGTCCCTGATGGTTAGATGCAAGGATTACAGGATGGACCTACAGCCTACCTTGGTTCCCAGCTGTGGGGAAGGGAGGTGGCGACCCTCAGGGCTGGAAGCCCGGGAGACCCTCGGAGACCCAAGACCTGGAAAGACAGAATGGGACTTGGTGAGGATGGGAATTTCTGTAAAGTCCCACCCAACCAGGATGCTCACCTAAGCGAGGGCTGGCGAGGTCTTTGTCGCCTCCAGGAGGCCGCCCCCAGTCAGTCTCGGGGGACCTAGGGGAGCTCAGTTCCAAGGACTCTGGCAGGCTCTGCGGGGATTAGAAAAGGGGGATAATGATGATCATTATAATTATTATTATTATTAACATGTTGCAAGCATTTAGGAATTGGAATACAGTCTGAATAGCATTAAGACTGTAAACCAGGCCGGGCGCAGTGGCTCACACCTGTAATCCCAGCACTTCGGGAGGCCAAGGCAGGCAGACCACCTGAGGAGTTCCAGACCAGCTTAGTCCAACATAGTGAAACCCTGTCTCTACTAAAAATACAAAAATTAGCCAGGCGTGGTGGCAGGTGCCTGCAATCCCAGCTACTTAGGAGGCTAAGGCAGAAGAATCACTTGAACTCGGGAGTTGGAGGTTGCAGTGAGCCGAGATCGCACCACTGCACTCTAGCCTGGGCGACAGAGCAAGACTCTGCCTCAAAAAAAAAAAAAAAAAAAAAAAGACTATAAACCAGATCTGAGCATGGAGGCTTGTGCTTGTAATCTCAGCCCTTTGAGAGGCCAAGGTAGGAGGATCACTTGAGGCCAGGAGCTAGAGACCAGCTGGGCAACATAGCAACACCCCTTCCCTACAAAAACTTTTTAAGGCTGGGCGCAGTGGCTCATGCCTGTAATCCCAGCACTTTGGGAGGCCGAGGCGGGCGGATCACAAGGTCAGGAGATCGAGACCATCCTGGCTAACACGGTGAAATCCCGTCTCTACTAAAAATACAAAAAAAAAAATTAGCCGGGCGTGGTGGCAGGCGCCTGTAGTCCCAGCTACTCGGGAGGCTGAGGCAGGAGAATGGCCTGAACCCAGGAGGTGGAGCTTGCAGTGAGCCAAGATCGAGCCACTGCACTCCAGCCTGAGCAACAGAGTGAGACTCCGTCTCAAAAAAAAAAAAAAAAAAACGTTTTAGGCTGGGCACAGTGGGTTCACGTCTGTAATCCCAGCATTTTAGGAGGCTGAGATGGGAGGATCACTTGAGACCAGGAGGTAAACACCAGCCTAGGCAACATAGGGAGACCCCCTCTCTACAAAAAAGTTAAAGAATTAGCTGGGCGTGGTGGCAGACACCTGTAGTCCTACCTACTTGGGAAGCTGAGGTGACAGAATCACTTAAGCCCCAGAGATGGAGGTTCCAGTGAGCTGTGATCGCGCCACTGCACTCCAGCCTGGGTGATAGAGCAAGACCCTGTCTCTAAAAAAACAAAAAAACTGTAAACCAGGAGCCAGATGTCCTGGCTTCAAATCCCAACTGTGCCATTTATTAGTTGTGTGACCTTTGGCAAGCTGCTTTACCTCTCTGAGCCATATTTTATTTTATTTGAGACACAGTCTCACTCTTTCAGCCAGGCTGGAGTGCAGTGGTGCAATCTTGGCTCAGCTTACTGCAACCTCTGCCTCCCTGGTTCAAGCGGTTCTCCTGCCTCAGCCTCCCAAGTAGCTGGGATTACAGGTGTACACCACTGTGCCTGGCTCATTAACATTTTACTTTTTGATATTAGGATTGAGTCCATATATATGTGGCACTTAGAACAGTGCCTGGCGTCTAAGTGCATTATATATATAATCATATTAGGGCTGGGTGCGGTGCCTCACTCCTGTAATCCTGGCATTTTGGGATACTGAGACTGGAGGATCATTTTAAGCCAGGAGTTTAAGACCAGACTCGGCAGCAAAGTGAGGTTCCATCTCCACAATAAACAAACAAAAATTAGCCAGGCACGATGGCACGAGCCTGTGGTCCCAGCTACTCAGGAAGCTGAAGCAGGAGGATTGCCTGAGCCCAAGAATTCGAGGCTGCAGTGAGCCATGATCACACCACTGCACTCCAGCCTGGGTGACAGAATGAGATCTCATCTTTAAAAAAAATCCTGGTTGGGAGAGGTGGCTCACGCCTGTAATCCCAACACTTTGGGAGGCCAAGGCAGGCGGATTACTTGAGGCCAGGAGTACATGACCAGCCTGGCCAACATGGTGAAACTCCGTTTCTACTAAAAATACAAAACTTAGCCAGGCTTGGTTGTGGGCGCCTGTAATCACAGCTACTTCGGAGGCTGAGGCAGGAGAACCACTTGAACCCAGGAGGTGGAGGTTGCAGTGAGCCAAGATTGCACCACTGGACTCCAGCCTGGGTGACAGAGTGAGACTACGTCTCAAAAAAAAAACTCCAAAAAACAAGAAAACAAAGGCTTCCAGAGGTTAGGACACTTGTGGGAGGTGGCTTAGCTGATCAAGGAAGAATTAAAGAGGTGGGTGGGGAATAGACTGAGCCAAGGACAGGTGGGACAGGAAGGTGGGGGTGGGGAGGAATTATGTGCGTCTTACCTCCCTCTCTGAGGACTCCTCGCCCTGGAGGACGGGAGATGGGGAGTCAGGCTCAGTGTGTGGGGGCGGTTTCTGGGAGCCACCCAGACCTGCCAGTGTGTCTTCCACCATCCACAGCTGCTGCTGAGCAGACACTCTGTCCTGCGGGGAGGAAAGGAATTTATTTACTTAAAGGTGGGAAAACACAGGAGGGTTTCAGCTAATAGGCCCCAGCAAAGGTCTGAGATCAGCTGGACTATATTTATGGAGTTGGGATTTATTTTTTTTCCATGTGGTTATCCAGATGAATTAAAAAAAAATTGTCTTTTGGCCAGGTGTGGTGGCTCACGCCTGTAATCCCAGCATTTTGGGAGGCCGAGGTGGGTGGATCACCTGAGGTCAGGAGTTCAAGACTAGCCTGGCCAACATGGTAAAACCCCATGTCTACTAAAAGTACAAAAAAAATTAGCCGGGGATGGTGGTGGGTGTCTGCAGTCCCAGCTACTCGGGAGGCTGAGGCAGGAGAATCGCTTGAACCCGGGAGGTGGAGGTTGCAGTGAGCTGAGATCGCACCACTGCTCTCCAGCCTGGGTGACAGAGCAAGACACTACCTCAAAAAAAAAAAAAAGAAGAAAAAAAGAAAAAGAAAAAACTGTCTTTTCTTTCTATGTTGTTTTACTGTGTTACATCTATTATAAATAGGTGACCATACGAATATATGAGAGTCTGTTCTTTTTGTTTGTTTTTGGAGACAGTCCCTCCCTCTGTCACCCAGGCTGGCATGCAATGGCTTGATCATAGCTCACTGCATCCTCGAACTCTTGGGCTCAAGTGGTCCTTCAGCCTCAGCCTCCTGAGTAACTGGGACCACAGGCATGCACCACTAGGCCCAGCTAATGTTTTCACTTTTATTTTTAGTAGACATGGAGTTTCACCATGTTGCCCAGGCTAGCCTCAAACTCCTGGGATCAGGTGATTCACCTGCCTCATCCTCCCAAAGTGCTGGGATTACAGGCGTGAGCCACTGCATCTGGCATGGGTCTGTTTTTGCCAAGTCTGGGTTTTAGATCTAGTGGGAGCAGCTCAGAGTGAGAAGATGCATTTAAAACTAGGCATCAATGGTTTTTTGTTTTTTGGGTTTGTTGTTGTTGTTTTAAGATGGAGGCTCTCCCTGTCGCCCAGGCTGGAGTGCAGTGGCGCAATCTCGGCTCACTGCAACCTCCACCTCCCAGGTTCAAGCGATTCTCCTGCCTCAGCCTCCTGAATAGCTGGGACTACAGGCGTGCACCAGCACACTCAGTAAATTTTTGTATTTTTAGTAGAGACAGGGTTTAACCATGTTCGTCAGGCTGGTCTCGAACTCCTGACCTCAAGTGATCCACCTGCCTTGGCCTCCCAAAGTGCTGAGACTACAGGCGTGAGCCAACATGCCTGGTCATGTCAATGTTTTTAAAGATACATGATTTAGAACTTGATGGGTAGATTTAGAGTGAAGAAGCAGGTCTGAGGCTAAGCAATGAGGTTTATATTTAGGAGCAGAGCTTGAACTAAGGGAATGGGTTCAGAACTGGAACTCCAGAGGATAAATTTAACAGCAAAAGTCAGGATGCAGGATGCAAGAGATGAACTTGCAAGATGGAAAAAAGGCTGAGGGTTGGAGTTTTGCTAGTGAGAGCACGGCTTCAACAAGAGGAGAGATTTAGAACCAGGGGAGAGAGCAGCTCTGGATCTGAAAGCAGGTATTAAAACAAAAGGCATTGGCCAGGCGCAGTAGCTCATGCCTATAATCCCAGCACTTTGGGAGGCCGAGGCAGGCGGATCAGAAGGTCAGGAGTTCAAGACCAGCCTAACCAACATGGTGAAACTCCGTCTCTACTAAAAATACAAAAATTAGCCAGGCGTGGTGGCACACGCCTGTAGTCCCAGCTAGAGGCTGAGGCAGGAGAACCCGGGAGGCAGATGTTGCAGTGAGCCGAGATTGTACCACTGCACTCCAGCCTGGGCAACAGAGCGAGACTCCATCTCATAAATAAATAAATAAGAGGGCGGCCAGGCACCGTGACTCACGCCTGTAATCCCAGCACTTTGGGAGGCCGAGGCGGGCGGATCATGAGGTCAAGAGATCTAGACCATCCTGGCCAACATGGTGAAACCCCGTCTCTACTAAAAATACAAAAATTAGCTGGGCATGGTGGCACACACATGTAGTCTCAGCTACTGGGGAAGCTGAGGCAGGAGAATTGCTTGAGCCTGGGAGGCGGAGGTTGCAGTGAGTCGAGATCGTGCCACTGCACTCCAGCCTGGCGACAGAGCAAGACTCCCTCTCACACACAAAAAAAATAAAATAAAATAAAATAAAAAATAGAAGGGCTGGGTGCAGTGGCTCACGCCTGTAATCTCAGCACTTTGGGAGGCCGAGGCGGGTGGATCACCTGAGGTTGGGAGTTCAAGACCAGCCGGACCAACATGGAGAAACCCCGTCTCTCCTAAAACTACAAAATTAGCCAGGCATGGTGGCGCATGCCTGTAATCCCAGCTACTCGGTAGGCTGAGGCAGGAGAATTGCTTGAACATGGGAGGCAGATGTTGCGGTGAGCCGAGATTGCACCATCGCACTCCGGTCTGGGCAACAGAACGAGACTCCATCTCAAAAAATATAATAAAATAAATAAAATAAAAATAAAAGAGTAGGCCGGGCACAGTGGCTCACGCCGGTAATCCCAAAACTTTGGGAGGCAGAGGAGGGCGGATCACCTGAGGTCGGGAGTTCGAGACCAGCCTGACCAACATAGAGAAATGCCATCTCTACCAAAAATACAAAATTAGCCGGGCGTGGTGGTGGACACCTGTAATCCCAGTTAATTGGGAGGCTGAGGTGGATGAATCGCTTGAGCCCGGGAGGCAGAGGTTGTGGTGAGCTGAGATAGTGCCATTGCACTCCAGCCCGGACAACGAGAGTTAAACTCTGTCCCCCCTCCAAAAAAAAAAGAATGTTGTAAAATTATAGCCAACTTTAAAGCAGAAATTAGGCCTGGCGCAGTGGCTCATGCTTGTAATCCCAGCACTTTGGGAGGCCGTGGCAGGCAGATCACTTGAGGTCAGGAGTTCAAGACCAGCCTGACCAACATGTCTCTACTAAAAATATAAAAAGTAGCCGGGTGTGGTGGCATGTGCCTGAAATCCTAGCTACTCGGGAGGCTGAGGTGGGAGAATCACTTGAACCTGGGAGGCAGAGGTTGCAGTACGCCAAGATTGCGCTACTGCACTCCAGCCTGGGCGACAGAGTGAGACTGTCTCAAAAACAAACAAACAAACAAATAAACAACTTTACAGCAGAAATTAGATAACAGCTCGAGAAAACGGCATTCAAAATTGAAGATTAATTAAAATTTTAATGAGAGAATTAAAAAAAAACCCTAAAGGGCATGGTCTTAACTAAAATAAGGGGCTTAGATTGAAAGGACAGAAAGGCTAAGGGTCAACTGGGCGGGGTCTCAATTCTGTGGACGGAGATTAAATGCTGAAAGGATTTCCAGGCAGAACTTGGAGTTGGGGGTGGGTCTTGGGGTCTCCAAGCAGCTATTTACCTGGGGAGAACCGAGGTGTAGCAGGTACTCCAGCGTCTCTCTTAAGGTGCCCAGCTCCTGCTCCAGGCCACTGTATGTGTCCCAAACCCTCTCTCGCTCCTCAGGTTGCATAAAGGGGGAGACATAGGTTAGGTCCCTCTCCCACCAGATCCTTCTCCACCCTGTCATTTGTCAGCTAAGGAGGAGGTAAGGGAGCTTGGTCCCTGGAGCCCTGCAGGCATATGGACTACAATTCCCATGGGCCTCTTTGCTTGGACTACTGGGAACCCCAAAGTCTGTATGGAACCTGCAATTCCAGTGCACTGCTAGTGTAGACAAATAACAGCATTCCCTGAATCCCCAGGATTACTTCTGCTCTCTCCTAGGTAGCAGAGTCTACAGATCTAATGAATTCATTAGACAGTTAAAAGACCACAGCACCCAGCCAGGCACGGTGGCTCAGGCCTTTAGTCCCAGCACTTTGGGAGGCCAAGGCGGGCGGATCACTTGAGGTCAGGAACTTGAGACCAGCCTGGCCAACATGGTGAAACCCTGTCCCTACTAAAAATACAAAAATTAGCCAGGAATGGTGGCGAGGGCCTGTAATCCCAGGTACTCGGGAGCTGAGGCAGGAGAATCACTTGAACCCGGGAGACAGAAGTTGCAGTGAGCCTGGATCCAGGCGCTGCACTCCAGCCTGAGCAACAGAGCAAGAATCCGTCTCAAAAAAAATAACCACAGCACCCACTCACCCTGGGGCAGCAGAAACTTCCTCGCCAATACCAACAATAACAATGATAATATCAGCTAACACTTATTGGGCACTGACCGTGTGCTAGGCACTGTTCTCAGCTCTCATTTAATTCCTATGAGGTAGTTATTATTATTGTCTCCATTTTACAGATAATTATAACTGACACTTAAGTATTGCTTTACCAAGTACCAAGTACCTTAAGTGTTATTCATTCATTCATTCATTCACTCATTTACACATATCACATATAATAATTCTCAGAATTACTTAAGGCCAGGCACAGTGGCTCATGCCTGTAATCCCAGCACTTTGGAAGGCTGAGGCAGGCTGATCACCTGAGGTTAGGAGTTCGAGAGCAGCCTGGCCAACATGGCAAAACCCCATCTCTACTAAAAATACAAAAATTAGCCAGGTGTGGTGGCACATGCCTGTAATCCCAGTTACTCAGGAGGCTGAGGTTGCAGTGAGCTGAGATGGCACCACTGTACTCCAGCCTGGGTGACAGAGCAAGACTCTGTCCCCCGAAAAAAAAAAAATTAGAGTGGTTACAAGACAACGAGGAGAGAGAAACAAATAATAAAATAAAATTTGGAGTGTAGACTTCTGAAGAACGATCTTCCTATGAGCCCTCTGGGGCAAGTCCCCTTCGTAACAACTTGCATAGTCCTGGGGCCTCCTAGGAGGGCAGGCCCCTTCCCAGGTGCTCACCTGAGTCAAGTGACAGAGGGTGGCCCTCACACTGACCAGCCGGTCCTGCAGGAGGCGCTGGCGACCCCAGGCCCTCCCAGGAGCCCCAGCCTCCCTGGTGGCTTGGCCCAGCTGCTGCCGGGTCAACTCCAGAGCTGCTTCTAGTTGCTCCTGCACCAAGAGAGAAGGTGGTTAGACTTCAGAAGCCATGCCTAGCCCCAAGAAGAACGAAAAGATGTCCTTTCACATCCTGGACGTCCAGTCAGCATCCTGACTTCCACAGTCAGGAAGGACTCAGGGCAGGCAAAGAGGCCAGGCTCCCTGTCCTCGGTCCAGGGCCCCGCACCTTCTCCTCCTGCCTCTGGTCTATCTCCTCCTGCAGCCTCCGCAGAAGCCGGTCCTGCCCGCACAACTTGGTCAGCAGCGTCTGGAGAAAGGAGAGCGGGAGCTACCGGTGGTCCAGATCTGGCTCTTCCCCTGCCACTCCTCCCATCATCTAGAACATTCTCTCCCCAATTCTGGGAACTCAGCAAGGATTAGATCAGTGAGAACTTACATCTGTCTCCAAGCTTTGGTGGAAAGTTGACTCCAAGGGAGGACCGGGCTGAAGAGAGGGAGAAAAGTCAGGGGTCAAAGGGGACAGGCTGGCCATTATTGTAACTCAGTGCTGAGCCACGCCCTGTTTCTACTGATAGGTACTGCACTATTTATTTATTTAGAGATAGGGTCTCGCTCTGTCACCCAGGCTGGAGTGTAGTCATGCGATCACAGTTTGCTGCAGCCTCAACCTCCTGGGCTCAAGCAATCCTCCCACTTCAGCCTCCTGAGTAACTGGGACCACAGGCGCACACATCATGCCCGGCTAATTTTTGTAGTTTTAAAATTTTTGTTGTTGTTGTTTTTGGTAGTGATGGGGTTTTGCCATGTCGCCCAGGCTGATCTCAAACTTCTGGGCTCAAGCAGTCCTCCTGCCTCGGCCTCCCAAAGTGCTGGGATTATAGGCATGCACCATCAGGCCTGGCCTTTTTTTTTTTGAGTCAAGGTCTGTCACCCAGGCTGGGGTGCAGTGGCATGATCATGGCTCACTGCAGCCTTGAACTCTTAGGCTCAAAGGATCTTCCCACCTCAGCCTCCCAAGTAGGTGGGACAATAGGTGCCAGCCACCAGTGCCAGCTAAGGTTTTTTGTTTGTTTGTTTGTTTTTAGGGCTGGGGTCTCACTATGTCACCCAGAGCAGTCTTGAACTCCTGATCTCAAACAATCCTCCTGCCTTGGCCTCCTGAAGTCCTGGGATTACAGGCATGAGCCACCAAGCCTAGCAACCCCTCTCCTTATCAGCTTCCTTCTAAGCATTAGCAAATTTCAGTAGCCCAACTTCCAGATTCTTGGCTTCAGAAAGATCAATAATGGGATCTTGATCAAATAGCCATGGCAAATATTATAATTAATGGAGAAATTTAGACATTTTATTTATGACTAAGAATAAAACAAAGTGCAGGGCACAGTGACTCACTCCTGTAATACCAAAGCTTTGGGAGGACAAAGAGGGAAGATCACTTGAGCCCAGGAGTTCAAGACCAGTCTGAGCAACATAGGGAGACCTTGTGTCTGCAAAAAAAATAAAAATAAAAAAATAGGGCCAGGTGCGGTGGCTCATGCCTGTAATCCCAACACTTTGGGGCCGAGGCAGGTAGATCACCTGAGGTCAGGAGTTCGAGACCAGCCTGACTAACATGGTGAAACCCTGTCTCTACTAAAAATAAAAAAATTAGCCAAGTGTAGTGATGGGCGCCTGTAATCCCAGCTACTTGGGAGGCTGAGGAAGGAGAATCACTTGAACCCGGGAGGCAGAGGTTGCAGCAAGCCGAGATGGTGCCATTGCACTCCAGCCCGGGTGACAGACTGAGATTTCGTCTCAAATAAATAAATAAAATAAGCTGAGCATGTTGGTACACGCCTGTAGTCTCAGCTACTGGGGAGGCTGAGGTGGGAGTATCACTTGGGCCCAGGAGGCTGAGGCTGCAGTGAGCCATGATTGCACCACTGCACTCCAGCCTGGGTGACAGAGCGAGACTCTGTCTCAAGAAAATAAATAATTTTTTTTAATTAAAAAAAAAAAAAAAAAACAGCCTGGGTAACATGGCAAAACCGTCTCTACAAAAAGTAGAAAAAGTTAGCTAGGCAGCCAGGCGCAGCGGCTCATGCCTGTAATCCCAGCATTTTGGGAGGCCGAGGCAGGCAGACCACCTGAGGTCGAGAGTTCGAGACCAGCCTGACCAACACGGAGAAACCCTGTCTCTACTAAAAATACAAAATTAGCAGGGCATGGTGGTGGGCGCCTGTAATCCCAGCTACTCGGGCGGCTGAGGCAGGAGAATCGCTTGAACCCAGGAAGCGGAGGTTGCGGTGAGCTGAGATCATGCCATTGTACTCCAGCCTGGGCAACAAGAGTGAAACTCCTTCTCAAAAAAAAAAAAAAGAAAGAAAGAAAAAAGAAGGAAAGAAGGAAAGAAAGAAAGAGAGAGACAAAGGAAAGGAAAGGAAAGAAAGGGGAGGGGAAGGGGAAGGGGAAAGGGAAGCGGAAAGGGAAGACGAATAGGGAAAGAAAAAAAGGAAGGCAGGCCAGGCACAGTGGCTCATGCCTGTAATCCCAGCACTTTGGGAGGCCGAGGCGGGCAGATCACGAGGTCAGGAGATCGAGACCATCCTGGCTAACACAGTGAAACCCCAGCTCTACTAAAAGTACAAAAAAATTGGGCCGGGCACAGTGGCTCATGCCTGTAATCCCAGCACTTTGGGAGGCCAAGGCGGGAGGATCACGAGGTTAGGAGTTCAAGACCAGCCTGACCAACATGGTGAAACCCCGTCTCTACTAAAAATACAAAAATTATCCAGGCATGGTGGCACGTGCCTGTAATCCCAGCTATTCAGGAGGTTGAAGCAGGAGAATTGCTTGAACCAGGGAGGCGAAGGTTGCAGTGAGCCAAGATCGTGCCACTGCACTCCAGCCTGGGCGACAGAGCGAGACTCCATCTCAAGAAAAAAAAAAAGAAAAAAAATACAAAAAAATTAGCCAGGCGTGGTGGCGGGCGCCTGTAGTCCCAGCTACTCGGGAGGCTGAGGCAGGAGAATGGCATGAACCTGGGAGGCGGAGCTTGCAGTGAGTTGAGATCGCAGCACTGCACTCCAGCCTGGGCGACAGAGGGAGACCCCGTCTCAAAAAAAAAAAAAAAAAAAGAAAGAAAGAAAAGAAAAAGAAAGAGAAAGAAATGGGTTTTTGTGGATTTAAGTTACGACGATGTCATAGGGGTGTCCTAATAGGAGGAGATGGACAGCAACAAAAACACAAAGGAAGATCATCATGGGATGATGGAGGCAAAGATGTAGCCGTAAAAAAAGCCACAGAACCTCAGGAATTGCTGGCAATCACCAGAAGCTAAGAGAGAGTCAATAAAAGCTCCTCCTTAGAGCCTTCAGTGGGAGTATAGCCCTGCCAGTCCCTTGACTCCAGGCCTCTGGCCTCCAGAACCGCAAGATAATCCATTTCTGTTGTTTTCGGCCATGCACTTTGTTACAGCAACCACAAGAATCTAATACCTACCCAGGGGCTTTGAAATATCTACGGTTCTCTAGGCACCCTAGGCCAGGAGATGACATTCCTCATAGAGAAGAAAGGAAGGGAGGGGGCTCCAGTAGATTTGGGGTACTCCAGGATACCTACCAATAAAACCATGGAGGCCCGGGTCCCAGGGGGCCGCGGGGGCAGCTGGAGATAAGTGGAGGAGCCAGAGGGTGCCTGGGAGGAACGTTGAAATGGAGATGTTTAGAAACTGGCATGACTTAGTGACAAACAGCAGAGTGGGCGTGTCCATAATTGAAGTGCTTTAGGAGATATTTTGAGGTTCAGAACTGGGCCCTCTCAACTTCCTCAACTACCTGCTCTCCAGCCGTGTGCCACTGTGGGGACACAGAGGGTGATAATAAATGCACCAGCCTGGCAAAACAGCCCCACGAGATGATGGAATTTGCTACTCTCATTCTCAGATTTGCAGTCAGCTGTGGATATTCTGAGCTACAGTCCCATGATGCTCAGACAAAACAGCAGGCAACCAACTTGCAAGGTGAACTGGGGACACAAGGGAGATGCAAACGTCTCACCGCACTGTCTTGGCACAGAGTATTCAGGACTACAAACCCCATGATGCTTAAAGAGCAATGGCCGGGCCAGGCGCGGTGGCTCACGTCTGTAATCCCAGTACCTTGGGAGGCTGAGATAGGCGGATCACCTGTCAGCTGATCAGGAGTTCGAGACCAGCTTGGTCAACATAGTGAAACCTCATCTCTACCAAAAATATAAAAATCAGCCGGACGTGGTGGCAGTTGCCTGTAATCCCAGCTACTCGGGAGGCTGAGGCAGGAGAATCGCTTGAACCCAGGAGACAGAGGTTGTAGTGAGCCGAGATCATGCCACTGCCCTCTAACCTTGGCGACAGAGAAAGACTCCGTCTCAAAAAAAAAAAAAAAAAAAAAAAAAAAAGCAATGGCCGGAGACCAGCCTAGGAAGACAGCCCAGACGCCTGATAGGAGATACGGTTCAAGCTCTCTCTCACCTAAGCCCAGCTGAGATAATTACGGACTACAATACCCATGACACCCAGGGAGCAATGGCCTTGAGAATACGGAGACAGCCCTGAGGCCTGATGGGAGACGTAGTCCCCTCCTTCTCACCTCTCTGCTCACCTGTGTTCTGGGCTCCTGACTCCAGTGCTGGGGACTCCTGGGGGGCTTTCCTCCCCCAGCCTCATTGGGAGGTCCTCGGCGGGGAGTGGGGGGTCGGGAGAGGGTCTGGCGTTGGGGGCCCCAATCCAGAGGAGGTCGGACATCAATGCGACTCAGCGGGGTGTGAGGTCGGGCGGGGGGTGCTGTGTCTCCTGAGGGGGCAGGGGGTCGCCGCGCAGGGGCAGAACGGGGACGGGGGAGGCTCAGAGGCGAGGGAGGGCGAGAGAGGGGGGTGAACAGGCTGTGGGAAGGAGAGAATCGGGGAACTGAGTCAACTAGAGCCCTCTCCATCCACCTCCTTACCCATCAAGTCAGCCTCAAGGACATGTCTCACTTCACTGTGTCTTACTGTCCCTCTGGGTTAGAATCCTCCTCTACTGTCCAAATCCTCAGTAATGTCCGCTTTGTGGCATCTTCCCCTCCAGTCTTCTCCCCGACAGGCTGTGACCCCCACGGGAGCCCCAGCAAGTCACACACACTCAAGCAGAAAGCGCTAAGGCCCGCCCCCAACCAGTTTCCGGCCCCGCCCTTCTCTTAGGCCACGCCCCCAACCATGTCCTCCCTACTCACTCGGGGCTCCTCGCCCTCCGGATCTGGAGTCCAGAGTGGAGGTCGGTTGTGGGGCTGGGAGTGAGCAGCCTGGGTCTACCACGACCTCTGGAGAGTCGAGCCACTTCCGGTGATTCTGAGATGCGGCCCTCTTCCCCTCTGCTCACCTCCGGGGGACCACCGGGGCCGCCAGGGCCCTCCCCGGGCTGGGGTCGTGCGGGTGACCTGGGTTGCCCACTAGCGAGTGGACACAGATAAGATATCACTCCTTCGAACTTCATAACAGCCCTATTCTCTTGTCACAGGTGAGAACACAAGGATGCACCCAAAAAAGGAAAGTTGTGCACTATAAATCACCGTCCCCCTTCTTCAGATGGAGAAACTGAGGCCTCCAATGTGAAACTGACCTGCGCGCCAGGCCACAACGTCTATCCAGGTTGCTGGACCCAATGCCCCGGAATATGGGATAGACTCAGCCAGGTAGTCCAGTTTCCAGCCTGATAATTGGCGCAGGCCATGTCAGAGCCTAAGAGATAGTCTGACATTTTTTAAAAATCTGACACTATCTTTTACCTGGCATTGTTTAGGTGGCAGCTCAGGGGACTTCAGAAGGAGCCAATCAGAGAGTGTGGAATATTGATCATTCCTGGAGCAGAGGTGAGTGCGTGACTGAAGGGTCAGCTTGGGGGCGGGGACGTACAAGGTGGTGGGCGGAACTTAGGGGAGAAAGACTTTTGCTGATTGGAAAAGTTCCCTGGAGGTGGGGCCTAGAAGACGATGCGCCTTAGCTAGAAGACTGGTGATTGGACACTCAAGGGGCAGGGCCCCAAAGGGGAGGAGTTGGGGTGATCAAACTGACTCAGGGTGGAGGGTCAGGAGCGTGGCTTGGACCTCTACTCACTAGTCGTCCCCCTCCGCACGGGAGGCCCGGCCCAGCGCCCGTAGCCAGCCCCGCAGGTCTTCTAAGGTGTCAGCGGCCAAAACGTAGGTCCTCATGCCCGGGTGCTCTGCCTGCGGGAAGAGAAGGCTTGGAATCCGGACTCCCGGGCCTTGTAAAAAGGAGTACAGGCCGGGCCGGTGACTCACTCCCGTAAACCCAGTGCTTTGGGAGGCCGATGCGGGCGGATGGCTTGAGATCAGCCTAGGCAACATAATGAGACCACCCCCCCCCACCTCCTTCTGCCCCCGTCTCTACAAAAAAATCAAAAAATTAGACGGACGTGGTGGAGCGCACCTGTAGTCCCAGCTACCGGGGAGACTGAGGCGGGAAGACTGCACTTTGTGTGGCAAGACCGTCAAGAAAGAAAGGAAAGAGGGAAAGAGGGAAGGGAAGGGAGAGAAATAAAGAGAGAAAGAAAAAGAGAGAGAGAAAGAAAAAGAAAGAGAGAGAGAAAGAAAAAAAGGAAAGGAAAGGAAAGGAAAATGGAAAGGAAAGGAAAATGGAAAGGAAAGGAAAATGGAAAGGAAAGGAAAAAGGAAAGGAAAGGAAAAAGGAAAGGAAAGGAAAGGACAGGACTGGCCAGACACGGTGGCTCATGCCTGTAATCCCAGCACTTTGGGAGGCTGAGGTAGGCAGATCACCTGAGACCAGGAGTTTGAGACCAGCCTGGCCAACATAGCGAAACCCCACCTCTACTAAAAATACAAAAAATTAGCCGGGTGTGGTGGTGTGCGCCTGTAATCCCAGCTACTCCAGAGGCTGAGGCAGGAGAATCCGTTGAACCCAGGAGGCGGAGGTTGCAGTGAGCCGAGATCTTGCCATTGCACTCCAGCCTGGGTGACAGAGTGAGACTCTGTCTCAAAAAACAACAAAACAAAACAAAAAAACAACAAAACAAAACAAAAGGAGGATGCAATTGACGCTTGTCAAGACCTTTTATCTCCAGTAATGGATACTCCAGTGCTTGTTGGGACAGATATCTACCCGCCCTCATCTCCAGTTCCCATCGCCTGGTGCACAACACAAATGGATGGACTCACGGTGAAGGTGAAGCGCCGCCCTCGGGGGGCTCCCGGCCCATCTGGCCTAATATTGTAGCTGGGGAGCAGGACACTGCCCAGGACACTCTCCTCGCGGCTGTCTGCAAAGAGGGGCTGGGGTCAAGGATCACACAGGGATCAGGAGGCCAACACACTAGAGAGAAGGGCAGATGTGGGGGGGGTCCTCCCACCCCAAGCCAGCCAGCCAGCCACTGACCCTTGTAATAAAAGAGGCAATGGCCGGAGAGGACGAACCAGCGGCGTTTCCAGAGACGGAGCCCTGAGCTGTCCTGGGGAGAGAGATGGGAGGAAGGGCCTGAGTAAAGGGAAACAGAAAAAGGAGATGAAGGCAGTGACAATGGGGACAGAGAGCCAGAGAGAGAAAGAAACTTGGAGAGAGGAGAACAGAGACATAAAATAGGGATCAAGGGAGTGGGGTGAGGCCGAGCACAATGGCTCACGCCTGTAATCCTGGCACTTAGAGAGGCCAAGGCAGGTGGATCACTCGATTCCAGGAGTTTGAGACCAGCTTGGGTAACATGGCGAAACCCCATCTCTACTAAAAGAACAAAAATTTTCTGGGTGTGGTGGTGCATGCCTGTAGTCCCAGCTACTCGGGAGGCTGAGGAGGGAGGATCACTTGAGCCTGGGAGTGGGGTGGAGGCACAGGAGGAAGACTCAGAGAGACAGAAGAGACAGAGACACATGTTTGAGGCAATGGAGTGGACAAAAAGGAGAGCTGGAAGCCCTCTGAACATAATAGAATAGAATAGAAGCCCTACTTCTTTTCTTTTCTCTCTCTTTTTTTTTTTTTTTTTTTTTTTTGACAGTCTTGCTCTGTAGCTCAAGCTGGAGTACAGTGGCATGATCTCGGCTCACGGCAACCTCTGCCTCCCAGGTTCAAATGATTCTCCCGCCTCAGCCTCCCGAGTAGCTGGGATTACAGGCACGCACCACCACACCCAGCTAATTTTTGTATTTTTAGTAGAGACAGGGTTTCACTATGTTGGCCAGGCTGGTCTTGAACTCCTGACCTCAAATGATCTACCCACCTCGGCCTCCCAAAGTGCTGGGATTACAGTGTGCCCAGCCCCCACTTTCAAACTATGCTCTGGAACAAGTCATTTCCCCCTAGAATCCACCCTTATGTTTTCTCGTCTATCCGTTGGAGACTGAGAAGTTTTAGGGAGGTTTGGATGAGACATGGACCACATATGGGCAGACTTTAGCTACAGAGACTTAGTCCAATTATTCTGGAGCCTGAGACACAGAGAGGCCAGGAAGGTGGCAATGAGCCATGACCCAAATGCAGTGTCTCCACATCGTCTCTGCCTGAACTACTCCACTATCTCCAACCTCGTGTGCCTCTTCTCCTCAACCCATTCCCGTAGAAGCCCGCGTGATCTTTTAAAATTATATGTCAGATCACGTGAGTCTCCTTTTCAAAACAGAGAATTAAGAACACTTAAAATTCAGTCTCAAATTCCTTACCATCACTTACGGTTTTTTGTTTGTTTGTTTTGTTTTGTTTTGAGATGGAGTCTCGCTCTGTCACCCAGGCTGGAGTGCAGTGGCACAATCTCAGCTGACTGCAATCTCTGCCTCCCGGGTTCAAGCGATTCTCCTGGCTCAGCCTCCTGAGTAGCTGGGACCACAGATGCCTGCCACCATGCCAGCTAATTTAGGTTTTTTTTTTTTTTTTTGAGATGGAGTCTTCGCTCTGTCGCCCGGGCTGGAGTGCAGTGGCACGATCTCGGTTCGCTGCAAGCTCCACCTCCCAGGTTCACGCCATTCTCCTGCCTCAGCCTCCCAAGTAGCTGGGACTCCAGGCGACCACCACCACGCCTGGCTAATTTTTTTTTTTTTTTGTATTTTTTAGTAGAGACGGGGTTTCACCGTGTTAGCCAGGATGGTCTCGATCTCCTGACCTCGTGATCTGCCCACCTCAGCCTCCCAAAGTGCTGAGATTACAGGCGCGAGCCACCACACCCGGCCTAATTTTTGTATTTTTAGTAGAGACGGGGTTTCACCATATTGGCCAGGCTTGTCTCGAACTCTTGACCTTGTGATCCACCTGCCTTGACCTCCTGAAGTGCTGGGATTACAGGCGTCAGCCATGCGCCCAGCCCATGTACTGCTTCGCAGGGAGTTTTGTGTTTGAAGGTGCATAAGAATCACCAGGAAGGTGTGTTAAAACACAGATTCTGGGCCCCATCCCTAGAGTTCCCGATTTGGCAAATCTATGATGGGACCTCATCATTTGCATTTCTAGCAAGTCCCCAGATGACACTGATGCTGCTGGTCTGGGACCACACTTTGAGAACCACTGCTCTGCTGCTCCTCCTGGCTTTTTCCCCTGGCCTCACTAGACACCAAGGTTTTGCCTGCTGCAGGCCTTTTCCTTTTGGATGCGATCTGCCTCCAGATCTTTTTTTTTTTTTTTTTTTTTTGACATGGAGTCTCACTCTATCATCCAGGCTGGAGTGCAATGGCACAACCTCGGCTCACTGCAACCTTCACCTCCCAGATTCAAATTTTCCTTGTCTCAGCCTCCCAAGTAGTTGGGATTACAAGCACCCCCAACCACGCTTGGCTAATTTTTGTATTTTTTAGTAGAGTCATGGTTTCGCCATGTTGACCAGGCTGGTCTTGAACTCCTGACCTCAGGTGATGCGCCCGCCTCAGCCTCCCAAAGTGTTTGAATTACCGGCATGACCCACCATGCCCGGCCAGCTCAAATGTCACCTCAGAGATAATTTTCCCTGACCAAATGTCAAATTGAAGCTCTCCTCTCTCAGCCACGTTCAAGCACATCATATTCCGTTTTTTTGTTTGCTTTTTTGTTTTTGTTTTTGAGACAGGGTCTCACTCTGTCACCCAGGCTGGCGTGCAGTGACATGAACACAGTTCACTGCAGCCTCAGCCTCCTGGGCTTCAGCAATCCTCCTGCCTTAGCCTCCCGAGTAGCTGGGACTATAGGCGCACACCACCACGTTCAGCTAGGTTTGTGTGTGTGTGTATTTGTTGTAGAGATGAGGTTTCTTCATGTTGCCCAGGCTGGTCTAGAATTCCTAAGCTCAAGCGATCTTCTTGTCTTGGCCTCTCAAAATGCTGGGGTTATGCCACTGAACCTGGCCCCTATGTTACTTGTTCGTAGCCCATCCTGCGATCTGAAATGACCAAGTCCATTTATTTATTTACTAATTTATTATCCACCCATGCTCCACCTAATCTGGAATGTAATATAAATACTTGTTTGTGTTATTTGCACGGTGTGTGCCCTGGGATTGGGAACACTGTAAGTGTTCAAGAAGTAGTCAAGAAAGAATGAATGAATGGGCCAGGCACGGTGGAATCCCAGCATTTTAGGGAGCCGAGGCGGGTGGATCACTTGAGTTCGGGAGTTTGAGACCACCCTGGCCAACATGGTAAAACCCCATCTCTACTAAAAATACAAATATTAGCTAGGCATGATGGCGCATGCCTGTAAGCCCAGTTACTCGGGAGGCTGAGGCACGAGAATCGCTTGAACTGGAGGCCAGAGGTTGCATTGAGCCGAGATCATACCACTGCCCTCCAGCCTGGGCGACAGAAAGAGACTCTGTCTTATAAATAAACAAACAAACAAACAAACAATGACAGAATAAGGGGAGGGGCAGTGATAGCAAGAAAAAGAAAGCCTATTTGGGGACTTGCAAGGAGAGAGACAGAGGACAGCCAGGGCACAGACTTCAGTGTCCTTTTCCTTCTCCTACTGACCCCACCTGCTTATGAAGCCAGCCTCGGATGTGCACGGGAAGGTTGGGATCCCTCCTGAGTGCATTGCCTCTCTTCCCAAAGGCGTGGACCTTGTTTACTGCCCGGGTGGGCTTCTGAGGAGAGAAGGGGACAGAAGTGAACAGGGAGAGCCTAGGATGGTCCTGGGAGGGGGTGAGGGTGGACACAGGCAACCGTAGGCTGTCACTTGGCTGCCCTGAGAAATGGGTCAAGGACCAGCCGGGCGCGGTGGCTCATGCCTGTAATCCCAGCACTTTCGGAGGCTGAGACGGGCAGATCACAAGGTCAGGAGATCGAGACCATCCTGGCTAACACGGTGAAACCCCGTCTCTACTAAAAATACAAAAAATTAGCCGGGCGTGGTGGCGGGCGCCTGTAGTCCCAGCTACTCGGGAGGCTGAGGCAGGAGAATGGCGTGAACCCGGGAGGCAGAGCTTGCAGTGAGCCAAGATTGCGCCACTGCACTCCAGCCCAGGAGACAGAGCGAGACTCCGTCTCAAAAAAAAAAAGAAAGAAAGAAAAGGGTCAAGGTGGGGGCTGAGGTTGGAGATCAGAATCGGGAGGTGTTCTTATTGCAGAGTTAAGAGACTCTTTTTTTTTTTTTTTTTTTTGACAGGCTCTTTGGAGTGCAGTGGCCTAAACACTGCAGCCTTTACCTCCTGGACTCAGGTGATCCTCCAGCCTCAGCCTCCCATGTAGCTGGGACCACAGGCACGTCCCACCATGCCCAGCTAATTTTTTGAATTTTTGTAGGGGGGGGGGTCTCACTTTGTTGCCCAGGCTAGGAGAGACTCTTTTCTTTTTTTTTTTGAGACAGAGTCTTGCTCTGTCCCCCAGGCTGGAGTGCAGTGGCGCCATCTTGGCTCACTGCAACCTCCGCCTCTCGGGTTCAAAGGATTCTCCTGCCTCAGCCTCCCAAGTAGCTGAGATTGCAGGCACGTGCCACCACACCTGGCTAATTTTTGTATTTTTAGCAGAGACAGGGTTTCGCCATGTCAGTCAGGCTGGTCTGGAACTCCTGACCTCAGGTGATCCACCCACCTCAGCCTCTTAAAGTGCTGGGATTACAGGCGTGAGCCACTGCGCCGGGCCGAGACTCTTTTTTTGATGGGCGGAGGGAGGTGTTCAGAGGCAAGGAAGAGGCTGTAGGGAAGCAATTTGGGGATCAAGGGTCCACTGCCAAGAAGCAGATGCCCTTGGCCACCAGAGCCAGAGCTGTAGTAGGTCCTTTGGGATCTGAACTGGGACTATGGGCTGGGAGGTCCCCATAATCAGGGGGAACTCTCACGCTGAGTCTCCGGTGAATCAAAGGATGCCCTGGTGCCCTGCGGTCACACCCCTTAGCAACCAAGTCCAAGGAAAGGAAGCCTCAAATCCCTCCATCCTGCCCGAATGGAGCCTCATCTCCCGATGCCCACAGATATCTCAGGCATCCTTAGCCAGGTCCCGACAATATGCCCTTCCTTGGAAGCGGTGCTACTGACCAAGGCTGAGATCAGATCTCTGGGCTCTGAACTTGAGAAACAGTATGTGTGGAATGGCAGGAGGAAAAAGAAATGAGTGTCTCCCTAAGCTTTTGGCTGGGATGCCGATTTGGGATGCAAGTATCTGGAGGCCCCTTGGGTCTTATTGTCAGAGAAGGGTCTCTCCTTATAGGATTTCATTAGTGGGTAGATTGGATGGTGAGAGATAGGACAGCAAGTTCTGGCACTAATCAAGAGCAGCCACTACTTCTCAGAACTCGAGGGGCCTCATGGCTGGGGAGCGGCTTTATCTTAGCAACCAGGATCAAAGGAGGTTGTTACTCTGGTTTAGAATTAGGAAAATACAAAGGGTGGGGACAGAGCTGGGAGTGCCTCTGAATTCCTAGCTGCGGCTGGCAGGCAATTTGGGATCTTACTATGTCTGGCAGACCCCGTTGCTAAGGATCTTTGTCCTTAACAACCAGAGTCCTTGGGGAAACAGAGGGATGGGCGGCCCAGAGCCCCACCTTCCTCCCCATCCCCGCCAGGAAGCTCAAACCTTGGGGCTCAGGCTGCTGAGTGAGGAGATGGTGGAGGCGCTGCTGGCCAGGCTCAGGCTGCTGCGAGGTCGGCTCCCCTCCATCAAGGGCTGGGGGAGAGAAAGAAAGGGGCTGTGTCTCTGCAGTGACGGGTGCGAGACAGAGATGGGGTCAGGGGCTTGGAGGTCGGAGGAGGCTGCAGAGAAAGAGCCTGTTGTTTCAGAACTGGGGGGCTGGGGGAGGCCATGGCCCGTGACCACATACCAAGAGTGGTGCCAAGAGAGGTAGGCGGCCCTGGCAGCTGCGGGAGGGGGCAGCTGTCTGCAGCCCGGGCCAGAGAATAGGGGCTCCTTTATTCCTGCCCTCTGCACTCAGGCCAGGAATTTGACCCTCTCTGTGCTTAGGGACCCCCCATTCCCTGCCTCCTTCCGGCTGCCCCAGGCCACCTGTCTCCTGCCCTCCCACACGCACCCCCAAACCACCCCTGCCAACTCCCCAAGCCAAGCCCTGCGGCACCAGGAATGTGAACCCAGAGAGCCCCTCCCAGCCCAGCCAGGGAACTTACCCAGCTCTGGGGTCCCAATGACAGGGGGCAAGAGGACGGTGTGGGTGCTGCGGCACCCAGGCAGTCTCCCGCCTCCTTTGTCTCTTAGCTGCTGTCTCTCATAGTTCTCAATCTCTCTCCTCACCTGCTCACTCACACTTTTTGTCTCTTTGTCTCCCGTCTCTTACGGTCTCTCTCTCTCTCTCTCTCTCTTCCTTTTACACTATCTCTCTCCCCAGTCTCACTTTCTGTGTCTCTCTCTGATCTCTTTCTCTTCCAGTCTCTCTCTCACTCATTTTCTCCCTCTCTCTCTCTCCAATCTTTCTGTTTCTGTCCAAATCTTTTATTGTCAGACTCACAGCGTCCCTTCCTTAAGTCTCTATCTCATTCTCTCTCTCTCTCTGTCTGTCAGTCATCCCCTGTGTCCTTTCTCCTTCACACTCAGTCTCTTCCTCTTTCTCTCTCTGGCTCTCCACGTCTGCCGTTTCCTCCCTTTTCTCTTTCCGATTTCCCTTCTCACTTTCTCCCTTCCTCCCTCTCCCAGTTTCTCTTTCCTCTCTGCTGGTCTTTCCCTGCCTCTGCCAGCCGCCCACGCTGCTGTTCTCCCCTCCCAATCCCGGCTATCCCCGCCCCTTCTGTCCTCCCCACTACAGCCTGACCCCTGGCTCAGCTGCCCCCACAGCTGAGGGGAGGGGCTTGGGCCCCCCAATTCCCGGGTCCCCTAAGGACCAAGGTTGGGACTTCTCAGTGTTTGGAGAGTTGGACTTGAGGCCTGCACTCCAGGGCCGCCGTGGGTTTGCTGCTGTGGTTGGGGGCCTGGGCCACTGGTGTCCTAAACGGAGGAGGCTTGTGTCTTGCAAGGGGTGTGGACTCAGACTTCCAAAGCCCTGGAGGGAATGGGTTAGGGATCCAGATTCCTGGGTGCCCGAGAAGGTCTGAGCTAGGAGTCAGGACTTCTGAGTCATGAATGAGCTGGAGGTCTGGAAACATGGCTGTGCTTGGAAGGGGCCAGGGATGGTTTGTCCAGGTCCCCCAAGGAGAAAAAGGGGATGGTCCCAGTAGGGCCGGGTGAAATGGAGAGTTCCAAACCTCCACCTCAGATCCAGGTGAGAATTCTCTTCTAGACTGAGGACAACTCCCTCAGGAGAGAGACATGATTCCTTGGTATATTTTGAGGAACAAGATTATGCATCCGTAGGTGGGGAGGAGAGCTGGGGGCTGGAACTGTCACCCAGGGCCTGGAACTTGTAGCAGAAGCGCCCCCACTCGCACGAAGAGTGCCACCCAGGCAGAATTGCGGTTTGTGGAGGCAGAGCTATTGCCTAAGTCTGAAGCAGATGAAACCCAGGAGTGGAGCCTTGTGCCTGTAACCGGGAAGGAATCTGAACTTTTGGTTTAACTGCCATTCACCATGCATCTGTTGAGCACCTACTGTGTGCAGGCACTGTCTGTTGCAGCCACTGAGAAGAAAGCAGTGAGCCCTGGCTGGGTGCAATGGCTCACGCCTGTAATCCCAGCACTTTGGGAGGCCAAGGCAGGAGGATCGCTTGAGACCAGGAGTTCAAGACCAGCCTGGGCATCATAGCGAGACCCTGTCTTTATTTTAAAAATGAATTTTTTTTTGTTTTGACACGGAGTTTCGCTCTGTCGCCAAGCTGGAGTGCAGTGGCGTGATCTTGGCTCACTGCAACCTCCGCCTCCCGGGTTCAAGCGATTCTCCTGACTCAGCCTCCTGAGTAGCTGGAACTACAGGTGCATGCCACTGCACCCGGCCTAAATTAATTAATTTTTTTTTTTGAGACAGAGTCTCGCTCTGTCGCCCAGGCTGGAGTACAGTGGCACGATCTCAGCTCACTGCAAGCTCTGCCTCCCAGGTTCATACCATTCTCCTGCCTCAGCCTCCCGAGTAGCTGGGACTACAGGCGCCTGCCACCACACCCAGCTAATTTATTTTGCATTTTTAGTAGAGACGGGGTTTCACCGTGTTAGCCAGGATGGTCTTGATCTCCTGACCTCGTGATCCACCTGCCTCGGCCTCCCAAAGTGCTGGGATTACAGGTGTGAGCCACCGCGCTCAGCCTAATTACTTTTTTTTTAAAAGCATTGAGCCCAGCAAAGTGCCTGATCTCATAGCGCTTACATCCTCATTCTCATTTGCAAGGAATCTGGACCCTGCTGTGACTATCCTGGTCAAGTGGCTTCATTTCCAACCCTGTTTCCCCATCTATGAAATGGGAACAATGACACCCTCGCACTCGGGGAGGAAACCAACCACATGTGAAAATAGGAGACTCTAGCTGGGTGTGGTGGTGAGCTCCTGTAGTCCCAACTACTCAGGAGGCTGAGGCAGGAGAATTGCTTGAACCCGGGAGGCGGAGGTTGCAGTGAGCCAAGATCGCGCCATTGCACTCCAGCCTGGGTGACAGAGTGAGACACCGTCTCAAAAAAAAAAAAGAAAAAGAAAAAAGAAAGAAAAGAAAAAAAAAAAAGAAAATGGGAGACTGTAGGCTGGGGCCTGTGGGCTAAATTGGGATAAGAGGCCAGGCACGGTGGATCACACCTGTAATTCCAGCACTTTGGGAAGCCAAGGCCGGCAGATCACCTGAGGTCAGGAGTTCAAGACCAGCCTGGTCGGCCGGGCGCGGTGGCTCATGCCTGTAATCCCAGCACTTTGGGAGGCCGAGGCGGGCAGATCACGAGGTCAGGAGATCGAGACCATCCTGGCTAACACGGTGAAACCCCGTCTCTACTAAAAATACAAAAAAATTAGCCAGGCGTGGTGGCGGGCGCCTGTAGTCCCAGCTACTCGGGAGGCTGAGGCAGGAGAGGCAGGAGAATGGCGAGAACCAGGAGGAGGAGCTTGCAGTGAGCCGAGATCGTGCCACTGCACTCCAGCCTGGGCGACAGAGCGAGACTCCGTCTCAAAAAAAAAAAAAAACAGACCTGCCTGGTCAACATGGCGAAACACTGTCTCTACTAAAAATACAAAAATTACCCAGGCATTGTGGCGCATGCCTGTAATCACAGCTACTCCAGAGGCTCAGGCGGGAGAATTGCTGGAACCCAGGAGGTGGAGGTTGCAGTGAGCCGAGATGGCGCCACTGAACTCCAGCCTGGGCGACAGAGTTAGACGCCGTCTCAAAAAATAAATAGGCTGGGTGCAGTGGCTCACGCCTATAATCCTAACACTTTGGGAAACCGAGGCAGGCAGATTGCCTGAGCTCAGGAGTTCAAGACCAGCCTGGGCAACATGGCGAAACCCTGTCTCTACTAAAAATACAAAAAATTAGCTGAGTGTGGTAGTGCGTGCCTGTAATCCCAGCTACTTGGAGGCTGAGGAGGGAGAATCGCTTGAACCCGGAAGATGGAGGTTGCAGTGAACCGAGATCGCGCCATTGCACTCCAGCCTCGGTGACAGAGCGAGACTCCGTCTCAAAAAAAAATAAAATAATAAAAAATAATAACAACAAATAAATAAATAGACCTGGAGTGGTGGCTCACGCCTGTAATCCCAGCACTTTGGGAGGCCAAGGCAGGCAGAACATCTGAGGTCAGGAGTTCGAGACCAGCCTAGCAAACATGGTGAAATCCCGTCTCAGAAAAATAAATAATAAATAAATAAATAGGCCGGGCGCGGTGACTTACGCCTGTAATCCCAGCACTTTGGGAGGCCAAGGCGGGCGGATCCTCTGACGTCGGGAGTTCCAGACCAGCCTGACCAACATGGAGAAACTACGTCTCTACTAAAAAAATACAAAATTAGCCGGGCGTGGTGGCACATGCCTGTAATCCCAGATACTCGGGATGCTGAGGCAGGAGAATCGCTTGAACCCCGGAGGCGGAGGTTGCGGTGAGCCGAGATTGCCCCTTTGCATTCCAGCCTGAGCAACAAGAGCAAAACTCCGCCTCAAAATAACTAACTAAATAAATAAATAAATTGGGGTGGGAAGGCATGGGCCCTGAGCTAAGAGAGACCTGGCTCGCTGCTGAAGCAGGGCGACGCGTTTGATTGACAGTTCGCTTGTTGGCGGGGCGTGGTCACGCTCGGAAACTCCGCCGTGACGTTGCAAAGGCTGGAATCTCCGCGAGAAGTCCTGTCTTACTTCCACTTCCCACCCTTCGGGTTGAGGTCTCGAAACCCCGCCTCTTTCGTGACGTCAGCACGCCGGGCGCAGTAGGCTATAAAAGCCTAGTGGCCATTGTGTGCGCTGCTCTTATCGGTTCCCATCCCAGTTGTTGATCCTATGCAAGACGCCGCACGACCCCGCGCCCGCTTGTCGCCACTGCACTTGAGGCAGCCGGAGATACTCTGAGTTACCCGGAGCCTGACGCCCGAGGGTGAGATGAACGCGCTTGCCTCCCTAACCGTCCGGATCTGTGATCGCTTCTGGCAGACCGAGCCGGTGCTCCTGCCCCCGGGGTGACGCGCAGCCCCCCGCCGGTGAGTAAGGGGTCGGAACGCCTGGGTCCCCACGGGGCTGGGGGCCCGGATTTAGAAAGGAGAAGGGGTTGGGAGCCTGGAGTCCTGAGCCTGAGGGAGGAGGGATCTGGAAGCCAGATTCTTGGGTCCCCCGTGAAGGAATCATCTGCCAAGTGGGGGGTCGGGTCAGAATGTTTCAGTCTGCCAGGGAGGAGGGTGTGAGGGTTTGATTTGTCAATCTTCAGCAGAATGAGAGAGCTAGGGACTATGACTTTGTCCCCAAGGGAAGCAAGTAAAAGGATTTTATTCTTGGTTCTTGGGACTGGGACTTCTGCGTCTGAAGAAAGAGAGGGCTGGGGGCTTGGACCCTTGGATCTAAGGCAGAACTAGGGGCTCAGACTTCTGGCTATTGAGAGATAAGAACAGAGCCAAGGGACAGAGGTGGGCGTGGCTGAGATCAGAAAGGAATTTGGGACTCTCGCGTTGCTATTTACAATAGTTGTGTTACTATTTCCGTTGCTATGACTCATAGTCATGCCCGGATGCCATCCTCTAAATGGCCCCTAAACTTTTTTTCTCCCCCTTTTCCAGCCCAGACACATGGCCCCAGGCCAAGCACCCCATCAGGCTACCCCATGGAGGGATGCCCACCCTTTCTTCCTCTTGTCCCCAGTGATGGGCCTCCTCAGCCGGGCCTGGAGCCGCCTGAGGGGCCTGGGACCTCCAGAGCCCTGGCTGGTGGAAGCAGTAAAAGGAGCAGCTCTGGTAGAAGCTGGCCTGGAGGGAGAAGCTAGGACTCCTCTGGCAATCCCCCATACCCCTTGGGGCAGACGCCCTGAAGAGGAAGCTGAAGACAGTGGAGGCCCTGGAGAGGACAGAGAAACACTGGGGCTGAAAACCAGCAGTTCCCTTCCTGAAGCCTGGGGACTTTTGGATGATGATGATGACATGTATAGTGAGCGAGAAACAACCAGTGTCCCTAGAGGGCAGGGAAGTCAATTTGCAGATGGCCAGCGTGCTCCCCTGTCTCCCAGCCTTCTGATAAGGAGACTGCAAGGTTCTGATAAGAACCCAGGGGAGGAGAAAGCCGAGGAAGAGGGAGTTGCTGAAGAGGAGGGAGTTAACAAGTTCTCTTATCCACCATCACACCGGGAGTGTTGTCCAGCAGTGGAGGAGGAGGACGATGAAGAAGCTGTAAAGAAAGAAGCTCGCAGAGCCTCTCCTTCTGCCTTGTCTCCAGGATCCAAGCCCAGCGCTTGGGCGTCTTGCCCAGGGGAGGAAGAGAATCAAGCCACGGAGGACAAAAGAAGAACAGAAAGAAGTAAAGGAGCCAGGAAGACCTCCGTGTCCCCCCCATCTTCAGGCTCCAACCCCAAGGCCTGGGAGTATCGTTCAGGAGAGGCGTCCGAGGAGAAGGAGGAAAAGGCACACGAAGAAGCTGGGAAAGGAGAAGCTGCCCCAGGGCCGCACTCCTCAGCCCCAGCCCAGAGGCCCCAGCTCAAGTCCTGGTGGTGCCAACCCAGTGATGAAGAGGAGGGTGAGGTCAAGGCTTTGGGGGCAGCTGAGAAGGAGGGAGAAGCTGAGTATCCTCCCTGCATCCCCCCGCCAAGTGCCTTCCTGAAGGCCTGGGTGTATTGGCCAGGAGAGGACACGGAGGAAGAGGAAGATGAGGAAGAAGATAAGGACAGTGACTCTGGGTCAGATGAGGAAGAGGGAGAAGCTGAGGCTTCCTCTTCCACTCCTGCTACAGGTGTCTTCTGGAAGTCCTGGGTGTATCGACCAGGAGAGGACACGGAGGAGGAGGAAGCTGAGGAAGATGATACAGGATCAGCTGAGGATGAAAGAGAAGCTGAGATTTCCACTTCCACACCCCCTGCAAGTGCTTTCTTGAAGGCCTGGGTCTATCAGCCAGGAGAGGACACAGAGGAGGAGGAAGATGAGGACAGTGATACAGGATCAGCTGAGGATGAAAGAGAAGCTGAGACTTCTGCTTCCACACCCCCTGCAAGTGCTTTCTTGAAGGCCTGGGTCTATCAGCCAGGAGAGGACACGGAGGAGGAGGAAGCTGAGGAAGGTGATACAGGATCAGCTGAGGATGAAAGAGAAGCTGAGATTTCCACTTCCACACCCCCTGCAAGTGCTTTCTTGAAGGCCTGGGTCTATCAGCCAGGAGAGGACACAGAGGAGGAGGAAGATGAGGACAGTGATACAGGATCAGCTGAGGATGAAAGAGAAGCTGAGACTTCTGCTTCCACACCCCCTGCAAGTGCTTTCTTGAAGGCCTGGGTATATTGGCCAGGAGAGGACACGGAGGAGGAGGAAGATGAGGATGCGGATAGTGAGGATAAGGAAGATGATTCAGAAGCAGCCGTGGAAGAAGCTGAGTCAGACCCACGTCCCTCCCACCTGGACCAGAGTGCCCACTTCAGGGGCTGGGTATATCGACCTGGAAAGGAGACAGAGGAAGAGGAAGCTGCTGAGGACTGGGGAGAAGCTGAGCCCTGCCCCTTCCGAGTGGCCATCTATGTACCTGGAGAGAAGCCACCGCCTCCCTGGGCTCCTCCTAGGCTGCCCCTCCGACTGCAAAGGCGGCTCAGGCACCCAGAAACCCCTGCTCATGATCCGGACCCTGAGACTCCCCTAAAGGCCAGAAAGGTAGGTGCTGAGAGCCCAGATTCTATTTTTTTTTATTAATTGAGTCGGAGTCTTGCGCTGTCACCCAGGCTGGAGTGCAGCGGCGCGATCTTGGCTCTCTGCCAACCTCTGCCGCCGAGTTCAGGCGATTCTCGTGCCTCAGCCTCTGGAGTATCTGGGATTACAGGCGCATGACACCACGCCCCCCTAATTTTTTTTTTGTATTTTTAGTAGAGATGGGGGTTTCGCCATGTTGGCCAGGCTGGTCTCGAACTCCTGACATCACGTGATCCACCCATCTCAGCCTCCCAAAGTGCTGGGATTACAGGCGTGAGCTACCACGTCTGGCCAAGAGCCCAGATTCTTGAGTCTTAGAGAGGAAGGGGGCTGGAGGCCGAGAATCCTGGGTTCCTGTGTGTTGCAGAGGGTTGCATGTCATCTCCATGGAGAAGGCTGTGTATGCTGTCACGCAATCCCTTGTAAGAGGCCAGGCCCCTGGGGGAGGAGGGAGCAACTGTGGCTCACAGCAGCCCCAGGAAACCACCTCTGCCTTCAGTGAGTCAGATGGAGAATACCATGACAGTGACAGGCAAGTGACTAGCCAGATAGAAAGCATTTTTGTGTAATAACTAATTTTTGTTTGCTTCTCTCTCTCTCTTCCCCGCCCTCCCCATCCGGATTCCCATGGCTGTGTGCATCTCCTGCCTGTGTCCCCATGTCTGCCCACAGGTGCACTTCTCCGAGAAGGTCACTGTCCATTTCCTGGCTGTCTGGGCAGGGCCGGCCCAGGCCGCCCGCCAGGGCCCCTGGGAGCAGCTTGCTCGGGATCGCAGCCGCTTCGCACGCCGCATCGCCCGGGCCCAGGAGGAGCTGAGCCCCTGCCTCACCCCTGCTGCCCGGGCCAGAGCCTGGGCACGCCTCAGGAACCCACCTTTAGCCCCCATCCCTGCCCTCACCCAGCCCTTGCCTTCCTCCTCTGTCCCTTGGTCCCCAGTCCAGACCACGCCCTTGAGCCAAGCTGTGGCCACACCCTCCCGTTCCTCTCCTGGTGCTGCAGCTGCTCCCCTGGACCTCAGTGGGAGGCGTGGCTAAGACCAACTGGTTTGCCTATAATTAACTATTTATTTTCTCTAAGTGTGGGTTTATATAAGGAATAAAGCCTTTTGATTTGTAGCGAGCAGCGTCTGTATGTGTGTCAGAAACTGACAGCATTCTATTTACAGGTCCCTGAGGTAGCTGGGAAGAGAATAGCATAAAACAAAGCACTTCAATGGCGGATAAACTGCTTTTCCTCAAATTTGCTACCACTCATCCTGACGCTTCTTTTGAACCTAACAGTGCAGGGACCAGCCCCACAGGGTCGGTGGGCTTCTCCCTGTGTGCGGCGATGAGAGAGTGTAGAAATAAAGACACAAGACAAAGAGATCAAAGAAAAGACAGCTGGGCCCGGGGGACCACTACCACCAATGCGCGGAGACCGGTAGTGGCCCCAAATGTCTGGCTGCGCTGTTATTTATTGGATACAAAGCAAAAGGGGCAGGGTAAGGAGTGTGAGTCATCTCCAATGATAGGTAAGGTCACGTGGGTCACGTGTCCACTGGACAGGAGGCCCTTCCATGCCTGGCAGCCCAGGCAGAGAGAGAGAGGAGACAAAGAGAAAGACAGCTTACGCCATTATTTCTGCATATCAGAGACTTTTAGTACTTTCACTAATTTTGCCACTCCTATCTAGAAGGCAGAGCCGAGTGTACAGGATGGAACATGAAGGCGGACTAGGAGCGTGACCACTGAAGCACAGCATCACAGGGAGACGGTTAGGCCTCCGGATAACTGCGGGCAAACCTGACTAATGTCAGGCCCTCCACAAGAGGTGGAGGAGTAGAGTCTTCTCTAAACTCCCCCGGGGAAAGGGAGACTCCCTTTCCCGGTCTGCTAAGTAGCAGGTGTTCTTCCCTGACACTGAGGCTACCGCTAGACCACCGTCCGCTTGGCAACGGGCGTCTTCCCAGATGCTGGCGTTACCTCTAGACCAAGGAGCCCTTCTGGTGGCCCTGTCTGGGCATAACAGAAGGCTCGCACTCTTGTCTTCTGGTCACACCTCACTATGTCCCCTCAGCTCCTATCTCTGTATGGCCTGGTTTTTCCTAGGTTATGATTGTAGAGCGAGGATTATTATAATATTGGAATAAAGAGTAATTGCTACAAACTAATGATTAATGATATTCATATATAATCATCTCTAAGATCTATATCTGGTATAACTATTCTTGTTTTATATTTTATTATACTGGAACAGCTCGTGTCCTCGGTCTCTTGCCTCGGTGCCTGGGTGGCTTGCTGCCCACATAACAGCTGGTGGATTTTATAGTTTTGTTTTTTGTTTTTTTTTTTGAGACTGAGTCTCGCTCTGTTGCCCAGGCTGAAATGCAGTGGTGCGATCTCAGCTCACCACAACCTCTGCCTCCCGGGTTCAAGCGATTCTCCTGCCTCAGCCTCCCGAGTAGCTGGGACTAGAGGTGTGTGCCACCACGCCTGGCTAATTTTTGTATTTTTAGTAGAGACAGGGTTTCACTATGTTGGCCAGGCTGGTCTCGAACTCCTGACCTTGTGATCCACCTGCCTTGGCCTCCCAAAACGCTGAGATCACAGGCATGAGCCACCGCACCCGGCCTATATATTTTTGTTTGTTTGTTTGAGATGGAGTCTCGCTCTGTCACCCAGGCTGGAGTGCAGTGGCACGATCTCCACTCACTGCAACCTCCGCCTCCTGGGTTCAAGTGATTCTCCTGCCTTAGTCTCCTGAGTAGCTGGGATTACAGGCACGTGCCACCATGCCTGGCTAATTTTTGTATTTTTAGTAGAGACGGGATTTCATTATGTTGGCCAGGCTGGTCTCGAACTCCTGACCTCATGATCCACCCGCCTCGGCCTCCCAAAGTGCTGGGATTACAGGCGTGAGCCACCGCACCCAGCCCCGGCCTGTAGTTTTTCTTTGACATCTGCCTAAACTGTATTAAACTTGGGACAATTATCACCACCCCCAAGGGAGCTGGAGACTTGAGTCACAGATCCCTAAAAGGAGGCAGAATTGTCTGTGCCTTGCTTGACCATTAAGGCTCAATCTCTACAGGCCTTTACATTCTCCTCCATTGCTTTGATACCAGTAGGTGTCGAGGTCCCCAAACGTGGGTGGGGCCTCCCCCTCAGCCAGTGTCCAGGCTGTTGACACTGTCATGACAATGAATTCAAGGACGAGTTGGAAAAGAGTGAAAATACAGGATTTATTGCAAAGGGGAAAGTCCACATTCAAGAAAGGGGACTCGAGAGAATCACGTTCAAGGGGGGTTGAGGCTGCTACCGTTATGGGTTTTTTGTTTGTTTGTTTGTTTTTTAAAGATAGAGTCTTGTTCTGTCACCCAGCCCAGGCTGGAGTGTAGTGACACCATCTCAGCTCACTGCAACCTCCGCCTCCTGGGTTCAAACAATTCTCCTACCTTAGCTTCCCAAGCAACTGGGACTGCAGGCACCACCACGCCTGGCTAATTTTTTGTATTTTTAGTAGAGACAGGGTTTCTCCATGTTGGCCAGGCTGGTCTCAAACTCGGCCTCCCAAAGTGCTGGGATTACAGACGCGAGCCACCACGCCGGCCCTTTTTGGGTTTTTTTTAACCAAGGGGTAAAATACTCATGAGCATTCCTGGAAAAAGATGGAGATTTCTCAGAACTGTGGTGCCACCCATCTTTACACCAAATATGGGTGTTCATGGGACTGTCATGATGCTGGTGGGTGTGTGACTGTGTTAATGAACATATAACGAGGTCCTACGTGAAACCGAGGTCAGACCCAGTGCCATATTGGGTCTAGTCGGACTTAGCCTACTTGGCCCACGCCCTGGTTTTTCAGGATCTTATCAGCCCATAGCTTCTGTAGCTATTTCAAGTTTCCTGTTGCTGGCCTGGTCTTGTGAAACTGCTGCCTGGAATTTTCTAATCTCTTGCAACCACCCTGTATGATTGCTGTCGCAGCCTGATTTTACATTTATAAGCCCTGTGTCCATAGGCCTAGTTTCCTTATCTGTAACTGTGACTAACAATTGTACATATCTTATGGGATTTAATTCCCAAAGGAATTAAAACAATGCTCATGAAATAAATGCTATAATAGGGTAATTATTCTACATACTGTTATTATTATTATGTTTTTTTTCTGATACAGAGTCTCACTCTGTTGCCCAGGCTGGGGTGCAGGGGTGGGCTCTCGGCTCACTGCAACCTCCACCTCCCAGGTTAAAACAATTCTCCTGGCTCAGCCTCCCAAGAAGCTGGGACTACAGGTGTGTGCCACCACTTCCAGCTATTTTTTTTTTTCGATGGAGTTTCACTCTTGTTACCCAGGCTGGAGTGCAATGGCACAATCTCAGCATACCAGCAACCTCCGCCTCCTGGGTTCAAGCGATTCTCCTGCCTCAACCGCCTGAGCAGTTGGGATTACAGGCGTGAGCCATCACGCCCAGCTAATTTTTGTATTTTTAGTAGAGAAGGAGTTTCACCACGTTGGTGGTCAGGAGTTTGAGACTCCTGACCTCGTGATCCGCCCGCCTCGGTCTCCCAAAATGCTGGGATTATGGGCATGAGCCACTATGCCCACCTCTACCTCTAATTTTTAATTTTTTTTTTTTTTTTTTTTTTGAGACCGAGTCTCGCTGTGTCACCCAGGCTGGAGTGCAATGGCGTGCTCTCGGCTCACTGCAACCCCCTGGGTTCAAGCAATTCTTCTGCCTCAGCCTCCCTAGTACCTGGGATTACAGGCGTGTGCTACCACACAGGGCTAATTTTTGTATTAATCTACCTCTAGACCTTCACAGAATGCAGGCTCCTCTCATCCTCCTAAACTAATGGCCTTTCATTAGCTTTACAAAAGCAGCTTAGTTAAACTAGAAATCCTAGCACTTTGGGTGGCCGAGGTAGACGGATCACTTGAGGTCAGGGTTTTTTTTGTTTGTTTGTTTGTTTTGTTTGTTTGTTTTGAGCCAGAGTCTTGCTCTGTCACCCAGGCTGGAGTGCAATGGCAGGATCTCGGCTCACCGCAACCTCCGCCTCCCGAGTTCAAGTGATTCTCCTGCCTCAGTCTCCTGAATAGTTGGGATTATAGGGGCCCACCACCACACACGGCTAATTTTTGTATCTTTAGTAGAGACGGGGTTTCACCATGTTGGTCAGGCTGATCTCTAACTACTCGAGGTCAGGAGTTTGAGACCCCCACTCCTGCCATATAATCCTTTCATTTCCCCAAGGCAACCAAGCCTAATTCCACCTAATTTAAAACCTTTGTATGAGTGCTACCTGCTGCCTGAGGATCCCAACCCTGAGGCCTCTTGCTCAACTAGTTCCTCCTGATTCTTCAGATGTAGTGTGAAATTTTTTTTTTTTTAGGGGGGATAGAGTCGCATTCTGTTGCCCAGGCTGGAGTGCAGTGGCACGACCAGCTCACTGCAACCTCTGCTTCCCAGGTTCAAGCAATTCTCGTGCCTCGGCCACCGGAGTAGCTGGGATTACAGGCATGCGCCATCATGCCCAGCTAATTTTTGTATTTTTAGTAGAGACGAGTTTTGCTATATTGGCGAGGCTGGTCTCGAACTCCTGACCTCAAGTGATCCTTCCGCCTCGACCTCCTAAAGTGTTGGGATTCCAGGTGTGAGCCACCGCGCCTGGCATTTTTTTTTTTTTGAGACACAGTCTGGCTGGAGTGAAGTGGAGCTATCTCAGCTCACTGCAGCCTCCACCTCCCAGATTCAAGTGTTTCTCCTGCCTCAGTCTCCTGAATAGCTGGGATTACAGGTGCCTGCCACCACGCCCAGCTAATTTTTGCACTTTTAGTAATGACGGGGTTTCACATGTTGGCCAGGCTGATCTCGAACTCCTGACTTCAGGTGATGCACCGGCTTCAGCCTGCCAACATGTTGGGATTACAGGCATGAGCCACCTTGCCCGGTCAGTGTTGGTTATTAAGGTGGTGCAAAAGAAGTCATGTTGGGGCCCTTCCTCCAAATGAGGAGGCACAGAAGCTGGCAAGGGTATGGTATTTTATTGAGTTATTCAACAGCCAGCTTCTAATTGAAACGGGACAAGCAGACGCTGAAGGCCTGGAGCGGGCTAAATGGAAAGCAGAAGTCCATGGTGAATGTGTCTGGGCCCACTCGGCCGAACTGGAGCACCAGATGTTCTTCTGAGAAGTGAATCAGGAACAAAGCCTTAGCCTGACTCTCTCATCTCCCAGCTTCGAGAACTGAGACTATTTTTTTTTTTTTTTTTTTTTTTGAGACAGAGTCTTGCTCTGTCGCCCAGGCTGGAGTGCAGTGGCCTGATCTTGGCTCACTGCAACCTCTGCCTCCCAGGTTCAAGCAGTTCTTCTGCCTCAGCCTCCCAAGTAGCTGGGATTACAGGCATGTGCCAACTCGTCCGGCTAATTTTTTTTTTTTTTTTTTTTTTTTTTTTTTTGATATGGAGTCTCGCTCTGTTGCCCAGGCTGGAGTGCAGTGGCACGATCTCGGCTCACTGCAAGCTCCGCCTCCCGGGTTCACACCATTCTCCTGCCTCAGCCTCCTGATTAGCTGGGACTACAGGTGACCACCACTACGCCCGGCTAATTTTTTTTGTATTTTTAGTAGAGACGGGGTTTCACTGTGTTAGTCAGGATGGTCTCAATCTCCTGACCTCGTATCCGCCCGCCTCAGCCTTCCAAAGTGCTGGGATTACAGGTGTGAGCCACAGTGCCCGGCCTAATTTTTGTATTTTTAGTAGAGACAGGGTTTCACCATGTTGGCCAGGGTATTCTTGAACTCCTGACCTCAGATGATCCACCCGCCTCGGTCTCCCAAAGTGCTAGGATTACAGGCGTGAGCTACCGCACCAGGCCGAGAATGGAGACTTTTAAGAGGCTGAGCGGTGCCCTTACTAAGCCAGAAACCCTGAGGGTGTGTAAACTACAATTCCCAATAGGCTTTGCAATAGGGTGGCGTCTGCCCTGCCTAGAAAAACGCTCAAGTGATGATGGCAGATGTAGTTCCCTTCCGTTCACACTGTAACCCCCACCCCACCTGGCCCGGCTAAACTGGTTTCCAGGAGCTCACCGTTTTTGGGATCCACGATTTGGAAGTTCTTCACCGAAGCCCGAGTGACTCGACCATGGAAATTGAGCGTGTAGACACCGTTCTCCTTGTCCCACGACGGGGTTTTGTTGTGCAACAAAAGCAACCCTTGTTTGTCCCCACGTTGGTAACGACTCAGTAGCGACTCCTGTTCCTAGAAGGTAAAGAAGGGGCTGTAGTTTTCTCAGAGGCTTTCGAAACTCCATCCTGAACAGGGGCGACTCCATCTTGAACAGGGGCTGGGTAAAACGAGGATGAGAACTGCTGGGCTGCATTCCCAGGAGGTTAGGCACTCTTAGTCACAGGATGAGACAGGAGTTTGACAGGACTGGTATCACAATATTAGAAATGCTTGTTCCCCAGTGCCATAAAGAAATAGCACTTGAACATAAATTTAATTTCCTCAGCAAGGCCATTTTTTTACTTTCTGCAGAAAGGGTACACTCACCAGGAGTTTTGCCATGAGAGTACACCGAACAAAGGAGACAGGGTCATTTATAACCTGACGCATCCACCCTACTGCTGTGTCGGTTTCCATTGGCCGGAACGGGACCTCACATTCTGTATTTGTCCCAATTGGCTAGCAACTTAGAACTTTTTAAAAGAGGAAAAAGCAGAGTAATACAAAGTAAGGAGGAAGTAACTTGTGGAATGCTGAGAAAGGTAAAAACACCTTCAAATAAGGAAGAGGAACAGGCAATGACCTAATGCTTGCCAGGGCAAATGTTTAGGGTAAATTGTGGGAGCTAAAAACATAAAGTACACTGATTTCTTTATTACGGCTAGCAGATATTTAAGAATGTTAGCACAGGTCTTTGAATAAATTTTTCTTGTAAGAGAACTTACTGCCGAGCACGGTGGTTCACGCCTGTAATCCCAGCACTTTGGGAGGCCGAGGCGGGTGAATCACGAGGTCAGGAGATCGAGACCATCCTGACTAACACAATGAAACCCCGTCTCTACTAAAAATATAAAAAATTAGATGGGCATGGTAGCGGGCGCCTGTAGTCCCAGCTACTCAGGAGACTGAGGCAGGAGAATGGCGTGAACCGGGGAGGCCAAGCTTGCAGTGAGCCGAGATCGCACCACTGCACTCCAGCCTGGGCAACGGAGCGAGACTCCATCTCAAAAAAAAAAAAGAAAGAAACAGAGAGTCTAAGAGAGGCAGGAACCCTCAGTTCCAAGAATTGCCCACTCCTTTCCCGGAAAATTCATGAATAATCTACCTCGTTTAGCATATAATCAAGAAATAACCATAAAAATAGCCAACCAGCTGGCCTCAAGGCTGCTTTGCCTATGGAGTAGCCATTCTTTTATTTCTTCTCTAATAAACTTGCTTTCACTTGACTCTACAGATTGGCCCCAAATTCTTTCTTGCCTAAGATCCAAGAACCCTCTCTTGGAGTCTGGATCAGACCCCTTTTTGGTAAGTTTGTTAACCTACCACCAACCCTTTTTTCTCCGGATGCAAATGTTTTGAGTCTCTAGTCTTTTACTCCCTGAGACATGGAAGTCTAACAAAGTCCTTCAAGCTTCATGTGACACCTGCAACCCACTGGCCTCCTCTTCCTCCTCTTCTTCTTCCTCCTCTGGGATCTAGGAGGACCGGCCCCAGCCCCTTCTCCATTGACCCAGAGATTCCTGACGTCAGAGACTCACATTTAGTGGCTGGACATTGATTCTCTGGTTCTGGCTGTTGGTTCCTGGGAGAATCACCGTCATTTTCCGAGGCCCCAGGTATCCTAAGACGTTGGGTTCCTGGGAGTATTATATTCCAGTTGGCCTGGTTCCTTCTTCCGACCATCCTACCCCATTCTCTCATTCCCAGGACACTCACATAACACACAGCCCCCAGCTCCCGTCTGATCCGGGCAGTATTCCTGATTAAATGCTCCCGGTCAGGATTCACCCCATTGTCAAAGATGGTGAACTTGGTGCTGAAGACATTGGATCTGCTCCAGGAAGGGAATGGATAGAATAAAAATACTAAGTGTTATTCTTTGAGTAAGTGTCACTCATCGCATTGACTCTTCCCATCAATCCCCTATGTCTAAGACTATGTCCGAATGTCTAAGAATCACGTTCCTGGCTGGGCACAAGGGCTCACACCTGTAATCCCAGCACTCCAGGAGGCAGAGGCAGGAGGACAGCTCGAGCCTGGGCAAAATGGCAAAACTCCTTCTCTACAAAAAATAGAAAAATTAGTCGAGCGTGGCAGTTTGTGTCTGTGGTCCCAGCTCTCAAGAGGCTGAGGTGGGAGGATCACCTGAGCCGCAGAGGTCAAGGCTGCAATGAGCTGTGATCTTGCCACTGCACTCCAGCCTGGGTGACAGAATGAAACCCTGTCTCTAAATAAATACATAAATAAATAAAAATAAATAATTAAATAAATGAGGCCGGGTACGGTGGCTCACATCTGTAATCCCAGCACTTTGGGTGGATCATCTGTGGTTGGGAGTTCAAGGCCAGCCTGACAGACATGGAGAAACCCTGTCTCTACTAAAAATACAAAATTAGCCAGGCATGGTGGTGGGCGCCTGTAATCCCAGCTACTCAGGAGGCTGAGGCAGGAGAATTGCTTGAACCCGGGAGGCGGAAATTGTAGTGAGCCGAGATTACGCCATCGCACTCCAGCCTGGGCAACAAAAGTGAAACTCTGTCTCAATAATAATAATAATAATTAAATAAACGAAACAACCATGTTTCCAGCATCCATGGTCCCAGGCCCCCTCATTTCTTGGGTGAGCCATGTACTTTATGCAGCCTCCCTATTTTATTTAAAGGGCCCTTTAGGAACCCTGTTTTTTGTTTTTTGTTTTTTGTTTTCTGTTGCCCAAGCTGGAGTGCAGTGGCTCAATCTCAGCTTACCAAAACCTCTGCCTCCTGGGTTCAAGTGATTCTCCTGCATCAGCCTCCCAAGTAGCTGGGATTACAGGTGCACGCCACTATGCCTGGCTAATTTTTGTATTTTTGGTAGAGACGGGGTTTCACCATGTTGGCCAGGCTGGTCTCAAGCTCCTGACCACAAGTGATCCTCCCGCCTCTGCCTCCCAAAGTGCTGGGATTATAGGCATGAGCCACCGCGCCACTCCCTCTTCCTTTTTGGATGCAATAATTCACACATTCCAGGCCTCTTTTCTCACAGAAAGTTAGGAGTCCCAGTCCCTTGCCTCTCAAGGAGTCAAATGCCTTAAATGCCAGCCTATGTTCCAAACCCTTCAGTTCTTCTGGTCCCTGAGCAGGTGGAAGGTGCTCTGTGGCCTGCTGGGAAATGGAATCCCCTGGTCCCCAAGCTCCCTGCTACCTGCTCCTCACCACATGTCAGAGCTCTGCCCACCTGACTTTGCCCACGAAATTGTCCCCATCCCGAGATAGGTGTGAAGGATCCAGGGAGATGAGGTAATTAGAAGTTTTGCTCCTTCTTCTCTTTCGCCCAGCCAGGAGGAAGTGCTATGGATGAGAGGAACAGTCCATTAGAATGGACTTCTAGATGCTGGGTGTGGTGGCTCATGCCTGTAATCCCTGCACTTTGGGAGGCTGAGGCAGGCAGATCACTTGAGGTCAGGAGTTCGAGACCAGCCTGGCCAACATGGTGAAACACTGTCTCTACTAAAAATAAAAAAAGTTAGCCAGGCGTGGTAGTGCGTGCCTGTAATCCCAGCTAGTAGGGAGGCTAAGGCAGGAGAATTGCTTGAACCCAGGGGGCAGAGGTTGCAGTGAGCTGAGATCGCACCACTGCACTCCAGCCTGGGCAATGGAGCGAGACTCCATCTCAAAACAAAAATAAATAAAAAAAAAAAAAAAAAAAAAGAATGGACTTCTGGTAGCTGGTTAGAGCCAGGGGTCTAAAGACAAGGAAACGTCATGTCCCATGATAGAGGAGCCAGTCATGGCACAACAAGCTTCTCAAGACTTACTGGGAGGCCAGGCGCGGTGGCTCACGCCTGTAATCCCAGCACTTTGGGAGGCCAAGGCGGGTGGATCACGAGGTCAGGAGATCAAGACCATCCTGGCTAACATGGTGAAACCCCATCTCTACTAAAAATACAAAAAATTAGCCAGGCGTGGTGGTGGGCGCCTATAGTCCCAGCTACTCAGAAGGCTGAGGCAGGAGAATAGCGTGAACCCGGGAGGTGGAGCTTGCAGTGAGCCAAGATCGTGCCACTGCACTGGGCGACAGAGCAAGACTCCGTCTCAAAAAAAAAAAAAAAAAAAAAGACTTACTGGGAAATGGGGTTCTCACTGAGGGAAGCCATCAGCTGGGTCCTGAATGGAATCTTCCTGTCTTAATATCTCCTCCTTATTCCTTCTGCCTATGGGTCCAGAGTTGAAGCTTAGCCCAGAAAGGGTCTGGCTTTGGAGAATGGGAAGCACCCTCGCTTGCAATATTGCAGCAGGACTTTGGTAGGCGTTTCACCGAGAAAAATGGGTTTGGCTCTGAGTAGGGCAAAAAACCTCTTTCTAGGGGGAGAGAGGATACCCTGAGGAGAGGAGACCATACTTGCAGGATAAAGGCCAGAAAGACTAGATTGAGAGAAGTGGGGCTTGGATCTGGAAAGACAAATTTGTGAGGGGAGGGTCCTGGTTGCTGGGGGCAGGATTTATCTCAGGATTGGGTGTGGCCTGATAGCTTATAGCAAGGAAGGCTCAGTGAGGGAGGGTCCAGACTTTTTTTTTTTTTTTTTTGACACGAGATCTCCACCTCCTGGACTCAAGCCATTTCCTGCCTCAGCCTCCCAAGTAGCTGAGACTACAGGTGGGCACCACCAGGCCTGCCTAATTTTTTTTTTTCTTGTAGAAACAGGGTTCTACCATGCTGCCCAAGCTGATCTGGAGCTTGTCAGCTCAAACGATCCACCTGCCTTGGCCTCCAAAATGCTGAGATCACAAGCATGAACCACCGTGCCTGGCCTTTTTTTTTTTTTTTTGAGATGGAGTTTCGCTCTTTCGCCCAGGCTGGATTGCAGTGGTGTGAGATCTCAGCTCATTGCAACCTCTGCCTTCAAGTTTCAAGCGTTCTCCTGCCTCAGCCTCCTGAGTAGCTGGGATTACAGGCGCCCACCACCACGCCTGGCTAATTTTTGTATTTTTTAGTAAAGACGAGGTTTCGCCTTGTTGGCCAGGCTGGCATCGAACTCCTGACCTTGTGATCTGCGTGCCTCGGCCTCCCAAAGTGCTAGGATTACAAGTGTGAGCCACCGCGCCCAGCCCTTTTTTTTTTTTCGCAGAGTCTAACTCTGTCGCCCAGGCTGGAGTGCAGTAGCATGATCACGTCTCACTGCAGCCTTGAACTCCCAGGCTCAAGCAATCCTCTCACCTCAGCCTCCCGAGTAGCTTGGACTACAGGCACATACCACCACACCCGACCAATTTTGTATTTTTTGTAGAGACGGGGTTTTGCCATGTTGTCCAGGCTGGTCTTTTTTGTGTTTGTTGGTTGGTTTTGCTTTTTGAAATGGAGTCTTGCTCTGTCGCCTAGGCTGGAGTGCAGTGATGTGATCTCGGCTCACTGCAACCTCCACCTCCCAGGTTCAAGCGATTCTCCTGTTTCAGCCTCCTGAGTAGCTGGGACTACAGGCGCCCGCCACCACGCCCGGCTAATTTTTGTATTTTTAGTGGAGACGGGGTTTCACCATATTGGTCAGGCTGGTCTTGAACTCCGGACTTCAGGTGATCCACCTGCTTCAGCCTCCCAAAGTGCTGGGATTACAGGCGTGAGCCACTGCGCCCAGCCGCAGGCTGGTCTTGACCTAGCTCAGAAAAGAGTGGGATTTTGCCTGGGAGGTGGGGGCTTACTCTCAAGGCTGTTGGGCCGGCTGACTGCACCTTCAGGCTGTCAGAGGTCTCCAGGTAGAGGTAGTAGAGGGGAAACAAGCCCTTGTCCACGCCGCGCTTGTCACGGGTGAGGTAGCACTGCATCATGGTGCCCGGGAGCACTGGCCGCAGCACGTAGGCTTCCATGTCCTCCTCCAGCCCAGGGCAGGGGGAGCGGATTGCCAAGGAGGCTTCGTGCCTCATATGGTCGCTGTCCGTGCCACCCTCGCCTTTCAGGGCCTTGGACAACTCTTCGTTGGTTGCTGCTGAGGAGTTCGTCCCTGTAGACTCCGAGGCCTCTCTCTTCTTTTCCAAGTCTTCTTCCTAGCCCAGGCACCACATTTAAAGTCGAGGGACAACCGCCCCCCGCCCCCCAGCCTTGCTCACTACTGATTGGCCATCCCAGCCCCAGGGTCCCGCCCTTGCCCATCCACATTTTCTGCTTATTGGTCAAAAATCTCATCCAGTCCACCCAGTCACGCCCTCCTCTGTTGACTGGCCAGTCTATTCGCTTTCCTCGGCAGCCACACGCATTCCACCTGCTGATTGGAAAATTCCTTTTTGAAAGCAAGGCCCATTCCGTTAAAATGGCTGTTAGTTTGATCTAGATAACATAATACAGCCCAGATCTACCCTCAAGAGAAATCATCTACTGCGCTTTCACCAACACCAAAGTGAGTGCCAATTGGCCCTTTTCTTTTATTTTTTGAGACGGAGTTTCGCTCTGTCGCCCAGGCTGGAGTGCAGTGGCTCGATCTCGGTTCACTGCAACCTCCGCCTCCCAGGTTCAAGCAATTCTCCTGCCTCAGCCTCCCAAGTAGCTAGGATTACAGGCTTGCGCCACCATGCCCGGCTAATTTTTGTACTTTTAGTAGAGACGGGGCTTCACCAAGTTGGCCAAGCTGGTCTGGAACTCCTGACCTCAGGTGATCTGCCTGCCTCGGCCTTCCAAAGTGCTGGGATTACAGGCGTGAGTCACCGTTCCTGGCCTGCAATTGGCCCTTTTCGATCACTGTTCTGCCGTTTCTGAAGCTCGCTGTCTTTCCATGGCTGCACCTTTTTTTTTTTTTTCTGGACAGTCTCACTCTGTCTCCCGGGCTGGAGTGCAATCTCAGCTCACTGCACCCTCCGCCTCCCAGGTTCAAGTGATTCTCCTGCCTCAGCCTCCTGAGTAGTTGGGATTACTGGCGTGTGCCACCACACCTGGCTAATTTTTGTATTTTACCAGAGACAGAGTTTCACCACGTTGGCCAGGCTGGTCCCGAACTCCTGACCTCAAGTGATCTGCCCACCTCAGCCTCCCAAAGCGCTGGGATTACAGGCGTGAGCCACCGCGCCATAAGCTGTATTTTAATGGCCATGTCCATGTCAAGTCAAATCCTCTGATTTGATGAATGGTACACACACACACACACACACACGCACACGCGCGCACACACACGAGTCTCTGCTAGCTTAATCACCACCAGGAAAAAGAGCTTCTGATTGGGCGGCAGAATTTTAGCCCCACTCTCACCAGAGGTCCGAGGCTAGCCCTCTTCTTCCAATATCCTGAGTGATTGTGCATTTTCCTACCTTTTTTTTTTTTTTTAATTATTATTATGCTTTAAGTTTTAGGGTACATGTGCACAATGTGCAGGTTAGTTACATATGTATACATGTGCCATGCTGGTGTGCTACACCCATTAACTCGTCATTTAGCATTAGGTATATCTCTTAATGCTATCCCTCCCCCCTCCCCCCAGCATTTTCCTACCTTTTGGAAGGCCAAGTTCTCATATACCCAGTCACCATCCATTCCAGGGTTTGGTCCCATATTGGGTGACTTGTGTGCATCTCCGACATCCTGGGAGTCACTCTCACCCTCTGCATGGGTCCCTAAAGAATGAAAGAAGCCTGGACTAAGCTCAGGACAGCTGGATCCCAGGAGTGTGGGACACCATTATCAGTGCTAGCCAGAGAAGGCCAGAACTCCTGGGTTCTCAGTCCCTACTCATTACTCAGCGCCCTCACTTGCAACATCCTCCTCCTCCTCCAGGTGCACGGAAGTCTACAAGGGCCAGAGTTTCTGATTACCCTGGATCTAAGGACAGGGAGGGGTTAGGGTCTTTCCTTTTCCTTATCTCAGACAAAGCATCACAGAGACTGAAGATGGGGGGATGGAGTTTGGGGTGATAATAATTCTGTCATTGAAATCATTGGCCATCTCATGAAAATAAAAGGAAATGTCACCACAATGGAATATTATAAGGGAATAAAAAGGAATGAAGTACTGATAATACTACCACACGGATAAACCTTAAAATTTTATGGCCGGGCGCGGTGGCTCACGCCTGTAATCCCAGCAATTTGGGCGGCCGAGGTGGGCAGATCACGAGGTCAGGAGATCGAGACCATCCTGGCAAACACGGTGAAACCCCGTCTCTACTAAAAATACAAAAAAAAAAAAAAAAAATTAACCGGGCGTGGTGGCGGGCGCCTGTAGTCCCAGCTACCTGGGAGGCTGAGGCAGGAGATGGTGTGAACCCGGGAGGCGGAGCTTGCAGTGAGCCGAGATCGCGCCACTGCACTCCAGCCTGGGCAACAGGGCGAGACTCTGTCTCAAACAAACAAACAAACAAAAATTTGTTAGGTGGGCCAGGGGCGGTGGCTCATGCCTGTAATCCCAGCACTTTGGGAGGCGGAGGTGGGCGGATCACAAGGTCAGTAGTTCAAAATCAGCCTGGCCAACATAGTGAAACCGGTCTCTACTAAAAATACAAAATTAGCAGGGCATGGCAGCGCGCACCTGCAGTTCCAGCTACTCGGGAGGCTGAGGCAGGAGAATCGCTTAAACCCAGCAGGCAGAGGTTGCAGTGAGCCGAGATCGTGCCACTGCACTCCAGCCTGAAGGGGGCCTGCCCCTTCACACCCGTGGGTATTTCTCGCAAGGTGGAGACGAGGGGCTGAGAGAAGAAAGAAGACACAGAGACAAAGTATAGAGGAAGAAAAGTGGGCCCAGGGGACCGGTGCTCAGCAAGGTGCACCAGCGCTGGTCTCTGAGTTCCCTCAGTATTTATTGATCACTATCTTTACTATCTGGGTGAGGGGAATGCGGTGTGACTATAGGGTGATGGTGGGGAGGGGGTCAGCAGGAAAACATCTGAACAAAAACTCTGTGTCATAAATAAGTTTAAGGAAAGGTGCTGTGCCTGGATGTGCATATAGGCTGGATTTATGTTTAACTTTACATAAACATCCCAGTGCAGTAAAGAGCAGTATTGCCGCCATGATGTCTTGCCTCCAGCCATAAGGTGGTTTTCTCCTATCTCAGAATAGAATGTATGGTCGGTTTTACACTGAGTCATTCCATTTCCAGAGATGTGCAGGAGACAGATGCCTCCTTATCTTAACCGCATAGAGGCCTTTCTCTTTCACTAATCCTCCTCAGCACAGACCCTTTACGGGTGTCGGGCTGGGGGACGGTCAGGTCTTTCCCTTCCCACGAGGCCATATCTCAGGCTCAGTGGAGGGAATCCTGGACAATACCCAGGCTTTCTTGCGCAGGGGTCCCTGCAGCCTTCCACAGTGTATTATGTCTCTGGTTAACAGAGAATGGAGAATGGCAATGACCTTCCACAAAGCATACTGCCTGCAAAACCATTTTTACCAAAGCACATCCCACACAGCCCTAAATCCCTTAAACCTTGAGTCAATACAACACATGTTTCTGTGAGCACAGGGTTGGGACAAGAGTTACAGATTAACAGCATCTCAAAGCAGAACAGTTTTTCCTTTTTTCTTTTTTTTGGGGGGGACGGAGTCTTGCTCTGTCGCCCAGGCTGGAGTGCAGTGGCGCGATCTCAGCTCACTGCAAGCTCCGCCTCCCGGGTTCACGCCGTTTTCCTGCCTCAGCCTCCCGAATAGCTGGGACTACAGGCGCCCACCACCGTGACCGGCTAATTTTTTGTATTTTCAGTAGAGACGGGGTTTCACTGTGGTCTCGATCTCCTGACCTCGTGATCCGCCCGCCTCAGCCTACCAAAGTGCTGGGATTACAGGTGTGAGCCACCGTGCCCGGCCAGCAGAACAGTTTTTCTTAGTACAGATCAAAATGGAGTTTCTTATGTCTTCCTCTTTCTACATAGACAAAGTAACGATCTGATCTCTCTTTCTTTTCCCCACACAGCCTAGGTGACAGAGTGAGACTCCGTCTCAAAAAAAAAAAAAAATTGTTAGGTGAATGAGGTGAATGAAGACACATGGTGGCTTGCACCCGTAATCCCAGCACTTTGGGAAGCCAAGGTGAGAGGATCACTTGAGCCCAGGAGTTCAAGACCAGCCTAGGCAACATAGTGACACACCATCTCAAAGAAAAAGAGGCCAGGTGCAGTAGTTCACGCCTGTAATCCCAGCATTTTGGGAGGCTGAGGCAGGCAGATCACAAGTTCAGGAATTTGAGACCAGCTGTGCCAACATGGTGAAACCCCGTCTCTACTAAAAAACACAAAAAATTAGCCGGGCGTGGTGGCACGTGCCTGTAACCCCAGCTACTCGGGAGGCTGAGGCAGGAGAATCGCTTGAACCCAGGAGGCAGAGGTTGCAGCGAGCCGAGATCGCACCATTGCATTCCAGCCTGGGAGACAGAGCAAAACTCTGTCTCAAGAAAAAAAAAAAAGGAATTGAAGAAAGAAGCCACATACAAAAGACCACATAAGTATATGATTCCATTTGTGTGAAATGTACAGAATAGCCAAATCTAAGAAGACAATGGAGATTGGTGGTTGCCAAGGGCTGGGGTAAATGGAAAAGAGGTGACTGCTAATTGATGCACTATTTCTTTCTTTCTTTCTTTCTTTTTTTTCTTGAGACAAAGTCTCGCTCTTTCACCCTGGCTTGAATGCAGTGGCCTGATCTCAGTTTACTGCAACCTCTGTCTCCTGGGTTCAAGCAATTCTTCCACATCAGCCTCCCCAGCAGCTAGGATTACAGGTGCCTGCCACCACGCCCAGCTAATTTTTGTATTTTTAGTAGAGACTGTCTTTCACCATGTTGACCAGACTGGTCTTGAACTCCTGACCTCAGGTGATCCACCCACCTTGGCCTCCCAAAGTGCTGGGATTACAGGCGTGAGCCACTGCGCCCAGCCATGATGCAGGATCTCTATCTGGGGTGATACAATGTTCTAAAATTGAGTGTGGTGACAGTTGCAGAATTATGTAAATATAGTTAGCTTCCCATATCCTACAGGCTCCCGTATCCCACATTCCCCACTGCTGACCCAAAATATTCAGGAAAAAAACTGAAAAACAACAAGACGACAATAAATAACAGAACCAATTTTTTTTCTTTGAGACAGAGTATTGCTCTGTCACCCAGGCTGGAGTACAGTGGCATGATCTCAGCTCAGTGCAACCTTGGCCTCCTGGGTTCAAGCGACTCTCTTGCCTTGGCCTCCAGAGTATCTGGGATTACAAGCCTGCACCCCCTTGCCTGGCTAATTTTTGTATTTTTAGTACAGACATGGTTTCGTCATGTTGGCCAGGCTGGTCTCAAATTCCTGGACTCAAGTGACCAACCAGCCTCAGCCTCCCAAAGTGCTGGAATTACAGGCACTTTATTTTTAAAATTTTAAAAATTTATTTTAAAAAATTTTTAAAAATAAAGTATAACAGCTATTTACGGGCCAGGCGTGATGGTTTATGCCTGTATTCCCAGCACTTTGGGAGGCTGAGGTGGGTGGATCACGAGGTCAGGAGTTTAAGACCAGTCCGGCCAGCATGGTGAAACCCCGTCTTTACTAAAAATACAAAAATTAGCTGGACGTGGTGGTGTGCACCTGTAGTCCCAGCTACTTGGGAGGCTGAGGCAGGAGAATAGCTTGAACCTGGGAGGCAGAGGTTGCAGTGAGCCAAGATCAGGCCACTGCACTCCAGCCTAGGCGACAGAGTGAGACTCCCTCCCAACAACAACAGCAACAAATATTTACATTGCATTTATACTGTATTAGGTATTATAAGTTATCTAGAGATGACTTACAGTATATGGGGGGATGTTCATAGTTTATATGCAAATTTTACACCATTTTATATAAGGGACTTTGGCATCTGCGGATCTTGGTATCTGTGGGGTTCCTGGGACACGTCACCTGCAGATACCGAGGGGCGACCGTGTTCGTACTGGAAACCACGGAACTGTAAACTTTAAATGGGTGACTTGTATGGTATGTGAATTATACTTCAGTGAAGCTGCTACGTAAGAAAGGGGAAGATTTGCTGCGTGAACCAGGAGATCCCAGGTTTCACCCCAATGTCCCCTAAATTACCAGGTCGTTGGCAGGCTTGCCAACCCTTGCGTCGGATTCTCGGAGACTGTTTAAAAGGTGGGGGAGAGACGGAACCATTCTCCACGGAGACTTCCTTCAATTCTGCATCGGAATTGTCTGGGAGTCAGGTTAAGAAAGGGGACCGGAGACGGAGATTCCTGAACACTGAGTGAGGAAGGAGGGGAGAGTTGGATTTCTGGATGCTGCAGGAGGAGGCGGCTCAGGGCCTGAACTCCTTGGTGTGAGGAAGGAGTGGGTGTCCTGAGCTCCTGAGTATTTTGGACAGATGGATTGAGGCCCCAGACTCCTGGGTTTTAATGGGGACGGAGTTCTGGGGTCTAGGAGGTCGAAGGACTCGCAAATACCTGCTTCTGTCCGCGGTGTCGGGAGGCCGTGCTCGCCCCTGCTGTCTCCACCACTGCTCACGGTGCCCAGGGCACTGTGGATACCAGAGGGCAGATGTGCCTCTGACACTTTCTTCCGGAGGAAAGGGTTCCCAAGGCCTGGGAGAAGGTGCAGCGAGCCCATGAAAAAGATCTACAAATTCCGGTCCTCAATCAAAATCCACCCTGTCACTGGGCTTCCAGATATCACTCCCGCCGGGCGCCGTGGCTCACGCCTGTAATCCCAGCACTTTGGGAGGCCGAGGCAGGCGGATCACCTGAGGTCGGGAGTTCGAGACCAGCCTGACCAACATGGAGAAACACCGTCTCTACTAAAAACACAAAATTAGCGGGGCATGGTGGCGCATGCCTGTAATCCCAGCTACTCGGGAGGCTGAGGCAGGAGAATCGCTTGAACCCGGGAGACGGAGGTTGCGGTGAGCCGAGATCCCGCCATTGTACTCCAGCTTTGGCAACAAGAGCTAAACTCCGTCTCAAAAAAGAAAAAAAACATCACCCGTTTCGCGGACCACCCAAACCTTGAGACCCAGGTCTCAAACTGCATCCTAAGGCTCAGACAAGCACAGCCCTGCCGCTGGATTGTTGCGGGCTCCGCAAGTAAACAATCTAGCGCCAGGCTCTCGTAACGAGACCACGTCCCCCCCCGGACCCCTAGACCCCGTTTCCGCAATCCTGGGGTTGGGGTGGGGGTCCCGGCTTTCCCAGGCCCCACCACCGAGCTCTGCCAAGCCCAATCATCACATTCTCTTGCCCGTTTCCCCTGCTAGTTGTACCATCCCCGCCCCTGCGCTCTGTAGCCCCGCCCCGAACCCCTCCCTCACAGGTCCTGCCGCGGGGGCCCCCACAAGCCTCTCCCCTGGGCGCCCACAGGCCCAGTTCTAAAGCTCTCCTGGGCCAAGGCCCGCCCCCATCCACTACCAAGTCCCCACCCTAAGGCTCCACCCCTTCATCCACTAGGCCCCGCCCACAGACTCCCACAGGCCCCTCCCCTCCAGGCGAACGCCCCCAGGGGCCTTTGGTCACCTCTGTCACCTAAAAGACGCTCCTCCCGCAGACAAGAGCGCCAAAGCCACAGGGAAGCGTCGGGATTGGCCTGAACCATGAGGAGCTCCTGGCGCTTCTGTCGCTGCTTCTTTTCAAACAGCCGCCGCTGGGGAAATGGGAGAGGTGGGTGTCGGGGCAGGAACCAGATGGGAAGACAGAAGTGAGATGGGGCCTGGGGCAAGGGCTCGCATCGGCGCGAGAGTTCGTGAATCCCTTCCTCCACTGGGGCCCAGATGTCCAGGCCCTCAGTTCTTCAGTTGCTCTTCCCTCATTCCACCCTTGGACTCAGATCCAAGAGTCCTGACACCCTGTCCTCTCATCCCCCAGGACCCAGGAGTCCTGCCTTCTAGAAGCCTTGTTCCTTAGAAATTCATCACAAGGGTTTGTTTGCTTCTTTAGGACCCCCAATTCCTGTTTTCTTTTCTTTTTCCTTTCTTTTTTTTTTTTTCTTTTTGAGACAGAGTCTGGCTCTATCGCCCAGGCTGGAGTGCAGTACCACGATCTGCACTCACTGCAGCCTCTGCCTCCCGGATTCAAACGATTCTCCTGCCTCAGCCTCCCGAGTAGCTGGGATTACAGGCACCTGCCACCACACCCGGCTAATTTTTTTGTGTATTAGTAGAGACGGGGTTTCGCCATGTTGGCCAGGCTTGTCTTGAACTCCTGACCTCAAGTGATCTGCCCACCTTAGCATCCCAAAGTGCTGTGATTACAGCCGTGAGCTGCCCTGCCCGGCCCCAAATTCCTATTTTCTCATTTCTCAGTGGGAAAACTCAAGGATGAGAGACAGCCAACACGGGCCAGGAGTCCTAGAGCAAGACCTGTTGGAGAGGCCCCTGGGGAGGCACAGAAGGTGGAAGAGTTGGAGTGGTGAGATTCCTGGGCACAATACCTGCTGTTCCAGCTTCTGCAGCCTCATAGCAGCGAGCTCATGCGCCAGGATGCTGAGAAAGACGCAGGCCCATGGTGACAGTGCACAGGGAACCTCGGTTGCCCAAGAGAGCCCCTCCCTCCCCCATCCTGCCCTTATCTCAGCTTGGGTTCTGGGCACCTGTGAGGTCACAGAAGGTGCAGAACCTGAGCCTGCTCCACCAGTTATAGGGCCCTTTCTTCTGGCACTGGCCCGCAGAAGCCGGGACCCAGAGATCCCAGGTCCCTCCTGTCTCAGGATTCAGGAGTCTGGGGCCCCCAACCCGTTCTCTTTCAGACCCAGAAGTCTGCACCCTAGACCCGTCCCTTTAGGACACAGGAGTCCAGGTCCCCAGCCCCTTCCTGCAAGGCCGATGGTGCTGAACTTGCAAACATGGTTATGAGGCCAGAGCTGAGTGCACGGGGTCCCCAGCCCTTTCCACCTCCACCCCTACTCATCTGTTTCCCTACTCACTCTCTCATCAATGTGTCATTATCCCGAGACATTCTGCAGAAGCAAGAATGAGGAGTCAGGATCAGAACCAACATCCCAATGGATCCTGCCCACCAGCACCTAATCCTTTATTTATTGCTTTATTGCTTTATTTATTTATTTATTTATTTATTTATTTATGTATTTAGAGACAGCCTAGCCTCGCTCTGTTGCCCAGGCTGCAGTGCAGTGGCACCATCTCGGCCACTGCAACCTCCACCTCCTGGGTTCAAGCGATTCTCCTGCCTCAGCCTCCCGAGTAGCTGGGACTATAGGTGTCCGCTATTATGCCTAATTTTTTTGTATTTTAGTAGATACCGGTTTTCACTATGTTGGCCAGGCTGGTGTCCGACTCCTGACCTCAGGTGATCCGCCCGCCTTGGCCTTCTAAAGTGCTAGGATTACAGGCATGAGCCACAGTGCGCAGCCTGATCCTTACCTTTAAATTTGCTCCCGGGCCCAGGCAGCCCGAATCCCAGCACCCACTCCTGTCGGGATCCAGTAGCCTGTTTCCAGCTTCCCACGCGGGTCGGCAAGTCCGCTTCTCTCTCCCCCAAATATCTAATTCTCCAGCACCCAGGCATCAGAACTCAGGACTGTGTACTTCAAACACCCAGCCCCCAGCGGCCTAGAACTCCACCGCCCACCTGCCTGGGATCGGGAGACCTGTTCTCCTCACCAGGTGCCTGGAGAGGCTGCTCACATTGATGCCTCGGTACCTTGCCTCTCTGGCCAATCTCTAAACATACCTGATCCTCTCTTTGGAAGCTGGGGACCTAATTTCGGGATATCTGCGAAATAGGGAGGAGAAGAAAGAGGGCTCAGAGGGAGGGAGGATTCCCCCTGGGATCTGACCCAGTCCACTCCCTTCTGACCCTCCACTCTCCACTTCCAACAAAGTAACGAGCTCGGTCACTGATGCAGCCAAGCAACCCTGCTCCGGGGGTTCTGAACACGAATGACGTGTGGATGTTCCTTAAAGAGACCAGAGACCGGCCGGGTGCGGTGGCTCACGCCTGTAATCCCAGCACTTTAGGAGGCCGAGGCGGGCGGATCACGCGGTCAGGAGATCTAGACCATCCCTGCTAACGTGGTGAAACCCCGTCTCTACTAAAAAAAACAAAAAAAACAAAAAAAACAAAAAAATTAGCCGGGCGTGGTGGCGGGCGGGCGCCTGTAGTCCCAGCTACTCGGGAGGCTGAGGCAGAAGAATGGCGTGAACCTGGGAGGCGGAGCTTTCAGCGAGCTAAGATCGCGCCACTGCACTCCAGCGTGGGTGACAGAGCGAAACTCCGTCTCAAAAAAAAAAAAAAAAAAAAAGAGACAGAGAGAGACCAGAGACCTCGCGGCCTCACTGTACACATCTCGCTTACAAGAAACTTAAAAGAGGCGGGGCGCAGTGGCTCACGCCTGTAATCCCAGCACTTTGGGAGGCGGAGATGGGGAGGGAAGATTGCTTGAGTCCAGGAGATCCAGATCCAGACCAGCAAGACAGAGACCTTTTTTTTTTTTTTTGAGACGGAGTCTCACTCTGTCGCCCAGGTTGGAATGCAGTGGCGCGATCTTGGCTCATTGCAACCTCCGCCTCCCGGGTTCAAGAGATTGCCCTGCCTCAGCCTACTGAGTAGCTGGGATTACAGGCATGCGCAACTACGCCTGGCTAATTTGTATTTTTAGTGGAGACGAGGTTTCTTCATGTTGGCCAGGCTGGTCTCAAACCCTTGACCTCAGGTGATCTGCCCGCCTCAGCCTCCCAAAGTGCTGGGATTACAGGAGTGAACCCCCAAGCCCGGCTTGACTTCCGTCTCTTTAAACAACAAAATGTGAGAAGTGTGAAAGACAGAATGTTAAAAAAAAAAAAAAAAAAAGGCTAAAAAAAATTAAAGATTTAAATATTTTTATTAAAAATTAAAAAAATATATATTAGCCAGGCATGGTAGTGTGGCCTGTGGTCTCATCTACTTGGGAGGCTGACGCGGGAGGATTGCTTGGGCCTGGGAGGTAGAGGCTGCAGTGAGAAGTGATTGCGCCACTGCACTCCAGCCTGGGTGACAGAGCAAACCCTGTCTCAAATAATAATAATAATAAGAAGAAAGAAACTCATAAGGAAGGCTATGCAATTGCTACCGCGCTGTAACTTCCAGGCACTTCGTGGCGCGAAAATAAATGGGAAAACTACAGCTCCCATGAGGCGAAGGGGCCACGATGTCCGCGGAAGTTATTTTCCCCCCGGCCGGCAGGGAGTTGTAGTTATCTTTGAAAGGCTTCTCTCTCTTTTGGCATAGGCGGGAAATGTGGCGTCAAGAGGCTGGGATTCCGAGAAAGAAGCGAGGCTTTCACGAAAATGCGAGCGACTTCGGCAAGGGGCGGGGCCGCTAGACGTGGATGAAAGGTACAGAGCCAGCGTGGACCAATCAGGCCTCTTTGGGGCGGGGCCTCGGTGGATAAGTGGGCGTGGTCTAGGGGGGAAATCACCAAGATCGCACCGGAGGTCCTTGCCCGCCCTGGAAAACGCCCTCTGCGGTGAAGGAGAGGTGAGAGGCCAGGGTTCCATACTCTTGGGTCCTAGGGAGGATGGGGGCCAGAGGGCTGGAAAACTGGGTCCCGGAGGAGGATGCACTGGGTGCCAGTACTTTAGGTCCTGGGAAAACAGGAGGCTGGGACCGTGGACTCTTGTGTCTCGGGGAGGCGGCGGCCGAGATCCCGGATTCCTGAGTGTGAGAGAGGAGCGTGTTGGGAGCCAGGACTCCTGGGTCTGAGGGCCCAGACTCCTGTGTCGGAGGAAGGGAAGGCTGGAGGCCTGGAATCCTGGGGCCTGGGTAACAAAATGCTTGTGTCTTGATTCTTGGAAGTGGGGGCGGCGCTGGGGGCCCGAACTCCTGGTTCCAGGGGAGGAAGAGGCTTGGGACAGACATTATGCATTATCCAGCCCTCCATCCCCCACAGACCACACCGCCATGCCTCCCTCTGGGCCCCAAGGAACCCTCCTTCTGTTGCCGCTGCTGCTGCTGCTCCTGCTTCGCGCTGTGCTGGCTGTCCCCCTGGAGCGAGGGGCGCCCAACAAGGAAGAGACCCCTGCGACTGAGAGTCCCGTGAGTGGCCCTGCCCTGCTGTCCAGCCAGGTGTTTGCAGTGGTACTACAGCTCCTGCAGACCCCCGTGCCCGTAGGGTGGATGCTCCAGTGACTTCCTGGCCCTACAGTTGTAGCTTGTTTTTTGCCCGCCATTCCTCCCAGCAGCAGGGGTTTGACTTGGTGAAAAACTGGAGGTCCCTGACTCTGAGGTGTGGAAAATCTGCGTCACGTCCCAATTAAACCTCTGTTTTTTAAAGATTCTCTCCACCCAAGAAGTAATTTGAAAACAAACAAACAAAACTACATTTCCCAGTAGCACCATGTTGCTAGTTCCCAGTAGAGTTGCTGTTGGCCAGCTGGGGTATTCTGACTTCATGGTGCTCTTGGGAGTTGTAGTTTAAATTACAAAAGGGCGGGTGAACTGCTTGTTTATTAATTCCAACATGTGTTTATCAAACCCAATAAAAGCTTTGGTCTTAAGGGATTTGGAACTTCGGAGATCCTGAAGGCCAGTGCGTGTCTTGTGGTCCGAATCTTCCTATAGCTCCCCATAAGGATAGGCTGGTCGGGCCGGGCGCAGTGGCTCATGCCTGTAATCCTAGCACTTTGGGAGGCTGAGGCAGGCGGATCACTTGAGGTCAGGAGTTCAAGACCAGCCTGGCCAACATGGCAAAACCCGATCTCTACCAAAAATACAGAAATTAGCTGGGCGTGGTGGCGCACACCTATAATCCCAGCTACTCTGGGAGGCTGAGGCACGAATTCTCGTGCTGGAACCAAGAGAGGTGGAGGTTGCTGTGAGCCAAGGTCACGCCATTGCACTCCAGCCTGGGCGACAGAGCTGAGACTCTGTTTTCTGAGACTGTCTCAAAAAACAAAAGAATGGGCTAGTCATTACCCCCTGGAACGGATCATTGCATGTTCCTGGTCCCCACGCTGCAAGTTAGGCCTCTATTCTGTGCAATCCTTGCAGACCCAGGAAGGCTTCGTTGAGTCCCATTTCTTTTCTTCCATTCCACATGTTTCCTGAGCACCTTCTATGAGCCAGGCACAGTGGTAGTTGTTAGGGCCCAGCCACGTGCATGCCCCATGTCCATGGACTATCCCTGCTCACTGGGAGATAGAAGACGAAGGGCAGGGCTCTATGAGAGTGAACACCAGGGGTGACAGGCAGGGAGGAAGGGAGGCGTGAGTTGAGTTCTTTCTTTCTTTCTCGCTCTGTCGCCAGGCTGGAGTGCAGTGGCGCAATCTTGGCTCACTGCAACCTCTGCCTCCCAGGTTCAAGTGATTCTCCTGCCTCAGCCTCCCGAGTAGCTGGGACTCAGGCGCACACCACCACGCCCAGCTAATTTTTGTATTTTTAGTAGAGACGGGGTTTCACCATGTTGGCCAGGATGGTCTTGATCTCTTGACCTCTTGATCTGCCTGCCTCAGCCTCCCAAAGTGCTGGGATTACAGGCATGAGCCACCTCATTTTCTCTTTTTCTTTTTTTTTTTGAGATAGATTTTTGCTGTGTCACCCAAGCTGGAGTGTAGTGGTGCAATCACTGCAATCTTCATCTCCCAGGCTCAAGCGATCCTCCTGCCTCAGCCTCTGGAGTAGCTGGGACTGCAGGCATGTGCCACCATGCCTAGCTAATTTTTTTTGTATTTTTGATAGAGACAGGGTGTTATTATACTCCCCAGGCTAGTCTCGAACTCCTGAGCTCAAGTGATTTGCCCGCCTTGGCCTCCCAAAGTGCTGGGATTATAGGTGTGAGCCACTGAGTTCTGAACTGGAGAGATATGTTAAGTCAAGAGCAAGGAAGAGAGGAAGTGAGGGGAAGAGCATTCCAGGCAGAGGGAACAGCATGAGCAAAGGCCACTTGGTAGGAGAAAGCAGAGCAAGTTGAGGACGTCAAGGAGGCTGCTGTGGCTGGAGCAGGGAGAGTGAGGGGGAGGGGAGAGGCGGATTATGTGGATCATGTGGGATCTTGTGAGACTTGGTAAAGAGGTAAAGAATATATATATATATATATATATATATATATATATATATATATATATATTTAATAGACAGGGTCTTGTGCTGGTGCCCAGGCTGGAGCGCAGTGGCAGGATCATACCTCACTGCAGCCTTGAACTCCTGGGCTCAAGTGATCCTCCTGCCTCAGCCTCCCAAAGCACTGAGATTACAGGCATGAGCTACCATGCTTGGCCTTCTCTCTTTTGTAATTTTATTTATTTATTTTTTCCAACTTATCTTATTTGCTTTTCACCACAACTCTGGGAGGCAGAGGATTTATTGCCTATTTTATAAATAGGAAGAGCATAGAAGGCTCAGGGAGAGTAAAGTGCCACCCAGCTATGCATGACAGGGGTGGGACTAGGAGGCCTGGGACTTTTGTCTGTGTTGTTCACAGTGCCTGGCATATGATAGGGGCCTGGTGAATGTTCTTTGAATGAGTGAATGCATGCATAGGTGGGTGGGTAGATGGATGGGCACGTGGACGGATGGGCGGGTGGATGAGTGGATGAATGGATGGGTGGGTGGATGGATGGATGAGTGGATGGATGGGTGGTTGGATGGATGGGTGGGTGGATGGATGGATGAGTGGATGGATGGGTGGGTGGATGGATGGGTGGGTGGATGGATGGGTGGGTGGATGAGTGGATGAATGGATGGGTGGGTGGATGGATGGATGAGTGGATGGATGGGTGGTTGGATGGATGGGTGGGTGGATGGATGGATGAGTGGATGGATGGGCGGGTGGATGGATGGGTGGGTGGATGAGTGGATGGATGGATGGATAGATGGATGGATGGATGGATGGGTGGGTGGATGGATGGGCAGGTGGATGAGTGGATGGATGGATGGATGGATGGATGGATGGATGGATGGATGGATGGATGGATGAATGGGTGGGTGGATGGGTGGGTGGGTGAATGGATGGATGGATGGGTGGATGGATGGATGGGTGGATGGATGGATGGGTGGATGGATGGGTGGATGGATGGGTGGATGGATGGATGGATGATGGGTGGATAGATGGGTGGGTGGGATGTATGGATGGATGGGTGGGATGTATGTATGGATGGGTGGGTGGGATGTATGGATGGGTGGGTGGGATGTATGGATGGATGGGTGGGTGGGATGTATGGATGGGTGGGTGGGATGTATGGATGGATGGGTGGGTGGGATGTATGGATGGATGGGTGGGTGGGATGTATGGATAGGTGGGTGGATGTATGGATGGGTGGGTGGATGCATGGATGGATGGATGGTTGGATGGATGGATAAAGGTATGATTCATGGCTTCCCAACAAGTCATGTCCACTCTGAGCACCCACTCTGGGCAGTATTGGGCTGGGTGTTCACTGACGTGATTTTCATTTCATCTTTGCTGCATACATGGGAAAAGGTAAAAACTGAGTCCCTTGTCAGCTGCCCCAGAGAGCGGGCTATAGCAGTAACAGGAGTGAGGGTGGGGATGGCGGTGGGAGCAGGGGCTGCTATGTCTGTCCTTGTTGCCTCAGGACACAGGCCTGTACTACCACCGGTACCTCCAGGAGGTCATCGATGTGCTGGAGACGGATGGGCATTTCCGAGAGAAGCTGCAGGCTGCCAATGCGGAGGACATCAAGGTGTGGCTGGGGGAGTGGGGGCTGTGGGAGGGGTACGTGCTGGAAGGGCAGAGTTCAGGAGAGGACTGGTTTCTTTTCTTTTTTTTTTTTTTTTGAGACAGAGTCTTGCTCTGTCACCCAGGCTGGAGTGCAATGGTGCGATCTCAGCTCACTGCACCTCCACCCCGCAGGTTCAAGCGATTCTCCTGCCTCAACTTCCCAAGTAGCTGGGATTACAGGCGCACACCACCATGCCTGACTAATTTTTGTATTTTTAGTAGAGACGGGGTTTCAACATGTTGGCCAGGCTGGTCTCAACTCCTGACCTCGTGATCCGCCCATCTCGGCTTCCCAAAGTGTTGGGATTACAGGCATGAGCCACCACGCCCAGCTGTACTAGTTTCTTCAAAGGGGCCACATGGCTCCAGCTCTGCCTGTATTTGAAATCACCAAAGTGAGGCTCAGGGAGAAGTTGCTTCTTGGGGTCACAAGCTGGGAAGAGCTTTGGGGAACACAGAATACGTGGTTAGTGCAGAGTCCCGCAGGCAGGCTTTCAGTCGCAGCTCCACCACTTACCAGCTATGGGGCCTCCCTTCACCGCGCCTCAGTTTCCCCATCTGTAAAATGGGAGTCATCATAGAACCTGTCGCGCATGGTTCAGGTTTGGATTTTCCAAGGGAAGGATTTTGGGGTTTGGATTTTCCAAAGGAAGATGTGTAAAGGGTTTGGAAGAGCATGGTGACACTCCTTAGCAAGTGTTCTGGGAGGGTTGCGTTAACAGAATGCTCCTATGGTGCCTTCTACAGAGGAAGAATTCAAAATAAGGGAGGTGCTGGTGTCCCTTACATCGCCATGAACTCCCATGTCAGGCCTCTAGGAGCACCATCATTGTCCCCATTTCACTGAGTAGGACACTGAACCCTCGTATCAGGATCTGTCCTTCTCGTGGGCCTGGGTCTCACCACCATGCACGGCTAATTTTGTATTGTTTCTAGAGACAGGGACTTGCCATGTTGCCCAGGCTGATCTTGAACTCCTGGGCTCATGTGATCCTCCCACCTCAGCCTCCCAAAATGCTGGGATTACAGGCGTGACCCACCGCACTTGGCCCTAAACATGTGGCTTGATGAATGACGGGAGATGGGGCAGCAGAAGTGGGCAGGGCCTTGAATGCCAGGCTGACGGGCTGGGAGCTGTCCTTCCTGGAGACTCTGAGGATCTGGGGGACTATAAGCAGGGAAGGGGCGGTATAAGACTGGGGCATGAGAAAGCTTATAAGAAGCTTCCAGAGAAGACAGAGAGCAGGCACCCAGGCTGACCAGGGTCTCCTCTCCCGTCAGAGCGGGAAGCTGAGCCGAGAGCTGGACTTTGTCAGCCACCACGTCCGCACCAAGCTGGATGAGCTCAAGCGACAGGAGGTGTCACGGCTGCGGATGCTGCTCAAGGCCAAGATGGATGCCGAGCAGGATCCCAGTGAGCAGGGGCAGGGCAGGAGGGACAGGCAGGGAGGGGTGGGGAAGGGTGGCCTCGCTCCCGGCCTCCAGGTGGTTGTGTGCTAGGCAGGTGAGGCCTCCCTCCCCGCTGTGAAATGTACTGAAATGTGCATAGGAGATTGCCCCAGTGTTCCTCCTAGCATGATTTAATATTAATATTACAATGTTGTTTGTTTATATTCTGTTTCCATTTGTTGTTTTTAAAAATCTTTATCATGGGTTGGGCACAGTGGCCCACGCCTGTAATCCCAGTACTTTGGGAGGCTGAGGCAAGCAGATCACCTGAGGTCAGGAATTTGAGACTACCCTGGCCAACATGGTGAAACCCCATATCTGCTAAAAATACTAAATTAGCTGGGCATGGTGGTGCATGCCTGTAATCCTAGCTGCTCAGGAGGCTGAGGCAGGAGAATCGGTTGAACCCGGGAGGCGGAAGTTGTAGTGAGCCGAGATTGCGCCATTGCACTCCAGCCTGGGCAACAGAGTGAAACTCTGACTCAAAAAAAAAAAAAAAAAAATCATTGTCATTTAAAATTCTGGTAGAGGCCGGGTGCAGTGGCTCACGCCTGCAATTCCAACACTTTTGAGGCAGGAGAATCACTCGAGCCCAGAAGTTCAAAACCAGCCTGGGCAACATAGCAAGACCCCTGTCTCTATAAAAAATATTTAAAAATGAGCTGGGCATGGTAATGCATGCCTGTGGTCCCACCTCCTTAGGAAGCTGAGGTGGGAGGATCGTTGAGCCTGGGATGTCAAGGCTACAGTGAGCCATGACTGCGCCACTGTACTCCAGCCTGGGCGACAGAACGAGATCCCATCTCAAAAAAAAAAAAAAAAGTTGAAAGAACTTCAAACTTTTAGAAAAGTTGTAAGAGTAGTACAGAAAACTCCCGAACACCCCTGACCCAGCTTCTCTAGTTAACATTTGCTCCATTTGCTTTGTCATTCACGTTTGGGACTTCACCACAGTCACCATCTCGTCACCCTTACACATTTCAGTGTGATACTCTTGCATGAGTGCAGCGATAAAATCGGGAAGTTTATCAGGTCACACTGTTTTTCCTTGCTTAGCTAATATCTTTCTTTTTTTTTTTTGGAGACAAGAGTCTCGCTCTGTCGCCCAGGCTGGAGTGCAGTGGCGCAATCTCGGCTCACCGCAAGCTCCACCTCCCAGGTTCACGCCATTCTCCTGCCTCAGCCTCAGGCGCCCGCCACCACGCCCGGCTAATTTTTTGTATTTTTAGTAGAGACGGGATTTCATTGTATTAGCCAGGATGGTCTTGATCTCCTGACCTCGTGATCCGCCCGCCTTGGTCTCCCAAAGTGCTGGGATTACAGGCGTGAGCCACCGCGCCTGGCCTTTTTTTTTTTTTTTTTTTTTTTTTTTTCCGGTGAGACAGAATCTCGCTCTGTCTCCCAGGCTGCACTACAGTGGCGCGATCTCGGCTCACTGCAACCTCTGCCTCCTGGGTTCAAGCAATTCTCCTGCCTCAGCCTCCCAAGTAGCTGGGATTACAGGTGTGTGCCACCACGCCCGGCTAATTTTGTATTTTTAGTAGAGACTGGATTTTGCCATGTTGGCCAGGCTGGTCTTGAACTCCTGACTTCAAGTGATCCTCCCATCTCGGCCTTCCAAAGTGCTGGGATTACAGGCCTGAGCCACCGGCTCTGGCCCCCATCTCAAGGTCTTTAATGTAATCCCATCCTCCAGGACCCCTTAGCCCTGAAAGGTCACGCATTCACAGGTTCCAGGAATCAGGATGTGGATATCTTTTAGGGCACCAGTATCCAGCTGCCACAACACCCAGGCTCGTCCCGTCCCTCCTCTGCCCAGAGCCTGCCCCCAGCACCCCAGTGCCCTCAGGCCCGCGTTCACGTTCCTCTTGGCTGCTGGGAGCCTGGGTGGACCTTGGCCACACCCGCCCGACCCTGCCCTTCCCCTATGCACCCTGACCTTCTTGTGTCAGCATTTTAAGAAATTGCTGGCGTGCAGCCTCGGGACCTTTGTCCATTCGCCCCGCTCTCTCGTGACATTCTTTCTCAGGGCTCTTTGCCTGGTCCATGGACCTTCTGTCTCCCCTGGAATGTCACCTCCTCAGGGTGTCACCGCCCCGGCCGTCCTGTGTAAAGGAGCCTCTGTTTTATTTGTGTGCTTGGTATTCCTTTGTTCATCCCTTGGTCGCCTGTTCTCTGTCTCTCTAGACTGGGTGCTCCAAGAGGCAGACCTCTTTTTGTTGTTGTTATTGTTTTTGAGACAGAGTCTCACTCTGTCGCCCAGGCTGGAGTGCAATGGCACAATCTTGGCTCAGTGCAAACTCTGCCTCCCAGGTTCAAGCGATTCTCCTGCCTCAGCCTCTTGAGTATCTGGGATTACAGGTACCTGCCACCATACCCAGCTAATTTTGTATTTTTAGTAGAGACAGGGTTTCACCATGTTGGCCAGGCTGGTCTCGAACTCCTGACCTCAGGTGATCCACCCACCTCAGCCTCCCAAAGTGCTGAGATTACAGGCATGAGCCACCCCACCTGGCCTCCAAGAGTCAGCATTCTGTCATCATTTGATTCCTGCCGTGTCCACAGCGGCCGGTGCTGGGTCAGCCTGGAATAGTGGCTCAACACACGTCCCTGGCACAAATAATGAATTTGAGATTCAGTTTGTACCTGTGTCCTGCACACCTGTCACTCCTCTGGGCTCAGCCAGGGCCGGAGCTGCCTCCACTGCAGCCTGGGTCTCCCAAATTCTAGGTGTGTGTGTGTGTGTGTGTGTGTCTGCTGCCTCCACTGCAGCGTGTGTGTGTGTGTGTGTGTGCGTGTGCGTGTGTGTGTGTGTGTGTGTGTGTGTGTGTCTGCTGCCTCCACTGCAGCCTGGGTCTCCCAACCCACCTGACCAAGGGCTGGCTGCTAGAGGGCAGGGCTAGGCTGATGTGTGTGGGTCTGTGCGTGTGTGTGTCTGTGTGTCTTTCTCCCCACCTACCCAAGGGCCACTGGAGGCCAGGGCCAGGCTGATTCATTTCGGGTCCAGCATTGCACAGCTTAGGCCTGGGCCCCTAGAGGCCTCGGGAGACGTGCGTGCGGTAAGTGTGTGTTGGCAGCGTGTGCGCTGTCCCTTCCTGCCTGGAAACCCTACCCCATCCTGACCACTTGGAAACTCCCATACGAGGGAGGCTGCACTTGTTTGCTGAGGCTGCTGTAACCAAGTACCACTGACCAGGTGCTTCAGCAACAGAACTTGACTGTCTCATGGCCTGCAGTCAGAGTCCAAAGTGAAAGTATTGGCAGGGCTGGTTCTTTCTGGGGCTGTGAGGGAGGATCTGTACCAGGCCCCTCTCCTTGGCTTGCAGACGGCCGTCTTCTCACTGCATCTTCACGCCATCTTTCCTGTCTGTGTGCCTGGCCCAAATTTCTCCTTTCATTATTATTTTTTATTAATTATCATTATTATTAATTTTTTTTTTTCCTCGAGACAGAGTTTTGCTCTCGTTGCCCAGGCTGGAGTGCGGTGTCGCGATCTCGGCTCACTGCAACCTCTGCCTCCCGGGTTCAAGCGGTTCTCCTGCCTCAGACTCCCAAGTAGCTGGGACTACAAGCACGTGCCACTACGCCTGGATAATTTTGTATTTTTAGTACAGATGGAGTTTCCCCATGTTGGGCAGGCTGGTCTCGAATTCCTGACCTCAGGTGATCCACCCGCCTTGGCCTCCCAAAGTGCTGGCATTACAGGCATGAGCCACTGTGCCCAGTCATAAATTTCTGCCTTTTATAAGGTCACCAATCATGTTGGATTAGGGCCCACAGTAATGACCTCATCTTAACCTGATTCCCTCTGTAAAGACCTAGTCTCCAAATCAGGTCACGTTCTGCGGTACTGGGGCTTAGGATTTCAACATAGAAACTTAGGAGCACGCAATTTAACCCCTAAGATTGGTTGATGCTTTATCAAAAATTTTGATGTTTTTCTTTTGTTTGTATGTATGTATTTATTTATTTATTTATTTTTCAGATGGAGTCTCACTCTGTCACCAGGCTGGTGCAGTGGTGTGATCTCGGCTCACTGCAACCTCCACCTCCCGGGTTCCAGTGATTCCCCTGCCTCAGCCTCCCAAGTAGCTGGGGCTACAGGTGCGCACCACCATGCCCAGCTAATTTTTTGTGTTTTTAGTAGAGATGGGGTTTCACCATGTTGGCCAGGATGGTCTCAATCTTTTGACCTTGTGATCTGCCCGCCTTGGCCGCCTAAAGTGCTGGGATTACAGGCGTGAGCCACCGCACCCAGCCTTGTTTGTTTTTTTAAAGAGTGGTTGAGGCTGGGCGCGGTGGCTCACACCTGTAATCACAACACTTTGGGAGGCTGAGGTGGGTGGATCACCTGAGGTCAGGAGTTCAAGACCAGCCTGGCCAACATGGTGAAACCCTGTTTCTGTTTCTACTAAAAATACAAAAATCAGCCGGGTGTGGTGGCACACACCTGTGTCCCAGTTACTCGGGACTGAGGCAGGAGGATTGCTTGAGCTTGGGAGGCAGAGGTTGCAGTGAGCCGAGATCCTGCCACTGCAGAGTGAAACCCTGTCTCTAAAAAAAAAAAAAAAAAAAAAAAACAAAAAAAAAAAAAAAAGAAGGAAAAGAAAAAAAGAAATGGTTGAGTGTCATGGTTTTGGATGTCCAATGGCTGGTTCCCATCCTTGCTCTGCCACTTCCTAGCTGCTACCCTAGACCAGTCACAACCCCTCAAGGGGTCTCAGTTTTCACATTCATAAAGTGGGGATAATCATAGAACCCATGTTGTCAGGATTTTGTGGAAAGTAAATGAATTAATACAGTTAAAGTGCTTAGGGCATGTCCTGGCATCTAGTAAGTGGGCAGTACATGTTAGTTTTTATTATGGTTATTATTGTAAGCATCAGACTCAGTCGTGGGATCACCTCCTCCAGGAAGCCCTCCCTGATTGCCCCAGGCTCAAGCTGTCTTCTAGGCTTCCCTAGTGCTGTCCGTGACTTCTTTAGAGCATGTCTGGCCCAAGATAGGGGTTCTGAAAGAACATGCCCTGAGGTGTTGGACTCTTCCCTCTCTTCCAGATGTACAGGTGGATCATCTGAATCTCCTGAAACAGTTTGAACACCTGGACCCTCAGAACCAGCATACATTCGAGGCCCGTGACCTGGAGCTGCTGATCCAGACGGTAATGGGAGTGGGTCTGGAGGCAGAGGATTGAGGGTAGCTTTGCGGAAGGGGAGAAGGGGACAGAGTCCCTGACGTGAGCCAGCTCACCATTCCTGCTGGTGTTCTCTGAGGCTGGAGGCTGGTAGAGGGCTGAGTGGTTTCTTTTCATTTTTTTTTTTTTTTTGAGACGAAGTGTCACTATTTTCCCTCAGGCTGGAGTGCAATGGTGCAATCTCGGCTCACTGCAACCTCTGCCTCCCGGGTTCAAGCGATTCTCCTGCCTCAGCCTCCCGAGTAGCTAGGATTACAGGTGCCTGCCGTCACGCCCGGAAAATTTTTGTATTTTTAGTAGAGACAGGGTTTCACCATGTTGGCCAGGCTGGTCTCGAACTCCTGACCTCAGGTGATCCACCCGCCTCAGCCTCCCAAAGTGCTGGGATTACAAGCGTGAGCCACCGCACCCAGCTCTTCTTATAGTGATATCCACCGTAATCCAGCAGGCCATCATCTTAACTAATTACATCTGCAAACACTCTATTTCCAAATAAGATCACATTCTGAGATTCCAGGTGGACATGAATTTGGGAGTGTGTGGGGGGGGTATACTATTCAACCTGGTATTGTTAACTCCATTTTACAGAGGTGGAAACTGAGGCACAAAGAGGCTGAGTAACTTGCCCAATGTCACAGAGCTTATGAGATTTGGTCACAAAGCACAGCCTAGATTTGAACGCTGGGCAAAATAGTTAGAAACCTCTTGTTCTTTTTTTGGTTTCTTTTTACTTTTTTTTTTTTCCCTGAGACAGCGTCTTGCTCTGATGCCCAGGCTGGAGTGCAGTGGCATGATCACAGCTCACTGCAGCCTCGACCTCCTGGGCTCAAGCAATCCTCACACCTGACCCTCCTGAGTAGCTGGGACCAGAGGTGCAAGCCACCGCACCAGGCTAATTTTAAAACTTTTTAGTAGACACAAGGTCTCGCTATGTTACATGAGTTCATCTTGAACTCCCAGGCTCAAGTGATCCTCCCACCCCAGCCTCCCAAAGCGCTAGGATTCCAGGCGTGACCCACCTCTCCTAGCCTAACCTCACGTTCTTGGCTGCCTAGCTGTACCTGAAATACATAAATATTAAGTTCATCACGTATGTTGCTCCTATTTACTTATTCCTCCAAGATCTGGAGATCATGGAGGACTTGAAAGAGGTGGGTTGAAGTTGCTATTGTATAACCATCCCAATCTGTTTTGAATAAAGAGAAGAAAGTGTGTTATGGGGCAGGAGCAGTCATGGAAACCAAAAAGGGTGACATCAGGCTGTGCGCGATGGCTCACGCCTATAATCCCAGCACTTTGGGAGGCTGAGGTGGGCGGATCACCTGAGGTCAGGAGTTTGAGACCAGCCTGGCCAACATGGTGAAACCTCATTTCTACTAAAAATACAAAAATCAGCTGGGCCTGGTGACACATGCCTATAATGCCAGCTACTCGAAAGGCCGAGGCTGGAGAGTCACTTGAACCCAGGAGGCAGAGGTTCAAGTGAGGCAGTGAGCCGAGATTGTGCCACCGCACTCCAGCCTGGGCAACAGAACAAGGCTCCCTCTCAAAAAAAAAAAAAAAAAAAAAAAAAAAAATGGGGGGACATTAGGACACGAGATGTAAGACAGGTAGAGGCTGGGGCTGCCCTCAGCCAGGTTCAGGGCCAAGGGCCTGCCATTTACAGGCTGGAATTGGGGGCAGGGCAAAGGGGGCAGTGGGAAATGACCCCATGCCTTTCCCCAGGCCACCCGGGACCTTGCCCAGTATGACGCAGCCCATCACGAAGAGTTCAAGCGCTATGAGATGCTTAAGGAACATGAAAGACGGCGTTATCTGGAGTCACTGGGAGAGGAGCAGAGAAAGGAGGCAGAGAGGAAGCTGGAAGAGCAACAGCGCCGGCACCGCGAGCACCCTAAAGTCAACGTGCCTGTGAGGACCCCATTTGTGCCCATCCATTCCCTACCACATCCAGTTCAAATGCAAGAAAAGAAAGCAGTTAAAGAACTACAATTCCCAGGGGCCCTTGAGGCAAAAAATTTCCTGTTACTGTAACTGGCTGCCCCAGGGGCTGCTGGGAGTTGTAGTTTTCTTAGTTTTCTTGCTTGAGGGAGATGATGTTTGTTGGATGAGGGTAAAGGGATATTTGGTTTTATCTCATGGCATCCAGACTTCTTGCTCATGAGCTCCCGGCTCTCCCCTCCACAGGGCAGCCAAGCCCAGTTGAAGGAGGTGTGGGAGGAGCTGGATGGACTGGACCCCAACAGGTTTAACCCCAAGACCTTCTTCATACTGCATGGTAAGGTGGGGAGGGAGTTCCAGAGCCACGATGAACCCTAGATTCTGACCCTTCTAGGACCTGAATGCTAAGAGGGGTGTGTCTGTCCCAGGAGGGCCTAGTCCGGCCCAAGAGCCGAGCCTATGTCCCCTGGTTGACCAGACAGCCCTGCCTCTCCCGACTATAAGGCTAGGATCTGCATGGAAGGGTTGGGCCTCTTTTCTAGCAAACACCAGGCCTTGGGGTTCTAAGGACAGCTGGTGTCCACTGTAAGCAAACCAGGCTTGGCTAGGCCTGTGCTCTCTGCCCACAGCAGCCCAGGAGAAGCCCTGGTCCACTCTGGGAGCCCTGTCGCTAGGAGTGCGTTGTTCCCTAAGAACCAGGCCTCCAGAAGCCTGGAAAGCCCTTTCTCTTTTTCTTTTTCCTTTTTTTTTTTGAGACGGAGTCTTGCTCTATTGCCCAGGCTGGAGTGCAGTGGCGTGATCTTGGCTCACTGCAACCCCCTGCCCTCCGCCTCCCAGGTTCAAGTGATTCTCCTGCCTCAGCCTCCCGAGTAGCTGGGATTACAGGCATGCACCACCATGCCTGGCTAACTTTTGTATTTTTAGTAGAGATGGGGTTTCACCATGTTGGCCAGGCTGGTCTCGAACTCCCAACCTCGTGTGATCTGCCCCCCTCAGCCTCCCAAAGCGCTAGGATTACAGGTGTGAGTCACTGCGCCCAGCCTCGAAAGCCCTTTCTCTATGGTGGATCAAAGGCACACTCCCCTCAGTCTGTCTCTTCCTGTCTGGAAATGTGGCCTGGGGTTGCCAAGCCCCCTCAGATATGCCCAGCACCCTGTCCCAGAATCTGCAGCCGGTCAGAAGAGCTTAGCAAGGCCTGACTCATTCATTCAGCAAACCTTTCCTAAGTTCCCTCTAAGGACCAAGCTTTGTCAATACCCCATGGATACAACTGTAAACAAAACAAAGTACCTCCCCCTCAGAGTCAGTGATCAGGCATACAGATCATACCATACTTTAGGAACTCCAAGAGACTGTACAGTATGAGAGGTGCTAGCATTTTACGTAAGCTGCCAATTAAATTAACGTACCATTGAAAACAAGATGCGTCCTGGGCTGGGTGCAGTGGCTCAGGTCTGTAATCCCAGCACTTTGGTAGGCCAAGGTGGAAGATGGCTTGAGCCCAGGAATTCAAGACCAGCCTGAACAACAAAGTGAGACCCTGTCTCTATTTAAAAAAAAAAAAAATAGACCAGGCGTGGTGGCGCACGCCTATAATCCCAGCATTTTGGGAGGTTGAGGTGGGAGGATCACCTGAGGTCAGGAGTTCAAGACCAGCCTGGCCAACATGGTGAAACCCCATCTCCACAAAAATACCAAAATTAGCCAGGCATGATCGTGGGTGCCTGTAATCCCAGCTACTCAGGAGGCTGAGGTGGGAGAATCACTTGAACCCGGGAGGCGGAGGTTGCAATGAGCCAAGATCGTGCAATTGCACTGCAGCCTGGGTGACAGAGCAAGACTCCATCTCAAAAAAACAAAGAAAAAAATAAAAATTAAAAATTAAATAAATAAAGATGCATCCCTATTTCAGGGGTGATAAAATAGAAGAACACAAAAGTGCATCTCAGAATCAACAAAGGTTCTAGGCTGGGTGTGGTGGCTCACGCCTGTAATCCCAACACTTTGGGAGGCCGAGGCGGGTGGGTCCCTTGAGGCCAGGAGTTGGAGACCAGCCTGGCCAACATGGCAAAACTCAGTCTCTACTAAAAATACAAAAATTAAAAAAAAAAAAATACAAAAATTAGCCAGGCATGGTAGTGCTCACCTATAGTCCCAGCTACTCAGGAGGCTGAGGCAGAAGAATTGCTTGAACCCGGGAGGTGGAAGGTGGGGGTTGCAATGAGCTGAGATCATACCACTGCACTCCAGCCTGGGCAACAGAGTGAGACTCTGTCTCAAAAAACAATAAAAAGTAAAAAAGAATCAAAGAAGATTCTGTAATGTGGTCTCAGGTAGTGACATGTACTACCTCGCAGCCTCGACCACCCAGGTTCAAGTGATCCTCCCCCTCAGCCTCCCAAGTATCTGGGACCACAGGCACACACCACTATGCCTGGCTAATTTTTTTAATTTTTAGTAAAGGCAAGGTTTTACCATGTTGCCCAGGCTGGTCTCAAACTCCTATGCTCAAGCGATCCACCTATCTTGGCCTCCCAAAGTGCTGGGGTTACAAGCATGAGCCATCCCACCAGGCACCACCCCTCGCGTTTTTTTTTTTTTTTTTTTTTGAGACAGGATCTTGCTATGTTGCCCAGGCTGGACTCAAACTCCATGCCTCAAACAATCCTCCTGCCTCAATCGCCTGAGTAGCTGAGACTGCAGGCGTGTGCCACTGTGCCCAGCTTTAAACGTTTAATTGTACAGTTCAATAGTATTAAGTATATTGACACTGTCATGCAACCACTTCTGAGAGCTCTGCATCTCGCACAACCGAAACTGTATCCCTTAAACCACTCGCCCTCCCCTTCTTCCCCCGCTCTCTAGCAACCACCATTCTATTTTCTGTCTCTATGATTTTGACTATTTTAGGTACTTCATGCGAGTAGAATCTTTTAGTATTTGTCTTGTGTGTGTGTGTGTGTGTGTGTGTGTGTGTGTGTGTGTTTGGCTTATTTCACTTAGCATAATGGTGAGGAACTGAAGTTTTCATTCTACTGGATATTAATTTCTATTTCAATTGCCCCATGCGGCTAGTGGCTGCTGTACTGGAGTCCCAGCACAGCTCTAGAGAGGACATTTGGGCTGGATGCGGTGGCTCACGCCTGTAATCCCAGCACTTTGGGAGGCCGAGGTGGGTGGATCCCTTGAGTCCAGGAGTTCAAGGCCAGCCTGGGCAACATGGCACAAACCCATCTCTACAAATAAAATACAAAAATTAGCTGGGTGTGGTGGCGTGCATCTGTAGTCCCAGCTCCTTGGGAGGCAGAGGTGGGAGGATCACTTGAGCCCAGGAATTCAAGGCTGCAGTGAGCTATGATCATACCAGTGCCCTCCAGCCTGGGCAACAGAGTGAGACCCTGTCTCAAAAAAATAAAAAATAGGCTAGGCTCAGTGGCTCACACCTGTAATCCCAGCACTTTTGGAGGCCAAGGCGGGCAGATCAGGAGCTCAAGAGATCGAGACCATCCTGGCCAACAGAGCGAAACCCCGTCTCTACTAAAAATACAAAAATTATCTGGGTGTGGTGGCGTGCACCTGTAGTCCCAGCTACTCAGGAGGCTGAGGCAGGAGAATCACTTAAACCCTGGAGGTGGAGGTTGCAGTGAGCTGAGATCACGTCACTACACTCCAGCCTGGCAACAGAGCGAGACTCTGTCTCAAAAGTAAATAAATAAATAAATAAATAGGCCGGGTGCAGTGGCTCACCCCTATAATCCCAGCACTTTGGGAAGCCGAGGCGGGTGGATCCCTTGAGCCCAGGAGTTCAAGACCAGCCTGGGCAACATGGCAAAACCCCATCTCTACGAAAACAAATATAAAAATTAGCTGGGTGTGGTGGTGTGCATCTGTAGTCCCAGCCACTTGGGAGGCTGAGGTGGGAGGATCACTTGAGCCGAGGAGTTCAAGGCTTCAGTGAGCTATGATCATACCATTGCACTCCAGCCTGGGTGACAGAGTGAGACCTTGTCTCTAAAAAATTAAAAAAAAAACAACCTTATTTAATCTTTTTAATCAGGCAGTCCCTACAGACCAGAATAGGTTCAGAGCAACTCCCTATACCTTTTTTTTATTTTTCATTTTTTTTTATTTTTAGTGATGGTGCTTCCCTTTGTCACCCAGGCTGGAGTGCAGTGGCGTGATCATGGCTCACTGCAGCCCAGACCTCCCGGGCTCAAGTGATTCTCCCACCTCAACCTCTAGAGTAGCTGGGATCATAGGTGCACACCACCATGCCCAGCCAATTTTTAAATTTTTTTTTTTTTTTTTTTTTTTTTTTGAGGCAGAGTCTCGCTCTCTTGCCCAGGCTGGAGTGCAATGGCGTGATCTTGGCACACTGCAACCCCCGCCTCCCGGGTTCAAGCTATTCTCCTGCCTCAGCCTCCTGAGTAGTGGGGATTAAAGGCGTGAGCCACAGCGCCCCGCCCAATTTTTAACTTTTTTTTTTTTTTTTTTTTGGTAGAGACGGGGTCTAGCCATCTTTTCTAAGCTGGTCTCGAACTTAATGTGCTCAAGTGATCTTCTTGCCTTAGCCTTCCAAAGTACTGGGATTACAGGCATGAGCCCCTAAGTTCGGCCCCTACATTTTCTTTAATCTTAATCAATTTAAATTTAAACAGCCCATGTGGCTAGCGGCTACTGTATTGGACAGCGCAGATCCAGAGTTTAGGCAAAGAAGAGACCCCCAGGCCTGAGCCCTGGGCCGCACTAGCATGTGGAGGTCAGGAAGAGGATGGAGCCGTCAAAGGAGATAGAGGGGCAAGCCAGAGAGGACAGAGTCATGTTCTGGAAGCCGAGGGCAGAAAGTCAAGTCAGATGCAGGCGGAAATTAACCACTGGATTTGCAAGATGAGGGTTCCCGGCCTCCTCCGCAGGAGCAAGGTTGTGCTTGTCTGAGGGAGCCGAGGAAGGAGGAGGGCGGGTGGTGAGGACAGGAAGTGTGGCTGACCGAGCCTGAAGCCCTGCAGCTGTGGGGTCTGCGTTAGTAGGAGAGGCTCCCCTCACAACTGGAGTCGGCACTGGCCTGGTTCTCTGGGAGGCAGAGGTCCCTGATAACCCTGGAGCTGACTCTGTGTCCAGAGCACTGAATGCCAGGGCCAGAGAATCCTGCATGACAGTGACCCAAGCATGTTTCCTCGAACCCTCCCTTTCATCTATTCCATTCTCAACCCCCTGGTCGCTAGGCAGTGGCCCTAGCAACGGGCCTAGTGGAGTGCTAAAGCCTGGGGGCCACCGTTCCACCGCGGGAGACCTGTAGTTACCTGTCCTCTGATAACAGACCCCACATCAGCCCAAAATTTCTTCACCAGGGACCTTACGCACCCTGACCTCGGTCCCCTGAGATACCTTGCTATCCCCTTCCCTTCAGATATCAACAGTGATGGTGTCCTGGATGAGCAGGAGCTGGAGGCCCTCTTCACCAAGGAGGTGAGCATCTTGGAAGCCTCGGGCACCTGGAGGGACGCCCAAATCAGCCACTTGTTTCCTCCTGGCAGTTCCCTTAAATCCCCCTGGATGGGAGCTCAGTGAAAACTACAACTCCCATCAGTCCCTGGGGCAAAAACGGCTCCCAGGAGTGGTGGCGTGCCCAAAGGACTGCTGGGAGTTGAAGTTGTCGGGAATGAGCTCGCTGGGGACCTCTCAATGCTGTCTGCCTCTCGCTTGCTCCTGCAGCTGGAGAAAGTGTACGACCCAAAGAATGAGGAGGACGACATGCGGGAGATGGAGGAGGAGCGACTGCGCATGCGGGAGCATGTGATGAAGAATGTGAGGTGGGGGCCAGGCGGGGGAGAGGACGGGGCCCCAGCTCTGTCACTCACCCTTATCTGGCTCCCCAGGTGGACACCAACCAGGACCGCCTCGTGACCCTGGAGGAGTTCCTCGCATCCACTCAGAGGAAGGAGTTTGGGGACACCGGGGAGGGCTGGGAGGTGAGAACATGGGGGGATACTCGGAGTCCTGAACCTCTCTCTCTTCCAGCCATGACCTTTCTTTCAGAATCTCAGGCCCCTTCTCTTTCTCTCTGGGTCTCCATCCATTCTCCTGGGTCACTGCATCCCTATCTCTGGGTCTCTGTTCTCCCCTGTCTCTAGGACTCTTTTATTTATTTATTTATTTATTTATTTTGAGACGGAGTTTCACTCCGTCGCCGAGGCTGCAGTGCAGTGGCACGATCTCGGCTCACTGCAGCCTTCACCTCCCAGGTTCAAGCAATTCTCCCGGCTCATCCTCTTGAGTAGCTGAGATTACAGGTGCGCGCCACCACACCCAGCTGATTTTTGTATTTTTAGTAGAGGTGGGATTTCACCATGTTGGCCAGGCTGGCCTCAAACTCCTGACCTCAGGTTATCCACCTACCTTGGCCTCCCAAAGTGCTGGGATTAGAAGTGTGATTTTTTTTTTTTTTTTTTGAAACAGGGTCTTGCTCTGTCGCGTAGGCTGGAGCCCAGTGGTGCGATCTCGGCTCACTGCAACCTCCGCCTCTTGGATTCAAGCGATCCTCCCATCTCAGCCTCATGAGTAGCTGGGATTACAGGCGTGAGCCACCACGCGTGGCTAATTTTTGTATTTTTTATAGAGATGGGGTTTTGCCATATTGGCCAGGCTGCTCTAGAACTGCTGGACTCAAGCGATCCACCTGACCTGGACTCCCTAAGTGCTGGGATTACAGGCATGCGCCACCGCACCACACCTGGCTAATTTTTGTATTTTTTGGTAGAGATGGGGTTTTGCCATGTTGGCCAGGCTGCTCTGAAACTCCTGGACTCAAGCTATCCACCCTCCTCAGCCTCCCAAAGTGCTGGGATTACCCAGGCTGGAGTGCAGGGGTGTTATCATGGCCCACTGCAGCCTCAAACTCCTGTCCTCAAGTGATCCTCCTGCCTGAGCCTCCCTATTAGCTGGGACTACAGGCGCATGCCAGCATGCCTAGCTAATCTAGCTTATTCTTTTATTTATTTATATTTTTTGAGACAGGGTCTCCTGTCACCTAGGCTGGAGTGCAGTGGCATAATCATAGTTCACTGCAGCCTCGAATTCCTGGGCTCAGGTGATCCTCCTTCCTTAGCCTCCTGAGTAACTGGGACTACAGGCACATACCACCATGCCCAGCTAATCTAGGTCTCTGTTTTATTTTTTTATTTATTTGTTTGTTTATTTTTCAATACAGAGTTTTGCTCTTGTTGCCCAGGCTGGAGTGTAATGGTGCAGTCTCAGCTCACTGCAACCTCTACCTCCCAGGTTCAAGCAATTCTGCCTCAGCCTCCTGAGTAGCTGGGATTATATGCATGTACCACCATGCCCAGCTAATTTTGTATTTTTAGTAGAGACGGGGTTTCTCCATGTTGGTCAGGCTCATCTCAAACTACTGACCTCAGATATGCCACCCACCTCGGCCTCCGAAAGTGCTGGGATTACAGGTGTGAGCCACTGTGCCTGGCCCATTTCTATATATTTTTCAAGATGCCCGGCCAATTTTCTGTAGAGACAGGGTCTCGCTCTGTTGCCCAGGCTGACCTTGAACTCCTGGCGTCAAGTGATCCTTCCCACCTTGGCCTCCCAAAATCCTGGGATTCCAGGCGTGAGCCATGGTGCCCGGCCTTGTCTCTCCGTCTTTATCCCACTCCCACCTCCCACTTGGGCTTCTTTGCCCACCCACATGGCCCTGGCCCCCCGCCTCCTCTACACCTCCCGCATTGGCACAACCCTCTCCAGTGTGGGTGGGCCGAGGTTGGACCCTGGCCCCCCAGCCTCCTCTACACCTCCCGCATTGGCACAACCCTCTCCAGTGTGGGTGGGCCGAGGTTGGACCCTGGCCCCCCAGCCTCCTCTACACCTCCCGCATTGGCACAAACCTCTCCAGTGTGGGTGGGCCGAGGTTGGACCTGTGCCCCTGATGGCCCCTGTGCCCGCTCTGCAGACAGTGGAGATGCACCCTGCCTACACCGAGGAAGAGCTGAGGCGCTTTGAAGAGGAGCTGGCTGCCCGGGAGGCAGAGCTGAATGCCAAGGCCCAGCGCCTCAGCCAGGAGACAGAGGCTCTAGGGCGGTCCCAGGGCCGCCTGGAGGCCCAGAAGAGAGAGCTGCAGCAGGTGACAGCGGGGGAAGCCGCTTCCATCCACTGAATCTCTGGCTGCCCGTGTCCGTGTCCCCATGGGTGTCCAGAAGCTGGGAAGGCCCGTGGCCACCATGTTAATCACTGGGGGAGCCGCAAGTATTCACCGCCATCTTGAGTAAGGGCAGACGTTTTCCCATCTCTGACGGCTCTGTGGCTGCCATGTTAGATAAGGGCAGTAAGGCGGTAAGTGAGGAGGGAAAGGCCCAGGAGGGGGAGAAAGGCAGACTCAGCCAGGGATGGGTGAGGGTTTCCCTGTCCCAAAGCAGGACCCAAGCCGTGACTGGAGGGAGAACTGGATCCTTGACTATTATTAAGCCCAATTGTCAATGAAAGAGAAAAACTGAGGCCCATGGAGAAGGGATTGGCCCGTGACCACTTAGCAGGTTGCTGTGAAGTCTCAGTTTGGGGACTGAGGCCTGAGCACTTGCAATGCCAGCGTCACACCCTCTTGTCTGTGTGACCCCCCCACCAACCTCCCACAGGCCGTGCTGCACATGGAGCAGCGGAAGCAGCAGCAGCAGCAGCAGCAGCAGCAGCAGGGCCACAAGGCCCCGGCTGCCCACCCTGAGGGGCAGCTCAAGTTCCACCCAGACACAGGTGCTGGCCCTAGTCCAGGGAGGAGGGGCTGCAGGGCTGGACCCCTGGGTCTGAGGTTGGAGGGGCTGGGGCCTGGACTCCCAGATCTGAGGGAAGAGGGACTGGGGGCCCAGACTCCCAGATCTGAGGGAAGAGGGACTGGGGATCTGGACTCCTGGGTCTGAGGGAGGAGGGGCTGGGCCTGGACTCCTGAGTGTGAGGGAGGAGGGGCTGGGGGCTGGGACCCCTGGGTGTGAGGGAGGAGGGGCTGGGCCTCTGGGGGCCTGGGGGAGGAGGGGTTGGGATGTCCTGTGCCACCATTCCCTCCCTCCATTTCCAGACGATGTACCTGTCCCAGCTCCAGCCGGTGACCAGAAGGAGGTGGACACTTCAGAAAAGAAACTTCTCGAGCGGCTCCCTGAGGTTGAGGTGCCCCAGCATCTGTGATCCTCCGGGACCCCGGCCCTCAGGATTCCTGATGCTCCAAGGTGACCGATGGGCGCTGGATGAAGTGGCACAGTCAGCTTCCCTGGGGGCCGGTGTCATGTTGGGCTCCTGGGGCGGGGGCACGGGCTGGCATTTCACGCATTGCTGCCACCCCAGGTCCACCTGTCTTCACTTTCACAGCCTCCAAGTCTGTGGCTCTTCCCTTCTGTCTTCCGAGGGGCTTGCCTTCTCTCGTGTCCAGTGAGGCGCTCAGTGATCGGCTTAACTTAGGGAAGCCCCCTCCCCTTCTCCGTCTGTCCCAAGAGGGTCTGCTCTGAGCCTGCGTTCATAGGTGGCTCGGCCTCAGCTGCCTGGGTTGTGGCCGCCCGAGCATCCTGTATGCCCACAGCTACTGGAATCCCTGCTGCTACTCCGGGCCAAGCTTCTGGTTGATTAATGAGGGCATGGGGTGGTCCCTCAAGACCTTCCCCTACCTTTTGCGGAACCAGTGATGCCTCAAAGACAGTGTCCCCTCCACAGCTGGGTGCCAGGGGCAGGGGATCCTCAATATAGCCGGTGAACCCTGATACCAGGAGCCCGGGCCTCCCTGAACCCCTGGCTTCCAGCCATTTCATCGCCAGCCTCCTCCTGGACTTCTTGGCCCCCAGCCCCTTCCCCACACAGCCCCAGAAGGGTCCCAGAGCTGACCCCACTCCAGGACCTGGGCCCAGCCCCTTAGCCTCATCTGGAGCCCCTGAAGACCAGTCCCACCCACCTTTCTGGCCTCATCTGACACTGCTCTGCATCCTGCTGTGTGTCCTGTTCCTGTGTTCCGGTTCCATCCAAATATACTTTCTGGAACAAATGCATGGCTCCGTGCCTGTGTATCTGTACTGGTCCCTCCAAAACGCTATTGCCGCGTCACCTGCTGGAGTCCTCATCTTTGAAGACTGGATTCAAGCATCACTTCTGAGAGGCTCAATCCTGGTTTCTTTCCGTCTGCCCCGATGAGTCTGCAGCCTTCACTCAGGGTCCCTTCAGCCACAAGGACAGAAAACCCAAACCTGGGATTAAGCAATTTTTTTTTTTTTTTTTTTTTGAAATGGAGTCTTACTCTGTCACCCAGGCTGGAGTGCAGTGGTGTAATCTCAGCTCACTGCAACCTCCGCCTTTTGGGATCAAGCGATTCTCCTGCCTCAGCCTCCCGTGTAGCTGGGTTTACAGCTGCCTGCCACCACACCCGGCCTTCTAATTTTTGCATTGTTTTAGTAGTGATGGGGGTTTCACCATATTGGCCAGGCTGGTCTCGAACTCCTGACATCATGATCCGGCCACCTCGGCCTCCCAAAGTGCTGGGATTACAGGCTTGAGCCACTGCGCCTGGCCAGGATTAAGCAACTTTTAAAAGATGAATTTGGCCGGGTGCTGTGGCTCACGCCTGTAATTGCAACACTTCGAAAGGCCAAGATGAGGGGATCACTTGAGGCCAGGAGTTCAAGACCAGCCTGGTCAACATGGCAAAACCCCATCTCTACTAAAAATACAAAGATAAGCCGGGTGTGGTGGTGGGCACTTGTAATCCCAGCTACTTGGGAGGCTGAGGCAGGAGAATCGCTTGAGCCTGGGCGGCAGAGGTTGCAGCAAGCCAAGATTGCGCCACTGCACTCCAGCCGGGGTGACAGCAAGATTCCATCTCAAAAAAAAAAAAAAGAATTTGCCAGGTATGGTGGCTCCACCTGTAGTCCCAGCACTTTAGAAGGCAGAGGCGGATGGATCACGAGGTCAGGAGATGGAGACCATCCTGGCTAACACGGTGAGACCCTTTCTCTACTAAAAATACTCAAAAAAATTAGGTGGGCATGGTGGCGCATGCCTGTAGTCCCAGCTACTCAGGAGGCTGAGGCAGGAGAATTGCTTGAACCCAGAAGGCAGAGGTTGCAGTGAGCCGAGATCGTGCCACTGCACTCCAGCGTGGGTGACAGAGCGAGACACTGTCTGAAAAAAAGAAGGCAGAGGCAAGAGGATCACTTGAGCTTAGGAGTTTGAGACCAGCCTGGGCAACATAGCGAGACCCCCTCTCTCAGGAAAAGAAAAAAAATTAGCTGAGCATGGTAGTGTGTGCCTGTAGTCTCAGCTGCTTAGGAGGCTGGTGTGGGAGGATCCCTTGAGCCCTGGAGTTTGAGGCTGCAATGAGCCATGATTGATCACTCCACTGCACTCCAGGCTGGCTGACAGAGTGAGGCCCTGTCTCTAATAGAAAAAAAGAATAAATAAAAATGAATTATGACAAAAACCAAGATGTCCCAAGGCAGGATGACTTCAGGGAACCAGGTTCTCGCATCCCTAGCTGTGCCAAGGATAGGTTTGGGGGCTGGACTCCCCTTCATGGTCCCAAGGTAGCTGCAGCTGCTCCAGATGTCACCAACAGCCAGTGAAGGAAGAGGCCGCATTCTGTTCTGTGCATTGTTAAGCGGGAGAAAATCTGTCCCCAGAGTTCCCTCTCCTTTCAGCCCTCTCCTCATGTTCCCTTATATCCCACTGGCTGTGAGGCACAGGTCAGTGACAGCTGCAGACAGATCCACCAAGGTGGCATCCACCAGTGGTGATTCATCCTCACCTGGGATGGGGATGCTTTCCTTGGACCAAGTTGGGGTCTGGTAAAAAGCATGCAGGGAATATTTGGTTTTTTTTTGTTTTGTTTTTTGAGACAGGGTCTTGCTCTGTCTCCCAGGCTGGAGTACAATGACACGATCTCGGTTTACTGCAACCTCTGCCTCCCGGGTTCAAGCAATTCTCCTGCCTCAGTCTCCTGAGTAGCTGGGATTACAGGTGCCCAGCACACACCCGGCTAATTTTTCTGTATTTTTAGTAGAGATGGGCTTTCACTATGTTGGCTAGCCTGGTCTTGAGAACTCCTGACCTCAGGTGATCCCCCCGCCTCGGCCTCCCACAGTGTTGGGATTACAGGCCTGAGCCACCGTGCCCAGCCAGGAGTATTTGTTTAAATGAAATTCTGGCCAGGCACAGTGGTTCATGCCTATAAGCCCAGCACTTTAGAGGCCGGTGATGGGTGGGGTGGGGGGTTTCGGGAGAGGATGATGGGAGATGACTCAAGCTCAGAGCTCAAGACCAGCCTGAACAACATAGCAAGACCTCGTCTCTACAAAAAAAAAAAAAAAATTAGCCGGGTGTTGTGGTATGCACCTGTGGTCCCAGCTACTCAGGAGGCTTAAAGACAGAAGAATCGCTTGGGCACAGAAGGTTAAGGCTACAGGGAGCCATGACCACGCCACTGCACTCCAGCCTGGGACACAGGGCAAGACCCTTTCTCAAGAAAAATAAATAGGCTGGGCGCAGTGGCTGATGCCTGTAATCCCAATGCTTCAGGAGGCCAAGGGGGAAGGATCCTTTGAGCCCAGGAGTTTGAGGCCAACCCGGGCAATATAGGGAGACCCCATCTTTATGTAAAAAAATAAATAAATAAATAAATAGGGCCAGGCGCAGTCACTCACAACTATAATCCCAGCTCTTTGGGAGGCCCATGTGGGCGGATCACTTGAGGGCAGGAGTTCAAGCCCAGCCTGGGCAACGTGGTGAAACCGCGTCTCTACAAAAAAATACCAAAATTAGCCGGGCATGGTGGTATACACCTGTAATCCCAGCTACTCAGGGAGGCTGAGGCACAAGAATCACTTGAACCTGGGAGGCAGAGGTTGCAGTAAGCTGAGATCATGCTACTGTACTCCAGCCTGGGTGACAGAGCAAGACTCCACCTCAAAAAAAAAAAAAAAATTAGCTGGATGTGGTGGCACATGCCTGTAGTCCCAGCTACTTGGGAGGCTGAGGTGAAAGGATCTCTTGGGCCTGGGAAGCCGTGATTGCAACACTGCACATCAGCCTGGGTGACCAAGCAGGACTCTGTCTCAGAACAAAACAAAACAAAAATGCATATTCCCAGACCCTGGAATGTCCTGGGAAGCTATATGTGTGTCATGCCCTCCCAGCTGCACCTGAACAATGAGCATAGCAAACATCAGCTGCAGCCTCTCTGCTTCTCTCAGAAAATGAAGGGAGTTGAGCCTCAGTGACCCAATCTGGAAAATGGGCCTAAATGGTGTTCTGTGAAAGGTTCATATATGCAAAGCGGTCCCCAAATGCCGAAGGAGCCAAGAAACCAAAGAATGAGGCCGACCCATCTAGTTTGTCAATACAGGGTGGTTTATTAGGGGGAAACTTAGAGTGTGGTCTTCGCCAGGCATGGTGGCTCACGCCTGGAATCCCAGCACTTTGGAAGGCCGAGGCAGGTGGCTCACTTGGGGTCAGGAGTTCGAGACCAGCCTGACTGACATGGTGAAACTCTTGTCTCTACTAAAAATACAAAAATTAGCCGGGTGTGGTGGTGGGTGCCTGTAACCCCAGCTACTGGAGAGGCTGAGGCAGGAGAATCACTTGAACCCAGGAGGTGGAGACTGCAGTGAGCCGAGATCACACCACTGTACCCCAGCCTGGGCTACAAAGCAAGACTCTGTCTGGAAAAAAAAAAAAAGAAGTGTGGTCTTGGGCAGCAGCAAGACAGGTAGATCACGCCCTGCAACCCCCAGACACAGGGCTTCTATCTCGAGGAAAGCATATCTGTGCTCTGGAAGGAACGCGTAGGTGGCTACGGGCGATACATCTTGTGATGGATGTGACAACATCAAGGCTTGTTCTGGAGGAAAGGCTGGTAAACACGTGTTTCTACATAAAGAGTAACACATCCGCTAGACATGTTGGAGGCATTCCCAGTTTCGGGTTAGTCAGAAGTCACACGGCAGGCTGGGTGCAGTGGCTGATGCCTGTAATGCCAGCATTTTGGGAGGCTGAGGCAGGAAGACCGTTTGAGCCCAAGAGTTTGAAACCAGCCTGAGCAACATAGTGAAACCCCATCTCTTTTTTTTTTTTTTTTTGAGACACAGTCTCATTCTTGTCGCCAGTGGCTCGATCTTGGCTCACTGCAACCTCCGCCTCCCGAGTTCAAGTGATTCTCCTGCCTCAGCCTTCTGAGTAACTGGGATTACAGGCGCCCACCAAGCCCGGCTAATTTTTGTATTTTTAGTAGAGACAGGGTTTCTCCATGTTGGCCAGGCCGGTCTCAAACTCCTGTCCTCAGGTGATCTGCCCTCCTCGGCCTCCCAAAGTGCTGGGATTACAGGCATGAGCCACCGTGCCTGGCCAACCCTGTCTCTCTCTCTCTCTCTTTTTTTTTTTTTTTTTTTTTTTTTTTGATATGGAGTCTCGCTCTGTCCCCCAGGCTGGAGTGCAATGGCATGGTCTCGGCTCACTGCAACCTCCGCCTCCCGGGTTCAAGCAGTTCTCCTGCCTCAGCCTCCCAAGTAGCTGAGATTACAAACCCCGTCTCTTAAAAAAAGAAAAAAGTCACATGGCAGAGTAGCATTTTAAAATAAAGTCACGAGGCTGGGTGTGGTGGCTCACGCCTGTAATCTCAGCACTTTGGGATGCTGAGGCAGGCGAATCACCCGAGGTCAGGAGTTTGAGACCAGCCTGACCAACATTGAGAAACCCCGTCTCTACTGAAAATACAAAATTACCTGGGCCTGGTGGCGCATGCCTGTAATCCCAGCTGCTCAGGAGACTGAGGCAGGAGAATTGCTTGAACCCAGGAGGTGGAGGTTGCGGTGAGCCGAGATCCCGCCATTGCACTCCAGCCTGGACAACAAAAGCAAAACTCCGTCTTAAAAATTAAATAAATAAATAACATTAAACTAAGTCACTCAGCCTGAGAAGAATGGCTCACGCTTATAACCCAGCAATTTGGGAGGCCGCAGCAGGTGGATCACTTGAGGTCAGGAGTTCGAGACCAGCCCGGCCAACATGGTAAAACCCCATTTCTACTAAAAATACAAAATTAGCTGGGCATGGTGATGGGCGCCCGTAATCCCAGCTACTCCTAAGGCAGGAGAATTGCTTGAACCCAGGAGGCAGAAATTGCAGTGAGCTGAATTTGTGTTAGTGCACCCCAGCCTGGGTGACAGAGCAAGACTCCGTCTCAAAAAAAAAGGGACCATGTTCTAGTGTAGGGGTAAGTGGATTGTGTTGGCCCCAACCCCAAGAGGATCATGGGAGACCACTGCAGCTGCCCGAGAAATTCTTGCCCTCTGACAAGAAACACCCTATCCAGTCTGGGGAAGTTGCCAGTCCAACCCCTCCCCTTGGCTCAAGATTCTGGGAAATCCTAAATAGTGTTTACCATTGGCCTTTTATCAGCTCTAGTAGAAATGCGTCTGGCCAGACTTGCTTTACAACTATACATAATGGATAGTTGGGCCAGGCTTGGTGGCTCATGCCTAGTGCTTTGGGAGGCCGAGGTGGGAGGATCACTTCAGCCCAAGAGTTGGAGGCCAGCCTAGGCAACATGGTGAGACACCATCTCTACAAAAAAAAATTTTTCTTTTTTTTTTTTTTTTTTTTGAGACGGAGTGTAGCTCCGTCACCAGCTGTCTGGAGCAACAGAGCCAGACTTTGTCTCAAATAAATAAATAAATAAAACCTGCAAAAAAAATTTTTTAAATGCCATTTTTCTTTCTTTCTTTCTTTCTTTTTTTTTTTTGAGACAGAGTCTTGCTCTGTCGCCCAGGCTGGAGTGCAGTGGCGCGATCTCGGCTCACTGCAAGCTCTGCCTCCCAGGCTCACGCCATTCTCCTGCCTCAGCCTTCAGACTACAGGCGCCTGCCACCATGCCCGACTAATTTTTTGTATTTTTAGTAGAGATGGGGTTTCACTGTGTTAGCCAGGATGGTCTCGATCTCCTGACCTCGTGATCCAACCGCCTTGGCCTCCCAAAGTGCTGGGATTACAGGCGTGAGCCACTGCGCCCGGCTGCCATTTTTCTTTTTAATCAATCCTGCCACTTGAAGATTATATGGTAAGTGAAATCTGCAGTCTATACATGATACTGAGTTGCTCCAAGCCCTTGAGGATTGTGAGGGACCCAGTGTTCTAATTCTTGCTAGAGTGTCTACCTCCATGTTACCAGAGGCGAGTCTGACCAGGTACTGACATGTGATATACCATTAAGTGTGCAGTGGGTTCTTTTAGCCTTTCCCAAATGTCTTTCCACATGGCAGCGCCCCACAGCATTTTCTTTTTCTTCTTTTTTCTTTTTCGTTTTTTTTTTTTTCTTTTTTTTCTGAGACGGAGTCTCGCTCTGTTGCCCAGGCTAGAGTACAATGGCACAATCTCAGCTCACTGCAAGCTCTGCCTCCTGGGTTCAAGCAATTCTAGTGCCTCAGCCTCCCAAGTAGCTGGGACTACAGGTGCACACTACCACGCCCAGCTAATTTTTGTATTTTTAGTAGAGATGGGGTTTCACCATGTTGGCCAGGCTGGTCTCAAACTCTTGACCTCAGGTGATCCGCCCACCTCGGCCTCCCAATGTGCTGGGATTACAGGCATGAGCCACTACGCCCGCCCTCTTTTTTCTTTTTTGAGACAGTCTCACTCTGTTGCCCAGGCTGAAGTGCAGAGGTGCCATCATAGCTTACTGCAGCCTCAACCTTCCCAGCTCAAGCCATCCTCCTGCTTCAGCCTTCCTAGTAGCTGAGAATACAGATGCACACCACCACACCTGGCTAATTTTTTGCAAGTTGGTCTCGAACTGTTGGGCCCAAGAGATCTGCTCACCACAGTCTCCCAAAGTGCTGGGATTACAGGCATGTGCCACTGTGCCCGGCACATTTTCTTTTCAGTGTTTACCTTTTTGCCTCCTCTGAGGTGCTGGAGTGCAGCAATAAGAAAGTAATAATTTTAGGCCGGACGCAGTGGCTCATGCCTGTAATCCCAGCACTTTGGGAGGCCAAGGTGGGTGTATCACGAGGTCAGGAGATCGAGACCATCCTGGTTAACACAGTGAAACCCTGTCTCTACTAAAAATACAAAAAATTAGCCGGGCGTGGTGGTGGGCGCCTGTAGTCCCAGCTACTTGGGAGGCTGAGGCAAGAGAATGGCGTGAACCCGGGAGGCGGAGCTTGCAGTGAGCCGAGATCGCACCACTGCACTCCAACCTGGGAGACAGAGAGAGACTCCATCTCAAAAAAAAAAAAGAGTAAGTTTTATATATATATACATATATATATATTTTTGTTGTTGTTGTTGTTGTTTTTTGTTTTGAGACCGGGTCTTCCTCTGTTGCCCAGGCTGGGGTGCAGTGGTGTGATCTTGGCTCACTGTAACCTCAGCCTCCCAGATTCGAGCAATTCTCATTCCTCAGCCTCCCAGGTAGCTGGGACAACAGGTGTTTGTCACCACACCCAGCTAATTTTTGTATTTTTTGTAGAGACGGGGTTTCACTATGTTGGCCAGGCTGGCCTCAAACTCCTGGCCTCAAGTGATCCACCCGCCTTGGCCTCCCAAAGTGCAGGGATTATGGGTGTGAGCCACCGCATCCGGCCCAGAATTCTTATACTATTACCATTACTACTATTATTATGGATGATAGGTATTTGTTTCAGCAGCAAACAGGAACCTAATAAAAGCTAATACATATTAGCAAGCACTTCTACAGCACTTAGTATGTGGCAGGCCCCATCACAAGCACGTGATCTGCTATAAATAACAATTCATTCCATCATCACAACAACCTGCAAGGACGTTACCTTCATCACCCTCATTTTGCAGATGAGGCAAATAGGGGAGGCTGAGGTACTTGATCAAGGTCCCACAGCTAGTAAAAGGCAGAACTAGGATTTGAACCCAGGCAGGCTGGATCCAAAGTCCTGGCTCCTAGCTGGCACATGATGTTCTTTTTTGGCACTGAATTTACACTCGGTAAACTCCAGTGAACACATGAGTTAATAAATAAATGTTATGCTCCCTTCTTGGCATGGGGTCTGCCTACTGCACACTTGGTTGACACTTTCTGTGTGATCTTTAATTTTGCAAGGTTTTGTTTGTTTTGTTTTGTTTTTTGATACACAGTCTCATTCTGTTGCCCAGGTTGGAGTGCAATGGCACGATCTCAGCTCACTGCAACCTGTGCCTCCCGAGTTCAAGCAATTCTCCAATCTCTCCCAAGTAGCTGGGATTATAGGCACCCACCACCATGCCTGGCTAATTTTTGGATTTTTAGTAGAGATGGAGTTTCACCATATTGGCCAGGCTAGTCTCAAACTCTTGACCTCAGGTTATGTGCCCGCCTCGGCCTCCCAAAGTGCTGGGATTACAGGCGTGAGCCACTGCACCTGGCCTCTTTTTCTTTTTTGAGACAGAGTCTCACTCTGTTGCCCAGGCTGGAGTGCAGAGGTGCCATCATAGCTTACTGCAGCCTCAACCTTCCCAGCTCAAGCGATCCTCTCGCTTTAGCCTCCCTAGTAGCTGGGAATACAGATGCACACCACCACACCTGGCTAATTTTTTGCAGGTTGGTCTCGAACTCTTGGGCTCAAGTGATCTGTCCACCACGGTCTCCCAAAGTGCTGAGATTACAGGCATGTGCCACCGTGCCCAGCATATTTTCTTTTCAGTGTTTAATTTTTTGCCTTCTGTGAGGTGCTGGAGTGCAGCAATAAGAAAATAAAAATAATTATTATTTTTGTTGAGACAGAGTCTCACTCTGTCGCCAGGCTGGAGTGCAGTGGTGTGATCTCGGCTCACTGCAACCTCTGCCTCCTGGGTTCAAGCGATTCTCCTGCCTCAGCCTCCTGAGTAGCTGGGATTACAGGCACCTGCCACCATGCCGGGCTAATTTTTGTATTTTTAGTAGAGACAGGGTTTCACCATGTTGGCCAGGCTGGTCTCGACCTCCTGACCTCAGGTGATCCTCCCGCCTCCGCCTCCCAAAGTGCTGGGATTACAGGCGTGAGCCACCGCGCCCGGCCTTGCAGGTGTTTTTCTAACAATTGAAGATGACCCCACCCTGGCTTACTCCTCCATGCCCCAGCGCCTTCTCCATGCCCCACTACCTGCAGGGTGAATGCCTTGGCCCTTCACAAATGGCCGAGTTGACCTCTCCGCCTTTACCTCTCACGTATCCCGCTCTCTCCCTGGCTGCAGCGTCTTACTCCTCTTCTAAATGCATCCAGCTTTGTCCTGTATAGATGTTTGCCACTGTTTGGAAGGCCATCTCTCCTTCTATGCCCAAAAAACCTCCATCAAAATCTTTCTTTCTCTTTTTTTTTGAAACAGTGTTTCACTCTGTTTGCCCAGGCTGGAGTGCAGTGGCACGGTCTCGCCTCACTGCAACATCCACCTCCCAGGTTCAAGCAATTCTCCTGCCTCAGCCTCCGGAGTAGCTGGGATTACAGGCGCCCGCCACCATGTGCGGCTAATTTTTGTATTTTTCGTAGAGACGGGGTTTCACCATGTTGGCCAGGCTGTTGAACTCCTGACCTCAAGTGATTCACCCGCCTTGGCCTCCCAAAGTGCTGGGATTACAGGCGTGAGCCACTGAGCTCAGCCATATCAAAATCTTTCAAGATGCAGAGCAGGTTGTTGGTAGCAAGCCCTAACCCATCATAAACAGGCCTTAAAGAAACTGGCCATAAACAGGATTTCTGCAGCAGTGTGACATGCCCTTGATGGTTGTCACGCACACTGCTAAAAGCTGTTGGTTTACTGGAGCAGGGCAAGGAACACCTGGCCCGGCCCGGAGCGGAAAACTGCTCAAACCACAAACGATAGCAGGAGTGTCCTGTGCCTTAACAACATGCTTTTGCTGTGGATAATCAGCCAGGGCTTGTTTCTCTCCTCCTTGCTAAGAATGCTTTGTTTCCCATAAGGAATGCTGTTAGCTACTCTATAATCTATAGAAGCAATGCTTATCACTGGCTTTCTGTCAATAAATGTATGGGTCAGACTCTGTTCGTGGCTCTCAGCTCTGAAGGTTGTCAGCCCCCGATTCCCACTTTATACTCTATATTCCTGTGTCTTTGTCTTAATTCCTCTAGCGCAGCTGGGTTGGGGTCTCCACGACAAAGCTGGTTTCGGCACCAGGTACGGTGGCTCACGCCTGTAATCCCAGCACTTTCGGAGGCCAAAGCAGACAGATCACTTAAGCCCAGGAGTTCAAGACCATATGGGTTCATATGCACTTTTGCAAATTTTAGGTGTCTACTTCTGTGAATTTTATCAAATGTGAAGATTCGAGTATTAATCACCACCCTCAGGAAACAGAACTGTCCCATCTCCACAGAGAAACTCCCTTGGGGTACCCCTTACTAATTAAATCCTCCTGGCCAGGAGTGGTGGCCCACAGCTGTAATCCCAGCACTTTGGAAGGCCGAGGCGGGTGGATCATCTGAGGTCAGGAGTTCAAGACCAGCCTGGGCAACATGGTGAACCCTTATCGCTACTAAAAATATAAAATTTAGCTGGGTGTGGTGGTGGCCTTAGTTATCCCAGCTACTGTTATCCCAGCTACTCAGGAGTCCGAGGGAGAATTGCTTAAACCTGGAAGGCAGAGGTTGCAGTTAGCCAAGATTGCGCCACTGCCCTCCGGGGTGGGTTACAGAGCAAGACTCCATATCAAAACAATAATAACAATAAAATCCTCCCTTAAACTCTAATCACCTGTGTTCACAGCTGGTCTGTTTTCTATTACTATATATAATTTTGTCACTTTGAGAATGTTATATGAATGGAATCATTCAGTATGTAACCCCCTCCTTTCTTTTTTTTTGGTGACGGAGTCCTGCTCTGTCACTGCTCACTGCAGCCTCCACTGCCTGGGCTCAAGCGATCCTCCCATCTCAGCCTCCTGAGTAGCTGAGCCCAGAGGCATGTGCCACCACACCTGGCTAATGTTTTTTTTTTCTACTCAGCCCAATGCTCTGGATAGAGCCACCCAAGTTCTTATTTGTATCAATAGTTCATTTCTTTCTATTGCTGAGTAGTTTTTTTTTTTTGAGACAGAGTCTTGCTCTGTCGCCCAGGCTGGAGTCCAGTGGTGCAATCTTGGCTCACTGCAAACTCTGCCTCCCAGGTTCACACCATTCTCCTGCCTCAGCCTCCCGAGTAGCTGGGACTACAGGCGCCCGCCACCCTGCCTGGCTAATTTTTTGTATTTTTAGTAGAGACGGGGTTTCACCGTGTTAGCCAGGATGGTCTCAATCTCCTGACCTCGTGATCCACCCGTCTCGGCCTCCCAAAGTGCTGGGATTCCAGGCGTGAGCCACCGCGCCCGGCCGCTGAGTAATATTTTGTTGAATCCACTGGCAGCTTAAAGGACATTTGGGCTTGAGCTATGTACAGCTGCTATGAACAACTGTGTACTGGTTTGTGTGCAAACATGTTATTTTTTCTCTCTAGGACAAATACCTGGGAGTATCAAAATTATTTTTTGATATTTATTACTAAATGATTTTTTTCTTTTTCTTCATAGTAATGATATTGTGCCCTATGTGGATTTCCCTCCCCCTAAACTTTTTTTTTTTTTTTTTTGAGACAGAGTCTCTCTCTGTCACCCAGGCTGGAGTGCAGTGGTGCGATCTTGGCTCACTGCAACCTTCTCCTCCCAGGTTCAAGCAATTCACCTGCCTCAGTCTCCCAAGAAGCTGGGACTGCAGGCGCCCGCCACCATGCTCGGCTAATTATTTTGTATTTTTATTAGAGATGGGGGTTTCACCATGTTTGCCAGGCTGGTTTCGAACTCCTGACCTTAAGTGATCTGCCCACCATGGCCTCCCAAAGTGCTAGGATTACAGGCATGAGCCACTGTGCCCTACCCCCTCCCCCCCCCTTTTTTTGGTAGAGATGGGGTCTTGCTTTGTTGCCTAGGCTGGTCTCCAAGTCCTGGCTTCAAGCATTCCTCCCATTTGGGCCTCCCACAGTATTGGGATTATAGGCGTGAACCACCGTGCCTGGTCCCATTTGTGTTTCTATTCAGCAGTTTGTGTAAACTTGAAGTCTGTGAATCCGTGTGTGACACTCAGGTCTTAATTATTGTCTACCAAGTAAGAGAAACTGACTAATATCCTGCCCTGTGTGAAACTGACCAGCCAGTTAGGAACAATCATGTCCCAACCAGCCTGGGAAACTTGGCAAGACCCTGCCTTGATAAAAAGTTTAAAAATCGACCGGACACAGTGTCTCATACCTGTAATCCCAGCACTTTGGGAGGCTGAGGCAGGAGGATTGCTTGAGCCCAGGAATTGGAGATCAGCCTGGACAACAAAGTGAGACCTTTTCTGTACAAAAAATTGCTGGGCATGGTGGCTCACGCATGTAATCTCAGCACTTTGGGAGGCCGAGGCAGGTGGATCACCTGAGGTCAGGAGTTCGAGACCAGCCTGGCAAACACAGTGAAACCCCATCTCTAGTAAAAATACAAAAATTAGTTGGGTGTGGTAGTGGGCGCCTGTCATCCCAGCTACTTGGGAGGCTGAGGTAGGAGAATCGCTTGAAACCAGGAGGTGGAGGTTGCAGTGAGCCAAGATTATGCCACTGCATGATCACCTCAGCCTGGATGACAGAGCGAGACTCCGTCTCAAAAAAAAAAAAAAAAAATTAGCAGGCTGGGCACAGTGGCTCATGCTTGTAATCCCAGCACTTTGGGAGGCCAAGGCAGGCAAATCACAAGGTCAGGAGATCGAGACCATCCTGGCCAACATGGTGAAACCCTGTCTCCACTAAAAATAAAAAAAATTAGCTGAGCGTGGTGGAGGGCACCTGTGGTCCTAGCTACTCAGAAGGCTGAGGCAGGAGAATCACTGGAACCAGGGAGGTGGAGGTTGCAGTGAGCTGAGATCACACCACTGCACTCCAGCCTGGGGACAGAGTGAGACTCTGTCTCAAACAAACAAACAAAAAACAAACAAACAAACAAAAAAATAGCAGTAAGTGAGGCACATGCCTATAATCCCAACTACTCAGGAGGCTGAGGCGGGAGGATAGCTTGAGCCCAGGAGTTCAAGGCTGCTGTGAGCTATTATCACGCCACTGCAGTCCAGCTAGGTAACAGAGTGAGACCCTATCTCTAAAATAATTAATAAATAAAACAAAATAATTAGCCAGGTGTAGTAGCCAGTAGCTACTTGGGTCCCAGCTACTGTAGTCCCAGGTACTAGGGTGGCTAAGGCAGGAGCTAATTTCTTGAGCTAAGGAATTTGAGGCTGCAGTGAGCTATGATTGTGCCACTGCACTCCTTCCTGGGCGACAGAGCGAGACCCTATATCAATAATAATTATAATAATACAGTATCTTTTACATAATAGACCATAGAGCTCAATGAATCCTCCTCACAACCCTATGTAGGTAGACGTTATCATGATTTCTGCTTTCCAGAATAGAAAAGTGAGGACCAGAGAGGGCGACCTCTTGTCCAAAAGCAATACAGCCAAGAAGGGGCAAGGAGGGTTTTGAAACCAGTCGGCCAGGCTCCGGGGCTCTTAACAAGCAAAGCAGCCTGGTTTCTAAAACTATAGCTTCTGGAAACAGCCAATTCACAGGTCTTTACCTCCTGACTGTGAGACCTCCAAAAAATGACCCGGGATCTTGGAGTCTGTTTCCCCCTTTGTGAACTGGGGACAATAGAACCTACTTCCCAGGTCTGCAGGGAGAAATTAGGAACGAGGAAGGTAAAGCGCAAGAGCTGAGGAGCTGGTCTACAGGTGCTCTATACATATTAGTAATAATTATTAAGTTTGCTGTTACAATCCTCTCTCTCCCTCTGAACAACCCCTAATGATGCGTGGCTTTGAGAGCAAAAAAGTCAGGGCAAAGTTTTGCCACAAAGTCCAGAGGGCAAGACATTAAATCTAACTCTCAAGGATTGGTGTTGGCAAGAAAGCAAACCTCTCCTCCCCAGGCTGTCCTTACCCCACGTATCCGACAAGCCTAAAGTCATAGGTTAGAGATCTGCAGAAGCGACGCCTAGGTGTGGTTCCCTCTGTAAGGCGGAGCTAAACGGTGCATTCGCCCAATGGGGAAGCTAGAACTAAATGACCGCTCTGTCGACTGGAGCCAACGAGAAGCCGCGTAGGCGCAATACGGGCGGCGGATGGGGACCCGCCCCCGGGGTGGGCGGGGCAACAGGTACTTAATTCGCGTCTGGAGGGACCGAAGGTGCTGAGGGCTCCGCATCGCAACCATGGCGTTGCGCTGGGGCATCGTATCTGTCGGCCTCATCTCCAGCGACTTCACGGCCGTGCTGCAGACGCTGCCTCGCTCTGAGCACCAGGTCTGCCCGCCCTCCGGATTCTGGGGAAGAGGAGGCGGGGGGCGGGACTCCAGAGTCTAAAGGAGGAGGGAGTTTAGGGTTCAGGACTAGTGAGTGGGTCGTCACTGCAGTGAAACGTCTGTTTCCTTGCTACCTCCTTCTCCATCTCTGTTCTGCAAACCTGTGGGGAAAAGAAAGATCAGATTGTTACTGTGTCCATGTAGAAAATGAAGACATAAGAAATTCCATTTTGATCTGTACTAAGAAAAATTGTTTCTGCTTTGAGATGCTGTTAACCTGTAACTTTAGCCCCAACCCTGTGCTCACAGAAACATGTTCTGTATTGAATCAAAGTTTAATGGATTTAGGGCTGTGCAGGATGTGCCTTGTTAACAATATGGTTGCAGGCAGTATGCTTCGTAAAAGTCATCGCCATTCTCCATTCTCTATTAACCAGGGGCACACTGCACTGCGGAAAGCCACAGGGACCTCTGCCCAAGAAAGCCCTGGGTATTGTCCAAGGTTTCCCCTCACTGAGAAAGCCTGAGATATGGTCTCGTGGGAAAGAAAGACCTTACATCCCCTAGCCCGACACCAGTAAAGGGTCTGTGCTGAGGAGGAGTAGTGAAAGAGGGAGGCCTCTTTGCAGTTGAGATAAGAGGAAGGCTTCTGTCTCCTGCTCTCCCTGGGAACGGAATGGCTCGGTGTAAAGCGGACCATTCCCATTCCTTCTGTTCTGAGATAGGAGAAAACCTACCTGTGACTGGAGGCGAGATATGCTGGCAGCAATACTGCTCTGTTACTCTTTGCTACACTGAGATGTTTGTGTAAAGTGAAACATAAATCTAGCCTACGTGCACATCCGGACACAGCACCTTTCCTTGAACTTATTCATGATACAGATTCCTTTTCTACATAGACACAGTAACAATCTGATCTCTCTTTCTTTTCCCCATACAAACCTGAGTGTCTTGAGGTTTGGAAAGGCTTTGATGTAAGCTACTATGAAGATAATTTCAATATTGGGGGATTTAATAACAGCTTTCCCCCAGATCTCTCTTTTCCAGGGCCCAAATGTCCAGCCCCCGTCATCTCTTCCCCCAGGACCACGTATCCCCTTCCCCTGGCCAGAGCCTCCTCCTTCGCCTCCCTTCCACCCAATTTCCACGCCTGCCTCAGCCCCTCAAATCCGATTCTGGTGCCCCTCCAGGTGGTGGCGGTGGCGGCCCGCGACCTGAGCCGTGCGAAGGAGTTTGCAGAGAAACACGATATCCCCAAGGCATACGGCTCCTATGAGGAGCTGGCCAAGGACCCGAACGTGGGTGAGTGGCGAGGGCGATGGGGGTGCTGGCTGCCGCCCCTGGAGGGCTGCTCCCCGGCTGCCCCGTGGGAGATGCAAGGCTCCTCAGGATGTGCCAATCCCTTTGGGTTCCATAAAGACCTTTGGCTGGGAGGAGAACTATAAAATGGGCTTGGTCTGGGACTGGCTGTCTAGTAGGTGTTAAACTACACTTAGCGTTCGAGACCAGCCTCAGCAACATAGCAAGACCCAATCTCTACAAAAAAATAACAATAAAAATAAATTAGCCAGGTATGGTGGCACGCACCTGTAATCCCAGCTACTGGGGAGGCTGAGGCAGGAGAATCACTTGAACCCGGGAAGCAGAGGTTGAAGTGAGCCAAGATCGCACCACTGCACTCCAGCCTGGGTGACAGAGTGAGACTTGGTCTTAGAAATAAATAAATAGGCCGGGCGCGGTGGCTGACGCCTGTAATCCTAGCACTTTGGGAGGCCGAGGTGGGCAGATCATGAGATCAGGAGATCGAGACCATCCTGGCTAATATGGTGAAACCCCGTCTCCACTAAAAATACAAAAAATTAGCCGGGCGTGGTGGCGGGCGCCTGTAGTCCCAGCTACTCGGGAGGCTGAGGCAGGAGAATGGCGTGAACCCGGCAGGTGGAGCTTGCAGTGAGCCAAGATCGCGCCACTGCACTCCAGACTGGGCCTTAAGAGTGAGACTCCGTCTCAAAAAAAAAAAAAAAAAAAATTAATTAATTAATTAATTAAAATTTTTAAAAAAGAGAGAATGGCGAGAGGTAACAGCTCCTTCCTAAGGACAGCTCCCTAAGGGAGACGGGGGTGTGACCGACCACCTGGTCACTGGTGCTAGGGCGGGGCCTCGAAGTTGTGGGCGGAGCTCGGCGGTCTGGGTGGGCGGGGCTGCTGACCTCTTGACCTCCTCCCACCCTAGAGGTGGCCTACATTGGCACCCAGCACCCCCAGCACAAGGCGGCGGTGATGCTGTGCTTGGCGGCGGGCAAGGCCGTTCTGTGCGAGAAGCCCATGGGCGTGAACGTGGCGGAAGTTCGCGAGATGGTCGCGGAGGCCCGATCCCGAGGCCTCTTCCTTATGGAGGTGAGGGCAGAGGAGCCCTTCCAACATCCAGCATAGCAGTGCTTGCCATTAAATATGGTTGCCAGTGCGCGGGCGGGGTCAGTGCATTTGCCAGGATGTATCTGAATCTCCTTGGCAGCATCTATTACCGTGAGAGCCATTGCTTTTGGCCCTTAACAAACACGGCAAGGCTTACTGAAATTGCTTGGATCTTTTGTCAGTCAGTCTTTAAGAAAAAGATGCCGGCCGGGCGCGGTGGCTCACGCCTGTAATCCCAGCACTTTGGGAGGCCGAGGCGGGCGGAGCACGGGGTCAGGAGATCGAGACCGTCCTGGCTAACATGGTGAAACCCCATCTAAAAATACTAAAAATACAAAAAATTAGCCGGGCGTGGTGGCGGGCGTCTGTATTCCCAGCTACTCGGGAGGCTGAGGCAGGAGAATGGCGTGAACCCGGGAGGCGGAGCTTGCAGTGAGCCGAGATTGCGGCACTGCACTGCAGCCTGGGCGACAGAGCGAGACTCCGTCTCAAAAAAAAAAAAAGAAAAAGAAAAAGATGCCAAGAGTGAAAGTGGCATAGAACGGCAATAGGCTTAGTTTGGGTGGGGTTCCAGGTAGAGGCTGGAAGGTCCAAGGAACCCCCTACAAACCTGCAGTGCTGTGCAGTGGCGCGATCTTGGCTCACTGCAACCTCTGCTTCCCAGGTTCAAGCGATTCTCCTGCCTCAGCCTCCCGAGTACCTGGGATTACAGAGCCCACTACCATGCCTGGCTAATTTTTGTATTTTTAGTAGAGACGGGGTCTCACCATGTTGGTCAGGCTGGTCTCGAACTCCTGACTGCAAGTGATCTGCCTTGGCCTCCCAAAGTGCTGGGATTACAGGCGTGAGCCACCACGCCCGGCCCCCACCTCGAGGTCTTTAATGTAATCCCATCCGCCAGGACCCTTTAGCCTTGTAAATTCACACATTCACAGACTCCGGAGATAATGACATGGATATCTTTGGGGGCACCAGTAGCCTACTGCCACAACACCCAGGCTCAGAGCCTGCGCAGAGCCTGCCCCCGGCTCCCCGGTGCCCTCATGCCTGTGTTCACGCTCCTCTCGACTGCTGGAAGCCTGGGTGGACCTCGGCCACATCCGTCCAGCCCCGCCCTTCCCCTGTGAGCCCTGACAGCATTTTTAGAAATTGCTGGAGTGGGCCGGGCGTGGTGGCTCATGCCTGTAATCCCAGCACTTTGGGAGGCCGAGGCGGGTGGATCACCTGAGGTCGGGATTTCAAGACCAGCCTGGCCAACATGGCAAAACCTGTCTCTACTAAAAAAGTACAAAAATTAGCCGGATATGGTGGCGCATGCCTGCAATCCCAGCTACTAAGAAGGCTGAGGCAGGAGAATCGCTTGAACCCGAGAGGCGGAGGTTGCAGTGAGCTAAGATCCCGACACTGCAGTCCAGCCTGGACAACAAGAGCGAGACTCTGTCTTAAAAAAAAAAAGAAAAAGAAAAGAAAAAAGAAATTGCTGGAGTGCAGCCTTGGGACCTTTGCCCATTCTCCCGGCTCTGCCTATGACATTCTTTCTCAGGGCTCTTTGCCTAGTCCACGGAGCTTCCGTCTCCCCTGGAATGTCACCTCTTCAGGGTGTCACTGTCCCGGCCGTCCTGCGTGAAGGACCCTCTGTTTTATTTGTGTCCTTGGTATTCCTTTGTTCATCCCTTGGTTGCCTGTTCTCTGTCTCTCTAGACTGGGTGCTCCAAGAGGCAGAACTCTGGTTTTTGTTGTCATTGTTGTTGTTTTTGAGACAGAATCTTGCTCTGTCACCAGGCTGGAGTGCAGTGGCGTGATCTCGGCTCACTGCAACCTCCGCTGCCCGGCTTTAAGTGATTCTCCTGCCTCAACCTCCCGAGTAGCTGAGATTACAGGCATGTACCACCACGCCTGGCTAATTTTTGTAATTTTAGTAGAGACAGGGTTTTGCCATGTTGTCCAGGCTGGTCTGGAACTTCTGACCTCAGATGATCCGCCTGCCTTGGCCTCCCAAAGCGCTGGGGTTACAGGCATGAGCCACCGTGCCCGGCCCCCAGTTCCAAGAGTTTTTTGTTGTTGTTGTTTTGCATTTTTCTACATAGATCGTGTCATCTATGAACAAAGAGTTTTATTTCTACCTTCTGTATCTATATGCCTCCTTTAAGGAGTTTCACTAGGAAATGCACACGTAACTCTTAAACCCACTGGCCTACATGCTCTATACCTGCATCTAATCTCTTCTTACAAGGACACCAGTCGTACTGTCATATTGGATAAGGGCCCACCCTAATAACCTCATTTTTTTTTTTTTTTTGAGTTGGAGTCTCGCTCTGTGGCCCAGGCTGGAGTGCAATGGCGCGATCTTCAGCTCACTGCAACCTCCGCCTCCTGGGTTCAAGCAATTCTCCTGCCTCAGCTTCCCGAGTAACTGGGACTACAGGCGTGTGCCATCACGCCCGGCTAAATTTTTTTGTATTTTTAGTAGAGACGGGGTTTTACCATGTTGGCCAGGCTGGTCTCGAACTCCTGACCTCGTGATCTGCCCACTGTGGCCTCGCAAAGTGCTGGGACTACAGGCGTGAGCCACCGCACCCAGCCTTGACCTTATTTTAACATAATTATCTCTCCGAAAACCCTGTGGTCACAACAGTTGCTTTCAGAGGTACTAGGGAGTTAAGGCTTCAACACATGAATTGTGTTTAGAAGGGCAGAAGCGGGAGGGAGAGAGACACAATTCAGCCCATAACATGGGGAGACTGGGGCAATGGTCCAGATGAAAAAGAACAAAAGTCAATAGGGCACGGTGGCTCATGCCTGTAATCTCAGCACTTTGGGAGGCTGAGGTGGGAGGACTGCCTGAGCCCAGGAGTTCGAGACCAGCCTGGACAACACAGTGAGACCCTATCTCTATTCAAAAAAGAAGGAAAAAGAAGAGAAGTCAAGAGGGTCAGGAGCAAGAGGGATACATCCTGGGGACTGATGTGCTGTGTTTGGAGACTGGGTTGCAGTGGGTATCCCCCTATGATTAGGACCCCAGAAGGGATTAGAACTGGTTGGTTAACTCCTTTCCTTGTGGTCTGCAGGCCATCTGGACCCGCTTCTTTCCTGCCTCCGAGGCTCTGAGGTCTGTTTTGGCCCAGGGAACTCTAGGAGACCTCCGGGTGGCTCGGGCAGAATTTGGGAAGAATCTCACCCATATTCCCCGGGCCATAGACTGGGCCCAGGCCGGGGGTGCCCTGCTGGATATTGGCATCTACTGTGTCCAATTCATCTCCATGGTCTTTGGAGGGCAGAAGCCAGAGAAGATTTCTGTCGTGGGAAGGCGTCATGAAACAGGTACCACCTATCCTGGAATATTTCATGGTGATGGGAATGATTCTGTCTCTCTGGGAGCACTGAGCTGAGGACAAGTCTCCAAGTCAATGAGAATTAGATCAGACACCTAGAGGAACAGCTTTCCATGAAGCCAGAGAGGATCAGAGTCAAGACTGCAGGTGGGCACTCTCCTGGGACTTTGCTATGTGATCTTAGCCAGCAGACTTAACATCTCTGAATCTTAATTACTTTACTGGTAAAGTGTCACTAATAGGGTTGTCATGGGAGTTAATGAAGTAACTGCTGAGGCAAATGGCAGTTAATAAATATACAATTATTATTTTTTGAAGTTGTCTCAGTGATCCTTTGCTACATAAAAGACTACCCCACTTGGCCAGGCGCGGTGGCTCACGCCTGTAATCCCAGCACTTTGGGAGGCCAAGGCGACCGGATCACCTGAGGTCTGGAGTTGGAGACCACCCTGGCCAATACGATGAAACCCCATCTCTACTAAAAATACAACAATTAGCTAGGCATTGCGGCAGGCACCTGTAATCCCAGCTATTTGGGAGGCTAAGGCAGGAGAATCACTTGAACCCAGGAGGCGGAGGTTGCAGTGAGCCGAGATGGTGCCACTGTACTCCAGCCTGGGCGACAGAGTGAGACTCCATCTCAAATTAAAAAAAAAAAAAAAAAAAAAAAAAAAGCTGCCCCACTTTGCAGAAGAAGCCCTTGCCTTAGCTTCCACTCAGCTGGAAAGCATCCAAGAGTGCATGAGCCACCCAGATGTGATGCCCTTCATCTTTGACCTTTAACCCCAAGGAGCAAGAGGCAGTTCATGCTTTATTAAAGTTACATTCAGCCGCAAAAAAAAAAAAACATAACACTACCCCAAAACTTAGTGACTTCAGCCTGGGCACGGTGGCTCACGCCTGTAATCCCAGCACTTTGGGAGGCTGAGGTGGGCGGATCACTTGAGGCCAGGAGTTTAAGATCACCCTGGCCAACATGGTAAAACCCTGTCTTTACGAAAAGTGCAAAAAAAATTAGTTGGGTGTGGTGGCGTGCACCTATAGTCCGGCTACTCTGGAAGGTGAGGTGGGAGAATCAATTGAGCCTGGGTGGCAGAGGTGGCAGTGAGCTAAGATGGTGCCACTGCATTCCAGCCTGGGGAACAGAGCCAGACCCTGTCTCCTTTTTGTGGAGAACAGGTTCTCGCTATATTGTCCAAGCAGGTCTCGAACTCCTGGGCTCAAGCTATCCTCCCGCCTCTGCCTCCCTGAGAGCTGGGATTACAGGTGTGAGCCACCGCCCCCGGCGAGCCAGACCTTGTCTCAAAAAAAAAAAAAAACTTAGTGACTTCAAATAGCAATCATTTATTAGCTTGTGATTCTGTGCATTGGCAAATTGGGGCTGGGCTCTGCTTGATGGTTCTTCTGCTGGTCTTACTCCTGCAGCTGCAGTCAGTTGGCTGTTCAGCTGGGACTGGACAGTCTGGTAGGCTTCATTTATGTCTTACAGGTGGCAGGCGACTGTCTGGGAAGCCTTGATTCTCCTCCACCCGGCCTCTCCAGCTGGCTAGATACCATTCATATTGTGGTGTGAGAATTCCTGATGTGCAAGCATCTTTCAGGCCTCTAATTACACCATATTTGCTCTTGGCCCATTGGCCAAAGCAAGTTACATGGCCAGCTCAGTTTTCAGAGATGGGCAAATAGACTGTAATTTTTTTTTTTTTTTTTTAGATAGTATCTCACTTTGCCACCCAGGGTAGAATGTAGTGGTGTGATCTTGGCACACTGCAGTGTCAACCTCCTAAATTCAAGCGATTCTCCTCCATAAGACCCCCAAGTAGCTGGGCATACAGATGCGGGCCACCACGCCTGGCTATGTTTGTTTGTTTTTTGTAGAGATGGAGTTTCCCCATGTTGCCCAGGCTGGTCTCGACCTCCTGGGCTCAAGCAATACACACATTTTGGCCTCCCAAAGTGCTGGGGATTACAGGCATGAACCACCGGCTTTTTTTTTTTTTTTGAGACAGGGTCTCACTCTGTCACTCAAGCTGACTGCAGTGGCACAATCATTGCTCACTGCAACCTTGACCCCTCAGGCTCCAGGGATCCTCCACCTCAGCCTCCTGAGTAGCTAGAATCACAGGCACAAGCCACCACACCCAGCTAAATTTTTTGTTTTTTGTAGAGACGGGGTCTCGCTATGTTGCCCAGGCTGGTCTTGAACTCCTGGACTCAAGGGATCCTCCTGCCCCCACCTCCCAAAGTGCTGAGATTATAAGTGTGAGTCACTGTGCACAGCCAAGACTGTACTTATTTTCTGTGTGTGTGTGTGTGTGTGTGTGTGTGTGATGGAGTCTCGCTCTGTCGCCCAGGCTGGAGTGCAGTGGTGTGATCTCAGCTTACTGCAAGCTCTGCCTCCCGGGTTCACGCCATTCTCCTGCCTCAGCCTCCTGAGTAGCTGGGACTACAGGCGTGTGCCACCACGCCTGGCTAATTTTTTCTATCTTTAGTAGAGACAGGGTTTCACCATGTTAGCTAGGATGGTCTTGATCTCCTGACCCCATGATCTGCCCACCTCAGCCTCCCAAAGTGCTGGGATTACAGGCGTGAGCCACCGCGACCAGCCAGCACTTCATTCTTTTGCCTTGCCATGCAAGAAGTGAAGTCTCTCACCCAAGGTTCCACAGGCAGGATTTGAGGCCTGTGCAGTCTCAGAGACTCTGCCCTGAGAGGACCCTGCCCTGACCCAGAACTTCCCTCCAGGTGTGGATGACACTGTCACGGTGCTCCTGCAGTACCCAGGAGAGGTCCATGGCAGCTTCACCTGCAGCATCACCGCGCAGCTCTCCAACACGGCCTCCGTGAGCGGCACCAAGGGCATGGCACAGGTGAGGTGTGGTGGGCCAAAGCGCTGGGGATCGTGCCCCTATAATAGGAGGGGGACAAATGGCCTCTGGAGCTAGATGAGAGCTCAACCAGCCAATTTCACATCATTGCTAAAGAGTTCCTCCTTAATCAAGCCAAGAGGTGGGTTCTGGGCCTCTAGGCTCTCCTTACTTAGGATGAACCTATTGCTCTGTCAAACATCCTTGGGCCTGGCTGGCACAGTGGCTCACGTCTGTAATCCCAGCACTTTGGGAGGCTAAGGCAGGCAGATCACCTGAGGTCAGGAGTTCGAGACCAGCCTGGACAACATGGTGAAACTCCATCTCTAATAAAAATACAAAAATTAGCTGGGTGTGGTGGCAAGAGCCTGTAATCCCAGCTACTAGGGAGGCTGAGGCAGGAGAATCGCTTGAATCCAGAAGATGGAGATTGCAGTGAGTTGAGATTACACCATTACACTCCAGCCTGGGTGATAAGAGCAAAACTCCATCTCAAAAAATAATATATATATATATATATATATATATATATATATATATATATATCCTTGGGCCTGGCCAGCACGGTGGTCACACCTATAATCCCAGCACTTTGGGAGGCTGAAGCTGGTGGATCACTTGAGCCCTGGAGGTCGAGGCTGCAGTGAGCTGTGATTGTGCCACTGCACTCCAGCCTGGGTGACAGAGTGAGATCCTGTCTCAAATATCTATCTTTAGTCCTGAGGAGAAGCCAGTTATTATCAACCATGCTTAGTGGGCAGTTGTGAACTTCGGAAGTGCATCCGGGGGAGGATCTGGGTGTTACCAAAGGTCAGCTTAACTGGTCTTCCTGGGGCCCTGTTGCTAGAAAAAAAAACCCTATTTTATAGCCAGGCATGGTGACTTACACCTGTAATCCCAGCGTGATTGGGAGGCCAAGGCAGGCAGATCACTTGAGCTCAGGAATTCAAGACCGGCCTGGCCAACATGGTGAAACCCCATCTCTACTAAAAAAAAAAATACAGGCTGGGCGTGGTGGCTCACACCTGTAATCCCAGCACTTTGGCAGCTCAGAGCAGGTGGATCACCTGAAGTCAGGTATTTGTGACCAGCCTGACCAACATGATGAAACCCTGTCTCTACTAAAAATGCAAAAATTAGCCGAGTGTGGTGGTGCATGCCTGTAATTCCAGCTACTCAGGAGGCTGAGGCAGGAGAATTGCCTGAACCCGAGAGGCGAAGGTTGCAGTGACCTGAGATCACGCCATTGCACTCCAGGCTGGGCAACAAGAGTGAAACTCCGTCTTGCAAAAAAAAAAAAAAAAAATTAGCCAGGCATGGTGGTGGGCACCTGTAATCCCAGCTACTCGGGAGGCTGAGGCAGAAGAATCACTTGAACCCGGGAGTTGGAGGTTGCAGTGAACCGAGATTGATCCTCTGCACTCCAGCCTGGGCGACAGAGCGAGACTCCATCTCAAAAAAAAAAAAAAAGAAAAAAAAGAAAGAAAATAAATAAGAAGAAAACATGGTTTACAGACACACGAAGATAAGCCCTCCTCTCTAGACCTTAAGAACACCTTGTTTCTAACCTCCTAAGGTTAGGGAGAGGTCTCCTGCGGAGACAGACAGGATTTTTGTGTGACAGCAGCGTTGCTAAGGAACAAACTTCTAGCAACTAGAAATGAGGGAGGGTCCAAAGCTCCCCAGGGATGGACAGGGCAAGCTCTTAGTCCCCAGGTTCAAGAGGGAGGCCCCTGTGCACCACCTGGCATGTTCCTGGAGGCAGCCTCAGCAGCACCATTGGTGAAGGCAGCAGTGCCACTTCTTCTCTCCCTCCAGCTCCTCAACCCCTGCTGGTGCCCAACCGAGCTGGTGGTGAAGGGGGAGCATAAGGAGTTCCCACTGCCCCCAGTCCCAAAGGACTGCAACTTTGACAACGGGGCAGGCATGAGTTATGAGGCCAAGCACGTCCGGGAGTGCCTACGCAAGGGTAAGGATATGGATGCGGGGCAGGCGCCAGGCCTGGTAGGGGGATGTTGGGCCCCTCCCCACCTGCTCTGTCACCCTGCTATTTAGAACTACATCTCCCAGGAGGTTGCAGTGAGCCAAGATCACACCACTGCACTCCAGCCTGGGGAACAGAGCAAGACTCTCACTCCAAAAAACACTACATCTCTCAGGAACCCCTGCAGCATCCATCTGCCTGAACCATGTATATTGTGCCACATGGAATTCTGGGAATTGTAGTTCTTTGGGTCTCAGGTGCGTGGGTAGGAGGGGTCCCTAACTACGCTCTCCCCACAGGTATGAAGGAAAGTCCTGTGATTCCCCTGTCGGAAAGTGAGCTCCTGGCTGACATCCTTGAAGAGGTGAGGAAGGCCATTGGAGTCACCTTCCCCCAAGACAAACGCTGATGTATCCCCGAATAAATAAAGACATCTTACATCTTCGTGGTAGCGGTTTGGCAGAAGCTGGAGAACCCAGTACCAAAGGATCACTAGAAAAGAATTTGGGCAGGGCCGGGCGTGGCAGCTCATGCCTGTAATCCCAGCACTTTGGGAGGCCAAGGAGGGTGGATCACCTGAGGTCGGGAGTTTGAGACCAGCCTGACCAACATGGTGAAACCCCCGTCCCTACTAAAAATACAAAATTAGCTGGGCGTAGTGATGCATGCCTGTAATCCCAGCTACTCGGGAGGCTGAGGCAGGAGAATCGCTTGAATCTGGGAGGCGGAGGTTGCAGTGAGCCGAGATCGTGCCATTGCACTCCAGTCTGGGCAACAAGAGTGAAACTCTATCTCAAAAAAAAAAAAAAGAAATAAAAATAAAGAAAAAGAAAATAATTCGAGCAGAGTGATGTGGGAAGGCCGGGCATGGTGGCTCACGCCTGTAATCTCAGCACTTTGAGAGGCCAAGGTGGGAGACTTGCTTGAGGCCAGGATTTCTAGACCAGCCTGGGTAACATGGCAAGACATTGTCTCTACAAAAAATAAAAATATTATCCAGGCATGGTGACCCGTACCTGTAGTCCCAGCTACTTGGGAGGCTGAAGTGGGAGGACTGCTTGAGTCCAGGAGGTTGAAACTGCAGTGAGTCATGATTGCACCATTGCACTTCAGCCTGGGTGACAGAGACAGACCCAGTCTCAAAAAAAAAGAATGATTTTGGAGAGGGAGGAATGTGCAGGGTCAGGACCACATTCCCACAAGCTCCTGGCACAGACACCTACGGGCCGATCCACCATTTGCCTGTCATGGCCTCTCTGGGATTTGAACCTCATTGCTTTGGAGTGACTTTTGCAAAACAACTTGATTTCTCACCTCAAAAATCAGTCTCTTTCTGGACTCCTGAAAGCCACCCAGCTTTTGTTCTTGTTGCTCTTCCTGCCTGTAATTGCCTCTCCTTGAATTCAATATAGTAGTCAGGCTGTTCCTTTGGAAAGTGTCAGAAACACAACTCAGAATGTCTCCACAAGGCCAGGCATGGGGGCTCACGCCTGTAATCACAGCACTTTGGGAGGCTGAGACAGGAGGACCACTTGAGGCCAAGAGTTTGAGACTAGACTGGGCAACATAGTGAGACCCCATCTCTAAAAAAAAAAAAAAAAAGCCTGCGCAGGAATGGAATGCTTGGTAATGAATTAAAGCCTTCAGGGCGGGGCAGGCATCAGCCCAGGACTCTGTTTTTCTCTATCTCTTTGACTTTCCTTGGCATGGGTTTTAATGGCAGCAGTGGGCCATCTGGTACAACTGCTGCCATCACTCTGGCTGCTGCCGGGAGGGCACAGAAAAGAGATGGACAGCCCCTCACCCCTGCAGTCTGCTGCCCTGGGGGCTGCCCCCACAGGGCTGGGCCGGGTTTTGTGCCAGGTGAGGGGGAGCTCCAGGCCATCTCTGAGTGCCAGGGTCACAGGAGGATCTCACAGCCATGTTGCCTCTGCCCCCAATGCCAGCCCAGTCCTAGTGAGGACCCAGAGCCCCCACCCCAGGCTGCACAGGGGTACAGTCAGGTGCCATGCTTCATGGAGCTGGCAGGAGCTGGGGACACACGGGAGCCCTGCCCCTTCCAAGATCGGGAGGGTGAGAGCTCCCCAGGAACAACTGCAGCTGCCCAGGCCATGGCTGCAACCCAGACACCCCTGTGCTATTGGGAGCTGGGAGTAGACAGGAGCCCCACTCAGTTATGTCTGTGGATGTGGATGTGGGCCTTCTGCTCCACAGAGCAGGCAGGAGCCCCGCCCCCCAGGGCACAGCTGCAGCCCCCAACACCGGGGCTGTAGACCCAGGCATCCCTGCACTCCTGAGAGGCCTGGAAAGGCCTCCCTTGTCCTTGTAGGCTCAGAGGTGCCTGCTACCACTGTCTGGCCTCTCGCCACTCCCTCTCCTGCTCTGATCTCAGAGTGGGGTTGGAGCTGAGCCTAGGTGCTGACATTGTCCACCAGGTGTGCACATGCTCAGGGTAGTGCTAACATGCCAGCACCCTGCCACCTTGGCCTCCTCCAGACATTGGGTGCTGAGGAGCACAAGAGGGGAACCTGAGGGGGTGCTAAGGGTGGCTGGGTGCTGGCCTGAAGGTGCCCCTTGGTGCCAGCAGCCTGGGCACCATGGATGGCCATGGGAGGCAGACAGGCTCCTGGGCAGAAGGGGGCATGTCCCCAGTGAAGCCCCACCTTCAGGCCAGGGCAGGTCTGAAGCCTGCGGGCCAGGGTGCCAGTCCTGTGGACTGAAGGGGGAACTCATGGTGCTTTTTCCTGGGCCCACCCATGGCTGCCATGGACCAATAAGCAAGCACTTCCCCTCTCTGAGGACCATAAAAGCCCCAGGCTCAGCCAGAGCAGGCAGAGGACAGAGAGACAACAGGATGACCAGTTACAGAGTGGAGCTACCCTCTCCAGGGCTCCTCTCTACTGAGAGCTGAGCACTTGATGGGACAACCTGCCTACAGAGAAGAACTACCCACTGCAGGTCTCCTCTGAGCTGTTGTAATACTCAACAAAGCTCCTGTTTGTCTTGTTCACCCTTCCCTTGTCTGCGTACCTCATTCTTCCTGGACACAGGACAAGAACTAGGGCAAAGGCACCACCAGCCACAGAGGTTTCTGGACAGAAAAGCGACACCCCGAAGATCCTGTAACAGTTTCACCAGTTAAGTGTAGGGTTGGGCACTGGAGCCAGATGGTGCCTGTGACCTCAGGAAACTAATAGTGTGTGGGTAGGAAGTGTCCCTAAATACACTCTCCCCCAGCCTCTCTTTGTCTCTTCATCAGTAAAGGGGTACTACTAACTTTCCTCTGCTGAGGAATAAATGAGACGGTGACTGATGGGGCTGGCCACAGTGGCTCATGCCTGTAATCCCAGGACTTTGGGAGGCCGAGGCAGGCAGATCATGAGGTCAGGAGATTGAGACCATCCTGGCTAACATGGTGAAACCCCGTCTCTACTAAAAATACAAAAAAATTAGCCGGGCTTGGTGGCGGGCACCTGTAGTCCCAGCTACTCTGGAGGCTGAGGCAGGAAAATGGCGTGAACCTGGGAGTTGGAGTTTGCAGTGAGCCGAGATCGCACCACTGCACTCCAGCCTGGGCAACACAGCGAGACTCCGTCTCAAAAAAAAAAAAAAAATGAGATGGTGACTGATATGTAGTTTGGATCTGAGTCCCTGCCCAAATCTCATCTTGAAATTTAATTTCCAGTTTTGGAGGCAGGGCCTGGTGCAAGGTGATTGGCTCATCGGGGCAGCTTTCTCATGAATGGTTTAGCACCATCACCTTGGTACCGCCTTCACGATAGTGAGTTCTCTCGAGATCTGGTCATTTAGTGTGTAGTGTTGGGAATAGGCCCCCAAAATCTGGCCATAAACTGGCCCCAAAACTGGCCATAAACAAAATCTCTGCAGCACTGTGACATGTTTCTGATGGCCGTGACGCCCACGCTGGAAGGTTGTGGGTTTACTGGAAAAAGGGCAAGGAACACCTGGCCGACTCAGAGTGGAAAACCGCTTCAAGCCGTTCTTAAACCACAAAAAATAGCATGAGCAATCTGTGCCTTAAGGACATGTTCCTGCTGCAGACAACTAGCCAGACCCATCCCTTTATTTCGGCCCATCCCTTTGTTTCCCGTAAGGAATACTTTTAGTTAATCTATAATCTATAGAAACAATGCTTACCACTGGCTTTCTGTCCAAAAATCTCTGTTCGAGGCTCTCAGCTCTGAAGGCTGTGAGACCCCTGATTTCCCACTCCACACCTCTATATTTCTGTGTGTGTGTCTTTAATTCCTCTAGCGCCACTGGGTTAGGGTCTCCCTGACCGAGCTGGTCTTGGCAGTGTAGCACCTTCCCCACTCCCTCCTGCTCCTTCTCCCGCCTTGTGAGATGCTTGTTCCCCCTTCACCTTCTGCCATGAGTGGAAGCTTCCTGAGGCCTCCCCAGAAGCAGATGCCTGTGTTACACTTCCTGTACACAGTCTGCAGAACCATGAGCCAATTAAACCTCGTTTTTTTTGTTGTTGTTGTTGTTTTTGAGATGAAGTCTCACTCTGTTGCCCAGGCTGGAGTGCAGTGGCACAATCTCACCTCACCGCAACCTCTGCTTCCCAGGTTCAAGTGATTCTCTTGCCTCAGCCTCCCAAGTAGCTAGGATTACAGGTGTGCACCACTGCACCCGGCGAATTTTTTTTTGTCTTGAACTCCTGACGTTAGGTAACTTGCCTGCCTTGGCCTCCCAAAGTACTAGGATTACAGGCGTGAGCGACCGCGCCTGGCAAACCTCTTTTGTTTATAAATTACCTAGCCTCTGTCAGGTGCAGTGGCTCATGCCTGTAATTTGAGCATTTTGGGAGGCTGAGGTGGGCAGATCACTTGAGGTCAAGAGTTCAAGACCAACCTGGCCAACATGGTGAAATCCCATCTCTACTAAAAATACAAAAATTAGGCCAGGCACAGTGGCTCACGTCTGTAATCCCAGCACTTTGGGAGGCCAAGGTGGGCGGATCACCTGAGATCAGGAGTTCTAGCCAGCCTGGCCAACATGGGGAAACCCCATCTCTACTAAAAATACAAAAATCACCTGGGCATGGTGGTGCATGCCTGTAATGCCAGCTACTCGGGAGGCTGAGACAGCAGAGATCTCTTGAACCCGGGAGGCGGAGGTTGCAGTGAGCCAAGATCGCACTACTCCACTCCAGCCTGGGTGAAAGAAAAAAAGAAATTAATGGGTGGCTTAGCTGAGTGGTTCCAGCTCAGGGTCTCCCTGAAAATTGCAGTCATGATATCAGTTAGGGCTATCTTCACCTGAAAGCTTGACTGGGGCTGAAGAATCCCTTTCCAAAGTGATTAACTCACCTGGCCAGAGGACTTGGTTTCCTGCCACCCATGTTTCGCTAGAGTATGACTGCTTGAGTGTCCTCACTGTCACGCATGTCTGTGCAAAGAGACCACCAAAAAGACTTTGTGTGAGCAACAAGGCTGTTTATTTCACCTGGGTGCAGGTGGGCTGAGTCCGAAAAGGGAGTCAGCAAAGGGTGGTGGGATTATCATTAGTTCTTATAGGTTTGGGATAGGCATACAAATTACGTTCTCAAGGGCAGGGAGAATATTACAAAGTACCTTCTTTTTTTTTTTTTTTTTTTTTTTTTGAGATGGAGTCTCGCTCTGTCGCCTAGGCTGGAGTGCAGTGGTGCGATCTCGGCTCACTGCAAGCTCCACCTCCCAGGTTCACGCCATTCTCCTGCCTCAGCCTCCCGAGTAGCTGGGACTACAGGCGCCCGCCACCACGCCCGGCTTTTTTGTATTTTTTTAGTAGAGAAAGGGTTTCACCGTGTTAGCCAGGATGGTCTCGATCTCCTGACCTCGTGATCCGCCTGCCTCGGCCTCCCAAAGTGCTGGGATTACAGGCATGAGCCACCGCGCCCGGCCTACAAAGTACCTTCTTAAGGGCGGGGCCGGTGGGGGGAGAATATATCGTATCAGTTAGAGTGGGACAGGAACAAATCACCATGGTGGAATGTCATCAGTTAAGGCTATTTTCACGTCTTTTGTGGCTCTTCAGTTGCTTCCGGCCATCTGGATGTATACATGCCGGTCATGGGGATATGATGGCTTAGCTTGGGCTCAGAGGCCTGACACTCACCACCTGGCAGCTGGCTTTCCTTAAAGGAAGTGATGTGAAAGGGAACAAGGTGGAAGCTGTAGTGGCTTTTCTGACCTATCCTGTGAAATCACACTCTGTCATTTCCACAATATCCTCTTGGTCACACTGTTTAGCCCTACTGAGTGTGGGCAGAGACCACACAGCAGCATGAATACCTGGAGGTGTGACTCCTCAGGTGCCATCTTGGATGTGGGCTTAATAGTTTTGATACAGCATCTTTATTATTATAAAGAGTTTGGCCAGGCGCGGTGGCTCACGCCTGTAGTCCCAGCACTTGGGAGGCCAAGGCGGGCGGATCATGAGGGCAAGAGATCGAGACCATCCTGGCCAACATGGCAAAAGCCCATCTCTAACAAAAATACCAAAATTAGCGGGGCGTTATCGCCCGCCTATAGTCCCAGCTATTCAGGAGGCTGAGGCAGGAGAATCACTTGAACCCGGAGGCAGAGGTTGCAGTGAGCCGAGGTCACACCACTGCACTCCAGCCTGGCGACAGAGCAAGACTCCGTCTCAAAAAACGAAACAAAGCAAAACAAAACAAAACAAAACACACAAAAAAGAGTTTTAGTCAGGCACAATGACGCATGCCTGTAGTCCCAGCACTGTGGGAAGCTGAGGCCGGTGCATCACTTGAGCCCAGGGGTTTGAGACCAGCCTGGGCAACATGGCAAAACCCTCTCTCTCCAAAAAATACAAAATTAGCAGTGCATGTTGGCGCACACGTGTAGTCCCAGCTACTCCAGAAGCTGAGGTGGGAGGATCCCTTAAGCCCAGGAAGTCGAGGCAGCAGTGAGTCACAATTGTGTCATTGCACTCCAGCCTGGATGACAGAGGGAGACCCTGTCTCAAAATAAATAAATAAAAATAAAAATAAACAGTTTTGACTTCACAACTAGCTAAAAAGCGTATTCCCTCACTCAGTGACTGTACTGTTCACAGGTGTGTAGCTCCATTAAAAGCCCTTTCTTTCCTTCTCTGTAACTGGGGTAGGGGAGGGCTATCTCATTGGACTGGAGTAACACACACAGATAAAGCCAGCCGCAAAGTTAACAGGAAACACTATTTCTCTCAAGGATACGCTTTGTTTTTGTTTTTTTTTTTTGAGATGAAGTCTCGCTCTGTCACCCGAGGTGGAGTGCAATGGCACGATCTCTGCCTCCTGGGTTCAAGTGATTCTCTTGCCTCAGCCTCCCAAGTAGCTGGGATTACAGGAGCGCACCACTACGCCCGGCTAATTTTTGTATTTTTAGTAGAGACAGGGTTTCACCATGTTGGCCAGGCTGGTCTCGAACTCCTGACCTCAGGTGATCTGCCTGTCTTGGCCTCCCAAAGTGCTGGGATTACAGGAGCGCACCACTACGCCCGGCTAATTTTTGTATTTTTAGTAGAGACAGGGTTTCACCATGTTGGCCAGGCTGGTCTCGAACTCGTGACCTCAGGTGATCTGCCTGTCTAGGCCTCCCAAAGTGCTGGGATTTCAGGTATGAGCCACCACGCTGGCCAAGGACATGGTTTCTTACTCACAGAGACTTTGTTCTCTAAATTCATAAATTGTTGGGAATTCTATCAGTAAAAATGAAACATCTGAGTCTTGCTGGGAGGATCTAATCCACTTGATACAGAGTAGCAGCCTTGATTTCCAAAGCAGGTGCACAGCTTCAGATAAAGGGTTTCTGGATGCAACATTTCACATGTACCTTGTTGTTTCCAGTGATTCAGGACACTGGTTTCACTTCACAGTCCTGACCCAAAGTTGACCTTGCTTTGCTCTAAGCTATCATTTGTCACCTAAGCTCTACCCTCCCCCTTTATCTTGGCTTTTTCTTTTCTTTTTTCTTTTTGAGACAGGCTCTTCCTCTGTCACCCAGTCTGATTGCAGTGGTGCAACTGATCACAGCTCACCGCAGCTGGGACCTCCCAAGCTCAAACAATCTTCCCACCTCAGCCTCCCAAGTAGCTGGGACTACAGGCGTGCACCACCACATCCAGCTAATTTTCTTTTTCTTCTGCTTCCTTTTTTTTTTTTTTTTTTTTAGATAGAGGCTCACTCTGTTGCCCAGGCTGGGGTGCAGTGGCACGATCTTGGCTCACTGCAACCTCTGCCTCTTGGGTTCAAGCGATTCTCCTGCCTCAGCCTCCCAAGCAGCTGGGACTACAGGCACGCGTCACCACTCCCAGCTAATTTTTTTGTATTTTTAGTGGAGATGGGGTTTCGCCATGTTGGCCAGGCTGGTCACAAACTCCTGACCTCAGATGATACATGCACTTCAGCCTCCCAAACAGCTGGGATTACAGGTATGAGCTACCATGCCCGGCCCCCCCTCCTTTCTTTTGTTTTTTAGTTGACACAGGGTCTCACCATGGTACAGCCCAGGCTGGTCCTGAACTCCTGGCTTCAAGTGATCCTCCTGCCTTGGCTTCCCAAAGTGCTGGGACATAGGAATGAGCCATCACACCTGGACCCTTTCTTCAGTTTTCAAATCAAACTGATCCTTCAAGGTCAAGGGGAAATACCTCCTCTGAGAAGTCTTCTCTGAATGTCAGAGGCAGATAATGTCTGATTTCTGCATGCTCCCCAACATTCAATCATACAGTTATTGAATAACACATTTTGAGAGATAACTATGAATCAAGTAACATGCTGGTTTCTGGGAGAATTGAGGACAAATTAACCTTGTGGAAATTTTGGGTGGATGAAAAAAGCCAACATTAAATTAAAACACTGCACACATTTATAGCTGTGAGAAGCGTTACAAATCCTGGGTGCTATGTGAGCTTTTTTTTTTTTTTTTTTGAGTTGGAGTTTCCCTCTTGTTACTGAGGCTGGAGTGCAAGGTCATGATCTCGGCTCACTGAAACCTCTGCCTCCAGATTCAAATGATTCCCCTGCCTCAGCTCCCGAGTAGCTGGGACTACAGGTGCCTGCCACCACACCTGGCTAATTTTGAATTTTTAGTAGGGATAGGGTTTCACCGTGTTGGCCAGGCTGGTCTCAAACTCCTAACCTCAGGTGATCTACCCATCTCGGCCTCCCAAAGTGCTGGGATTACAGAAGTGAGCCACTGTGCCCAACCAGGAGCTCTTTCAAGAAAGAAGGAAGTCCAAGAGATCTTCCCGACACCCTAGTCTGACTCTGCGCTTTGCCTGCTCAGAATTTTCCCATGGTTCCCAGCTGCCCTCTGGACATAGATTAAGTCCATTCTCTGACAGGCCCAAACCCTTTATCATCTGATCCTAGCTCATTTTTCTGAGTTTTCCTTAGTTGCTATTATTTTCTTTCTAAAGTGACATGTCATAATATTCATAAAGCACACAAGTCTTATGCGTACAGCTCAATGAATTGTAAATATGTGTATACCCTGCCGGGCACAGCGGCTCACGCCTGTAATCCCAGCACTTTGGGAGGCTGAGGTGGGTGGATCACTTGAGGTCAGGAGCTTGAGACCAGCCTGACCAACATGGTGAAACCCCATCTTTACTAAAAATACAAAATTAGCTGGGTGTGGTGGCGCATGCCTGCAATCCCAGCTACTTTGGAGGCTGAGGCAGGAGAATCGCTTGAACCCCCGAGGCAAAGGTTGCAGTGAGCCGAGATCGTGCCATTGCACTCCATCCTGGGCAACAAGAGCAAAACTCCATCTCAAAATAATAATAACAATAATAATAATAATATGTGTATACCCATGCAAACACCAGATAAAAATATGGCATACTTGGGGCACCCGGGGAGTCTCTCTTGTGGCCCCTCCCCTCCATACCCTGCTGATCTATCAGCACAGATTAGTTTCTGCCACTTTTTGAACTTCTTATTCCTTTTCTTTTTATACAAACACAAACATTCGAGTCATGACTGGGTGGGGTGGCTCAAGCCTGTAACCTCAGCACTTTGGAAGGCCAAGGTGCGAGGATCGCTTGAGTCTGGGAGTTCAGAGACCAGTCTGAGCAACATAGAGAGACCTCATCTCCACAAAAAAAGTTTTAAAAATTAACCAGGGGCGGTGTAGTCCCAGCTACTCAGGAGGCTGAAGTGGGAGGCTTGAGCCCGGGAATTCCAGGCTGCAGTGAGCCATGATTGGGCCACTGCACTCCAGCCTGGGCAACACAGCGAGACCCCTGTCTCAAAAAAAACAAAAACAAAAACAAAAAACAGGAAAAAAAAAAAACCCGGAAAAGCAGGCCTGGCGCGGTAGCTCATGCCTGTAATCCCAACGCTTTGGAAGGCTGAGACGGGGGTATCTCTTGGGCTCACGAGTTAGAGACAAGCCTGGGCGTGGGCTATATAGCGAGATCCAGGTCTCTGCAAAAAACAAAACCACTCAGTTTTTAGTCATCTACAAAGTCCTGCCTGGAAGCACGCTATTTTGGGCCTCTGAGCCTTTGCACTTGCTATTCCTTCTGCGCTGGGGAGAGCTCAAACCCTGCCCGAAACTTCTAAAAATGGTGCCTGGATAAATGAAGGCATTAGAGCTGCGATTGGACCGGCGGCTGTAGGATGGCGCCACGGCTGGCACTTATCTGGAGATGCTCATTGGACAGTCACGTGACGGGACCAAGCCTCCCGAGGGAGCGAGGCAGGTGCGGTCACGTGACCCAGCGGCGCTGCGGGGCAGCGGCCATTTTGCGGGGCGGCCACGTGAGGGACGCACGTTCAGCGGGGCTCTCACGTGACCCGGGCGCGCTGCGGCCGCCCGCGCGGACCCGGCGAGAGGCGGCGGCGGGAGCGGCGGTGATGGACGGGTCCGGGGAGCAGCCCAGAGGCGGGGGTGAGGCGGGAGGCAGACGGGCGGGAGGAGGGCGAGCCCCCTCGCCGGCCCGTCCCAGGATCCTTCCTACCGGCCTGGGGCTGTGCGATCTCCAAGCACTGAGGGGCAGAAACTCCCGGATCGGGCGCTGCCAGCCTCCAGCCCCCTCCGTCCTCGGAGGTTCCTGGCTTTCTGATCCCCGTGCCCCGATCCCTGACTCTCTGGCGCTCTCGGACCCCCGAGAATCAGGGGATCTTGGAAGCCAAGCCCCCGGGCAGGCCCGGGCTTGTCGCCCGCACCACTTCCTGCCTCTGGCACTGGTGGGAGGGGCGGGTCTCGCCTCTGCCCCCTCAGGCCAGGGGTCTGGATGCATTTAGCGTTCCCCTAGCCTCTTTCCCCGGGGAGAATGTAGGATACAGGCGCAGCCTCCTGGCCTTTCTCCATCAGGGACTCAGTTGTCTGGGCACCCCGTCACTTTATCTGCTAGGGTCCCAGAAGTCCAGGGTCCCCAGCTCTGTCTTCCCTCAGGGGCCGTGAGCCTCCACAGTCTCCTGATCCCCTAGAACCCAAGAGTCCAGGCACCTCTTCCCTTCCTTTCTCCTCTAGGGCCCACCAGCTCTGAGCAGATCATGAAGACAGGGGCCCTTTTGCTTCAGGGGTGAGTTTGAGGTCTGATTATTGTGGCACAGATTTGAGGAGTGACACCCCGTTCTGATTCTGCACCCTCACTCCATCCCCACTCTAGTTTCATCCAGGATCGAGCAGGGCGAATGGGGGGGGAGGCACCCGAGCTGGCCCTGGACCCGGTGCCTCAGGATGCGTCCACCAAGAAGCTGAGCGAGTGTCTCAAGCGCATCGGGGACGAACTGGACAGTAACATGGAGCTGCAGAGGTGTGGGCCCCTGGGGACCCAGAAGTCCAGCCACTGGGCTCCTTCAGGACACAGGACTCTCAGCCCCGCATTCTCCTCCTCCCCTAAGAACTAGGAGTCTGGGCCCCACAACTCAGCGCAAGCATTCCGGACTCCCAGCCCTCCTCTCTGCCAGGATCTTAAAACCCTCCTTCAGGGAGTCATTTTTCCCACCTTCCTAAATGTCTGTCTTGTCCCCTTCCCTTGCCCCCCGTTGGCCTGTTGCTTTTCATTTCAGCCTGGCTTGGGGCTCAGTCTCCTTATCTTTAGTGTGCGGTGGATGCGGGAATTTCCACCATCAGCCTGATGCCCGCTCCCCGGCACTGGTTCTCCTCTCTCCTGCAGGATGATTGCCGCCGTGGACACAGACTCCCCCCGAGAGGTCTTTTTCCGAGTGGCAGCTGACATGTTTTCTGACGGCAACTTCAACTGGGGCCGGGTTGTCGCCCTTTTCTACTTTGCCAGCAAACTGGTGCTCAAGGTGGGCAGCTGCAGGGCAGTGAGCCCAGGGATGCTCCCCCTCAGACCTGTGAGGACCTGGGGATCGTGGTATCAACCCCCTGCAGTGGCCCAGTGACCACAGAGGGCATGGAGAGAGATGGCTGTGCACTGGGTGTCCGCTCCTTCTTTTATTCATTCAACAAGCATTTACTGGACCTGCTATGTGCCAGGCCTGTACCTGGCACCTGGGACACAGCACCGTACAAAGCAGGCTACATCCCTGCTCTCAGGGAGTTCATATGCAGGGGCGAAGTAAAGTGGACAGTGTGATTTAGCAGAGTGGTCAGGAAAGACTTCTTTTTTTTTTTTTTTTTTTTGAGATGGAGTTTTGCTCTTGTTGCCCAGGCTAGAGTGCAATGGCACGATCTTGGTCCACTGCAACCTCTGCCTCCCAGGTTCAAGCGATTCTCCTGCCTCAGCTTCGTGAGTAGCTGGGATTACGGGTGTGCACCATTATCCCTGGCTTTTTTTTTTTTTTTTTTTTTGTATTTTTAGTAGAGATGGGGTTTCACCATGTTGGTCAGGCTGGTCTTGAACTCCTGACCTCAAGTGATCCACCCGCCTTGGCCTCCCAAAGTGCTGGGATTACAGGCATGAGCCACCGCAACCAGCCAGGAGAGACTTCTAAGAGCAGGTGACATCTAAGAGCAGGTGACATTAAAGCCAAAGGTGGAATGATAAGAAGGATGCAGTGATCTATAGTGATCAGGGGGAAGAGGCATCTGGTAGAGGGAACAGCAAGTGCAAAGGCCCTGAGGTAGGACCAAGCCTCATCTTTTGACGGTAGGGAGGAGGCCAGTGCTGTTGGAACAGAGTGAGCTGGGGAGAGGGTGGGAAAGAAGGGCACAGTCGGGCAGAGGCAGATTGTATGGAGTCTTTCAGGCTGCTGGAAAGACTTTTTTTTTTTTTTTTTTGAGACAGAGTCTCACTTTGTTGCCCAGGCTGGAGTGCAATGGCGCCATCTCGGCTCACTGCAACCTCTGCCTCCCAGGTTCAAGTGAGCTAAAGCACTCCCAAGTAGCTAGAATTACAGGCAGGCACCACCACGCCTGGCTAGTTTTTGTATTTTTAGTAGAGACGGGGTTTCGCCATGTTGGCCAGGCTGGTCTCAAACTCCTGGCCTTGAGTGATCCGCCCACCTTGGCCTCCGAAAGTGCTGGGATTACAGGTGTGAACCACTGTACCCAGCCTGGAAAGACTTTAACTTTACTCTGAGTGTGATGGGAGTGATTGGCTGGTTTTAAATACGGAAGTGACGGGACCTGATTTATAAATTTAAGAGATTATTCTAGCAAGTATAGATGCCCCTTGACTTGCAGTGGTGTTACATCCTAGTAATTCCATGATAAATTGAAAATAACATAAGTTGAAAATGCATTCAATGCCCTGATAAACCCATAGTAAGGTCAAAATTGTAAGTCGAACCATCATAAGTTGGGGACTGTCTGTATAGCAAAATGTTAATTGTAGAATCTAATTGTAGGTGGCGGCTATATGGCTTTTAACTGTGAAATTCTTTTAACTTTTCTTTATGAAGATTCTCATAAGAAAATATGGTGGGGGTGGTGGTGAAATGCTCCTGGCTGTTCTTGGTCAAAAGAGTTCATGGGTCACAAGGGCAGAAGCAAGGAGCCTGGAGAGGTGGCACCTGTCATAGTCTTACTGAAAGATGACAAGCCCTGGTGGTAGCAGCAGAGGTGGGGGGGGGGGGGGGGTTTAAAGAGGTGGGGTCTTGCTCTGTTGGCCAGGCTGGAGTGCAGTAGTGATCATAGCTCACTGCAGCCTCAAACTGCTGGGCCCAAGCAGTTCTCTCACCTCAGTCTCCAGAGTAGCTGGGACTACAGGAGCATGCCACCACGTCCCACTAACTGTTGCATTAGCCTTTTTCTATAGAGATGGGGTCTCGCTATGTTGTCCAGGCTGGTCTCCAACAGGGAGGGATATTTCTTTTTGGAAGTTTTTTTTTGTTTTTTTTTTTTTTGAGACAGGGTCTTGCTCTGTTACCAAGGCTGGAGTGCAGTGGCATGACCTTGGCTCACTGCAGTCTCCACCTCCTAGGTTCAAGCAATTCTACCTCAGCCTCCTGAGAAGCTGGGGTTACAGGTGCTCCCCACCACACCAGCTAATGGGAGGGATATTTCTTTCTTTTTTTTTTTTTCTGAGATGGAGTCTCTCTTGGTGGCACCCAGGCTGGAGTGCAGTGGCACAATCTCAGCTCACTGCAACCTCCACCTCCTGGGTTTAAGCGATTCTCCTGCCTCAGTCTCCCGAGTAGCTTAGGATTACAGGCATCTGCCACCACACCCGGCTAATTTTTGCATTTTTAGTAGAGATGGGGTTTCACCATGTTGGCCAGGCTGGTCTCGAACTCCTGACCTCAGGTGATCTGCCTGCCTCGGCCTCCCAAAGTGCTGGGATTACAGGCGTGAGCCACCGTGCTCAGCCAAGAGGGATATTTCTTGATGTGTTTTCAAGATTGAGCTGATGGGGCTTGAACATCGGAGGTGAGAGGAATAGCAGTGCAGGTGATGGTGGGACCACCTACAGAGTGGGGATGACAGAATAGAAGTGGCCAGATAAAGGCTGCAGGAGAAGTCTTGGGAGTTGGGAGAGCAGGTCGGGGTCCATGGTCAGGGGTTGATCTTCTCTGGTCCAGAAAAGTCCTCTCTGGCTGGGCGTGGTGGCTCACGCCTGTAATCCCAGCACTTTGGGAGGCCGAGGCGGGCGGATCACGAGGTCAGGAGATCGAGACCATTCTGGCTAACATGGTGAAACCCCGTCTCCACTAAAAATACAAAAAATTAGCCAGGCGTGGTGGTGGGCGCCTGTAGTCCCAGTTACTCGGGAGGCTGAGGCAGAAGAATGGCGTGAACTGGGAGGCGGAGTTTGCAGTGAGCCGAGATTGCACCACTGCACTCCAGCCTGGAGCGACAGAGCGAGACTCCATCTCAAAAAAAAAAAAAAAAAGAAAAGTCCTCTCTGGGGAAGTGACATTTGCCCTGAGAACTGAAGGGTAAGAATTTGCTTGGCCGGTTTAGGCGGAAACAGGAGTACATGAAGTCCTGAGGCAGGAAGAATTTGATGGGAATTTAAAAAATTAAAAAAAAAAAAAAAATGGGGCCGGGCATGGTGGCTCACACCTGTAATTCTGGCACTTTGGGAGGCTGAGGCATGCGGATCACCTAAGGCCAGGAGTTTGAGACCAGCCTGACCAACATGGTGAAATCTTGTCTGTACTAAAAATACAAAAAAAAATAGCCCGGTGTGATGGCGGGTACCTGTAATACCAGCTGCGTGGGAGGCTCAGGTAGGAGAATCACTTAAATCCGGGAGGTGAAGGTTGCAATGAGCCGAGATTGCGCTATTGTACTCCAGCTGGGCAACAAGATCAAAACTCTGTCTCAAAAAAAAAAAATTAGCCAGGCATGTTGGCAGGCACCTGTAATCCCAGCCCTTTGGGAGGCTGAGGCAGGAGAATTGCTTGAACCCGGAAGGCAGAGCTTTCAGTGAGCCGAGATTGCGCCACTGCACTCCATCCTGGGTGTCAGAGCAAGACTCCATCTTAAAAAAAAAAAAAAAAAATGGAAGCAGCTTAGCGAGGCACAAAACAGGAAGTGGAAAGGTGGAGTGAGGTCAGGCCAGAGCCTGCACACAGGCCTTGTGGGCTGCGCTGTGCCTTCGGGTCTTCATCCTGAGGGTACTGGGGAGCCACAGAAGGCTCAGGGGTGGGGCAGTTGAGAGTAACATTATCTTGTTTACAATTTTATTTATTTATTTATTTATTTATTTATTTATTTATTTTTTGAGACGGATTCTTGCTCTATTGTCCAGGCTGGAGTGAAATGGCGTGATCTGGGCTCACTGCAACCTCTGCCTCCTGGGTTCAAGTGATTCACCTGCCTCAGCATCCCAAGGAGCTGGGATTACAGGTGCCTGCCACCACACCCAGCTAATTTTTGTATTTATTTATTTTGAGATGGAGTTTTGCTCTTGTTGCCCAGGCAGGAGTGAAATGGCGCAACCTCAGCTCACTGCAACCTCCGCCTCCCGGGTTCAAGCAATTCTCCTGCCTCAGACTCCCAAGTAGCTGGAATTACAGGCTTGCGCCACCACACCCGTCTAATTTTGTATTTTTAGTAGAGATGGCGTTACTCCGTGTTGGTCAGGCTGGTCTTGAACTCCCGACCTCAAGTGATCTGCCTGCCTTGGCCTCCCAAAGTGCTGGGATTACAGGCATGAGCCGCCGCACCTGGCCATGTTTACAATTTTTGAAGCTGACTTCAATTGTGGGTGGCAGAAATCTTTGAGGGGAGGCAAAGAATTGAGAAAGGAGGCTTGGGGCCACTATCTCCAGGCAGTGGGGACAAGGTTCAGTCCCTAACGCCCACTCCACTCCCCACAGGCCCTGTGCACCAAGGTGCCCGAACTGATCAGAACCATCATGGGCTGGACATTGGACTTCCTCCGGGAGCGGCTGTTGGGCTGGATCCAAGACCAGGGTGGTTGGGTGAGACTCCTCAAGCCTCCTCACCCCCACCACCACGCCCTCACCACCACCCCTGCCCCACCGTCCCTGCCCCCTGCCACTCCTCTGGGACCCGGGGCCTTCTGGAGCAGGTCACAGTGGTGCCCTCTCCCCATCTTCAGATCATCAGATGTGGTCTATAATGCGTTTCCTTACGTGTCTGATCAATCCCTGATTCATCTACCCTGCTGACCTCCCAGTGACCCCGACCTCACTGTGACCTTGACTTGATTAGTGCCTTCTGCCCTCCCTGGAGCCTCCACTGCCTCTGGAATTGCTCAAGTTCATTGATGACCCTCTGACCCCAACTCTTTCCTTTTTTTTTTTTCACCGAGAAGGGGTCTCGCTATGTTGCCCAGGTTGGTCTCGAACTCCTGGCCTCAAGCGATCCTCCCGATTCAGCCTCTCAAAGTGCTGGGATTACAGGTGTGAGCCACCATGCCTGGCCTGCGTCCAGCTCTTTAATGCCCATTCATCTTAGTCCCCTGCCCACAATCCTGCCTTCTGGCCTCCTCCATCCCTGATCCCGCCTCTGCCTGCCCAGGGGCTGCCCCTGGCCGAGTCGCTGAAGCGACTGATGTCCCTGTCCCCAGGACGGCCTCCTCTCCTACTTTGGGACGCCCACGTGGCAGACCGTGACCATCTTCGTGGCTGGAGTACTCACCGCCTCACTCACCATCTGGAAGAAGATGGGCTGAGGCCCCCAGCTGCTTTGGACTGTGTTTTTCCTCCATAAATTATGGCATTTTTCTGGGAGGGGTGGGGATTGGGGGACATGGGCATTTTTCTTACTTTTGTAATTATTGGGGGGGTGGGGAAGAGTGGTCTTGAGGGGGTAATAAACCTCCTTCGGGACACACTTCGGCATCTGAGTCACTGGGTCTCTGCCCCGCTCCCCGGCACATCAGGAGAGCAGGCCCTGCCTGCCGCCCCACGCCAGGCCTAGAGATACCTGCTTGGGCCACTCAGGGACGTGGGGCTCTCTGCAGTCACTTGACATCATTTCTGGGGTGCCCTGTGGGGTCTGTGGGTTAGGGATTAGTTGGTCCCGGGCCTGACCTGCAGGAGCTCACGGGAAAGGAGGGTGATTGGTGGCACATCTGTTGCAGCCCAGGATGATCTGTGCAGGACAGAGGCAGCGGTCTGTGAGGCCTGAGCAGGCGTGTGGGTAGGGGAAGAACAGCGCAGCCGGCTGCAGAGCAAGCCTCTGGGGCCCGGGGACCAGAGCCTGGAGTGTCACACATGGGACCTCAGGAGGCCATACCTTTACTGAGCTGGAGAATGGGAGTGGGGGGAGGAGGGATGGGAGGACTAAGGGAGCAGGAAGGGCTCTGGAGCCTGGTGGTGATGTCGCTGGAGGGTGGCAGGCTGAGGACACCAGGGCGAGGGCCCACGGGAGAGGCCTCCTGAGCTGGGCTGAGGACAGAGAGGACTGAGAGTCCCCTGGCTGGGGACTGAGAGGCTGGAGGGCAGGGCAGAGGAGGAGGAACCTGGTCTGGCCCCACAGCTGGGTGGGGCCCCCCTGGAGAGGAACTGCCGGAAGAAGGTGCTGAGCTCAGAGGCCCAGTGACCTTAGACACAGGCGGAGCGAAGACAAGGGGGCTAGAGGATGTGGGTTCTCAGTCACAGGGTCTCTGGCGCCCCCCTCTGGGTCTTTACCCCCTCCCATCTCTGGGTTTCTGTTCCCACTTCTTTCTCCGAGTCTGTTCCCACCCCACCTTTGGTCCTCTTTCTCTGGGCCTCTTTCCACCCCCGGCACCCAGACCTCTGGCCCCCTCTCTCTGGGTCTCTGTCCCCCCCTCTGGATCTCTGGCCCCCCATCTCTCTCTGAGTCTGTCCCCCCACCCTGAGTTTCTGTCCCCCTCTCTCTCTGGGTCTCTGTCCTCTCTCTGGCTGTCACCCTCTCCTGGGTCTCTGTACCTCCTGTCTCTCTGGGTCTCTTTCCCTCTCCCCAGTGTCTGTCCTCCGCCCCCGGGTCCCTGTCCCCCCCCGCCGGGTCTCTGTCCCCTTCTCTCTGAGTTCCTGACCCCCCTCTCTCTGGGTCTCTGTCACCCTCTCTCTGGGTCTCTGTCCCCCCTTCTCTGGATCTCTGTCCCCACCTCTCTCTGGATCTCTGTCCCCTACTCTGGATTTCTATCCGCCCCCCGCCGGGTCCCTCTGGGTCTCAATCCCCCCCATCCCCGGGTCTCTGTACCTCCCTACCTCTGTCCCCCCCACCTCTGTCCCCCTCTCCCTCTGGGTCTCTGTCCCCCTCTCTAGATCTGTCCCCCTCTCTAGATCTGTCCCCCTCTCTCTCAGGGTCTCTGTACCCCTCTCTCGGGATCTCTGTACCCCTCTGTCTCTGGGTCTCTTTTCCCCTCTCTCTGGGTCTCTGTCCCCCCGCCCAGGTCTCTGTCCCCCTCTCTCTCAGGGTCTCTGTCTGAGTCTCTTTTTCTCTGGGCCTCTGTCTCCCCACCCCACATTCTCTATGGTCTTCAGATCCTGGCTGTCTCAGCCCCTCCTCTCCCTCCACCTATGGGCCCCAAGGCCCCTCTCGGCCGACTAAAGGTCTCTGGGCTGAGGTATGACATTTGGTAAATGAGTAACTCGGGCCCCACAGTCAACGGAGTGCTTTGGGCGGCTGCCCCTCCTCCATGGACTCTTCCCAGAGACCCCAAGTCAGGAGAGAGAGAGGAGCAGAGGATCAATGAGTGTACACTGAGCCACCACCCAGAGTGAGGGGACAATATGGCCACAGGCAGGATCTCAGAAAAAAAAAAATTATGGGAACCAAAAAGACACGGAGACAAAGCACACAGCCGGCTTCCAACAAGGGGGGACCTTGGGGAAGGGGGCCCGATTTGGGTCTGAGCCAGGTCTAGTTCTGAGGGTCCCACCAAAAAAGTCGGGGAGTGCCAAGGGGATGAGGTCAGCGAGTGGCCCCACCCCCATCCGTCCCCGCGGGGGGCCCCTTCCCGCGCTGAGCTCAGCATGACTCAGCAGTCGCTGCCTGCAACAAGGACCCCAGATACCTGCCTGGCGGGGCATCTGCAGATCCCCTCGGTCAGGGGCTGCCCCACCTGGGCTGTTCGGAGCAGCTCCTCTGTAGGGCAGGGCCTGACCTCACCCGACACCCCAGTGGCTTCAGCTCCCTGCCCAGCGCACGGGCTGCCTCCATCAGGGCACTTAAGTAGGGTCAAGGTTTGCGCCGACTCCGTCTCCCAGAAATCAACATGGACCAGGCCCACTTAAAAAATATGCATTAGTCGAAGACAGACGTCTCGTCCATAGGTCCCAGACTCTGTCCACAACGCAGGGCTTCTCTTTGTGGGCCTGAAAGAGCACACGTCAGGCAAGACACGAGGGCAACTTCAGAGACACTGCTCAGGGCCACGGAGAATTCTCGAAGTCTGTGAGTTGCCTCCAAAACAGCCTCCAGGAAATGCAATCCCAGAGACACCGCAAAGCTCGAAACAGACTTTTCATTCCTCCCCGTTTCCACTCCCAGAAAAAGCCTGGGCCCCTGAAAGAGCTCCAAGGTATCCCCAAAGTCCCAGCCCATCTTTGGAGGGTTCCAGAGGGCTGTCCAGGGTTCCAGAAGTCACCCTACCTCATACAATGCTCCTCCTGGGCTTCCCGCACTGGGTGAAAACCACGGCTCCAGAATAACTGCCCTTTCCAACTTGCAGAGCACCTCAAGAACCTAAAGATCTCCCCGGGGAGGGCTCCAAAATAGAGAGAGTTTGCATCGTGAACCCCCACCTCTGTAAATCCCAGGACTCCAGTCCCGGCACCACTCCATCTTCCAGAGATCTCCAGGGGTCCAGAAATAACACCTCACAGCCTTCCAAGCTTCCCAAGGATCTGGAGACTCCTTATCTCGCAGCGCAAACCTCAGGCAACTACAGGTCTTCCCTGCACCTCTGAGGTGCCCCTCCCCCCACTCAAGGTTCCAGAAAAAATCCATGCCCTCGGAAACCCCAGAATCTTACTTTCCCGAGGCACCCCCAGGACCCCAGGGTCATCAGTTCACAGGGCTGTTAGTGCTCCCATAAAACTCTAGCCTCCCAGAGGGACCCCAGCCCCCACCCTCCCGCCCACGAAACCCTACATTTCCAGAATCAGCCCCAGGGCCCCAACCCCCCCAAGCCCCCATTTCACAACACGCTGGCGCTACAGGCGCGTGACTTCCCCTTGCTTTGGGGCGGGGGGCTGAGACTCCTATGTGCTCCAGATTGGTCAGGCACGGCCTTCGGCCCCGCCTCCTGCCACCGCAGATTGGCCGATAGCCCGCCCCGAGCGCCCCGCCTCTGAGGGCCAGCGCACTATAAAAGAAGCCGCCCTCGCCACGTCCCCTCGCAGTTCGGCGGTCCCGCGGGTCTGTCTCTTGCTTCAACAGTGTTTGGACGGAACAGATCCGGGGACTCTCTTCCAGCCTCCGACCGCCCTCCGATTTCCTCTCCACTTGCAACCTCCGGGACCATCTTTTCGGCCATCTCCTGCTTCTGGGACCTGCCAGCACCGTTTTTGTGGTTAGCTCCTTCTTGCCGACCAACCATGAGCTCCCAGATTCGTCAGAATTATTCCACCGACGTGGAGGCAGCCGTCAACAGCCTGGTCAATATGTACCTGCAGGCCTCCTACACCTACCTCTCTCTGGTGAGTCCCCAGGACGCCCCTGGCCCTAATTTCTTCCAGCTGCGCACCTCCGGCCCTCACTGCACGCGCCGGCCTTCTTTGTGCGGTCGGGTAAACAGAGGGCGGAGTCCCCCTTGGCCTCGCCTCCCCCTAACCATTGTTGCCTTCATCTCTTCCCGTAGGGCTTCTATTTCGACCGCGATGATGTGGCTCTGGAAGGCGTGAGCCACTTCTTCCGCGAATTGGCCGAGGAGAAGCGCGAGGGCTACGAGCGTCTCCTGAAGATGCAAAACCAGCGTGGCGGCCGCGCTCTCTTCCAGGACATCAAGGTAACTAGTGTGTGGGTAATGGACTACATCTCCCAGCAGGCCGTGCGCGCGAGGAGCCTTGATTTGAGGGCTTAGGTGTTGCGTGGGCTTCTGGGAGATTGAGTTCGGTCTTGTGAACCCTCTTAACGGCTGGAAATAGAGGCACACCTCGTGCAGTGCCCCCAAGACGCGGCAGTCCACACCGCTGCATGGTCTTAGGGACGTGTAGCTGTAAGAGCTAGGACAGGGTGCGGAGAGTGATAAATACAAGCTGTTACATGTCTTTGTGGCCTGGGCCTCTGACCCCCAACGACTCTTGGGAAATGTAGGTTTAGTTCTATGTGCCGAGTGTGTGTATTCTGAGCCATTTCTCCCTTCCGTATAGAAGCCAGCTGAAGATGAGTGGGGTAAAACCCCAGACGCCATGAAAGCCGCCATGGCCCTGGAGAAAAAGCTGAACCAGGCCCTTTTGGATCTTCATGCCCTGGGTTCTGCCCACACGGACCCCCATGTACGTACCCCCTGCATCCATGGCTACCCAACTATACCCCTCAAGCCTCTGCTCCCTTTGGGCAAATTTCCTTCAGAGCCTCATTTCACACCTGTCACATTTTAATCTGCAACTGGCTGCTCTCTCTCCCTCTTTTCCAGGGATTGGGTTTCTAATTTCTCCCTCTTCTCTCTCAGCTCTGTGACTTCCTGGAGACTCACTTCCTAGATGAGGAAGTGAAGCTCATCAAGAAGATGGGTGACCACCTGACCAACCTCCACAGGCTGGGAGGCCCGGAGGCTGGGCTGGGCGAGTATCTCTTCGAAAGGCTCACTCTCAAGCACGACTAAGAGCCTTCTGAGCCCAGCGACTTCTGAAGGGCCCCTTGCAAAGTAATAGGGCTTCTGCCCAAGCCTCTCCCTCCAGCCAATAGGCAGCTTTCTTAACTATCCTAACAAGCCTTGGACCAAATGGAAATAAAGCTTTTTGATGCAGCTGGTGGTTTTGTGTGTGGTGTGGAAGATGAGGTGGGATCTGTTCTCATAAAGCTTCTGGCTGGGTTGGGATGCCAGTGAAAGAGGAGGTGGCCCCATCTCCCATTTTCTTACCTGTCCTAAGACAAGAAGCTATCTGGGTAGTGTTGAACCTGAGGGTTCTCTGCTTGCCTGGCTGTTAACTGTCCCTCCCAGATGGTAGAGATAGACTCCAGGGAGTTGAATTAAGACCTAGGTTGGTATCTAGAAACAGATCTGTCAGGTCTCAGCCAGAAACAGCCCTATTTAATGAGTGATTATGGGGCCGGGTGGGTTGATCACCTGATGTCAGGAGTTCAAGACCAGCCTGACCAACATGATGAAACCCCATCTCTACTAAAATACAAAATTAGCCGGGTGTGGTGGCTCATACCTGTAATCCCAGCTAGTCAGGAGGTTGAGGTAGGAGAATCGCTTGAACCTGGGAGGTGGAGGTTGCAGTGAGCTGAGATCGCGTCATTGCACTGCAGCCTGGGCAAAAAGAGCGGAACTCCCATCTCAAACAAAAAACATGTCTGCCTCACGGAGGTTGCGGTGAGCTGAGATCACGCCACTGTGCTCCAGCCTGGGCAACAGAGTAAGATTCTGTCTCAAAAGCCTCAATTCTGGGAGGCAGTTGGAATTATTAGGCCCTTTATATGGGCACATTGACGCTATTGCTATGCAACTTGCATGGCAACCAGGAGGCTCACTAAGGTCTTTGCTCCAGAGTTTAGAGATTACAGCCCAAGCTTCAGTAATCCCAATGTGAGGCGCACACTGAGAGGAACTGGCAAGTGGAGCTGAGCAGCCAGGAACACGTGAGGCCCAAGCAATGCTGGACAAGGGGTTTAGGGTTCATCATAGAAATGGGATGTGAAACTTTGGGCCGGATTCTCCAAATGGGAACTGAAGAAGCTTAAAAGGCACTTGCTGGGTCCAAGCTGCAAAACTGCTGTGTCAGCTCTGACTCCTCCCCCTTCTTCCCCTGGGGCTGGGGCAGGGTGGTTCAAGCCTGTAATCACAGCACTTTGGGAGGCCAAGGCAGGAGGATCACTTGAGCCCAGGAGTTTGAGACCAGCCTAGGCAACATAGGGAGACCCCCATTCTCTAAAAGAAAAAAATAAATTTAACCAGGTGTGGTAGCAAGTACCTACAGTCCCTGTTACTTGTGAGGCTAAGGCGAGAAGATCACTGGAGCCTGGGAGGTTGAGGCTGCAGTGAGCCATGATTGCTCCACTGCACTCCAGTCTGGGATTCAGAGGCAGACCCTGTATCAAAAAAAGAAGTGGCTGGGCACGGTGGGTCACACCTGTAATCCCAGCACTTTGGGAGGCCAAGGCGGGCAGATCACCTGAGTTTAAGAGTGGAAACCAGCCTGGCCAACAACGTGAAACCCCGCCTCTACTAAAAATACAAAAATTAGCCTGATGTAGTGGTGTGCTCCTGTAGTCCCAGCTACTCAGGGGGCTAAGGCAGGAGAATTGCTTAAACCCAGGAGGCGGAGGTTACAGTGAGCCGAGACAAGATTGCTCTCCACAGCACTCCAGCCTGGAAGCAAGGCGAGACTCTTGTCTAAAAAAAAAAAAAAAAAAAAAAAAAAAACCATCCTGGCCAACATGGTGAAACCCCATCTCTACTCAAAATACAAAAATTAGCTGGGCGTGGTGGTGGGCAACTGTAATCCCAGCTACTCTGGAGGCTGAGGCAGTAGATTCACTTGAACCCGGGCATGAGCCGAGATCATGCCACTGCACTGCAGCCTGGTGACAGAGTGAGACTCTGTCTCAAAAAAAAAAAAAAAAAAAAAAGCTACACGAGGTTCACAGCTGTCCTATAGATCTTCCTCCCAGTCACATAGCCCCTTTATGCCAAAGATGTCTTAAGCCAAATTTTTGCCACTTGCAAATCAAGTCCCAAGTAAGCAATCAGAGATATCTTCCATGAATGACACTGGAATTTTAGAGCAGCGAAATCCAAGTCTCTCTAGAATAGAAGGATGAGCTCAGACCAGGGAAGGGGTGGCATTGGGGGGATGTCAGAGCCAGGCCCACCAAGTGTTCGTGTCTGACCACACCTGGGATTCTTAAATATAGATGTATTTTTTTTATGTCATCTCCGGACACACTCCAATCACACCCCTCCTGCCCTCCCCTCTCAACTGCAAACCAAGCGGTGCAGACACAGCACAGCACACATGAGGCGCCCTCCCTTTCACCAAAGCTGAAGGCAGGGCACAGTTTGGGGATGGAAGAGCCTCGAGGTAAATGTCGGGGTTCTAGAACCCAGTGACCTCAGTTCTGGATCATGGGAAAGGGATCAGTATGCAGTAACGTGGTAAGGTTCCAGATCTAGAAGCCAGGACCTAGAACCTAGTGGTTTCACAGTGGGCAGAGTGGTTGGGAATAAGCCAGGTTAGGGGTGGGGTAGACAGCCAGCTCTGTCCTCTGCAGGCGGATTCCCTGGAGGGAGATCTCAGATTTAGAAAGGAGGAGTTGGATCTGGTCCAGAAAGGGCCAGAAAGACAGGAAGGCATCTGGACCGAGACTGTGTGTCCTCCAGAAGGAATGAGCAGCCAAGTGGTTCTACCACCTCTTGCTTGGCCAAAGTGTAGGGGATGACAGGAGCCGGATGGAGGGATCCTCCAGGCAGAGCCTGGCTCTGACATGCCAGGGAGGGCTGGAACATGAGCCCCTCCCAGAGCCCCACTTCTGGAGTTGAAATGGAGGACCATCTGCTCTCAGTTACCTTCAAACTCTGAAAGTGCCCCGGCTCTGGACTTGATTGCCCCATTCGCAGCGACACCACGTGGTTTCCAGCACTTGGTGGCCCGCACGCCGGGCCTGAGCGTGGCCTGGTCTGTATGCTGTAGAATTTGTAAGCCACATGGGGGGCTCTAGGAGCCCCAGACCAGAAAGCACCATGCCAGGTTTCCTAAAACCTCTGGCACCACTGCAGAGTAATGGCAGATTCCTGGCCTCTGGGAAGCGGTCCAGGCCCAGGGGACTCCAGGGCGCTGATTATGCATATTCTGGAGCCAGAGAAAGGCACGGCTTTGTGGATTCTGGAGTGCAGGACACTTGGAAAGTGGAGCTGGAGGGGCTGGAGTGTTTGGCGGACTGGGTGGGGGCACTGCGGGGCCACACCCAGTGCGGATCTGGAGCGGGGGTTTAGGAGCAGCATCCCTCTGCATCCTCTCTCTGGAGCAGGGAGGCAGGACAGGCGGGGAGTGTGGTGGGGCGGACTTAGTTACGCTCCTCGCCCAGGGAGCTGGTGGGGCTGAGGGGCTCGCTCGGGGTGCTGAGTGAGCTGGAGGTGGCCGTGTCCACAGAGTTGCGCTTGCTCCCGCTGGTGGAGGAGGTGCAGGATGCTCGGCGCGGCCACTCTGGTGCACGGATGTTGCGCCGGTCCTTGGCGGCCTCCTCGTCCTCATCGTAGCGCTCGCCGTCTTCCTCCAGCGGCCCGTTCCGGGGATCCTCCTCGTCCTCACTCTGGTGCGGGCTGGAGTGTCGTGACAGCGAGGGCGACGGTGGCACCGAGGCTGGCCGTGGGTAGCGGTAACCCTGGGCCTGCATACGGGGATGTGGGTGCAAACCAGGGTGAGCTGAGGACCTCACAGTCCCACCCAGGCATCCAGCCACCTCTAGGCCTTCCCACTCCAGGAGGGACCCCCACCCCACCGAAGCCCAGCCCTTTAGCTCCTGGCTAAGCAGAAATCCAGGGTCCACTCACCGCATCCGCCTCGTTGGGCTCGTAGGTGAAGTGCTCTGGAAAGGCCTTGGACAGCGCCATGTGGCGCGCAGACATATAGTACTAGGGGAAAGGAGGAGAGGGAGCAGAGGATGTGAGAGCCAGGCCCCACCCCCAGGCAGATGATGGGGTCCTGGCCACACCCTTTATGCAGATGAGCACACTGCTGCACCCCATGCAAATAATCCATCTACCTGACTCCACCCCTTATGTAGATAAGCAGACCTGTGAATGGACAGTTTCTGAGCCACACCCCTCAAACAGGGGCCGAATTCTCAAGTCAGTCACCTCTTTGGCCACACCCTTATGCAAATGAGAACGCCTGATCAATGTTCTTTTTTTCTTTTTAAACACGGTCTTCCTCTGTTACTCTAGAATGGACTGCAGTGGGTTTGATCAAGGCTCACTACAGCCTCAACCTCCGGAGCTCAAGCGACCCTACCACCTCAGCCTCCCCAGTAGCTGGGACTACAGGCACGCACCACCACGCTCGGCTGATTTTTTTTATTTTTAGTAGAAATAAAATGTTGCCCAGGTTGGTCTCTTAACTCCTGAGCTCATGCGATCCTCCCTGTTAGGCCTCCCAAAGTGCTGGGATTACAAGCATGAGCTACCATCGCGATCGGCCTGGTTCATTGCTTAAAGGGACAGCAACTGTTACAAGTAGGATGAGACCCTTCGCCCTGCACCTAAGACCCCTAGCCAGGAGCGGCTGATTTGCCAGGAGAGGATAGGAAAGTGGGGGTCCTACCCGGCCTAGGTATTTCCAGTCCAGAAGGTCGGAGAGGCGCTCCGTGCGGTTCCGCTGGATGATACGCTGCCGCCGGCTCTGCTGACAGAAGCTGTAGAGGAAGGAGGTGAGCTGCGAGCAAGAATCATCCAGGCTGCGGAACCGCCGGTCGAGAATGTAGATACCTGTGGAGGCCAGGACCCAGGTTCAGAAAACATCCTGGGGAGATCTTCATGGTCTCCAGGACTCTGTGGCACCAGGACCCCTCCTCTCCCAGCGGCCCGAGAGCCCCCCCATTTCCTGGTGCCCCTGGTCTCTAAGGGTGCAAGCTCCTCCTTCCCAGGATCCAGGAGTCACTGTTCTCAAGCCCCCTTCTAGAATCCTCAGGGGCCTGGGCGCTGACCGTAAGCTGAGGGGTCTGCGATGTGTTCCTCCATGAAGCAGCCGAAGCCGGAGAGATTGGTGGAGATACTGGGGATTCCCATAACCGTGCACTCAGCTGCGGGAAGGCAGGAGAGAGACCCACTTAGCTTCCCTCATCTCCTACCGTCTTAATCGCAATAGACGCCTCAACACCGCCCTCTACTGGCGCCTGTACCAAGTGCCAGGCGCTGTGCGGAGCTTCGTTGAGCCCCCACAACGAGGCTGTGCATTTTCCTATTTCTCAGAGGGGACGCTAAGAGGCTCAGAAAAGAGAACTACTTGCTCTTGCTCCAAGATGCGGGAAAGTCTATAGTTGGGAGATAAGGATGCTAATTTATTGAGCATCCCAATGTCCATTTGACTTAACTCTCACAACCTGTAGGATCAGGCCAAGGTCCATCATTCTACTTAATTGTCACAACCTGTAAGATCCTTTCTTGTGCCAGTATCTTGTACAGACTTAGTCTATTTTAACGGGGGGGTAAGATAAGGTCTCTTATTATTAGTATCCCTGTGTACAGAGCATCTAGTACGTCTTGTTTAATACCTTTAACAACCTTTAGAAATAGTTCAAGAAATGTATTATAATTTTTTGATGGATTTTTATGCTTTTTTTTTTTCTTTTGAGACAGGTTCTCACTCTGTCACCCAAGCTGTAGTGCAGTGGCACAGTCTCGGCTCACTGCAACCTTCACCTCCCGGGTTCAAGCGATTTTCGTGCCTTAGCCACCCGAGTAGCTGGGACTGCAGGCACACACCACCATGCCCAGTTAATTATTGTATTTTTTAGTAGAGACAGGGTTTCACCATGTTGGCCAGGCAGGTCTCGAACTTCTGTCCTCAGGTGATCCATCCGTCTTGGCTTCCCAAAGTGGTGAAATTATAGGCGTGAGCCACCACGCCTGGCCCAATGCTTTTTTTTTTTTCTGGAGACAAGGTCTCACTTTATCACCCAACCTGGAGGACAGTGGCTTGATCATAGCTCACTGCAGCCTTGACCTCCTAGGCTCAAGCAATCCTCCCATCTCAGCCACCCAAGTGGCTGGGACTACAAGCACTACAAGCACACAACACTACGCCTGGCTAATTAAAAAAAAGGCCGGGCACGGTGGCTCAGGCCTGTAATCCCAGCACTTTGGGAGGCCAAGGTGGGTGGATCACGAGGTCAAGAAGAGAAAAAAAAAAAAAAATCCTGGCCAACATGGTGAAACCCTGTGTCTACTAAAAATACAAAAATTATCTGGGTGTGGTGGCGGGCGCCTGTAGTCCCAGCTACTCTGGAGGCTGAGGCAGGAGAATCACTTGAACCCGGGAGGCGGTTGCAGTGAGCCAAGATTGTGCCACTGCACTCCAGCCTGGCGATAGAGCAAGACTCTGTCTCAAAAAAAAAAGAAAAAAAAAATCTTTTATAGAGACAGGGTCTCACCATGTTGTCCAGGCTGGTCTTGAACTCCTGGGCTCAAGCTATCCTCCCACCTCAGCCTTCCAAGATGCTAGGATTATAGGTGTGAGCCATTGCCCCTGACCTATAATTATTATTATTATTATTTTAGACAGGATCTGACTCTGTCGCCCAGGCTGGAGTGCAGTGGCGCGATCTCGGCTCACTGCAACCTCTGCCTCTGGGGTTCAAACGATTCTCTCACCTCAACTTCCCGAGGGGCTGGGATTACAGGTGCCTGCCACCACCCCCGGCTAATTTTTGTATTTTTAGTAGAGATAGGGTTTCACCATGTTGGCCAGGCTGGTCTCGAACTCCTGTCCTCAAGTGATCCTCCCACCTCGGCCTCCCAAAATGTGGGGATTATAGGCATGAGCCACCATGCCTGGCCTGATCTATAATTCTTATGTAAGTTTTCCTAAAAACCTCTGTAAACTGCAAAAATAGGCACTAAATATAATAGGTCTGTCAGGCATGGTGGGGTGCACCTATAATGACAGATACTCAAGAGGCTGAGGCAGAAGCACCTGAACCTAGGAGTTCCAGGTGAGCCTGGGCAACAGAGTAATACCCCCATCTCAAAAGAGAAACAAATAGTAAAAAGCATTAAATATATATCTATGATATAGTTTGACTCTGTGTTCCCCACAAATTTCATCTCGAAATGTAGTCCCCACGTGTCGAGGGAGGGAAATGATTGGATTACGGGGGTGGTTCCCCCGCTGCTGTTCTCACGATAGTGAGTGAATTCTCACGAGATCTCATGGTTTTATAAATGTTCGTTTTTCCTGCACCCTCACATACTTTTCTCTCCTGCTGCCATGCGAAGAAGCTTCTTTCTTCCCGTTCTGCCATGACTGAGCTTTCTGACGCCTCCCCAGACATGTGGAACTGTGAGTTAATTATACCTCTTTCCGTTATAAATTACCCAGTCTTGGATATTTTTTTTTTTATAGCAGTGTGAAAACAGACTAATACTATCTATCAATCTATCTATAAAACAAGGCCTATGGAAAAAGGGAATTGGGGCTGACCACATGACTTCTAATTATCATGAAAGCACAGTTTTCATGACTTGTTAAATTACTAATAAATTAGGAAATGGCACTTATTTAGCTTTAATTTTTTTTTTTTTTTTCGAGACGGAGTCTCGCTCTGTCACCCAGAGCACAGCACTGCTGGAGTACAGTGGCGTGATCTCAGCTCACTGCAACCTCCACCTCCCAAGTTCAAGCAATTCTCTGCCTCAGCCTCCCGAGTAGCTGGGACTACAGGTGCGTACCACCACACCTGGCTAATTTTTATATTTTTAGTAGAGACAGGGTTTCACCATATTGGCCAGGCTGGTCTCAAACTCCTGACCTCCTGATCTGCCCATCTTGGCCTCCCCAAGTGCTGGGATTACAGGCGTGAGCTACCACGCCCAGCCTTATTTAGCTTTAAAAACACTGGCTAATGTGAACCAACAAGAGGAAGGTGGAGTTGATGGGCACTGGGAATGTCTTACGAGGAGACTTGGCCATACTCGGCTGTATTTGTGAACTGTGCATTTCATTGCTGCTATTTGGGGGGCCAAATGCCCATGCACTGGGAGAAAGCAGTGTGAACTGTGACATCCATTTGACGCTAACTAGTCCTCAAAACCCAGTCTTGTAGTTTCTCAATACATGAGCTATTGTCACAAAAGCACGCGCTGTAGCAGAACAGATGATTACCATTGTTCCTGTTTTGCAAAGAAGGCAACAGGCTCAGAGAAGGCCAGTGCCTTGCCCCAAGACATGCTAGCTCTGTCTAGGATGCCACGACCACGCTGTCCTCTGCCCACTACACTCACCTGGCGTGTAGCCCCAAGGCTCATAGTAGGAGGGGAAGACTCCAAGGTGACAGCCACGGACAAACTCCTCATAGTCCACAGGGAGCAGGGGGCTTGTGGAGGAGAGGAACTCCGGGTGGAAAATCACCTAGTAGTGAAAAAGAAGGACTCAGCCCAAGTGCCTTATTTAACTAAGCCCTGAGATCCCAAGGTGTCCCAGAGAGGGTAAAAAGCTTGTCTAGCATCACACAGCATGTGTTTGGCAGGACCAATGTTCAAACCCAGGTCTGTCTGCCTCAGAAGCCAGGGTTTTTTCTAACCACAGCAATACCTTCGATAAAACTTATGGGGGAATGGACTGTGTGAGGCCCAAGACCCAACCCCTTCCCTCTGCCATGCCCAACCCAGCCCTGACCAAATGCCCTCACCTTCACCCTGTCGGCACTGCTATTGAAGAGGCCGATTCGGCGGATGGTGGTCAGGATGGGGTCTGAGGAGTCATCCAGCATATTGTGGGTGCACACAGGGGGGAAAGACTGCCGCTGCAGGACCCACAAGAAGGGTAAGGGGTCATGGAAGGGACAGAGAACTCCCTACTTCCTCATGAGCCATGCTGACCCTGGGGCACCCAAGGAGACCGCAAGTGCACCAGGCCGTGGGGCAACAAACCCAAGTGATCACCAAGAGTTGTGGATTCCCACTAGTACAACCCGTAAAGGTTTTCTTTCTTTCTTTTCTTTTAAATTATTATTATTATTATTTATTTTTGAGGCAGAGTCTCGCTCTGTCACCCAGGCTGGAATGCAGTGGCACAATCTTGGCTAACTGCAAGCTCCGCCTCCCAGGATCATGCCATTCTCCTGCCTCAGCCTCCCGAGTAGCTGGAACTACAGGCGCCTGCCGCCATGCCCGGCTAATTTTTTGTATTTTTAGTAGAGACAGGGTTTCACCGTGTTAGCCAGGATGGTCTTGATCTCCTGACCTCGTGATCCACCCGTCTCGGCCTCCCAAAGTGCTGGGATTACAGGCATGAGCCATCGCGCCCGGCCTATTATTATTATTTTTTTTAATAGAGATGGGGTTTCACTATGTTGGCCAAGTTGGTCTCGAACTCATGGGCTCAAGTGATACACCCGTTTCGGCCTCCCAAAGTGCTGGGATTACAGACGTGAGCCACCACACCTGGCCTGGAAAGGTTTTCTTTCCCTTAACCACCATGAGCTTAAAAGAACTACAATTCCCAGCTGTCTTTGAGGCAAAGCCGTGTTAGCAACTCCCTTACCTCCAAGGACTATGAGGAGTTGCAGCTACCTTGTTCTGTACTCTGGGCTCTATTATTAAAGAAACCCAAAGGAAGTATAATTATCCCCAGGCAATGGGGGTGGAGACTGTGCCAACATGGCAGCAAGCTTTGGAGACTGCTGGGAGTTGTAGTTTCCTTATGAAAAGTCACCTCCAACCGCCGGGCGCGGTGGCTCACGCCTGTAATCCCAGCACTTTGGGAGGCCGAAGCAGGAGGATGACGAGGTCAGGAGATCGAGACCATCCTGGCTAACACGGGGAAACCCCGTCTCTACTAAAAATACAAAAAATTAGCCAGGTGTGGTGGTGGGCGGCTGTAGTCCCAGCTACTCAGGAGGCTGGGGCAGGAGAACGGCATGAACCCGGGAGGTGGAGGTTGAAGTGAGCCAAGATTGCGCCACTGCACTCCAGCCTGGGCGACAGAGCGAGACTCCGTCTCAAAAAAAAAAAAAAGAAAAAAGAAAAAAAAGAAATTCACCTCCAACTGTAACAGAGGCCCAAAGAAACCACAATTTCCAAGAGTCTCTGGAGCAAGACAGAGCTAGTGTGATAGGAAGTCCTGGGGACTGCTGGGGTGTATAGTTCTTTGCAACTGTTCCATCATAGCTCATTAAAGACTTTACTTACCATCCCTCTACTGAGTCTAGGGGTCCGAGAAACTACAACTCCCAGCAGCCCCATGGCAGAAACATTCACAATGAGGTGGGCTGCTTTAGGGACTATTGGAAATTATAGGTTAGCCAAAACCAGTTCACGTTTTGTTTCTACAACTTAGCTGTCTAGGTTTCCATTCCCCAGGAAATGGCTCACCAATGTAGACCACAAGTACTGAAGTCCCTGGACCCCCAGAGAATGAAAAAACTCTAACTCCCAGAAGCCTCTGGACAAGGGAAGAGTCAATGCCCCAGAAAGCCAGCAGGGGCTGCTGGGAGTTGTAGTTTCTTGGGCACCTAGACTCAATAGAATGACCGTAAGTTTTATAAATGCCAATTCTCTCTGAAGTTAGGAATCTAAAGCAGCTACAATTCCCAGGGGTGTCTGGGGACCAACACACAGCCTCTGGAATAAGAAACCGCAGCTGCTGAGAGTTTGCAATGTTTTCTGGAGAATGCTGAGTGCTTTTGCTCACCTCCTGACTCCGTCCCTAAAGTGGCCCGATAAAACTACCACTCCCAGCAGTTTTAGGGGCAGAGGTGGAGCCGTGTGCAGCAAGGCCCAAGGAGAGCTGAGAGTTGTAATTCTTTTATGGCTGTCTCGACCTTTTCTTTTCTTTCTTCCTTCTTTCGTGTGTGTGTGTGTATATGTGTCCGTCTCGTTCTGTTGCCCAGTCTGGAGTGCAGTGGCATAATCATAGCTCACTGCAGCCTCGACTTCCTGAGCTCAAGGCATCCTCTGGCCTCAGCCTCCCAAGTAGCTGGGATAACAGGTGTACACCACCATGCCCAGCTAATTTTTGTATTTTTGGTAGAGACGGGGTTTCGCCATGTTGCCCAGGCTGGTCTCAAACTCCTGGGCTCAAGCGATCCTCCCACCTCAGCCTCCCAAAGTGCTGGGAAAACTGACAGGTGTGAGCTACCAAGCCGGGCCTTGACTTTCTTTTGGGGGTGGAGCGGGGGCGGGGGGGTAGTGTTGGATCTGGCTCTGTCCCCAGGCTGGAGTACAGTGGCACAGTCATGGCTCACTGCAGCCTCAGCCTCCTGGTCTCAAGTGATCTTCCTGCCTCAGCCTCTCAAAGCGCTGAGATTACAGGCGTGAGCCACCACTCCTGGCCCTTTATTAAATTTCTACACTTCCTTTTAAACTTCCCTTTGGGCTGGGCACAGGGACTCACGCTTGTAAACCCAGCACTTTGGGAGGCTGAGGCAGGCAGATTACTTGAGGTCAGGAGCTTGAGACTGGCCTGGCCAACATGGTGAAATCTCGTCTCTACTAAAAATACATAAATTAGCTGGGTGTGGTGGCATGTGCCTGTAACCCCAGGTACTTGGGAGGCTGAGGCAGAAGTATCGCTTGAACCCAGGAGGCAGAGGTTGCAGTGAGCTGAGATCGCGCCACTGCACTCCAGCCTGGGCGACAGAGCGAGACTCCATTTCAAAATAAATAAATAAATAAATAAATATAATAAAAATAAATAAATAAGCTTCCCTTTGCTCATTGACCCCAGAGTCCCAGAGAAACCACACCTCCCAGCAACCCTCGTGGCAGAATAAGCCACACAAAACAGCCCACCCTAAGTGCCTCTGGCAATTGAAGTTGTACGAGTCAGCACGTGCCCTTCTGTGGACCTCAGAATAGATCCCTTCATAAAGGGCTGTGGGAGAAAGCAGCACTCCCGGCAATCTCTGGGGTCTGAGCTGGCGTGGCAAGCTGCCTCTGGGGCTGCCAGGAACTGCCATCTGTCTGCACAGAGGTCCAGTCCATACCTGCGTTGCAAAGATGGCTCTCTTCATCATAGTGAAGTCTTCCTTATCCAGCATCTTGTTCATGTCGGGAAGGCTCCCACTGCAAGGCAAGCGGGGGTGTGCATGTGAGAACAGAGTGATGAGAGGGGTTAGTCAGGGCCTAGGAGGGCACAGGGCTGAGGGTGGGGCACTCACACCAGTAAGGATTCGTAAAGCTTCCTCCCGAACTTTTCCTTCACCGTGTTGGCTGTGTCCCTGGAGGAAGCAGAGCAACAGGGTCACACACACACCAGCTGTCATTTACTGTTAGGCTTCTTTAGTTAGTTAGTTAGTTTATTTTGAGACGGAGTTTGGCTCTTGTTGCCCAGGCTGGAATGCAATGGTGTGATCTCAGCTCACCGCAACCTCTGCCTCCCAGATTCAAGCGATTCTCCTGTCTCAGCCTCCCGAGTAGCTGGGATTACAGGCATGCGCCACCACGCCCGGATAATTTTGTATTTTTAGTAGAGACGGAGTTTGTCCATGTTGGTCAGGCTGGTCTTAAACTCCCGACCTCAGGTGATCTGCCCACCTCGGCCTCCCAAAGTACTGAGATTAGAGGCGTGAGCCACCACGCCCGGCAGTTTATTTATTATTTTTTTTTTTGACAGAGTTACTGTGTCGCCCAGGCTGGAGTGCAGTGGTGCGATCTTGGCTCACTGCACCCTCTGCCTCCCAGGTTCAATTAATTCTCCTGCCTCAGCCTCCTGAGTAGCTGGGATTACAGGCACCTGCCACCATGGCCGGCTACTTTTTGTATTTTTAGTAGAGACGGGGTTTCACCATGTTGGCCAGGCTGGTCTCGAACTCCTGACCTCTGGCTGGTAATTGGCCACCTTGGCCTCCCAAAGTGCTGGAATTACAGGCGTGAGCCACCGCGCCCAGCTACTCTTAGGTTTCTAGGGTAGCAAGGAAACTGAGGTGTGAGCAGGGAAGCCGTGCCCTGGGGCCTCCAGGCTAGAGGATGGGGACCCAGGGGCAGGCCCTGGAAGGCTTAGATCCCATGTGCCCGACATCAGCTGTGTGGTCAGGGACAGGTGGCCTTCCCTCTCTGACTGCAGTGACTCATTTTTCAGAGGAGGATGAAAATAGAATCAACCTCAGAGGTTTGCAATGAGGACCCAAAGATGTCATGCCAAAAAGTACACATGGCAAGCCTTCCAGAAATGTCAACTATTATTAGGACTTGTACTTGTCCTGCAGATGGCAATGCTAAGCCCCATTTTATACGAAAAGAAAGTAAGATTCTGAGAAAGGACCACTTAGGCACACAAGTAAAGCTAGCAGTGTCACACGACAGCCCCATGGTCACTCCTCTACTTAAAATCCTCCCATAGCTCTGGCCGCATTTATTTTTCTTTCTTCTTTCTTCGTCTCTTTTTCTTTTTTCTTTTCTTTTTTTTTTTTTTTTTTGAGACAGAGTCTTGCTCTGTTGCCCAGGATGGTGCAATCTCCGCCACTTTCTAGGTTCAAGAAATTCTCCTGCCTCAGCCTCCTGAGTAGCTGCAATTACAAGTGTGTGCCACCACATCTGGCTAATTTTTATATTTTTAGTACCGATGGGATTTCACCACGTTGACCAGGCTGGTCTCGAACTCCTGCCCTCGTGATCTGCCCTCCTCAGCCTCCCAAAGTGCTGGGATTACAGGTGTGAGCCACCGCACCCAGCCTCTTCAGCCTCCCAAAGTGCTGGGATTACAGGTGTGAGCCACTGCACCCAGTCTCTTTCTTTCTTTCTTTTTTTTTTTTTTTTTTTTTTTTTGAGACTGAGTCTCACTGTCACCCATGCTGGAGTGCATTGGCGCGATCTTGGCTTACTGCAATCTCTGCCTCCTGGGTTCGAGCGATTCTCCTGCTTAGCCTCTCGAGTAGCTAGGACTACAGATGTGTGTCACCACACCCAGCTAATTTTTTTTATTTTTAGTAAAGACGGGTTTCACCATGTTGGTCAAGCTGGTCTCAAACTCCTGACCTCAGGTGATCCACCCGCCTCGACCTCCCAAAGTGCTGGGATTACAGGTGTGAGCCACCACACCCGACTTCTTTTTTATTTTTTTGAGACAGAGTCTCACTCTGTTGCCTAGGCTGGAGTGCAGTGGCGCAATCATGCCTCACTACAGCCTCAACCTTCAGGGCCAAAATGATCCTTCTGCCTCAGCCTCCTGGGTAGCTGGGACTACAGGTGCCCCCCATCTTGCCTCACTTTCTTCCGCTTCTCTATGAGACATGCCGCTCCAGGCCCACGGGACTCCCCACCGTGTCTCAATCATGCCTCAGGGCCTTCGTGTTTGCTGTTCCTCAGATACCTACAGGGCTTGCTCCCTTGTCACCTTTCCTCATCTCTGCCCAACAGCACTTTCTCAGTGTGGCCTGTCCTGACAACCCCGTCTCATATTCCAGTTCTGCTTTATTTTTGCCCGAAAGTAAATTCTGTCTACAGGATTTTCTAGAATACAAGCTCCATGAGGAAAGGGATCTTTCTGGTTCACAGCTGTATTCCCAGGACCTGGAATACATGAGGAGGGCAGGTCACTTGAGGTCGGGAGTTCAAGACCAGCCTGGTCAACATGGTGAAATCCCATCGGTGCTAAAAATATAAAAATTACCCAGCACATAGTAGATGCTCAGTGACTATCTGCTGCTAATGAATGAACGGTTTTACAGATGAAGAAACTGAGCTTCACTGGGAGGCGGAGGTTGCAGTGAGCCGAGATCACGCCACTACACTCCAGCCTGGGCGATAAAGTGAGACTCTGTCTCAAAAAAAAAAAAAAAAAAAAAAAAAAAAAATCAGAGAAAAGAAAAAGAAACTAAGCTGGGCACAGTGGCTCACCCCTGTAATCCCAGCACTTTGGGATGCCAAGGTGGCTGGATCACCTGAGGTCAGGTGTTCGAGATCAGCCTGGCCAACATGGTGAAACCCCATCTCCATTAAAAATACAAAAAAAGGCTAGGCGTGGTGGCTCACGCCTGGAATCCCAGCACTTTGGGAAGCCGAGGCAGATGGAACACCTGAGGTCAGGAGTTTGAGACCAGCCTGGCCAACATAGTGAAACCCTATCTCTAATAAAAATAAAAAGTTAGCCAGGTGTGGTGGCACACCCCTGTAGTCCCAGCTACTTAAGAGGCTGAGGCAGGAAAATCGCTTGAACCCAGGAGGCGGAGGTTGCAGTGAGCCGAGATCATGCCATTGCACTCCAGCCTGGGCGACAGCAAGACTCCATCTCAAAAAAAAAAAAAAAAAAAAGAGGGCCGGGCATGGTGGCTCACGCCTGTAATCCCAGCACTTTGGGAGGCTGAGGCGGGCAGATCATGAGGTCAGGAGTTTGAGACCAGCCTGGCCAACGTGGTGAAACCCTGTCTCTACTGAAAATACAAAAATTAGCCGGGCATGGTGGTGTGCACCTGTAGTCCCAGCTACTCGAGAGGCTGAGGCAGAAGAATTGCTTGAACCCAGGAGGTGGAGGTTGCAGTGAGCTGAGATCGTGCCACTACACTCCAGCCTGGGTGACACAGTGAGACTAGTCTCAAAAAAAGAAAAGAAAGAGAAAAGAAAAATAAACTGAGGTTCAGACAGGGGCGGTGGTTTGCCTGAACAGACCAAACCAGTGAGGGTCGGTGGCATGAGTGAAACCTCCATGGTTTGATATCAGCACCCTGGTCACACTGTCACACATTTCCTGCCTGTGCCTTCTTACTGCCCCCAAGCTGGAAATGTCACAAGGAAGTGACTTCACTAGGAATCAATGGGGCAGGTTGATAATGTTACAGATGACAAAACTGAGACCCCAGGACTGGGCATGGTGGCTCACGCCTGTAACTCCAGCACTTTGGGAGGCTGACACAGGTGGATCGCTTGAGCTCAGGAGTTCGAGGCCAGCCTGGCCAACATGATGAAACCCCATCTCTACTAAAACTACAAAAAATTAGCCGGGCGTGGTGGCGGTCGCCTGTAGTCCCGGCTACTCGGGAGGCTGAGGCAGGAGAATGGCATGAACCCGGGAGGTGGAGCTTGTAGTGAGCTGAGATAGTGCCAGTGCACTCCAGCCTGGGCGACAGAACGAGATTCTGTCTCAAAAAAAAAAAAAATGAGCCAGGTGTGGTAGTGGGCGAAGGAGCAAGACTCCATCTCAAAAAAATAATAAAAAAAAAGAGGGCTGGGCACTGTGGCTCATGCCTGTAATCCCAGCACTTTGGGAGGCTGAGGCGGGCAGATCACAAGGTCAGGAGTTTGAGACCAGCCTGGCCAACATGGTGAAACCCCATCTCTACTGAAAATACAAAAATTAGCTGGGCATGGTGGTGCGCACGTGTAGTCCCAGCTACTCGAGAGGCTGAGGCAGGAGAATTGCTTGAACCCAGGAAGTAGAGGTTGCAGTGAGCCAAGATCGCGCCACTATACTCCAGCCTGGGCAACAGAGTGAGATTGTCTCAAAAAAAAAAAAAAAAAAAAAAAAAAGACTGAGACTCTAGGAGAAACACGGGACCCAAAGCATGCAGCTGGGAGTGGGCTGGGCCAGGGGCCGGAGCGAGGGCTGCTGACCAAAGCTGTTTGCGCACGGCTTGGCCTTTGAGGGTTTCCACGTTGAAATTGTTGGTCCGCGCTGGCATGATGAAGAAGGCAACCACTGTCTGCTCGCTGCCGTTCACCTGCGCAGAAAGAAAGGAGGGGGAGGCCAGGATCATGTGGGGGAAGCCTGGAACCAGCCAGCCTTTCTGCCAAGACCACTGGGATCCTGCCATACCCCTTCCTGTCAAGGAGAATTATAGGACAGTCCCCACCTGGACTCTGACCTTCTTTCTGGGTCTCTATACTCCCCTCACAGCCCCCCACCACACGCAGGGGCTTTCCTACCCCCATCTGCCTGGCTTCTTGGGTTTCTGTTCTGTTATTTTTTGTTTTGTTTTGTTTTTGAGACAGCGTCTTTTTCCGTCACCCAGGCTGGAGTGCAGTGATGTGATCTCGGCTCACTGCAACCTCCACCTCCCGGGCTCACGTGATCCTCCCCGTTCACCCTCCCGAGTAGCTGGGACTACAGGTGTGAGCCACCATGCCTGGCTAATTTAATTTTTGTATTTTTTGTAGAGATGGGGTTTCACCATGTTGCCCAGGCTGGTCTCCATCTCCTGGGCTCAAGTGATCCACCCGCCTTGGCCTCTGAAAGTGTTGGGATTACAGGCGTAAGCCACTGCACCTGGCTGTTCTCCCTAGTTATAAACTGCTTTGCTTACCCTCCCTCTGTCCCCTCATAGCCCAGGCCTCACTCTGAGCAGATAGTTGAGCCGAGCCAAGGCCTCCAGGAAGACGTCGGCACCCTTGTTGGAGAACTCATAGCGGCCGGCGATAAAGAAGTACAAGGTCTTGTCCAAGTTGAAGTCCAGATGCCTAAAGAACCCACAAGGCACGGTAAAGCCCAAAGCCCTCACCCGCTAGCCCTGGCCTCAAAACTACAAATCCCAGAAGTTACGGGTGGGGGGCAGAGGATGTCTTAGGTAATACAGAGGCATCATGGGGCCTCCTGGGAGTTGTAGTTCTTCTCTTTAGATGGATATTTCCTTTAATCCTCAGCCCATTGTTCCGGCGCTCAAGAATTAAGGAGGCCGAATACCCAGGTGCCCCCTCCCTCAGACCCAGGAGTCTGGGCCCCCAGCTGCCCCCTCCCCCAGACCTAGATGGTTAGGCTCCCAACGCCCTCCTCTCTTAAGACCTAGGTATATGCCCCACGTACCCATAAAAATGGCCCCGCACAAACTCCTGGATTCGAGCCTTGCTCTGAGCATGGAGGTTCTGGAACTCATGCATGGCAGAAAACTTCTTCACATTCAGCCCATTGGGGGTCACAATATCTGGGATTGGGGGTGAGGGTCCCATGTTTTATTTGTTCATTCAGATCAATGTTGTGGTCGAATGAATAAATGAAGAAAACACCCTTTGCCTTTTGCAATTTTTTTGTTTCAAGAGCGTTCCTATGAGGTCCCCCCTCCCGCCTTTTGTGTTTGTTTTTGGAGACAGGGTTTCTCTCTGTCGCTCAGGCTGGAGAGCAGTGGCACAATCATAGCTCATTGCATCCCTGACCTCCTGGGCTCAAGCAATCCTCCCTCCTCAGCCTCCCGAGTAGCTGGCACTACAGGCGTGCACTACCACACCCGGCTAATTTATTGATTTTACTTTTGTAGTGATGGGGTCTTGTCATGTTGCCCAGGCTGATCTCAAACTCCTGGCTTCAAGCAGTCTTCCTGCCCTGGCCTCCTAAAGTGCTGGGATTACAGGTGTGAGCCACCATGCCTGGCCAGTTCCCTTGGTGACACACATACCCTGACTCCAAGATGCCTTCTTGCCTAATATTACTTGCTTAGGTTCACAAGCACAAGTATAAGTCTCCTCAGCTACCGCAAATGGCTAACAGGGATCTGATCCACACTGGTGATTCTGGGAAAGTTGTAGTTCTTTTGTTTTCTCTTGGCCCACCCTGAGATGGAAATGATTAAACATCCCCGAAGTCCTGCTTCTCCTAGGATATATCCTCTACTTCCAAGCTTCTTACAGGGACCTAATCATTTCTTCTCCTCATAGAAATTAAAGTATATCAACGAAAAACTACAACCCCCATCAGCACCTAGGGCAAAGTTCTGGAACATATGGCGCTAACCAGTCAAAGGCTTTCTGGGAGTTGTAGTTCTCACCTTATACGCACTGAGAACGGATACTAAGGGCTGGGAAGAATGCCCAGTTCCGACCTAACCTTTCTCAAAAGCAAAGTCCACTGATCTTCCATTCCCTTTCATAAGACCAATCTACATTAGCCAATTACAGAATTTTATCATATCTGAAATTAATATGAAAGAAATTATACCTCCCATTAGCCTCCAGAGTATATAGTCAGAGAGCCTCAAATACAGGTCACCACCCCCACAGCCTTCTGGAAGCTGTAGTTCTCTATTCTTCAGGAAAAAAAATTGTAACTGATGGTCCCCAGCTTAGGACTTAGGATGGTCCAAGTTATGATTTTTCTTTTCGAGACAGAGTTTCGCTCTTGTTGTCCAGGCTGGAGTGCAATGGTGCAATCTTGGCTCACTACAACCTCTGCCTCCTGGGTTCAAGAGATTCTCCTGCCTCAGCCTCCGGAGTAGCTGGGTGGCTGGGATTACAGGCGCCTGCCACCATGCCCAGCTAATTTTTGTATTTTTGGTAGAGAGGGGGGTCTCACAATGTTGGCCAGGCTGGTCTTGAGCACATGACCTCAGGTGATCTGCCCACCTCAGCCTTCCAAAGTGCTGGGATTACAGGTGTAAGCCACTGCGCCCAGCCAAGTTATGATTTTTCAACCTTATGATGGTGTGAAAGTTACACACATCCACACGTGTCCAATTTTGGATTTTGTGAGATATTCAACACTTTTTTTTTTTTTTTTTTTTTTGAGACAGAGTCTTACTCTGTCATCCAGGCTGGAGTGCAGTGGTGCAATCTCAGCCCACTGCAACCTCTGCCTCCCGGGTTCAAGTGATTCTCCTGCCTCAGCCTCCCGAGTAGCTGGGATTACAGGCACCCACCACCACGCCTGGCTAATTTTTGTATTTTTAGTAGAGATGGAGTTTCGCCATGTTGGCCAGGCTGGTCTCGATCTCCTGACCTCGTGATCTGCCCGCCTCGGCCTCCCAAAGTGTTGGGATTACAGGTGTGAGCCACTGCACCCGGCCTATTCAACACTTTATGACAAAATAGGTTTGTATTAAAATTAGCCAGGCATGGTGGCGGGCGCCTGTAGTCCCAGCTACTTGGGAGGCTGAGGCAGGAGAATGGCGTGAACCTGTGAGGTGGAGCTTGCAGTGAGCTGAGATAGCGTCACTGCACTCCAGCCTGGGCGACAGAGCGAGACTCCATCTCAAAAATAAATAAATAAATAACAACAAAATAAAATAAAACAGATTTGCATTGGATGATTTTGCCCAGTCGTAGGCTAACATAAAGTGTTCTGGGCACATTTAAGGTATACTAGCCTAAGCTATGATGTTCAGTAGGTTAGGTGTATTAAATGCATTTTTTTATTTTTTGAGACAGGGTCTCACTGTGTCACCCAGGCTGTGACAGGGTCTTTCCAGGCCACCCAAATCATGCAATGGCACGATCACAGCTCACTGCACCGTTGACCTCTTAGGCTCGAGCAGTCCTCCCACCTCAGCCTCCTGAGTAGCTAGGGATACAGGCACACACCACAATGTCTGGTGAATTTTTTAGACAGGGATTCGCCGTGTTGCCCAGACTGGTCTCAAATTCCCGGGCTCAAGGGGTTCTCCTGCCTTGGCCTCTCAAAGTGCTGAGATTACAGGTGTGAGCCACCGTGCCCAGCCGAAATACATTTTCGGTTGATGCTATTTCAGCTTACAGTGGGCTTCTTGGGATGAGGAGCAACTGGCTTTGGCATAGACAGCTGCCTACCTCATTCACATCTGGGGACTTCAGCCCAGCCCCTACCTGGTTTCCTCTTGAGCAAGTACTGTGCCTCGATGGCGGTGATCTGGGACACAGTAGTGAAGACGTGAGCGCAGTGGGCTGCCGCCCTTTCCATGCAGTAGCGGTGATAGATCTGCCTCTCCCCTGCTTCCTTGTCCACGTTGAACTGCGTGGAGGGGACAGCAGTCTGGTTAGAAGGACTGGGGAGAAGACTCTGGAGGTCCAGACACTGGGGTCCTAAGAGAAATTGGTGCTGGGGGCTGGATTCCTGGGTCTGAGGTAGGAGGGGTCTGGGGACTTGGACTCCTGGATCCTGGGAGAAGAGGGGGCGCCATCCCCTTGGGCCCCCCAGAGCTTTGGGTTTCCCTGGCATCCTCGCGGTCCCCCATCTGCCACGGTCCCAGCTCACGTTCTCCAGGTTGTTGTAGAAGTCCACGGCACCGGCACACAGGTAGCGCCCCAGCAGCGTGGCATGGGTGGTGAAGATGGTTGCTACAGGCAGTCGCCGGGCACGACACAGGCAGAGTCCAATGCCTGCCAACCACTCATGGAAGTGAGCAACCACGTGTAGCTTCTCCTCACTCTGCGCCAGGAACTGTGGGCAACAGGGACAGGGCCGCTGTCTCCACGAGTGTTGGGAAGAGAATCGGCAATCCCCAGTAGGGACAAGGACTCGGGGAGAGGTAAATCTGTCACCACTACTGCACAGAGTGGGCAGCGGCCCACTGCAGCAATCCCAACCGGACAGGGACCTGTAAATCCCTGAGGCAGCCCAGGCTGGTCTTGAACTTCTGGGCTCAAGTGACTGCCTCCTCAGGGGTTGACAGGAACTGAGGATTTTTTGGCCAACCATCTAAGTCCTGGCAGGGTTAGATTGGACAGACTGAAGTTTTCATGTCCCCAGGTCCTGGACATAGTCTCTAAAGACCCCTTGTCTCAAGGGTACGCTGTCTGCACCCAACATTGGCAAAAGGACTACAACTCCCAGAATGCCACAGGAGCAGCCAGTTCCTGAATTATTTGTCCCAGGGCATGAGAAATTAAGCTGCTTTTTTTTTTCTTTTTTCTTTTTTTTTTTTTTTTGAGACAGTGTCTCACTCTGTGGCCAGGCTGCAGTGCCGTGATGCGATCTCAGCTCACTGCAATTCCCGCCTCCCAGGTTCAAGCAATTCTCCTGTCTCAGCCTCCCAAGTAGCTGGGATTTGGGATTACAGGTGCCCACCACCACGCCCAGCTAATTTTTTTGTATTTTTAGTAAAGACGAGGTTTGGCCATCTTGAACTCCTGGCCTCAGGTGATCTTCCCCCATCGGCCTCCCAAAGTGCTGGGATTACAGGCATGAGCCACCGTGCTCAGCCTGGAAACTAAGCTTCTTGAGCCTTTTAAAACCTAGAAGGGGGTCAAAACCAGGTCAGGCTGGGGATTCATAAGCATCCAGGGCAGCATCTGAGAGCTGAGTCCAGCGATATCACACTAGAGAACTACAACTCCCAGAATTCCTCGGGCAAGCCCGCCAGCCTCACTTTGAGCTAGAAACCCTACGCTTGGAAGACTGGAGTAAATGAAGTTGGCATCGAGAGTAGAGCCTGGGCCCCTGGATGTCCATGTCCTCAAAGGCCAGAGCTAATCCTTGGATTAAAGGACCCTATGACTCCCAAAATGCCCAGGGAGAAGCCCATCCTCTGGCTCAGGGGCTGATGGTCATTGTAGTTTCAGGTATGGGTGGAACGTGTCAGACGGGGCCTACCTCACCCAGGAACCAGGTGGTCAGAAAGCCAAAGAGGACAGCGTCGTTGGCCTCGCGGTCGTACCACGGCACCCCGATGTTGCAGGTATCCCAGAGCTCTCCCTTCCAGCGCTCCAGGGCCCAAGCTGAGGCACCCACGTCCAGGAGCACCACCAGAGGGCCTCCCTCGATCAGCCAGCGCCCGAAATACACCTGGGATGGGGTGGGGGAGGCACCATAGGGAGGTTCTGGGCTTCAACCTCATATCTGCGTGCATCTGTGGTTCTCCCATTTGCAGGCAGATGTCTAGACTTAAGCCTCAGCTCTCTTACCTTCTGGTTCCATATCTGCTACTAATTTCTCACCTGCTGCCTTAGCCTTACTTCTCTATTTGCATGATTTATTCCTGCTACACATTTTTTCCATCTCTGTTGCAATATTTTCCCTGCCCCCTGCTTACTTACTTTCTTTCTTTTTTTTGAGATGGAGTCTCGCTCTGTGGCCCAGGCTGGAGTGCAGTGGCACAATCTCAGCTCACTGCATCCTCTGCCTCCCGGGTTCAAGCAATTCTCCTGCCTCAGCCTCCCAAGTAGCTGGGATTACAGGCACCCACCCCCACACCCGGCTAATTTTTTTTTTTTTTCTTGAGATGGAGTCTGGCTCTGTTGCCCAGGCTGGAGTGCAGTGGCATGATCTCGGCTCATTGCAAGCTCCGCCTCCCGGGTTCACGCCATTCTCCTGCCTCAGCCTCTCAAGTAGCTGGGACTACAGGGGCCCGCCACCACGCCCGGCTAATTTTTTTTGTATTTTTAGTAGAGACGGGGTTTCCCCATGTTAGCCAGGATGGTCTCGATCTCCTGACCTCATGATCCGCCTGCCTGGGTGTCCCAAAGTGCTGGGATTACAGGCGTGAGCCACCACATCCAGCCTCCTGTTTAATTCCTATAACTGCTACCCTTCTCTTACTCGCTGCCTCCTTTCTCTGCTTATAACCACATATGTCACATGTCCTGTGTCTATGCCCCCACTGCCCTGTCTGGCCACTCTGCAAATCATTTCTCCTACCTGCTGCCTTGTTTCTGTACTTGCTGCCACCTTTCTCTTACCAACCATCTGCATCTCCTACTCTTTTCTTTCTGATGCTAATTCCTTCCATGGGATGCTGCTTTTTTGTTTTAAGAGAGAGTCTCGCCCTGTTGCCCAGGCTGGAGTGCAGTGGTATGAACATGGTTCACTGCAGCCTCAACCTCCCTGGCTCAGTCTATCCTCCCACCTCAATTCCTACAGGCGTGGGCCTCCATGCCAGGCTGATTTTTTAATTTTTTGTGGAGATGGGGTCTCACTATGTTGCCCAGGCTGATCGTGAACTGCGTTCAAGCAGTTTTCCTGCTTAGCCTCCCAAAGTGTTGACGTTAGAAGTGTGAGCCACCAAACCAGGCTCTTTTTTATTTTCAGAGATAGGGTCTTGCTCTGTCCTCCAGCCTGGAATGGAGTGGTGCAATTATGGTTCACTGAAGCTTCGACCTCCCAGACTCAAGCAGTCCTCCCACCGCATGCGGCTTCCCACGTAGCTGGGACCACAGGCACACGGTATCACATCCCGGCTAATTTTTAAATTTTTTGTAAGGACAAGGTTTCACCATGCTGCCTGGGCTGGTCTCAAACTCCTGGCCTCAGCCTACCAAAGTGCTGGGATTACAGGCGTGAGCTACTGCACCCAGCCTGTAATGATTCTCTTACTGTTCATGCTGCCACTTTTCTTCCCCATGATGCCTTGTTTCTGTTCCTTTCGTCACATATCTGTCACCTGCGACCTCTCTCCTCTATCCATAGGCCCATTTTGTAGTCCACAGCCTGCCTGCCTCCTTCCTTCTTTCCTTCCTTCCTTCCTTTCCTTCGTTCCTTTCCTTCCTTTCCTTCCTTCCCTCCCTCCTTCCCTCCCTCTCTCCTTTTTCTTTCTTCCTTTTTTTTTTTTTTTTGACAGGGTCTCACTCCGGTCGCCCAGGCTGGAGTGCAGTGGTGCAATTATGGCTCACTGGACCGGGCGCGGTGGCTCACGCCTGTAATCCTAGCACTTTGGGAGGCCGAGGCAGGCGGATTGCCTGAGCTCAGAAGTTTGAGACCAGCCTGGGCAACACGGTGAAACCCTGTGTCTACTAAAATACAAAAAATTAGCCGGGCGTGGCGGCATGCACCTGAGGTCCCAGCTACTTGGGAGGCTGAGGCAGGAGAACTGCTTGAACGCGGGAGGCGAAGGTTGCAGTGAGTCGAGATTGTACCACTGCACTCCAGACAGAGCGACAGAGCGAGATTCTATCTCAAAAAAAAAAAAATCGGCTCACTACAGTCTCCACATCCCATCCTCCCACCTCAGCCTCCTGAGTAACTGGGATCACAGGCACACACCATCATGCCTGGGTAATTTTTTGTATTTTTAGTAGAGACAGAGTTTCACCATGTTGCCCAGGCGGGTCAGGAACCCCTGGGCTCAAGCTATCCTCTCACCTCGGCCTCCCAAAGTGCTAGGATTCCAGGCATGAGCCACCGCCCTCGGCCACGCCACACATTTCTAACATAGCCCATCCTCTGTCCGTGCCTTGGAGCTGCATTTTTCTAGCCACTGCCGTGTTTCTAAAACTTGCTGTCTCACTTCTGCCTCTGCCACATTTCTCCAGTTGGCTGTTTTCCTCCCTGAGACCATGGCCTTGGTTCTGGGCCTGCTGCCACAGCAGCGGAGAAGCAGCCCCGCTCCTCGCCGACCTGGCTTTTTGCTGCCCGGAGCCTCGCTCTGAGGTCCCTCCCCCTCCCAGCTGTTGTCTGCCCTTTTGCTGGGGGGGGCTATTCTTAGGCCCCCAGCACGTGGGAAGCAGCTGCCCTCAGGAAGGGACTGGGCTGTTCTGGGTTCCCTCAGGGACACAGTCGGGCCTGAATGGATTCCAGACCCCACCGCAAACCAGAGGCTGTGAATGAGAGGAACCACAGTGCCTCTCCATCCCCAGCCTGGACCTGTCTGTCCCTTAGCCCTGCCGCCTGATGGCTTTCTTCTTGGACAACAGCGTGTCTCTTTCAATCTTCATCCTGGGGCCCTGGAACTCCCCCTCCTCTCTAATCCCTGATCTGCCCATCTCAGACTCTGTCCTGTGGGTCTGTCCGCTGACCTCTCCTCTCTTCCCTGATACTCCATGCTTCTCTCTCCTTCTAGGACTGACTTTCTGAAACATCTGGCGGCCTCTCTTCTGTCCCTAGTCTGTCTATTACTCTTGCCCGTGGCTCCATCCACCCTTCTCCCTTGGTCTGCCTGTCCCCCTCACTCTCCAAGCTTGGCTGTTAGTAACAATAATGACGATGATCATAATAACAATGACAATCACCGCCCACATACTGTGCTACCTTCTTGCCAAGAACTCGACTAACCACTTTATCCTTGTTAACTGTTTCCTCCTCCCAGCACCTCTAGAAGGTAGATGCTATTAGCATGTTCATTAGCCAAGGACACACAGGCAGCAAGTGGAGGGTGAACTTGAACTTCAGGCTCCAGAATCCTGCTCCTTCCCGACCCCAGGCCCACTTCTCCCCAGCTCTGCCTGGCCGGCTGGCATTCTTTTCTGAGACAGAGTCTTGCTCCGTCTCCCAGGCTGGAGTGCAGTGGCCCAATCGCAGCTCACTGCAACCTCCGCCTCCCGGGTTCAAGCGATTCTCCTGCCTCAGCCTCCCGAGTAGCTGGGATTACAGGCGCCCGCCACCACACCCAGCTAATTTTTGTATTTTTAGTAGAGACGGGGTTTTGCCATGTTGACCAGGCTGTCTTTCGATCTTGCTCTCTTTCTCTCTGGGTCTGAGGACCTTGGCCTCTTGGATCTCCATCTCAGTCTGTCACATACTTGCCATCTGTCTGTCCATTCGCCCATGTCTAGGATCCACCCACCCACTTCCAGGCCCTGCATCTGTCTGGGTGTCCTATCACGCCTCCTTCCTATGTCCAAGCCTGCCTTGCTCTCTGGCTGGGGCTGTCCACCCTGCCCGCTCTCCGTCACTGGCTCCCACACCAATGGCAGGCTGTCCACTCGCTTCTGCCCTGGACTGGGCCATGTCCCACCTTGCAGCCCTTGCTGTTCATGGAATCCAGTGTCCTCTTCAGGGCCGGGGTGGGGGCCTCCAGCAGTTCCACCTGGGTCCTCACGCCCTGCTCCGTGTACGGCCCCACCAGGAAGTAGTTGTCGCCCCATTCGTCCCCCGTCACCTTCGCCTTCGTCTGCAGCACCGTGTAGATGCCACCCACTGTGGGCCCAAGCGTGTAAGGGCAGGCCCCGGCCGAGGTCCATAGTTCTGGGACCTGGGGTGGGGTGGGCCGGGGATGTAGGGGGCACTCAGGCCCCAGACCCCTAGCTCAGGGGGAAGAGGGGACTGGGAGCCCGTAGTTTGGAGTAGGGGTTAGAGGCTTGGATGAAGGGAACGGGGGGCTGGGGGGCAGTCCTCCGGGGTCTAAGGGAGAAGGGGGCTGGGGTCAGGATCCTGAGGGAGGAGGGGGCTCAGGCTAGACTTCTGGGTCTGAGAGAGAAGGGGCTGGGTGCCGGGACCCCTTGGTCTGAAGGAATTAGGGACTGTGGCTCTAAGGATGGCAGAGCTGAGGACTACCCGGACTCAGGTTCCCGAGTTCCCAGCTCACAGGAGCTGGGTTTAAATCGCAGCCAGGCTCCAAAACCCGGTGAGGGAGACCTCCTCATGGCCAATCCAGCTTCTTACCATTGCCCAAGAGAAGCCTGCATGGTCATTCCCTGCCCCCAGGGACCTCGCTGACCTGCCTCCCAATTTCCTCTCCCTGACTAGGGACACCAGCATGCAGGGCTCTTCCTCTCCCAAGACCCCATCCCAGACCCAGGAGCCCCAGTCCCCAGCCTCCTCCCCTCCTGGAGCCCAGGCCCTGGCGATACCCGGCTGTGTGTTCACGGGCCCCCTCTCCTCTTGGAAGACACAGTCCCTTTCCCCTCCAAGACCCAGCAAAGCAACCCCCCAGACCCTGCTCTTTGAGGTGTGAGATTGGCTTGTTCCTGGGGATTTCAGCCCCAGCCTTCTCCAAGGCCAGAACCTCAGCTTTCTGAAGCCCAAGACACAGAAATGCAGGCTCCTAGCCCCTCCCATCCTAGGGCCCAGCCCCTGACTAACTTAGGACTTCCCAGCCTTCCCCTATTCCAGTACGCATGTGTCCCAGGCCAAGGGCTCCTCTACTCCTAGGAACTAATAGCTCAGGCCCTCAGCTCCTTCAAAGCCCAGGCATTCAGGCCCACAAGCCTCTCCGACCCTAGTATCTAAGGATTACAGTCTCCAGCCCGTCCCATCTTTATTCTAAAGCAGCCAGGTCCTCAGGTCCTCCCACCGCCGCTCAGGCCTCCTATCTCCCAGTCAGCTCTCTCTCAAATCTGGAGTTTTATCCCCTAGACCATGTTGTTAGGGTCATAGGTCTGAAACCCAGGCAGCTTCCCAGGTTTGCACGCAGAAATCCCATCCCCCCATCCCCTTCCCTGTTCAGGACCCAGGTATCCAGTCTCTCGGAAGCCTCCCTCCAGGACCTAGGAGTCTCATTTTAGCGCCCTCTTCCCTAGGACCCAGAACCCGGGCTTCCAGCCTCCTTTCATCTTAAGTCAAACGAACCATCCCTCTCCCACCCACCTCCGGCCTCCCAGCCCCTCCTCAAGGACACAGGAGTCACAGCCTCCTTGCCCAGGTCCCAAGGGTTCCCCTAGTAGCCCCGTCCTCCTACAACTCATAGTTCCGGGCCCCCATCCACTACTGTCCTTCTCGTCAAGGGCCCCGACGCCTGGCGTGCTCACCCTTGTTAGCCACCTCCCAGGCCACTTCGAAGAGCACTGCGTTCTCCAGGTCGAATTCATCCTCCCAGTCCTCCAGTCCTGGCAGTGAGGACATGGACAAAGTGCGGTTTAAAGGCATGGCTGGTGCAGGAAGGGGGCTCCGGGGACCTCAAGGTAGGGACCCCGGAGGTGTCCAGGGAATGCACCAGGTAGGGTGCGGGGCCGAGTAGCTGGTGCCCGACAGGAAGCTTGCAAGACGCTCAGCTTCCTACTGCAAGACCGCACCCCCGCCCCGAAGCGTTCGGACCTAAGCAGAAGGCGGCCGCAGCGTCACTGAGCCCACCGGCTCCCCTGCAGTGAAACCTCGCCGCCGCCAGGAGGCGGTGGCCGCCCCCCCAACCAGCGCCATTGGCCCACGCCCGGGGGCGGGGATTTCCGCGTGTCCTCATTGGTGGTGGAACGGGTTGGAATCTCTATGTCCTGGCCCCGCCTCGGCCGTGAGACCTCCAGGGGGCGGAGCTTGCCGCTGCGCTCTACGGAAACGATTGGTCTTCAGCTCTGTCAATCTGAAGCTGGAGGCCTCAAAGTGGGGAGGAGGAGGAGGGTGGGATAAAGAGGAAAGGAGCGTGGAGGACGTGTGGTTACTCAAAGAACAGCTAAGAATTTTGCAATCGGCCTGAGCGGGGCGGTGGTGGGGCTGAGCAAAAGGAGGAGGAGCCAGGAGGCATTGGGAATGGACCCAGGAGTTCCGGACACCCGTCTTCCAGCGCAGCCTCGGTGTGGGGGCGGGGCCTAAAGTCCCGCCACGCCCCCACAAGATTTACATATTTATGAGGAACCATTGAGATCTTTGAAGAACCAGCTAGCCTAGAGGAGCCAGAACGTCTCGCTCCTCGCGCGTTTCCGTTTCCTCTAGGACTCTGGCGGTTGGTGAGCATCATGGCAACCGTTGTAAGTGTGGGTGCATGGAGGGTGAGGAGCGAGCTAGCAGTCTCGAGTTTGAGAGAGGAGGATGCTGGAGGCCCTGACTCCTGGGTCTGAGGGAGGGGGCATCTGGGGGTTCAGACTCCTGGGTCTGAAGGAGGAGGAAGCTCGGCCTCCCAGATCTAGGGGAGAAGAGGACATGGGGGCTGGACTTCTGGATCTGAGGCGGGGAGGGGGCTGGGATCCTGGAATCTCAGGTCTGGCCCCATCGTGCTATAGGAACTCCAACTTTCAAAATCCTCTTGGCGCAACGGCCGGTTCCGCAGTCCTTGGCGCCAGTGTGTGATGAGGGGGGTTGTAGGACCTTGCGCTTCGAGCCATTTGGGAGCCTTGGATTGTTAGTGGTGCCAATGGCACTTGAGGTCCAAGCTGGAAGCACAGGCAGGTACCTGTTCTGTGTGTCTGAGAGCGCGAGGGCGCCTAGTGAGCCTTTAGTGGGAAGAAATTGTCGAGGAACAAGAGAGTCTTAGTGGAGAGGACTAAAGGATTAGGGACCCAGAAATCGGGATCTTGTCATGCTACCGTTTTGGCCATTTTCATATTTCCAATATTTCACACGGGCTGTGTCTCAGTGTAAATGCTGAATAAATTATCACTTGAATATTTGAATGAATGAATACATGTGAATGAAGGAGAGGCCAGGAAACTAGGCCTGGCACCTGCTCAATTACCTGAATAAAGAAGTGATTTTGGCTTGGCGTGGTGGCTCATGCCTGTAATCCCAGCACTTTGGGAGACCGAGGTGGGCGGATCACTTCAGGTTAGGAGTTCTTGGCCAACATGGCGAAACCCCATCTCTATTAAAAATACAAAAATTAGCCAGGTGTGGTGATGCAGGCCTTGTAATCCCAGCTAGTCAGAAGGCTGAGGCAGGAGAATCGCTTGAACCTGGGAGGCAGAAGTTGCAGTGAGCCAAGATCGCGCCACTGCATTCCAGCCTGGGCGACAAAGCGAGACTCTGTCTCCAAAAAAAAAAAAAAAAGGTGATGTGACCTGAACTTAGGGACTGGGCTGGGCTTACAGGTGCTTCAGTTTCCATGATGAGCCCAGTCAAGATGGAGGAAGGGAGGGGGAGAAAGTTGTTGGTAGCTGGGGATGAGATTTGAGTCTGTTGCTATCACCAGGGCAAGGAGGAGGAGGAGGTGGATGGGGAAGTAGAAGAGGAAGGCTATGACCAGAACTACTGTGGAGAAAGTATTGGAGTATGAGGGGATGGTGGGTGCTGAGTTTTGAAATGACCTTGGTTTTCATGGGGCCAGTGGGCAGCAAGGTTTTGGAGAGACTTATGGTGAAAGAGAAAGTCTTTGTAGGAGACAGTCCTTGGTAAGGGGCCTGTTTATGTTGAGAGAGCTAAATTTGGGATTCCTGGATTCATGTATTTTTTGTGGGGTGGGGATGCCTAGTCTTCTGCTTGTAGTCTGGGGGTAATGTTCTATGCTCCTGGGTTCCAGCTTCCTATAGGAGACAGTAGGTGGGAAGGTTCACACAGTGACAGGGAAAGCTTGTGACCATTGATGGCCAGAAAGTCTAAATGATTGGCTCCAGAGGGAGGAGGCTTCCTCTGGGCTAGATAACTGCATGTCCTCTCTGGGGGAAGAAGAGAAGAAAGACCTGTGGGCTGGGCACCGTGGCTCACGCCTGTAATCCCACACTTTGGGAGGCCGAGATAGAAGGATTGCTTGAGCCCAGGAATTTAAGACTAGCCCTGGCAACATAGCGAAACCCTGTCTTTACAAAAAAATAAGAAAATTAGGCCGGGCGCGGTGGCTCACACCTGTAATCCCAGCACTTTGGGAGGCCGAGGCGGGCAGTTCACGAGGTCAGGAGTTCGAGAGCAGCCTGGCCAATATGGTGAAACCCCGTCTCTACTAAAAATACAAAAAAAATTAGCCAGGCGTGGTGGCACATGCCTGTAACAGTCCCAGCTACTCTGGAGGCTGAGGCAAGAGAATTGCTTGAACGCGGGAGGCCAAGTTTGCAGTGAGCTGAGATCATGCCACTGCCCTCCAGCCTGGGTGACAGAGTGAGGCGCTGTCTCAAAAAAAAAGAAAAGAAAATTAGCCAAGTGTGGTGGGACACACCTGTAGTCCCAACTACTTGGGAGGCTGAGGTGGGAGGATTGCTTGAGCCTGGGAGGTGGAGGCCACAGCAGTCCAGCCTGGGTGACAAAATGAGATCTTGTCTCAAAAAAAAGAAAAAACACAAACCTGTGGGAAGGAAGGAGAGTTGGGGATGGTTGGCCTCGGTTAGCGTGCTAGCTTCTTAGGCTTCCTTTTCCTTATGAGAAATTATGAACTGTTCCGAAGTGTCAGAAAATAATGTAACAGACATGCAAAGATCTACCATCCAGGATTGTTTTTTTGTTTTTTCTTTTTTTCAAGACAGAGTCTCACTCTGTCTCCCAGGCTGGAGTGCAGTGCTGTGATCTTGGCTCCCTGCAGCCTCTGCCTCCCTCCCATGTTCAAATGATCCTCCTGCCTCAGCCTCCCGAGTAGCTGGGACTACAGGTGCACGTCACCACGCCCAGCTAATTTTTGTATCTGTGTGTGTGTGTGTGTGTTAGTGATAGAGTCTTGCTCTGTCGCCCAGGCTGGAGTGTAGTGGCGCGATCTCTGCTCGCTACAACCTCCGCCTCCTGGGTTCAAGCAATTCTCCTGCCTCAGCTTCCCAAGTACCTGGGATTACAGGCGCCTGCCACCACGCCCAGCTAATTTTTTGTATTTTTAGTGTAGACTGGGTTTCACCATGTTGGCCAGGCTGGTTTCGAACTCCTGACCTCAAGTGATCCACCTGCCTTGACCTCCCAAAGTGCTGGGATTACGGGCATGAGCCACCGTGCCTGACCTAATTTTTGTATTTTTAGTAGAGACAGGGTTTCACCATGTTGGCCAGGCTGGTCTCGAACCCCTGACCTCAAGTGATTTGCCTGCTTCAGCCTCCCTAAGTGCTAGTATTACAGGTGGGAGCCACTACGCCCAGCCTGTTTTTTTTTTTTTCTTAATAGCTTTATTGAGATAGAATTCACGTACTACGTAATTCACCCATTTAAAGTATACAGCTCAGTGTTTTCTAGTATATTCACAGAGTTGTGCAGCCGTTTCCACAGTCAATTTTAGAACATTGTCATCACCCCAAAAAGAAACCCCATGCCTCTTACCTGTCACCGCTAATCCTTCCATACCTCCTGTCTTCAGTTCTAGGCAGTCACTAATCTTTCTCTGTATATGCATTTGTCTATTGTGGCTACTTCATGTAGATGGAATCATACCATATGTGTCTTTCGTGTGTGGCTTCTTTCAGTCAGTATAATGTTTTCAAAGTTCATCCACGTTGTAGCATGTATCAGAACTCCATTCCTGGCTGGGCGCAGTGGCTCACGCCTATAACCCCAACACTTTGGGGCGCCAAGGCAGGTGGATCACCTAAGGTCAGGAGTTCAAGACCAGCCTGGCCAACATGGTGAAACCCCATCTCTACTAAAAAATACAAAAAAAAATAGCCAGGTGTGGTGGCGGGCACCTGTAATCCCAGCTACTCGGGAGGCTGAGGCAGAAGAATCACTTGAACCCAGGAAGCAGAGGTTGTAGTGAGCCAAGATTGCGCCATTGCACTCCAGCCTGGGTGACAGAGTGAGACTCTGTCTCAAAAAAAAAAAAAAAAAAGAAAAAGAAAAAAGAACTCTATTCCTTTTTATGACTGAATAATATTCCGTTGCACAAATAGACCATGTTTTATTTCGCCATTCATCAGCTGATGGACATGTGGGTTGTTTCTATCTTTTGGCTGTTGTGAATAGTGCTGCTGTGAACACTCGTGTCCATGTTTTGTGTGGACTTCCGGGGGGGTCCTGAATTGTCCCGGGTGGTGTTTACTCACCTCCCTCCCCCATGTGAGAAGGGGTGGTAGCTGGCTCCTCTCTTTGGAGAACTGTCAACATGGGAGGCCTCGGTATATTCTTGTTGAATGAGCTCAGCACTTTAGAGTATCACTTATGCTAACCACAGACATTGAGTCCCGAGGTGAACAAGAGAGGCACAGGCCGTGCCCTTCATGGGACTCATGTCCACTGGAGCTGAGAATATTGATCCATCCATCTCCCTCAGGAATGTGAGATCACACGAGGAGATCAGGCTCCCAGGGAGGCCTTTCATCTGTCTGAATGTCTAGAGGTCCTAGAACTAGCCTGGCAGGGGTGGTGGTCGGAAAAGGCCACCCCTAGGGGGCAGCACTTGATCTAATTCAGTGAGAGGGCAGGGAGAGCAGTCTGGACTCAGGGGCCAGCATGTGCAAGGCCTGGTGGTTGAGAACTGGGGCCGCCTGGTACAAGGGATGCTGGGAAATTAGCAGGGGCCAGAGCATGTCCAGCTCCATGCCTGCTCCTCATTGGTGTCTGTTCTTATGGAGCTCACAGTTATTAGAAATGGGGAGGACTTGTCTGGGCACGGTGGTTCACACCTGTAATCCCAACACTTTGGGAGGCCTTGGCGGGCAGATCACTTGAGGTCAAGAGTTCGAGACCAGCCTGGCCAACCCCAGTAGAGATGGGCGAAACCCCATCTCTACTAAAAATACAAAAAAAAATTAGCCAAGTGTGGTGGTGTGTGCCTGTAGTCCCAGCTACTCAGGAGGCTGAGGCAGGAGAATCGCTTAAACCCAGGAGGCGGAGGTTGCAATGAGCTGAGATCGGGCCACTGCACTCCAACCTGGGTGACAGAGCAGACTCCGTCTCAAAAAATAAAAAATTTAAAAAAGGAATAAGGAGGACTTGGCCGGGCACAGTGGCTCATGCCCATAATCCCAGCACTCTGGGAGGCGAAGGCTGGTGTATCACTTGAGGCCAGGAGTTTGAGACCAGCCTGGCCAACATGGCAAAACCCCATCTCTACTAAAAATACAAAAATTAGCCAGGTGTGTTGACACACGCCTGTAATCCCAGCTACTCAGGAGGCTGAGGCAGAGAATTTCTTGAACCCAGGAGGCGGAGGTTGCAGTGAGCCGAGATTGGCCACTGCACTCCAGCCTGGGTGACAGAGCGAGACTTCATCTCAAAAAAAAAAAAAAGAAACGGGGAGGATTTCATTCATTCACCAAATAACCAAATATGTGCTGGACCCTGAGGACCAAGCTGTGGATGAGACAGACAGTCCTTGTCTTCCTGGGGCTCAACCAACCAGCCATTAGGCAGTGACAGGCAAGAGGGGTGGGGGTGACTGGTGCCTGACCCATCGCCTGCCTGTGAGGGGAAGGAGTGGAAAGGACCATCTCATGGGAGGGACAGAGGAGGGTTTGGTGAAAGCTGGGACCACACTAGTCCTCTGACACATCTTCTTGCACCCCCAGACAGCCACAACCAAAGTCCCGGAGATCCGTGATGTGACAAGGATTGAGCGAATCGGTGAGTGAATTGGGTCAGGAATAGGACCTAAGCCCTGCCTGCCATGTGCCCTGACAGAGCAAACCTGTTGAGGACCCCTAAGATGGAGAGGGAGGTGGCCTGCACACCAACTGCCCCCCTACTACCATTCCCCCACTTGCACTCTCTAATGGGGGAGGAGGATCCTCAGTTCCAGAGTTGGGTCAGATGATGCACTGAGGACCAGGCTGCTATCCTGGCTATCCTGGTGGGGTTCCCGGGTATATTTACCTGGAAGTCATAGATATTTACTGGGTGCTTTACTAGGTTTGGCCTCGTATACCCAGTACACACTGTGGGGTGAGTTCCCTGAGGGCAGGGCCAGGTCTGTCTCATTCCTAGCTGTGTCCCTAGCACAGGACCTGACAGAGCAGACGATCAAGAGATAACCATTGAATGCACGAGTTTGCGTCCTGTGGAACCCTTGCAGTAGCTGCATGAGGTGCATATTGTAACTGTTAGCTGAGGGAACTGAATTTTCAGAACAGCTAAATCACTGGCCCCGGCTCACACAGAGCAGGAAGTTGAGACGCAGTGAGGCCAGCAGGGTGCGCTCTCACAAAGAGCTTTACCGGCAGGGAAGAGCCCGCATTCATTCATGCAGCAGGCTCACTGATTCAGGGCCTCCGAGAAAGGCAGTAAGGGCTCCTGGCTGTGAACATGGGTTTTAGAAGCCCAGTGCTGGATTCCTGGAGCTTAGCTCTGCCACTTTTCCACCATGTGGCCAGGGACTAACTAGTTCCTCTCTGTGCCTCAGTTTCCTTATCTGCAAGATGAAGCTATGATAGTTCACCTCATCAGTTAATGTAAGATTCAGTAAGGTAGTTCATATAAAGCATTTTGGGTCTGTGTGCCAACACTGTTTCATCTATTAAAAGTGCCAGGGGACTGGGCACAGTGGCTCATGCCTGTAATCCCAGCACTTTGGAAGGCCGAGGTGGGCGGATCACCTGAGGTCAGGAATTTGAGACCAGCCTGGCCAACATGGTGAAACTTCGTCTCTACTAAAAATACAAAAATTTGCTGGGCATGGTGGCGCGTGCCTGTAATCCCAGCTACTCGGGAGGCTGAGGCAGGAAAATCGCTTGAATGAGGAGGTGGAGGTTGCAGTGAGCCAAGATCATGCCATTGCACTCCAGCCTGGGTGACAAGAGTGAAACTCTGTCTCTAAATAAATAAATAAATAAAAGTGCTGAGACTGGGCGCTGTAGCTCACGCCTGTAATCCCAGCACTTTGGGAGGCCAAGGTGGGTGGATCACCTGAAGTCAGGAGTTTGAGACCAGCTTGGCCAACATGGTGAAACCCTGTCTCTACTAAAAATACAAAAATTAGCCAGGCATGGTGGTGCCTGCCTATAGTCCCAGCTACTAGGGAGGATGGCGTGAACCTGGGAGGCAGAGGTTGCAGTGAGCCAGTATCGTGCCACTGCACTCCAGCTTGGGTGACAAGAGTGACTCCATCTCAAAAACAAACAAAAAGTGCCAAGTATGGCCGGGCATGATGGGTCATGCCTGTAATCCTAGCACTTTGAGAGGCAGAGTCAGGAGGACTGCTTGAATCAGGAGTTCAAAACCAGCCTGAGTCACATAGTGTGATCCTGTCTCTAAAAAAAAAAAATCAAAAAATTAGCTGGCAGTGGTGGTGCGTGCCTGAGTCCCAGCTACTTGGGAGAACTGCTTGAACCAAGGAGGTTCAGGATGTGGTGAGATGTGACTGCACCACTGCACTCCAGCCTGGGCGACAGTGAGACCCTCTCTCAAAAAATAAAAATAAAAAAATTTTTTTTTTTTTTGGAGATGGAGTCTCGCTCTGTCGCCCAGGCTGGAGTGCAGTGGCGCAATCTTGGCTCACTGCAAGCTCCACCTCCCGGGTTCATGCCATTCTCCTGCCTCAGCCTCCCGAGTAGCTGGGACTACAGGCGCCCGTCACCACGCCCGGCTAATTTTTTGTGTTTTTAGTGGAGACGGGGTTTCCCCGTGTTGGCCAGGATGGTCTCGATCTCCTGACCTCGTGATCCGCCCACCTCGGCCTCCCAAAGTGCTGGGATTACAGGCGTGAGCCACCACGCCTGGCCAAAAAACAATAAAAAATTAAAAAAAAAAAAAAAGATGAAGAGCCAAGCACTGCTTGTGAGCTGAGGACCCAGTAACTAGCTGCACCCAGGAGCCTCCCTTGGGGTGCTCACAGTCCACAGTCAAGCACTTGGGTCAGCAAATCTTTCTTTTTTTTTTTTTTTTTTTTTAAGATGGAATCTCATTCTGTCCCCCAGGCTGGAGTGCAGTGCCGCAATCTCGGCTCACTGCAAGCTCCACCTCCCGGGTTCATGCCGTTCTCCTGTCTCAGCCTCCCGAGTAGCTGGGGCTACAGGCGCCCGACACCATGCCCGTCTAATTTTTTATATTTTTAGTAGAGACGTGGTTTCACCATGTTAGCCAGGATGGTCTCAATCTCCTGACCTTGTGATTCACCCGCCTCGGCCTCCCAAAGTGCTGGGATTACAGGCGTGAGCCACCACGCCTGGACCCTAGTAAATCTTTCTTAAAGGGTCAGATGGTAAATCTTTCCGCTGTTGAAACTACTCAACTCTCCTCTTGCAGTGCGAAGGTAGCCACAGACAGTATATAAATGGCAGTGTTCCAATACAAAGATTTTTTGGTTGGTTTTTTTTTTTTTTTTTTTTTGAGATGGAGTCTCGCTCGCTGTGTTGCCCAGGCTGGAGTGCAGTGGGGCGATCTCAGTTCACTGCAACCTCCACCTCCCAGGTTTAAGCGACTCTCATGCCTCATCCTCCCGAGTACCTGAGACTACAGGTGGATGCCACCACGCCAGGCTAATTTTTGTATTTTTTAGTAGAGACGGGGTTTCACCATGTTGGCCAGGCTAGTCTCGAACTCCTGACCTCAGGTGATCTGCTTGCCTCTGCCTCCCGAAGTGCTGGGATTATAAGCGTGAGCCACTGCACCCAGCTCCAATAAAATTTTATTTGCAAAAACAGGTGGCTGGCCTCCAGGCTGAGGTTTGCTCAACCTTCATCTAATGTAAAGCATGGGAATCCCATCTTCCCCTCTTGCTGGCTGTGTGGCTGGGGCATGGGACCTAACCTCTCTGAGCTCCCTCCCCATTCATATCAATAGGTTCTGGGACTGTTGCCATTTTGATACCCAGAAGTGCTTTCAGGGTGATAGCAGCCAGGGCTCTTGTTTCATTTTATTTTGTTTTATTGAGACAGGTCTTGCTCTGTCACCCAGGCTGGAATGCAGTGGCACAATCTTGGCTCACTGCAACCTCCGCCTCCGAGGTTCAAGCAATTCTCCTGCCTTAGCCTCCTGAGAAGCTGGGATTACAGTCATCTGCCACCACGCCCAGCTAATTTTTGTATTTTTAGTAGAGACAGGTTTTCACCATGTTGGCCAGGCTGGTCTCGAACTTCTGACCTCCAGTGATCCGCCTGCCTCGGCCTCCCAAAGTGCTGGGATTATAGGCAGGAGCCACTGCGCCCGGCCCCAGCCAGGGCTCTTTTTCTGCAGGGTCATATGGAATAAACTGAGAACATGTGGGTGCTGTGTAAACCATAAACACGAAGTAATTGTGATCATTAGCCCTTGTGGTTAGTTCTTGGTACAATTATGTGATTAATCAGGCCTCAGTGACTTTTGTTTAACTAGGATGCATCCTCAGAGCAGCTCCAGTTCATTGAGCATTTACCACGTTCAGCCATCTTCCTAGGGAGGTGCCAATTTGGGATATCCTTCCCACGTGCCCCTTCATTCCCCCAACCCCTGCTCCCTACTCCCACCCACCCCTTTGACAAAGAAGGAAACCAGGGCTCTGAGGGGTCAGGCCAAATGTGCAGCAAGCTGGCTAGTAACTGAGTCTTTGTTCTTTCCCTTCATATAGGTGCCCACTCCCACATCCGGGGACTGGGGCTGGACGATGCCTTGGAGCCTCGGCAGGTAGAGCAGAGGAGGCTGGGGTGTGAGGGCCTCTCCATGAAGGTCTTGGGTAGTGGGTACCCAGGGCCCTGGGGAGTGTGGGGACTATGTTACGGTCTTCTGGACCTTTGGCTACATACCCATAAACTTCAGCCACACGTGGGTTTTCTTGGTACTAAAGAATTGGTTAGGCTAGGTGTGGTGGCTCATGCCTATAATCTCAGCACTTTGGGAGGCCAAGGTGGGTGGATCACCTGAGGTCAGAGTCAAGACCAGCCTGACCAACACGGTGGAACCCCGTCTCTACTAAAAATACAAAAATTAGCCGGGCATGGTGGTGCACGCCTGTAATCCCAGCTACTCAAGAGGCTAAGGCAGGAGAATCGCTTGAACCCGGGAGGTGGAGGTTGCAATGAGCCGAGATTGTGCCACTGCCTTCCAGCCTGGGTGACATATCAAAAAAAAAATAAAAAAGAATTGGGAGTAGGTAGCAATTGCTTTGCCACCTTAAAAAAAAGTTAGACTGGGTGCAGTGGCTCACACTTGTAATCCCAACACTTTGGGAGGCTGAGGTGGGAAGATTGCTTGAGCCTAAGAGCTTGAGGCCAGCCTGGGTAACATAGTGAGACCTCATTTCTACAAAAAATTGTAAAAATTAGCTGGACATGGTGGTGCACATTGTGGTCCCAGCTACTTAAGAGGCTGAGGTGGAAGGATCTCTTGATCCCTAGAGGTCAAGGCTACAGTGAGCCATGATCATACCACTGTACTTCAGCCTGGGTGACAGCAAGCTCTTGTCTCAAAAAAAAAAAAAAAAAAAAAGGCAGAGAAAGCTTTTTTGGCTTTTCCTGGAAGTCCCAGCTAGGAATGTCTGCTTCCATCTCACTAGCCGGGATGTGGTAGAAATGCCGTGGTAGCCCCGTAGGAAATCACCTCATGTGCTGCCTCCCACAGGCTTCGCAGGGCATGGTGGGTCAGCTGGCGGCACGGCGGGCAGCCGGTGTGGTGCTGGAGATGATCCGGGAAGGGAAGATTGCCGGGCGGGCAGTCCTTATTGCTGGCCAGCCGGGCACGGGGAAGACGGCCATCGCCATGGGTAAGAAACCTCCCAGGGCAGGAACTCTCCTGTTCCCTGCTAAATAACTCCTCCTGTGTAAGTCAGGGTCAGGATGAGCCGCATTTAACAGATGACCCAAAATGGCAGTGGCTTAAACACTCAGGATTCATTCTCGCCCATGGAAGAATCTAGAGGTAGGCCATTTGGGGCTTATTAAGCAGTTCCAGGAAGTCTTCCATCTTCCTGCCTCATCATCCTCTGCACTTGGTTCCAGTGTCAAGAGGATGTCGTGTTCCAAGAGGGCTGCTGGAGCTCCAGCCTTCCCACTCATAATCCAGGCAGCAGGGAGAAAGGAGTTGCCATGAGGATGAACCCCCTTGAGTTGGCTTCCTTTAAACAGTCATCTTGGAAATCCTCCATGCTTCTGCTTATATCTCATTATCTCATTGACTAGAATTTAATCATATGATCACACTCTGCTTCAGGGGAGGCTGGCACATTAAATGTTTTTTTAAATTTCATAATTTGGACCATTTTTGCCTTAAGAAAATGAGGATTCTTCTGTTGGGCAAGAGGTTGTTGTAAAAATTAAAAATTAAAAAAAAAAAAAAACAGGAAAGAAAATGAAGGTTCTGGAACTAAGGAAGAAGGGGAAGGTGGGTATTGAGGAGTCACCCAGCAGTCTTTGTTGCAGTCCACTAGTGGTTTATGATCTTTTCACTCCCAGCTGTTCCTCTTCTTCCTTGTTGAACTCCTATCTATCCTTCAAAACCCTACTTCAGCATCTCTGCCCCATTGAAGCTTTTCCTAACCCACTGCTCTTCCCACTCACTCCCACCTCTGTGCTGAGGCTGGGGCCAGGCAGGGAGAATCCGAGTAACAGCCAGGTCTTCAGTAAAGATAAAGCAGTGCCTGTTGGGGTGCCAGGCCTGGGACTGGACACTGGGGACCCATAGACGAGTTAGACCAAGGCCTGACTTCAAATAGCTCCTGGTCTGGAGGAGGTGGTCATGGACACGATCCCTTCCAAGGCAACATGTGTTACAATGCAGGTAGCACGTGACAGAGGAGGCTCCTGACTTTGGTAGGAAAACGGGGCATGTGGTGGCATTTGTTGGTAGAGGCTTCCAGAGAAGCAGATACCTGAGCTAAGCCTAGTAGGATGGCCAGGAGGCTCCTGAGCGGACACTGGGGACAGCATGTCCAGGCCCAGAATGTGGCACACACAGTACCTTCCTTCCCTCCATCCTTTCTGCTTTCCTACTCTTCTTTTTTTTTTTTTTTTTTTTTTTTGAGACAGTTTCACTCTGTTGCTCAGGCTGGAGTGCAGTAGTGTGATCTTTGCTCACTGCAACCTCTGCCTCCTGGGTTCAAGTGATCCTCCTGCCTCAGCCTCCCAAGTAGCTGGGATTACAGCTGTGTGCCACCACACCCAACTGATTTTCGTATTTTTAGTAGAAATGGGATTTTACCATGTTGGCCAGGCTGGCCCTGAACTCCTGACCTCAGGTGATCCACCCGCCTGCCTCGGCCTCCCAAAGTGCTGGGATTACAGGCGAGAGCCTGTAGACTTTGTTTTTTAGGCATGTTGTGACCGTGCCCGGCCTCGCCTTTCCTCTTCTTGTGTCTCCCGGGCAAAGCCTCCTGCAGGCCAAACCCTGTGCTGGGCAGCACTGGGGTGAGGCCAGCCTCTCCCTGGCGGGGACGCTCCTTAGTCTAGTGAAAGAGGCAGAGAGGACCCCTGGTGTCCCCAGATGGCATGGGCCGTGCTCATCCACTCAGTCCTCAGCAGATACTTGCTGAGTTCCGTGATGAGGGCCATTGTGCATCCGCAAAGGGGACTAAGAACAGATCCCACTTGACACTGGGCAGGAGGGTGTGGCGTCAGCCTGTCTGAAAGGGCGTGCCCCACATTGGACCAAACCTTGTGGCCAGGGAGCTGGAACGAAAGGTCTGGCGCTCAGAGCCATTGCTGGAGACAGCCCTGCTTCCTGCCAGCCACCCCAGGCCACAGGCGGTAGAGCGTCCTGCCCTGTGCCAGTTTCAGGTTGTGCAACCGTGTTACTGCTGAGCACCAGTGCCTGCCTGCCTGCCTGCCCATAGTCGCTCCTAAGCAGGCTGTCATCCCATGCTGGCACCTGTTCTGTTATCATCCCCATTAGACAGAGTGGGAGACTGAGGCTCAGGGAGCAGTTGAGATCGCTCAAGATCACACGGCGCCAACTGCACTAAGTGGTGGATCTGGGATCGGAACTGAGGCAGTCTGCCTTCATCACTTATAGCTATTGTGTGGGCTCCTTGGCCTTCGTCCCTGGTCCCCTTCACCCAGCTCTGAAGCTAAACAGCTCGTAGAGGCTGGGAGACTGAGGTGTGGCGAGGTTCTAGGGTGTACCCTCTGGGCAGTGTGGGATTCTAAGCCAGGCCTGCCGGAGCAACCTGCCCTCCCTGGCTTCTCACTCACTGTCTGCCTCATGGCTGAACCCCGCTCTCCAGTTCCCCCTCCCCAGGGCTCTGCTCAGCTCGGAGCCAAGTCCTTACATGTAGGATGGCACTGAACCCTCTTTCCTGGGGTGGGAGAAGAGCTAGTTTGCCACAGAGCAGGTGTCGGGGACCTGGTGCCAGAGCGGCTTCACCTACCCAGATTGCCTCCTTCCCAGGCATGGCGCAGGCCCTGGGCCCTGACACACCATTCACAGCCATCGCCGGCAGTGAAATCTTCTCCCTGGAGATGAGCAAGACCGAGGCGCTGACGCAGGCCTTCCGGCGGTCCATTGGCGTTCGCATCAAGTAAGCGGGGGACCCAAGGTGGGTGCCAGACCCCAGAGCCTGGGAGCAACCCCGCACCCTGGGTGGCTTGTCCTTTGTCCCGGAGCTCATGGAAGGTTGTGATTCCCGAGGGCCCAGGTGTCAGGCTGTCTCCTCAGATCTGCTCTCTGGCTAGGGAGGAGACGGAGATCATCGAAGGGGAGGTGGTGGAGATCCAGATTGATCGACCGGCAACAGGGACGGTGAGTCTGTGTGGGTCTGTACCCTGCTGAGGCCACCTCCAGTGCCAGGGTTGGAGAGAGTAGATGTCAGGTCTGCACTGAGGTCAGAATCCCATGGAATGTTCTAGCTGCAGACTAGAGACATGTACATGCCTACAGTAGGAGGTCAGTTAACTTGACAATGGCTTATCCCCTTATGAGGGACATGATGGGCAATAGAAACTGAGGCGGTAAAATAATGAGAGAGATCTGTTAGTGAGTTCCCAACAGACCTCAAAACCCAACAGACTTCAAAACTCGTTCTGTGGCCGAAAGGCATGTCCTGTCCAGCTTACATGATACAGGTGATTTGCTCTCTCTTTTTTTTTTTGTTTTTGAGACAGAGTCTCCCTCTTTCCCCCAGACTGGAATGCAGTGGTGCAATCTCGGCTCACTGCAACCTCTGCCTCCCGGGTTCAAGTGATTCTCCTGCCTCAGCCTTCCGAATAGCTGAGATTACAGGTGCGTGCGTGCCACCACGCCCAGCTAATTTTTGTATTTTTAGTAGAGACGGGGTTTCACCATGTTGGCCACGCTGGTCTCAAACTCCGGACCTCGTGATCTGCCCACCTTGGCCCCCCAAAGTGCTGGGATTACAGGCGTGAGCCACCATACCTGTCCTTTTTTTTTTTTTTTTTTTTTTACAATTTCTGTTTTCTCCTTTTTGCATAGCTGTGTTTTCTGATTTTGTGATCAACAAAAACACTTTTTATTTGGGTATAAAATAGGAATGTCAAAGTGTGACCTTTGGCAATTTTGCGAGACCTCGGGCCTATGTTGTTTTTGATAGACTTTATTTTTTAGGCATGTTGTTTGTTTGCTATTTTTATTTTTTATTTTTATTTTATTTTATTATAATTTTTTTTTGAGACGGAGTCTTGCTCTGTTGCCCAGGCTAGGGTGCAGTGGCGCGATCTCGGCTCACTGCAAGCTCCGCCTCCCGGGTTCACGACATTCTCCTGCCTCAGCCTCCCGAGTAGCTGGGACTATAGGCACCCGCCACAGCGCCCGGCTAATTTTTTGTATTTTTAGTAGAGATGGGGTGTCACCATGGTCTCAATCTCCAGACCTTGTGATCTGCCCGCCTTGGCCTCCCAAAGTGCTGGGATTACAGGTGTGAGCCACCGTACCCTGCCTGTTTACTATTTTTATTAAGAGCTTGATTGAGTTTTGGCCGGGCTCAGTGGCTCACACCTGTAATCCCAGCACTTTGGGAGGCTGAGGTGGGCAATCACTTGAGGTCAGGAGTTCGAAACAAGCCTGACTAACATGGTGAAAGCCTGTCTATACTAAAAATACAAAATGGCTGGGCGCAGTGGCTCACGCCTATAATCCCAGCACTTTGGGAGGCCGAGGTGGGAGGATCACCTGAGGCCAGGAGTTCAAGACCAGGCTGACCAACATGGTGAAACCCTGTCTCTACTAAAAATACAAAAAATTAGCTGGGCGTGGTGGTGGGTGCCTGTAATCCCAGCTACTTGGGAGGCTAAGGCAGGAGAATCGCTTGAATCTGGGAGGCGGAGGTTGCAGTGAGCCGAGATCATACCATTGCACTCCAGCCTGGGCAACAAGAGCAAAACTCCATCTCAAAAAATAATAATAATAAAAATACAAAACAATTAGCTGGGCATGGTGGCACACATCTGTAATCCCAGCTACTTGGGAGGCTGAGGCAGGGGAACTACTTGAACCCGGGAAGTGGAGGTTGGAATGAGCCGAGATCGCACCACTGCACTCCAGCCTGGGCGACAGAGCAAGACTCTATCTCAAAAAAAAAAAAAAAAAAAAAAAAGAGCTTTATTCACCAGGCGCAGTAGCTCACTCCGGTAATCCCAGCACTTTGGGAGGCTGAGGCGGGCAGTTCACAAGGTCAGGAGATCGAGACCATCCTGGCTATCACGGTGAAACCCCGTCTCTACTAAAAATACAAAAATTAGCCATGCGTGGTGGCGGGCGCCTGTAGTCCCAGCTACTCGGGAGGCTGAGGCAGGAGAATGGTGTGAACCCGGGAGGCAGAGCTTGCAGTGAGCCGAGATTGCACTACTGCACTCCAGCCTGGGCGACAGAGCAAGACTCCGTCTCAAAAAAAAAAGAACTTTATTGAGTTTTAATTGACATACAGAAAGCTGTACACATTGCAAGTGTCCAGTATGGTCAGTTGGGACACACATGTTCAACTGCGGAGCTATCACCACGTCAGGCTGGTGAGCGCACCGTATCTCTTCCCCGAAGAGCTTCCTTGTGTTGTGCCCATTTTGAAGCTGCGTAAGCAGAGGCCGGAGCAGAGCCAGAAGCTTATCAACACTGGGGGCACTGGGGCAACATCAGGGCCCTCTCTGAGCCCCATCCCTGGCTCGTCCCCACTCTCAGGGCTCCAAGGTGGGCAAACTGACCCTCAAGACCACAGAGATGGAGACCATCTACGACCTGGGCACCAAGATGATTGAGTCCCTGACCAAGGACAAGGTCCAGGCCGGGTGAGCAGTCAGGGGCCATGCCAGGCAGCCAGGGGGATGGGCGAGCTTGGGCCCATTCCTTTCCTTACCCCACCCCCCATCCCCCTGTAGGGACGTGATCACCATCGACAAGGCAACGGGCAAGATCTCCAAGCTGGGCCGCTCCTTCACACGCGCCCGCGACTACGATGCTATGGGCTCCCAGGTGCGGCCGGGACTCCCGGGATCCCCTCGCCCCCAGCACTGGGGTGTTTTCATCTCCTCCATCACCCCCTTGACCCATAGGGTCTGGATCTTCCTGTCACCCTGACTGTTTGTCCTGGTACTCCTGGGTCTTCCCTGTAACCCTAGGACAGCAGGGCCCCTCAGCCTGGCACTATAGCTTCACATCGCCACATGCGGCCTGTGGCTTCTGAGGTCCTCCGGGAGCCCCCGTGACCCTCAGCGCTCTGGAATGCCCCTAGTCCTGACTACCTCCTGGGCCTGGGGTTTCCAGATGACCCCGTTTAGCCTCCCAGCTCCATTTCCTGGAGCTCCAGTCTCCCCAGACAGAGGGCTTTAGGGGCCCCCTTCATGCCCTTCCCTGTCCTGTCTCCTCCGTTCTTCCCCCACCCCCGCCCCATAGACCAAGTTCGTGCAGTGCCCAGATGGGGAGCTCCAGAAACGCAAGGAGGTGGTGCACACCGTGTCCCTGCACGAGATCGACGTCATCAACTCTCGCACCCAGGGCTTCCTGGCGCTCTTCTCAGGTGAGGCCCCTCCTGCCCTGCCCTGCCCTGCCCCAAGCCTAGCAGCCTCCCTCGGGCTCCCTCTGTTCCTGAGCTCCGAGTGTGGCCCACTTGCTCCACGCCGTTTCCTGTAACTCTGGTCCGTGGCTGCCTCTGTTCTCCACCTGCAAGTCCGCTTCGTCCCCACCCCTGCTGGTGCTGTGATGGGGGTGGGGCCCTGCCCTCTCCCCTCCTGTGTTCTCTGCCTCTGTTCCTCCTCTCTGGGGATGTTTCAGGCTCCTCGTCCCTCCTTGCTTTGCTCCCCTTCCTCCATCCCTGGCATCATCCTTCTCTGTCTTAGCCACACTCTGGCCCTGGAACCCGCCTCCTCTCTGACTTCCCTGATGCCACCTGTGCCTCCCGTAGGTGACACAGGGGAGATCAAGTCGGAAGTCCGCGAGCAGATCAATGCCAAGGTGGCCGAGTGGCGCGAGGAGGGCAAGGCGGAGATCATCCCTGGAGTGAGGACCCGTGACATGGCCGGGGCAGCTGGTGGGGCGGAGGTGGGCCGGGGAAGTGGGGGCGCAGGTGGTGACTCTCACACACACCCCAATCCCAGGTGCTGTTCATCGACGAGGTCCACATGCTGGATATCGAGAGCTTCTCCTTCCTCAACCGGGCCCTGGAGAGCGACATGGCGCCTGTCCTGATCATGGCCACCAACCGTGGCATCACGCGGTAAGCCGGCTACAGGGGCCTCTGGGGAAAACTGGATGCTCTGGGCAGTGGGTGTGGTCAGAGGGTCAACAGGAGCCTGTGTTGACACCGGGTCAGGGAGGGACGCATGACTGCAGTGTGCGCTCTTCGCTTACAAAAGGCGGGTGGGAGGCAGCTCTGCTGCCCGAGGAAGCCCAGGGACTGTGTTCTTGCTGCCTTTCTGTCTTGCTGCTCCTTTAGCCCCCAAGGCTGCAGTTTTCAAACTGCGTGCCGAGGCACCCCAGGGTGCTGCAGGAAACTCACAGGAGTGCTGTGGGATGTTTTCTAATCTTGAGGGAAGCACAGTGACATCTGTTAGACATAACATAAACTACGATTGTTCAGTCACTTCGACCCAACAACTTCGTTAACAGAACTCTTAGCATTGTGTTTGGCCTGAGGATGCCAGGGACAGATTCCTGTGACACAGAGGGTACTGTGCTCCGCTGAAGCCTGGGAGCCTCATCTCCCAGGTGTTGCCAGCACCCTGTGCACAGGGAACTCTTAGTGTTGTGTTTGGCCTGAGGATGCTGGGACAGATTCCTGTGACACAGAGGGTACTGTGCTCCGCTGAAGCCTGGGAACCTCATCTCCCAGGTGTTGCCAGCACCCTGTGCACAGGGAACTCTTAGTGCTGTGTTTGGCCTGAGGATGCCGGGACAGATTCCTGTGACACAGAGGGTACTGTGCTCCGCTGAAGCCTGGGAACCTCGTCTCCCAGGTGTTGCCAGCACCCTGTGCACAGGGAACTCTTAGTGTTGTGTTTGGCCTGAGGATGCTGGGACAGATTCCTGTGACACAGAGGGTACTGTGCTCCGCTGAAGCCTGGGAACCTCGTCTCCCAGGTGTTGCCAGCACCCTGTGTAGCTGGGATTACGGGCACCTGCCACCATGCCCGCTGGCTGTCTTCTCCACCTCGCCACATTTTGGCCCGCAGGAAGCAGGGGGATGTGGAGGGCAGGCAGCCCCCATAGGCTGTGATCCACAGGCTGCACCCCACCCTTGCACCCACATTCCATTGCCCAGCACTGCTTGGGCTCAGGGCTGTACCTGGTGGCAAAGAAGGCTGGGGACTGTCAGCTCCAGCCCTGCAGCCATGGGCCCAGTTGAAACTGGACGGTTGGGGTGGGCATCACAAAAGGGAAGAAGTGGGCATCCTACAGAGGATGGTGGGCCTCTGTGCCTGGCTCTGTGTTTGGCTCTTTTTAACTCCTTGGATCCGCAGAAGAAGCTCAGAAGGTAGATATCACCTCAGCCCCATTTTATAGGGCAGGACAGTGAGGCCCAGTGATTTGCCCAGGTCACAAGTCTAGAAGGTAGCAGGGCCGTAATTTGGTCTCTGGATGGCTGGACACTGGAAGAGACCCCCATGGCTGATGGTGTTTTCACAGAAACTGCAGGTCAGGGCCTGGGGACTGCCCAGGGGCACCTCCTGTGGGAGGCAGCAGCTACGGGCAGCCCTGATTGTTCGTAGACTCCATATCTGAGAATCTCCTCGCTTGCTAAGATTTATTTGTAATCCCCAAATAAATATCTGCCCTGCTTTCGGCAACAAATTCAAGTCACCTGACACCCACTTTCCCAGCTGAGTGTGAATGAGGCAACACTGCCTGCTCCCTTTAGCGCTCATGCTGTAAATAAGTGTCCTTGTTGTATTCTATTTAGTGCTACGTTTGTCACTTTTGTTCTTTGAGACAGGGTCTTGCTCTGTCGCCCAGGCTGGAGTGCAGAGGCACAATCATGGCGCACTGCAGCCTCAGTGCGCACCACACACACACACACACACACACCACCCCTGGGACTCAATCAATCCTCTGGCCTCAGCCTCCTCATCAGCTGGGACCACGGGCATGCACCACTATGCCTAGCTAATTTTTGTTTTTGTTTTGAGACGGAGTCTAGCTCTGTCACCAGGCTGGAGTGCAGTGGCATGATCTCGGCTCACTGCAACCTCTGCCTCCCGGGTTCAAGCAGTTTTCCTGCTTCAGCCTCCCGAGTAGCTGGGATTATGGGCACCCACCACCATGCCCAGCTAAGTTTGGTATTTTTAGTAGAGACGGGGTTTCACCATATTGGCCAGGCTGGTCTCGAACCCCTGACCTCGTGATCTGCCCACCTCAGCCTCCCAAAGTGTTGGGATTACAGGGGTGAGCCACCGTGTCCAGCCTAATTTTTTTTTTTTTTTTTTTTTTTTTTTGTATTTTTTTGTAGAGATGGGGTTTTGCCATGTTGCCCAGGCTGGTCTCAAACTCCTGGGCTCAAGCAGTCCTCCCGTCTCAGCCTCCCAAAGTGTTGTCACTTTTTTTGTGCCTTTTTTTTTTTTTTTAACTTTTTGGGGCCATTTGTTGGTGATATTGCCATTTGAAGTGTCCGCTGTGCACAGTGCTGAAGTGCTGTCTAGTATTCTAAGTGCAAGGAGGCTGTGATGCCTGACGGAGGAAATGCCGTGTTACAGACGCTTCACTGAGCCCAAGTTAGAATGCTATTGACACGAGCTCCATGTTAGAGAATAAACAGTGATGTTACATAACAAACACATGGAAATAGAAACACACATACATGAGGCCAGGTGCGGTAGCTCACACCTGTAATCCCAGTACTTTGGGAGGCTGAGGTGGGCGGATCACGAGGTCAAGAGAACGAGACCATCCCGGCCAACATGGTGAAACCCCATCTCTATTAGAAATAGAAAAAACTAGCGGGGCGTGGTGGCGTGCGCCTGTAGACCCAGCTACTTGGGAGGCTGAGGCAGGAGGATCGGTTGAACCTGGGAGGCGGAGGTTGCAGTGAGCCGAGATCGCGCCACTGCACTCCAGCCTCGCAACAGAGCAAGACTCCATCTCTAAAAACAAACCGAAAAGACCAGAAACACACAAATGAAAACACACATAGACCTAGATTATATATATATTGATTGATGAAAATACTGTAAGCAGAGGCTCAAGAGAGCCTAAACCTGTATTCCACTAGGAGCAGTGGCTCAGGATCAGCTAATTGGAGTGTTCACGATGACTTTTTAGAACCTCACTACTGTGAATAAGGGGAACTGACTGTATCCCCTGGCACCAGCCCTGGGCTGGCCCCGCTGCAGCAGGGAACAAGACAGGTGCAGTCCCCTCCTTTGTGAAGCTTCGTGTTGAGCACGGGAGTGGGACCTTGATCCAGTAATCCTGGAGGCAGAGATCTAGCTTAAAGCAGCCCAGCTCTGCAGAAAGGTGCCCTTGGGGGACTGACGCAGTTGTGGAAGGCTGCGTCATCGGGGGTGATGTCATCATGTGACAGGAGACACGAGCTAAAGGTTAAGTGGTGTTGGGCCCAGTGAGTGGGTGGTGATGGGAGGTGAGAGTGTTCCCAGCACAGGGAATGAAGAGGGAACATGCCCCTGACAGCCCCCTCTTTCTGCCTCTTCCTCAGAATCCGGGGCACCAGCTACCAGAGCCCTCACGGCATCCCCATAGACCTGCTGGACCGGCTGCTTATCGTCTCCACCACCCCCTACAGCGAGAAAGACACGAAGCAGATCCTCCGCATCCGGTGCGGGCAGGACCAGGCCATGCGCCTGAGAGGCAGGGCTGGGGTCTACCCTGTCAGACAAATGCTGACACTGAGGCCCGGCGGAGTGGCATGGTGACTGGGCCTGCAAGGGAGAGGGCTGAGCGGACACCCAGACAGTGGCCTCCGATCCGGGAGCAGGAGCCACGGTGGGAAAGGGAGGCGAGATACCCATGACTGGTGTTGGGGCCAGCGCCCTGGGGGTGGTCAGGAGGCCTAGGTTTTAGGTCCAGCCCAGCCCCTTTCTCCGTGGCTCCTCTAGCCTCAGCATTCTACGGTTCTAAGATGCAGGCGCCACATATTCCCAGTGGGGAGGGGCCAGAGGGTTGCTGTGGCCACTTCTGCAGTCAGAGGCTGGGCCCCGGCTGAGCCACCCCTGTGCCCCACTACTTGCAGGTGCGAGGAGGAAGATGTGGAGATGAGTGAGGACGCCTACACGGTGCTGACCCGCATTGGGCTGGAGACGTCACTGCGCTACGCCATCCAGCTCATCACGGCTGCCAGCCTGGTGTGCCGGAAACGCAAGGTCAGCCAGCCAAATTAGCCAGCAGGGCCAGATGGCGGCAGTGAGTGACGCAGTACTTGAGGGGCTTCCAGGGTTCCGATTTCATCCTAGAATGTACATTTTCAGAGGCAGGGAATTTTCATCCCTCAGGTTGGCTTCTGTATCACCCAGCCTGGCCTATAGTAGGTGCTCAGTAAATCTCTGTTGACTGTAAGTAGATGCTGTTAGGTCCACCTTACAGATAAAGAAACTGAGGAATGAAGAGGCTGGGCCCACAACCAGGAGATGGCCAGGCAGGATTTGAACCCAGGCAGTCTGGCCCAGAATGCCCTCCCCTCACATGCCACGCTCTGCTGCCTAGAGCATGGAGGTGGCATACACTGGGGTCTGTGTTGTGAGCCTCACGGAGAGGGGCCCAACTGAGGACTCGCCTTCCCCCTCCAGGGTACAGAAGTGCAGGTGGATGACATCAAGCGGGTCTACTCACTCTTCCTGGACGAGTCCCGCTCCACGCAGTACATGAAGGAGTACCAGGACGCCTTCCTCTTCAATGAACTCAGTAAGAATCCCCACCCCGCACCTGCACTGCCAGAGCCAACCTCAGAGGGAGGAAGAGGGAGCTCGGCCTAGAAGGCTCAGGCCCTGCCTCCTGGGTGACACTGACCATGTGGCCTTCCTTCTCCCCACAGAAGGCGAGACCATGGACACCTCCTGAGCTGGATGTCATCCCCCAACCCCACCCTGTTTTCTACCAGAGTTCTGACACTGTGACTTTGTATGAAATGGTTTGGAAGCTGGACCCACCCTGTGTGTGTGTGGTTGCCCTGAGCCCACAGAAAGACACCTCCAGAGTGCGGATTGAGAAGCTTTTATTGTGGGAGGAACGGGGTATCTGAGGGCTCCAGGAGTCGGGATGGACTTGGAAGGCTGCAGGGAGGGTCTTTAGAGGAAGAGGAGGCCTGGGAGTTGGGGGTGGTCACAGGTCAAGGGGTGGTCCTTGGGACCCCCACAGTCAGAGGTGCTGCGGCGGCAGAGTCCACAGTGACAGCTGAGAGCCACGGCGTAGGAGACCACGGGGTCCACACCACGCGGGCAGCCAGGGAGCCAGATAGACTCGAAGCGCACATCGCGGTAGTTGCACACCACCTGAGGCAGGGGCGGCAGGACCGACTGCAGCACGCGCGTCTGGAAGCCGTTTGGGTGGGGAATGAGCATGTGCCTGGGGCCAGCGCCTCAGCTGAGCTCCCCAGCTGACCCCACAGGTTCTAGACTCAGGTGTCCAGGAAGCCCTCTGTTCCTGCCCTCCCACACCCCATTCCCCAACCGCAGGCCACAGAGGCAGACCACCTTTCCTCCCCCGCTGCCTCTGTGGGTCTGGCCCTGAGGTGGCAGCACCTGCCCTGGCCCCAGGCAGCTCACCATGGTGGGGCAGTAGCCGGCACAGATGGTGGTGTTGACGGTGACGCACACGGGGCAGCCCTCCTTCTCGACAGCCAGGGTGGCATTGATGGGGCGGCACCGTGGCCGAAGCGGCTCCTTGGATGCCCATGTCCTGCCCATGCTCAGCAGCATCAACAGCAGCAGCCCCTGGGACAAGGACACTGCTTCACCCGGGTCTGAGACTGCAGCCCTGAGCCCTGGCCTTCCCATCCCCCGGGGTACACCACCCACAGACACCCAGAGACCCTTCCCGGCATCTCCTATTCAGGACCCACCACCTGGACACCTGCCTTTCAGAGCCCCCCCCACAGCCCAGAGGACCCGAGATACCCCAACATTTCAGATCCCCACCCTCAGGAACTGCCCCACCTGAAGCTTACTGGGGGTCACGCTCCTTCAGAAAGAGGCCTCCTTCCACCGCTCACACGGGTCTGCCATGCCAGTGATGGCCTGGAGGGAGGTGGAAGGTGCCCAGGGGCCCTGCAGTCTTACCTGGAGCATCTCCATCCTTGGTGTGTCCCCTGCCTCGTGTACCTGGCTTTATACCTCGGGGTTGTGGGGGCGGCAAGGCCACCAGGAGGTGATAGGATGCTGGGGTAACCTGGACACTAATCCCCCTGGGGGCGAGAGGTGCACACGGCCAGGGAGGTGCAGGAGTGGCTCAGCAGAGCGCCGCAGCCCTCTCCCCTCAGTGGTCCAGCGCCAGGGGTGAGGCAGAGGCCACGGTGAAGTGACCTCAGAGACTCAGTCGTCGAGTGCTAGGGACTAGTCGAGGCTGGAGGCACAGGGAGTAGGGTGTAGGAAGGCCTGCCTCTGCCTATGGTGGGGTCTTGGGAGCCAGGAGGAGGCCGTGACCCGAGAAAGGTGCTGGACTGAAGCCTCAACCCTCCACTTGAGTCATTCCTGCACCACAGTCCAACCTAACAGGAGGGGCGCTGCTTCGGACTTAGGTTCTGCCCAGTGAGAGAGGGTCTCCCCGTGACTGAGCTGCCAGGGAAGCCACTTGACCCAGATGCCCCCAAAGAGGGATTCAGCCTGAGCCACACCTCTCCCTTAGGGACCTCCGCCCACCCTACCCTCAAGCCAGGATGCCCGGAGCGTCCCCGGAAATGCGTGTGCTTCAGGTGATTTAACTCATTATTTAATACGCCCTCAGGGTGCGTGTCTTGCCCCTGGGGCCACAGCCACCGGGGACATTATCTGGACTTAGTCCCCTCTCCGCGACGCCGCAGCTGAGTGGGTGTCTGGGCTAGTCCCGCCCCCACGTTGCCAATAGACGTAATGAGTGCGACTCAGGCTGGGTCCGGACCCCTCCTAGTGAGCAGAGGTCCGGAGCTCCGCTCGCCCGCGCGGCCCTGGGAGCGGGTCTGGGGTGGGGCTGGCCGGGCCGGCTCACACCAGCGCCGGCTTCGAGCTGCCATAGCTGAAGTTCTCGGTACTGTAGGCTTTCGGCACGCTGTGGATGCCCCGCAGGGGCTTCCAGTGCGGGCCGCCCCAGGGCGCTTCCAGCGGGCAGAAGCGGTCGAGCCGCCGGAGCGGGTGCAGCAGGGGGATGTAAGACTCCTGAGCCAGAGACAGGGCGCCCCGGTGCGGCATGGCCGAGGTCACCGGGCTGACGCGCGGCACGCGGACCCGCGGTGGTCGGGGCGGCCTCTGCGGGCCGTGGCCCCAGACCTGGGGCGTCCCTTCGAAGCTCCAGTAGGTCAGGGAGTCCTTGCGGGGGTATCCGGACAGCTCCGTCCTGTGGCAGCAGGGCAGGATGGTGAGGATACAGCTGGATCCTTGGGGACGAGGTTCAGACCTCGGGATCTAAGGAGTCTGCACATTCAAACTCCTGCATTTCCAGGCGAGGACCCCTTAGGAAGGACGCGACCAGGCACGCGTAGCCTGCGTTCCTGGGTCCTCGAGGTACTTAACGTCCTGGAAACTGAGCTTTCGCATCCTAGGGAAGTAAAAGGGGACTTTCGCTTCCTTGGGAAGGAGTATCTGGGGGCTTAAGTACCGAAGGAGGCCCTGCCCTCAGATCCAGAATCCCCTCGAGCCGCTGTGCAGGCTTCCTGTCCCTACCGCGGTTCCTGAGAGGTGACACTAAGGACTCCTGGGTGCTTAAAAAAAAAGGGGGGAGGGGCTGGGGCCTGAACTTTGGTTCTTGCTGCTACAGGAGTCGAGGCTGAAACCACCGGGTCAGGGAATGGGAGCCAGCCCAGGGGCTCGGCGTGCACCGGCCACGGCTGGGGCTAGGCAGGAGGCGGTGCCGAGCGAGAGCCCGGCTTACTTGGGATAGAACCGAAAGTCCCGCGCCGAGGTGGTTAGATAGAGCTGGCGGCGGTCCAGGACGCCCCGGTCGGATACTGTGAAAGGCCGGCCAGACAGCGCGGGGTTCTGCGTCCAGGCGATTAGAGCCTGAGCAACATTGGGGGAGGAGGCATACCCAAGACCTAGATTTCATACCCCATCCCAAGCCCTGGGTCCCGAGTTCAGAATCCCTCTCCTTCGGCCCCGACAGCCATGACGGCCACGGCCCTCGCACCCCGCCCCAGAGTCAGAGCCCTTCCTGCCACCCACGCCAGGGAACTTCAGCTTCCTTCCTCATACCCGAACCCTTCCCAGCCTCACCTCCCTAAATCCAAGTACCTCCTGCTGGTCAAGGAACGCAAACCCAAGCCCCCAGCCACCAAAAACAACCTCCCTGGTTCCGCTCCCGGTCTTAAACCGTCTTGGTGTGGCCACTGGAGCTGAGCTGCATCTTGGGCAGCAACTCCACGTTACCTCTCCCAACTTCCACCTGACCCCGTCTCAGAATATTCTAGTCTCGTCCCCACCCACAGCCCGCCGTCGAGCTCCGCAGCAGCTTCGGAACCCTGAAAGTGAGTTTGTAGCCCCTGGTCCTTCTGGCCTGGCCTAATGCCCAGCCCCTCCCCCGGCTCCTCTAACCTCCAGATCCCGCCTCAGGCCCTTTAGCCACGCCCCAAAGACGTGATTCCTTCTGGCCCCGCCCAAAGCTCCCGGAGCTCCGCCCCATCTCGCCAGCGCCGGCTTCCACCCAGCCACCTGGGAAGGCCCCCCGCGGTGGTGGTCTGCGAGTTGTGGGGGCTGGGGGCCGAAGTATTCCGGAGCGCGCGGGTCCCCGCTGGGAGAGCCAGTGTACTGCGCCCTCGTCTCGCTGCTCTGGTACTTTGTGGTCAGTGGGAGGCACCAGCCGCGGTGTCTGAGCTGCGGAAAGGCGACGCAGAGACTCATGTGAAGGAGCAGGGGACTCAAATGCAGTCCCCCGCCCTGTCCCCTGCAGACTCCGGCACTCCCCAAACTACCTTTTCTCCTAAATCCTTGATTCCCACAGTCCGCGTGGGGTCTGCAGGCTCTGGGGCTCTGGGCTGGGCGCAGGGCCCGCCATGGGTCTTGGGCACGTAGGCCGAGCCAGAGGTTGTCTCCCATCTGCTGAGGACCTCGTCGAAAGCCCAGATGCGAGAATCCTGCTTTGCAGTCGGAGGTAGAGGGTCCGCGACCGTGGACTGGAGAGAAGGCGCCGCACATCAGCTAGAAAGACTCAGGAGTCCCTATCACCCCCCACCCCAAACTCTGACGTCTTCCAGTCGGCCCCCAGCCCTTTCCTCTGCAGTCCCTGGCATTCAGCTTCCCTGGCGCCTCCTCTCTCAGACTCAGAACTCCAGGACCCTCCTCCTTCAGAGAGGAGTCCAAGCTCCCAATCCCCTTTACTTAGCCCCCATCTTTCTGGGTCCCCAGGCCCGGCAGGGCTGCAGCCTAGGGTCTGCTCACCTGCACCGTGGGCGGGGTGAAGGGTATGGGTGGGATAATGCGGTGGGCAACGTAGCTGCTGGTGAGATGCCAGCTGGGCCTGGATCCAGGTACCTCGGTTGCAGAGATACGACAGCAAGCGGGGCCACAGCACAGAGCCAGGGTGCCACTGGCCATGGTTCCACCCCCACTCCGTAGCCAAGCAGGAGCTGGCTTGTTGTGGTTGTTGCCCCAGGTGACAGAACCCGCCCACCCAGAACCTAGTCAATCAAGAGCCTGCAGGCCCCTGGATGGATGGAGCGAGAAAGAGACCCAGAGACAGGGACCCCAAGAGGGTTACAAAGAAACACAAGGAGGGGGAATGGAGACTTAAAGAGAGGAGGGCGGAAGGGGAAGGAGAAGTTCAGAATTTCAGAGACCCAGGGGGTGGGGGAGAGAGAAACCCAAAAAGAGGGGCAGGGACCTGGAGGTGTCAGAGATCCAGACAGAGAGACAGAGACCCCTGCACTGCACCCAGCAACTCAGGACATCCATGAGAAACACCCCCCTTTCTTCCAGGGCCCAAATGCTCCCGGCTGCTTCCTCCCTCTGCCGGGCCTGCCCACCTCAGGGTAACGATTTCCAGACATCCCCAGGGCTCCCTAACCCTCCCCGCACGCACGTGCTGAAGTAATCAGCACCAGCATGGCTATCCTGCCTGCCTTTGATTTGCTTGAAAAGTTCCACCCGGGTAGGCAGGGTGTGGAAAGAGGGAGGGACCCACAGAGAAGTGCACCGGACCATAGCGAAAAAGATGGGCTTTGATGAGTGAGAAAGAAATACAAGAGAGGAGAGAGACAGGGAGGAAGACACAGACCACGTTGGAAACGGAGCTATTAGTACTCACCCAGAGGCTAGAGCCACCGGAAGTTACAGACAGAGAGGAAGGTGGCAAAAAAGAGCAAAATCAGAGATGGTAACAAGGAGATGTAGAAACGGAGGCAGCCATACCCCACCCCGCCCAGGGGCCTGGTCTGTACACATTGGTGGAGGACGTGCCTATGTCCTTTGCTCAAAGCTGGACCTGAGAGAGAGGGGGGGGGAAAGAAAGTGAGAGAGAGAGAGAGAGAGTGTGTGTGTGTGTGTCTGTGTGTGTGTCTGTGTGTTGGCAACACATGTGGGGAGATGGGTAATAGGTAAAGGGCTATTGTGAAGTCCTGTGGTCTGTCCCAGACAGAGAGAAAGAGAAAGAGTGTGTGTGTGTGTGTGTCTGTCTGTCTGTCTGTGTGTTGGCAACACGTGGGGAGATGGATAATAGGTGAAGGGCTACTGTGAACTCCTGTGGTCTGTCCCTGGCTTCCCTTGTCATTTCTTCACCATATAGAGCTTTTGGTCACCAGGCACGATGACTCACTCCTGTAATCCCAGCACTATGAGAGGCAGAGGCAGGCAGATAACTTGAGGTTAGGAGTTTGAGACCAGCCTGGCCAACATGGCAAAATCCTGTCTCTATCGAAAAATATAAAAATTAGCCGGGCATGGTGGCGCACACCTGTAATCCCAACTAAGGCAGGAGAATCACTTGAACTCAGGAGGTGAAAGTGGCAGTGAGCTGAGATCACGCCACTGCACTCCAGCCTGGGCAACAGAACAAGACTCCATCTCTAAAAAAAAAAAATTAGCCTCTGATCTAGGCCTCTGCCTCCTCAACCCTCATTATCTCATCCCACGAGCCCATTCTTCAGACAAAGAAACCTGAGGCTGCCTTCTGCAGCCAGGCCCACAATCCCACTTACCCTTCCTCCCCGAATCAGGCTTCTGGGGCCCTTCTGTTGGATTTTGCTGACCCTACTCAAGGGCTCTCAATGACCAGTAACCCCCTGATCCTAGCCAGGGGGCCGGCGAGTTAGTCAGAACCTCATGTCCCACTCAAACTGGACAATTTTTTTTTTTTTTTTGAGACTGACTTTCCCTCTTTTTGCCCAGGCTGGAGTGCAATGGCACAGTCTCCGCTCACTGCAACCTCTGCCTCCTGGATTCAAGCGATTCTCCTGCCTCACCCTCCAGAGTAGCTTGGATTACAGGCATCCGCCTCCACGCCCAGCTAATTTCTTTATGTAATTTTAGTAGAGACGGGGTTTCACAATGTTAACCAGGCTGGTCTTGAACTCCTGACCTCAGGTGATTCGCCTGTCTTGGCCTCTCAAAGTGCTGGGATTACAGGCATGAGCCATTGCACCTGGCCATCAAGCTGGAAAATTTTAAGGTCTGTTTCTTTCCCAATGTAGAGTAAAGGTGCGATGTCATCCCCCGACCCCACCCTGTTTTCTACCAGAGTTCTGATAATGTGACTCTGTATGAAATGATTTGGAAGCTGGACCCACCCTGTGTGTGTGTGGTTGCCCTGAGCCCACAGAAAGACACCTCCAGAGTGTGGATTGAGAAGCCTTTATTGTGGGAGGAACGGGGTGCCTGAGGGCTCCGGGAGTCGGGATGGACTTGGAAGGCTGGGGGGAGGGGCCTTTGAGGAAGAGGGGTCCTGGAAGCGGGGGTCATCACAGGTCAAGGGGTGGTCCTTGGGACCCCCGCAGTCAGTGGTGCTGCGGCGGCAGAGTGCACATTGACAGCTGAGAGCCACGGCGTAGGAGACCACGGGGTTCACGCCTCGCGGGCAGCCAGGGAGCCGGATGTATTCGAAGCGCACATCGCGGTAGTTGCACACCACCTGAGGCAGGGGCGGCAGGACCGACTGCAGCACGCGCGTCTGGAAGCCGTTTGAGTGGGGGAATGAGCATGTGCCTGGGGCCAGCGCTTCAGCTGAGCTCCCCAGCTGCCCCCACAGCTGTCAGACTCAGGAGTCCAGGAAGCCCTCTGTTTCTGCCCTCCCACACCCCATTTCCCAGCCCCTGACCAGAGAGGCAGACCACCCTTCCTCCCCCACTGCCTCTGTGGGTCTGGCCCTGAGGTGGCAGCACCTGCCCCGGCCCCAGGCAGCTCACCATGGTGGGACAGTAGCCGGCACAGATGGTGGTGTTGACGGTGACACACACGGGGCAGCCCTCCTTCTCGACAGCCAGGGTGGCATTGATGGGGCGGCACCGTGGCCGAAGCGGCTCCTTGGATGCCCATGTCCCGCCCATGCTCAGCAGCATCAACAGCAGCAGCCCCTGGGACAAGAACACTGCTTCACCCGGGTCTGAGACCGCAGCCCTGAGCCCTGGCCTTCCCATCCCCCGGGGTACACCACCCACAGACACCCAGAGACCCTTCCCGGCATCTCCTATTCAGGACCCACCACCCGGACACCTGACTTTCACAGCCCCCCCCACAGCCCAGAGGACCCGAGATACCCCAACATTTCAGATCCCCACCCTCAGGAACTGCCCCACCTGAAGCTTACTGGGGGTCATGCCCCTCCAGAAAGAGGCCTCCTTCCACCGCTCACACGGGTCTGCCGCTTCTCATGCCAGTGATGGCCTGGAGGGAGGTGGAAGGTGCCCAGGGGCCCTGCAGTCTTACCTGGAGCATCTCCATCCTTGGTGCGTCCCCTGCCTCGTGAACCAGGAGGTGATAGGATGCTGGGATGATCTCGACACTAACCCCTCGGGGGGCAAGAGGTAGACAAGGCCAGGGAGGTGCAGGAGTGCCTCAGCAGAGCGCCCCAGCCCTCTCCCCTCAGTGGTTCAGCGCCAAGGGTGAGACAGAGACCACGGTGAAGTGACCTCAGAGACTCACTTCTCTGAGCCTCAACGCTCCTCTACTTGAAGCTTTCCTGCGCCACAGTCCAACCTCCCAGGAGGGGCGCGGCTTCGGACTTAGCTCCTGCCCAATGAGAGAGGGTCTCCCTGTGACTGAGCTGCCAGGGAAGCCACTTGAACCAGGTGCCCCCATCGAGGGTTTCAGCCTGAGCCACACCTCTCCCTTAGGGACCTCCGCCCACCCTACCCTCAAGCCAGGATGCCTGGAGCGGTCCCCGGAAATGCGTGTGCTTCAGGTGATTTAACTGATTATTGAATAGGCCCGCAGGGGGTGTGTCCTACCCTCGGGGCCGCAGCCTCGGAGGACATTATCTGGACTTAGTCCCTTCCCCGCGATGCCATCAAGCTGGACAATTTTAAGGTCTGTTTCTTTCCCAGTGTAGGGTATAGGTTGGCACAGGGAAGAGGGCTAGAAACCTGACTTGAGCTCCCCGCCCAGGGCTGAACTCTCCAGCGGGCTGAACTCTCCAGCATCCTGATCACTTCTCATTCAACCTTGCTTGTAGTCCACCTGTGATCGGTAGCTCATTGTCTCAAAACAGAATATTCTAAGCCAACCCCTGCCCGCTCTCACCAAGTAAGATTTCTCATTTGAACCCCAGCTCCCAGATACTTAAAGGCCTTCTGTAGACCATGTTCTCAAGGTCCCCTGGCCATCTGCTTGCATGTTCCAGTTTCTCTCCTCCCCCATCCATATCATGAAATGTGCCCTCCCACTCCCCAGGATGGGCCAGGTGGTGTCCTCTGTGACTGAGCAGTCAGCAACTTAACACCAAAGGTCACCAATGATCAAATGCATGAGAGTTGATCCGAGGAGTTATGTATTAGGGCCAAGAAAGAGTAAACACTAAGTAAATAATGGCTATTATCATCATCATCATCATCGTGATTACCCTCAAGTTCCCCCGGGAGAACTCCCATTCAACCTTCAAAACCCCATGTGGTAGCACCCATCCTGCAGAGATTGAGCTCAAATTCAGAGACTTGTGATTTTGTGAAGATTTAATGAGTTCCCCAATTGGGGTCCATAGAGCAACTGGGCCAACCCTGAGGTCTCTCAACATCCAGCTCTGTTCTTTTTCTGCCTGACCAGTTCCTGGGTATAAGTCTCAGGCCCGGCCAGTCTGGCTGAGGAGTGTGCAGACACAGGCAGTGCCAATTTGAATCCATCGCCAGTTCACAGGTCCCTGGGCATCAGCGATCAATGCCCGCACATAGGACTGCTTGGCCTTGCACTCAGACACCCAGTGCCCCCGGTCCACAGCCCGGCGGCAGCCCCCTCCACCTACCCCCGGGCCACCTTCCTCAGAGTTATCGTCCTGGAAGCGGGTGACAAAGAAGTGCTGGCGGAGGGAACTGCCACCAGCTGCAGGCACCTCGCCCAACACCTCCACCTCGAGCACACCCAAGTCCACAGCAGTCCGGGGGTCTGTCACCCAGACACTGACTCCATCGCACATAGTCAGCTCACCCCGATGACTCCCTTGTGAAGTATCGCTCACCCCACGCTGGCTGCGGTTGGCTCCAACGCCTGCTGACTCCCTAAAGGCCCCAGTCTCCAGCAGGAAGACCAGAGGGGGCCCGGCAGCGGCACCCCTAGACAGGACCACTCGGGGGAAAAGAAGGTCCCACTTTGGAGTAGGAAAAGGGCACAATGTCGAGGGTGGGGTTAGGACTCCATTGACACACTGGGGAGGAAGAAAATGAGGGGGATGCAGAGGGAGCCTGTGGGAGCCGGAGCATCTCTCAGAGCACATGGAGACAGGGAAAAGGAGGCTGGGATTAGAGAAGAGGATAAACACTTCAGTGGGGACAGAAGTTTGGAACCCCAGGGGAGGCTTGCCTGCCAGGATTATGGGGAAGCCCTTGCTCTGGAAGTTTGGAGGACTCCATATATAGGACTTGCATAACGCCCAACTTGTAGATTAATAATAAATATTCAACAACTACAGGTCAGTCACTGTGGCTCACACCTGTTATCCCAGCACTTTGGGAGGCTGAGGCGGGTGGATGACTTGAGGTCAGGAGTTCGAGAGCAGCCTGGCCAACACTGTGAAACCACATCTCTACTGATAATACCAAAATTAGCCAGGCATGATGCTGCACGCCTGTGATCTCAGCTACTCGGGAGGCTGAGGCAGGAGAATCGCTTGAACCCGGGAGGCCGAGATTGCAGTGAGCCTAGATCGTGCCACTGCACTTCCAACTGGACAACACAGTGAGACTCTGTCTCACAAAAATAAAAATAAACATACGACCGGGCATGGCGGCTCACACTTGTAATCCCAGCATTGTTGGAGGCTGCAGTGGGCGGATCAGCTGAGGTGAGGAGTTCCAGACCAGCCTGACCAACATGGAGAAACCCCATCTCTACTAAAAATACAAAATATCCTCAGGTGTGGTGGTGTATGCCTATAATCCCAGCTGCTTGGGAGGCTGAGGCAGGAGAATCGCTTGATCCCAGGAGGCGGAGGTTGCAGTGAGCCAAGATCGCACCATTGCATTTCAACTTGGGCAACAAAAACAAAGCTCCGTCTTAAAAAAATAATAATAATAATCATAAAATAAAAAATGTTCGGCCAGGCGCAATGGCTCACGCCTGCAATCCCAGCACTTTGGGAGGCCGAGGTGGGTGCATCACCTGAGGTCAGGACTTCGAGACCAGCCTGGCCAACATGGTGAAAACCTGTCTCTACTAAAAAAAATACAAAAATTAGCTGGGTGTGGTGGTGCGTGCCTGTAGTCCCAGCTACTCCGGAGGCTGAGGCAGGAGAATTGCTTGAACCGGGGAAGCAGAGGTGCAGTGAGCCGAGAGTGCACCACTGCACTCCAGCCTGGGTGACAGGGCGAGACTCCGTCTCAAAAAAATAATAATAATAAATTAAAATAAAATAAAAATAAAAATAGAAAATATTCAATTACTATTACTCAATAGCAACAGATAGTAAAATACAGGCTCAGAGAAATTAATGATTTGTGCCCGGTGACACAGCCAACAAATGGCAGAGATGGGACTTCACCTCTGGGCAAGTGCACTCTGCCATCCTTCCTGTAGAACTCTGAGGAACCGAGAGTCTTGCATCCTGGAGGATGTTCCAATCAATATTTTTTTTTTGAGGCGGAGTCTCACTCTGTTGCCCAGGCTGGACTGCAGTGGCGCGATCTCGGCTCACTGCAATGTCTGCCTCCCAGGTTCACACCACTCTCCTGCTTCAGCCTCCCAAGTAGCAGGGACTACAGGCGCCCGCCACCAGGCCTGGCTAATTTGTTGTATTTTTTAGTAGAGACGGGGTTTCCCCGTGTTAGCCAGGATGGTCTTGAACTCCTGACCTTGTGATCTGCCCGCCTTGGCCTCCTAAAGTGGTGGGATTACAGACATGAGCCAATGCGCCCAGCCCAATTTTTTTTTTTTTTTTGAGACAGAGTCTTACTCTGTCTGGCCAGGCTGGAGTACAGTGGCACAATCCCGGCTCACTGTAATGCCTGTCTCCTGGGTTCAAGTGACTCTCCTGCCTCAGCCTTCTGAGTAACAGGAATTACAAGCGCCTGCCCCCGTGCCCAGCTAATTTTTGTGGTTTTAGTAGAGATGCGGTTTCACGACATTGGTCAGACTGGTCTCAAACTCCCAACCTCCAGTGATACTCCTGCCCTGGCCTCCCAGAGTGCTGGGATTATAGGCGTGAGACACCACGCCTGGCCCCAAACAAACTGTTTTAAGACGAGGTCTCCCTATGTTTCCCCACTGCACTTGAACTCCGGGGCTCAAGCAATCCTCCTGCTGTGCCTCCTGAGTAGCTGGGACTACAGACTCAAGCCACCACACCTGGCCACTTTCCACAATTTAGAGAAAGTCCACAACCTGGAATCCTAGGGAGACCCCGATTCACCTCAAAACTGCCACTAAGGAGGTAAAACCCTGCCCCTCTGAGGCAGGCTTCGGTTTCCCTGTGTGTGAAATTGACCTGGCGCTGGGAGAGGCTGCTGGAGGTGTGGATTTTGCAGTTTCCCTACAACATTCTGGAAGCCTGTGGTTCTGGGAAAGGGTGGCGTGGAGAAGACTGGGAAACAACCAGTGGTCACCAGAGCTGTAGCACCTCCTCCACCTCCGAGCTCTGGGGCTGGGAACCCCAGGCTTCGGGGGCTGCTGTGGAGGACGCAGGTGGCCCCCTCTTTCCTGACATCTCAGGACAGGGAGGGGCAACCGGCTAGGGGAAGAAAAGAACAGGAAGGTTATACAGCCAGGTGGGGAAGGGGCCAAATCCCTGAACAACCCCTTCCCAGAGTTCCTCTTCAAGTGCAGGGTACCCAAGAGTCAAGGCCCCGCCCCCTTTCCAGAGGCCCCTTTTCTAAGCAGGTGCTGGCTCCTGGCTGGGATGGGAGGCAGATGGAGGGAGGGGAGGGGGAGGAGGGGAAGGGAGACGCAGTGGATGAGGGAGAATGGAAGAGATGACATCCCCCTCGGCCCATTCATCCCATTCAGGACCCCAAGCCCCCACCTGCACTGCCAGTGCCAACCTCAGAGGGAGGAAGAGGGAGCTCGCCTTAGAAGGCTGAGGCCCTGCCCCCTGGGCCACACCGATCATGTGGCCTTCCTTCTCCGCACAGAAGGCGAGACCCCGGACACCTCCTGAGCTGGAGGTCATCCCCCATCTCCACCCTCTTTTCTTTTTCTTTCTTTCTTTCTTTTTTTTTTTTTTTTGAGATAGAGTTTTGCTCTGTCGTGCAGGCTGGAGTTCAGTGGCGCCATCTCGGCGCACTGCAAGCTCCCCCTCCCAGGTTCACTCCATTCTCCTGCCTCAGCCTCCCAAGTAGCTTGGAATACAGGCGCCTGCGACCAAGCCCAGATAAGTTTTTGTATTTTTAGTAGAGAGGGGCTTTCACCGTGTTAGCCAGGATGGCCTCCATCCCCTGACCTGACGATCCGCCCGCCTCGGCCTCCCAAAGTGGTGGGATTACAGGAGCGCAGCACCATGCCCGGCAAATTTTGGTATTATCAGTAGAGATGTGGTTTCACAATGTTGGCCAGTCTGCTCTCGAACTCCTGACCTCAAGTCATCCACCCGCCTCAGCCTCCCAAAGTGCTGGGATAACAGGTGTGAGCCACAGTGACTGACCTGTAGTTGTTGAATATTTATTATTAATCTACAAGTTGGGCATTATGCAAGTCCTATATATGGAGTCCTCCAAACTTCTAGAGCAAGGGCTTCCCCATAATCCTGGCAGGCAAGCCTCCCCTGGGATTCCAAACTTCTGTCCCCACTGAAGTGTTTATCCTCTTCTCTAATCCCAGCCTCCTTTTCCCTGTCTCCATGTGCTCTGAGAGATGCTCCCGCTCCCACAGGCTCCCTCTGCATCCCCCTCATTTTCTTCCTCCCCAGTGTGTCAATGGAGTCCTAACCCCACCCTTGACATTGTGCCCTTTTCCTACTCCAAAGTGGGACCTTCTTTTCCCCCGAGTGGTCCTGTCTAGGGGTGCCGCTGCCGGGCCCCCTCTGGTCTTCCTGCTGGAGACTGGGGCCTTTAGGGAGTCAGCAGGCGCTGGAGCCAACCGCAGCCAGCGTGGGGTGAGCGATACTTCACAAGGGAGTCATCGGGGTGAGCTGACTATGTGCGATGGAGTCAGTGTCTGGGTGACAGACCTCCGGACCGCTGTGGACTTGGGTGTGCTCGAGGTGGAGGTGTTGGGCGAGGTGCCTGCAGCTGGCGGCAGTTCCCTCCACCAGCACTTCTTTGTCACCTGCTTCCAGGCCGATAACTCTGAGGAAAGTGGCCATGGGGTAGTTGGAGGGGGCTGCCGCTGGGCTGTGGACCGGGGGCACTGGGTGTCTGAGTGCAAGGCCAAGCAGTCCTATGTGCGGGCATTGATCGCTGATGCCCAGGGCCCTGTGGACTGGCGATGGATTCAAACTGGCACTGCCTGTGTCTGCACACTCCTCAGCCGGACTGGCTGGGCCTGAGACTTATACCCAGGAACTGGTCAGGCAGAAAAAGAACAGAGCTGGATGCTGAGAGACCTCAGGGTTGGCCCAGCTGCTCTATGGATCCCAATTGGGGAACTCATCAAATCATCACAAAATCACAAGTCTCTGAATTTGAGCTCAATCTCTGCAGGATGGGTGCAACCACATGGGGTTTTGAAGGTTGAATAGGAGTTCTCCTGGGGGAACTTGAGGGTAATCATGATGATGATGATGATGATAATAGCCATTATTTACTGGGTGTTTACTCTTTCTTAGCCCTAATACATAACTCCTCGGATCAACTCTCATGCGTTTGATCATTGGTGACCTTTGGTGTTAAGTTGCTGACTGCTCAGACACAGAAGACACCACCTTGCTCATCCTGGGGAGTGGGAGGGCACATTTCATGATATGGATGGGGGAGGAGAGAAACTGGAACATGCAAGCAGATGGCCAGGGGACCTTGAGAACATGGTCTACAGAAGGCCTTTAAGTATCTGGGAGCTGGGGTTCAAATGAGAAATCTTACTTGGTGAGAGCGGGCAGGGGTTGGCTTAGAATATTCTGTTTTGAGACAATGAGCTACCGATCACAGGTGGACTACAAGCAAGGTTGAATGAGAAGTGATCAGGATGCTGGAGAGTTCAGCCCGCTGGAGAGTTCAGCCCTGGGCGGGGAGCTCAAGTCAGGTTTCTAGCCCTATTCCCTGTGCCAACCTATACCCTATATTGGGAAAGAAATAGACTTTAAAATTGTCCAGCTTGATGGCATCGCGGGGAAGGGCTAAGTCCAGATAATGTCCTCTGAGGCTGCAGCCCCGAGGGTAGGACACACCCCCTGCGGGCCTATTCAATAATCAGTTAAATCACCTGAAGCACACGCATTTCCGGGGACCACTCCGGGCATCCTGGCTTGAGGGTAGGGTGGGCGGAGGTCCCTAAGGGAGAGATGTGGCTCAGGCTGAATCCCTCGCTGGGGGGCATCTGGGTCAAGTGGCTTCCCTGGCAGCACAGTCAAGGGGAGACCCCCTCTCATTGGGCAGAAGCTAAGTCCGAAGCCGAGCCCCTTCTGGGAGGTCGGACTGTGGCGCAGGAAAGCTTCAAATGGAGGAGGGTTGAGGCTTCAGTCCAGCACCTTTCTCGGGTCACGGCCTCCCCCTGGCTCCCAAGACCCCACCATAGACAGAGCCGGGCCTTCCTACACCCTACTCCCTGTGCCTCCAGCCTCGACTACTCCCTAGCACTCGACGACTGAGTCTCTGAGGTCACTTCACCGTGGTCTCTGTCTCATCCTTGGCGCCCGACCACTGAGGGGAGAGGGCTGGGGTGCTCTGCTGAGGCACTCCTGCACCTCCCTGTCCTTGTCTACCTCTCGCCCCCCGAAGGGTTAGTGTCGAGTTCACCCCTGCATCCTATCACCTCCTGGTGGCCTTGCCGCCCCCACAACCCCGAGGTATAAAGCCAGGTACACGAGGCAGGGGATGCACCAAGGATGGAGATGCTCCAGGTAAGACTGCAGGGCCCCTGGGCACCTTCCACCTCCCTCCAGGCCATCACTGGCATGAGAAGCGGCAGACCCGTGTGAGCGGTGGAAGGAGGCCTCTTTCTGGAGGGGCATGACCCCCAGTAAGCTTCAGGTGGGGCAGTTCCTGAGGGTGGGGATCTGAAATGTTGTGGTATCTCAGGTCCTCTGGGCTGTGGGGGGGGCTCTGAAAGGCAGGTGTCCGGGTGGTGGTTCCTGAATAGGAGATGCCGGGAAGGGTCTCTGGGTGTCTGTGGGTTGTGTACCCCGGGGGATGGGAAGGCCAGGGCTCAGGGCTGCGGTCTCAGACCCGGGTGAAGCAGTGTCCTTGTCCCAGGGGCTGCTGCTGTTGATGCTGCTGAGCATGGGCGGGACATGGGCATCCAAGGAGCCGCTTCGGCCACGGTGCCGCCCCATCAATGCCACCCTGGCTGTGGAGAAGGAGGGCTGCCCCGTGTGCGTCACCGTCAACACCACCATCTGTGCCGGTTACTGCCCCACCATGGTGAGCTGCCTGGGGCCGGGGCAGGTGCTGCCACCTCAGGACCAGACCCACAGAGGCAGTGGGGGAGGAAGGGTGGTCCGCCTCTCTGGTCAGGGGCTGGGAAATGGGGTGTGGGAGGGCAGAAACAGAGGGCTTCCTGGACTCCTGAGTCTGAGAGCTGTGGGGGCAGCTGGGGAGCTCAGCTGAAGCGCTAGCCCCAGGCACATGCTCATTCCCCCACTCAAACGGCTTCCAGACGCGCGTGCTGCAGTCGGTCCTGCCGCCCCTGCCTCAGGTGGTGTGCAACTACCGCGATGTGCGCTTCGAATACATCCGGCTCCCTGGCTGCCCGCGAGGCGTGAACCCCGTGGTCTCCTACGCCGTGGCTCTCAGCTGTCAATGTGCACTCTGCCGCCGCAGCACCACTGACTGCGGGGGTCCCAAGGACCACCCCTTGACCTGTGATGACCCCCGTTTCCAGGACCCCTCTTCCTCAAAGGCCCCTCCCCCCAGCCTTCCAAGTCCATCCCGACTCCCGGAGCCCTCAGGCACCCCGTTCCTCCCACAATAAAGGCTTCTCAGTCCGCACTCTGGAGGTGTCTTTCTGTGGGCTCAGGGCAACCACACACACACAGGATGGGTCCAGCTTCCAAATCATTTCATACAGAGTCACATTATCAGAACTCTGGTAGAAAACAGGGTGGACGGCTGGGCGCGGTGGCTCACGCCTGTAATCCCACCACTTTGGGAGGCGGAGGTGGGCGGATCATGAAGTCACGAGATCGAGACCATCCTGCCTAACACGGTGAAACCCCGTCTCTACTAAAAATACAAAAACTTATCTGAGCTTGGTGGCAGGCACTTGCAGGAGAATGGAGTGAACCTGGGAGGGAGAGCTTGCAGTGAGCCCACAGCACTCCAGCCTGCACGATCGCGCCACAGCACTCCAGCCTGCACGACAGAGCAAGACTCTATCTCAAAAAAAAAAAAAAAAAAAGAAAGAAAGAAAGAAAGAAAAAGAAAAGAGGGTGGAGATGGGGGATGACCTCCAGCTCAGGAGGTGTCCGGGGTCTCGCCTTCTGTGCGGAGAAGGAAGGCCACATGATCGGTGTGGCCCAGGGGGCAGGGCCTCAGCCTTCTAAGGCGAGCTCCCTCTTCCTCCCTCTGAGGTTGGCACTGGCAGTGCAGGTGGGGGCTTGGGGTCCTGAATGGTATGAATGGGCTGAGGGGGATGTCATCTCTTCCAGCCTCCTTCATCCACTGCGTCTCCCTTCCCCTCCTCCCCCCTCCCCTCCCTCCATCTGCCTCCCATCCCAGCCAGGAGCCAGCACCTGCTTAGAAAAGGGGCCTCTGGAAAGGGGGCGGGGCCTTGACTCTTGGGTACCCTGCACTTGAAGAGGAACCCTGGGAAGGGGTTGTTCAGGGATTTGGCCCCTTCCCCACCTGGCTGTATAACCTTCCTGTTCTTTTCTTTCCCTAGCCGGTTCCCCCTCCCCCTCCTGAGATGTCAGGAAAGAGGGGGCCACCTGCGTCCTCCACAGCAGCCCCCGAAGCCTGGGGTTCCCAGCCCCAGAGCTCGGAGGTGGAGGAGGTGCTACAGGTCTGGTAACCACTGGTTGTCTCCCAGTCTTCTCCACGCCACCCTCTCACAAAACAACAAGACAAAACAAAACAAAACAAAAGAAAATTGGGCCGGTCGTGGTGGCTCATGCCTGTAATCCCAGCACTTTGGGAGGCCGCGGTGGGCAGATCACAAGGTCAGGAGATCAAGACCATCCTGGCTAACACGGGGAAACCCCGTCTCTACTAAAAAATACAAAATATTAGCCAGGCATGGTGGCCGGCTCCTGTAGTCCCAGCTACTTGGGAGGCTGAGGCAGGAGAATGGCATGAATCCGGGAGGCGGATCTTGCAGTGAGCCCAGATCGGGCCACTGCAATCCCGTCTGAGCAACAGAGCAAGAATCTGCCTCAAAAAAAACAAAAAGAAAATGATTGGAACATCCTCCAGGATGCAAGACTCTCGGTTCCTCAGAGTTCTACAGGAAGGATGGCAGAGAGCAGTTGCCCAGAGGGGAAGTCCCATCTCTGCCATTTGTTGGCTGTGTGTGTGACCCCACACAAATCATTAACTTCTCTGAGCCTGTGTTTTACCATCTGTTGCTATTGAGTAATAGTAGTTGAATATTTTCCATTTCTATTTTTATTTTATTTTATTTTTTTATTTTTTTTGAGACGGAGTCTCGCCCTGTCACCCAGGCTGGAGTGTAGTGGCGCGATCTCGCCTCACTATACCTATGCTTCCCGGGTTCAAGCGATTCTCCTGCCCCAGCCTCCCGAGAAGCTGGGACTACAGGTGCGCAGCAACACACCCAGCTAATTTTTGTATTTTTTTTAGTAGAGACAGGGTTTCACCATGTTGGCCAGGCTGGTCTCGAAGTCCTGACCTCAAGTGATGCACCCGCCTTGGCCTCCCAAAGTGCTGGGATTGCAGGCATGAGCCACTGCGCCTGGCCAAACATTTATTATTATTATCATTATTATTATTATTATTATTATTATTATTTTATTATTTGCGATGGAGCTTTGCTTTTGTTGCCCAAGCTGAAGTGCAATGGCAGGATCTTGGCTCACTGCAACCTCCGCCTCCTGGGATCAAGCGATTCTCCTGCCTCAGCCTCCCAAATACCTGGGATTATAGGCATGCACCACCAAGACCGAGGATATTTTGTATTTTTAGTAGAGATGGGGTTTCTCCATGTTGGTAAGGCTGGTCTGGAACTCTTCACCTCAGCTGATCCACCCACCCCAGCCTCCGATAATTACAAGAGTGAGCCACCGCGCCCAGCCCTCCACCCTGTTCTCTACCAGAGTTCTGATACTGTGACTCTGCATAAAATTGTTTGGAAGCTGGACCCACCCTGTGTGTGTGTGGTTGCCCTGAGCCCACAGAAAGACACCTCCAGAGTGCGGATTGAGAAGCCTTTATTGTGGGAGGAACGGGGTGTTCGAGGGCTCCGGGAGTCGGGATGGACTTGGAAGGCTGGGGGGAGGGGCCTTTGAGGAAGAGGGATCCTGGAAGCGGGGGTCATCACAGGTCAAGGGGTGGTCCTTGGGACCCCCGCAGTCAGTGGTGCTGCGGCGGCAGAGTGCACATTGACAGCTGAGAGCCACGGCGTAGGAGACCACGGGGTTCACGCCTCGCGGGCAGCCAGGGAGCCGGATGTATTCGAAGCGCACATCGCGGTAGTTGCACACCACCTGAGGCAGGGGCGGCAGGACCGACTGCAGCACGCGCGTCTGGAAGCCGTTTGAGTGGGGGAATGAGCATGTGCCTGGAGCTAGCGCCTCAGCTGAGCTCCCCAGCTGCCCCCACAGCTCTCAGACTCAGGAGTCCAGGAAGCCCTCTGTTCCTGCCCTCCCACACCCCATTTCCCAGCCCCTGACCAGAGAGGCAGACCACCCTTCCTCCCCCACTGCCTGTGTGGGTCTGGCCCTGAGGTGGCAGCACCTGCCCCAGCCCCCGGCAGCTCACCATGGTGGGACAGTAGCCGGCACAGATGGTGGTGTTGACGGTGACACACACGGGGCAGCCCTCCTTCTCGACAGCCAGGGTGGCATTGATGGGGCGGCACCGTGGCCGAAGCGGCTCCTTGGATGCCCATGTCCCGCCCATGCTCAGCAGCATCAACAGCAGCAGCCCCTGGGACAAGGACACTGCTTCACCCGGGTCTGAGACCACAGCCCTGAGCCCTGGCCTTCCCATCCCCCGGGGTACACCACCCACAGACACCCAGAGACCCTTCCCGGCATCTCCTATTCAGGAACCACCACCCGGACACCTGCCTTTCAGAGCCCCCCCCACAGCCCAGAGGACCTGAGATACCCCAACATTTCAGATCCCCACCCTCAGGAACTGCCCCACCTGAAGCTTACTGGGGGTCATGCCCCTCCAGAAAGAGGACTCCTTCCACCGCTCACACGGGTCTGCCGCTTCTCATGCCAGTGATGGCCTGGAGGGAGGTGGAAGGTGCCCAGGGGCCCTGCAGTCTTACCTGGAGCATCTCCATCCTTGGTGCATCCCCTGCCTCGTGTACCTGGTTTTATACCTCGGGGTTGTGGGGGCGGCAAGGCCACCAGGAGGTGGTCGGATGCTGGGGTGAACTCGACACTAACCCCTCGGGGGGCGAGAGGTAGACAAGGACAGGGAGGTGCAGGAGTGGCTCAGCAGAGCACCCCAGCCCTCTCCCCTCAGTGGTCCGGCGCCAAGGATGAGACAGAGACCACGGTGAAGTGACCTCAGAGACTCAGTCGTCGAGTGCTAGGGAGTAGTCGAGGCTGGAGGCACAGGGAGTAGGGTGTAGGAAGGCCTGCCTCTGCCTATGGTGGGGTCTTGGGAGCCAGGAGGAGGCCGTGACCCGAGAAAGGTGCTGGACTGAAGCCTCAACCCTCCTCTACTTGAGGCTTTCCTGCACCACAGTCCAACCTCCCAGGAGGGGCGCTGCTTCGGACTTAGGTTCTGCCCAGTGGGAGAGGGTCTCCCCGTGACTGAGCTGCCAGGGAAGCCACTTGACCCAGGTGCCCCCATCGAGGGTTTCAGCTTGAGCCACACGTCTCCCTTTAGGACCTCCGCCCACTCTACCCTCAAGCCAGGATACCCGGAGCGGTCCCCGGAAATGCGTGTGCTTCAGGTGATTTAACTGATTATTGAACAGGCCCGCAGGGGGTGTGTCTTGCCCTCGGGCCGCAGCCTCGGAGGACATTATCTGGACTTAGTCCCTTCCCCGCGATGCCATCAAGCTGGACAATTTTAAGGTCTGTTTCTTTCCCAGTGTAGGGTATAGGTTGGCACAGAGAAGAGGGCTAGAAACCTGACTTGAGCTCCCCGCCCAGGGCTGAACTCTCCAGCGGGCTGAACTCTCCAGCATCCTGATCACTTCTCATTCAACCTTGCTTGTAGTCCACCTGTGATCGGTAGCTCATTATCTCAAAACAGAATATTCTAAGCCAATCCCTGCCCGCTCTCACCAAGTAAGATTTCTCATTTGAACCCCAGCTCCCAGATACTTAAAGGCTTGCTGTAGACCATGTTCTCAAGGTCCCCTGGCCATCTGCTTGCAGGTTCCAGTTTCTCTCCTCCCCATCCACATCATGAAATGTGCCCTCCCACTCCCCAGGATGAGCAAGGTGGTGTCTTCTGTGACTGAGCAGTCAGCAACTTAACACCAAAGGTCACCAATGATCAAATGCATGTGAGTTGATCCGAGGAGTTAGGTATTAGGGCCAAGAAAGAGTAAACACTCAGTAAATAGTGGCTATTATCATCATCATCATCATCGTGATTACCCTCAAGTTCCCCCGGGAGAACTCCTATTCAATCATCAAAACCCTATGTGGTTGCACCTATCCTGCAGAGATTGAGCTCAAATTCAGAGAGTTGTGATTTTGTGATGATTTGATGAGTTCCCCAACTGGGGTCCATAGAGCAGCTGGGCCAACCCTGAGGTCTCTCAGCATCCAGCTCTGTTCTTTTTCTGCCTGACCAGTTCCTGAGTATAAGTCTCAGGCCCGGCCAGTCCGGCTGAGGAGTGTGCAGACACAGGCAGTGCCAATTTGAATCCATTGCCAGTCCACAGGGCCCTGGGCATCAGCGATCAATGCCCACACATAGGACTGCTTGGCCTTGCACTCAGACACCCAGTGCCCCCGGTCCACAACCCGGCAGCAGCCCCCTCCACCTACCCCCAGGCCACCTTCCTCAGAGTTATCGGCCTGGAAGCATTGACAAAGAAGTGCTGGCGGAGGAAACTGCCGCCAGCTGCAGGCACCTCTCCCAATACCTCCACCTGGAGCACACCCAAGTCCACAGCAGTCCGGGGGTCTGTCACTCAGCAACTGACTGCATCACACATGGCCAGCTCTCCCTGATGACTCCATCACACATGGCCAGCTCTCCCTGATGACTCCCCGGTGAAGTATCGCTTACCCCAGGTTGGCTGCGGTTGGCCGGGGCTCCTGCTGACTCCCGAAAGGCCCCAGTCTCCAGCAGGAAGGTCAGAGGGGGCTCGGCAGCCGCACCCCTAGACAAGACCACTCGGGGGAAAAGAAGGTCCCACTTTGGAGTAGGAAAAGGGCACAATGTCAAGGGTGGGGTTAGGACTCCATTGACACACTGGGGAGGAAGAAAATGAGGGGGATGCAGAGGGAGCCTGTGGGAGCGGGAGCATCTCTCAGAGCACATGGAGACAGGGAAAAGGAGGCTGGGATTAGAGAAGAGGATAAACACTTCAGTGGGGACAGAAGTTTGGAACCCCACAGAGGCTTGCCTGCCAGGATTATGGGGAAGCCCTTGCTCTAGAAGTTTGGGGGACTCCATATATAGGACTTGCATAACGCCCAACTTGTAGATTAATAATAAATATTCAACAACTACAGGTCAGGCATTGTGGCTTACACCTGTAATCCCAGCACTTTGGGAGGCTGAGGCGGGTGGATGACTTGAGGTCAGGAGTTCGAGAGCAGCCTGGCCAACACTGTGAAACCACATCTCTACTGATAATACCAAAATTAGCCAGGCGTGATGCTGCACGCCTGTGATCTCAGCTACTCGGGAGGCTGAGGCAGGAGAATCGCTTGAACCCGGGAGGCCGAGATTGCAGTGAGCCTAGATCGTGCCACTGCACTTCCAACTGGACAACACAGTGAGACTCTGTCTCACAAAAAATAAAAATAAAAATAAGGCCAGGCATGGTGGCTCACACTAGTAATCCCAGCATTGTTGGAGGCTGCGGTGGGTGGATCAGATGAGGTGAGGAGTTCCAGACCAGCCTGACCAACATGGAGAAACCCCATCTCTACTAAAAATACAAAATATCCTCAGGTGTGATGGTGCATGCCTAGAATCCCAGCTGCTTGGGAGGCTGAGGCAGGAGAATCGCTTGATCCCAGGAGCGGGAGGTTGCAGCAAGCCAAGATTGCACCATTGCACTTCAGCTTGGGCAACAAAAACAAAGCTCCATCTTAAAAAATTAATAATAATAATCATAAAATAAAGATTAAAAATGTTCAGCCGGGCGCAGTGCTCACTCCTGCAATCCCAGCACTTTGGGAGGCCGAAGTGGGTTCATCACCTGAGGTCAGGACTTCGAGACCAGCCTGGCCAACATTTTGAAACCCTGTCTCTACTAAAAAAAAAAATACAAAATTAGCTGGATGTGGTGTTGCGCGCCTGTAGTCCCAGCTACTCGGGAGGCTGAGGCAGGAGAATTGCTTGAACCCGGGAAGCAGAGGTACAGTGAGCCGAGAGTGCATCACTGCACTTGAGCCTGGGTGACAGGGTGAGACTCTGTCTCAAAAAAATAAAAATAAATAAAATAAAATAAAAATAAAAATATAAAATATTCAACTACTATTACTCAATAGCAACAGATGGTAAAATACAGGCTCAGAGAAATTAATGATTTGTGCCCGGTGACACAGCCAACAAATGGCAGAGATGGGACTTCACCTCTGGGCAACTGCTCTCTGCCATCCTTCCTGTAGAACTCTGAGGAACTGAGAGTCTTGCATCCTGGAGGATGTTCCAATCAATTTTTTTTTTTTTTTTTTTTTGAGGCGGATTCTCGCTCTGTCGCCCAGGCTGGGCTGCAGTGGTGCGATCTGGGCTCACTGCAAGGTCTGCCTCCCGGGTTCACACCACTCTCCTGCCTCAGCCTCCCAAGTAGCTGGGACTACAGGAGGCCACCACCACGCCTGGCTAGTTTTTTATATTTTTTAGTAGAGATGGGGTTTCCCCGTGTTAGCCAGGATGGTCTTGATCTCCTGACCTTGTGATCTGCTCACCTTGGCCTCCCAAACTGGTGGGATTACAGGCATGAGCCAGTGCGCCCGGCCCTATTTTTTTTTTTTTTTTTGAGACAGAGTCTCACTCTGTCTGGCCAGGCTGGAGTAGCATGGCACAATCCCGGCTCACTGTAATGCCTGCCTCCTGGGTTCAAGTGACTCTCCTGCCTCAGCCTTCTGAGTAACAGGAATTACAAGCGCCTGCCCCCGTGCCCAGCTAATTTTTGTATTTTTAGTAGAGATGCGGTTTCACGACATTGGCCAGACTGGTCTCAAACTCCCAACCTCCAGTGATACTCCTGGCCTGGCCTCCAAGAGTGCTGGGATTATAGGCGTGAGACACCACACCTGGCCCCAAACAAATTGTTTTAAGACGAGGTCTCCCTATGTTTCCCCACTGCACTTGAACTCCTGGGCTCAAGCAATCCTCCTGCTGTGCCTCCTGAGTAGCTGGGGGACTACAGACTCAAGCCACCACACCTGGCCACTTTCCACAATTTAGAGAAAGTCCACAACCTGGAATCCTAGGGAGACCCCGATTCACCTCAAAACTGCCACTAAGGAGGTAAAACCCTGCCCCTCTGAGGCAGGCTTCGGTTTCCCTGTGTGTGAAATTGACCTGGCGCTGGGAGAGGCTGCTGGAGGTGTGGATTTTGCAGTTTCCCTACAACATTCTGGAAATCTGTGGTTCTGGGAACGGGTGATGTGGAGAAGACTGGGAGACAACCAGTGGTCACCAGAGCTGTAGCACCTCCTCCACCTCCGAGCTCTGGGGCTGGGAACCCCAGGCTTCGGGGGCTGCTGTGGAGGATGCAGGTGGCCCCCTCTTTCCTGACATCTCAGGAGAGGGAGGGGCAACCGCCTAGGGAAAGAAAAGAACAGGAAGGTTATACAGCCAGGTGGGGAAGGGGCGAAATCCCTGAACAACCCCTTCCCAGAGTTCCTCTTCAAGTGCAGGGTACCCAAGAGTCAAGGCCCCGCCCCCTTTCCAGAGGCCCCTTTTCTAAGCAGGTGCTGGCTCCTGGCTGGGATGGGAGGCAGATGGAGGGAGGGGAGGGGCGAGGAGGGGAAGGGAGACGCAGTGGATGAGGGAGAATGGAAGAGATGACATCCCCCTCGGCCCATTCATCCCATTCAGGTCCCCAAGCCCCCACCTGCACTGCCAGTGCCAACCTCAGAGGGAGGAAGAGGGAGCTCGCCTTAGAAGGCTGAGGCCCTGCCCCCTGGGCCACACCGATCATGTAGGCTTCCTTCTCCGCACAGAAGGCGAGACCCCGGACACCTCCTGAGCTGGAGGTCATCCCCCATCTCCACTCTCTTTTCTTTTTCTTTCTTTCCTTTTTTTTTTTTTTTTTTTTTTTTTTGAGATGGAGTCTCGCCTGTCATGCAGGCTGGAGTTCAGTGGCGCGATCTCGGCTCACTGCAAGCTCCCCCTCCCAGGTTCACTCCATTCTCCTGCCTCAGCCTCCCAAGTAGCCTGGACTACAAGCGCCTGCCACCAAGCCAGGATAAGTTTTCGTATTTTTAGTAGAGATGAGGTTTCACCGTGTTAGCCAGAATGGTCTCGATCTCCTGACCTGATGATCCGCCCGCCTCAGCCTCCCAAAGTGGTGGGATTACAAGTGTGAGCCACCGCGCCCAGCGGTCCACCCTGTTTTCTACCAGAGTTCTGATAATGTGACTCTGTATGAAATGATTTGGAAGCTGGACCCACCCTGTGTGTGTGTGGTTGCCCTGAGCCCACAGAAAGACACCTCCAGAGTGTGGATTGAGAAGCCTTTATTGTGGGAGGAACGGGGTGTCTGAGGGCTCCGGGAGTCGGGATGGACTTGGAAGGCTGGGGGGAGGGGCCTTTGAGGAAGAGGGGTCCTGGAAGCGGGGGTCATCACAGGTCAAGGGGTGGTCCTTGGGACCCCCGCAGTCAGTGGTGCTGCGGCGGCAGAGTGCACATTGACAGCTGAGAGCCACGGCGTAGGAGACCACGGGGTTCACGCCTCGCGGGCAGCCAGGGAGCCGGATGTATTCGAAGCGCACATCGCGGTAGTTGCACACCACCTGAGGCAGGGGCGGCAGGACCGACTGCAGCACGCGCGTCTGGAAGCCGTTTGAGTGGGGGAATGAGCATGTGCCTGGGGCTAGCGCCTCAGCTGAGCTCCCCAGCTGCCCCCACAGCTCTCAGACTCAGGAGTCCAGGAAGCCCTCTGTTCCTGCCCTCCCACACCCCATTTCCCAGCCCCTGACCAGAGAGGCAGACCACCCTTCCTCCCCCACTGCCTCTGTGGGTCTGGCCCTGAGGTAGCAGCACCTGCCCCGGCCCCGGGCAGCTCACCATGGTGGGGCAGTAGCCGGCACAGATGGTGGTGTTGACGGTGACGCACACGGGGCAGCCCTCCTTCTCGACAGCCAGGGTGGCATTGATGGGGCGGCACCGTGGCCGAAGTGGCTCCTTGGATGCCCATGTCCCGCCCATGCTCAGCAGCATCAACAGCAGCAGCCCCTGGGACAAGGACACTGCTTCACCCGGGTCTGAGACCACAGCCCTGAGCCCTGGCCTTCCCATCCCCCGGGGTACACAACCCACAGACACCCAGAGACCCTTCCCGGCATCTCCTATTCAGGAACCACCACCCGGACACCTGACTTTCAGAGCCCACCCCACAGCCCAGAGGACCCGAGATACCCCAACATTTCAGATCCCCACCCTCAGGAACTGCCCCACCTGAAGCTTACTGGGGGTCATGCCCCTCCAGAAAGAGACCTCCTTCCACCGCTCACACGGGTCTGCCATGCCAGTGATAGCCTGGAGGGAGGTGGAAGGTGCCCAGGGGCCCTGCAGTCTTACCTGGAGCATCTCCATCCTTGGTGCGTCCCCTGCCTCGTGAACCAGGAGGTGATAGGATGCTGGGATGACCTCGACACTAACCCCTCGGGGGGCAAGAGGTAGACAAGGCCAGGGAGGTGCAGGAGTGCCTCAGCAGAGCGCCCCAGCCCTCTCCCCTCAGTGGTTCAGCGCCAAGGGTGAGACAGAGACCACGGTGAAGTGACCTCAGAGACTCACTTCTCTGAGCCTCAACGCTCCTCTACTTGAGGCTTTCCTGCGCCACAGTCCAACCTCCCAGGAGGGGCGCGGCTTCGGACTTAGCTCCTGCCCAATGAGAGAGGGTCTCCCTGTGACTGAGCTGCCAGGGAAGCCACTTGAACCAGGTGCCCCCAACGAGGGATTCAGCCTGAGCCACACCTCTCCCTTTGGGACCTCCGCCCACTCTACCCTCAAGCCAGGATGCCTGGAGCGGTCCCCGGAAATGCGTGTGCTTCAGGTGATTTAACTGATTATTGAATAGGCCCGCAGGGGGTGTGTCCTGCCCTCGGGTTCACAGCCTCGGAGGACATTATCTGGACTTAGTCCCTTCCCCGCGATGCCATCAAGCTGGACAATTTGAAGGTCTGTTTATTTCCCAATGTAGGGTATAGGCTGGCACAGGGAAGAGGGCTAGAAACCTGACTTGAGCTCCCCGCCCAGGGCTGAACTCTCCAGCGGGCTGAACTCTCCAGCATCCTGATCACTTCTCATTCAACCTTGCTTGTAGTCCACCTGTGATCGGTAGCTCATTATCTCAAAACAGAATATTCTAAGCCCACCCCTGCCCGCTCTCACCAAGTAAGATTTCTCATTTGAACCCCAGCTCCCAGATACTTAAAGGCTTGATGTAGACCATGTTCTCAAGGTCCCCTGGCCATCTGCTTGCATGTTCCAGTTTCTCTCCTCCCCCATCCATATCATGAAATGTGCCCTCCCACTCCCCAGGATGAGCAAGGTGGTGTCCTCTGTGACTGAGCAGTCAGCAACTTAACACCAAAGGTCACCAATGATCAAATCCATGAGAGTTGATCCAAGGAGTTATGTATTAGGGCTAAGAAAGAGTAAACACTCAGTAAATAATGGCTATTATCATCATCATCATCATCATGATTACCCTCAAGTTCCCCCGGGAGAACTCCTATTCAACCTTCTAAACCCCATGTGGTTGCACCCATCCTGCAGAGATTGAGCTCAAATTCAGAGAGTTGTGATTTTGTGATGATTTGATGAGTTCCCCAATTGGGGTCCATAGAGCAGCTGGGCCAATCCTGAGGTCTCTCAGCATGCCACTCTGTTCTTTTTCTGCCTGACCAGTTCCTGAGTATAAGTCTCAGGCCCGGCCAGTCCGGCTGAGGAGTGTGCAGACACAGGCAGTACCAATTTGAATCCATCGCCAGTCCACAGGGCCCTGGGAATCAGCGATCAATGCCCGCACATAAGACTGCTTGGCCTTGCACTCAGACACCCAGTGCCCCCGGTCCACAGCCTGGTGGCAGCCCCCTCCACCTACCCCCGGGCCACCTTCCTCAGAGTCATCGGCCTCAAAGTGGGTGACAAAGAAGTGCTGGCGGAGGGAACTGCCGCCAGCTGCAGGCACCTCTCCCAACACCTCCACCTGGAGCACACCCAAGTCCACAGCAGTCCGGGGGTCTGTCACTCAGCCACTGACTGCATCGCACATAGCCAGCTCACCCCGATGACTCCCCGGTGAAGTTTCGCTCACCCGAGGCTGGCTGCGGTTGGCCCGGGCGCCTGCTGACTCCCGAAAGGCCCCAGTCTCCAGCAGGAAGACCAGAGGGGGCCCGGCAGCAGCACCCCTAGACAGGACCACTCGGGGGAAAGAAGGTCCCACTTTGGAGTAGGAAAAGGGCACAATGTCAAGGGTGGGGTTAGGACTCCATTGACACACTGGGGAGGAAGAAAATGAGGGGGATGCAGAGGGAGCCTGGGGGAGTGGGAGCATCTCTCAGAGCACATGGAGACAGGGAAAAGGAGGCTGGGATTAGAGAAGAGGATAAACACTTCAGTGGGGACAGAAGTTTGGAACCCCAGGGGAGGCTTGCCTGCCAGGATTATGGGGAAGCCCTTGCTCTGGAAGTTTGGGGGACTCCATATATAGGACTTGCATAACGCCCAACTTGTAGATTAATAATAAATATTCAACAACTACAGGTCAGGCATTGTGGCTCACACCTGTAATCCCAGCACTTTGGGAGGCTGAGGCGGGTGGATAACTTGAGGTCAGGAGTTCGAGAGCAGCCTGGCCAAGACTGTGAAACCACATCTCTACTGATAATACCAAAATTAGCCAGGCACGATGCTGCGCGCCTGTGATCTCAGCTACTCAGGAGGCTGAGGCAGGAGAATTGCTTGAACCCGGGAGTCTGAGATTGCAGTGAGCCAAGATCGTGCCACTGCACTTCCGTCTGGACAACACAGTGAGACTCTGTCTCACAAAAAAATAAAATAAAAAATAAGGCCAGGCATGGCGGCTCAGACTTGTAATCCCAGCATTGTTGGAGGCTGCAGTGGGCGGATCAGATGAGGTGAGGAGTTCCAGACCAGCCTGACCAACATGGAGAAACCCCATCTCTACTAAAAATACAAAATATCCTCGGGCGTGGTGGTGCATGCCTAGAATCCCAAGTACTTGGGAGGCTGAGGCAGGAGAATCGCTTGATCCCAGGAGGCGGAGGTTGCCGTCAGCCAAGATCGCACCATTGCACTTCAGCTTGGGCAATAAAAACAAAGCTCCACCTCAAAAAATAATAATAATAATAATAATGATAAAATAAAAATAAAAAATGTTCAGCCAGGCGCAGTGGCTCATGCTTGCAATCCCAGCACTTTGGGAGGCCGAGGCGGGTGCATCACCTGAGGTCAGGACTTTGAGACCAGCCTGGCCAACATGGTGAAATCCTGTGTCTACTAAAAAAATTACAAAAATTAGCTGGGTGTGGTGGTGCGCGCCTGTAGTCCCAGCTACTCGGGAGGCTGAGGCAGCAGAATTGCTTGAACCCGGGAAGCATAGGTATAGTGAGGCGAGATCGCGCCACTGCACTCCAGCCTTGGTGACAGGGCGAGACTCCGTCTCAAAAAAAACCATAATAAGATGAAATAAAAATAAAAAAAGAAAATAGTCAACGACTATTACGCAGTAGCAAGAGATGGTAAAATACAGGCTCAGAGAAATTAATGATTTGTGCCCGGTCACACACACAGCCAACAAATGGCAGAGATGGGACTTCACCTCTGGGCATCTGCACTCTGCCATCCTTCCTGTAGAACTCTGAGGAACCGAAAGTCTTGCATCCTGGAGGATGTTCCAATCAATTTCTTTTTTTTTTTTTTTTTTGGAGGTGGAGTCTCTCTCTGTCGCCCAGGCTGGACTGCAGTGGCTCGTTCTCGGCTCACTGCAAGCTCTGCCTCGCAGGTTCTAGCCATTCTCCTGACTCAACCTCCCGAGTAGCTGGGACTACAAGCGCCCACCACCACGCCTGGCTAATTTGTTGTATTTTTTAGTAGAGACGGGGTTTCCCCGTGTTAGCCAGGATGGTCTTGATCTCCTGATCTCGTGATCTTCCCACCTTGGTCTCCCAAAGTGCTGGGATTCCAGGCATGAGCCACCGAGCCCGGCCCTATTTTTTTTTTTTTTTTTTTTTTGTTTCAGACAGAGTCTCACTCTGTCTGGCCAGGCTGGAGTACAGTGGCACAATCCTGGCTCACTGTAATGCCCGCCTCCTGGGTTCAGGTGACTCTCCTGCCTCAGCCTTCTGAGAAACTGGAATTACAAGCGCCTGCCCCCGTGCCCAGCTAATTTTTGTATTTTTAGTAGAGATGCGGTTTCACGACATTGGCCAGACTGGTCTCAAACTCCCAACCTCCAGTGATACTCCTGGCCTGGCCTCCAAGAGTGCTGGGATTATAGGCGTGAGACACCACACCTGGCCCCAAACAAATTGTTTTAAGACGAGGTCTCCCTATGTTTCCCCACTGCACTTGAACTCCTGGGCTCAAGCAATCCTCCTGCTGTGCCTCCTGAGTAGCTGGGACTACAGACTCAAGCCACCACACCTGGCCACTTTCCACAATTTAGAGAAAGTCCACAACCTGGAATCCTAGGGAGACCCCGATTCACCTCAAAACTGCCACTAAGGAGGTAAAACCCTGCCCCTCTGAGGCAGGCTTCGGTTTCCCTGTGTGTGAAATTGACCTGGCGCTGGGAGAGGCTGCTGGAGGTGTGGATTTTGCAGTTTCCCTACAACATTCTGGAAGCCTGTGGTTCTGGGAAAGGGTGGCGTGGAGAAGACTGGGAAACAACCAGTGGTCACCAGAGCTGTAGCACCTCCTCCACCTCCGAGCTCTGGGGCTGGGAACCCCAGGCTTCGGGGGCTGCTGTGGAGGATGCAGGTGGCCCCCTCTTTCCTGACATCTCAGGAGAGGGAGGGGCAACCGGCTAGGGGAAGAAAAGAACAGGAAGGTTATACAGCCAGGTGGGGAAGGGGCCAAATCCCTGAACAACCCCTTCCCAGAGTTCCTCTTCAAGTGCAGGGTACCCAAGAGTCAAGGCCCCGCCCCCTTTCCAGAGGCCCCTTTTCTAAGCAGGTGCTGGCTCCTAGCTGGGATGGGAGGCAGATGGAGGGAGGGGAGGGGGAGGAGGGGAAGGGAGAGGCAGTGGATGAAGGAGGCTGGAAGAGATGACATCCCCCTCGGCCCATTCATCCCATTCAGGTCCCCAAGCCCCCACCTGCACTGCCAGTGCCAACCTCAGAGGGAGGAAGAGGGAGCTCGCCTTAGAAGGCTGAGGCCCTGCCCCCTGGGCCACACCGATCATGTGGCCTTCCTTCTCCGCACAGAAGGCGAGACCCCGGACACCTCCTGAGCTGGAGGTCATCCCCCATCTCCACTCTGTTTTCTTTTTCTTTCTTTCCTTTTTTTTTTTTTTTTTTTTTTTTTGAGATGGAGTCTCGCCTGTCATGCAGGCTGGAGTTCAGTGGCGCGATCTCGGCTCACTGCAAGCTCCCCCTCCCAGGTTCACTCCATTCTCCTGCCTCAGCCTCCCAAGTAGCCTGGACTACAAGCGCCTGCCACCAAGCTGGGGTAAGTTTTCGTATTTTTAGTAGAGACGAGGTTTCACCGTGTTAGCCAGAATGGTCTCGATCTCCTGACCTGATGATCCGCCCGCCTCGGCCTCCCAAAGTGGTGGGATTACAAGTGTGAGCCACCGCGCCCAGCCGTCTACCCTGTTTTCTACCAGAGTTCTGATACCGTGACTCTGTATGAAATGATTTGGAAACTGGACCCACCCTGTGTGTGTGTGGTTGCCCTGAGCCCACAGAAAGACACCTCCAGAGTGTGGATTGAGAAGCCTTTATTGTGGGAGGAACGGGGTGTCTGAGGGCTCCGGGAGTCGGGATGGACTTGGAAGGCTGGGGGGAGGGGCCTTTGAGGAAGAGGGGTCCTGGAAGCGGGGGTCATCACAGGTCAAGGGGTGGTCCTTGGGACCCCCGCAGTCAGTGGTGCTGCGGCGGCAGAGTGCACATTGACAGCTGAGAGCCACGGCGTAGGAGACCACGGGGTTCACGCCGCGCGGGCAGCCAGGGAGCCGGATGTATTCGAAGCGCACATCGCGGTAGTTGCACACCACCTGAGGCAGGGGCGGCAGGACCGACTGCAGCACGCGCGTCTGGAAGCCGTTTGAGTGGGGGAATCAGCATGTGCCTGGGGCTAGCGCCTCAGCTGAGCTCCCCAGCTGCCCCCACAGCTCTCAGACTCAGGAGTCCAGGAAGCCCTCTGTTCCTGCCCTCCCACACCCCATTTCCCAGCCCCTGACCAGAGAGGCAGACCACCCTTCCTCCCCCACTGCCTGTGTGGGTCTGGCCCTGAGGTGGCAGCACCTGCCCCAGCCCCGGGCAGCTCACCATGGTGGGGCAGTAGCCGGCACAGATGGTGGTGTTGACGGTGACGCACACGGGGCAGCCCTCCTTCTCGACAGCCAGGGTGGCATTGATGGGGCGGCACCGTGGCCGAAGCGGCTCCTTGGATGCCCATGTCCTGCCCATGCTCAGCAGCATCAACAGCAGCAGCCCCTGGGACAAGGACACTGCTTCACCCGGGTCTGAGACCGCAGCCCTGAGCCCTGGTCTTCCCATCCCCCGGGGTACACCACCCACAGACACCCAGAGACCCTTCCCGGCATCTCCTATTTACGACCCACCACCCGGACACCTGCCTTTCAGAGCCCACCCCACAGCCCAGAGGACCCGAGATACCCCAACATTTCAGATCCCCACCCTCAGGAACTGCCCCACCTGAAGCTTACTGGGGGTCATGCCCCTCCAGAAAGAGGCCTCCTTCCACCGCTCACACGGGTCTGCCATGCCAGTGATGGCCTGGAGGGAGGTGGAAGGTGCCCAGGGGCCCTGCAGTCTTACCTGGAGCATCTCCATCCTTGGTGTGTCCCCTGCCTCGTGTACCTGGCTTTATACCTCGGGGTTGTGGGGGCGGCAAGACCACCAGGAGGTGGTCGGATGCAGGGGTGAACTCGACACTAACCCCTCGGGGGGCGAGAGGTAGACAAGGACAGGGAGGTGCAGGAGTGCCTCAGCAGAGCACCCCAGCCCTCTCCCCTCAGTGGTCGGGCGCCAAGGATGAGACAGAGACCACGGTGAAGTGACCTCAGAGACTCAGTTGTCGAGTGCTAGGGACTAGTCGAGGCTGGAGGCACAGGGAGTAGGGTGTAGGAAGGCCTGCCTCTGCCTATGGTGGGGTCTTGGGAGCCAGGAGGAGGCCGTGACCCGAGAAAGGTGCTGGACTGAAGCCTCAACCCTCCTCCACTTGAGGCTTTCCTGTGCCACAGTCCAACCTCCCAGGAGGGGCTCGGCTTCGGACTTAGGTTCTGCCCAGTGAGAGAGGGTCTCCCCGTGACTGTGCTGCCAGGGAAGCCACTTGACCCAGATGCCCCCCAACGAGGGATTCAGCCCGAGCCACACCTCTCCCTTAGGAACCTCCGCCCACCCTACCCTCAAGCCAGGATACCCGGAGCGGTCCCCGGAAATGCGTGTGCTTCAGGTGATTTGACTGATTATTGAATAGGCCCGCAGGAGGTGTGTCCTGCCCGCGGGTCCACAGCCTCCGGGGACATTATCTGGACTTAGTCCCTTCCCCGCGATCCTGCCGCAGCTGGGTGGGCGTGTCTGGGCTAGTCCTGTCCCCACACTGCGGATAGACTTAATGAGTGCGAGCCCGCCTAGGTCCGGACACTGGGTAGTGAGCGGAGGTCCAGAGCTCCGCTCCGCCCCCAGGCCAGGGAGCGTGTCTGGGGTGGGGCTGGCCGGGCAGGCTCCCACTAGCGCCGGCTTCCAGCTGCCTGAGCGGGAGTTCTCGGTGCTGTAGGCTTTCGGGAGGCTGTGGATGCCCGGCAGGGGCTTCCAGTGGGGGCCACCCCAGGTCGCCTCCAGCGGGCGGAAGCGGTCGAGCCGTCGGAGCGGGTGCAGCGAGGGGCTGTAGGATTCCTGAGCCAGAGACAGGGCCCCGCCGTGCGGCGCTGGAGGCGGCCGGGAGGAGCAGAGACAGGGCTGCCGCTGCGAGTCGTGACTCCAGAGTTGGGGCCTCTCTTCGAAACTCCAGTATGTCAGGTAGTCCTTGCGGGGGTATCCGGACAGCTCCGTCCTGTGGCAGCAGGGCAGGATGGTGAGGATACAGCTGGATCCTTGGGGACGAGGTTCAGACCTCGGGATCTAAGGAGTCTGCACATTCAAACTCCTGCATTTCCAGGAGAGGACCCCTTAGGAGGGACGCGACCGGGCACGCGTAGCCTGCGTTCCTGGGTCCTCGAAGTACTTAACGTCCTGGAAACTGAGCTTTCGCATCCTAGGGAAGTAAAAGGGGGCTTTCGCTTCCTTGGGAAGGAGTATCTGGGGTCTCCAGTACCGAAGGAGGCCCTGCCCTCAGATCCAGAATCCCCTCGAGCCGCTGTGCAGGCTTCCTGTCCCTACCGCGGTTCCTGAGAGGTGACACTAAGGACTCCTGGGTGCTAAAAGAGGGAGGGGCTGGGGCCTGAACTGTGGTTGTTGCTGCTATAGGAGTCGAGACTGAGACCACCGGTCAGGGAATGGGAGCCAGCCCAGGGGCTCGGCGTGCACCGGCCAAGGCGGGGGCTGTGCAGGAGGCGGTGCCCAGCGAGAGCCCGGCTTACTTGGGATAGAACCGAAAGTCCCGCGCCGAGGTGGTTAGATAGAGCTGGCGGCGGTCCAGGACGCCCCGGTCGGATACTGTGAAAGGCCGGCCAGACAGCGCGGGGTTCTTCGTGCAGGAGATTAGAGCCTGATCAAGATTGGGGGAGGAGGCATACCCAAGACCTAGATTTCATACCCCATCCCAAGCCCTGGGTCCCGAGTTCAGAATCCCTCTCCTTCGGCCCCGACAGCCATGACGGCCACGGCCCTCGCACCCCGCCCCAGAGTCAGAGCCCTTCCTGCCACCCACGCCAGGGAACTTCAGCTTCCTTCCTCATACGGGAACCCTTCCCAGCCTCACCTCCCTAAATCCAAGCCCTCCTGCTGGTCAAGGAACTCAAATCCAGGCCCCCAGTCACCACAAAACCCCCCCTGGTTCCGCCCGCGGTCTCAAGCCTTCTTGGTGTGGCCACTGGAGCTGAGCTGCATCTTGGGCAACAACTCCACGTTACCTCTCCTAACTCCCACCAGACCACGTCTCAGAATATTCTAGTCTCGTCCCCACCCACAGCCAGCCGTCTAGCTCCGCAGCAGCTTAGGAGCCCTGAAGGCGAGTTTCCAGCCCCTGGTTCTTCTGGCCTGGCCTGGATGCCCAGCCCCTCCCCCGGCTCCTCTAACCTCCAGATCCCTCCCCAGACCCTTTAGCCACGCCCCAAAGCTGTGATTACTTCTGGCCCCGCCCCAGGCTCCCGGAGCTCCGCCCCATCTCGCCAGCGCTGGCTTCCACCCAGCCACCTGGGAAGGCCCCCCGCGGTGGTGGTCTGAGAGTTGTGAGGGGCTGGGGCCCGATGTATTTGGGGGCGCGCGCGTCCGGGCCTGGAGAGCAAGTGTACTGCGCCCTCGGCTCGCTGCTCTGGTACTTTGTGGTCAGTGGGAGGCACCAGCCGCGGTGTCTGAGCTGCGGAAAGGCGACGCAGAGACTCATGTGAAGGAGCAGGGGACTCAAATGCAGTCCCCCGCCCTGTCCCCTGCAGACTCCGGCACTCCCCAAATCTTACCTTTTCTCCTGAATCCTTGATCCCCACAGTCCGCGTGGGGTCTGCAGGCTCTGGGGCTCTGGGCTGGGCGCAGGGCCAGCCATGGGTCTTGGGCACGTAGGCCGAGCCAGAGGTTGTCTCCCATCTGCTGAGGACCTCGTCGAAAGCCCAGATGCGAGAATCCTGCTTTGCAGTCGGAGGTAGAGGGTCCGCGACCGTGGACTGGAGAGAAGGCGCCGCACATCAGCTAGAAAGACTCAGGAGTCCCTATCACCCCCCACCCCAAACTCTGACGTCTTCCAGTCGGCCCCCAGCCCTTTCCTCTGCAGTCCCTGGCATTCAGCTTCCCTGGCCCCTCCTCTCTCAGACCCAGGACTCCAGGACCCTCCTCCTTCAGAGAGGAGTCCAAGCTCCCAATCCCCTTTTCTCAGCCCCCATCTTTCTGGGTCCCCAAGCCCGGCAGGGCTTCAGCCTAGGGTCTGCCCACCAGCACCGTGGGCGGGGTGAAGGGTACGGGTGGGATAATGCCATGGGTAACGTAGCTGCTGGTGAAATGCCAGTTGGGCCAGGATTCAGGCATCTCCGTTGCAGAGATGGAAGACCACGGGGGGCCACAGCGCAGAGCCAGGGTGCCACTGGCCATGGTTCCACCCCCTCTCTGTAGCCGAGCAGGAGCTGGTTTGTTGCTGTTGCCCCAGGTGACAGAACCCGCCTACCCCAATCCAGCCAATGAAAGGCCTGCAGGCACCTGGATGGATGGAGTGATTAAGAGACCCAGAGACAGAGGGACAGGGACTCCAAGAGGGGCACAGAGAAACACGGAGTGGGGGATGGAGAGTCAGAAAGAGGCGGGCAGAAGGGGACGGAGAAGTTCAGGATTTCAGAGACCCAGGGGGTGGGGGAGACAGAGACCCAGAAAGAAGGACAGAGACCTGGGGGTGTCAGAGATACAGACAGAGACCCCTGCACTGCACTCAGCACCTCAGGACATCCATGAGAAACACCCCCCTTTGCTCCAGAGTCCAGAACCTCCCAGTGCTTCCTCCCTCTGCCAGGCCTGCCCACCTCGGGGTAACGATTTCCAGACGTCCCTGGGGCTCCCCAACCCTTCCCGCACGTGCTGAAGGAGTCAGCGGCGGTGTCAGCTGTCCTGCCTGCCTTTGATTTGGTTGAAAACTTCCACCTGGGTATGCTGGGTGGGGAAAGAGAAAGCGATCTAGAGAGAAGTGCACAGGGACATAGCGAAAAAGATGGGCTTTGATGAGTGAGGAAGAAATACAACAAGAAAGGGGAGAGACAGGGAAGAAGAAAGAGACCACGATGGAAAGGGAGCTATTAGTACTACCCAGAGGCGAGAGACACTGGAAGTTAGAGACAGAGATGAAGGTGGCAAAAACGACCAAAATCGCAGATGGAAAACAAGAAGCCGTAGAAACTGAGGCAGCCACGCCCCACCCTGCCCAGGGGCCTGGTCTGTATAGATGGGGGGAGAAGTTGCCTATGTCCTTTGCTCAAAGCTGGACCTGAGGGAGAGAGAGAGAGAGAGAGAGTTGGCGGGGCAATGGGTAACATGTGAAGGGCTATTGTGAAGGCCTGTGGTCTGTCCCTGGCTTCCCTTGTCACTTCTTCACTATAAACAGCTTTTGATCACCGGGCGCAGTGGCTCATGCCCGTAATCCCAGCACTTTGGGAGGCCGAGACATGCGGATCACTTGAGGTCAGGAGTTTGAGACCAGCCTGGCCAACATGGCGAAACCCTGTCTCTACCAAAAAATACAAAAAGTAGCCAGGCGTGGTGGCGCACACCTGTAATCCCAACTAAGGCAGAAGAATCACTTCAACCCAGGAGGTGAAGGCTGCAGTGAGCTCAGATCGCACCACTGCACTCCAGCCTGGGTGACAGAGCAAGACTCCATCTCAAAAAAAAAAAAAAGCTTTTGGTCAAGGCCTCTGACTCCTCAACCCCCATTATCTCATCCTACCAGCCCACTCTTCAGACAAGGAAAACTGAGGCTACTTTGTGCAGCCAGGCCCAGGATCCCACTTACCCCTCCAACCCCATTCAGGCTTCTGGGGCCTTTCTGTTGGATTTTGCTGGCCCTACTCAACGGCTCTCAATGGAGAGTGACCCCCGGATCCTAGCCAGGGGGCCGGTGAGTTAGTCAGAAACTCATGCCACACTCAAGCTGGACAAATTTTTTTTTTTTTTTGAGACGGAGTTTCACTTTTTTTTGCCAAGGCTGGAGTGCAATGGCACAGTCTTGGCTCACTGCAACCTCTGCCTCCTGAGTTCAAGCAATTCTCCTACCTCACCCTTCAGAGTAGCTTGGATTACAGGCATCCGCCACCACGCCCAGCTAATTTCTTTTTATAATTTTAGTAGAGACAGGTTTCACTATGTTGGCCAGGCTGGTCTCGAACTCCTGACCTCAGGTGATTCACCCACCTCGGCCTCCCAAAGTGCTGGGATTACAGGCATGAGCCATCGCACCTGGCCATCAAGCTGGAAATTTTTAAGGTCTGTTTCTTTCCCAATGTAGAGTAAAGGTTGGGAAAGGGAAGAGGGCTAGAAATCTGACTTTAGCTCCCCGCTGAGGGCTGAACTCTCCAGCCTCCTGATCACTTCTCATTCAACCTTGCTTGTACTCCCCTGTGATCGGTAGCTCATTATCTCAAAACAGAATATTCTAAGTCAACCTTTGCCCCTTCTTACCAAGTAAGATTTCCCATTTGAACCCCAGCTCCCAGATACTTAAAGGCCTTCTGTGGGCCACGTTCTCAAGGTCCCCTGGCCATCTGCTTGCCTGTTCTAGTTTCTCTCCTCCCCCACCCACATCGTGAAATGTCCCCTCCCACTCCCCAGGATGAGCAAGGTGGTGTCCTCTGAGACTGAGTAGTCAGCAACTTAACACCAAGGGCCACCAATGATCAAATCCCTGAGAGTTGATCTGAGGAGTTATGTATTAGGGATAAGAAACAGTAAACACTCAGTAAATAGTGGCTATTATTATTATATCATCATCATTATTACCCTCAAGTTGCTGCGGGAGAACTCCTATTCAACCTCCAAAACCCCATGTGGTTTCACCCATCCTGCAGAGATTGAGCTCCAAATCAGAGAATTGTGATTTTGTGATTATTTGATGAGTTCCCAAACTGGAGTCCTTAGATCAGCTGGGCCATCCCTGAGGTCTCTCAGCATCCAGCTCTGTTATTTTCCTGGGCATGGGTCTCAGGCCCGGCCAGTCCGGCTGAGGAGTGTGCAGACGCAGGCAGTGTCAATTCGAATCCATCGCCAACCCACACGGCCCTGGGCATCAGCGGTCAATGCCCGCACATAGGACTGCTTGGCCTTGCACTCAGATAACCAGTGCCTCCTGTCCACTCCCCGGCAGCCCCCTCCACCTGCCCCTGGGCCACCTTCCTCAGTATTATCAGCCTTGCAGCGGGTTTCAAAGAAGTACTGGCGGAGGGGACTGCCGCCAGCTGCAGGCACCTCGCCCAACACCTCCACCTCGCGCCCACGCAAGTCCACAGCGGTCCGGCGGTCTGTCACCCAGCCACTGACTGCATCGCACACAGCCAGCTCACCCCGACGACTCGCTGGTGCAGTTTCGCTCACCCCACGCCGGCTGCGGTTGGCCGGGGCACCTGCTGACTCCCGAAAGGCCCCAGCCTCCAGCAGGAAGAGCAGAGGGGGCCCAGCAGGGGCACCCCTAGACAGGACTACTCGGGGGGACAGAAGGTCCCACTCAGGGGCCAGAAAAGGGGGCAATGTTGAGGGTGGGGGTTGGGACTCAATTGGCACACTGGGGAGGAGGAAAAGGAGGAGGATGGGGAGGGAGCATGAGGGGAGAGGGAGCATCTCTCGGAGCACCTGGAGACAGAGAGAGGGAGGCTGGGATTAGAGAAGGGGGTAAAAACTTCAGCGGGGACAGAAGTTGGGAACCCCAGGGGAGGCTTGCCTGCCAGGATTGTGGGGAAGCCCTTGTTCTAGAAGTTTGGGGGACCCTATATCTAGGGCTTGCATAATGCCCAACTTGTATATTAATAATAAATATTCCACTACTACAGGCCAGGCACTGTGGCTCACACCTCTAATCCCAGCACTTTGGGAGGCTGAGGCGGGTGGATGACTTGAGATCAGGAGTTCGAGACCAGCCTGGCCAACATGGTGAAACCTCATCTCTACTAAAAATACCAAAATTAGCCGGGCATGGTGCTGCACGCCTGTAATCCCAGCTACTCGGTAGGCTGAGGCAGGAGAATCACTTGAATTCGGGAGGCCGAGGTTGCAGTTAGCAGAGAGCGCACCACTGCCCTGCTGCCTGGGCAACAAGAGTGAGACTCTGTCTCAAAGGTAAAAATAAGGCCAGGCATGGTGGCTCACACCTGTAATCCCAGCACTTTGGGAGGCTGAGGTGGGCGGCTCACCTGAGGTGAGGAGTTCCAGACCAGCCTGTTCAACATGGTAAAACCCCTTCTCTACTAAAAATACAGAATTACCTGGGTGTGGTGGCACATGTCTGTAATCCCAGTTACTTGGGAGGCTGAGGCAGGAGAATCACTTGAACCCATGAGGTGGAGGTTGTGGTGAGCTGAGATTGCACCATTGCACTCCAGCCTGGGCAACAAGAGCGAAACTCCGTCTTAAAAAACAATAATAATAATAAAATAAAAATAAAAATAATTCAACTACTATTACCTAATAGTAACAGATGTTGAAATACAGGCTCAGAGAAGTTAATGATTTGTGCCCGGTCACACAGCCAGCAAATGGCAGAGATGGGACTTCACCTCTGGGCAATTGCACTCTGCCATCTTTCCTGTGCAACTCTGAGGAACCGACAGTCTTGCATCTTGGAGGATGTTCCAAACAATTTTTTTTTTTTTTTTTTTGAGACAGAATCTCACTCTGTTGGCTAGGCTGGAGTACAGTGGCAAAATCCTGGCTGACTGCAATGTCTGCCTCCTGGGTTCAAGTGATTCTCCTGCCTCAGCCTTCTGAGTAGGTGGGATTACAAGCACCTACCACTGTGCCCAGCTAATTTGTGTATTTTTATTAGAGATGGGGTTTCACCATGTTTGCCAGACTGGTCTTGAACTCCCAACCTCAAGCAATAGTCCTGTCCTGGCCTCCCAAAGTGCTGGAATGACAGGCATGAGCCACCGTGCCTGGTCCCAAACAAATTTTTTATTTTTTATTTTAGATGGAATCTCGCTCTGTCGCCCAGGCTGGAGTGCAGTGGTGCGATCTTGGCTCATTGCAAGCTCCGCCTCCCAAGTTCACGCGATTCTCCTGCCTTAGCCTCCTGAGTAGCTGGCACTACAGACTCAAACCACCACGCCTGGCCACATTCCACAATTTAGAGAAAGGTCACAACCTGGAATCCTAGGGAGACCCCAGTTCACCTCAAAACTGCCACTAAGGAGGTAAAACGCTGCCCCTCTGAGGCAGGCTTCAGTTTCCCTGTGTGTAAAATTGACCCGGCTCTGGGAGAGGCTGGTGGAGGTGTGGATTTTGCAGTTTCTCTACAACGTTCTGGAAGCCTGTGGTTCTGGGAAAGGGTGGCGTGGAGAAGACTGGGAAACAGTCAGTAGTTACCAGACCTGTCAGCACCTCCTCCACCTCGGAGCTCTGGGGCTGGGAGTCCCCAGGCTTCGGGGGGCCCCTGTGGAGGACACAGGTGGCCCCCTCCTTCCTGACATCTCAGGAGAGGGAGGGGGCAACCACCTAGGGGAAGAAAAGAATAGACAGGTTATAGACGCAGGTAGGGAAGGGGCCAAATCCCTGAACAACCCCTTCCCAGAGTTCCTCTTCAAGTGCAGGGTACCCAAGAGTCAAGGCCCCGCCCCCTTTCCAGAGGCCCCTTTTCTACGCAGGTGCTGGTTCCTGGCTGGGATGGGAGGCAGATGGAGGGAGTGGAGGGGGAGGAGGGGAAGGGAGAGGCAGTGGATGAAGGAGAATGGAAGAGATTACATCCCCCTCGGCCCATTCATCTCCCAGATGGGGCGGAACTGGCCTGGACACCCGGGTCCCTGAGGGCCCACATTCAAGAAGCCCTGGTTCCCCAAGCTGCTTCTTGGAATGTTCCCTCCTCACAGGACAGGCCAGGGCCCGCCCAAGACTTCTGCACATACCTGGAGTGGCTGTCTGCCCTGGCTCCTCGGTACAGGAAAGGGGAAGGGTGGAGAGTGAAAGAAGCCCAGGCTGACCCAACCAGGACCGCCTTCTCCCTCAGACCGAGTAGTGCAGACCCCAGGGCCTCCACCTTCAGACCCAGGAGTTCAGATCCCCAGCGCCCTCCTCCCTCAGACCCAGGAGGAGTCCAGGTCCCCAGCGCCCTCCTCTCTCAGACCCAGAAGTCCAGGCCCCCAGCACCCTTCTCCCTCAGACCCAGGAGGAGTCCAGGCCCAGGCCCCAGCACCCTTCTCCCTCAGACCCATGAGTCCAGGCCCCCAGCGCTCTCCTCCTTCAGACACAGGAGTCCTTGCCCCCAGCGCCCTTCTCCCTCAGACCCAGGAATCCAGGCCCCCAGTGCCCTCCTCTCTCAGACCCAGGAGTTCTGGAATTCAGGCTCTTCCTTCTCGGGTACTAAGAAATGCAGACTCCGGGTTCCTCATCCTCCAGATTTGGGGTGGGGGTTCCGGACTCCGAGACCCCTCAGGGGAAACCGGCTGCATATCTGGGACACTTCCCTCTTGCCTCAGTTTCCTCCGCCAAGCCCCGCCCCGGTCGGCCCCGCCCCCGTCACTCCCCACCGGAGGGCAGGGCGACCAGGACGCCGGAATCCCGAGGGAGGAGGCGTGGAGCTCTTACCTGGGGCGCCCTCTTCGGCTCCCCCGGCTGCCCTCGGCCCGGCAGCAGCTCCTCCTCCTGCTCGCTGGCTGCAGGGACGCTCGCTGGCCCGCCGGCTGCTAGCTGCTCACGCTCCGCAGGGCCCGGGTCGGGGGCGGGGGCGGGGCGGCGCCGGGCGGCAGAGGAGGGGCCGGGGGATCCTGCCTTGCACACGCGTGCCGGGACCTTGGAAGCCAGGCCTGGCTCGTTCAACCCGGCCGCCTTGGTCACGGGAGTCCCAGTTTCCAGCTGCCTCCTCCTTTAGACCTAGTAGTCCAGGCTCCCAGCCCTTTCTCCCTCAGACCCAGGAGTCCAGGCCCCCAGCCCCTCCTCCCTCAGACCCAGGAGTCCAGGCCCCCAGCTCCTCCTCCCTTAGACCCAGGAGTCCAGACCCCCAGCCCCTCCTCCCTCAGACCCAGGAGTCCAGGCCCCCAGCCCCTCCTCCCTCAGACCCAGGAGTCCAGACCCCCAGCCCCTCCTCCCTCAGACCCAGGAGTCCAGGCCCCCAGCCCCTCCTCCCTCAGACCCAGGACTTGCGACCCCAGCCACTTCTCCCCCCAGCCCCAGGCGCCTGAGTACTAAGCCCACAGTTCCCCCCACCACCTCCCAACCCCGCCCCGTCTCAGACTCAGGAGTCCAGCCCCCAGCCTCCTCCTCCATTAGCCCCAGGAGTCTGGGCCTGAGATTCCTTTGCCGTCTTTTGCCAATTGCGTGTCAATCCCGGGGCAGATTCCCACCCTCTGCTCTCCTCCCCACTTCCCAGGAGCTCCACGCCAGACATTAACCAGCTGGGCTTGGGCAGTGATAAGACTTCAGGCCCGGGGAGACAGTGGATGTGGGGGCTCCCGCATACTCCTCTCCCCTGGAATTTCCTGGCTGGAGACCGGGGAGAGGGTCTTGTCCTGAGCTCAGATAAGAGACGTGCAAGGTATCATAGGACCCAGAGATAGACAGATGCGTCTTAAGAACAATCAGCTACTTTGAGAAATGGTGCGCGGTGACAGATGAAGGCAGAGATAGGGAGAAGACATGGAAAAGTGGGGAGAGACCAAAAGAAAGAGGGGGACCGAGACTAGAGAGAGTGGGGGAGGGCAGGAGCCCAGAGAGAAGACAGAGGCCCAGAGAGAGTGAGGGCAGACCCCCCCCCCCCCGAGAAGGGGACAGAGCCCCTGAGAGACCCTGAGAAAGACAGGGATGGGACCCTAGCCGGAGTGTCTCAGGACAGTCATGAGGGCAGCGGGGCTCCTCACCCCACCACACCTCCACCCTGAGACTCCGCTCCCCCCCGCCTGCGCTATTTTCAGAAGGAAAACCGACACCTGCCTCGGGGGTCATCCCACACCCCCCAGCCTAAATATAGCATGGCAAGGTGGCAGGAGGGTGTCCCCGGTTAGGGTGTTTCCTGCTCCTCACTATCCCAGCCAAGGCAACACACAAGGCCGCTCCAGTTATTTATTGGAGGGGGGGAAGGGCCACTTCCCAGGCTTTGGGTGTGCGTTTGGGTCACCTCTCCGGCGTCTCCACACTTCCCCTGTTCCTAAACACCCAATACATCCTGCCGCATAGCAGGAAGACTCTAGCTTCTAGCTTCTAGTCCTGGAGGGGATAGTATGGATGAGGTTTCCAAACAGAGTGACTGGGAAACAGTCTCTGTACCCCTGTCTCCAGGTCTCTATCCTCTCCCTGTCTGGGTCTCTGTCCCCCTCCCTCTGGATTTCTGTCTCCCTCCAACTCTGGGTCTGTCCCTCTCTCTCTGGGTCTCTGTCCCCCTCTTTCTCTGGGTCTCTGTCCCTGTCTCTCTGGGTCTCTGTCCCCCTCTCTTTCTGGGTCTCTGTCCCCCTTTGTCTCTGGGTCTCTGTCCCTCTCTCTCTGGGTCTCTGTCCCCCTCTCTTTCTGGGTCTCTGTCCCCCTTTGTCTCTGGGTCTCTGTCCCTCTCTCTCTGGGTCTCTGTCCTTCTCTCTCTGGGTGTCTGTCCCTCTCTCTCTGGGTCTCTGTCCCCCTCTCTCTCTGGGTCTTTGTCCCCTTCTGTCTCTGGGTCTCTGTCCCCTTCGCTCTCTGGGTCTCTGTCCCTCTCTCTCTCTCTGGGTCTCTGTCCCCCCTCTCTCTGGGTCTCTGTTCTCCCCAAGATCTCTGTCCCCCCTTCTCTCTGGGTCTCTGTCCCCCTCTTTCTGGGTCCCAGTCTTCTTCTCTCTGGATATCTGTCCACCCTGTCTGGGTCACAGTCTCCTTCTCTCTGAGCCTCTTGCATCCTCTCTCTTGGGGTCACTGTCTGCTTCTCTTTCCCCTCCCCAGTCCCAGCCATCTGCCCACTTCCCCCTCGCCCTTGGATGTCTCTCTTTTGCTCTAGGCCCCTCCTCCCTCCCAGCCTCAGTTGCTGTCTGTGTCTCCTCTTTAGGTCTCTGTGCTGGAGTCCGACCTGTCTCTTGTCACTGTGAGGTCCGTCTCCATTCTGTCCCTAAATGTGGCTTTCTCTCCATTTCAGAGACAAGTGACTACCTAAAGCTTCTATTAATTTCAACCATTATCAAACTCCTCCCACCATCCGTACCTTCTCTTTAGCTGTATGAAAAGGTGCTCAGATGAAACCAGGGGTTTCCACACTGAATTCCTGAGCTGCATTTTGAGTTGCCAAGAGGAGGCGTGTTCTCCTCCAACCAGTTCCCTTCCCATGCTTCCCACTGGTGTCTCTAAGGAAGATTTATTTGACCCAAAAAAGGGGTGGGTATGGCTAAAAATAACAACAACAGTCTGTAAACCACTGGATAGGTTTTAATAAATTAATCCAAGTAAAGTACTTTGATACCAAAGGAAGCCCTATATGTGTTAGTGATTTCAGCCTTCTTCCTCTAAATGCCCTTTGAGTTCTGAAAGATTTCGGAAAATGTTCGGCCTTGTGACCTTGGGTAACACCCGCTGCTCTGAGCCTCAGTTTCCCTGTCTGTAAGAAACGAGGCTACGGGACTCAGGAGGACCCGTGTGTCCCAGCAGGCTGATGGGGACATGTGAAGCAGACAGACAGCCTGCCTGGCCCCTGGGGACAAGCTGTGAGACCTTGGGAAGCCACTCACCTGCTCTGAGACTCAGGTTTCTCCCCTGGAAAACAGAGTGAGGCCCCCAGCCTGTCTGACAGCCTTCCCGAGCTGCAGGGAGGGTAGGTGACAGGCCTGGTTCAGGATTGTTCTGTGATTCTATGGAATAGACTGTACATCACTCTTGGGTTCAGGGCACCAACTTTTTCTGGCTTTTTCTTTTTTCTTTTTTTCTTTTCTTTTTTTTTTTTTTGAGACAGAGTCTTGCTCTGCTGCCCAGGCTGGAGTACAGTGGCTCAATCTCGGCTCACTGCAAGCTCCGCCTCCCAGGTTCATGCCATTCTCCTGCCTCAGCCTCCCGAGTAGCTGGGACTACAGGCGCCCGCCACCGCACCCGGCTAATTTTTTTGTATTTTTAGTAGAGACGGGGTTTCACCGTGTTAGCCAGGGTGGTTTGGGTCTCCTGACCTCGTGATTTGCCCGCCTCGGCCTCCCAAAGTGGTGGGGTTACAGGCATGAGCCACCACGCCCGGCCTTTTCTGCCTTTTTCTATTGTAGTTCTCTTTCCCTGAGACTCTTGTTGTTCTGTCTCCAACTCTGGGTGCCTGACGCTGCCCTCTGGGTCTCTGTCCCCCAGGCTCTTTTTGTTTGTTTGTTGAGACGGGGGCTCCCTCTGTTGCCCAGGCTGGAGTGCAGTGGTGCAATCACGGCTCAATGCAGCCTCTACCTCTCAGGGTCAAGGGATCTTTCTGCCTCAGCTTCCTGAGTAGCTGGGATCACAGGCATGTGCCACCACACTCAGCTAATTTTTGTATTTTTTGTAGAGAGATGGGGTCTCACCATGTTGCCCAGGCTGGTCTTGAACTCCTGGCCTCAATCAATCCCCCTTCCTTGGCCTCCCAGAGTGCTGAGATTACAGGCATGGGCCACTTCGCCCGGCTTCTATCCCCTGCTCTTGGTCTCTGTCCCCTTCTCACTCTGGATTTCTCTTCCCCTCTTCCGTGTCTCTGCCATACCCCACCCTCCAGGTCTTTGTCTCCCTCTCCCTGAGTCTCTATTTCTCTCCCTTTGGGTCTCTGTCTCTCTGGGTTTCCATCTCTTCCTTTTTCTGGATCTCTTTCCCCATCCTTTTGGCTCTGTCCCTCTATCATGTCTGGACAGAGTACAGTTTTCTCCCCCTCTCCCGCTTCCCTTGTGGCTGTGACCTCCATGTCTGAGCACAAAACTGTAGGGGAGAATGGGAGTGAACGGCACAATGAAGTGGATGTGGGGTAAACAGAAGGAGCATCCACCTCTTCCTAGTTTACCCCAATCGCCTCTGGATGAACACCCAATCCCATGGATACAGAATTCAGTCCCGCTCCCTACAGTGAGCTGGGGAGCCAGCTCAGCACGTCTCCCAGAGCCCTCGCCACTGCATGCTCCCTGATACATGATGCTTCCCCACTGCTATTTCCTTTGGGTCCTGGTGCTACCACTAAATGCAAAACAGCCTGATGTGGCCCTATGGAACTCATTCACACAGTCCAACTCAACCCAACTTCCTGTAGGACTCACATAGTGACACAACTCAATGGAACTCAACTCAACATGGCCCTATGAGACTCAAACAGTGGCATGACCCAACTGAACTGGCCTTACAAGGCTCATATGGTTGTACAATTCAATACAACTCAACTCGCTGTGGCCATGATAAATGTCCAGCCACACGCCTCTACACAGTTCAGCCCAGTGGAACCCTACAAGATTCATTTGGTCATACATACTTAACCCAATGTGACCTAGAAAGCTCAAATTCTACCACTGGACTCTTCACATTTCTACGTGACTCACAAGTTCACAGAACCTAAAATAACATGCCCCTAGAAGAATCACAAAGCTACACAATTTCCACCATGTCTCAACGAAACTGAACACCACACACAATCAATCTCAACAATGCCATGGGGGCATCTCAACAATGCCACCTAACTTGACCCAACATGGCCCTAGGGGGCCCACCAAACCACAGAATCCTACACAATGCAGCTGGACCACACTCTCCCAGACTCACAACCCAACCAAACCCAACACTGACCTAGGAAACTCACAAAATGATACGACCAAACCTATCTCAACACTACCCCAAAAGGCTCCATGAGCTTTGCACAACTCAGAGTAATATGAACCAATTGGGTCTTCATTAACACAACACAACCTATTGCCATTTGCTGCTGCTTCAGGAGGTACCCACAGGAGCTACCAAACCACACAACCCAAGACCCAACAAGACTCAGTGTTTCCCCACTCGTTACCACTTAACCTAGCTCTTCCTAAACCCAATCCCCTCCCCCCAGCCTTGCCCTCCACCCTGCCCGCCCTCCCTCCCTCCCTCTAGGGAGGTTTGAGGTCCTGCAGACCTCAACTGTTCCTCACACTTCGGTGACCAGGTGTTTCCCTGGGGGTGCCCAGAGTGGAGGTGGTAGCTCAGGTACCTCCCTGTCCACCAGCCCCCCATTGGCCTTGCCCTCCAGTGGGCCACAAGGCTGCGTGTCCACGTGGCTGAACATCCCAGCCTCTTCGCCCTCTGTCTCCCGGTGATAAAAGTAGCTGAAATTGGAGACAATGACGGGCACTGGCAGGGAAATGGTCAGCACGCCGGCAATGGCACACAGAGAGCCCACTATCTTGCCACCTACAGTGACGGGTGCCATGTCTCCATAGCCAACTGTAGTCATGGTGACTACCGCCCACCAGAAAGACTCAGGGATGCTAGTGAAGTGGGAGTCCACCCGGTCGACTTCGGCAAAGTAGACGGCGCTGGAAAAGAGGACCACACCGATGAAGAGGAAAAAGATGAGGAGGCCCAGCTCACGCATGGAGGCCCGAAGCGTCTGGCCCAAGATTTGCAGGCCCTTTGAGTGCCGGGACAGCTTGAAGATGCGGAAGACACGCACCAATCGGATGACTCTCAGGATGGCCAGTGACATGGCCTGCTGGCCCACCCCTCGCTGCCGGGCCAGCTCGGTGCCCAGCGCCACAAAGTAGGGAAGGATAGCCACAAAATCGATGAGGTTCATCACGTTCTTGAAGAAGATCGCCTTGCTTGGACAGACCAGGAGGCGTACCAGCAGCTCAAAGGAGAACCAACAAATACACAGCGTCTCCACCACGAAGAACGGGTCATTGAAGGGCAGGCGGGGTGGATTTCCAGGCATTTGGCTGGAGCCATTCAGCCGAGCGGGGAACTGCAGGGAGGAAAGTGTTCAGGGAGGGTCAGGCTGGGGCTAGGACACGGGGACAGCCTTAATCATCATTTAAATACTCAGCTCCTCTTTACACATTGGTCAGTAGCCGCTGCGCCAAGGCCCTCGGCGACCTGGTTATCCCAGACTTCCTCCCAGGATCCCAGGGATCATCCCTGGGCCGCTGACTTTCTGGTTTCCTGACCTGGTGGGTGGCTGGAGAGGTGGTCCCTGCCCCTTCATGCGTGGGAACTCATGTTTGAGTAGGGTGCAACCTCTTCTCTCCCAAAGTTCCGCCTCCAGTATTGATTTTCTAGATGGGGAGGGTTCCCTGCCCTGGCCCCACCACTTTGTGCCTAGCTTTTCCTTGCCCTCCCCAGTCCCAGGCCAGACTATAATGCGGCCGGGCGCGGTGGCTCACGTCTGTAATCCCAGCACTTTGGGAAGCCAAGGAGGGCGGATCACGAGGTCAGGAAATAGAGACCATCCTGGCCAACATGGTGAAACCCCATCTCTACTAAAAATACAAAAATCAGCCAGGCGTGGTGGCCTGCACCTGTAATCCCAGCTACTTGGGAGGCTGAGGCAGGAGAATCGCTTGAACCCGGGAGGCGGAGCTTGCAGTGAGCCGAGATAGCGCCATTGCACTCCAGCCTGGGCGACAGAGCAAGACTCTGTCTCACAGGAAAATTAAAAAAAAAAAAGACCTTCTCTGCAAGCCGAGCCCTAGGCCCCTCCTCTGGCCCCTCAGCCTGGCTTTCTTTCCATAGATTCCTCCTACTCTCGCCCCTTGGGCTCCAGCACCCTCAGCTGGCGTTATTCAGGGCCTGGCTTCCACCACCCAGCCGCACAGACCCCGGAGTTTTCAGGCTCTCCTTGGCCCCCTCAGCTCTGATTTTTAAGGTTCCTGTCCTCCTACCCCTTGCATCAAGGGCCCTGCCCTCTGCACGCCGGGTTTCTCACTGACCTCAACCCCACCTTCTGATGGGGCAGGTCCTCCGACCCAGATCCTCAGGCCCCGCCTCCCTCCCACCCTGTCTTCGGCTGGCCCACCCCTCGTAGCCCCTGGCCCCGCCTTATGATTGGCCAGGTCCCCTCTGGACCCCGCCCATCTCCTCCCAAACCCCGCCCATCTCCACCCACGCCCCGCCTCTCACCGGGCCGGCTGCTGCTAGAGCAGCAAGCCCCGTGCCGTCGCGGTCGTCGCGGAAGTCAGGCAGCGTCTCGAGGCAGAAGACAACGATGGAGACGAGGATGACCAGCACGGAGACTACAGCGAGTACGCGCGCGGCCTGAGAGCTCTCGGGAAACTCGAAGAGCAGCCACAGCTGGCGCGCGAAGGCGCGGCGGGGCAGGGGGCGCTCGGGCGGCACCGGGCAGCCCTCGTCCTCGCGCAGGCGCGCCAGGGCCGCCGCGCCCAGCCCGTAGAAGGCCACCTCCTCCAGGAAGACGTCGAGCGGCACGTGCGCCGGCCGCCGCAGCCGCCCGCCCGACTGGTAGTAGTAGAGCACGGCGTCGAAGCTGGGCCGGTGCCGGTCGAAGAAGTACTCGCGGCGCGCGTCGTCGTAGAAGCGGCCGCGGCGCGCTGGGTCCCCGAGCAGAGTGTCCGGGAAGCGGCCCAGCGTGCGCGCCCGCGTCTCGAAGCGCAGCCCCGCCACGTTGAGCACCAGCCGCTCGCAGCAGCCGCACGGCGGCGGGCACCGCGGCTCCATGGCGCGCGCAGCCCCGGCGACCCGCGAACGGACGTGTGGCCCCGACGCCCGGCCCCGGTGCGGCCCCGCCTTGGCCTCCTCGGCCGCCGCCGCCGCCGCCCCAGCCCGGTGTCCGGTGTCCGGTGTCCGCGCGTAAAAATAGCCCGGCAGGGCGGCTAGGGCGCGGGGGAGGGGGCACTGTGACCCCGGCGGGGCGGAGGGCGACAGGGCGACCGCGCGCCCTCTGCCGGGATGCCCGCCCTGCCCCGCCGCCGCCGCCCGCGCCTGCTCTGCGCCTTTCCCGTCCCGGAATCCCGTTTCTCTCCGTCTTTCTGCTGCCGGGATCCTGTCCTGCGTCTCTCCAAGTTTCCGCGTGCGTGCGTCTCTTCAGAATCAGGCTTCGGTTGCAGTCGCCTCTTTTCTTTTTTCTTTCTTCTTCTTTCTTTTTTTTTTTTTTTTTGAGACACAGTTTCCCTCTGTCGCCCAGGCTGGAGTGCAGCGGCGCGATCTCGGCTCACTACAACAACCTCCGCCTCCCGGGCTCAAGCGATTCTCGTGCCTCAGCCTCCCTAGTAGCTGGAATTACAGGCGCCACCAAGCCCAGCTAATTTTTTTTCTTTTTTCTTTTTTCTTTTTTTTTTTTCTTTCTTTTTTTTTTTTTTTAGTTGAGAAGGGGTTTCACCATGTTGGCCAGGCAGGTCTGGTACTCCCGACCTCAAGTGATCTGCCCTCCTTGGCCTCCCGAATTGCTGGGGTTACAAGCGTGAGCCACGGCGCCCGGCCTGGAGTCGCCGTTTGCACCTCTGTCTCTCACTCTCTTGTGTGTCTGTGTCCGGCTGTCCCCTCTGGGTCTCTGTCTCTGTTGGGATGTATCTCTGAGTATCTCTATGGGTCATTTATTTCTGAGATTCGTCGTTCTGGGGGCCTCTGTATGGGTCCCTCTGCCAGCCTCCACGTCTTGGTCTCCGTCTTTATTTTGACTCTTGGTCTGTCTCCGTTTATCTCTTGTCTCTCTTGGTCTCTTTGTCTCTCCTCTCTAGGTCTCTTTTTGCTCGTTATGTCTTAGCCCTCCATGTCTCTGTCTCAAGGTTCCTCTGCCGCTCCCCTTTGGGTCTCCCCTTAGCGTCTCTAGAGGACTTAGGGTCTCCGGAGTCATATCTCTGGATCTCTCCCTGACCTGATAATCACTCCATGTGGGTCCTGCCACAGTCCCGGTGGCTGTCCCATCATCCTAGGGTCACTCTGGCAGCTGCAAACCACTGAGCATGTGCACACACGCCCCATTCTCTCCCCAGAGTTCGCTCCAGAGTCTCCACCTGGATTCTTCGCAAGACTTTCTGAGACCTAGCAGGACCTGAGCTGTGGCTATGACTCTCGCAAAAGGAGTCTGGTCTTGCCGGAATGGGCGGGGGTTGGGGGTGTGGGCTGGGGAGATGCCACAGGGTCATTTTCAGGAACTGAAGGGCGCAGAGACAAGACGGTGGCCTTCTAGCCACTGGTGTCCGGTGACACTGCATAAAAATAGCTCCATCAGATGGGCTTGGGGGAAGTGGAGGGGTTTGATCACTGAGACTCCCAGGAAAGAAGTCCTGGTCGCCCTCTGCTGGAGGTGTGGAGAGAGGTACTAAGGGTTAGAACGCCCTGCTAATCCTGGCACTCTTTCTCTTCCTGTCTTCCTTCCTTCCATTCCTCCTCTCTTCCTTCTTTTTTTTTTTTTTTTTTTTGGTGAGAGGAGTTTCGCTCTTGTTGTCCAGGCTAGAGTGCAGTGACGTGATCTCAGCTCACTGCAACCTCCGCCTGCCAGTTTCAAGCGATTCTCCTGCCTCAGCCTCCTGAGTAGCTGGGATTCCGGGCACCCGTCACCATGCCCACCTAATTTTTGTATTTTTAGTAGAGACAGGGTTTCACCATGTTGGCCAGGCTGGTCTCGAACTCCTGACCTCGTGAACCACCTGCCTTGGCCTCCCAAAGTGCTGGGATTACAGACATGAGCCACTGCACCCGGCCCTTTCTTTCTTTCTTTTTCTTTTTCTTGAGATGGAGTCTTGCAGTCGTCCAGGCTAGAGTGCAGTGTTGCGATCTTGGCTCACTGCAACCTCTGCCTCCTGAATTCAAACAATTCTCCTTCCTTAGCCTCCCGAGTAGCTGGGATTACAGGTGCCCACCCCACGCGGCTAATTGTTTGTGAGCGGCAAACCACCCAGGTGCCGAGGCAAGAGACCGAGGGCACGAGCTGTTCCAGTATAATAAAATATATACAATAATAGTTATACTAGATATAGATCATAGATATTATTATATATGAATATCAATAATCATTAGTTTGTAGCAATTACTCTTTATTCCAATATTATACTAATCCTTGCTCTACAATCATAACCTAGGAAAAACCAGGCCATACAGAGATAGGAGCTGAGGGGACATAGTGAGAAGTGACCAGAAAAGAGTGCGAGCCTTCTGTTATTCCCGGACAGGGCCACTAGAGGGCTCCTTGGTCTAGCGGTAACGCCGGAATCTGGGAAGACAAGAAAAAACACCCGCTACTTAGAAGACCTGGAAAGGGAGTCTCCTTTTCCCCGGGGGGAGTTTAGAGGAGACTCTACTCCTCCACCTCTTGTGGAGGGCCTGAGATCAGTCAGGTTCGCCCGCAGTTATCTGGAGGCCTAACCATCTCCCTGTGATGCTGTGCTTCAGTGGTCACGCTCCTAGTCCGCTTTCATGTTCCATCCTGTACACTCGGCTCTGCCTTCTAGATAGGAGTGGCAAATTAGTGAAAGTACTAAAAGTCTCTGATATGCAGAAATAATGGCGTTAGCTGTCTCTCTCTCCTCTCTCTGCCTCGGCTGCCAGGCAGGGAAGGGCCCCCTGTCCAGTGGACATGTGACCCAGGGGACCTTACCTATCATAGGAGATGTCTCACACTCCTTACCCTGCCTCTTTGTCTTGTATCCAATAAATATCAGCGCAGCCTGCATTCAGGGCCACTACTGGTCTCCGTGTCTTGGTGGTAGTGGTCCCCCGGGCCCAGCTGTCTTTTCTTTTATCTCTTTGTCTTGTGTCTTTATTTCCACAATCTCTCGTCTCTGCAACGGGGAGAAAAACCCACCAACCCTGTGGGACCCTACAATTGTATTTTTAGTAGAGACGAGGTTTTGCCATGTTGGCCAGGCTGGTCTCGAACTCCTGACCTCAGGTGATCTGCCCACCTCGGCCTCCCAAAGTGCTGGGATTACAGGCGTGAGCCACCTCGCCCCGCCCTTTTCTTTATTTTTCTTTCTTTCTTTCTTTCTTTCTTTTTTGAGACAGGGTCTCAGTCTGTCGCCCAGGCTGGAGTCTAGTGGCACAATCTTGGCTCACTGCAGCCTCGACTTTCTGGGCTCAAACGATCCTCCCACTTCTTTTTTTTTTTTTTTTTTTTTTTTGAGACGGAGTTTCGCTCTTGTCACCCAGGCTGGAGTGCAATGGTGCAATCTCGGTTTACCACAACCTCTGCCTCCCAGGTTCAAGTGACTCTCCTGCCTCAGCCTCTCAAGTAGCTGGGATTGCAGGCATGTGCCACCATGCCCAGCTAATTTTGTATTTTTAGTAGAGACAGGGTTTCTCCATGTTGATCAGTCTGGTCTCGAACTCCTGACCTCAGGTGATACTCCCACCTTGGCCTCCCAAAGTGCTGGGATTACAGGCATGAGCCACCCCACCTGGCCCCTCCCACCTCTTCTAAGTAACTGGGACTATAGGCGTGAGCCACCATGCATGGCTATTTTTTGTAATTTTTGTAGAGACGGAGTTTTGCTATGTTGCCCAGGCTGCTCTTCTACTCCTGAGCCCAAGCAATCCACTGTACTAGGCCTCTCCAAGTGCTAGGATTACAGGTGTAAGCCACTGCACCCACCCTGTCTGGGATTCTATGTCCCCTGGACTTCTGTGTCTCTCTCTCTAGGTCTCTATCTTCCCTCTGTCTGGGTCTGTGTCCATTTATTTCACGGTCTTTGGCCTTCTCTATCTCTCTCTGTCCACCATCTTTCTGGTCTCTGTCTCCTATTTTCTCCCATTCTCGTTTTTTTTTTTTTTTTTGAGTCGGAGTCTCACTCTTGTTGCCCAGGCTGGAGTGCAGCGGCATGATCTCGGCTCACTGTGCAACCTTCGCCTCCTGAGTTCAAGCGATTCTCCTGCCTCGGCCTCTTGAGTAGCTGGGATTACAGGTGTGCACCACCACACAAGCTAATTTTTTTTTTTTTTTTTGAGACAGAGTCTCGCTCTGTCACCCAGGCTGGAGTGCGGTGGCGCGATCTCAGCTCACTGCAAGCTCCGCCTCCCAGGTTCACGCCATTCTCCTGTCACAGCCTTCCGAGTAGCTGGGACTACAGGCGCCCGCCACTGCGCCCGGCTATTTTTTGTATTTTTAGTAGAGACGGGGTTTCACCGTGTTAGCCAGGATGATCTCAATCTCCTGACCTCGTGATCCGCCCACCTTGGCCTCCCAAAGTGCTGGGATTACAGGCGTGAGCCACCACGCCCAGCCTTTTTTTTTTTTTTTTTTTGAGATGGAGCCTCGCTCTGTCACCCAGGCTGGAGTGCAGTGGTGTAATCTCAGCTCACTGCAACCTCCACCTCCTTGGTTCAAGTGATTCTCCTGCCTCAGCCTCCTGAGTAGCTGGGATTACAGGTGTGTGCAACCACACCAGGCTAATTTTTGTATTTTTAGTAGAGATGGGGTTTCACCATGTTGGCCAGGCTGGTCTCGAACTCCTGACCTCATGATCCGCCCACCTTGGCCTCCCAAAGTGCTGGGATTACAAGCGTGAGCCACCACGCCCAACCTAATTTTTGTATTTTTAGTAGAGATGAGGTTTCACCATGTTGGCTAGGCTGGTCTTGAACTCCTGACCTTAAGTGGTCCACCTGACTTGGCCTCCCAAAGTGCTGAGATTATAGGCATGCACCACCGCACCCAGCCAAGGTGCCATTTTTTTGCTCAAGAAGTTAGAACAAAATTTAAAAGGTGGGTCAGGCACAGTGGCTCACTCCCATAAGCCCAGCACTTTGGGAGGCCGAGGTGGCTGGATTGCCTGAGGTCAGGAGTTCAAGACAAGCCTAGTAAACATGGTGAAACCCCATTTCTACTAAAAATACAAAAATTAGCTGGGCTGGGTGGCTCGCGCCTGTAATCCCAACTACTCTGGAGGCTGAGGTAGGAGAATCACTTGAACCTGGGAGGTGGAGGTTGCAGCGAGCTGAGATGGCACCACTGCACTCCAGCCTGGGCAACAGAGTGAGACTGTGTCTCAAAAACAAAACAAAACAAAAAGCCAGGTGTAGTCCTGCACACCAGTAATCCAGCTACTTGGGAGGCTGGGTGGAAGGATCATTTGAGCCAAGGAAGTCAAGGCTGCAGTGAGCTATGATCACACCACTGCACTCCAGCCTGGGTGACAAAGCAAGACCCTGTCTAAAAAAAATAAAAAATAAAAAATTAAGGCTGATGAGTTAGGGATATTATCTTGGATCATTCGGGTAGGCCCACTAATCATAAGGGTCTTTAAAAGAGGGACGTGGCTGGGTGCAGTGGCTCACTCCTGTAATCCCAGCACTTTGGGAGCCCGAGGCAGGTGGATCACCTGAGGCCAGGAGTTCAAGACCAGACCGGCCAACATGGCAAAACCCTATCCCTACTAAAAATAACAAAAATTAGCTGGACATGGTGGTGGGTGCCTGTAATCCCAGTGACTTGGGAAGCTGAGGCAGGAGAATCGCTTGAACCCGGAAGGTGGAGGCTGCAGTGAGCCAAGATTGAGCCACTGCACTCCAACCTGGGCAACAGAGTGAGACTCTGTCTCAAAAATAAAAAATAAAACAAAAGAGGGATGCAGGAAGGTCTGATTCATGGAAGATGTGAGGATGGACATAGAGGTCAGAGAAGAGAGGATGCCATGGTGCTGGCTTTGAAGTTTGAAGACGGAGGAACGGCCATGAGCCAAGGAATTGGGGCGGCTTCCCAAAGCTTGAAAAGGCAAGGAAACAGACTCTCCCCTAGAGCCTCCAGAAGAAACACAGCGCTGCCACCCCATTTTCGACGTCTAACCTCTAGAATTGCATTCTAATAAACTTGTGTTGTTTTAAGCCACTAAGTTCGTGGTAAGTTGTTGTAGCGGCAACAAGAAAATAACAGACTCTCCAATTCCTCAGAGTCATTCTCAGACGTTATGGTAGCTTTTATTTTATTTTATATTTTATTTTATATTTTATATTTTATTTATTTTATTTTATTTTATTTTATTTATTTTATTTTATTTTATTTTATTTATTTTTTGAGACAGAGTCTCACTCACTCTGTTGCCCAGGCTGGAGTGCAGTGGTGCGATCTCAGCTCACTGCAACCTCCGCCTCCTGGGTTCAAGCAAGTCTCCTGCCTCAGCCTCCTGAGTAGCTGAGATTACAGGTGTGCACCACCACGCCCGGCTAATTTTCTTTAAAATTTTTGGTAGAGATAAGGTCTCACTATGTTGTCCAGGCCAATCTTAAATTCCTGGGCTCAAACAATCCTCTCGCCTCAGCCTCCCAAAGTGCTAGGATTACATGTGTCAGCCACTGGACCTGCTCTGCCTTTTTTTTTTTTTTTTTTTTTTTTTTGAGATGGAGTCTCACTCTGTCACCCCAGTCTGGAGTGCGGTGGCCCAATCTTGGCTCACGGCAACCTCCACCTCCCAGGTTCAAGCGATTCTCCTGCCTCAGCCTCCCGAGTAGCTGGGACTATAGACGCGTGCCACCACGCCCGGCTAAAATTTTTTTTGTGTTTTAAGTAGTGACAGTGTTTCACTGTGTTATCCAGGCTGGTCTCAATTTCCTGACCTTGTGATCCACCTGACTTGGCCTCCCAAAGTGCTGGGATTACAGGCATGAGCCACCGTGCCCGGCCTAATTTTTGGTCTCACTATGTTGGCCAGGCTGGTCTCGAACTCCTGACCTGAGGTAATCCACCCACCTCAGCCTTCCAAAGTGCTGGGATTACAAGTGTGAGCTATTGTGTTGGGCCCGTTTTGTTTCATTTTCACTTTGAACTATTTTTAGCCTTACAGAAGAGTTGCAAAGACTGTACAGACATTTAAAAAATATCCATCACCTAGGTTCCCCAAATGTTAGAATGTTGCATTGCTTTAGCAACATTTGTTAAAGCTCAGACATTGGCCGGAGCAGTGCCTCATGCCTGTAGTCCTAGCACTTTGGGAGGCTAGGGGGGACGGATCACCTGAGGTCAGGAGTTTGAGACCAGCCTGGCCAACACGGTGAAACCCCGTCTCTACTAAAAGTACAAAAAAGCTGGGCGTGGTGGCGGGCGCCTGTAGTCCCAGCTACTCGGGAGGCTGAGGCAGGAGAATGGCTTGAACCCGGGAGGTGGAGGTTGCAGTGAGCCAAGATCGCGCCATTGCACTACAGCCTGGGTAAGAGAGCGAGACTCTGCCTCAAAAAAACAAAAAACAAAAAACAAACAAACAAAAAAAACCAAGACATTGAGGTGGCACAATACTTTTGACAAAAATGACAGAGTTCATTCAGGTTTTCCCTATTTCCACTAATATCTTTTTCCCACGCCAGGCTGCAGTCAGGGTTACTATGTTGCATTTGGTTGTCATACCTCCTTAGTCTTCTGCAATCTGTGATAGTTTGTTACTTTTTCTTTGTCTTTCCTGATCTGGAAACTAGAAGAATACTAGTCAGTTGTTTTGTAGACAGTCTCTCAATTTGTGTTCCTCTGGTCTGTTATCTTGCTTGGATTGAGGTTATACTTTTTGTGGGGTGGGGGTAGAGAGAATGCCACAGAGAGGCATTGCTCTTCTCATTATATCATACTGGGGGCGTATGATGTCCATATGCCATATCACTGGTGATGTTAACATTTTTTTCTTGAGACAAGGTCTCACTCTGTTGCCCAGGCTGGAGTGCAGTGTTGTAATCATAGTTCACTGCAGCCTTGACCTCCCAGGCTCAAACAGATCCTCCCATTTCAGCCTCCCAAGTAGCTGGGACTACAGACCTGAGCCACCACACCCGAATAATTTAAATCTATCTTTCTTTCTCTTTCTTTTCTTTCTTCCTTTTTTCTTTTTTTTTCTTTTTTTTTTTTTTTACGTAGTTTGGCTCTTGTTGCCCAGGCTGGAGTGCAATGGTGCGATCTTGGCAATTCTCCTGCCTCAGCCTCCTGAGCAGCTGGGATTACAGGTGTGTGTCACCACACCCGGCTGATTTTTGTATTTTTAATAGAGATAGGGTCTCACTGTGTTGGCCAGGCTGGTCTTGAACTCCTGATCTCAGGTGATCCACCCACCTCGGCCTTCCAAAGTGCTGGGATTACAGGCGTAAGCCACCGTGCCTGGCAAGTTTTCATTCTTAAAAAGGGATGTTCTGGATCAGGCGTGGTGGCTCACGCCTGTAATTCCAACACTTTGGGAGGCCAAGACCGGCTGATCACGAGGTCAGGAGATCGAGACCATCCTGGCTAACACAGTGAAGCCCCATCTCTACTAAAAATACAAAAAATTAGCTGAGTGTGGTGGTGGGCGCCTGTAGTCCCAGCTATCCGGGAGGCTGAGGCAGGAGAATGTCGTGAACCTGGGTGGTGGAGCTTGCAGTGAACCGAGATTGCACCACTGCACTCCAGCCTGTGAGGCAGAGCAAGACTCCGTCTTAAATAAATAAATAAATAAAGAGAGGCAGCCAGGCACTGTGGCACATGCCTGTAGTCCCAGCTACTTAGAGGCTGAGGCAGGAGGATTGTTTGAGCCCAGGAGTTCTGGGTTGTAGTGTGTTATGCTGATTAGGTGTCCATACTAAGTTTGGCTTCAATATGGTGAACTCCCAGGCGTGGGAGACTACCAGGTTGCCTAGCAGAGGGTGAACCGACCTAGGCTGGAAATGGAGCAGGTCAAAACTCCCGTGTTGATCAGGAGTGGGATCATGCCTATGAATAGCCACTGCACACGAGCCTCAGTGACACAGTGAGACCCTGTCTTTGAAAAATGAATCAATAAATAGGAAGCACAGCATAAAAGTTTAGAAAAGTCACAACCTGCCAATGTGGTAGAGAAGGGAAGAGCATTTTTTAGGAGAGAAATACAAGCAGGCTGTATTGCCTTGCTAGAGAGCTTTGCCTGACTGAAAGGAAGCCAAGTGCTAACAGCCAAGACAATGGGAAAAAGGCCTTGAAGGCATTTCAGGAGTCTTCAAAACAGCCTCCCCCCATCACAGGCTCTGAGGCATATAAGGAAAGAATGGTTTATTGGGCCAGATCCAGGGCCCTGTCTCCTGCTGAGCCTGGGGACACTGCTCCCCTGCATCCCTGCTGTTCCATCACCAGCCATGACTCACAGGGTCCCAAGTACAGCTTGCCACCACTCCAGAGGATGCAAGCCGTAAACTTTGGCAGCTTTCATGTGGGATTAAGCCTGCAGGTGCACAGAACGCAAGAGTGAAGAAAGCTTAGCAGCTCCCACTTGGATTTCAGAGGATGTGTAGGAAAGCCTGGGTGTCCAGGCAGAAGTCGGCTGCATGGTTGGAGTCCCTACAGAGAGACTCTACTAGGACAGTGCCAAGGGGAAAGGTGGGGTTGGAGGCCCAACACGGAGTCCCCACCAGGGCGCTGCCTAGTGGAGCTGTGAGAAGGGGACCCCTCCCCTCTAGACCCCAGAGTGATAGATCTGCCAGCAGATTGCACCCTGAGCCTACAACAGCTGCAGGCACTAAACTCCAACCTGTGTGAGGAGACATTGGGGCTGGACTTTGCTGCCCAAGACTTTGGGAGCCCTCTCCTTGCACCAGTGTGCCTTGGATGCAGAACATGGAATCAGGGATTATTTTGGAGCTTTAAAGTTTTTTGTTTGTTTGTTTGTTTGTTTGTTTTTTGAGACAGAGTCTTTCTCTGTTGCCCAGGCTGGAGTGCAGTGGTGCAATCTTGGCTGAGGCAACCTTCACCTCCCGAGTTCAAGCAATTCTTCTGCCTCAGCCTCCTGAGTAGCTGGGATTACAGGCACCTGCCACCACACCTGGCTAATTTTTGTATTTTTAGTAGAGACGGGGTTTCACCATCTTGGCCAGGCTGGTCTTGAACTCCTGACCTTGTGATCCACCCACCTCGGCCTCCCAAAGTGCTGAGATGACAGGTGTGAGCCACTGTGCCAGGCCAGAGCTTTAAAGTTTAATGTCTTCTCTGCTGTGTTTCAGACTTCTGTTAAGCCTATTTTCCCTTTCCTTTGCCAGATTTCTCCCTTTTATTTTATTATTATTATTACTATTATTATTATTATTTTTATTATTGTTGTTGTTTTGAGACAAAGTCTCGCTCTGTTGCCAGGCTGGAGTATAGTGGCACGATCTTGGCTCACTGCAACCTCTGCTTCCTGGGTTCAAGCGATTCTCCTGCCTCAGCCTCCCAAGTAGCTGGGACAACAGGCACATGCCACCATACCCAGCTAATTTTTGTATTTTTAGTAGAGACGGGGTTTCACCATGTTGGCCAGGATGATCTTGATCTCTTGACCTCGTGATCTGCCTGCCTCAGCCTCCCAAAGTAGCAGGATTACAGGTGTGAGCCACCGCGCCCAGCCATCATTATTTTTTGAGATAAGAGTCTTGCTTGGTCCAGGCTGGAGTGCAGTTGCACAATCTCAGCTCACTGCAACCTCCACCTCCCAGATTCAAGCAATTCTCCTGCCTTAGCCTTCGAAGTAGCTGGGATTACAGGTGTGTGCCACCATGTCCAGCTAATTTTTGTATTTTTAGTAGAGAAGGGGTTTCGCCATGTTGTCCAGGCTGGTCTTGAACTCCTGATCTCAGGGATCCTCCTACCTTGGCCTCCCAAAGTGCTGAGTTACAGGTGTGAACCACCACACCCGGCCTATTTTATTTGTTTGTTTTTTTGAGACAGATTCTCACTCTGTTGCCCAGGCTGGAGTGCAGTGGTGCAATCTCTGCCTCCCGGGTTCAAGCAATTCTCCTGCCTCAGCTTCCCGGGTAGCTGGAATTACAGGTGCGTGCCACCACTCCCAGTTAATTTTTGTATTTTTAGTAGAGATGGGATTTCACCATGTTGGCCAGGCTGGTCTCTAACTCCTGACCTCAGGTGATCTGCCCACCTCGGCCTCCCAAAGTGCTGGGATTACAGGCGTGAGCCACCACACCCAGCCCTTTTCTTTCTTTTTTTTTTTGAGACAGGGTCTCACTCTTTCGCCCAGGCTGGAGTCTATTGGCACAATCTTGACTCACTGCAGCCTCGACTTTCTGGGCTCAAACGATCCTCCCACTTCTTTTTTTTTAATTTGGGACGGAGTTTCGCTCTTGTCGCCCAGGCTGGAGTGCAATGGTGCAATCTTGGCTCACCACAACCTCTGCCTCCCAGGTTCAAGTGATTCTCCTGCCTTAGCCTCTCAAGTAGCTGGGATTATAGGCATGTGCCACCATGCCCAGCTAATTTTGTATTTTTAGTAGAGACGGGGTTTCTCCATGTTGATCAGTCTGGTCTTGAACTATTGACCTCAGGTGATCTGCCTGCCTTGGCCTCCCAAAGTGCTGGGATTACAGGCGTGAGCCACTGCACTCGGCCTTTTTCTTGAAACATAAAATTAGTCATTTTAATTTTGCAATAATTTCTGTAGTTATTAAACAGGCTATTGAATCCATCCAAAAAACTTAAGATACAATACTTAAGAACAGGGCTCTAAATAACAAGTGCCAGCTCTCTGATCTCATGGCCAACAACCTGAGATTCCTGCCATCTGGTCCCAGTTCAGGACCTTTGCACTTACTGTTAAACACCGCTCCCCGGGCCCCACCCCAGATCTCGCTTCTATCTGGCCTTTGTTCAAATGTTACCTCTTCAGAGGAGCCTTCCATTATCACCCTTTCTAAAATAGCCTCGCTCTCACTTCCCATCCCTTTATTCTGCTCCGTCGTTCTTCATTATGCTGGCCACTATCTCAAATTATCTTTTATTTTTTATTTATTTATTTATTTATTTTTGAGACGGAGTCGCTCTGTCGCCCAGGCTGGAGTGCAATGGCACGACCTCGGCTCACTGCAACCTCCGCCTCCCGAGTTCAAGCGATTCTCCCTCCTCAGCCTCCAGAGTAACAGGGCTTACAGGCGCGCACCGCCACGCCCGGCTAATTTTTGTATTTTTAGTAGAGACGGGCTTTCACCATGTTGGTCAGGTTGGTCTCACACTCCTGACCTCAGGTGATCTGCCCGCCTCAGCCTCCCAAAAGTTCTGGGATTACAGGCGTGATGCACCGCGCCTGGCCTCAAATTATCTTTATTCAGTTAAATGTTTTTATTGTCTCTCCCAGTACAATGTAAGCCCTAGCAGAAGAAGACTTTGCTTTAATCACGTGCTGTACCTCCAAAGCCCAGACAGTGCCTAGCACACACGAGATGCTCGATGAATAGTTACTGATTGAATAGATTAGACATCAACGCAATCAGGCTATTCACCTAGGGACTCTTTGCTAGGCGGCGGAGAGGTACATTACAGTTCTCTACGCAAAACGCATGCGCGAAAAATCCGGGAAGTGTGATCGGAAAGGGGCGGAGCATCAGGGAGAGTCTCGCGGACATAGGCGGTTCGGAGCGGAAAGCGGGAAGTGGAGGGGCGGCTTGGGGCAAGCGCGCGCGCGCAGTGCAGACGCCAGCTCCCCGCGGCTGAGGTACTCAAGGTGCCCGAAGGCGGGGTAGTGACCTCGCGCGTGCGCTGTGCCCGCGGCAGCGCCGGGTCCTAGTGTGTGGGTTGTTCTTGGTCTCGCGCGGCGCGTGCGCAGTGCGGACGGCGGAGGGATTTGCGGCCGGGACTCACCCCCTGCTCCAGTCGCTATCCGAGGCCGCGCGGGTGGGTGAGCAGCGGCCTGGTGCGCTCGCTTAGCGGGCGACGGAATCAGACGGACGCGGGCGCCCCCGGAGTGGAAACCGAAGCAGGAGTTGTTGTTGCTGAGGGGCCGCAGCAGCCGCCGCGAGCCTCCAGACAGACGCCAGAGCGAGGAGGGCGCTGCGCGGCGAGTGAGTGTGACTGAGTGGCCCGACGGGGTGCGGGGCCGCTACCCAGAAGCCCCAGCGGTGGGCCCGGTCCTCTTCCCCGCGGCCAGGCCCCTTTCCCGCGTCCCCGCCACAGGTCCCTTCTGCATCTCTTTCCCGGACCCCGAGATCTCTGGGCACCCACGCCCGCTTCCCACAGCGCCCTCGCGGTTCCCTACCCACAGGCACTTGCGGTGTGTGGCCTTTTTTCTTTTTCGTTTTTCTCTGTTGTCTTGGACCCTTACCCATAATTCCTTTCGCTTTTGCGGGATCCAGGTCTGTTACCCACAGGCACTTGGTTTTGGGGCTTCGCTCCTTATGTTTCTCTTTCTTTGCTTGGAAACTTCCGATCCCCAGGACCCTGCAAACTGCATCTCGTAATTTGCCCTCCACGGCACGGGACGAGCAGCCACAACTGCTCTGGGCCTGCCTCGGGTCCTTGATTCCTCCAGAAATTCCCAGGGAACCTCTCCGCCCCACAGCTCGTGTCTCAGGACTCTGAGACTTCGCTACTCAGGAACCCTTTTCCAGCCGTTGTTTTTGTTTCTTCACTGGCCTTTCACCTCCACCCCCACCAAGACGTACCCTTTCCCCCGTAACACAGGACCGTTCTCTGCCCTTACAGAGCCTGCTTTAATTCCGAGACTTTTCTCCTGTCTTTCTTATTTTGAGAGTCAAGGATTAATAGGGGCTTTCTCTGTGCAGACCCGATCTAACCTAAGGCTGTCCTGCTTCTGCTCTCAGACTTGGCAAGATGACCCAGTTCCTGCCGCCCAACCTTCTGGCCCTCTTTGCCCCCCGTGACCCTATTCCATACCTGCCACCCCTGGAGAAACTGCCACATGAAAAACACCACAATCAACCTTATTGTGGCATTGCGCCGTACATTCGAGAGTTTGAGGTGAGTTCGCTGAGCAGGCCAGGAATGATTTGGGTTCTGGGGAGCAGAGGGTTGGATTTGGGAGTCCAGTCTCTGGCCATTTTGCTAGCTGCGTGATTTAAGCGAGGGGCTTAATCTTTGTGGTCCTCAGTTTCCCTGTTTTAAATGAGGTTGGAGCCGGGTGTCGGGTGTGGTCGAGTGCGTCTGTAGTCTCAGCTACTCAGGAGGCTGAGGTGGGAGGATTGCTTGAGCCCAGGAGTCGGAGGCTGGAGTGCTTTCTGATTGTGCCACTATACTCCGGCCTGGGTGACAGAGCAGGACTTCGTCTCTCAAAAAAAAATTTTTTTTTAAAGTGGGGTTGTGGCCCAGTGCGGTAGCTCACGCCTGTAATCCCAGTACTTTGGGAGACCAAGGCAGGCGGATCAACTGAGGTGAGGAGTTCAAGACCAGTCTGGCCAACATGGTGAAACCACGTCTCTGCTAAAGATAACAAAAATTAGCCGGACATGATGATGCCTGTAATTCCAGCTACTTGGGAGGCTGAGGCACGGGAATCAACTTGAACCCAGGAGGTGGAGGTTGCAATGAGCCGAGATCGCGCCACTGCACTCCATCCTGAGCAGCAGAACAAGACTGTCTCAAAAAAAAAAGTGGGGTTGATAATCCACCTTTTGTAGAATTTTTGTGAAAATTCAGTGAGTAGTGGTTGAGGATTCATACTTAACCTGCACCATTTATCAGCTCTGACTTCGGGCAAATGTTGTATCCTCTTAATGCATTGGTTTCTTTATCTTTAGCAAGGGGATATTGGTAGCATCCTCATAATGTTGGTGGAGAATTAAATGGCAAACTGTATGTAAGAGGGCTTGGCACCAAGCAGTCAGCACGTGTCAGCGTTTGTTACTCTGTTTACTATTTTTATTGTTAATAAGATGATGTTCATAAAGGCTTAGCACCCAGTATTGAGTATTGGAGGGCTTAAAACTGCAGATGGGGATCTTAGCTCTGCACCTTCGGGGTAAATAGGAATGAATGACTTAGGCTTCTGGACCTCTGTGTTTTTATTTGTGAAATGGGATGACAGGGGTCACCTCTTAGGTGCATCAGAGCACACCTGAGAAAAGCTGGCACACAGCCGGAAGTTACAAGAAGAACGTTCTAGCATTGGGTAGGTAAGGGCAGCTGGAGGCGAGGGAGTTGCAGAGCAGAATTTCGTAGATAACAGAAAGGTGTATCTTCAGTGGGATTTGCCACCCTTGGTGAACCCGCACTTGAGAAATGTTACTGGCCAATTAACTTAATGGGCACAGGCGGGTGGTGGGTGCCCTTTGATGATGCAGGTCATGTGTCAGTTACTATTTATTTATTTATGAGACAGTTTTGTTCTGTTGCCCAGGCTGGAGTGCAGTGGCGTGATTTTAGCTAACTGCAGCCTCCGGTTCAAGCAGTTCTCCTGCCTCAGCCTCTCAAGTAGCTGGGATTACAGGCATGCGCCACCACGCCCGGCTAATTTTGTATTTTTAGTAGAGATGGGGTTTCACCATGTAGGCCAGGCTGGTTTTGAACCCCTAACCTCAGGTGATCCACCCCCCTTGGCCTCCCAGAGTGCTGGGATTACAGGTGTGAGCCACCATGCCTGGGAGCCAGGTACTTTTTTTTTTTTTGAGGTGGAGTCTAGCTCTGTCGCCCAGGCTGGAGTGCAGTGGCGTGATCTCGGCTCACTGCAAGCTCTGCCTCCCGAGTTCACGCCATTCTCCTGCCTCAGCCTCCCAAGTAGCTGGGACTACGGGTGCCCGCCACCATGCCTGGCTAATTTTTTGTATTTTTAGTAGAGATGGGGTTTCACCGTGTTAGCCAGGATGGTCTCAAACTCCTGACCTTGTGATCTGTCTGCCTTGGCCTCCCAAAGTGCTGGGATTACAGGCATGAGCCACTGCACCCTACCAGCCAGTTACTATTTAATGTGTGGTTGATGAGACCTTTAAGAGTTGCCTTGGCCCTCAGAGGGTGTGCAGTTGTGGGCTTCGGAGCCCTGTTCTGTCAGCTCATGTTGCTTCAGGCCTGGTCATCCTCACTGGCACTCATAAGCAGGGCCCTGCCATCACTCCACTCCCATCACATCCCCTGGCACTTTGTTCAATGTGAGTGATACTTGGAGCTGTGAGAAGCAATGTGTTTCCTAAATATGGAAGACAGTATGTTTCCTAAATACTATAAAGCTAGATGTCACCTGTACCAGTGCTTTTTTCAAACTGTCTTGGTGAAGGACAAATACTGCTTCCAATCTGTTTGCTTTTGATAAATATGATAGAATTACTTTTTAAAGAAAGATCTACAGTCAGGAGTTCAAGACCAGCCAGGCCAACATGGTGAAACCCTATCTCTACTAAAAATGCAAAAACTAGCCAACGTGCTGTCGTGTGCTTGTAATCCCAGGTACTCACTCAGGAGGCTTAGGCAGGAGAACCGCTTGAACAATTCTAGTCAGTTCCTGGGTTCCTTTAGAGAGACGGGGCACGGGGGGAAAGCAGGGCTTAGAATCGCTTGAACCTGGGAAGCGGAGGTTGCAGTGAGCCCAGATCGCGCCATTGCGCGCCAGCCTGGGCAGCAGACCACGACTTCATCTCAGAAAAAAAAAAGACCTGCAGAATAAAAGACCCAATTTGTATTAGAGTCAGTGGACTTCAAATTGTGAAATTGCTGTAGAAGTTCCTGAAGTACTTATCACAGTCCAGCAACAGTTTAGATAGTACTGGTCCATGGACCGTGCTTAGTTTTTGAGACACGATTTTTTTTTTTTGAGACAGAGTCTCGCCTTGTTGCACAGGCTGGAGTGCAGTGGCGCGATCTCGGCTCACTGCAACCTCCGCCTCCCGGGTTCATGCCATTCTCCTGCCTCAGCCTCTCAAGTAGCTGGGACTGCAGGCGCCTGCCACCACGCCCAGCTAATTTTGTGTATTTTTAGTAGAGGCGGGGTTTCACCAGGATGGTCTCGGATCTCCTGACCTCATGATCTGCCTGCCTTGGCCTCCCAAAGTGCTGGGATTACAGGTGTGCCCACTGCGCCCGGCCTTTACACCTGGCTAATTTTTAAGTTTTTTGTAGAGATGGTGTTTCACTGTGTTTTCCCAGGCTGGTCTGAAACCCCTAGGCTCAAGCATTCTTCCTGTGTCGTCCTCCCAAAGTGCTGCAATTACAAGTGGAAGCCACTGTGGGTGGCCGCAGACCTTGCTTTGATCTGTGCCACTCCCCTCCCTCCACTGTGACAGGAGAAGTGTGCGTGGATGTTTATTTTTGTAGGGGGTAGGGGTGGGAGGGTTAACCTGCTTATTTCCTTGGTGAGTGTCCCTTGCCATTTCCCCTAGTCCTTCCCACCCTGTCACCTCTCTTCTTGTTCCCAGGACCCTCGAGATGCCCCTCCTCCAACTCGTGCAGAAACCCGAGAGGAGCGCATGGAGAGGAAAGTATGTCATTTTTGCTTCCTGACCCCCTGTTTTACCACTGTCTCCAGATGATCCTTGACACTAGGGCACTTCTATCTGCATTCACTTCTCCACCTCCCCTTTCTCCTGACAGAGACGGGAAAAGATTGAGCGGCGACAGCAAGAAGTGGAGACAGAGCTTAAAATGTGTAAGTCTCTCATCCACCGTTTGGCTCTCTCCTCCCCCAAACCCTCCGTATTCTTCCCAGGTCGTACCCAGGACCCTGCTGTCTCCCTAAGGCCTGTGTTGTGGGGAGCAGGGTTGTTAGTTCATTTGTTTAGTCCCTGCCACTTCGCAAGCACTGTTTTTGGTTTAGGCTTTTCAGCAGCAGAACATAGGGTAAAACTTGGCAGGAAGGGAGCCCCCTGGTACCTTGGGCTCCTCCTGCACGGGAGGACAGTTAAGGGGCTCCCACAACCCAGCTGGGTGTCACAGGCTGAAGTGGTGGGTTGTGGGCTAGTGGGTCTGTCCTGGCTCTAACCTTAGGTCCCTGACCCTTGGGCTGAGGATGTTCCATCCCCTCCACATAGAGGAGGAATTGGAGTACAAGGCAGGTGTGTTGTTGCCAATAACGAAACTCATAAGAGGGTCAGATGTCAACCTCCAGTGGCTCTTTATTCTGAAAGTGAAAACTGTACAGTCACACGCAGCATAACAATGTTTCAGTCAGCAGGGGACCGTGGATGTGATGGTGATCCTATAAGGTTATACCATATTTTGCCAGGCACGGTGGCTCACACTGTAATCTCAGTACTTTGGGAGGCCGAGGCAGGCGGATCATGAGGTCAGGAGTTTGAGACCAGCCTGGCCAACGTGGTGAAATCCTGTCTCTACTAAAAGTACAAAAATTAGCTGGGTGTGGTGGCGGGTGTCTGTAATCCCAGCTACTCGGGAGACTGAGGCAGGAGAATCTCTTGAACCCAGAAGGTGGAGGTTGCAGTGAGCCGGGATCGCGTCGGCTCACTGCAACCCAGCCTGGGCAACAAGAGCAAAAATCTGTCTTAAAAAAAAAAAAAAAAAGATTATACCGTATATTTACTGTACCCTTTCTATGCTTTGATAACGTTTACATGCACAAATACTTAGTATTGTGTTAGGATTGCTGTAGTATTTGGTGTAGTAACGCGCTTGGCCTTGGAGCAGTGGGACGCACCGTCTAGCCCAGGAGTGTTAGGTATGCTGTCTAGGCTCATGGAAGTGCCGTCTCATGTTGGCATATCGACAACATCATCAAACGACGCACTTCTCAGAACATGACATGACTCTAGTGAGAAGACAGGTTTTCCTCCTATACCTGTGAACTTTGATGAATCTCTTTCCTCCAAATCCTGGAGTGCAGGATTTCCTCAGGGTGCTTACGCAGAAGCGTGACAGAGACATCTGGCGGTGCACTCTTTGGACACTGGCTGTCGGAACGCTGTCTTGATGTCCTGCCTCAGAGGCATCTCAGACTCAGTGTCCAAACCACAGGGATTTTCCCTCGCCACCAACCTGGTTTCCTTTGGGTGTTTTCTCTGGGACATAGACATTCAGCTGTGCCGATCATGACCTCATTTTTTGCCATGCAGTTTATTTCTAACACCTTTTCTAACCCTTTGCTCAGCCTCTCACCAAGACCTATTTGTGTTATTTTCTAAATGTCACAAACCTGACCCTTCTTTTCATGTCCATCATCACCACCCAGGTCACCTCTTGCCTAGACAACACAGTCACAGTCTTAACTAGTTTACGTATGTCTTTTTGTTTGTTTGTTTTTTGGAGGCAGCCTCACTCTGTCGCCAGGCTGGAGTGCAGTGGCGCAATCTTGGCTCACTGCACCCTCCGCCTCCCGAGTTCAAGTGATTCTCCTGCTTCAGCCTCCCAAGTAGCTGGGACTAGAGGCGTGCGTCACCACGCCCAGCTAATTTTTGTATTTTTAGTAGAGACGGGGTTTCAGCATGTTGGCCAGGATCATCTAGATCTCTTGACCTTGTGATCTGCCCACCTTGGCCTCCCACAGTGCTGGGATTATAGGCATGAGCCACCGTGCCTGGCCACCCGCCCCCCCCCCCCTTTTTTTTTTGAGACAGAGTCACGCTCTTACAATCAGGCTGGAGTGCAGTGGTACTATCTTGGCTCACTGCAACCTCCGCCTCCTGGGTTCAAGTGATTCTCCTGCCTCAGCCTCCTGAGCAGCTGAGACTACAGGCATGCGCCACCACGCCCAGCTAATTTTTGTAATTTTAGTAGAGATGGGGTTTCACCATATTGGCCAGGCTGGCCTCGAACTCCTGACCTCAGGTGATCCACCCGCTTCAGCCTCCCAAAGTGCTGGGATTACAGGCATGAGCCACCGCACCGGCCTAGTTTATCTATGTCTTAACCAACCAAAATCCACGTGGGTCTTCTTTTTTTTCTTTTTTAGAAAAACTTTAAAACTGAGACGGGGGTCTCACTATGTTGCCCAGGCTGGTCTTGAATTCCTGGGCTCAAGTGATCCTCTTGCCTCAGCCTACCTCAGTGCCGGATTACAGGTGTCAGCCATTGTGCTCCGCCTCTTTTTTTGTTGTTGTTGTGTTTTGTTTTGTTTTTAGGGACAGGGTCGTGCTGTGTTGCCCAGGCTTTACTACTGTGGTGCAGTCATAGCTCACTGCAACGTTGAACTCCTGGCCTCAGGTGATCTGCCTGCCTCGGCCCCCCAGAGTGTTGGGATTTCAGGTGTGAGCCACCACGCCCAGCCAAAATTGTTTTTTTTTTGTTTGTTTTTTTTTTTTAGATGGAGTTTTGCTGTTACTGCCCAGGCTGGAGTGTAATGGTACGATCTAGGGTCACTGCAACCTCTGCCTCCCCGGTTCAAGCGATTCTCCTGCCTCCTGAGTAGCTGGGATTACAACCATGTACCACCATGCCTGGCTAATTTTGTATTTTTAGTAGAGACGGGGTTTCTCCATGTTAGTCAGGCTGTTTTTGAACTCCCGACCTCAGGTGATCTGCCCGCCTCGGCCTCCCAAAGTGCTGGGATTACAGGCATGAGCCACCACACCCGGCCAGAAATGCTTTTTAAAAACGGTTCCACCCGGGTGTGATGGCTCACACCTGTAATCCTTCGAGGCAGGTGGGTCACCTGAGGTTGGGAGTTCGAGACCAGCCTGGCCAACATGGTGAAACCCTGTCTTTGCTAAGAATACAAAAATTAGCCCGGCGTGGTGGTGTGTACCTGTAATCCCAGCTACCCAGGAGGCTGAGGCAGGAGAATCATTTGAACCTGGGAGGCGGAGGTTGCAGTGAGCCGAGATCACGCCATTGCACTCCAGCCTGGGTGACAGAGCAAGACTCCATCTCAAAAAAAAAAAAAAAAAAAAAACAGTTCCAGGCCGGGCACGGAGGCTCACGCCTGTAATCCCAGCACTTTGGGAGGCCAAGGCAGGCAGATCACATGAGGTCAGGAGTTCAAGACCAGCCTGGCCAACATGGTGAAACCCCGTCTCTACTAAAAATACAAAAAAAAAAAAAAAAAAAAAACAAAACCAAAAAAAACCTAGCCAGGCATTGTAGTGGGCTCCTGTAATCCCAGCTACTCGGGAGGCTGAGGCTGGAGAATTGCTTGAACCCGGGAGGTGGAGTTTGCAGTGAGCAGAGATAGCGCCATTACACTCCAGCCTGGGCAATAAGAGCAAGACTCCATCTCACAAAACAAACAAAAAAGTTCCAATTGGGCGACAGAGTTGAGACTCCGTCTCAAAAAAAAAAAAAGCGAACAAAAAAGTTCCAATTGAGGAATTTGAACACTGGATCATAGATCAGGTTAAGGAATTAGTAAATGTTAACTCTTTAAGATGTAATAGTGGCACTGTGGTTATGATGTTTAAAAGCCTTTATTAGAGACCAAAATGGTGTGCTATCTGGAATTTCATTTAAAATAATCCAGCCAGTCGCGGTGGTTCACGCCTGTAATCCCAGCACTCTGGGAGGCTGAGGTGGGAGGATCACTTGAGTGATCCAGGTTCGAGTGGTGAATATGGTGAAACCCTGTCTCAACTGAAAATATAAAAATTATCCGGGTATGGTGGCAGGGGCCTGTAATCGCAACTACTTGGGAGGCTGAGGCAGGAGAGTCACTTGAACTCAGGAGACAGAGGTTGGGGTGAGCTGAGGTCATGCCACTGCACTCCAGCCTGGGTGACAGAGTAAGACTCCGTCTCAAAAAAAATCCAGTGGGCTGTGGGAGGATAGGGATGAAACAAGTCCGGCCGCATGTTGATAATGGAAGCGGGCTCGCGGGAGTTCATTATACTGCTTTACTTCCATTAAATGCTTGAACTTCTCCATAACAGAAAAGAAATAAAAGAATGGATCAAGTTCAGTAGGGTTTCTGTGCCCTTGAGAGCCTCCACTCATAGCTATAGAAGCTTGCTGTGCCTTGTCACAATGAACAGCTCCTGTCAAGGGGACGGTGCCTCCTTGCTGAGCACTTGTACTTCTTGTTACTGACTTTCTCACAGCTTCCAAGTGCAGCAGGGGTTGCTACTCCCATTTTTAAGATAAAGAAATGGAGGCTTGTTGAGGCAAGCACGCTTACAAAGAGTGAGAGTTCGGAGATGGGACCTCGAGTACCTCAAAGCCTAATTCCCAACTCCACGGCCCACTTCCTTTGAGTCTCTGCTCTGGGCTGCTCCTTAGATGAGCCCTTAACCAGTGGTTTCCTAAGGGAGAGCTGCCGTCAGGGCTCTGCACGCATACACTAGCTGGTGAGGCACTGCCCGGCATTGGGTCTGTGCCTTCTTTGAGCTTGTGTTCTCTATCTTCAGGACTTGGGGGTACCATTGCTTTGCTGCATTTGCTTTTTACCTTTAGTCACATTTGTGGCCCCCCCACCCTGGGTAAGCACGTGCTCCAGGGAACTCACGCAGTGTGCTGGGGTGGTTTCCCTCTGGCTGCCCTTCAGGAAGCTCAGCTGTTGTTTGGCCTTCGTCCACTCCCCAACCCTGCAGCATTCATTGGTCCCACTGTAGTGCTCCACAGTAACTGTTAGAACGCCTGCTGTCTGGCGTTGCCGGGTGTGTTTCCTTGCTGCTGTGACAGCTTTCAGCTCTTCATTAAATGTTAGCATCTTATGAGGCTTTTCCTAACCTGCCTTGTAAAGTCACCCGTTTCTATCTCTGTCGTCACCTGATGTGATCATATGATCTCCTTATTTACCTCTTTCATTAGCATATGAACCCCATGAGGGTAGATACCTTTTTTGTCTTTTTTTTTTTTTTTTTTTTTTTTTGAGACAGTCTCACTCTTGCAGAGGATGGACTGCAGTGGCAACGATCTCGGTTTACTGCAACCTTCATCGCCTCCCTGGTTCAAGCGATTCTCTTGTCTTAGCCTCCTGAGTAGCTGGACCACACCCAGCTAATTTTTTGTGTATTTTTAGTAGAGATGAGGTTTCGCTGTGTTGATCAGGCTGGTCTCGAACTCCTGGTCACAAGTGATCCACCTGCCTCGGCCTCCCAAAGTGCTGGGATTACAGCTGTGAGCCACCGTGCCCAGCACCTTTTTTTTGTCTTGTTTACTGCCAAATCCCCAACAACTATAGCAGTTCCAGGCACATAGTAGATGCTTAAGAATTACGTATTTACAAGAGCACAAACATCGGTGAAAAAAAAGAATTACCTGTTGCGTGAATGAGAGTTAGCTGGTGCAAAAAAAAAAAAGTGCAGATTGAGAGACCTGGCCATAGAAAAGTACAATGCTTAGGGATGAGGTGTGGGAAGGAACTTCTTTTTTTTTTTTTTCCCCACTTTATTGCCCAGGCTGGAGTGCAATGGTATGATCTCGGCTCACTGCAACCTCCACCTCCCAGGTTCAAGCGATTCTCCTGCATCAGCCTCCCGAGTAGCTGGGACTATAGGCGCACACCACCATGCCCTGGTAATTTTGTATTTTTAGTAGAGATGGGGTTTCGCCATGTTGGCCAGGCTGGTCTCAAACACCTGACCTCAGGTGATCCATCCACCTTAGCCTCCCAAATTGCTGGGATTACAGGTGTGAGCCACCATGCCCAGCCTGGCAAGGAACTTTGAGGAGTGGGTGGAGAGAATGCCGAGATGGAGTTGTTTTCAGACGTTTCCATTTGTCCCAGATAGCGATTCCCTTAAGTTGTGGCTCAGGCTTCTGTTTTCTAAAATATTCTTAGTCCAGGTGCGGTGGTTCACACCTGTAATGCCAGCACTTTGGGAGGCCGAGGCAGGCAGATCACCTGAGGTCAGGAGTTCGAAACCAGCCTGGCCAACATAGTGAAACCCCGTCTCTACTAAAAATACAAACGATTAGCTGGGTGTGGTGGTGTGTGTCTGTAATCCCAGCTACCTGGGAGGCTGAGGCAGGAGAATCGCTTGAACCCGGGAGGCGGAGGTTGCAGTAAGCCGAGATCTCGCCATCCGTTGCACTGAGCTTGGGCAACAAGCGTGACACTCTATCTCAAAAAAAGTACATTCCTTAAAGTCATCTTGACCTTAGTTTATACTTGTAGTTAAATTCTCTCATAAGAAACAAATCTGGCCGGACGCCGTGGTTCATGCCTGTAATCTCAGCACTTTGGGAGGCCGAGGAGGGCGGATAACCTGAGGTCAGGAGTTCGAGACCAGCCTGGCCAACATGGTGAAACCCTGTCTCTATTAAAAATACAAAAATTAGCTGGATGCGGTGGCACACGCCTGTAATCCCAGCTGCTTGAGAAGCTGAGGCAGGAGAATCGCTTGAACCTGGGAGGCAGAGGTTGCAGTGAGACGAGATTGAGCCATTGCACTTTAAGTCTGGGCAACAGAGCAAGACTGTCTCAAAAAAAAAAAAAAAAAAAAAATCTGAGACTTTATTTCTCTAGCTTCTGGCAACACCCACACTGTCTTCCTGAAAAGGTAGCATCCGAGCGTTCGGGGAAGGAGCCTGATAGTTCAAGTGCCCGGGGTGAGAGGTGAAGTCTGCCTTGGCCCTTAGCCACTTTAACACCTCCCTTTTTCTGTGTCTCGAGTTTGTTCTGTTTTGCTTCCATTTGCAAAATAGTAATAAATAAATATCAGTGTCCAGCACTGTGTCTGGGCCATAGTACGTGTTCAGTAAATTATATGCCTAATGTTCCATTATTGGAACGCTAAGCATGTGGGAGTTATTTATATCCTACTGTTCGGATCATCACCAGGGTCTGATTTTTCACGTGTCTGCAATTCAAAAAATTGCAACCTCTGGCATAAATGGGTTAATGTTAATCCTTTTCTCATGCTTTCCCAGAATGTGACAGGGCTTCCGAGGGAAACATTATACCATGGAAGAACCAGCAGAGTGTCCTTAAGGCCCTGGCAGGAGTCAGGGTCATTATGTGCTGGGGACACCATATTTGGTGAAAAGGACTTATTCCCAGGCCTGACCCAGCAGGATCACCTATGGAATTGGTTTCTTAGGAGATTCCTGGCTCTTTTCTTTGGAGATTGTTATTCCTTAGTAGCCAGGCAGAACAGTTTGCCTCACAGTAGCGAGGCTGGAGTGAGAATCTGATCTGACGCTAGTCAGTTCCTGGGTTCCTTTTAGAGACACAGGGCACAGACAGGAAAGCAGGGCTTACTTAGTGTTTGCTCTCCTGGCTCTCATTCGTAGCCTTGGGGCCGCTTGGTCTCAGGTTTTCCTGTGGGCTGTAGTTGCAGTCTGTGTCCAGTAGGTGGCAGTGTGGCCCTGCCTACAGGAGGGAGCTCAGAACCTGGGGGCATCAGCGGCATCTCCAGGGAGGCCCAGTTGGGCTATTACTGTTTGGATCACCTTGCATCTGGGAGCCATAGAGCCCTTAGGGTTTACGTAGGTCTGAAATGGCAGTTGGGCCTGCCCACATCCTGTCAGCTTGAAGTTAGCCTTACCTCCTCTCCTCAGCAGCCTGGATTATCTCTCAGCCACTCTGATAAAGCCCACTGTGCCTCAGAGAAACAGGTTCAGAGAGGGGAGTGCCTGAGGTTGCCAGGTCACCACCCATATTCCTCCAGTTAGGGGCTTCTGCCGATGCCACCGTTTTCTTCTTGGCCTCTGCCCATCATATTTGTTTTGCTACCTGAGACCATGGACACCTTCAACTTATAAAATTCCCTTCTTCCTGCACAGGGGACCCTCACAATGATCCCAATGCTCAGGGGGATGCCTTCAAGACTCTCTTCGTGGCGAGAGTGGTAAGTCCCCAGCTTCTAGCTCCTGGAACCCCACACTGCTGAGAGCCTGGGTCTGGCACAAAGGTCAAATAGGCTAGGTACAGGGGAATGTTCCAGGGGCTGTGGGACTCCCATTTAACATCATACTCATGTCCTTGTAGAACTATGACACAACAGAATCCAAGCTCCGAAGAGAGTTTGAGGTGTACGGACCTATCAAAAGAGTAAGTGGAGTGGGTCAGGGTGTTTGAATTGGGGGTGCATGGAGGAGGGGCCGTATCCTGAGAGGGAGGGAGAGAGGTCCGAGCCCTGAGCATGGCTCACACCATTTCAGGGCCTGGGTTTATGCATCCTGACTGTATCTCCATGCAGCAGACCTTGGGCAGCAGAAGTAAAATGAGAAGTAATGACTGCTGGTGGTTGGTTGAGAGCAGGGGTTGGCAAACTACAGACTTAAAGTTTTCCTGCTGCTCAGCCAGGCAGGTCTGTTTGTTTACACATTGTCTTTGGCTGCTACTGTTGTAAGGCAGGGTTGGGTTGTTGCAACAGAGTATACGGCCGTCAAAGCTGGAAATATCTACTCTCTGGGTCTTGGCAGAATACCTATGCTGAGTCTTGTTTTAGAGGAAGGCTTTGTTTTACCAATCTTCTTTTAAGTCACTTAAGTGCTCTGTGCCTGATTTCCTTTATCTAACATGGGAGACATATGCCTTCACTGGGCAGTAGTGAGGGCTTGAGGCCATCCTGCACACAAACTGATGTTAGCCATGTCTCTTCTCCTCCCTGCTCTGTTTCTGATACATCTTTTAAAAATATTTATATATGTCAGGCCGGGTGCAGTGGCTCACACCTGTAATCTCAGCTCTTAAGGAGGCAAAGGTGGGAGGATAGCTTAAACCCAGGAGTTCGAGACCTGCCTGGGCAATATAGCAAGACCCTGTTCTCCACACAAAGGAAAAAAAAAGTATTGTTGGGCCAGGCATGGTGGCTCACGCCTGTAATCCCAGCACTTTGGGAGGCCGAGGTGGGCGGATAACCTGAGGTCAGGAGTTCGAGACCAGTCTGACCAACATGGTGAAACCTGGTCTCTACTAAAAAAATTATACAAAAATTAGCTGGGCATGACAGCGGGCGCCTCTAATCCCAGCTACTCAGGAGGCTGAGGCAGGAGAATTGCTTGAACCCAGGAGGTGGAGGTTGCAGTGAGCCGAGATCACGCCACTGTACTCCAGCCTGGGCAACAGAGTGAGACTCCATCTAAAAAAAAAAAAGTATTGTAGGCCGGGCGTGGTAGCTCACGCCTGTAATCCCACATGTTGGGAGGGTGAGGCAGGCAGATCACCTGAGGTCAGGAGTCAAGACCAGCCTGGCTAACATGGCGAAACCCCGTCTCTACAAAAATACAAAAAATTAGCCGAGTTTGGTGTCTCGTGCCTCTGTGTGTGTGTGTATGTATATGTGCATACACACATACACACACACACACGTTGTTCTGCCATGCACAGCCCAGTGACAACCTTGGCCTCACCCTTGTCCCTCTGATCCATTCAAGTCAGGAATCTCAGTTGTGTTTTGGAGGCTGTGGGGTCCCAGGTTCATCCATGATACGGGTCGGTCGCTAACTGTTAGTGATGTGAATGGCGAACTAGCCATCCTTTAGGGACCAGCTCAAATGCTGTTACCTCCCAGAAATCTTCCCTGGTTCGTTCTGGCCACCTCTGTCTCAACAGCCCTGCCTTGCCCATTGTTCTCCCTGACATGGTCCCCGAGGGGTCTTTCTGACATCCAGAGCTGACCCCATCTCCTCTGCTGACAGCATCCCATGGGTCCCTAGCATGTTAGGACAGGTCCAGCTGCGACCATCTGGCCTTCCAGGGCTCTTCCCCAAGCTGTGTGGCCTCATGGACCTCCACCCCACCCCATCTCCTCCCTTCTCTTGCTGCCATCCTCGGGATGGGACGCATCCCTCAGTGTGCCACATTCTCTCAAGCCTCCATGGCTGTGCACGTGTTCTTTTTCCCTTAGAACTTCCCTGTCCCTGGCCAGGCGCAGTGGCTCACGCCCATAATCCCAGCACTTTGGGAGGCCGAGAAGGGCAGGTCATGAGGTCAGGATTTCAAGACCAGCCTGGCCAACGTGGTGAAACCCCATCTCTACTAAAGATACAAAAAATTACCCAGGTGTGGTGGCGCACGCCTGTAATCTCAGCTACTCGGGAGGCTGAGGCAGGAGAATCGCTTGAACCCGGGAGGTGCAGGTTGCAGTGAGCTGAGATCGCGCCATTGCACTCTAGCCTGGCCAGCAGAGCAAGACTGTGTCTCCAAAAAAAAAAAAAAAAAAATTCCCCTGTCCCATCGGCATTCACAACTCCCTCCTGTTTCCCCAACTCCACTTGTGTCCTCCTGACTCCACGTAGACCACCCACATTGGCCCTTACTTGCTCAACACCCTTCCGAGCTCCTCAGCGACCACACTTCTCAGCCTGGCATTGGTGCACTTGATGACCCTGGGCCTGCTCACCTTTGTGGCCTCATCTCCTGGGACTCTCTGTCATCAGTACATGAGCCAGCCCTGCCGAAGCGCATCCCCAGCCTCCTGCCCTCCTGGCCCCAGGCCCTTGGACCTCGGGAGTTACGGCTATTCCACCTGACAGGCTGACACCTCACTGTCTTCCTTCATCTCTCTTCTTTCTTTAGGTCTTAGCTTAAGTGTCATTTTCTCCAGGAAGCCGCCTCTGTGTTCTCTGCTCCTGCCATTAGAACATAAGTCACTCAGGGCTCTTGAAGGACAGAGAGGGTCTGAGGCCTCATCCGGCCCAGGGCCTGGTGCGCAGGCTGTTGTGGGGTTGGTGGGGTGGAGCCGCCCTGTGGCAGGACTCACCCCTGTCCCCATGTGCCCCACAGATACACATGGTCTACAGTAAGCGGTCAGGAAAGCCCCGTGGCTATGCCTTCATCGAGTATGAACACGAGCGAGACATGCACTGTGAGTACCTCCCGCCGAGCCCTGCCCTCTGACCCACTCTCACTTCTCTGCTGCCCAGCCCCTCCCAGTCTGTCCCCTCCCCCACCCTGCCACACCTGACATTAGCAATGTCTCTTCTCCTCCTCCCTCTGTTTCTGATGTATCTTTTTTTTTTTTATATACGTGTTTTTTAAAAAACAAAAACCAAATCCCCCACAACGTGTGTGTGTGTGTGAACCTGGGGAGGTAAGTGTCACACGTTGAACCTCAGGGGCAAAGAGGGAACTGGGTGGGGGGCTGGGGCCAGCTGGAGGTGGGGGGAGGGGTCGGATTTTGGGGGAGCCTCCCCCATTCCCCCCACTGAAGTTGGGGGTGGCCAGGTTGCAATAAGGACTGGCCTTTGAACCTGCCTTCTCTTCCCCCCGGTAGAACTGGGGCTGGGCCACCCGACCCTCCACCTCCCCAGCCCTGGCCCCCCACCCTGTTCCTCAGCGGGCAGTGGGGTGATAGGCATGTTGAGCGCCTGCCCTACAGTTCCAAAGCCCCCTTTGAGGCTGCCGCGGCGTCCACATGGGCAGGGATGGGTGGGGGAGGGTGGGCAGGGCTGCGGCGTGTCCAGGGGCCGCCGTATTAATTGACTGTTCTTATTGTCACTGCAGCCACCACGCAGCTGGCTTGCAGCTGATGCTTACGCTCCCCTTACAACACCTCAGTGTATGGTTGGTATAAGGGTTTGTATCATGGGTAAGATCACTCAGCACCGCACACCAGCCCAGCTTAGCCAGGCAGCTCAGGAGCAGCGAGGCGCCCCTCCTCCCGCCCCAGTCGCCCCCGCAGCCTCCCCGCACCCATGGCCCTTTCCTTGTTTGGGTGCCCTTTGTCCCTCCTGCCCCGATCCGTATGCTCTCCGAGAATCTTGCTGATCCCAGGAGGGGAAGGATGAACCTGGTGGGAAAGGCGGCGGCCTCTCCACTTGGGTTCCACCCAGCCTCTGATGACCCGGCTTCATGATGTCAGCGGCGAGGTGGCGGGAACACCGAGGGCAGGGCTCCAGGCCAGGGCTCCACTGGAACCCTTCAGCCTTCCCTCCCTGCCCCCGTGCTTTCTATGGGGCTGCTACTGTGCTGGCCCTGGAGAGTCTTTTTGGCTGCTAGTTTTGGGGTGCTCTGCCCCCTTCCTGTCTTCCTTACTGTGGTTGAGGCCTCCCGAGGGGGCTGGCTGTGGTGTCCAGCAGCTCTCCAGAGGTGCTCAGGAGCTCCCTAAGGTGCATGGAATTGGGGCTTGGGGTGTGGGAGGGACCAAGGGGTAGGCTGCCAGCAGCTGAAGGTGTTGTAGGTTTTTACTAAAGAACCTTCCACTGTCTAGAGACTTGAGAGAGGGAAAGAGAGAGAGAGACCTAGACGAACACAATCACATGTTTTCTTTGCTGTTCCTCCCGGGATGGGCCTCTTTTGGGGTTTGGGACTCTGAACCCGAGCGGGGTTCCTTCGCTTGACTTTGATCCTGGTCCTTAAATGCCTTTCCCCACTCCCCTCCTGTGGGTTCAGGGGCCAAGCGGCCCCTCCTCAGAGCACGGGCAGCACCGTCTCCTGGACCCCTGTGTGCCAGCCTCTGCAGACGCAGCTGGTGGGAGGGAGCATGGAGTTGGAGGTGGAGAAGTCACTCCTGGTCCTCGGAGGGGGTGGGCTGTGTGCCTAGTTCAGTGTGACTTGGGGATTGGGGAGGGCGGACAGGTTTTTGAGGCCTCCCTAGCCTTCTTTGTAAATTCACACGAGATAGTCCAGGGCTTTCCAGCGCCCAGCTTGGATGACAATCCTCGTCTCCCCCACTCTAAGGCCTCCTTCAGATTTCTTTGGGGTCCACCACGTCCTCTGCCTGTCTCCAGGTGGTACAGGAGATGTGGTTCCTCTCCCTCTACTGGCTCCCTAGAACCCCCCACTTCCCCTCCCTGTAGCTTTAGCTGACCCCATGGTGGTGGGTGTGGGGTCTGTGCGCGTGCTCAGGTAAGCTTGGGGGCTCCAGGTAAGCGGTCCCGTGTCCCCCCCCCCGGGAAGCCCGCCTCCTCGCCAGGCCCCCAGGAGTTGCCGAGCCCCCCCCATCCCGCTCGGTTTGGACACCCGCAAGGCCGGCATCGGTAAATGGCACCTTTTTCTCTTCCTCTGGTTGTTATTTGGGGGGGAGCGGGCTGGGGCGGGGCAGGGTATTACGGTTGGTTGAGGACAGCCCCCTAGGCCAGGGCTGGGTGGGGGAACGGGGACTTTTTGGCCTTCATGACAGCCCCATGTTGATCACAGGCCAGGGCCTCAGGCTTGCCTTCTGCTATGCGCTGCCCGAGAGCAGCAGTGAGCCTCTCCCCCGTCTCCCCTCTACGACTCCCCTTTCCTGGCAGGCTCAGGCCGGGGTGCGCTCCCAGCGCGTGTTGAGCCGGGGGTGTGGAGGGCGAGATGGGGCAGAGCTGGGGGGAGGCAGAGTCAGTCATCTCAGGTAAGGCAGGGATTTTCAGTAGCACCGCACGGCTCCCCATGCTTCCTCCACTGCCCCTCTCCCCTGCTGCAGGGGCCCCGCCAGGCCCCCTGGGAGTGTATAACCCGCCTCTCTGCTCCCTGCCATTTCCTGAAGATTTCTCCCACCCCCTTCTGGTTCATTTTCTGTTCTGATGTCTGTTCCCCCCACACTCACCCCCCCTCCAAAACAAAAACAAAAACAGAAAAAACCGGTGTGGTCTGGGGTGCGGAGCGTCCCAGCTGGGCCTCCTGCCCCGGCTTGGTGTCTCAGGGTGCATGCTTGGGGTTGTGGAGGAGCCCCCTCCCCCACAGCAGAGTCCAGCGTGGAGTTAACCTTCAGTTTCTTTGCAGCGATTTTGGCCGCCCTGGCAGGAGGGGGCTGTTCCATCATGTGGGAGAGGAAGGGCCGGGGAGCCCAGCGGGTGGCGGGTGAGGGTGGACATCTCCCCCGACCAGGAGTGGTTGGGGCACTGAGAGGAAGCAGACGCTGAGATGGAGCAGGCCCTTCGCCGGTTTGGGAGAGGGTTGGTCTGGCTGTCAGTTGCCTGGCTGTCTGTTGGGCGTGTGCGTGTGCGTGATGATGGGGACACGGGGTGGGGATTCTGTAGAGCTGGGCCTGTCCTGACTAGAGGACCCTCTGGGGACTCCTCTTCCCTCCCCCTCCCCACATCTGTTACAGCCGCTTACAAACACGCAGATGGCAAGAAGATTGATGGCAGGAGGGTCCTTGTGGATGTGGAGAGGGGCCGAACCGTGAAAGGCTGGAGGCCCCGGCGGCTAGGTGAGCACGTCCTGCCTTCGACGGGCTCTCGGGGGCCCTGGGCCTGGTGGCCTTGTTTTCCCTTCTCTGCTGCTTTCTGCTTCTCTGTCTCCTGCCGGCCCACCTCTCCCATCGTGTCCTCATCTCCGGCTTCTCTCTCTTGTGGCCATCACATTTCTGACAGCTGCCTGCCTCCTCGCTCTGGGTTACTGTGAGGAGCAGGGGCACCGGCCTGGAGAGGCCTGAGCCCACATGCTGGCGTCCGCCCTTGCTAGCTGGGGGTCCCCTTTTCCTGCCTCACTGTACTCCTCTTAGTGGAAATAACCCCGAGTTCACTGAGCTCAGTGTACTGGGTGCCCAGCTTGGCAGTGACGCATGCTGGGGTTGTAAATGTCACTCGCTCATCTGCTTCTGCTGCTTGCTGTTGCTCTTGTTCGCTCTTTTACTGATTCAGCAAGTACCTATTTGATCACCAGCTGTGTGCCAGGCTTCTAGTTGAGCAACACAGAGGCAGCCTCTGCCCTCTGAGCCTCCTGCATTCGGTCTCCTCATTGTCATTTGCTGTCTCAGGCAAGGTCAGTTTGGCTGCAAGTATCAGAAATAAACCTGAGCTTCCTGAAACATAAAGGGCCCCTGTTGATACAGAATCATGGGCATCCTTTGGAGTTCAGAGGTATGTGATGTCTGTGGACCTGAGAACCTGGTAGCTGAAGCTGTTAAGAGCTGGGGCAGCCAGGCCAGGCGCGGTGGCTCGCCTGTAATCCCAGCACTTTGGGAGGCCGAGGCGGGTGGATCATGAGGTCAGGAGTTCAAGACCAGCCTGGCCAAGATGTTGAAACCCCGTCTCTACTAAAAATACAAAAATTAGCTGGGCATGGTGGCGGATGCCTGTAATCCCATCTACTCGGGAGGCTGAGGCAGAGAATTGCTTAAACCTGGGAGGCAGAGGTTGCAGTGAGCCAAGATAGAGTCACTGCGTTCTATCCAGCCTGGGTGCCAGAGCAAGACTCTGTCTCAAAAAAAAAAAACAAAAAACAAAAAACTGGGGCGACCCACCTGTGATGTGTGACAGCCCACAGCTTGCTTCTGCCTCGTTTGCCTCCACGCAGCTGAGTCTGTCCCATGCTTCTTTGCACTCGCCCAGCGCAGCATGCCACAGGCCTCAGCTTTACACTCAGTCCTGGATGAGTCTCTTGTTTCAGGGTGGGCACATTTGATTGACTCAGTGTTGGGCCTGGGGTCCTGTTGCTCAGGCATGCTTATTGAGGACTGAATCCTGCAAAGCTGAGTGACAGTTGTCAGAGAAGATGACGGTCCCTGGGCAGACACCCAGGCAGTAGTAGCCACTTGGGGCTCCTGTCCTGCCTCCCAGCCCCGTGTCCTCGCTCTGGATTCGCCTCTGCTAGGGAGACCACACTCTCAGCTGCTGAGCCTCTGAGCTCACCAGGCATGTTCTTAACTTACTCTGGTCTCTCTGGGGTGGAGTGGGTTCTTATAGCTCTGCTGTTTCCTGTTGAGGTGGGAGAATTCTAGAATCTCAGTCTTTCCAGAATCTCAGAATCTTCTAGTTCAATTGCCATTCCAACTTTTTGTTGGTGTTAACCAATAACATCTTGACTCGGTGCACCTGCAGAAATACTGTAACCTAAAGTTTGAGGAAACAGTTTTTTCTATGTAGTAAGTATATAGTTGTATTCTGCTGTTTAGTTTCTTAAGATGTTGGTTGCAACCCATCAGATTGATGATGTGACTCATTTCTGGGTCATGACCTGAAAATAGGAAAGGCTAGTCTAGCTGCCCTGTGCCTGTGACATGGCAGGTGCCTGGTCCGCTGCCTGCTTCTATAAGAATGTCTCCCTGCAGCCTCTTTTCTATACAGAACTCAGCCCTGCCACACGGAAGCTTTTCTGGGCAGTGCGAGATAGAGGAGCGCTTGAGAAGGCAGGTTTTGCAGCAGACGGCAGTGACAGCCCAGTTCTGCACCTTCTTTGCTGAGTCACTGTGGGCCAGTGACTTGATCTGAGATTGTTTCCCCATCAGAACCGTGAGGTTATCATCTGTGCCTTGGGGCTGTTCATCTATCACTTGACACACACGCATCCACCTTTCTATACCAGCTGCAGCGCCACCTGCTGGTACCGTGAGCAAGAGCTGGGCATGCCCACAGTCCCGGTGCCGTGCAGTCTGGTGGGAGAGGCAGGTAGGGGTCGACTCAGGTAGCAAACCTGAAACTCCGGGGGAAGGAAGCGTTTCTGCAACTGTGAGTACCTAGGACTGTGAGGAGAGGCTTCCCGACGAAGGGATGTTCGGGCTAGCGTTAAGGGTGAGTGTGAGTTCACCAGAGAAGGAAGGGGAGACCAGTCCAGGGCAAGGAGAATGCACAGACACTGGCAGGAAGGTGAGCGCGAGGACACTGGGAAAGGCCTGGGACACGCAGCCAAGAGCCGTGGCTCAGACGCTAGCAGGGCCGGCTCTTGCCTCTACCACCAGTTGACAAGGAGTTTGGACCTTAGGCTGGGGGATGCCACCAAAGGCTTCTAAGCAGATCACATTTTTGGGTGGAAAGATCATCGGCTTCGGGTTTGTGTGAGGGCGAGGATGATTGGAAGAGAGGGTTTTGAGGAGGCTGTGAAGTGCGCTGTGGTTAAGATGATGCGCTTTGGGGTCAAACGTGGGTTCCAGTAACGGCTGTTTCCTAGCAAACGCTTTGTGTGAGTTAATTAGAGAAGACGTGGCTGTCTTGTGATGGGAGTGCCCGGGATGAACTGCACGGGGGGACCCGGCCCTGTGAACACTAAGCCAGGGTCTGCCTTCCTGCCCTTTGCTCTTGGAGTTGGCTCATTTCTGCTCCTCCGGGCCCTGCCCCTGCCCAGACTCACCCTCTGTCCGTCTGCCCTGCCCCAGGAGGAGGCCTCGGTGGTACCAGAAGAGGAGGAGCTGATGTGAACATCCGGCATTCAGGCCGCGATGACACCTCCCGCTACGATGAGAGGTAAGATTGGGCGACCGGTGTCCTAGGGTGGGGGGCGGTCACGGGGGGAGCCCAGCCACACAGGTCTGCCCACCTCATCCAGGCCCGGTCCCTCCCCGCTTCCGCACAGGGACCGGGACCGGGACCGTGAGCGGGAGCGCAGAGAGCGAAGCCGGGAGCGAGACAAGGAACGAGAACGGCGACGCTCCCGCTCTCGGGACCGGCGGAGGCGCTCACGGAGTCGCGACAAGGAGGAGCGGAGGCGCTCCAGGGAGCGGAGCAAGGACAAGGACCGGGACCGGAAGCGGCGAAGCAGCCGGAGTCGGGAGCGGGCCCGGCGGGAGCGGGAGCGCAAGGAGGAGCTGCGTGGCGGCGGTGGCGACATGGCAGAGCCCTCCGAGGCGGGTGACGCGCCCCCTGATGATGGGCCTCCAGGGGAGCTCGGGCCTGACGGCCCTGACGGTCCAGAGGAAAAGGGCCGGGATCGTGACCGGGAGCGACGGCGGAGCCACCGGAGTGAGCGCGAGCGGCGCCGGGACCGGGATCGTGACCGTGACCGTGACCGCGAGCACAAACGGGGGGAGCGGGGCAGTGAGCGGGGCAGGGATGAGGCCCGAGGTGGGGGCGGTGGCCAGGACAACGGGCTGGAGGGTCTGGGCAACGACAGCCGAGACATGTACATGGAGTCTGAGGGCGGCGACGGCTACCTGGCTCCGGAGAATGGGTATTTGATGGAGGCTGCGCCGGAGTGAAGAGGTCCTCTCCATCTGCTGTGTTTGGACACGTTCCTGCCCAGCCCCTTGCTGTCATCCCCTCCCCCAACCTTGGCCACCTGAGTTTGTCCTCCAAGGGTAGGTGTCTCATTTGTTCTGGCCCCTTGGATTTAAAAATAAAATTAATTTCCTGTTGATAGTGGGCACCTCGGTTTCTTCCTCACTGCTCTGTTCTCCGCAGAAGGTTGTTCCTGACTTGATAGTCCTGCTTGGTTTGGTTTCCAGGGCGTACTTATAACTTGAGCGTTAGGACGTGAGGCTGGCTCTGCCCAGTAGCCAGAGCTGTTGAAAGTGGGGTGAGGAGGCCTCTCGGGCTCCTTGTCTCCCTTGTGTTTTTCACCCTTTTTTCTTTTTCATCTCTGCCACACATTCCTCAGGGCTGACCCTACCCCTGTCTTGGTCAGGGGCTGGGAATTAGGAGGGGACTTGATTACTCAGGGAAGCTGCAGTTTTGCATATGCAAGGGAGGCTACCATCTGCAAGGGAGAGCGACACACAGGGTGAGGAAAGGCAGAATGGCAGAAAGGCACGGGTGAGATGGGGCAGAGCAGGAAGGGTGGACCCACATCATAGTTAGTAGTGACAGAGGAGTAACAAGCAGAAGCACAGAAGAGGTTCCACCAACAATTGAGATTTCAAGCAGATTCCTGGACAAAAGATGAAAGACATCGGTGGTGAGAACACTTCAGTCTGGTGAGTGCAGGGAAGGAAGCCCGTCAGCCTTGCAGAACCCTAGAGGGTCAAGGCTGCAGCTCCAGGAGAGCAAGGGTGGGAGGCCAGAGGGAGAGCTCGGTACAGAACAGTTGGCCTCCCTGTTGGCACTCAGGATACCTGGGAGCTGGGCTGGGGGTGCCTAGGCAAACCTGCTTGTGTTCAGACCGGCTTGTGTCTTGTAGAAGCGTCTCAGCCTGAAGGCAAACTTGGCCTGATAACTCAGAGGGTCTGTGACTGACACGCAGGATTTCAGTCTGCTTTTTAATGGCTTCAGTTTGACCAACAGAGGATACCCAGACATTTGAGGAAGAACAGACCACGAGATAAATAGAAAAACTGACCCTGGAAGAAATGACTTAGGAATAAAAGAACTTCATACCTCTAGTTAGTATATTTCATAGATATCCCAGATACTGCAACTATAAGACTTCTAGTATTGGCTACAAGAAGCCCATTTTGGACTAACATGGCACAGACTGGTTACATAAAGGCTGGATAATAGGCAAAAACTTAGGAAAGGTGCTGGAGAGCGGCCAGCTTTGATGAGGCTTGAGGGGGTGTGATCTGTTAAGAGAATACACAGGTGTGTTTCGCACTTACCCTTGCCTTTTCCTTGAGGATGTTTTGCCATTTAGCATGAGGAAGTCTGGCGGGACTGACTGCCACTGGGCCAAGTTCACAGAGGTTCAGCCAGGCAGCTGGGACTTGACAAAACAGGAGAGGAGGGCACTGAGCTCCCAAATCTACGTGCACCCTCCCTTAGAGGCATCTGCCAACTCAAGCTGCTCACCGTCTGCAAGACCCCCCAAGAAACTCATCAGAATGCAGTAACTGGGAGGCTAAGGAACTGGTGGCCTGGAGACTGCAGCAGCCGTGCTGTTCTAGGGGAGACAGGTTGGGGTTCAAGGCCCACCATGGTGGATTGGCCCTGCTTGAGATGGCCAGGGTGCCTCAGTGTCAGAGTAATGCCATAACAGAAGAAATCAGACTAAGAGGCTGGGCATGGTGGCTCATGCTTGTAATCCCAGCACTTCGGGAAGCGGAGGTGGGTGGATTACTTGAGGTCAGGAGTTCAAGACTAGCCTGGCCAACATGGCGAAACCCCATCTCTACCAAAAACACAAAAATTACCCTGAGGCCAGGTGCGGTGGCTCATGCCTGTAATCCCAGCTCTTTGGGAGGCTGAGGTGGGCAGATCACCTGAGGTCAGGAATTTGAGACCATCCTGGCCAACATAGCAAAACCCAATCTACTAAAAAATACAAAACATTAGCCAGGCATGGTAGTGAGCACCTGTAATCCCAGGTACTCGGGGAGGCTGAGGCAGGAGAATCGCTTGAACCTGGGAGGTGGAGGTTGCAGTGAGCTGAGATGGTGCCATTGCACTCCAGCCTGGGCAACAGAGTGAGACTCCATCTCAAAAAGAATAAATAAATAATCAATCAGGCTAAGAAAGCCTAAAACCAGACTTTTTCAGGATTTAGGCAGTCTGCTAGTCAGAAGAAAACTCTGGAAGAAGATAACGTTCTGAGTCTCCACATGTACTATTTTTAGTACCCATTACTCAGCATCTACTCAATAGTTACCAACCTTGCTAGAAAGGACTTAATTTGCTGAAAACCAAGAGGGAAACAAAATAGACAATAGAAAGAGACCCAGGCAGGGGTGATTCAGATGTTGGAGTTATCATAACTATGATATATTCACAAAATAAGGAAAAGATGGAGAATGTTGAGATGTCTGGAATTTAGCTATTTGAGTAGAGGCAGAGGTAGGAGGATTCTTTAAGCCAAGGAGTTTGAGATTACAGTGAGCTATGATCACACCACTGCACTCCAGCCTGGGTGACAGGAAGACCCTGCCTCAAAAAAAAAAAAAAAAAAAAATCTGGAATCTGACAAAAAGTTAAATGGCAATTCTAGAACTAGAAAACACAACTGAAATTAAGAAGTAGGTGGTGGCCAGGCTTGGTGGCTCTGTAAACTCAACACTTTGGGAGGCCAAGGTGGGAGGATCACTTGAGCCCAGGAGATGGAGACCAGCCTGGGCAACATCGCAAAAGCCTGGTCTCTACAAAAAATACAAAAATTAGCCAAACGTGGTGGCGTGCACCTATGGTCCCAGATACTCAGGAGGCTGAGGTGGAAGGATTACCTGAGCCCAGGGAGGTCAAGGCTGCGGTGAGCCATGATTGCACAACTGCTCTTCAGCCTGGGCAACAAAGTGAGACCCTGTAACAACAACAACAACAAAACACCACACACACACACACACACACACACTAAAGAATTTAGTAGACAGCCGGGCGTGGTGGCTAATGCCTGTAATCCCAGCACTTTGGGAGCCCAAGGCGGGTGGATCACCTGAGATCAGGAGTTCAAGACCAGCCTGGCCAACATGGTGAAACACTGTCTCTACTAAAAATACGAAAGTTAGCCGGGCATGGTGGCGGGCGCCTGTAGTCCCAGCTGCTCGGGAGGCTGAGGCAGGAGAATTGCTTGAATCTGGGAGGCGGAGGTTGCAAAGAGCCGAGATTGTGCCACTGCACTCCAGCCTAGGGGACAGAGCAAGACTCTGTCTCAAAAAAAAAAAAAAAAAAAAAAAAAAAATTTAGTAGTTGATGAGACACTAGATAATGTGGAGTGTTCCTTATCAATGCTAGAAATGCTAGGAAAGACTGACTTGAAAAAACTTTTTTTTTTTGAGACGAAGTTTCACTCCTGTCGCCCGGGCTGGAGTGCAATGGGCGATCTTGGCTCACGGCAACCTCCACCTCCCGGGTTCAAGTGATTCTCCTGCTTCAGCTTCCTGAGTAGCTGGGAATGTGCCACCACGCCTGGCTAATTTTTGTGTTTTTAGTAGAGATGGGGTTTCACCATGTTAGCCAGGCTGGTCTCGAGCTCCTGACTTCAGGTGATCCTCCCGCCTCAGCCTCCCAAAGTGCTGGGATTACAGGCATGAGCCACCGTGCCTGGCCTCAAACTTTCTTGAAAGAGACGTCTCACAACCTCTTTAGGAATAACTGAAGCCATACTTCACTAAAATGAAGGATTTACAAGAACAAACTGGATCTAATTCAGGAGATCAGTGGAAGGAAGTTCCAGGATGGCAGTTTCTAGAAAGCAATTTGGTTCAGAGTCGGGTAAGAGGACTGAAGTTTCCCAGAAGTTTAGGGAAAAGATGGTAAGAGCAGAAAATCAATCTGTAATCTATTACATCTAAATTGATAAATCAAGGGCCGGGTGCAGTGACTGACACCTATAATCTTAGCACTTTGGGAGGCTGAAGTGGGCAGATCACTCAGGGTCAGGAGTTCAAGACCAGCTTGGCCAACATGGAGAAACCCTGTCACTACTAAAAATATACAAATTAGCTGGGTGTGGTGGGGGGCACCTGTAATCCCAGCCACTCAGGAGACAGGGGCAGGAAAATCGCTTGAACCCGGGAGGCGGAGGTTGCAGTGAGCTGAGATCTTGCCACTGCACTCTGGCCTAGGCAACAGTCCACTTCATCTCAAAAAAATTTAAAAACAGCCGTGCGCGGTGGCTCACGCCTGTAATCCCTGCACTTTGGGAGGCCGAGGCGGGTGGATCACGAGGTCAGGAGTTCAAGACCAGCCTGGTCAATATGGTGAAACCCCATCTCTACTAAAAATACAAAAACTTAGCTGGGCATGGTGGTGCACGCCTGTAGTCCCAGCTGCTTGGGAGGCTGAGGCAGAAGAATCGCTTGAACCCGGGAGGCAGAGGTTGCAGTGAGTGGAGACTGCAGCCACTGCACTCCAGCCTGGATGACAGAGACTCCACCTCAAATAAATAGAAGAAATATATATATATATATATATATATATATATGTCATATATATATATATATATATGTCATATATATCTCATACATACACGTGTGTATATATACACACGTGTATGTACGTATATACACACGTGTATGCATGTATATACACGTGTATGTATGTATATATACACGTGTGTATGTTTATACACGTGTATGTATATACACATATGTATATGCACACGTGTATGTATGTATATACACACGTGTGTGTATGTATGTATACACGTGTGTATGTATATATAGACACGTGTGTATGTATAGACACGTGTGTATGTATACATACACGTGTGTATATGTATATATACGTGTATGTATACATGTATACACACACGTGTGTATATGTATATATACACACATTTACATATATACGTATATATATGTATGTATATATAGAGAGAGAAATAGCATGTTAGACACACAAGCAGCTCTCAGACTAAACATCTGTAAGTTCCCTCTCACAGTGAGTAGAGTAAGGAGAGGTAGAGGCTGGTGCTTTTCATTATTAGCCTGTCTGTGTTATTTGATTTTGTTTTTAATCCCATAAAGACATTACTTTTTGCTAAAGAGAGAACTACAGTGAAGGAGAGAGCCAGACAAACCTGCTCTAGTCCTCCCACTTGGAACAAGCCCTTTTCTGGACTCCATATCGCCACCCAGCAGAACCAGAAGAGCAGCCAGACTTCTCCAAAGTCTTGTCCACATCTCCTCGGCCTCTCTAGAGCTTGATACCACTGACCACTTCCTTTTTTTATTATTTATTTATTTAATTTTCCAAGACAGAGTTTCGCTCTTATTGCCCAGGATGGAGTATAATGGCACGATCTCGGCTCACTGCAACCTCCACCTCCTGGGTTCAAGCAATTCTCCTGCCTCAGCCTCCCGAATAGCTGGGATTACAGGCACCTGCCACCACGCCCAGCTAATTTTTTGTATTTTTAGTAGAGATGGGGTTTCATCAAGTTGGCCAGGCTGGTCTCAAACTCCTGATCTCAGGTGATCCACCCGCCTCAGCCTCACAAAATGCTTACAGGAGTGAGCCACCATGCCTGGCCTCACCTTTTTTTTTTTTTTTTTTTTTTTTTGAGACGGAGTTTCGTTCTTGTTGCCAAAGCTGGAATGCAATGGCGCGATCTCGGCTCACCGCAACCTCCGCCTCCTGGGTTCAAGCAGTTCTGCCTCAGCCTCCCCAGTAGTTGGGATTACAGGCATGCACCACCACGCCTGGCTAATTTTGTATTTTTAGTAAAGACGGGGTTTCTCCATGTGTTCAGGCTGGTCTCCTGACCTCAGGCGATCCACCCACCTCGGCCCCCCAAAGTGCTGCGTTTACAGGCGTAAGCCACCACGCCCAGCCACACTTCTTTTTAAAAACACTCTCAGCCAGGCACAGCAGTTCATGCGTGTAAACTCAGCACTTTGGGAGGCCGAGGCAGGGGGATTGTTTGAGCCCAGGAGTTCAAGACCAGCCTGAGCAACAAAGACCCCTCCGTCTAAAACAAACAAAAAAAAAGATAAAATTTAAAAACCTCTCTTCTCATGGTTTCTCCCACCTGGGTTTCCGCCTGCATTTCATGCCATTCTCTGCTGTCCTCCTGACTTTTAAGTGTTAGAGAGGTTTGGGGACCAGTTCTAGGCCATCTTAATATTCGCTTGCCCCTGATATTCTTATCCATGCTTGTGGTTTTATTTACCACCTATGCCCCAATATTCAAACATGCCTGCAGACCAGGTTGCTCTTTTGAGCCCTAGACCTAGATCGATAGTTTCTCCCCATGGATTCTGCATAGGCTCCTCAAATTCAAAATATCCAGTATCGGACAGGCAAAGTGGCTCACGCCTGTAATTCCAGCACTTTGGGAGGCTGAGGTAGGTGGATCACTTGAGGTCAGGAGTTCGAGACCAGCCTGGCCATCATGGTGAAACCCCATCTCTACGAAAAATACAAAAATTTGGCAGGTGCGGAGGTGCGCACCTGTACTCCCAGCTACTTGGGAGGCTGAGGCAGGAGAATTGCTTGCACCCGGGAGGCAGAGGTTGCAATGAGCCGAGATCACGCCACTGCACTCGAGACTGGGCAACAGAGGGAAGACTCTGTCTCAAAAAACAAACAAAATATCCAGTATCCCTCTTTCAGTGTAGACCATCTTAAAAATGGCACCAAAGCACCTTAATACTGTCTTCTCCTGCACCTCCCAATCCCCATATATAGCCAAGCACCAAGGCTTGTCTAGACATTTTCCACATCTGCCCACTCATCTTCTGTGCTTTGGCCCTGGTGCCAGCTGCCACCTGGATGGCTGAGGTAGCTTCCTAAGTTGCCCCGCTGCTTCTCCTCTTGTTCTTGTCCAAACCAGTCTCCACAGTGGCTACAGTGATTTTTTTGTTTCAATAGATACGAGGTCTCACTATATTGCCCATGCTGGTCTTGAACTCCTGGGCTCAAGTAGTCTTAATGCAGCCTCCCAAAGTGCTAGGATTACAGGTGTGAGCCACCGTGCCCGGCCCCAGTGATCTTAAAATACAAATTTGAGGCCCAACCTGCGCGACAGAGCGAGGCTCCGTCTCAAAAAAAAAAAAAATAATAATACAAATTTGAGTGTCATATTTTACTCTTAGCAGTTTGCATGAAGCCCCAAATCCTCAAGGCACATATGCCAACGCAGGAGCCCAGGCATAAACTATCCTGCCGACCTTTTCACCTCATCATCAACCAATCCTAACTCTGCTTCCAGCGACGTGGGCTCTTTCTGCGTGGTGGGGGTGACCCAAGCTCCACCTCTTGTTCATCTTACCTCCCAGGACTGTATGTCAATGTCTCTCCTCTAGGATTTCCTTCGTCTTCTAGATCATCACCTCCCCACTCTCAGCTCTCATCACAGCCGTGGTTGGTCGTCTACCTCCCCTATAGACTGGAAGCTTCTTTCGGGCCGTGGGCTTGGCTGCCCTGCTCACCACGGTGTCCATGCCTTGGGCTCAGATGTTTCACAAGAGTTTGTTGAATGAATGTGGGAAAAGGATGGACAGGGTATAGACAGATGTGGAGGGCAGGCAGACACGGATCCTGAAGGGGACACACAGACCGAACCTGCAGTGGGAGGGGTCGCCAACAGGACCGACTGGCCGGGGCGGAGGGCAGGGCCGCGGCTGGCGCGCGGCAGGTGGTCAGAGCAGTCCCGCGCGGGAGAGCTGGGCGCTCTCCAGGCTGCGCCTCCGCAGGGGGCGCCCGTGGCCCGGGGCGTGGCCTCGCGCAGACCCGCCCTCCTCGCCGGCGCCAGGGCAGGCGGGCGGCTGGCAGCTGTGGCGCCGACATGGCTGCGCTGGTGGAGCCGCTGGGGCTGGAGCGGGGTAAGCGCGCGCCAGGGGGCCCTGCCCACCCGGGCCGCCGCCTGCATACCCAGCCCCCGGTCCCCGCCCTTCCCGGGTCAGGCCGGTGCGGGTGGGCCAGCGGACCGCGGGTGGGCGGGGCGGGCGCCGGGGCCGGGCGGTCGCTAGGTGTGGGAGGCTCCCTGGGCGCGGGCCGGGGCGCGGGGCGCCCGCCTTACACCCCGGCCTGTGGAGGGGTCCCGGGGCCGCAGGGCCGCTGGTGGCGATCTCTTCTGCGCCACCCCGGACTCTGCGGGGTGTCCGACTAGGCTTCGGCCGTCCTCCCCGGACTGTGCGCTCGGCCTCACTCTGCCGCTCTCCTTGCTTCTCTGCGTCTCGGGGTCTCTGACACTCGGGGTTTCTGCGCCCCGCCCCCGCCCCGCAGACGTGTCCCGGGCGGTTGAGCTCCTCGAGCGGCTCCAGCGCAGCGGGGAGCTGCCGCCGCAGAAGCTGCAGGCCCTCCAGCGAGTTCTGCAGAGCCGCTTCTGCTCCGCTATCCGAGAGGTGAGGGGCGCGCGGCGCAGGGGCGCGAGCTGGTGGCCGTCGTCCTCCTCCTCCTCCTTCTGCTTGTCCCGAGCCCGGAGACTACGCCTCCCGGCAGCTCCCGAGGCGGCTCGCCTTGGGGTTCCAACGCTTCAGTTCAGGGGTTCTTCGGGAGTTGTAGTTTCCTCGGGCTTCTGTTGCGGGGGCGGGGCGGATCCTTGCGTGGTAGCGGGAGAGGGTCTAGAGGCCTGAACTCCTGCGTATAGGGCTGGAGGAGCTGGCGGCTCCCTGATGCCGCTGCCTCCTCACCCAGGTGTATGAACAGCTTTATGACACGCTGGACATCACCGGCAGCGCCGAGATCCGAGCCCATGCCACAGCCAAGGTGGGCCCCGCACCCCATTGCTCCTGGTGTCTATTTAACTGCCTAGTCGAACTCAATATCTCCTTCATGCCAGTCATTTCTGTTTCCTCCCTCATGATTTTTGCTAAATCTATGTGCCACCCTTACTATTATTAAATAATCGCACATTTTTAACTTAAATGCCATACTAAGGCGTCTTTAGCAACTGCAAATGGAAACAATATGGCATGGCTGGCTAGAAGATAACCTTCAACATCTGTACAGTGCAAACCAGGAAAGTCATGGCGCTCTGACTTCTCACTGCACAATAGTTAGATGCTGCTACCTCTTGCTGCTGTCCGGAGGCTCAGATCTCCCTCCAGGCCTGGCTTTCCTCTGTTTAAAAGTAAGATTGAGGCCAGGCACGGTGGCTCACGCCTGTAATCCCAACACTTTGGGAGGCTGAGGCAGGTGGATCAGTTGAGGTCAGGAGTTCGAGACCAGCCTGGACAACATGGTGAAACCCCGTCTCTAGAGAAATACAAAAACAAACAAACAAACAAAAAAACAAACAAAAAATTAGCCGAGCATGGTGGTGGGTGCCTGTAATCCCAGCTGGATTACAAATGAGACTGAGACAGGAGAATCGCTTGAACCCGGGAGGCCAAGGTTGCAGTGAGCCGAGATCGTGCCATTGCACTCCAGCCTGGGCGACAGAGTGAGACTTCATCTCAAAAAAAAAAAAAAAAAAAAAAAGTAAGATTGGCAAGTATGGGGTATTCAAGACACACACCAAATGGACACTTTCTCTTGCAAATGAACAGAAAGAGACGCACAGTCATTACGGGGGATCGTGCATTGTGCCATGGCAAGTGTCCCGTGCTTGGGGATAGCAACCCAGGCTAAATCGCTGTCCTCGGTCCACATCCCCCACCCCAGCCTTCATGCCCACCTGGAAGGGGCCCTCATCTTCAGTCACTTTCTCTCTCCCAGGCCACAGTGGCTGCCTTCACAGCCAGCGAGGGCCACGCACATCCCAGGGTAGTGGAGCTACCCAAGACGGATGAGGGCCTAGGCTTCAACATCATGGGTGGCAAAGAGCAAAACTCGCCCATCTACATCTCCCGGGTCATCCCAGGGGGTGTGGCTGACCGCCACGGAGGCCTCAAGCGTGGGGATCAACTGTTGTCGGTGAACGGTGTGGTGAGTGGAGGGCTGAGGCAGGACTGGGGGACACAGTCTGTCTAAGGTAGCATAGCCCCTGCTTTTGACATTCACTCAACACACACTGAGTGCTGTGTCTATGGCTAGCCCTGTGCCGGGCAATGTTACAGACCCTGAGAGATGTTGGCCTCAGCTCCCTACACTCAACCTTCCCTCTCTGGGGAGGGCAGTAGGCCCCGGCCGAAATAGTCCTAATCCAGAGACATAATAATGAGGAAGTGCAAAGTACTGTGACAGCCCAGATGTGGCACCAGGCCAGTGTAGATACAGGAAAGTTTTGCAGAGTAAGGAACATTTGGGTTGGGTGTTAAAGGATGAGTAGGAGTTCTCCAGGCAAACAAGGTACAGGGTGTTCCTGCTGAGGGTACTGTGGATAAGGATACTGACTTGGCATACCTCTGAGCTGAAAAGAAAGGGCTTAGTTCTGATGGAGGTCTGGGACATGCAGGTAATTAAAATCACTGTGGTTGGGCTGGGTGTGGTGGCTCACGCCTGTAATCCCAGCACTTTGGGAGGCTGAGGCACGTGGATCACTTGAGGTCAGGAGTTCAAGACCAGCCTGGCCAACATGGTGAAACCCCGTCTCTACTAAAAATACAAAAATTAGCCAGGTGTGGTGGCAGGCACTCGTAATCCCAGCTACTTGGGAGGCTGAGGCAGGAGAATCGCTTGAACCTGGGAGGCAGAGGTTGCAGTGAGCTGAGATAGCACCACTGCACTCCAGCGTGGGTGACAGAGTGAGACTCCCTCTCAAAAAAAAAAAAAAAAAAAAAAAAAATCACTGTGGTTAGAGTTGAGGGAAGCATAACTGGAGAGATGGCTGGGGTCAGCCATACAGGACCTGAGTGCCAGCCTGAGAAGCTGGGACTTCGTCCCATGGGTGCTGGGGAGCTATGGGAGGGGTGAGCCAGGGATAAGCTCAGCTTGCAGGTGCAGAAGGACCCCTCTGGGACTCTATGGGAGATGAACTGAGGGGAGAGACTAGAAGCCAGGCCAGGGAAGAGGCTGGGGTAAGAGTCCAGAGAAAGGAGGACAAGGCCTGAGCTGGCCCAGGGCTGTGGGGACAAAGAAGAGGGAGTCAAGGCAGGCGGGCATTAGTGGGCTGTGGGCAGGGAGGCCACAAAGATGGATCTGGACGTTTGGCCAGGGACTGAGGGAACACGGGGCTGTCCCTGACATGGGAATCCTGGGAGGTTTTGGAGGAGGACACTGAACCAGGAGTTAATGACTCTCCCACGAGGAGGACATGAGGCATTGGCATCTCAGGGCTGGCACCAGGCTCACTAGCAGTGGGTCCCATCTCCCAGTGGGGGCTGGACGAGGGCAGCGGGCCCCAGGCTCAGCTGTCTGTGTTGGGCCCTGCAGAGCGTTGAGGGTGAGCAGCATGAGAAAGCGGTGGAGCTGCTGAAGGCGGCCCAGGGCTCGGTGAAGCTGGTTGTCCGTTACACGCCGCGAGTGCTGGAGGAGATGGAGGCCCGGTTCGAGAAGATGCGCTCTGCCCGCCGGCGCCAACAGCATCAGAGCTACTCGTGAGCCCCTGGGTCACCACACCCCTGGGGCCTCCACTGGCTCCCTTTAACCCCAGGCTCCCAAACCAGGCCAATGCCTCCTGGATCTTCCAGCCCCGGCCCCTCCTCTGGGATCCTGACCCTTGACCCTTGGCCCAGGCTCTCACCCCAGGCTAGTCTGGCCAAACCCCCTGGGGAGCCCTTAGCTTCCTTCCATCCCAAGATATGGAACGTACTGTGGCTGGGATCCCTCAGCCCACTTCCGTGGGCCCTTGCCCCTGCAACCCCAGTCCTGCCTCTCTCATCTACCCGGAGCCTCCCTGATCCCGGGTCCCTTCTCCACCCCACTTGCAGGTCCTTGGAGTCTCGAGGTTGAAACCACAGATCTGGACGTTCACGTGCACTCTCTTCCTGTACAGTATTTATTGTTCCTGGCACTTTATTTAAAGATATTTGACCCTCACTGAGTGTCTGTGTGTCTGTCCTGCATCCCTGGGTTGGTGTCTGGAGATGTGGAGGGAATGCGAGGAGCTGAGGTCAGGCCAAGCCCTTGAGAAGCCTTTTCCAGAATCTGAGAACAGAGGTTAAGACCTCTCCCTAGGTCTGAAGGCGGAGACAGGCCGGCTTCCAAGAGACTAGTCCGAGGGCGGAGGGCGGAGGCCGGGACGCAGTCTGGGTCTGAGTGCTGGGGCAGAACTGAGGACAACGCCGCCTACCCTTAAGAGCGTCTGAGGGCGAAGGCCAAGTGCCTTCCTCCAGAGTCCTGAAACGCAGCTGGAGCCAGTGGGCGGCCTCTGTGTGGGCGGGGCGGAGCGAACCATTAGCCTCGTCCGCCGGGGGAACCCTGCAGGCCGCACTACTGTCTGCGTGGGAGTCGCGGGTGGGGGTGCCGCGTGCAGTTCCCGAGGCGGGCGCAGGGGTGCAGAATGAGGTGCCCTCGCCCACCGGGCGCTCACTCCACCTTCCAACCACAGCGCGTCTTTCCGGAAGCTGCCCCCGCGTTGAAATCCAACCTTTAGCCCCATCCCGCTGCCCGCCCAGCCCTCGTGTCCAGTGCGGCGCGAGGGCTAGTGCGCGCCACTGCCGGGAGCCGGGGTCGCGACTCGCGTTCCACGCCGCGCGCTACTCGCTCCAGGTGACATCATCCCCCTGCCGGGCTCCGCCTGCCGCCCCAGCCGCCTCACGCCGCGCGCCTATTGGTCGACGCGCCTTATGCCCCGCCTCTCGCTCTCCGCCCGCGCGACCCCTCCCGGCCGGTGTGGAGGCGGGGTCTAGTCGCCGGCCGGCGCCGACGCTGTTTCCCATTGGCCGCTCATCGCCGTCTGTCAGTCTCCTGTTAAAGGGGCCACGACCGCCCGGGAGCCGTGGGGGGGGAGGGGGAGGGAGGAGGAATTTTTTGGGGGGGAAGGTGGGATTTGGGGGGCGCTGGTGGGCACCCCTGGATCTGGCGGCTGCGGCCTCGCGGGGGGAGGCTGATCGGTGACAGGGGCAGGGGGCTATTTTGGGGGTAGAAGGCAGTGAGAGCGTGAGGGGGAGGGGGGTCCCCAGCGCCCAAGCCGGAGCCAGAGACGCGGAGCCCGCGCGAGCGTCGGAGACAGGGCTCCGAAGCGACAGAGCCGGGCCCCGGCCGCAGCCAGGGGCCCCGCCCGGCCCCCCCACTCCACCCCACGTCCCTCCTGCAGCCCAGCTCCGCCCGCAGCCGCCGCGGACCAGGCAGGTAAGAGCCCGGCCCGGCCCTCCTGGCAGCGCCCACCCCGGGGACCCCTTGGCGAGCCTCCCCCGCCTCCCCGAGATCCCGGATTCCCTTCCTCATCCCAGGGGACCCCCGAGCCCAGATTTCACAGCCCAACCCCGGGGACTCAGGCGTGCCCCTCCCGGCGCCCAGAGTCCCCGACCGAACCCTAGAATCCCGGGCGCACAGCCGCCTCGCGCCTTCTCCAGGGCCCAGGAGCTTGGATTTCCCGGTCCGGCCCCGGGACCCCTCTAGAGCCTAGATCCCCCTTCCTGACCCTGTTCTGGGAGCTCCAGACACCCGCCGCGGCGGTGCCAGACTCCCCAGGCGCGTCCGCATCGTCCCCGCTTCGCGCACTCCGTCTCCCGTCGCCAGCCTCGGGCTTGCACAGCCGGCCGCGTCCCACGGTCCAGGCAGGCTCGGCGGCCGCCCTGGACACAGGCCCGCTCTGGAGCTGTCCATGGTCAGCGCGCTCGTCAGCCTCGCCTCCCCCCACCTCCCGCCGCCGCCACCAGGGAGGGGGCGCAGGCGGCGCGGGGATCCCCCCCGCCGCGCCTTTGACCCGGGAATACCCGGGCCCTCCCCGACCCAGGCGCCCCAGCCTCTGGGTTCTGCCGGCCGGGCTCGTGGCCCCGTCCTCGGCACCCCAGGTTCCTGGGACTCCAGCTGCTCCCTGAGGATCCAGGGCTTCTGAATTTTCCTGTTCTGGTCGCCGTGGGGACCATGGCACCCGGGCATGCAGCTCCCACCCCGTTCGGGAAGCCTGTCCGTGTCTACACCTCTGCTGGCCGCAGGTGGTAGCCCTCACCCCGTCAGCACCTAGGGATCCTGTTCCCCAGCGTTTGCTCTGCTTAGAACCCCGTTCAACAGCCGCTGTGCCCTGCAGACACACAGACTTAGCCTCCTGGCACCCAGCATCTGCTCCCTGAGGGACTCAGGCGCCATGACTCCCTTCCTTTGGGGGACCCAGAATGTGATTTTCAATGCAGTTCTCTGACTTCTGTTCACACTCCCACTTGGGGACCTAAATGTCTTGGTCCCAGTCTTGTATCCCCTCAGGGACCCAGGAGTTCAGACCCCAGCTTCTGTACTGCCCACCAGCTTTTACCGAGGCTGTCTGCCTCAACCCTCTCTCCAAACAAGACCTCAGGCTCTCACCTTCCAATCCCCCATCATTTACCTCCACAAGGATTCAGGAGTCCAGGCTCCCAGCTCTGTCCACTGCCCTCCCCAGCAGGTATCTAGTTTCTCAGGTCTCATTTTAGGAACCAGGTCTTCACAGCCTCATCACTCTGCCCTATCAACTTCACATCTCCTGTGGCCTTAACAAACCCTTATCTCATCCTCATGTCACCCCAGGTAGTGGGCTTCAGGACTCTCTACTCTTTCCCCTAAGACGCAGCTTGTTGAGATGTTTCTAGCACTCCATTGCCCCCTGAGGCTCAGATGAGTTCCCACTCTTCAAGTACACTCTCCCAGGCCAATGAGCCGAACACAAATCACCTCCTCCAGACGTATTCTGTGGCCTGCTGCCATACAAATTTCTTTTTCTTTTTATTTATTTTTTTTGAGACAAGGTCTCTGTTGCCCAGGCTGGAGTGCAGTGGCACAATCACAGCTCACTGCAGCCTCCACCTCCTGGGCTCAGGTGAGCTTCCCACCTTAGCCTCCTGAGTAGCTGGGACCACAGGCACTCACCACCAGGCCTGGCTAATTAAAAAAATTTTTTTTTGGCCAGGCGCGGTGGTTCATGCCGGTAATCCCAGCACTTCAGGAGGCTGAAGCAGGCGGATCACCTGAGGTCAGGATTTTTAGACCAGCCTGGCCAACATGGAGAAACCCTGTCTCTACTAAAAATACAAAATTAGCCAGGCATGGTGGCACATGCCTGTAATCCCAGCTACTCAGGAGGCTGAGGCAGGAGAGTCGCTTGAACCCTGGATGTGCAGAGGTTGCATTGAGCTGAGATCATGCCACTGCACTCCAGCCTGAACAACAAGAGCGAAACTCCGTCTCAAAAAAAAAAAATTATTGTATTTATTTATTTATTTTTTTAGAGATGGGGGTTTCGCCATGTTGCTCAGACTGGTCTGAAACTCCTAGGCTCAAGCGATCCTTCTCCGTTGGCTCCCAAAAGTGCTGGGATTACAGGCATGGCCATCTTGCCTGGCCCGGCCACATTTCTTGTGGCACATGTGCTCTTGCATTGCTCCATGTTCTAGATTCCTTCTAAACACAAGAACACTCCCAGTTGATGTCTGTTCTGTGTTCCATTTTCATTCCAGGCATGGTCTGAGTTCTAGGCCAGATGCCAATTTTTTTTTTTTTTTGAGACGGAGTTTCACTCTTGTTGCCCAGGCTGGAGTGCAATGGTGCGGTCTTGGCTCACCACAACCTCTGCTTCCCGCGTTCAAGCGATTCTCCTGCCTCAGCCTCCTGAGTAGCTGGGATTACAGGCGCCTACCACCATGTCCGGCTAATTTTTTGTATTTTTAGTAGAGATGGGGGTTTCTCCATGTTGGTCAGACTAGTCTCGAGTTCCCGACCTCAGGTGATCACCCGCCTCGGCCTCCCAAAGTGCTGGGATTATAGGTGTGAGCCACTGTGCCCAGCCTTTGTTTTTTTCATATATTTAGATAAGACCCCTGAGCCAGATTCTGATCCCACCGTATCCTCAGACATGTTCCAAAGTTCTAACAACCAGTCCTTCCTTCTTTGCTAAATGTTTATTTCAAGTGTGTTCCAGGTTTCAGCCACATTGTTCTAGATTCCATTCTCTTCCCAGGAGCAATCTAACTTCTAAGATGTGTGTGTTCCAGTATGTGCTCTAGGCTTCCTAATTCGTGCCATTGATTCTAGAATGCCCTTCCCTGTTTCCCTGTTTTAGGGTCTAAGGAAGCTCTATCTAATTGCACATTCTTTTTTGTTGTTGTTGTTTAGTTGTTTTTTTGGGGGGTGGGGGAGACGGAGTCTCGCTCTGTCTCCCAGGCTGGAGTGCAGTGGCGCGATCTCGGCTCACTGCAAGCTCTACCTTCCAGGTTCACACCATTCTCCTGCCTCAGCCTCCCAAGTAGCTGGGACAACAGGCGCCCACCACCACGCCCAGCTAATTTTTTGTATTTTTAGTAGAGACAGGGTATCACCGTGTTAGCCAGGATGGTCTCTATCTGTTAACCTCGTGATCCGCCTGCCTTGGCCTCCCAAAATGTTGGGATTACAGGCAGGAGCCACCACGCCCGGCCTGTTGCTTAGTTTTTATTTTATTTTTGAGATGGAGTCTCGCTCTGTCATCCAGGCTGGAGTGCAGTGGTACGATCTCAGCTCACTGCAACCTCTGCCTCCTGGGTTCAAGCAATTCTCCTGCCTCAGCCTCCCAAATAGCTGGGACTACAGGCACATACCACCACGCCTGGCTAATTTTTTTTGTATTTTTAGTAGAGACAGGGTTTTGCCATGTTGGCCAGGCTGGTCTTGAACTCCTGACCTCAAGTAATCCCCATCCTGCCTCCTAAAGTGCTGGGATTACAGGTGTGAGCCACCGCGCCCGGCCTGTTATTGTTGTTTAGACATTGGATCTCATTATGTTACTGAGGCGATCCTCCAAAGTGCTGGAATTACAACAAGCAGGAGCCACTGTGCCTGGCCCTAATTTCACATTCTTTTTTTTTTTTTTTTTTGAGACCGAGTCTCACTCTGTCGCCCAGGCCAGAGTGCAGTGACGCAGTCCCGGCTCACTGCAACCTCTGCCTCCCGTGTTCAAGCAAATTCTCCTGCCTCAGCCCCTCGAGGAGCTGGGATTACAGGTGTGTACCACCATGCCTGGCTAATTTTTGTGTTTTTAGTAGAGACACGGTTTCACCATGTTGGCTAGGCTGGTCTCAAAATCCTGACCTCAAATGATCCACCCGGCTCAGCCTCCCAAAATGCCGGGATTACAGGCGTGAACCACCGCACCCGGCCTCATATTCTTAAATGTAAAAGATTCCCAGTGAAGTGTTCTACATAATGTTTTCCTTCCCCCGGTTCTAGGTTCTAGGCCCATTCATTTTCTGTCATTTTTTCCCCAGTGCAGCCTTAGTTTAGAACTTGTCCCCTGGTGGATCGTGGGTTTTCTCCTCCATCTGCCACTTTGGCATTGTAAGCTTGTTCTAGGCTCTCTCTTCTTCTGGAGCCTTCAGCCTAGAAATGTCCTTATTTCCAGAACAGCCCCCCTCCTTTGCCAGCTCAGTCTTTATTCCAGGAAATGCTCAATTCTCAAAATGCATCCTTTTGATCCCTCCCCCTCCCCGCCCTATAGACACTTCTAAGTTCCAAGCAAACTCTTAGACACAGGATAAAACCAAGGATGTGACTCCTGCTATATTCTTTTTTAAAAATGTAATTAAATTAAAAAGAAGTCTATTTATTCATTTATTTTGAGACCAGGTTATGAGACTGGTTAATTTTTGTATTTTTTTGTGGAGACAGGGTTTCACCGTGTTTCCCAGGCTGGTCTCAAACCCCTGGGCTCGAGTGATCCTCCCACCTTGGCCTCCCATAGTGCTGGGATTACAGGCATGAGCCACCGCGCCCGGCCCCCTGCTATATTCTGTGTTATACCTTCATCCCTAGCAGGTTCTGAGTTCTAGATTTTTTTTTTTTTTTTTTTTTTTTTTTGAGATGGAATCTCGCTCTGCTGCCCAGGCTGGAGTGCAGTGGCGTGATCTCAGCTTACTGCAAGCTCTGCCTCCTGGGTTCAGGCCATTCTCCTGCCTCAGCCTCCCCAGTAGCTGGGACTACAGGTGCCCGCCCCCGCACCCAGGTAATTTTTTGTATTTTTAGTAGAGACGGGGTTTCACCGTGACCTCGATCTCCTGACCTCGTGATCCACCCGCCTCAGCCTCCTGAAGTGCTGGGATTACAGGCATGAGCCACCGCGCCTGGCCCCCTGCTATATTCTGTGTTATACCTTCATCCCTAGCAGGCTCTGAGTTCTAGATTTTATCTGCTGACTATGTTTGTTATGTGTTGCATTAGGTATATTAATGGGTGTCACTATGTATGTGGGGTTCTGGGGTGACCTGGACACTAAGTTATTGGGTTGCTCTTGGCTGGTTCTAGATTATAGGCTTCAGAACTTAGTTCTAGATTACTCTTAGTCCTATGAGCGGTTCTTACCCCAAGCCATTGAAAGCGTGGAACCATATGTCTATCCCCCACCCTGTACTGTGTGTAGTAACCTTCTAGGTTCTATGTCCAGCCTTGCTGTGTTTTTTATTTCCTTCTCGGTGAATTTAAGGCTCTGGAACAGCCTCCCCAAAACATCTGTGTTGCATCGTCAGAGTGGGTTGCTGGTTTTAGATATCATGTTGGGGCTGGGCGCGGTGGCTCATGCCTATAATCTCAGCACTTTGGGAGGCCGAGGCGGGTGGATCACGAGGTCAGGAGATTGAGCTCATCCTGGCTAACATGGTGAAACCCGTCTCTACTAAACATACAAAAAATAATTAGCCGGGCGTGGCGGCACGAGCCTGTAGTCGCAGTTACTTGGGAAGCTGAGGCAGGAGAATCGCTTGAACCCTGGAGGCAGAGGTTGCAGTGAGCCGAGATCGCGCCAGTGCACTCCAGCCTGGGCGATAGAGTGAGATTCCGTCTCAAAAAAAAAAAAAAAAAAGATATCATGTTGGTTTTTTGCCTATGGCTGGCTTGCCCTCTTAGAATTGTTTTCCTGAATCTTTCCTCTGAGTGCTGGGATTCGCCTGCCTAGATTCTCAGATGCACCACTTCAAACACCCAAGGGGACAGGAACCCAGCTGCCTCCTCTCCCAGGGCCCACGGCCCTCAGGCCCTCCTCTCCTCACAGAAGTCCAAGGCCCCAGTCCCAGGCTTTGGACACAGTCCGCATATTGGGCGGGGCTGGGAATTATCCACGCTCAGAACCTGTTATGCGTTGCCCGCAGGGAGAGAAGGAAAAGAAGGAATTGAGTGAAAGTCCCTCCTGCTTTCGGCCGGGCCAGCTGGACCCGTCGGACCTGATGTGTGTGGAGGGAGCGGTTCAGGGGGCCTGGCTTCATCTCCGCCCTGCCCCTGGCTCCAGGGATCCAAGTCCAGCCTTCCCGCCCCAGAAACCCCGCCCCTTCCTTGTCCCCCGCCCTTGGGTACAGCCTCAAGAGGGCTGGGGCTGGGGTTGGTGGGAGCGTCCCAGAACTCCTGGGTCCTGGAGGAGGAGCCGTGCACCCAGGGACCTGGGGGAGGAGGAGCCTGAAGCCTGGGACTTCTGGGTCTAAGCGAGAAAGCTGAGAGCCCAGACTGTTGTCTCTTAGGGGAGGAGAGGGGTGCGGTCTCCGACTCCTGGGAATGGGGAGGTGGGGGCTGGAGGCGCAGGCTCCTGGGGTCTGAGGAACGAAAGGGACTGGGTCTTAGACTCTTGTGACCTGAGGGAGGCGGGAGCTAGTTCTTGGACTTCTGGGTCGTTAAGACGGTGAAGAAGTGATGAGCATGGTCCTGGCCATACTGGGTTTTGTTTTTTTTGGGGGGGGGGGGTTGAGACGGAGTCTCTCTATATCGCCAGGCTGGAGTGCAGTGGCACGATCTCGGCTCACTGCCACCTCTGCCTCCCGGGTTCAAGCGATTCTCCTGCCTCAGCCTCCCGACTAGCTGGGACTACAGGTGCGTGCCACCACGCCAAGCTAATTTTCGTATTTTTAGTAGAGATGGGGTTTCGCCATGTTGGCCAGGCTGGTCTCGATCTCTTGACCTCGTGATCCGCCGCCCTCAGCCTCCCAAAGTGCTGGGATTACAGGCGTGAGCCACCGTGCCCGGCCGTTATTGTTTTTTTTGAAATGGAGTCTCACTCTGTTGCCCAGGCTGGAGTTCAGTGGTGCTATCTCGGCTCACTCTAACCTCCACCTCCCGGGTTCAAGCGATTCTCGTGCCTCAGCCTCCCCAGTGGCTGGGACTACAGGCGCATGACACCATGCCCGGCTAATTTTTTTTGTATTTTTAGTAGAGACGGGGGTCACCATGTTGGCCAGCCTGGTCTTGAACTCCTGACCTCAAGTGATCTGCCCATCTCGGCCTCCCAAAGTGCTGGGATTACAGGCATGAGCCACTGCGCCCAGTCCTGGCCTTGCTTTTTTTTTTTCTTTTCCCAAATGAAGTGGGTCTTTAGATTCTTAGGGAGCTGGGGTCCAGATTTCTGGGAAATTGAAGGAGGGCAGGAGTTGGGCTGGCTAGTAGGTGAGACCAACCCTGTGACATTATACAGGTAACCACATCCTAGTGACCTAATCCTGGGTCCCTGGCCCTGTGGCCTTCTTAAGGCATGGTTCTGGTCTGGGCCTCAGTTTTCCTACCCATGCAATGGGTTGAGGGGGATTCTCAGTAGAGCCAGAATAGGTAGAGACTGATTTTCTCCACATTCACTCGTACAATGCCAGGGTCACCCAGCTTTGGTTCCTTTGAGTGGGCTAGGCTTAGGTTTGCTGCCAGTGTCTGTTGGAGTCTGACCTCAGTTTTCCCAAATCCTCTCACCCAGGTAGCCAGGACTGTTTTCCTAAGAGCAATGGCTCAGGAACAGTGGCATACTTTGGGATGCTGAGGCAGGAGGATCCCTTGAGCCCAGGAGTGAGACCTCGTCTCTACAAAAAAAAAAAAAAAAAAAAAAAAAGGTCAGGCGCGGTGGCTCATGCCTGTAATCCCAGCACTCTGGGAGGCCAAGGTGGGCAGATCACGAGGTCAGGAATTCAAGACCAGCCTAGCCAACATGGTGAAACCCTGTCTCTACTAAAAATACAAAAATTAGCTGGGCGTGGTGGCGGGTTCCTGTAATCCCAGCTACTCGGGAGGCTGAGGGAGGAGAATTGCTTGAACCGGGACCCGGGAGGTGGAGGCTGCAGTGAGCCGAGATCGCATCACTGCACTCCAGCCTGGGTGACAGATCACTCCAGCTAAAAAAAAAAAAAAAAAAAAAAAAAAAAAGATAAAAAGAAAGAAAGTAGGGAAAGGAAAAGAAAAGAAAAAAATTAGCCAGGTATGGTGGTGGCGTGTGCCTGTAGTCGCAGCTACTCAGGAGGCTGAGTTGGGAGGACTGCTCGAGTCTGAGTTGTTCAGGCTGCAGTGGGCCGTGATCGCGCCACTGAACTCCAGCCTGGGCGACAGAGTGAGACCCTGTTAAAAAAAAAAAAAGAATAGGCCTCAGTTTCCCCTGGCAGCACCTGGTGGCCAATCTTTGGTTTCCCTGGTGGAGTGACAGGGTGGTGGCGCCTGTTTCCCTGTGTCATGATCACAGTGCCTGGGCCTCAGTTTCTTCTGTGCAGTGTTTGGTTTGCCCCCAACTATTTCCCCTACGTGGTATCCGAGTGGCCGTGCCTCAGTTTCTCTGTTGTGCCTTGACAAGGCCGGTCTGTTCCTTGCCCTCCCCGCCCCGCAGGCCCGCACCGCCGCCATGATGTGCGAGGTGATGCCCACCATCAGCGAGGATGGCCGGCGGGGCTCGGCGCTGGGCCCGGACGAGGCGGGCGGGGAGCTGGAGCGCCTCATGGTCACGATGCTCACGGAGCGCGAGCGCCTGCTGGAGACGCTGCGCGAGGCACAGGACGGGTTGGCTACAGCGCAGCTGCGGCTGCGCGAGCTCGGCCACGAGAAGGACTCGCTGCAGCGCCAGCTCAGCATCGCGCTGCCCCAGGTCTGGGCGGGACAGGGGCGGGGCCTGAGGGGGCGGGGCCTCGGCTGAGAAGGCGGTCCGGAAGGGGCCGGGCTTGGCGCCTGGAAGGGAGGAGTCTGGGCGAGGCTTGCCGTTAATGGGCGGGGCCTGAGTGGCAAGGGACAGCGGGACTTAGCAGGGAGGGCGGGACCTTCAAACTTCCAGTCCCAGTGAATGAAGGAGACAGGGAAAGGATTGAGCTGAATGTCCCGATCCTGCCAATGTCTGGACAGGAGTTTGCAGCTCTGACGAAGGAGCTGAACTTATGTCGGGAGCAGCTGCTGGAGAGGGAGGAAGAGATTGCAGAGCTGAAGGCGGAACGGAACAACACGCGGGTGAGGGGCGTTGAGGGCGGGGCCTAAGTGGGGGCGGGGCCTCGTGGTGTTGAAGTGGGGGGCGGGGCCTCGCAGTGTTGCAGCGTGACCTATTTTTTTTCCCCATCTCGCCTTTCTGTCTTCTCCTCTTCCCTGCTCCCACTTCCTGGCTGGTCTCCCACTCTGGTCCCACTCCTTCCTCCCTGTCTCCATAACTTTTCTCTCTTCTGTACCACCGCTTCCTTGACCCCGACCTCCTCTCTTTTCCTGACCTGTCCCGGTGCTCCTTTATATGGCTCCATCTTTTCCTCCATGTGTCCGCCCTACCTGTCACCCTTTTTCTCAACTCTGCCCCTTTTCCCTTGCCTCTTTTCCTTGACCCCATGCCGTGTGCCTGTAGCTGCTCCTGGAACACCTGGAGTGCCTGGTGTCCAGGCACGAGAGGTCACTGCGCATGACCGTGGTGAAGCGCCAGGCCCAGTCCCCGGGTGGGGTCTCCTCAGAGGTAGAAGTGCTCAAGGCTCTAAAGTCTCTCTTCGAGCACCACAAGGCCCTGGATGAGAAGGTATGAGAATTGGAAGAGCACGGGTGGAGAATGGAAACCCATAGTTGACTGGGGCTGTTCTGAGTGGGAGAGAATCTGGCCGTGATTGGTTGGGGATGTTCTGAGTTGGAAGAATGTTGACTGTGATTGATTGGGACAGGATACATAGACTGGGACCTGACTGGTTGATAGCAGAAAAATAAACCAGGTGGGGGCTACCAGTGGATGGGGCAGACTGGATAGCTGGTTGCGGCTGCATACCCGTTATGGAGACAGGAGCCCCAACGCTGCCCTATCGGATCCGTCCCAGGGGTGTTCTGGACCAGGGACAACTGTCCTAAATTGGGTCTGGTCTCCAGCTGACTGTTGCCCTGCCCGGATCCCCAGGTCCGGGAGCGGCTGCGGATGGCGCTGGAGCGCGTGGCAGTGCTCGAGGAGGAGCTGGAACTGAGCAATCAGGAGGTGCGGGTGTGGCCAAGACAGGGAATTTGAATCCAAGGGGAGGGGCTAAGGGGCTGCCCATGGGGCGGAGCCGGTTGGGTGGGTTCCAGAGAGAATCTATCGGGGCAAGACTAGGGCAGACAAGCTATGGGGTTGGACTATAGAGAGAAACCAGTGGGGTTCCTAAGTGGGCACGCATTGCGCAGGGCTAAGGGGAGAATCTCCCAGTGAGAGTGAGATTAAGGGTAGAACCAGGTGCTGGGGCTCAGGCTGGGACTAAGGAGGAAGTGATTGAATGGGGAAAAGCGGGGCTAAAGCGAAATCTTTGTCCAGGAGGCTAAGGGGAAGAGTAAGGGTAGACGCCCTCCGTGGTGGCGGCTAAGGAGGGATGTAAGGAGGGAGGGGGCCTAAGGGTAAACCGTGGGGTAGGCATGGCCCCAGCACGACTGGAGGCATCTCAGATGGGGCCGCCTATCCCCTTAGAGGGCCAATGCCAGTGAGAACTAGAGCTGGGGGTTCAGGGAGCCCCTGTGCTGATTCCCCTTTCACACTTCCAGACTCTGAACCTTCGAGAACAGCTGTCTAGGCGGCGGTCAGGGCTGGAAGAGCCGGGCAAGGATGGGGATGGGCAGGTGAGACATGGAAGTCCCCTCTCCGTGAGCTCCATTCAACTCCCTGACTTTGTGATGGTGTTTGTAATGTTTGGTATAATCCTCATTGGCCCTAAGACGGCTGCACCTCTAAGACTGTCACAGAGCTTGGACCTCTGATTCAGGTCACCTAGCTAACTTCTGTGACCTCCTTCACTGACCCCCGTGGACTCTGACCAGCATGATCCTTATTGATCTTTGATCTACTTTCAGCTGATTGACTTTCTCCTTGGATTTCCTCTGTGTCTCCGGAGACACTCTGGGATCTTGTCCCTTCCTTCCCTCACTCCAGACTCTTGCCAATGGCCTGGGTCCTGGCGGGGATTCCAACCGGCGCACAGCAGAGCTGGAGGAGGCCCTGGAGCGGCAGCGCGCTGAGGTGTGCCAGCTGCGGGAGCGCCTGGCAGTGCTGTGCCGTCAGATGAGCCAGCTGGAGGAGGAGTTGGGCACCGCGCACCGTGAGCTGGGCAAGGCAGAGGAAGCCAACTCCAAGCTGCAGCGCGACCTCAAGGAGGTGAGGCCCCCAGGGAGGCGGGCTGCCCTCGGTCCCTCGCCTTTCCGTAGAGCTCTCCGTCGCGCATTGCTCATGAATGGCGGAACCTCGATTCAGTCCACAGGCTGGGTGACTCCTCCTCTTTGAGATTCAGTTTCCCCACGTGTGAAAGGAAATATATGATTCTCATCAGAGGGTGAGCCTGTGGCGCAGAGTAGGCGCTCCATAACTGCTCGTAATTACTTTGTTACCTAACTTTGGGTCCTTCTCTGGTGCCTCTAAATGGATTTTTTTTCTTTTGTGAGACAGAGTCTGGCTGTGTCGCCCAGGCTGGAGTGCAGTGGCGTGATCTTGGCTTACTGCCACCTCTGCCTCCCGGGTTCAAGCGATTCTCCTGCCTCAACCTCCCAAGTAGCTAGAACTACAGGCACCTGCCACCATGCCCAACTAATTTTTTTTTTTTTTTTTTTTTTTTGTATTTTTAGTAGAGATGGGGTTTCACTATGTTGGCCAGGCTGGTCTTGAACTCTTGATCCGCCCACCTCGGCCTCCCAAAGTATTGGGATTACAGCAGTGAGCCACCGCACCCAGCCTCTTTTTTTTTTTTTTTTTTTTTTGAGATGTAGTCTAGCTGTGTCGCCCAGGCTGGAGTGCAGTGTCGGGATCTCGGCTCACTGCAACCTCTGCCTCCCAGGTTCAAGCGATTCTCCTGCCTCAGCCTCCCGAGTAGCTGGGACTACAGGTGTGCACCACCACACCTGGCTATTTTTTTTTTTTTTTTTGATATCTTCAGTAGAAATGGGGTTTCACCATATTGGCCAGGCTGGTCTCGAACCCCTGACCTCAAGTGATCAGCTCGCCTCGGCTTCCCAAAGTGCTGGGATTACAGGTGTGAGCCACTGCGTCCAGCTTCTAAATGGAATGTTTTGTGGGTATTTCACCCCTTTCTGGCTTAGGCCGCTTTATCCTAATCCCAGTGACCCCAGGGAGCTGCTGGGAAATGCGGATCTCGATTCTTGAAGGCAGTGGATGAGAAAGAAGAGTGAGCACTAGGACTAGCCTGGGCAACATAGCGAGACCCTGTCTCTACTTAAAAAAAAAAATTAGCCGGGCGTGGTGGCGGGTGCCTTTAGTCCCAGCCACTAGAGAGGCTGACGCATGCCAGGCGCGGTGGCTCACGCCTGTAATCCCAGCACTTTGGGAGGCCGAGGCGGGCAGATCACGAGGTCAGGAGATCGAGACCATCCTGGCTAACTCGGTGAAACCCCGTCTCTACTAAAAATACAAAAAATTAGCCGGGCCTGGTGGCGGGCGTCCGTAGTCCCAGCTACTCGGGAGGCTGAGGCAGGAGAATGGCGTGAACCCGGGAGGCAGAGCTTGCAGTGAGCCGAGATAGTGCCACTGCACTCCAGCCTGGGCAACAGAGCAAGACTCCGTCTCAAAAAAAAAAAAAAAAAAAAAAAAGGTTGAGGCATAAGAATCACTTGAGCTTGGGAGGTGGAGGTTGCAGTAAGCCGAGATCAGTACCACTGCACTCCAGCCAGGGTGCTGGTTGCTCACGCCTGTAATCCCAGCACTTTGGGAGACCAAGGCAGGCAGATCACCTGAGGTCAGGAGTTCAAGACTAGCCTGGCCAACATCGTAAAACCCCCGTCTCTACTGAAAATACAAAAATTAGCCAGGCACGGTAGCGGGTGCCTGTAATCCCAGCTACTTGAGAGGCTGAGGCAGAAGAATCGTTTGAACCTAGGAGTTGGAGGTTGCAGTGAGCCGAGATTGCACCACTGCACTCTAGCCTGGGTGACAGAGCAAGACTCTCTCTCTCAAAAAAAAAAAAAAAAAAAAAAAAAAGGAAAGAGAGAGAGAGCCTTCATCTGGGATTTTAAGCCTGGATAGCCGCGGGGGCTATTGGGAAATGTAGCCCCACCACGTGGGCTACCAGATGAGGGTCCATCTCCCATGAGAACTTGAAGCACTTCTTTTGGGGTTCTAAGCCTCTGGTACCCTGGTAGCTCTTGAGAGGTGTTGCCTTCTAGGTAGAAGGGATCCCTATTTCCCATGAGACCCCAGGACACTTGCTCTTTGATTCTAAGTTTGCTCTATGCCAGAAATTAGTGAGAAATCCAAGGCCTGGGTTTTGAGGAGAGAGCTGGAGTGGAGACTTCACATCCCACGGGCCTCAGATCCTCTGCACCTGGAAGATCTGAGCCTGCAGTGTCCTAGAAGCTCATGGGAGGTGTAGCATCACCATTTTAACTCGCAGATGGCAGGGACTTAAGATGGGCTAGTCCTGGGAGCTCTTAGCGGGTGTGATACCACCATTCTGACTCCCATGTCAGGGCACTTTGTTTCCCAGGGAACAAGGGGATGCCCCGTCCTCTCCCCCAGGGGCTCGCAGTCCACGGGGCCCTTTGCCACCTCCGCAGGCGCTGGCGCAGCGGGAAGATATGGAGGAAAGGATTACGACGCTGGAGAAGCGCTACCTGAGCGCCCAGCGCGAGGCCACGTCTCTGCACGACGCCAACGACAAACTGGAGAACGAGTTAGCTAGCAAGGAGTCGCTGTATCGGCAGGTGGGGGCGCAGCCGGGAGGGGCGATGGGGGCGGTGCCGGGGCCCAAGTGACCCAGCCCATCCCCTCCCCCTGCCTCTCCCTGCCCCAGAGTGAAGAGAAGAGCCGTCAGCTGGCCGAGTGGTTGGACGACGCCAAGCAGAAGCTGCAGCAGACGCTGCAGAAAGCGGAGACCTTGCCCGAGATAGAGGCGCAGCTGGCGCAGCGCGTGGCGGCCCTCAACAAGGTGCGGGGAGAACTTGCGTGGTCGGGGCCTTGCGTGGGGAAGGGGTGGGGCCTAGAGGAGGCGGGGCCGTGAATCTGGAGGGGTAGGAGCGAGGTCAGAACCCTGGATTTGGGGGAAAGGGTGGGGCCTAGGGGCTGAGAAAGGGACAGGACTTGGAATGGGGAGGGCCTGGAGGTTTGCACGGGGGACGGATGGGAGCGGGGTTCTCTAGCCTGGACTGAAAGGACGGGTGGCCTGGAACCTGAGAGGGAAGGAACAGGTTCTAAAAAAGTGGACTAGGCGCAGGGGCGGGGCCTGACTCAAAGGTGCAAGGGAGGAGCCTGGCGCTGTGGGGGCGGGGCCTGGCGCTCAGCCTTGGAGGAGGTGGGGCTCGGAGCCTGACTGATCCTGGAAGGGTAAGTCACATGCCATGGGTTCCATCCTCTAGGCTGAGGAACGTCATGGGAATTTCGAGGAGCGGCTTCGGCAGCTGGAGGCCCAGCTGGAAGAGAAGAATCAAGAGCTGCAGCGGGTGAGGGGGCAGAAGACTGCACAGAGGGTGGGGCTTCGAGGCTGGGGCGGAGCTTAATAAGGAGGCTGGGCTGGGCCCGGGGGCAGGGCTTTGAGCAAGGGCGGTGGTCTGGGCAGGGTGGGCTTGAGCACGCCCGCTCCGCTCTGCTTTGCGCAGGCCCGGCAGCGGGAGAAGATGAACGATGACCACAATAAGCGGCTGTCCGAGACGGTGGACAAGCTGCTGAGCGAGTCCAACGAGCGCTTACAGCTTCACCTCAAGGAGCGCATGGGGGCGCTGGAGGAGAAGGTGCGCCCCCCATACAGGACTGCAAGACGCGGAATTCCGGGACTACCTCTTGCTGGAATCCTGGGGCCCCAGGCCTTTCCCTCAGATCTGTTATCGGAGGCCTCCCTAAACCCCGGCATCCTGAGTTGGGCAGCCTTCTCTGCTCTATTGTCCAGACCGCTTTTTCACCTATTCTAGACTTTCCAAGAGCCGAATTCAGGGGCACCCATGCCTCGAGTCCTCGACTTTTCCCAAAGCCTCCAACCCCACGGACCTCCAAACCCTGAACCCTCTGAGATTGCACAGGACGTCGCATCCCGGGGCTTCTCTCCCCAGAAACATCGTTGCCCCTGCTCCCCCGAAACTCACCACTTGTGTCCATCTCATTCCTCTTGGGTCCCCTCAGGCCTGTCTGTGTGCATTGGGAGCTGCCTGCAGCCCCACGGGCGTGCCCCCCTCAGGTCCCACTCCCTCACTTCACCTCTGTCTCCACAGAACTCTCTGAGCGAGGAGATAGCCAACATGAAGAAGCTTCAGGATGAGTTGCTGCTAAACAAGGTAGGGGGCCCTGAGGGGACAGGAGGAGGACGTTGGGGCAGTGGTCTGCAAGTCTGGCAGGGGCTGTTCCTCCTGGGCGGAGCAGATTCTAACCCGACACCTCCAACACCGGCCCCCAGGAGCAGCTCTTGGCGGAAATGGAGCGGATGCAGATGGAGATCGACCAGCTGCGGGGGAGGCCACCATCCTCCTACTCCAGGTGACAGCAGCCTTTCTGCCCTGCCCCCACCATGGAGCCCCGTTGGCCAAGCTCCTCCCTTCTGATCCCCACTTCCTGTCCTGAGACTTCTGACCTCTTTGGTTTTTGTTTTGTTTTTTTTTTTTGAGACAGAGTCTCACTGTCGCCTAGGCTGGAATGCAGTGGCACGATTCTGGCTCACTGCAACCTCCACCTGAGTTCAAGTGATTCTCCCTTCCTCAGCCTCCCGAGTAGCTGGGACTACAGGCGTGCACCACCACAGCCGGCTAATTTTTGTAGTTTTAGTAGACACGGGGTTTTGCCATGTTGGCCAGGCTGGTCTGGAACCCCAGGCCTCAAGTGATCTCCCCCCTCGGCCTCCCAAAGTGCTAGGATTACAGGTGTGAGCCACTGTGCTCAGCCCACTCTGGTTTTTGACCCTGACTTTATTTATTTATTTTTTCTTTCTTTTGAGACAGAGTCTCACTCTGTTGCCCGGGCTAGAGTGCAGTGGTGTGATCTCAGCTCACTGCAACCTCCACCTCCCCGGTTCAAGTGATTCTCCTGCCTCAGCCTCTAGAGTGGCAGTGATTACAGGAGCCCACCACCACGTCCGGCTAATTTTTTTATTTTTAGTAGAGACAGGGCTTCACCAGGTTGGCCTGGTCTCGAACTCCTGACCTCAAGTGATCTGCCCACCTCAGCCTCCCAAAGTGCTGGGATTACAGGCTTGAGCCACCAGGCCTGACCCCTTGACCTTGACTTCAGGACCCCTGGCCCTAGGTCTGTCTCTGTGACCCTTACCTCTGTGCCCTTTTCCTGACCCCTTGGTCCCTGACTGCTTTCCTCATGCCCACAGGTCTCTCCCTGGCAGTGCCCTGGAGCTCCGTTACTCTCAGGCACCCACATTACCTTCTGGTGCCCACCTGGATCCCTATGTGGCTGGCAGTGGTCGGGCAGGCAAGAGGGGCCGCTGGTCAGGGGTCAAGGAGGAGCCCTCCAAGGTCAGCAGCTGCCTCTGGGTCCTGGACTGAGCAGGGCTTGGGCGGGCAGCTGTAGGAAGTGGAACTAAATCCGTGGGGCTCCGGGAGGAAGCTGGGTTGAGAGGCAGGATCTCCTGGACTCACCCACTCACCCTTTCTTCTCTCCTTCCCGGCAACCCTCTTGCCTGGATGTCTCCTCCTGTGGATGTCCTGCCACCTGGTGAGAACCTGAGAGTAATGATGGGACAGGGAGGGGGGTGTAGAATCCCAGAGTAGGCGGGGTTAGGTAAGGAACAGGAGCCAACTGAGTCATGGGAATCGGGGCGGGGGTGGAGTCATGGGTGTGGGCGTGGCTTGGAGCGGGTTCGGGGAGGGATCAAGAACAGGGACCTGTCAAGAGAGGAAGTTGGAGGCCGGGCAGGGTGGCCCAGGCCTGTAATCCCAACACTTGCTGGCGCCGAGGCAGGCAGATCACTTGAGGTCAGGAGTTTGACAGCAGCCTTGCCAAAATGGCATTGCTACTAAAAATGCAAAAATTAGCCGGGCGTGGTAGCGGGCACCTGTAATCCCAGCTACTCAGGAGACTGAGGCAGAAGAATCGTTTGAATCTGGGAAGTGTAACCTGAGATAGCGCCACTGCACTCCAGCCTGGGCGACAGAGTGAGACTCTGTCTCAAGAAAAAATAAATAAAATAAAAAGAAATAAAGTTGTTCTGGGAAAAGCATCAGTGAAGTTGGGCAAGGTCAGGATCATGAGCCAAGACCCAGCGCCAACCTCGGCCCCCACCCACCTAATGTCCCTCTGTCCCCACACAGGGACAGGATTGGGAGCGGTCTGCCCCTGCAGGCTCCATACCACCCCCGTTCCCTGGGGAGCTGGACGGCTCCGATGAGGAGGAGGCAGAGGGGATGTTTGGGGCCGAGCTGCTGTCCCCCAGTGGGCAGGCCGATGTGCAGACGCTGGCTATCATGCTTCAGGAGCAACTGGAGGCCATCAACAAGGAGATCAAGTGAGCCCTGGCCCCGCCCCGGCCCGCCCTGCCCTGCCTGAGCTGACTCCACAGCCCTTCTGGCTCTGGAGGCCTGAAAGCCTGAGTCCATCTCCTCTTACACCATCCACAAGGAATTCTTCCAGCCCAACACTCGCTCCGCTGTCCAGGCATCCCCTAGGATACACTCAGAAGTCTTCTCTGTGCTACCTACACATATACCCCCCAGCCAGTACTCACCATTCCCCAACACACCAAAGCCTGCATCCCCAAATACCCCAGTTCTTCTCGATGCATCAAGAATCTTTCATTACGCCATCGATTTTGTGGTTTCACATAACCAGTGCCCAGAGTCTCCCACTACCCTAGGAATCTCAAGACAACACAAGGTTCCCAACCTCAAACACCAAGAATCTCATCCTAACACGCTAATCAAAAACTTCAACTCTGGGCCGGGCACAGTGGCTCATGCCTGTAATCCCAGCACTTTGGGAGGCTGAGGCCGGCGGATCATGAGGTCAGGAGATAGAGACCATCCTGGCTAACATGGTGAAACCCCGTCTCTACTAAAAACGCAAAAAATTAGCCAGGCATGGTGTCAGGCGCCTGTAGTCCCAGCTACTCAGGAGGCTGAGGCAGGAGAATGGTGTGAACCTGGGAGGCGGAGCTTGCAGTGAGCCAAGATAGTGCCACTGCACTCCAGCCTGGGCGACAGAGCGAGACTCCATCTCAAAAAAAAAAAAAAAGTCCGCAACTTATTAAGAAGCCCCCAGTGATGTAAAGTCTACCCTGATTCATCAGCAATGGCCATATTCAGCAATTCTCCTATAATGTACTCCCCATGAGCCTTCCGCAAATATACCGTGACCAGCACCTTCCATACCAAATGATTCCATGCCCTTCCCAGATCCTAGATTGGCCTGAGTCCCTGATCTCACACTGCTCCTATTATGACCTTGCTCTTACAGTCCACCTAGAACTTCACCTTTTGTCCATAGTAATCCCTTCGTGATTTTCCAAACCCCTTGACTATCATCAGGGCCACCCTGATACAGACCCTGATCACCTTGACAGCCCTAATCCTGCAATGACTTCCTGAGACTCTCAGGACCCCTTGACTCTCCTTGAGCCTGGAAGGCCTTCAGAAACCCACCAAAGCCCTCTGAGGTCATTGCACCGTCCCCAGAATTCCCCTTGCCCCACCAAGCCTTTCTGGCCCATTGTGCTCCCAGATTCCCTCTCCCGCTGTCTGCTGCGGCCCCTCACCCAGTTTCCCCTATTTCCCTCCTCAGGCTGATCCAAGAGGAGAAGGAGACAACAGAACAGAGGGCAGAGGAGCTGGAGAGCCGGGTGTCCAGCTCTGGCTTGGACTCGTTGGGCCGCTACCGCAGCAGCTGCTCCCTGCCCCCCTCCCTCACCACCTCTACCCTTGCCAGCCCCTCTCCTCCCAGCTCTGGCCACTCAACACCCCGCCTGGCACCCCCTAGCCCTGCCCGTGAGGGTACCGACAAGGCTGTGAGTGCTCTGAAGTCTCCCCAGCCTAGTAGGGGGATGGGGAGAGGTCAGAAGCAGGGCTCCCCAGTGTACAGCAACAATAACCCCTCACACCAGTGGTTTTCCAAAGCAACCTCAGCTTTCCCTAAAGGTTCAAACTCAAAGGGCAAAGGGGAGGCTGAGTCACTGGGATCTTGAACCCTAACCTTTCACTTTAGTCAGATCTGGTCTACTTTTATTTCTCATGCGTCAAGTTTCTGCATAGGATTTTAAAAAGTTTCTGGCTGGGTGCGGTGGCTCATGCCTGTAATCCCAGCACTTCGGGAGGCCAAGGTGGGCAGATCACTTGAGGTCAGGAGTTCGAGACCCACCTGGCCAACATGGTGAAACCCCCACCTCTACTAAAAATACAAAAATTAGCCTGGCCTGGTGGTACGTGCCTGTAATTCCAGTTACTCAGGAGGCTGATGCAGGAGAATCAATTGAACCCAAGAGGCAGAGTTTGCAGTGAGTTGAAATCGTGCCACTGCACTCCAACCTGGGAGACAGAGTGAAACTGTGTCTCAAAAAAAAAAAAAAAAAAAGTTTCTGTGACAACATGCATTGGAGAACTACGAATTAGATCCTCAGAACTGACCTTTGAGGGAGGCAAAGAGATATTGGCCCTATTTTACTCCCTTAAATTCAGCTTTCCTGCTTCCAGAACCTGTAACTCATTAGCTTTCTTTGAGGCCTGACCAACTTGGTGAAACTCCATCTGTACTAAAAATACAAAATTATCCGGGTGTGGTGGTGCGGGCCTGTAGTCCCAGCTTCTCGGGAGGCTGAGGCAAAAGAATCGCTTAAACCCGGGAGGCGGAGGTTGCAGTGAGCTTAGATCGCGCCACTGCACTCCAGCCTGGCGACAGAGCTAGACTCCATCTCAAAAAAAAAAAAAAAAAAAAAAAAAAAAAAAAAATTAGCCGGGCATGGTGGCGCATGCCTTTAATCTCAGCTACTTTGGAGGCTGAGGCAGGAGAATCTCTTGAACCTGGGAGGCAGAGGTTGCAGTGAGCCGAGATTGTGCCATTGCACTCCAGCCTGGGCCACAAGAGTGAAACTCTATCTCAAAAAAAAAAAAAAGTTTCTGCAACTCACCCTGACTTGAACTAGACTACCTTCAGATACTGTGTTCTAAACCAGGGTCACCCCACACACCCCTTAGTAGACATCTCAGTTAATAAGGAGCCCCTGACATGACTCTGAACTCAATCCAGCATCTATGCCCTCTGTCCTCAGAATCATGTCCCTAAGGAGGAAGCTGGAGCTCCACGAGGGGAGGGGCCGGCCATCCCAGGAGACACCCCACCACCCACTCCCCGCTCTGCCCGTCTTGAGAGAATGACCCAGGCCTTGGCGCTGCAGGCAGGGTCCCTGGAAGATGGGGGACCCTCACGGGGAAGGTCAGCAGGGACAAGGGATAGGGACAGGGAGAAGCTGGCTTGGGAAGATGAGAAGGGGGTGGACAAGGACTTGGGAGGAGAGGGGGCATCCCAGCAAGGATATGCTCTCATTCTCTCCTGCTTTCCCAGTGAGGGCACCCCAGATTCCCTGCACAAAGCCCCCAAGAAGAAGAGCATCAAGTCATCCATAGGCCGTCTCTTTGGCAAGAAAGAGAAGGGACGAATGGGACCCCCAGGCCGGGACAGCTCTTCTCTGGGTGAGTACCTCACTCTAACCCTTCCCTCCTTTGTTCTTTCCTCCCTTCCTCCCTCCCTTTCTTTCTTCTTTGTATGTTCATTTGACATCCATTCATGTCTTCATTCATTTGGTGATTTCTTTAGAATTTGGAAGGAACACAGCTTGCCAAGGTAGATGGGATGAGGAGGGAAAAGGAAAGGGCACTCTGGGGCCTGCTTGGGTGACTGGGTGGGTAAATGAATTTTTACCTATTTTTTTGTTGTTTTTTGGTTTTTGTTGTTGTTGTTTTGAGATGGAGTTTCACTCTGTCATCCAGGCTGGAGTGCAGTGGCACGATCTTGGCTCACTGGAACCTCCACCTCCTGGGTTCAAGCGATTCTCCTGCCTCAGCCTCTTGAGCAGCTGGGACTACAGGTGCCCGCCACCATGCCTGGCTAATTTTTAAAATATTTTTAGTAGAGATAGGGTTTCCCCATGTTGGCCAGGCTGGTCTTGAACTCCTGACCTCAGATAATCCACCCGCCTTGGCCTCCCAAAGTGCTGGAATTACAGACTCAAAAAAAATTTACCATTTTTTTTGTTTGTTTTGGAGACGGAGTCTCGCTCTGTTGCTCAAGCTGGATTGCAATTGCGCTATCTCGGCTCACTGCAAGCTCCGCCTCCCGGGTTCACGCCATTCTCCTGCCTCAGCCTCCCCAGTAGCTGGGACTACAGGCGCCCACCACCACACCCAGCCAACTTTTTGTATTTTTAGTAGAGACGGGGTTTCACCGTGTTAGCCAGGATGGTCTTGATCTCCTGACCTCGTGATCCGCCTGCCTCAGCCTCCCAAAGTGCTGGGATTACAGGTGTGAGCCACCATGCCCGGCCACCTATTTTTTAAACAGAGGAAGAGGGTGGGGCATCCTCAAGGCAGGGTACCTTCCTGTGGTGTGCTGGAGCCTGCTGGCACTGGCTCGGGAGATCCGCTATTTCAGGAATTGGCTGACACCACACTGGCAGCTTGAAATTGGCCATGCTGGGATTATTTACACCATGGAAATGGGCAAATGCTACAAATCAGGGATTCCCTTCTGCCTCCCCAAGGAGCCAGTTGTTAGGCATTTACCAGCACACCACTGCCACCTTACCAAGGCCAGCCCAGTGCATCCAGCCGTATTTTGGGGATGACTCCAATTCATGGGCACTTGTCTGGCTTTATCACTTCCTCGATGTGCCCTCATTCACTACTCCCTCAGGGCCTCTGCCTTTCCGGCATTTTCCTCATCACCTCCAGCATGAAAGATTCTGCCTCCCCCTTGAGATTTTCCAAATTTCGACCCCTCCCTGCCTCCAGCTGGAACACCTTCAGATGAGACACTGGCCACTGACCCTCTGGGGCTAGCCAAGCTGACAGGCCCAGGAGACAAGGACCGAAGGAACAAGAGGAAGTGAGTGTGTGTGTGTGTGAGTGTGTGAGGGTGTGTGTGAGAGTGCGTGTGTGTGAATGTGTGAGTGTGAGAGTATGTGAGAGTATGAGTGTGAGTGTGTGTGTGTGTGAGGGTGTGTGTGAGTGTGTGAGAGTATATGTGAGAGTGTGTGTGTGTGTGTGAGAGTGTGTGTGTGCAGCGGTGGTGGTGAACAGAAATGGGAATTCAATGCTGGGAGGGGGTGTCCGTGATCCTGAACTTGCTTGCCTGGAAACCCAGGAGCTCCTAGAGTTTTTATTTTTTCTTTCTTTTTTTTTTGAAAAAAATTTTTGTATTTTTTTCATTTATATTATATTTTTTGTTTCTTTTGTTTTTCTTATTTGTTCTCTCTTTTGATAGGGGTTGGGGGGAGAGGATTTACAGATTCACATGTATTTTTTGACCTTCCGCCGTGTTTTATACATTCATAAAAAGTGCGTGTGCGTGTGTGCATGTGTGTGTGTGTGCTGATGGGGGCCATCCACAGAGCAGGGGGTCTCCACCCCTGACAGCTTCTATCCTGGCCCCTTCACCCTTACAGGCATGAACTCCTGGAGGAGGCCTGCCGCCAGGGCCTACCTTTTGCTGCCTGGGACGGGCCCACCGTGGTGTCCTGGCTGGAGGTACTGGGACCCAGAAATGCCCTGACTGTTGGTCCCCAACCCCTCTGACAGCCCCACTGGTAGGGGCTGCCTGGTCCTCCTGGCGGCACCCTGCTTCTAGCCCAGAGGTGGAGGTGGCCATGGGCCGGGCAGGTGAGGACCCAGGAGGGCTCGGGCTTCCTGTTCATCTAAACAGCTTCTTTCTCCTTCTCCTTCTGCCCCTGCCACTCTGGCCTTGCCCACCTGGGTCTTGGTCTCCTGTCGTTCTCTCTACTCTCTCCTTCTGGATTCTCTGTCTCTATTTTTCGGCACCATTCCCATCTCTGACCACGCTTTTGTCATTCCCCATATTTCTCCTCATGTCTCCGATCGCCCTGCCGATGTCTCCCTGTCTCCCGCTTCCTGTCTCTCCCCACCCTCTATTTCTCTCTCTCTCTCTCCCTCCCTCCCCCCTTCCCTCCCTCCCTCTCCCTCTCCCCCACCGCGCCCCCCGCGTCTCTCTCTCCCTATTTGTCTCCCTCGGACTCTCCCTCATCTCGTCCGCGTCTCTTTTCCTTGTCCTGTTTCTTCTCCTTGCGAACTTTCCCACGTCTCTGTTTCGCCCCCCACCCCCCCCTTGCCTGTCCCCACCTCCCTGTTCCCCCATCTCTCCGGTTTTCTCCTCCTCTGTCCCCTCTGTCCCTCTGTCCCTCCGCTGCAGCTGTGGGTAGGCATGCCTGCCTGGTATGTGGCCGCCTGCCGGGCCAATGTCAAGAGCGGTGCCATCATGGCCAACCTGTCAGACACGGAGATCCAGCGCGAGATCGGCATCAGCAACCCGCTGCACCGACTCAAGCTACGCCTCGCCATCCAGGAGATGGTCTCGCTCACCTCGCCCTCAGCCCCCGCCTCCTCCCGCACTGTGAGTGTCCGGCGGCCAATTCCAGCCTTCGCTTCCTCAGAGCCCCGCCTCTTGCCCTCAGTCTAGCCAATCCTGGGCCTGCTGACTCCCCTGTCCCACGACCCTGCTTCTCATTGGCTCTTACCCCCCTCAGCCTCCCCTTCGCTCCTAACTTGGCCTGTGGTCCCTGTGGGACCCAGGCCACCTCCTTCCCTGACTCTCTCCCTCTCCTCGGCATTTGCTGTCCCACTCAAATGTCACCACCTCTAAGAAGCTTTCCTTAACTTGTCAGCTAAACGAGTTTCCCCATCATTCCGCCATATCAGCACCTTCTAATTTTCCCCATAGCATTTATTGCCTTCTAATTATTTTATCTTTTCATTCCATTTTTTTTTTTTTTTTTTTTGAGACAGAGTTTCGCTCTTGTTGTCCAGGCTGGAGTGCAATGGCGCGATCTCCGCTCACTGCAACCCCGCCTCCCGGGTTCAAGCCATTCTCCTGTCTCAGCCTCCTGAGTAGCTGGGATTACAGGCGCCCGCCACCACGCCCGGCTAATTTTTGTATTTTTAGTAGAGACGGGGTTTTGACATGTTGGCCAGGCTGGTTTTGAACTCCCGACCTCAGGTGATCCGCCCGCCTCGGCCTCCCAAAGTGTTGAGATTACAGGCGTGAGCCCCTACTCCTGGCCCTCGTTCCAACTTTTTATTACGAGAAATTTCAAACATACAGAAAATCATGTGTACCCAGTTCAGCGATTCTCAAACTTTTGCTGTACTTGCTCTGTTGTGTGTGTGGGGTGGGGGGGAGTGGGGAGTACAGGTTGAGTGTCCCTTACCTGAAATACGTGGGACCAGAAGTGATTAGAATTTCTGGTTTTAAAAAGTTTTTTGTGAATATTTGCATATAAATGAAATATCTTGGGGATGGGAACCAAGCCTAAACGTGAAATTCATTTATGTTTCATATGCATCTCATACACATGCCTAAAAAGAATTTTATACAATATTTTATTTTTTATTTTTATTTTATTTTAATTTTTGAGATGGAGTCTTGCTTTGTCGCCCAGGCTGGAGTGCAATGGTGTGACCTCGGCTCACTGCAACCTCTGCCTCCTGGGTTCAAGCAATTCCAATCCTCTGCCTCAACCTCCCGAGTAGCTGGGATTATAGGCGCCCACCACCATGCCCTGCTAATTTTTGTATTCTTAGTAGAGATGGGGTTTCACCACCTTGGCCATGCTGGTCTTGAACTCCTGACCTCATGATCCACCTGCCTCAGCCTCCAAAAGTGCTGGGATTACAGGCATGAGCCACTGCGCCCGGCCTACAATATTTTAAATAACTTTGTGCATGCAACAAAGTTTTGACTGCATTTTGATTGTGACCTGTCACATGAGGTCAGGTGGGGGATTTTCCTCTTGTGGCTTCGTGTCAGCACTTAAGTTTAGGGCCAAGTGCTATGGCTCACACCTGTAATTCCAGCATTTTGGGAGGCCTTGGGCGGCCGATCTCTTGAGCCCGGGAGTTCGAGACCAGCCTGGGCAACATGGCGAAACCCCGTCTCTACTAAAAATACAAAAATTAGTCGGGTGTGGTGGCGCATACCTGTAGTCCCAGCTACTCAGGAGGCTGAGGTGGGAGGATCCTTTGAGCCCAGGAGGTCGAGGCTGCAGTGAGCTGTGATTGTCCCACTGTACTGCAGCCTGGGTGACAGAGAAAGAGTGCATCCAAAAAAAAAAGCGTTTAGAATTTTGGAGATTTTGGATTTTGGATTTTCAGGTTAGGGATGCTCAGAGACCTGTACTTGAATGTAATTTGAGAACATCATAACATCTTAGCCCCCAAAATTAGTTTAGTGGGTCATTTTCTTCCTTGTAAACACCACATCCTTTATCACACCTAAGGGCATTCACATTGTTGTTAATTTCTTTTTCTTTTCTTTTCTTTTTTTTTTTTTTTTTTTTTTTTGAGACGGAGTCTCACTCTGTCGTCCAGGCTGGAGTGCAGTGGTGCGATCTTGGCTCACTGCAACCTCCGTCTCCCTGGTTCAAGTGATTCTCCTGTCTCAGCCTCCTGAGTAGCTGGGATTAAAGGCGCACAACACCATGCCCAGCTAATTTTTGTATTTTTAGTAGAGATAGGGTTTCACCAATGTTGGCCAGGCTGGTCTTGAACTCCTGACCTCAGGTGATCCACCCGCCTCTGCCTCCCAAAGTGCTAGACCACTCTCAGCCTAATTTTTGTATTTTTAGTAGAGACGGGGTTTCTCCAGGTTGGCCAGGCTAGTCTTCAAACTCCAAAAGTGATATGCCCGCCTCAGCCTCCCAAAGTGCTGGCACTACAGGTGTGAGCCACCACGCCTGGCCACAGTTGTTAATTTCATCTACTATTCACTCTGTATTCAAATTTCCCCAACATAATTAAAATATGTTCATTGTTTCTCCCCCACTAGGACGAAAAGGGTCTGTTGTGTCCCTTGCCATATCCCACACCCTATGACGGTGACTGGTGCCTGACACTCACCAGAAGTACATAAATGTTTTTATCCTTGTATGGATTCCTAACTTGTGGGGTTGTTGGGAGCAGAAGCTCAATAAATGTGAACCCCCCCATACCCCCTAAACATTTGCACCATGGCTGTGTCTGTCCCCCACTTCTGAATCCTCATTCTGTACCTCTGTGTGAGGTCAGCGAGGTGACGTCATTTACACAGGGCCACACAGCAAAATGCATGGCAGGGTCCCAATTCCAACCTGAATTTGTTCAACTCCAAAGTCACATTGCCTGGTATATGGCAGGTGCCCTATAATAGAGAATCATTCCTTTTCTCTGTTACTGCTTGTCCCAGAAAGCAGGAGGGACATAAACGTATGGCCCAGGGCCTTCAGGAGGACACCCTCCTTCCTCTCCCCCACGCGAAGCCCTTTCTCACCATCCATTAACACTCCCCGCCCCTCAGTCCACAGGAAACGTGTGGATGACACACGAGGAGATGGAGTCCCTTACGGCCACGACCAAGCCCGTGAGTGCCCCCTGCCGGCCACCTTGGGGGTGGCACTAACCTTCTTTGGGGGTGGGGGCGGGGAGCGAGTCTGTGGCCATCCCTAAGTCTGCTCCTTGCGTCCCCCTCTGCCTGCCCCTTAACTCACCCCTTCTCTCCCCTCTTCCTACTAACGGGTCAGGAGACCAAGGAGATCAGCTGGGAGCAGGTAGGGGGCGCGGGGCGGGGCGTGAGCGCATGAACAGGCTGTGCACGACGCATGGATGCCCCTCCTCCGAGCCCTGCCCCTGCCCTCACCAGAACATGCCATCATCCCCATCGGGGGGCGCTGCGCCAAGCTTGGCTCTGGACTGTTCCATTATGGCTTGGTGGTGGGGAGGGTAGAGGGGATGCGATGTGGAAGCCCAGACTGTTGCATAGTCAGCCTTATGCATGGACCATTTCATCATCGTGGGTTGTGGGGGCTCTAAGGGGCTTCAATTCTGTAGCTCAGGAGAGACTGAGCAGCCGGTGTCCCTATAGTGGAGGGGGCGGGGGCTACAGTGGACTCCTCAGTGTGCCAGGGCCAAGGAGGACACACTGGCTGTGGTGGCGGTGAGGTAGCCAGGCTGAATGAGAAGTTGGGGAGGAGGAGCTACACTTTGTTCTCAAGAAACAAGAGGCGGCCAGGCGCGGTGGCTCACGCCTGTAATCCCAGCACTTTTGGAGGCTGAGGTGGGCAGATCACCTGAGGTCAGGAGTTCGAGACCAGCCTGGCCAACATGGTGAAACGCCGTCTCTACTAAAAAATACAAAAATTAGCCGGGCGTGGTGGCGTGTACCTATAATCCCAGCTACTCGAAGGCTGAGGCAAGAGAATTGCTTGAACCTGGGACGGGGAGCTTGCAGTGAGACGAGATCGTGCCACTGCACTCCAGCCTGGGTGACATAGCAGACTCTGTCAGAAGGAGAAAGAGAAGGAGAAGGAGAAGGAGAAAGAGAAAGAAAGAGAGAAAGAAATTAAACAATAAATATAATGTATATTTCAAATCACCTGAGGGTCTTGTGAAAATGCAGATACCGACTTCAGTAGGTCTGGAATCAGGTCTGAGATTCTGCAATTCCAGCAAGTCCACAGGTGATGGTGACGCTCTAGGTCTCAGGACAACTGTTTGAGTAGCCAAGAAAGAGTATATGCTGTCATGAAGGGCTAGGAGACAACTCTGGATTGGTCCATTATCCTGAGCAGAGATTGGTCATTGTCCTACCCTGGGGTGGGAAAAAACTTTGGATTGGGAGGTTGGACTGTACCCCTCTCATGCACAGTGGGAAGGGGCCAGAGGGCCTGACTCCTCCCTCACCTGCCCATGGCCCCAGATCCTGGCATATGGCGACATGAACCACGAGTGGGTGGGGAACGACTGGCTGCCCAGCCTGGGGCTGCCCCAATACCGCAGCTACTTCATGGAGTCGCTGGTGGACGCTCGAATGTTAGATCATCTTAACAAGAAGGAGCTCCGGGGCCAACTCAAGATGGTGGACAGCTTTCACAGGTGGGGGCTGCCTGGCCAATGGGGACAGTCCAAAGGGAAGCCCCACCCCAGAGAGTCTTTGGCCAATGGGATTGGCCATGGGAGATTCCTAGGCTTATCTTGGCCCTTTTAGCCTGAGTTCTCAGGAAAGCCTGTCTCTGTGCCCCTTTCACCAATAAGATGGTCCACAGGAAAAGTTCGGATCCTGAGATGGCTTGGCTAGTTAACCCTGGACCCCTCCCAGGCTGGTCAATAGGAAGTGCCTATTGTTGAAAATGCCTCGCCTCCTGAGGTGGTCAACAGTCAGTAGAACTTATCAGCTCCCCACCCTTTCCAAGAAGAGCACAGCCAGTGGGGAGGGACCCGTAGGAGCAGCAGTCTGGGGGAATGGAAAGCTCATCCGTGACTCCACTTCCCCTGCTGCTCAGGGTGAGTCTACATTATGGGATTATGTGCCTGAAACGGCTCAACTATGACCGGAAGGACCTGGAGCGGAGGCGGGAAGAAAGTCAGACCCAGATCCGAGGTGAGTAGAGTGTAAGGGTCCCTTTGGGAGCCAGGTGGAGGGTGTGGAGCTGGATGGGGAGGAGAGGGGATGGGGGGAGGCCGGAGAAGAAGATTGGCACCATAACCGAGAGGTGGAGCCAGCGTGGGGGGCGTGGCCCGAAGAGAGGAAATGGAGGTGGAGGTATGGGCTAAACTGAACTCTCCAGGCCAAGGGAGGGGCACGGCTGAGGGTCCCTTCCGTCCCCAGACGTGATGGTGTGGTCCAATGAGCGGGTCATGGGTTGGGTGTCCGGGCTGGGCCTGAAGGAATTTGCCACGAACCTCACGGAGAGCGGGGTACACGGGGCACTGCTCGCCCTGGACGAGACCTTCGACTACTCCGACCTGGCCTTGCTCCTGCAGATCCCCACGCAGAATGCACAGGTGAGCTGCCGCTGGGCCCGGAGCATGCTGGGCGTCCCCACCTCGCAGACGGCACGCTCAAACCGCCCCCTCCACCTCCTCTTTCCAGGCCCGGCAGCTCCTGGAGAAGGAATTCAGCAACCTTATCTCCTTAGGCACAGACAGGCGGCTGGACGAGGTGGGCGCGGCAGCAGCTCAGAGGGCTCTGCTCCCGGCGGCTCCTCGAGAGGCGGAGCTGAGGGGGCGGGGCCTGACTATTAACGGATCACGGTTGGAGGCGGGGCCAGGAGAGGGGCGGGGTTAAGGGAGAGGTGCGACCCGGAGAGGGGTGGAATCAAAGGAAGGGGCGGAGTCAGACGAGGCAGGAGTCCCTCACCGGCTGCCCGGCTCCTATACCTAGGACAGCGCCAAGTCTTTCAGCCGCTCCCCATCCTGGCGGAAGATGTTCCGGGAGAAGGACCTCCGAGGCGTAACTCCCGACTCAGCTGAGATGTTGCCCCCCAACTTTCGTTCGGCTGCAGCAGGAGCCCTGGGCTCTCCGGGGCTCCCTCTCCGCAAGCTGCAGCCAGAAGGTGGGGGGCTCCCAAATGCGACAGCCCTTCCTCGCTTCCCTAGGGTGGGGCATGGACCACCTCAGTAGTCCAGGTTCTGGAATGGCCTAGTCCTTTCTCGCCCACCCCTGAGGAATGGACTGCTCCAACGTTCCGGACTCCCCCGTCAGGATGAAATGGATAAATCCCACTCCCCCTTCCCAGGGCGGGAGTGAACTCGCCCAATGCGAGTTTGAGTCCTCGGCTGCGGGGAAGGGAGGGAAACCCATGTGGAGCCCGGCGATCGCTGTGACATCGGGAAGGGAAGTCCAAAGGGAGGAATCCTGGAGAGGAACAGGGAGGAGGGTGCTCCAGGCTGAACTGCTGCTCGCTCTCCCTCCAGGCCAGACTTCTGGGAGTTCCCGGGCAGACGGCGTTTCGGTCCGGACCTATTCCTGCTAGTGCAGGCCTCCAGGTGAGGACCGTGCTGGGCGACCTTGGGGGTGCGGGGCGGCACGGTGGATCTTCACTGCTCCACGCGCTGCCCGGCGTCATGCAGGTGACCTCACTCGGACGGAAGAATCTTCCCGAGGCTGGGCTGTTCCCTCTCCTGCCCGGACTGTGGCCTCGCTGGGGAGAGCGGGCGGGGGAGCTCGCGCCGAGGACTGGACCATCTGTACAGACCAACGGGAGTGCGCGCGCCCGCCTCGCACAGGGCCGGGGCCTGGACCAAACCACATAAACTGGACTGAGAGGGGGAAGAAGCGGGCAGGAAGAAATCCCGCCCCAAACGTCCGCCTTCCTTTTCTCTACTTTGTAATTTATTGATCAGTTTCTGTTGGGAGACGGGTGTCCTTTACCCGCAGGAAGGGGGCGGGGCTTCCCTCCCGGGCCGCATGCGGGGAGAGGCTGCCCCTCCCCTTTTTCCTGCCCAGTCGCGGGGCCCAAGTCTTCCTTCTTCGTCCGAAAGGAGGGGAGGGGGGACTCGCTGCTACAAGCCTCGCCCCCTGTGCCACTCAGCTCCGCCCCGCCGCGTCCGGTCGCCGGTCCCCCGGGTCATCTGCGGGCGGGGTCCCCTCTCCCTCCCCCGTGTCTCGTGTCCCCGGGGCCTCACCGCCCCCCGTGCTGTGGCCGTGTCCGTGCCCCGGGGGTAGGGGGCGCAGAATGGCGCTCCCCCTTCTCCTCTGGCTCCGGGGTTTGCATGGGAGAATCCTCTTTCCACGATGCCGCTGGGCGACGTGGCGTGGGGGCGGGGGGGCGGTGGGGGAGCCCTCGCCCCCGACTCTCGGTCGGCCTCCCCGCCCCAGGCGTCACTCAGTGATCACGGGTAAAGAGAACTGTTTCAAAAAGCTCCCTTGTTGACTGATTTTTTTTGGGGGGGGGGGTGTTCAACCAACCACCTCGAGCCAGGAGTCCAGGCCCCTCATCCCTCAAGTCTAGGTCCAGGTTTCTAGACCCTACCCGCATTCCCTGATGCCCTGAGATTCCCAGACCCCACGTCTGACAATGAGGTTTCGGGGAGCACGTTTATTCAGAGAAATAAATATGGCTCGTGGAAAGGGGTTGGAAGGCAGGGGGAGGTACACCTGCGTCGCAGTCGAGAGGCTGGGTCAGGGTTCCGGCGTTTCCAGCATGTCCGCCAGGGCCCTGGAGAGGAGAACGCCAGAAGTTAGACAGCTGGTGTTCAAAGCTCACCCCAGGACGCTTAGAGATCATTAACCTGCCCATTTCATGGACGGGGAAATGGAGTCCCAGAGTCATCTGATAACTCATAGAGTGACCAGCACTTCTCTAAACGGGGCTTTTACACACTCCCCTTTTACACACTTACTGATAAAGGGACGAGGAGAAGTAGTCAACGTAGCTTCCTGTGGGACAGCAGAGAAAAGAGGCTTGAGGGGTACTGGACGAGCAAAATTAGGCGACCACCCAGTATAGCGTGCGAGATTAGTGCTAGCTCCACCTCCTTTTCCCTAATTCCTTCTTCAAGCTGAATCCCTTCTACCGAACCCTTTTCGTTCTGGGTGATTCCGTTCTCCAGTAGCCCCGCCCCTTCGATTCCTACTTGAGTTGGCCTCGACAATTAGGCTCTAAGCCGGCATCTCAATCCTCCACTCATTTCTGTCCCTTGGCTTCAGCAATTCCACCTGGTGTTCCTCGAGCCAGGTCCCGGCCCACGTGCTCAGAACCTTGGCCACCCCTCCCCTCTTAGCCCCGCCCCACCAGCCTTCCGGGCCAGGCTCCGCCCCCACCAGGATTCACCACGCTGGGCCTGGCACTTTCCTCAGGTTTTTCCAGGGCCCCGCCCATGCTCACCTGGAGTGCAGACCGTTTCGCAGACCAGGGGGCAGAGATAGCAGAATTGACAGTGCTGGAGGCGGGGACGGGGAGAGAGAGTGAGCGTGGGGCGTGGCCGGGGTCGGAGTTAGGATGGGGCCGGGACCAGACCCGGACCAGAGGCTAGGTCTAGGTTAAGGTTGGAGTCAGGATCGCTTGTGGAGTCAAGGTTGCATCAGGGGTAAGGGGTTGGGTCAGAGGCCAGGATTTAGGGCTGGGGTTCCTCAGAGGGTCCCGGTGCATCCTGAGGCCCAGTGGAGACTTGAGTGTGAGGTGAGGTCTCACCTGGCACTGGTCGCAGTGCTCACCCATGTTCTCCTCATCACAGTGACAGCTCTCACATTCAGTGCATCGCTGGGGACCGGGAGAGCCTGGTTAGATGGAAACTCTAACGCCACTTGGGAGATACCCGCCCCTCGTCCACCCCTGCACCCTGGACGCTTGCCCAGACTCTCTTTATCTCTAACACTGAGCTCTGTATCTGCCCCACAAACCGGCCTCTCTCCCCTCCCCTGCCCCTGGTTTCCTTCCTTCCTTCCTTCCTTTCCCTTTTTTCCTTTTTTTTTTTTCTTTTTTTTTTTTTGAGACGGAGTCTCTCTCTGTCGCCCAGGCTGGAGTGCAGTGGCTCGACCTCGGCTCACTGCAACCTCCGTCTCCCGGGTTCAAGCGATTCTCCTGCCTCGGCCTCCTGAGTAGCTGAGATTACAGGTGCGTGCCACCACGCCCGGCTAATTTTTTGTATTTTTTAGTAGAGATGGGGTTTCACCGTGTTAGCCAGGATGGTCACGATCTCCTGACCTCGTGTTCCACCCACCCTGGCCTCCTAAAGTGCTGGGATTACAGGCGTGAGCCACCACACCCAGCCCTGCCCCTGGTTTTCTATCTCAGGGCGACCCCATGTCTCCCTGTCAGGGTGGGCTCAGGTGCTCTCTCCACCCCCTCTTTCCCTATTCTCCCCCTAGCCTATCAGCCCCTGTGCCGTCCCTCCTTCCCCCGACTCTCTTTGCCACAGACCCCTGTCTCTGTCCCCACACCCCAAGATGCAGCTTGGGTCTTGTCCTCTCCTTCCTGGACCACTGCCCCAGCCTCCCAGCCTCCCAGCCTTCAGTCTGTCCTCACCTCACTTGCCTGCAGAAGGATCTCTTTTCATTCAGAACTGACCCTGGCCTGCCGTTGCTCTGAGCCCTCCCACAGCACCACCCTAGGGCCCCTGGGACAGATTCTGGGGAAACCTTGGTGGGTGGATCTGGGCTGGGGACATACATTGCAGAAGGAGCAGTAGCCACACAGGGACCCTGGCTGGTAGTTCCCATACTCCTGAGCGTCCTGTGGACCTGCGGGGACAGGAGGGCAGCAGTGACCCAGGCTGACTCGGTTCCTTCCCACCCACACCAGCCCAGGCCACTTACCTGTGTCCTCACCGCTTTCCTCCTCACTGGAGGTACCTCCAGCCTCCTCTCTCCCGTCCAGTGGGTTGGGGATGATGGTGAAGCGGGGCTCATCTTCCTCCAGCCCCTCCTCCTCGCTGTGGTCTCGGCTCAGTGGGGCCCCAGCCTCAGCCCTCTCTTCCCTCCTCTCCTCGTCTTCTTCCTCCTCCTCCTCCTTGTCTTCCTCTTCTTCCTCCTCCTGGTTCAGGCTGAGGCCATGACCTTCCTCCTCATCCTCCTCATCTTCCTGGTCCCGGCTGCCATGATGGGTGCCTTTCTCTCCCTGCTCTGAACTTTCATCATCTTCCTCATGGGAGCCAGGGTCCTCTTCCTTCTTTTCCTCCTCAGAATCATCCTTCCTCAAATGGCTTCTATCCTTGACCGCTGTGTGTCCTGGGGGGTGATGGCTCATCTCTTTGATGGACCCTCTTTGACCATGGCCAGTTTCTTCATGTTGGTGGCTTTGCCTGTGGCTGGGGGCCTGGTGGCCAAGCTCAGCAGAGACCTCCTCATCTTCCTCCCTGGGGACTCTGTGGTGGTGATGGTGAGGGACTTCTGTTTTACACTCATCTTGGAAGTCCTCTTCATCACTCTTGTGGCCTCGAGGTTGGTGGCTTGCAACATGGTGGCTGAACTGGACTGTGATCTCCTCTTCTTCCTCTTCCTCATCTACAAGGCCATGGTGGACATGTTGGAGACCCTGGTGCCAACGTTCAGTGGACACATCCTCATCTTCTTCCTCGTCTCTGTGGCCTTGGTGCCTGTGGTCAGGGACATGATGGTGGTGTTCGCCTGAGACAGCCTCATCCTCTTCCTTTCTGTGGTCTTGGTGCCTGTGGGCCTGGTGTCCATACTCAGTGGAGACATCATCATCATCATCACCATCTTCTTCTTCTTTGTGGCCCCGGTGCCTGTGGCTGGGGCTGTGATGGTGGTGTTCATCTGAGACATCCTCATCCTCTTCACTCCCGTGGCCTCCGTGCCTGTGGGCCTGGTGTCCATACTCAGTGGACACATCATCATCATCGTCATCTTCTTCATGGCTTCGGTGCCTGTGGCTGGGGTCACGATGATGGTGTCCATCTGAGACGTCTTCATCCTCTTCACTCCCATTGCCTTGGTGCCTGTGAGCCTGGTGTCTATACTCAGTGGAGACATCATCATCATCATCATCATCATCATCACCATCTTCTTCGTGGCCTTGGTGCCTGTGGCTGGGGCCATGATGGTGGTGTTCATCTGAGACATCCTCATCCTCTTCACTCCCGTGGCCTCGGTGCCTGTGGGCCTGGTGTCCATACTCAGTGGAGACATCATCATCATCATCATCATTGTCATCTTCTTCGTGGCCTCGGTGCCTGTGGGCCTGGTGTCCATACTCAGTGGAGACCTCCTCTTCCTCCTCCTCCTCCTCCTCCTCCTCTTCTCCTTCATCATCTTCCCCATCATGGCCTCGGTGTCCATGCCTGAGGATGTGATGGTGATGCTCACTGGACACAACTTCATCCTCATCCTCATCTTGATGGCTGTGGCTCCTGTGGCTGGGGAGGTGGTGCCTGTGCTCAGCTGAGTCTTCCGTGTCTTCACTCCCATGGCCTCTGTGCCCACGGGCCTGCCCACCATGCTCTGCAAAGACCTCCTCACCTGAGACATCCTCATCTCCGACTTTGTGGTCTTGGGACCTGTGGCCTGGGAGTAGGTGCCCATATTCCTTGGAGACATCTTCATCCTCCTTTTCACGGTCTGGGTGGCTCCAGAAATGATGCCCATTCTCTGTGGAAACATCCTCGTTCTCATCTGGATGGTCTCTAGGGCTGTGGAGGTGGTGGCCAAGCTCTTCTGATGCCTCCTCGGAGAGCCCGGCAACTCTGGTGTTGTTGTTCCAGCTGCTGAAGCCCAGCCCATCCCCTCTCAGCTGCTGGGTCATGGCCGGGGGGAGGAGCAGGCTGGCCACCCCAGCCCAGAGGACAGAAGTGTGCAGCCATGGCCTATGGTGGCCCATGGGGACGGACAGGCAGCACTGGCTCCAGCTGCCTCTGCGGCGACGTGGACAAATGTTGGGGTCTTTGTCCCTTTGGGGTTGGTCTCTTTTTTTCTCTGTGTCTCTCCTTTGTCCTTTCGGTCTCTGTCCACCTTCCTCTGGTCCTTGCTGCCTGGCTCTGGACACCCTTCTGAGGCTGTCTCCGGAGCCCCCTGACCCCCCTCTGGGGCCCTCCCTCCCCATTCCCCAGCCAATAGGGTCTTTCCCCTCCCCTCTCTCCAGCTAAATTTACTCTCAGCCCTGAGTTATTCTGGGTCAGTCCCTGCCTGCCTGCCTCCTGCTCCTCCTCCTCCCAGCTGGGGAGGGGACCAGTGAGGGGTCTCTCCCTGGCCAGGAGATGGGGGCCAAGGGACTTGACTTTGACCTACCAACAAGCTCATGTTTGGCAGCTGCAAAGACAAAGGCTAGACTTTTAGCAGGTTTTTGGGGGAGCCTGGGGCACCTGGGGGAGGCACAAGAGACTTATCAGAGGGGAGAGACCCCTGGGACGGAAGGACTGGAGGTTCGATTGCGGGCTGTTTCCAGCCAGAATGACACGCGTTGGTGAGAGAGTGATGTCAGTATTGAGGCCCTGGAAAGGGGGAAAGGAACATGGCCCCCAACACACGTGCCCATGACCTCCTGTCCCTGGAACTCAGATCTGGGGGCAGGGACTGGGCTAGGCCAGGGCTATAAATACAGCTGGGAGGGGTAGGGGGACTCAGGTTACGGAGGCCGCAGCTGTCCCTGTCACAGAGGGCTGGCAGGAGACAAGTGGCCTTGCCCGTCTCTGTGTGTCAGTATCTCCTACTCCTCACCCGTCATGAGTGCCCCCACTAGGGTCTCCCTTCCTGTTCACGGGTCCTCCTCTCTCCTCGATTCTGTCATCTGCTCTCTCAGGGTGCCTGTCCCTCCTCCACGGGATTGCCTCTCCCTCTCACTCTGGGCTTCTGTCTCACTCTCATCTTAGTGTCTGTCCTCCACCCAAGTCTGTGTCCCTTTCTCTCCCCTGTTCCCTCTCCCCTAAATCTCTGGCCCCTCCTTTCTGAGTTCCTGCCCTTCGCCCAGTTCTTTGGTTTTTGCATCCCCCACTGCCCTTTGCCTCAGTCAAGGTGTCTCCTTCCCATCGCTAGCATCCACCTCTCTGGGTCTCTGTCCCCACTCTGTCTCTGAGTCTCTGTCCCCCTCTCTCTCAGAGTCTCTGTCCCCCTCTATCTGGGTCTCTGTCCCCCTCTCTCTGGGTCTCTGTCCCCCTCTCTCTGGGTCTCTGTCCCTCTCTCTCTGGGTCTCTGTCCCCCTCTCTCTCTGGGTCTCTGTCCCCCTCTCTCTGGGTCTCTGTCCCCCTCTCTCTCTGGGTCTCTGTCCCCCTCTCTCTCTGGGTCTCTGTCCCCCTCTCTCTCTGGGTCTCTGTCCCCCTCTCTCTCTGGGTCTCTGTCCCCCTCTCTCTCTGGGTCTCTGTCCCCCTCTCTCTGGGTCTCTGTCCCCCTCTCTCTCTGGGTCTCTGTCCCCCTCTCTCTCTGGGTCTCTGTCCCCCTCTCTCTCTGGGTCTCTGTCCCCCTCTCTCTCTGGGTCTCTGTCCCCCTCTCTCTCTGGGTCTCTGTCCCCCTCTCTCTCTGGGTCTCTGTCCCCCTCTCTCTCTGGGTCTCTGTCCCCCTCTCTCTCTGGGTCTCTGTCCTCCTCTCTCTCTGGGTCTCTGTCCCCCTCTCTCTCTGGGTCTCTGTCCCCCTCTCCGTGGGTCTCTGTCCCCCTCTCTCTCTGGGTCTCTGTCCCCCTCTCTCTCTGGGTCTCTGTCCCTCTCTCTCTGGGTCTCTGTCCCCCTCTCTCTGTGGGTCTCTGTCCCCCTCTCTCTGGGTCTCTGTCCCTCTCTCTCTCTGGGTCTCTGTCCCTCTCTCTCTGGGTCTCTGTCCCCCTCTCTCTGTGGGTCTCTGTCCCCCTCTCTCTGGGTCTCTGTCCCTCTCTCTCTCTGGGTCTCTGTCCCTCTCTCTCTGGGTCTCTGTTCCCCTCTCTCTCTGGGTCTCTGTCCCCCTCTCTCTGTGGGTTTCTGTCCACCCCCTCCCCCCCGCCCCATCTATCCCTGGGTCCCTGCTACCCCACCTTCTGATTCTCTGTCCCCTAAGTCTTTATCTCCCCCTCTTTGGGTTAAATTGTCCCCTCCCTGTCTGGCATCCTCCTTTCTGAGTCTCTGTTCCCTCTCCGCCACTGGCCCCCAACTCCTTCTGTTCCCGTCTCGCTCTTGCCCTCGGAGTCTCCCCTATGTGTCTCTCGCCCCCCGGCCCGGGCCTCTGCACCCCCCACGTCGCTGTCCCTCTGTCCCCTTATCGAGGCCTGGGACCCGCCCTCTCCCCGCCTCCCGCTTTGGCGTCTCCAAAACTCCCCGCCCCCCAGACCTCGCCCCGCCCCAGGCTAGGCTGGAAAGTGGAGGATCCGGTTTGCTCTGGGCGGGTCTGGAAGCAGAGCCGGCGGAGGGAGCGCTGGGGCCCTGGGCTGCAAGAGGTTGCGGCGGCCGCGGCAGCATGGTGGTGCCGGAGAAGGAGCAGGTGAGCGCCGGACCCGGGTCTGCGGGAGCGCGGAGCTGGGGACCTCGCCTCCAGGCTCCCAGAGAGGAGGGCGCTGGACACCCAGATTCCTGGGTCAGACGGAGGAGGGGGATGGGAGGGTCCGGGTTCCAGGGTCCCGGGCATGGGGGTCGAGACTCCTGAGTCTGGAGCGGGAGGGGGCTGGGGGCCCGGACTGCTGTGTCCGTGGGGAGCGCACGGGGTGGGTGGCCCTGTGTCCCATGGGACAGAACTGGGTGCCCCCTCACCCCACTTCCACCCCTACACTTGTTCCTGTCCCCAGAGCTGGATCCCCAAGATATTCAAGAAGAAGACCTGCACGACGTTCATAGTTGACTCCACAGATCCGGGGTGAGGAGTTCGCCCCTGGACTGACCCCAGAGGGTCCGCAGCCCGCTGACCCCGCCCGCGGATGGCCACGCCCCAACCATGCTCCTTCCCCATTCCCGGACTCGGGGACCTTCCCAAGGGCGTTCCCTGCCGACGCTCTCCCTCTAGGAGCGTTTGGGTCTGTGTAGACACCCCTCATTCCCCATTCGCCATTCTCCCGCTCAGGGTCAGTGTAGACGCTCCAGGGCTCGGGTCTGCTTCTTTCCTCCCCTATGTCTCTTCTGTGTGCTTCTGTCTCTTCGTGTCACTTTCTGTGTCTCTGTCTTTCCCTTTTGGGTATTTCTGTTTCATTCATTAATTTATTCGTTCATTAATTCATCCATCCATGCAAGAAACCCTCACTCAGCGCTCCCAAGGTCCCTTTAGCCTAATTCAACCGCCCTGCCAGGGTTCAAATTTCCCTTGGGACACGTGCTGTGTGGCTTCGGGCAAATCATTTCACCTCTCTGGGTCCCATTTCTCATCTGGACATCAAAAGAGGCTTGATCTCCTGGGGTTATTATGAGAATTAAACAAGTTAATGCTTGTGATATTCCTGGCACAGCGCTCAGCACAGAACGCTGGGAAATATCTGCAGCTCCCACTGGGAGGTGGCAATTATTACCGCGGGCGGGCCCTGTCTTGGTGGCCGGGGACACCAATTGAACTAGATAGGGGGTGTGGGTCCGCGAGGAGCTCCCGCCCTTCAGTGATGGCCTCTCAAGGGGATCCAGGCTTTCTAGTTTTTTTTGTTTTTGTTTTTGTTTTGAGACGGTGTCTCGCTCTGTCCCCCAGGCTGGAGTGCAGTGGCGCATCTGGGCTCACAGCAAGCTCCGTCTCCCGGGTTCACGCCATTCTCCTGCCTCAGCCTCCCGAGTAGCTGGGACTACAGGCGCCCGCCACCATGCCCGGCTAATTTTTTGTATTTTAGTAGAGACGGGGTTTCACCGTGTTAGCCAGGATGATCTCGATCTCCTGACCTTGTGATCCGCCCGCCTCGGCCTCTCAAAGTGCTGGGATTACAGGCATTAGCCATCGCGCCCGGCCAATTTTTTGTGTTTTTTTTAGTAGAGACGGGGTTGCACCGTGTTAGCCAGATGGTCTCCATCTCCTGACCTTGTGATCCGCCCGCCTCAGACTCCCGAAGCGCTGGGATTACAGGTGTGAGCCACCGCACCTGGCCCAGGCTTTCTAGCTTTTTTTTTTTTTTTTTTGAGACAGAGTCTGGCTCTGTCGCCCAGGCTGGAGGGTAGTGTCGCGATCTCGGCTCACTGCGACATCCACCTCCTGGGTTCAAGCAGTTCTCATGCCTCAGCCTCCCTAGTAGCTGGGATTACAGGTGCCTACCACGACGCCCAGCTAATTTTTTGTATTTTAGTAGAGACGGGGTTTCACCCTGTTGCCCAGGTTGGTCTTGAACTCTTGACCTCAGGCAATCCACCTGCCTTGGCTTCCCAAAGTACTGGGATTACAGGTGTGAGCCACCGTGCCCAGCCCTCTAGTTGTTTTTCAAGACAGTTTTTGGGGTACGGAAAGTATCCACATTCCTGCTTCAGTGTGTATTTTGTTATGACTATATATTAGTGCAGTATGGCTTGTAAGTGATGGATAAATAAACAGATATGCACTTGTTGGATGTGAGTGCTCAAAACCTTTTTACTGATAGGTCAGCGTGGTCAAGACAATTTAGGAAACTCTGGTCTGGCCTGAGGAGGAAGAAACGCAGAGGATAATGATAGTAAGGCAAGGGGTTGCAGCTCCAAAGGACGAGCCACTGGGCTCTGTGGGAGCTGGGAGGAGGTGTCTGCTTAAGACTGGGAGGGGACACAGAGTGTCACTAATGGTTTCTGGAGGAGGAAGAGTGGCTAGTGAGGTGACATTTGAAAGTGAGCTGGAGAGAGGCCCATGGAAAGCGGTTTGGGGCCGGGCATGGTGGCTCATGCCTGTCATCCCAACAATTTGGGAGGCCGAGGTGGGTGGATCACCTAAGTCAGGAGTTCGAGACCAGCTTGGCTAACATGGTGCAACCCCGTCTCTACTAAAAATACAAAAATTAACTGGGCGTGTTGGCACATGCCCGTAATCCCAGCTACTCAGGAGGCAGGAGAATCGCTTAAACCTGAGAGACGGAGGCTACTATGAGCGGAGATCACGTCACTGCACTCCAGCCTAGGTGACAGAGCAAGACTCCATCTCAAAAAAAAAAAAAAAAGAAAGAAAGAAAGAAAGTGATTTGAACAGCATGTGCAAAGTCCTCGCTAAGGACCATGTGGTTCGGCTTGAATATGAATCAAAGTTCAGGGTGCAGGGAGCACTGTCATGAGAGAAGAGGCTGCAGAGGAGGGAAGGGCCAGAGCTTGCAGAGTGTCAGAGGCCACCCTAAGGGGCTGGGACCTTGTCCTGGGGAGCTGGGGCATCACCACAGCAGTGGGGTTGGCTCTGGGTGTGGAAAAACCTTCTGGGGCTGGGAGAGGATGAACAGGAGCTCAGGAGGAGGCTGGATAGAGTGTCTGAGCGGGAGGGGTAGTGGCCTGAGCCAGGTCAGGGTTTTTGGGACACAGAGAGGAGGGGATGGGGCAAAGACTCAGGGGGCAGGAAGGCAGAGCTTGGGGATTGATGAGGGTGATGAGGGAGAGAGGGGGTGTCGCCATCGGTGGATGGCTCCCGGACATATGGTCTGCTGACTGGGACACAGTGGGGCTGTCCCTGAGATGGAGAGCTCAGGAGGGCGAGCAGGTTTGGGAAATGTTACTGAGTGCGATGTGGGACTCTGTGCATATGAGCGGCCTAGGGGGACTGAGGGGTATGTGGGGACTGAGATTGGGAAAGGTCTGGACTGATGTCCAGGATCTGAGAGGTCCGAGTTGTAGCTGGTAATTGAAACTGGAAGTAGGTAAGACGTCACAGGGAAAACAACGTGTAAAGTCAGGGGAGTTGCAAACTGGCAATTCTATAGCCAATTGTGTGCGTGTGTGTGTGTGTGTGTATGTTTAGAAGAGCATTTAAAAATATCTGTCTTCTGTCTCTCTCTTTTTTTTTTTCTGAGACAGGGTCTTGCTCTGTTGTCCAGGCTGGAGTGGCACGATCACGGTTCAGTGCAGCCTTGACCTGTTGAGCTCAAGCGATCCTCCCACATGAGCCTCTGGAGTAGCTGGGACCACAGGCATGCACCACCATGCCTGGCTAATTTTACAATTTTTTGTAGAAACCGGGTCTCCCTTTGATACCAGACCAGGCTGGTATCCAACTCCTGGACTCAAGTGATCCTCCCACCTCACTCCGCCTGCAAAAGTGCTGGAATTACAGGCGAGAGCCACCATACCCGGCTACCTCTTTTTTTTTTTTGAGATGGAGTCTCGCTGTATCGCCCAGGCTGGAGTGCAGTGGTGCGATCTCCGCTCACTTCAACCTCTGCCTCCTGGGTTCAAGCAATTCTCCTGCCTCAGCCTCCCGAGTAGCTGGGATTACAGGCACCCACCATCACGCCTGGCTAATTTTTGTAGTTTTAGTAGAGACAAGGTTTCACCATGTTGGCCAGGCTGATCTCAAACTCCAGACCTCAAGTGGTCTGCCCACCTGGGCCTCCCAACGTGCTGGGATTACAGGCATGAGCCACCGTGCCTGGCCCTGGCTACTTCTTTCTGTTGAGTTACTTGCCTGGCCTCTGCACACACTGAGTTTGAGAATCATGTAGGGAAGGCTTGCACTGGGAACGCCTACACTCAAGGGAGGTGAAAAGCAAGAGAAAGCCACAAACAAGGCAGGCACGAAGCAGCCGGGGCGGGGAGGAAGGCCAGAGGGGCAGGCGTATCCGGCCAAGGAGAGGTTTTCCAGAATGAGAGCCTTTCAGCTGTGGCCAGGGCCACTTGTGATACAGTCAGATGAAACCTGAATAAGGGTCGTTGTATATGGAGCCAGGCAGGTAATTGATGATTTTTATCAAGAACAATTTCAGGCCAGGCGCAGAGGCTCACGGCTGTAATCCCAGCACTTTGAGAGGCCAAGGTGGGCTGATCACTCGAGGTCAGGAGTTCGAGACCAGCCTGGCCAACGTGGTAAAACCCCATCTGCACTAAAAATACAAAAACTAGCCAGGTACTGTGGCACATGCCTGTAATCCCAGCTACTCAGGAGGCTGAGGCACGAGAATCCTTTGAGCCCAGGTGGCAGAGGTTGCATTGAACCCAGATCATGCCACTGCATTCTAGCTTGGGAGATAGAGCAAGACTCCGTCTCAAAAAAAAAAAAAAAAGAACAATTCGTTTCAGTTTGTGTGGCTCCACCAAGGAAATAGGGCAGGAGGCAAGCTGTGCAGAAGGAATAGCTCCTAGCACTGAACGTCAGAATTTTCCATGATTTTGGAAACATTCTATATCCACATCCAATACAGCAGTCCTGGCCACAGGGGGCTACTGGGCACTTGGAATATGGCCATTGTACCTGAGGAACTGATTTTTTTTTTTTGACGGAGTCTCGCTCTGTCGCCCAGGCTGGAGGGCAGTGGCGCGATCTTGGCTCACTGCAACCTCTGCCTCCTGGGTTCATGCCATTCTTCTGCCTCAGCCTCCCGAGTAGCTGGGACTACAGGCACCCGCCACCACGCCGAGCTGATTTTTGTATTTTTAGTAGAAACAGGGTTTCACCATGTTGGCCAGGCTGGTCTCAAACTCCTGACCTCAGGTGATCCGCCCGCCTTGGCCTCCCAAAGTGCTGGGATTACAGGCATGAACCACTGCACCTGGCCTGAATTTTTAATTTGATTTAATTTTAACTTATTAGAACAGAAAGAGCTTCGTGGCTACAAAGAACCCCATGCAGCTATCACATTGGACAGTACAGGCTCCGGACTATTCCTTGAAGACCTTTTATTTTATTATTATTATTATTTTTTGAGGCAGAGTCTTACTCTGTTGCCCAGGCTGGAGTGCAGTGGCACAATCTCTGCTCACCACAACCTCCACCTCCCAGGTTCAAGTGATTCTCCTGCCTCAGCCTCCTGAGTAGCTGGGACTGCAGGAGCATACCACCATGCCCGGCTAATTTTTGTATTTTTAGTAGAGATGAAGTTTCACTATGTTGGCCAGGCTGGTCTCGAACTCCTGACCTCGCAATTTGCCCGCCTTGGCCTCCCAAAGTGCTGGGATTACAGGTGCGAGCCACCACGCCCGGCCTTATTTCTTATTTTCAGTGACATGATCTTGCTCTGTTGCCCAGCCTGGACTGCAGTGGTGCTCGGCCTCATTTCTTATTTTTAGTGACATGGTCTTGCTCTGTCGCCCAGCCTGGACTGCAGTGGTGTGATCATGTCTTATTACAGCCTTGAACTCCTGAGCTCAAGTGATCCTCTGCTACGGCCTCCTGAGTAGCTGGAACCACAGGTGTGCACCACCACACCTGGCTAATTTAAAAAAATGTTTTTGTAGGGATGGGGTCTCGCTCTATTGCCCAGGCTGTTCTCAAACTCCTGGGCTCAAGCAGTCCTTCTGCCTTGACCTCCCAAAGTGCTGGGATTGTGCCCAGCTGTCCTTGAAGTTTTGCTCAGAAGAGCAAACTTCCTGGGAAGTAGCTGCAGGTGTTGGAAGTAGCTGCAGGGGAACTAGGGGATTCAAGGATGGAGCTGAAATGGGTGAACGGACAAAGTCGGTAAACTGAGGCATGCCAGGGCCCTGGAGGTAGACTCAGGAAGAAAGAAGACACTTTATTGTAGTTCTCACTGTGCCAGGACCTGGCCTAAGTGTGTTTGGTTCATCCCATGTGTGGATCAGTTAGCTGTTCTTTTAGCGTCTTTACGGCTTTTGCCAAATCCTTGTAGCACCTCTGCTATCCCTTCTGTAAAATTGCTCTTAAATCTGCTCACTAGGTTTGTGTAAATACGGGTCTCCCCTGATATCTGAACTCCTGGAATCTGGAACAAAAGAATTTGGATACATTTTTCTCCTTCTTTCTTCCTTTCTATTTTCTTTTCTTTTTTTTTCTTTCTTTCTTTCTCTCTCTCTCTTTCTTTCTGTCTTTCTTTCTTTCTCTCTTTCTCTTTCTCTCTCTCTCTTTCCCTCTTTCCCTCCCTCCCTCCCTTCCTTCCTTCCTTTCCTTCCTCCGTCTCTGTCTCTCTCCCTCCCTCCCTCCTTTCTTTCCTTAGTTTTTTTTTGTTTGTTTGTTTGTTTTTGAGATGGAGTTTCGCTCTTGTCGCCCAGGCTGGAGTGCAATGGTGTGATGTCTCACTGCAACTTCCGCCTCCTGGGTTCAACCGATTCTCCTGCCTCAGCCTTCTGAGTAGCTGGGATTACAGGCACCCACCACCATGACCAGCTAATTTTTGTATTTTTTTTTAGTAGAGACAGTGTTTCACCATGTTGGCCAGTCTGGTCTCGAACTCTTGACCTCAGGTGATCCACCCGCCTCAGCCTCCCAAAGTGCTGAGATTATAGGCATGAGCCACTGTGCCCGGCCTCTTTCTTGCTTGCTTGCTTGCTTTTCTTTCCTTCTTTTCTTTTTTTTTTGAACAGGGTCTCACTCTGTTGCCCAGGTTGGAGTGCAGTGGCGTGGTCACAGCTCTCTGCATCACTGCAGCCTTGATCTCCCAGGCTGAAGTGATCCTCCTGCCTCAGCCTCCTAAGCACATGCTGTCACACCTGGCTAATTTTTTTTTTTTTTGTTAAGAGACAGGTTCTGACTATATTGCACAGCTGGTCTCGAACTCCTGGGTTCAGGTGATCCTCTGGCCCCAGCCTCCCAAAGTGCTAGGATTACAGGCATGAGCCATCGCACCCGACCCTACATTTTCAAATGAATTTCTCATTCTCCAAACCCGTTACTTACTCAGGTGCCAATCACCTTTAGATAGCAAGAGAGACTTGTGCATTTTTTTTAGGTGGGGGAAAGTTTTATATGTGGAAACTTTCCAAAGGGAAACCTGTTCCGTTTGGCACAGAGAGGAAGAAACAAGCCACACATAAGCCAAATACAATGAAAAGCAAACAAAGGTGTTTCCCTACTCGCTAAATGGCTGTTGCCAGCTCCATTTTTTGAGCCCAAGGCCTGCTTTTCTCGTTCAAAAGAGTAGCAAAGGGTTAGGCATTCAAAAATATTCTAGCACCCGGCTGAGCCTCTCTCCTTGACAGTCATCAGGAGAACTGAAAAAGGAATGACTTTCTCACTGCGTTATTCAAGGTTATTTTAAGCTCCGTGTGAAGTTCGTGTCGCGTTGCCTCTGGCTGGGACTGGTATGCGAGCCTCATTTCAGGAAACACTGCGTTCTTTCCCTGGCTCCTCATAGCTCCGTGGAGTAGGCTGCGCTATTATTGTCTTTTCATTAGAGGAGGAAATTTAGGCTCAGAGAGGTGAAGCCGCTCGCCCAAAGTCACACAGCCGCGTCAGCCCCTAGCACGCGGGCTCTCCCTGAGTTACCCTCTGGATGTTCTTTCTCGTGTTGAACATGATGTGTTTGGATGGGGGCACAGCGAGGATACCCCCAGTGGCCCTCTGCCTTTCCACTTGAGGCTCCTCAGATGACAGTGACCTGCTTCTTCCTGCTCAGGCTTTCTGGACTCACTGGCTTCCTTCCCGTGGGGAAGGGGGACTGTCCTCGGCTCCAGTCTCTCCCTGAGGTGGTCAGAGCCAGGGCCAGGGGCAACGTGGACTCTGACTGCCTCTGCGGGTGCGGACTCAGTGTCGACAGCCCCTTCTACAGGAGCATGAACACGCCGACAGGATGCTGGGGTCGGGGGGCAGCCCTGGGTTCACACTCCGCCCTCGCATCCCCAGAGGGACCTTGTGCCAGTGTGGGCGCCCCCGGACCGCCCACCCTGCAGTGGCCATGGAGGATGCCTTCGGGGCAGCCGTGGTGACCGTGTGGGACAGCGATACACACACCACGGAGAAGCCCACCGATGCCTACGGAGAGCTGGACTTCATGGGGGCCGGCCGCAAGCACAGCAATGTGAGGCAGGCCTGTGTGGGCAGGGCCCGGGCACCAGGGGGCTGCATGCTTGGGGCTCCAGAGTGGAGCCGGGACGCCCGCGCTGAACTCTGGCCCCCTCTGCCCATCCTTGTCTTGGCTCTCTGTGTCCCCTCCGCCCCACCTATCTTCTCTCTGAGGAGGTGCCGTTCTCTCTGCGTCTCTTTGTCTCTGTCTCCCTCTGTCTCCGTGTCCCTCTCTCTGGGTCTCTGTCCCCCCTCTCTCTGGGTCTCTGTCCCCGTCTCTCTGGGTCTCTGTCCCCGTCTCTCTGGGTCTCTGTCTCCCTCTCTCTCTGGGTCTCTGTCCCCGTCTCTCTGGGTCTCTGTCCCCCTCTCTCTCTGGGTCTCTGTCCCCGTCTCTCTGGGTCTCTGTCTCCCTCTCTCTCTGGGTCTCTGTCCCCGTCTCTCTGGGTCTCTGTCTCCCTCACTCTCTGGGTCTCTGTCCCCCTCTCTCTCTGGGTCTCTGTCCCCGTCTCTCTGGGTCTCTGTCCCCGTCTCTCTGGGTCTCTGTCTCCCTCTCTCTCTGGGTCTCTGTCCCCGTCTCTCTGGGTCTCTGTCTCCCTCTCTCTCTGGGTCTCTGTCTCCCTCTCTCTCTGGGTCTCTGTCTCCCTCTCTCTCTGGGTCTCTGTCTCTTTCTCTGTGTGTCTCTGTCCCCCTCTCTCTGGGTCTCTGTCTCCCTCTCCCTCTGGGTCTCTGTCTCTGTCTCTCTGGGTCTCTGTCCCTGTCTCTCTGGGTCTCTGTCCCTGTCTCTCTGGGTCTCTGTCCCCGTCTCTCCGGGTCTCTGTTTCCCCTTTTCTCTGTGTCTGTGTCCCTATCTCTCTGGGTCTCTGTCTTTCTCTCTCTGGGTCTGTTTCCCTCTCTCTCTGGGTCTCTGTCCCCCCTCTCTCTGGGTCTCTGTCCCCGTCTCTCTGGGTCTCTGTCCCATCTCTCTCTGGGTCTCTGTCCCCGTCTCTCTGGGTCTCTGTCCCCATCTCTCTCTGGGTCTCTGTCCCATCTCTCTGGGTCTCTGTCCCCGTCTCTCTGGGTCTCTGTCCCCGTCTCTCTGGGTCTCTGTCCCCCTCCCTGTGTTCCCCGCTCCCATGTGTCCACAGTTCCTCCGGCTCTCTGACCGAACGGATCCAGCTACAGTTTATAGTCTGGTCACACGCACATGGGGCTTCCGTGCCCCGAACCTGGTGGTGTCAGTGCTGGGGGGATCGGGGGGCCCCGTCCTCCAGACCTGGCTGCAGGACCTGCTGCGTCGTGGGCTGGTGCGGGCTGCCCAGAGCACAGGTGACCGAGGGTGGGTGGGGGCTGTCTCCTGGGCCTCGGCCTGCCTGCCATCTCCCCCACAACTCTGGGTGGCCTCCCCCGCCGCCCAGTCTCTGTGTGTGTGTCTCTGTCTTACTCTTGGTTTCTCTCCCTCTGATTCTGCGTGTTCCTCGGCGTCTGTGTAGGAGCCTGGATTGTCGCCGGGGGTCTGCACACGGGCATCGGCCGGCATGTTGGTGTGGCTGTGCGGGACCATCAGACGGCCAGCACTGGGGGCACCAAGGTGGTGGCCATGGGTGTGGCCCCCTGGGGTGTGGTCCGGAATAGAGACACCCTCACCAACCCCAAGGTGTGACCCAGGGACTTGGAAAAGGGGGCTGGAGGCCTGGACTCCTGGGTCTGAGGAAGGAGGGGCCGGGGGCCCGGACTCCTGGGTCTGAGGGAGGAGAGGCTGGGGTCTGGACTCCTGGGTCTGAGGGAGGAGAGGCTGGAGGCCTGGACTCCTGAAGTCTGAGGGAGGAGAGGCTGGGGTCTGGACTCCTGGGTCTGAGGGAGGAGAGGCTGGAGGCCTGGAGGACTCCTGAAGTCTGGGGGAGGAGAGGCTGGAGGCCTGGACTCCTGGGTCTGAGGGAGGAGAGGCTGTGGTCTGAAGTCCTGGGTCTGAGGGAGGTGGGGCTGGAGGCCCAGACTCCTTGGTCTGAGGGAGGAGGAGGGGCTCGTGTCTGTCCTTCTGGCCCTGATGAGGAGACGCCCTGGTCTGGCCATTTTTCCCCTAGGGCTCGTTCCCTGCGCGGTACCGGTGGCGCGGTGACCCGGAGGACGGGGTCCAGTTTCCCCTAGACTACAACTACTCGGCCTTCTTCCTGGTGGATGACGGCACGCACGGCTGCCTGGGGGGCGAGAACCGCTTTCGCTTGCGCCTGGAGTCCTACATCTCACAGCAGAAGACGGGCGTGGGAGGTGAGTGGCTTCCTGAACCCACAACCCACAACTCGCGACCCCAGCGCTCAGGATCCCAGTAGTCTGGTCTGGTCGAAATTTGGGGAATTATCTATAGTAACGTGTCTTTCCCCATCATTATTCATGTTTTTAAAAACCTCTGTCTGAGAGTGAGGTGGCTCACATCAGTAATCCCAACACTTTGGGAGGCCGAGGGGGGAGGATTGCTTGAGGCTAGGATTTCAAGACCAGCCTGGGTAACAGAGCAAGACCTCGTCTCTACCAAAAATAATAATAATATTAATAATAATAAAGAATAAAAAATAAAAAAAATTAGCCAGGTGTGGTGTCATGTGCCTGTAATCCCAGCTACTTGGGAGGCTAAGGCGAGAGAACTGCTTGAACCCAGGGGTGGAGGTTGCAGTGAGCCGAGATCAAGCCACTGCACTCCAGCCTGGGCGACAAAGCAAGACTTCATCTTAAACAAACAAACAGACTTTATTTTGAAATCTCTCATACATACAGAAAAATGCACGAAGGTGGACAGCTTGATGCATTTTTTTTTTTTTTTTTTTTTTTGAGACGGAGTCTTGCTCTGTTGCCCAGGCTGGAGTGCAGTGGCACGATCTCAGCTCACTACAGCCTCTGCCTCCCGTGTTCAAGCAATTCTCCTGCCTCAGCCTCCCAAGTAGCTGGGATTACAGATGCCCGCCACCACACCAGGCAATTTTTGTATTTTTAGTAGAGACGGGGTTTCACCATGTTGGCCAGGCTGATCTTGAACTCCTGACTTCAGGTGATCTGCCCACCTTGGCTTCCCAAAATGCTGTGATTACAGGCGTGAGCCACCGCACCCGGCCTACACATTTTCATGACCATCGTTTTAGGTTCAAACTTCTCTATCTTGCTTATTCTCCTAATTGCTGCATGATCTTCCTTAGTAAAGATGCACCCTCTGCTTTTTCTCTTTTGAGACTGGGCCTCTCTGTCACCCAGGCTGTGTGCAATGGCACAATCATGGCTCACTGCAGTCTCAACCTCCCCAGGCTCAGGTGATCCTCCCACCTCAGCCTCCCAAGTAACTGGGACAATAGGCACATGCCACCACACTGAGCTAATCTGTGTATTCTTTGTAGAGAGGAGGTCTCCCTATGTTGCCCAGGCCGGTCTTGAACTCCTAGGCTAAAGTGGTCCGTCAACCTTGGCCTCCCAAAGTACTAGGATTACAGATGTGAGCCACCATGCTTGTCCCCATCTGTTATTTAAAAATTTCCCCAATCTAAGGCCAGGTGCGGTGGCTCACGCCTGTAATCCCAGCACGTTGGGAGGCTGAGGCAGGCAGATCACCTGAGGTCAGGGGTTCCAGCCCAGCCTGGCCAACATGGTGAAACCCCATCTCTACTAAAAATACAAACAATTAGCCGGGCATGGTGCTGCCCGTCTGTTATCCCAGCTACTCGGCAGGCTGAGGCAGGAGAATCACTTGAACCTGGGAGGCGGAGGTTGCAGTGAGCCAAGATCATGCCACTGCACTCCAGCCTGGGTGACAGAGCGAGACTTCCTCTTAAAAAAAAAAAAAAAAAAAAAAAAATTCCCCAATCTAATCTTTCATGGGATTACAGTTTAAAAAATAAATAAATAAAAATTTTCCAGTCGATGGATATCTGAGGTTTACTAATGTTTGACACTACAAATGATGCTGAATGTCTTTTTTTTTTGAGATAGGTTCTCACTCTGTCACCCAGGCTGGAGTGCAATAGTGTGATCTTGGCTCACTGCAACCTCTGCCTCCTGGGCTCAAGGGATCCTTCCACCTCAGCCTCTTGAGTAGCTAGAATGACAGGTGCACATCACCACACCACGCCCAGCTAATTTTTTGTATTTTTGGTAGAAGCGGTGTTTTGCCGTGTTACCCAGGCTGGTCTTGAACTCCTGAGCTCAAGCCATCCACCTACCTTGGCCTCCCAAAGTGCTGGGATTACAGGCATAAGCCATCGCACCCAGCAACAAAATGTAAAAAGCGACTTTTATATGGTGTCTATTGCTATAAAAAGTCCTATCGTTTTTATGGGGTTGGATACAGCTTTTGTCTCTTTTATAACCCTTTGGCTGCCTGTCTTAGAAAGGCTCATCCCACTCCAAGACAAATATTCTCCTAAGTCATCTTTTAATATCTCATAGTTTTATATTTAAACCTTTAATCCATCTGGCAATGATTTTTACATATTTTGAGGTCAGGAGTCTGTATTTCTGTTCGTCCAAATGAGAAGCTATGTTTTCTTTATGACCATTTAATAAATAAACCATCCTTTCCTAGCTGAATAGAAATTCTTGGGGTTGTGTATTCAGATCCTTTATCTGTTGAAATCTGTTTTTTGTTTGTTTGTTTGTTGTTTGCATTTCTCTACTTATATATTCCTGGGGCCAAACTATGCTTTGATTACAGCAGTTTAAAGACGTTTTAAGGCCAAGTGCGGTGGCTCACGCCTGTAATCCAGCACTTTGGGAGGCCCAGGCGGGTGGATCACTTGAACTCAGGAATTCAAGACCAGCCTGGCAACATAGTGAAACCCCATCTCTACAAAAAAATTTAAAAAAAATTGCCAGGCGTGGTGGCACACGCCTGTGGTCCCAGCTATTGGGGAGGCTGAGGTGGGAGGATCACTTGAGCTCAGGAAGTTGAGGCTGCAGTGAGCCGAGATGGTATCACTGCACTCCAGTCTGGGTGACAGAGTGAGACCCTGTCTCAAACATAAAAATAAATAAGTAAATAAATAAATAAAGATGTTTTAATATATGTTAGTGAAAGCTCCTTCTCACCATCCTTTCTGAAAAATTTCTTGGCTCTTCTCTGACACTTATTTTTCCATATGAAGTTTAAAATTATTCTGTTCTATTCAAAATAGGGTAAACACCTCCAAACTTCCTCTCAACCCCCCTCTTTCTCCAGGCTGTATTGAATTTGTGTGTTAATTTGTGACAAGTTGACTTACTGTTAGTTTTTCCATTTATTAGACCGGTCCTTAAATAAGATTTGTAAGTTTCCTCATAAATATCCTATACCTTTCTGGACGAATTAATTCCCAGGTATCTCATAATTTTCTTTCTTTCTTTCTTTTTTTTGAGACAGGGTCTCTCTCTATTGCCCAAGCTGGAGTGCAGTGGTGCAATCGCAGCTCACTGCAACCTTTGCCTCCTGGGCTTAAGTGATTCTCCCGCCTCAGCCTCCTGAGTATCTGGGACCACAGGCATGTGGCACAATGCTTGGCTAATTTTTTTTTTTTTTTTTTTTTTTTTTTGAGACGGAGTCTTGCTCTGTCACCAAGGCTGGAGTGCAGTGGCGTGATCTTGGCTCACTGCAACCTCCGCCTCCCGGGTTCAAGCGATTCTCCTGCCTCAGACTCCTGAGTAGTTGAGATTACAGGCACGTGCCATCACGCCTGGCTAATTTTTGTATTTTTAGTAGACGGGGTTTCATTGTGTTAGCCAGGATGGTCTTGATCTCCTGACCTTGTGATCTGCCCGCTTCGGCCTCCCAAAGTGCTGGGATTACAGGTGTGAGCCACCGTGCCCGGCCTAGTGTTTGTATTTTTAGTAGAGATGAGGTTTCACCTTGTTGGCTAGGCTGTTTTCGAACTTCTGACCTCAAGTGATTCGCCAGCCTCAGCCTCCCAAAGTGCTAGGGTTACAGACATGAGCCACTGCACCTGGCTCCGGCTAATTTTTAAAGTTTTTCGTAGAGACAGGGTTTTGCCATGCAGCCCAGGTGGTCTCAAACTCCTGGCCTTAAGTGGTCCACCTGCCTCAGCCTCTCAAAGTGCTGGGATTACGGGCGTGAGCCACTGCGCCCAGCCAGCCAATATCTTATAATTTTATCAAAACATGAACAAGATACATTACTAGGTTTGAGAAAAGTTTTTGATTTTTGTGTATTTTTCTTGTATCAATCCTCTTACCAAATTCTCTTATTGATCTTTATTTTTATTTTTGGTGGAGTTTTCCAATTTTCTGGGAATACAAGTCATGTTTTCTTCAAATAGATACTTTTGTCCCTTCCAGCTTTACAAAAGACAAAAACCAAAAAATCAATTTTCACTTCAGTGATTTCATTTTTTTGCATTATTGAGTTAGCTCAAAACTCTAGGATGAGTACAGTGTTAGTGGTAATGTGGTCTAGTTTCTAATTTATTTATTTATTTTTTTGAGACAGAGTCCCGCTCTGTGCTCAGGCTGGAGTGCAGTGGCGTGATCTCAGCTCATTGCAACTTCTGCCTCCTAGGTTCAAGCGTTTTTCCTGCCTCAGCCTCCTGAGTAGCTGGGACTATAGGCATAAGCCACCACTCCCAGCTAATTTTTGTATTTTTGGCAGAGACGGGGTTTCACCATGTTGGCCAGGCTGGTCTTGAACTCTTGACCTCAGGTGATCCACCCGCGTCAGCCTCCCAAAGTGCTGGGATTACAGGCATGAGCCACCGCACCCGGCCTAGTTTCTAATTTTAATGGGAGTAGAGTTAATATAGTGCTATCTTTATGGTGCAATTGGATTTTGGTAAATACCTATATTGTGGTTAGATAGCCCTTTCTATTCCCATTTCCTTTACTTTCTATTTGAACTTTCACTCCCTCTGGCTCCTGGATGGTTAATCAATGACAGGATTGACTCATACAAGAAACACCTGCCACATTCAGGGACTCCGGAGTCTAGGTCCTCAACCCCCTCCTCCCTGGGGAAGTTAAGCATTACTGTCTTCAAAATCTAGCTCCCTCCTGAAGTGTTCAAAGACATGACAATTCTGGCCGGGCGCGCTGGCTCACAGCTATAATCCCAGCACTTTGGGAGGCCAAGGTGGGAGGATCCCTTGAGTCCAGGAGTTCGAGACCAGCCTGGGCAAGATGGCAAGACCCCCGTCTCTACCAAAAATTAAAAAGTTAGCTGGGCACGGTGGTGTGTGCCTGTGGTCCCAGCTACTTAGAAAGCTGAAGTAGGAGGATCAAGATTACAGTGAGGTGTGATCATGCCCCTGCACTCCAGCCTGGGCGATAGAGTGACACCCTGTTTCAAAAATTAGGCTGGTGCAGCGGCTCATGCCTGTAATCCCAGCACTTTGGGAGGCCAAGCTGGGAGGATTGCTTGAGGCCAGGAGTTCGAGACCACCCTGGCCAACATAGCAAGACCCTCATTTCTAAAATAAATACATAATTAAGTAAAAAAAGAAATGACAATTCCAATGAGCCTCTGAACAGAAGATTAGGACAAGGCTGATGTTTGCCCCAGGGACTCCTGGGAAATGCGGTTTTCTCCTATCTCCAGCAAAGGCTGATGGGAGGTAATCAAGCCCCCTTCTCTTCTTGCCTCAGGGACTGGAATTGACATCCCTGTCCTGCTCCTCCTGATTGATGGTGATGAGAAGATGTTGACGGTATAGGGCCCTGGATGCCTGGGTCTAAGGGGGAAGGAGGGTAGGGGGCCAGGACTCCTGGGTCCTGAGTCTTAGGGAGGGTCTGGGGGTCTGACTCCAGGTAGGGTGAATATCCTGCCTCTCTGACGTGACGAATAGAGAACACCTTTATCCTGTAGCGAATAGAGAATGCCACCCAGGCTCAGCTCCCCTGTCTCCTCGTGGCTGGCTCCGGGGGAGCTGCGGACTGCCTGGCGGAGACCCTGGAAGACACTCTGGCCCCAGGGAGTGGGGTAGCCAGGCAAGGCGAAGCCCGAGATCGAATCAGGCGTTTCTTTCCCAAAGGGGACCTTGAGGTCCTGCAGGCCCAGGTATGACACTGGGGGCCCAACTCTGGATCCTGAGATGGGAGGGAACTGGGGACTTGGGCTCCTGGGTCTGAGGGAGGAGGGGCTGGGGGCCTGGACTTCCAGGTTCCGGGAGTAGAGGGTGCTGGACACCTAGACTATTAGGTCCTGGGGAGGAATGGCCTCCTCCATCCCTTCGGACAGGGCCCAGCAGGAGCTGGGGATGGAGCCGGGCTAGGGATGCAGAACTGGCTATTCCACAGGTGGAGAGGATTATGACCCGGAAGGAGCTCCTGACAGTCTATTCTTCTGAGGATGGGTCTGAGGAATTCGAGACCATAGTTTTGAAGGCCCTTGTGAAGGGTAAAAGTTGTACACTCCAGTCCTCCCCCTCTCTCAGTTCAACCTTGGACACCTTTCCTGGCCTGGGCACTTTATCCACCCTCTCTAATCCAAGGCCCATGCCCCCTTTACCTCTCTTAATATTTTTCCCCTTTGGGGTTTTGCATGGTGCTATTTGGGCAGTTTTCCCGGATGCTTTCATTATGTTCCAGCATCTGCTTTCCTCTGTTGGATCCATCCATCCATTCTTTCATCTTTCCATCCATCCATATGTACAGATCGATCTTTCCATCTCTTTACCTACCATCCTTCCAGTCATCCCTCATTCTTTCATCCATCCATCCTTTCACCTGTCCATCCACGCATCCACTGACAATTCCTGAGAATTCCATCCACTCATTCCTCCATCCATCCATCTTCTCACCTGTCCATCCACGCATCCACTGACAATTCCTGAGAATGCCATCCGCTCATTCCTCCATCCGTCTTCTCACCTGTCCATCCACACATCCACTGACAATTCCATCCACTCATTCCTCCATCCATCCGTCTTCTCACCTGTCCATCCACGCATCCACTGACAATTCCATCCACTCATTCCTCCATCCACCCATCTTTCATCCATTTACCCGTCTACCCGTCCATATTTTCATTCATCCATCCAACTGTTCTTCCATCTATCCATCCACCCACCCATTCTTCCTTCCCTACGTGCTTCCAATATGCGTGAAGCACTCTGGCTAGACAAGAACCAAAGCACTGTCTCCCAGTGAGGAACTCCAGATATTTCACTAGAAATGGCAGCTTGGAGGACGGAATGATGAAAACCAAGGCAGGGGACCATAATCCCCACCTAGAAGAGGCTGGCGTGGGTCTTATTTATTTATTTATTTATTTATTTATTGAGACAGGGTCTTGCTCTGTAGGCCAAGCTGGAGTACAGTGGTGTGATCACGGCTCACTGCAGCCTCAACCTCCCAGGTTCAAGTGATCCTGCCACCCCAGCCTTCCAAGTAGCTGGGAACACACCCGCCCACCACTACACCTGGTAAATTAAAAAAAAAATTTTTTTTTTTTTTTTTGTACAGATGAGGTCTTGCTCTGTTGCCAATGCTGGTCATGAACTCCTGGCCTCAACTGATCCCCCTGCCTCAGTCTCCCAAAGTCCTGGGATTACAGACATGAGCCACCATGCCAGCCTCCTTTATTTAGTCAACAAATACAATCCTAGGCTCCAGAGACTAAGGCCAACCCATTTCCTGCTCTCAAAGACCCCAGATCCCACTAGGGTTGTTTGGATACAACCTTAAGTAAAATTTAAGACAGAAGCACGGGGAAGAATCACTGTCATTAGAAGGAAAACTTCAAGGAAAAGTTTTTGTGTGTGTGTGTGTGTGTGTGTGTGTGTCTGTGTGTGTGTGTGTGTTTTGAGACAGAGTCTTGCTCTGTCACCCAGGCTGGAGTGCATTGGTGCGATCTTGGCTCACTGCAACCTCCATCTCCCGGGTTCAAGCAATTCTCCTGCCTCACCCTCCTGAGTAGCCGGGATTACAGGCGCCCACCACCACACCCAGCTGATTTTTGTATTTTTAGTAGAGACGGGGTTTCACCATGTTGGTCAGGCTGGCCTGGAACTCTTGACCTCATGATCCACCCACCTCGGCCTCCCAAAGTGCTGGGATTACAGGTGTGAGCCACTGCACCTGGCCAGAGAAGTTGGCATTTAAACTGGACCTTGGCCAGGCATGGTGGCTCACATGTGTAATTCCAGCACTTTGGGAGGCTGAGGAGGGAAGACCACTTGAGCCCAGGAGTTTGAGACCAGCCTGGGCAGCATGGTGAAATGCCACCTCTATGAAAAATAGAAATAATAAGTTGGGGATGGAGGCGCACACCTGTAATCCCAGCTACTTTGGTGGCTGAGGCAGGGGAATTGCTCGAACCCAGGAGGCGGAGATTGTGCCACTGCACTCCAGCCTGGGTGATATGGCAAGACTCTGTCTCAAAAAAAAAAAAAACCTAAATAAATAAATCAAATAAACTGGACCTTGATAAGTCAGCAGAATTTGGATTTAGTAAGCTAACTAAATGGGATAGATAAGTATTCAGGAAGATTCCCAGGGCTCTGTGGGGATGTGAGTGGGGAGGGTCATTTTTGGTGTCAGAAGAACTTTTTTCTTTTTTTTTTGAGATAAGGCCTCGCCCTGTTGCTCAGGCTGGAGTGCAGTGGTGTGATCTTGGCCCACTACAGTCTTGACCTCCTGGGCTCAAGAGATCCTCTCACCTCAGCCCCACAAGTAGCTGGGACCACAGGCATGTGCCATCATGCCTTGCTTTTTTTTTTTTGAGACGGAGTTTCGCTCTTGTTGCCCAGGCTGGAGTGCAATAGTGCCATCTCAGCTCACTGCAAACTCCACCTCCCGGGCTCAAGCGATTCTCCTGCCTCAGCCTCCCGAGTAGCTGGGATTACAGGCATGTGCCACCACACCTGGCTAATTTTGTAGTTTTAGTAGAGATGAGGTTTCTCCATATTGGTCAGGCTGGTCTCGAACTCCCGACCTCGGGTGATCTGCCCGCCTCGGCCTCCCAAAGTGCTGGGATTACAGGCATGAGCCACTGTGCCCGGCCTTTTTTGTATTTTTAGTAGAGATGGGGTTTCACTATGTTGCCCAGGCTGGTCTCGAACTCCTGGGCTAAAGCTATCTGCCCAGCTCGGCCTCCCAACGTGCTGGGATTACAGGCGTGAGCCATTGTGCTTAGCCCAGAAGAATTTTATGGGGGAAACACACACTTAGATAAAAACTCCCCAGATACATGGTGGCAATATATAGAGCATTCTGCCTCAGCTCCCCACCCATGTTTATGGTGTGGTATATATTTTAATTATTTTTCTTATTTTAATTCTTTCTTTTTTTTTTTTTTTGAGACGGAGTCTCACTCTGTCGCCCAGGCTGGAGTGCAGAGGCGCGATCTTGGCTCGCTGAAAGCTCTGCCTCCCGGGCTCACGCCATTCTCCTGCCTCAGCCTCCCGAGTAGCTGAGACTACAGGCGCCTGCCACCATGCCCGGAGATTTTTTGTATTTTTAGTAGAGACAGAGTTTCACCGTGTTAGCCAGGATGGTCTCAATCTCCTGACCTTGTGATCCACCTGCCTCGGCCTCCTAAAGTGCTGGGATTACAGGCGTGAGCCACTGCGCCCGGCCTCTTTTTTTTTTTTTAAAGAGTCTTTGTCGCCCAGGCTGGAGTGCAATGGCACCATCTCAGCTCACTGCAACCTCCTCCTCCCAGGTTTAAGCGATTCTCCTGCCTCAGCCTCCAGAGTAGCTGGGATTACAGGTGCCCACAACCGCACCTGGCTAATTTTTGTATTTTTAGTACAGACAGGGTTTCTCCATGTTGGCCAGGCTGGTTTTGAACTCCTGACCTCAGGTGATCCACCCACCTCGGCCTCCCAAAGTACTTGGATTACAGGTGTGAGCCACCATGCCCAGCCTTAATTCATTTTTAGGTATTTTTTGAAACAGTCTCACTCTGTTGTCCAGGCTGGAGTGCAGTGGGACAATCATAGCTCACTGCAGCCTTGACCTCCCGGGCTCAAGTGATTCTCTCGCATCAGCCTCTGAGTAGCTGTGCGCCACCACAACAGGCTAATTTATTTTTAATTTTTTTGTAGGGATAGGGTCTCCCTATGTTGCCTGGGCTGGTCTTGAACTCTTGGGCTGAAGAGATCCTCCTGCCTTGACCTCCCAAAGTGCTGGGTATAGTACAGGCTGTGGTAGGGTAGAAAGAGCAGTTACTTTTGCTTTGGAATCAGACAAAGCTGAATTTAAATACCAGCTTGGGCCGGGTGTAGTGGCTCACGCCTGTAATCCCAACATTTTGGGAGGCTGAGGTAGACAGGATCACTTGAGGTCAGGAGTTGGAGATCAGCCTGGCCAACATGGCGAAACTCTGTCTCTACTAAAAATACAAAAATTAGCTGGGCGTGGTGGCGGGCACGTGTAATCCCAACTAGTTGGGAGGCTGAGGCAGGAGAATCGCTTGAACCCGGGAGGTAGAGGTTGCCGTGAGCCGAGATCGTGCCACTGCACTCCAGCCTGGGCGACAGAGCGAGACTCTGTCTTGAAAACAAACGAACAATCAAAAAGAAACAAACCAGCTTGGCCCCTTTCTTGCTGTGTGGTCTTGAGAAAGCAGCTTCCCCTCTCTGAGCCCCAGTTTCTCTCTGTGGAAAGTGGAGATAATATCTTACAGGAGTGTTATAAGCCTCCAAGGCAAGGTATGAGTTGTGCCTGGTCCCTGGTGGGGGCCCAATAAGAGGGATCTCCTCTTAATATGATTCCATTTCCTCTGGGGGCACATCCTTCAATATAAGGTAACTCTCAGTGGGCAAATCTGATTCACTCTGCAGAAGTTAACTCAGCAGCCTCCTGGGAGAAAATACGGCAGCTCTGTAAGATGTGGTTTGAGGGGGTGGTGTTGTAAGCCCAGCAGGAGTGGAAGTGATCTCAGTCCACTGGGGGAACTGGAGATGGCTGATAGGCTTGGGGATAGCAGAGTTGAATGGATGGAATTTCAGCAAGAAAAAAGGACAAGGTCATGAATGCGTCTTTTTTTTTTTTTTTTTTTTTTTTTTTTGAGACAGAGTCTTGGTCTGTCGCTCAGGCTGGAGTGCAGTGGTGAGATCTCGGCTCACTGCAACCTCCGCCTCCTGGGTTCAAGCGATTCTCCTGCCTCAGCCTCCCGAGAAGCTGGGACTACAGGCACCTGCCACCACGCCTGGCTAATGTTTGTATTTTTAGTAGAGACGGGGTTTCACCATGTTGGCCAGGATGGTCTCAACCTCCTGACCTCGTGATCTGCCCGCCTCGGCCTCCCAAAGTGCTGGGATTACAGGTGTGAGCCACCGCCCCCAGCCCATGAATGCTTCTTAAGAGTCTAGCATAGGCAGGTCCAGTGCTGGGCAGTTGGTGTACTCTTTTGCCCTTCGTCTCCCTTCCATGCCTGCAAGGACTGTCACCCCATTTTGCAGATGAAGAGACTGAGGCTCAGAGAGAGGAAAAATGGCCTGCCCAAGGTCATCCAGCTAGTAGCAGGGGTCAGGCTTTTCATGTGAGTCTGTATAATTCTCAAGCCCATGGCAAGGGGCATGTTTGGAGAGAGGTCAGAGGCTCGCAGGGTTGGTATGTATCACTGGCATGAAGGGAGTGTTGGAGACAAGGCCAGTGAGGCAGGTAGGGCCAAGCCACCCAGGACCTCAAATGCCAGGCAGAGGGGCTAAAGGCTGTCCTTGAGAGGCAGCAGAAGACCAGGGTCAGTTACGTGGATAAAAAAGACTCTCTGGCCAAGCGTGAAGGCTCATGCCTATTATCACAGCACTTTGGGAGACTAAGGAGGGAGGTTCGCTTGAGCCCAGGAGTTTGAGACCAGCCTGGACAGCACAGTGAGACCCCATCTCTATAAAAAATTAGCTGGGCATGGTACTGTGTGCCTGTAGTCCCAGCTACTCGAGAGGCTGAGGCAGGAGGATCGCTTGAGCCCGGGAGGTCTCAAAGCTGAAGTGAGCTGTGATGGCGCCACTGCACTCCAGCCTGGGTGACAGAGGAAGACCCTGTCTCAAAAAACAAAAACAAAAACAGACCCTCTGGGAGTGGGTGGGGGCAGAGTGGACAGGAGAGAAGAGACTGCAGTGATGGTGGTTGGGGGTGCCGAAGCTTGAGCTGTAGCTGGGGCCAGGAGGACAGTCGGGGAGGCTCAGCAGAGAGTCAGGAGGCTGGACGTGGGACATGAAGCTTGGGGGCTGATTGCCTGTGAGATGGCAGGGGCAGGAAGGGACAAAGACAGTACCTGCGGGTCTGCCTTATTGACTGGGTGGACAGAGGGGCCGTTCCTGAGATGAGGACGTAGGGAAGATGGGTTTGAGGGCTAGACGCTGAGTTGAGTATGGAACATGGTGAGTTTGAAGGGACAAGGTGGGGCCAGGGTCGGGTGTCCAGGTGACAAATGGTGCCAGATTAAGGCGGAATATAAAGCAAGGTATTATTATTATTATTATTATTATTTTTTTTTTTTTGAGATGGAGTCTCACTCTGTCACCCAGGCTGGAGTGCAGTGGTGCAATCTCGGTTCACTGCAACCTCCGCCTCCCGGGTTCATGCCATTCTCCTGCCTCAGCCTCCCGAGTAGCTGGGACTACAGGCGCCTGCCACCATGCCCGGCTAATTTTTGTATATTTAGTAGAGATGGGGTTTCACTGTATTAACCAGGGTGGTCTCGATCTCTTGACCTAGTGATCCACCCATCTCAGCCTCCCAAAGTGCTGGGATTACAGGCGTGAGCCACTGTGCCCGGCCTATTATTATTATTTTTTCGACAGAGTTTCGCTCTGTTGCCCAGGCTGGAGTGCAATGACGTGATCTCGGCTCACTGCAACCTCCACCTTCCGGGTTCAAGCGATTCTCCTGCCTCAGCCTCCCAAGTAGCTGGGATTACAGGCATGAGCCACCACGCCTAGCTAATTTTGTATTTTTAGTAGAGATGAGGTTTCTCCATGTTGGTCAGGCTGGTCTCGAACTCCTGACCTCAGGTGATTCGCCCACCTCGGCCTCCCGAAGTGTTGGGATTACAGAAGTGAGCCACCACGCCCAGCCTATTATTATTATTTGAGACGGAGTCTCCCTCTGTCACCCAGGCTGGAATGCAGTGATGCGATCTCAGCTCACTGCAACCTCCGCCTCCCGGGTTCAAGCAATTCTCCTGCCTCAGCCTCCCGGGTAGCTGGGACTACAGACATGCGCCACCATGCCCAGCTAATTTTTTTGTATTTTAGTAGAGATGGGGTTTCACCGTGTTACCCAGGCTGGTCTCAAACTGATGAGCTCAGGCAATCCGCCCGCCTTGGCCTCCCAAAGTGCTGGGATTACAGGCGTGAGCCACCACGCCTGGCCTATAAAGCAAGATATTATAAACGATTTTGTTTCCTTCTTTTGAAACTGGGGAAAGTAGGAGAGCTTCATAGAATCGTAGAAAATCGTACAAAAGCCCGCTCTGAATGGACGTCTGGGTTTTGAAAGAGCACAGAAAGCCATGAGGTCCTAGACATATTACTGCCTTTCTGGGCCTCTGTTTCCTCAAGCACAGCCTTAGAGGTTACACTGGCCAAGCTGCAGAATCGCCACAGCGTGGAACTTCTCACAGTTACTGTAATTGATTACAGTGCTATGAAGGGGGTGCCACTATTTCCCATTTAATAGATGAGGAAACCGAGGCTCCCAAGGTTCAATGGCTTGCCTGAAGTCACTCAGTTGGTAGTGGTGGACCGGGGACTGGAACCCACGTCTGCCTGCCCCAGAGCCCATTGCTCATCTCCACTATATGAGATTATCTCTTTCTGTGGTACCAGTTTTTTGAGCAACCAAAATCAGATGAATTTGTTTTGGAGATAGATATGGAGCAAGTGGAGGCAGAAGGAAACCCAACTCCATGTCACAACAAATGCCCTTCAGGACTTTTCATGCCCCTGTTGACTGCACATGTTTGGATCCACTAAATAGCTGGATCAAATTTTTAAGGGTTTCTTGTTATCTCTTGCTGTTTCAGTGACCTCCAGGGTCTCTCGGAGTCCCTCTCGTGTTCAGATTTTTTCCAATCTCATTTTCTGCTGTTGTCACCTCTTTCCTCTCACAATATACCCCAAGTTTCAGAAATCATCTGCTGTGTGTTTTTTTTTGTTTGTTTGTTTGTTTTTGCACCCGGGCCTTTGCTTCTGCTGTGCCTGCTGCTTTGAACGCCCTTTTCCCACCTTAGATGCACACCTCCCAATCCTGGTGGTCTTTCAAAGTGCTACCTCAACACCCATTCTCTGGGAGTTCTCTTGGGCCACTCTATACCTCTGTGACCATATCCTCCTCTGGGCCCTAATCATATTATATGCCTATATATGCCTTCGTAGACACCCCTCCACCCTGCCTTCCATTATGGCCTGTCTAGCCTTCCCTTTAATTGCCCATCCATCTCTGATTGTCCATCTGCCCATCTTGTTTCCTCTCTCCCCGTCCATCCGTCTGTCCATCTATCCATCTATCCACTCTGTACGTCCATCTATCCATCCATCCATTCATTCATCCATCTCTTTATCCTTTCATCCATCCATTTATCCATCCCATCCATCCATCCTTCCATCTGTCCATCCATCCATCCTAATCATATTATATGCCTACCTCTGAGGGCACCAAGCACCCTGAGGGTAGTTATGTGTTGGGGGGACATATTTCCCCCAATAGAACCAGCTTCTTCAGGGTAGGAACTGTATCTGATTTCTCTCTCCATCCCTCACACTGCTTGGTCCATAACATACCTCAATAAATATTAAATGAATAAGTGATTCGTTTTCTTTCTTCTTGGGGGCTGTAAACCAGTGGTCTGTGCTCTGGCCCTGAGCCAAATGACCTTATGCCTATGATAGCCTGACTGCTAAAAGACCCCCACACTCTGCCCAATAGCACCCCCTTTATGCAGAGTTTAAAAGTCAGGCATGCAAAATAGAAGCAAAATAGACATTCAGCAGATGTCCCTCCTTCCCTGACTTCTTGTCCCCTCTCCCTCTAATCCTTCCAGCCTGTGGGAGCTCGGAGGCCTCAGCCTACCTGGATGAGCTGCGTTTGGCTGTGGCTTGGAACCGCGTGGACATTGCCCAGAGTGAACTCTTTCGGGGGGACATCCAATGGCGGGTGAGGGGTCAGGGCCTGGGGGTTGGGCATACTGACAAAGGGACTGTGCTCTCCTCCCTCTCTGCCTTCTTTTTTTTTTTTTTTTTTTTTTTTGAGACGGAGTCTCACTCTGTCACCCAGCCTGGAATGCAGTGGTGTGATCCCAGCTCACTGCAAGCTCCGCCTCCTGGGTTCACGCCATTCTCCTGCCTCAGCCTCCCGAGTAGCTGGGACTACAGGCGCCTGCCACCACACCCAGCTAATTTTTTTGTATTTTTAGTAGAGACGGGGTTTCACCGTGTTAGCCAGGATGGCCTCGATCTCCTGACCTCGTGATCCGCCCTCCTCAGCCTCCCAAAGTGCTGGGATTACAGGCGTGAGCCACCGCACCCAGCCTCTCTGCCTTCTTAGACACCCCTCAACCCTGCCTTCCATTATGGCCTGTCCAGCCTTCCCTTAATTGTCCATCCATCTCTGATTGTCCATCTGCCCCATCTTGTTTCCTCTCTCCCCACCCATCCATGTCTGTCTGTCTATCCATCCATCCACCCTGTACCTCCATCTATCCATTCATCCATTCATTCATCCATCTACTTATCCATCCATCCATCCATTTGTCCATCTATCCATTTATCCATCCATCCATCTGTCCATCCATCCATCCATCCATCCATCCATCCATCCATCCATCCATCTGTCCATTCATCCATCCATCCATCTGTCCATCCATCCATCTACCTATCCATTCATCCATCCATCCATCTACCTATCCATTCATCCATCCATCCATCTGTCCATCCATCCATCCCTCTGTCCATCCATACATCCATCCATCCATCTCTCTGTCCATCCATACATCCATCCATCTGCCCATCCATCCATCCATCCATCCATCCATTCATCCATCCATCCATCCATCCATCCATCCATCCACCCATCCGTCCATCCATCCATCTACCTATCCATTCATCCATCCATCCATCCGTCCGTCCCTCATACCCTTGCCCATCTCTTGTCCTTAACCTTTGAGCTAATCTCTTCCCCTATTCATCCCACCCCGCCAGTCCTTCCATCTCGAAGCTTCCCTCATGGACGCCCTGCTGAATGACCGGCCTGAGTTCGTGCGCTTGCTCATTTCCCACGGCCTCAGCCTGGGCCACTTCCTGACCCCGATGCGCCTGGCCCAACTCTATAGCGCGGCGCCCCCCAACTCGCTCATCCGCAACCTTTTGGACCAGGCGTCCCACAGCGCAGGCACCAAAGCCCCAGCCCTAAAAGGGGGAGCTGCGGAGCCCCGGCCCCCTGACGTGGGGCATGTGCTGAGGATGCTGCTGGGGAAGATGTGCGCACCGAGGTACCCCTCCGGGGGCGCCTGGGACCCTCACCCAGGCCAGGGCTTCGGGGAGAGCGTAAGGACCGGGCAAAGCTGGGGGGGCCCCCCCGCGCGGGAAGGACCTGGGGGCGGGATTACATCAGGGATGGGGCGTGGCCAAACCAGGGGCAGGGCTGGTGGCGGCCAGTGTTGGGGAAGGGCCAGTCCTCACCACCCCTCCTTTTGCTGGCAGATGTGTCTGCTCTCGGACAAGGCCACCTCGCTGCTCTCGCTGGATGCTGGCCTCGGGCAGGCCCCCTGGAGTGACCTGCTTCTTTGGGCACTGTTGCTGAACAGGGCACAGATGGCCATGTACTTCTGGGAGATGGTGAGTGCTGACTTGGCGCTCCTGCATCCTTGTCCTTTAGGCCACTGGATGCCAGTGTTCACGATACATTACCATACAATTCCCCGACCCCTGACGTCACCTGACAGGCGCCCCATCCTCCGTCACTGATATATGTCTCCAACTGCTTCCTCTTTCTTTTCTCTCTCTCATATCATGCATTCTTTTATGTTTTTATTTTTTGAGACAGAGTCTCGCTCTGTCGCCCAGGCTGCAGTGCAGTGGCGCGATCTTGGCTTACTGCAACCTCAGTCTCCTGGGTTCAAGTAATTCTCCTGCCTCAGCCTCTGGAGTAGCTGGGATTACAGGCACCTGCCCTGCCCCACGCCTGGCTAATTTTTTTTTTTTTTTTTTTTAGTAGAGATGGGGTTTCACCATGTTGGCCAGGCTGGACTCCTGACCTCAAGTGATCCACCTGCCTCGGCTTCCCAAAATGCTGGGATTACAGGCATGTGCCACCGTGCCTGGCCAAGATTCTCTCTTTGTTTTGGCCTTTGATAGTATATCTCAGTGTGGATCTCTGTGAATTTCTTTTTTTTTTTTTTTTTTTTAGAGATGGAGTCCTGCTCTGTTGCCCAGGCTGGAGTGCAGTGGCATGATCTCTGCTCACTGCAAGCTCCACCTTCTGGGTTCACGCCATTCTCCTGCCTCAGCCTCCCGAGTAGCTGGGACTACAGGTGCCCACCACCACGCCCGGCTAATTCTTTGTATTTTTAGTAGAGATGGGGTTTCACTGTGGTCTTGATCTCCTGACCTTGTGATCCGCCCGCCTTGGCCTCCCAAAGTGCTGGGATTACAGGTGTGAGCCACTGTGCCTGGCCTGTGAATTTCTTTTACTTGGAGTTCCTTGAGCTTCCTGGATGTGTAGACTTATGTCTTTCATCACATTTTGGAAGTTTTTAGGACATTATATCTTCAAATATTATTTCTTTCCCTTTCTCTCTCTCTTTTCCTTTTGGACTCTCGTTATGTATGTGTTAATATTCTGTATGGTGTCTCGCAAGTCCCTTAGGCTCTGCTTATTTTCCTTCATTTGTTTTTCTTTTTTCTCCTCAGGCTGGATAATCTCAATGGACTTAGCTTCAAATTCACTGATCTTTATTTTGCCTTTTTTATAAATCTACTGTTGAGTCCCTCTAGTGGTTTTTATGTTTCAGTTATTGTGCTTTTTAGCTTCAGAGTTTCTATTTGGTTCATTTCTATCTCTGTAGTCTTTTTTTTTTTTTGAGACAGAGTCTCGCTCAGTCGCCCAGGCTGGAGTGCAGTGGCTCAATCTCTGCTCACTGCAAGCTCCGCCTCCTGGGTTCATGCCATTCTCCTGCCTCAGCCTCCCGAGTAGCTGGGACTACAGGTGCCCGCCACCACGCCCAGCTAATTTTTTTGTATTTTTTTAGTAGAGACGGGGTTTCACCATGTTAGCCAGGATGGTTGCAATCTCCTGACCTCGTGATCCATGCTCCTCAGCCTCCCAAAGTGTTGGGATTACAGGCGTGAGCCACTGTGCCCGGCCTCTGTAGTCTGTCTTTTTTTTTTTTCCTGGTCCCACTACAAAACTTTATTTTTGATTAGAGTACCATTCTCAATCTATTCTACAAAAAGCAGAAAAAAAAAAAGCAGCTACTTCACTCAAGACTTATATACATATAAGATGTTTTCTGTGTTTTTTTTCTTTTTTTAATTTTTATTTTAAAAAAATAAATTCAGTGTTCACATTTCTATAAAGAATTAACCCAGTTTCAGGAAACCCTGCCTCTATCTCTGTATTCTTATTCTCTAGGTGGTGAGACATCTTTTTCCTGGCTCCCTTTAGTTCGTTTTTCCTGATTTCCTTTAGCTCTTTGAGCATATTTAAGACAGTTTATTTAAAGCCTTTGTCTAGTAAGTTCAATGTTTGAGTTCCCTCAGGAATAGTTTCTATTCATTTATTTTTTTCCTACTCATTTCTATTCATTTCATTTCTTTTCTTTTATTTATTTATTTGTTGTTGTTGTTGTTGTTGAGACAGAGTCTCATTCTGTCACTCAGACTGAACTGCAGTGGTTTGACCAAAGTTCACTGCAACCTTGACTTCTTGGACTCAAGCAATCCTCCCACCTCAGCCTCCTGAGTAGTTGGGTCTACCAGCCACATGCCAAGATAATTTTAAAAAATTTGCAGAGATGGGGTCTTACTATGTTGCCCAGGTTGGTCTTGAATTCTTGGGCTCAAGCAATCCTCCTGCCTGGGCCTCCCAAAGTGCTGGGATTACAGGTGTGAGCCACCATGCCTGGTCTCTATTAATTTCTTTTTTTTCCAGTATATGAACCATATTGTCTTGTTTCTTTGCATGCCTCATAATTTTTTGTTGAAAAGTGGAACATTTTGAATATGATAATGTGGCAACTCTGGGAATCCGCTTATGCCCTCCCTCCAGGGTTTGTTGTGGCTGCTGCTCCTTGTGGGTCATTGTTGTTTGTTTAGTGACTTTTCTTTTTTCTTTTTCTTTTTTTTTTGTGGGGGGGATGGAATCTCGCTCTGTGGCCCAGGCTAGAGTGTGGTGGTGTAATCTCGGCTCACTGCAAGCTCCACCTCCCAGGTTTAAGCGACTCTCCTGCCTCAGCCTCCCAAGTAGCTGGGATTACGGGTGTGCACCACCACACCCAGCTAATTTTTGTATTTTTCATAGAGATGGGGTTTCACCATGTTAGCCAGGCTGGTCTCAAACTCCTGACCTCAGGTGATCCACCCGCCTCGGCCTCCCAAAGTGTTAGGATTACACGCGTGAGCCACTGCGCCCGCCCTGTTTAGTGACTTCTCTAAACTTTTTTTGGAAAGTCTGTATTCTTTGTCATGTGTGGCCATGGAAGCCCCTCTTCTGTTAGCTTAGTGGTCTGCTAGTGACTTGACAGAGATATCCTTAAATGCCTAGAACCACAGAAGCAAATACAACAAGAAACTCCCTGTAAGTGCTGGGATTAGAGGCGTGAGCCACGCCCACCGTGGCTGTATATTGAAGCAGTCTTTCAATACTTAGCCAAGCTGTTTACAATTCTGCTTTAGTCTTCACTTCCTGCTTGTGTAGAGCCTGAAGTTCAGCCAGAAGTAAAAGCTTCAGGTTTTCTCTGGTATTTTCTGAGCATGCCTCTAGCCCTAGTCATGCATCTAGCCTTCTGGATTTCCTGGTACACAAGGAAGATTTTCAAAGCCCTTATTCCCTCCAAGTATTTCCTTTCATGGCCTCTTTCTTCCCAAGATGCTTAGTGTATCTATTCCTGCCTCTACTGTGATTCCTTGCCTCAGATGGATGTGGTTAATTCATTTGCCTTTAAAAGATTTTAACAGGCCGGGCACAGTGGCTCACACCTGTAATCCCAGCACTTTGGGAGGCCGAGGCAGGTGGATCACCTGAGGTCAGGAGTTCGAGACCAGCCTGACCAACATGGAGAAACCCTATCTCTACTAAAAATACAAAAAATCAGCCAGGCATGGTGGCGCATATCTGTAATCCCAGCTACTCGGGAGGCTGAGGCAGGAGAATTGCTTGAACCCAGGAGGCAGAGGTTGTGGTGGGCTGAGATCACACCATTGCACTCCAGCCTGGGCAACAAGAGTGAAACTCCATCTCAAAAAAAAAAAAAAAGATTTTAACACACACTGCCTGGAAAGCCACTTTTTCTCTGGGGAAAGCTCTAAGGCAGGTGAAGCAAAGTCAAGTCCTTGAGCTGTTGCTTCAGGGAGCCACCAGATAGGGCCACACACACAACCACAATTCTGGAGGGTAAGTCTGAATTGCTCCCTCTAGTACTAGCGACCCACACCAGGAATGTGTGTCTTTGTCTTCAAGGTTGCCACTGAGCTGGGGAGCTGGGGATAGTAAGTGAGTAGGTTGACATGTCACAGTACCCTCTTACCGAAATTTAGTAGTCTCTTCATTAAGCATTTTCTTGTTTTTTTTTTTATAAGTTTTCGATTAGATTCCAGAATTCTAGAAAAGTTGATTCTGACAGTTTTTGATAGCTATTGATTGCTTTTGTGGAGGGATGAAGTTTTGAAGTTCCCTACACTGGCATTTTTGGTCACCTCTCCAAGTGCTTTTAAAAATTTTATTGTTAGAGACAAGGTCTTCCTCAGTCATCCAGGCTGGAGTGCAGTGGCACGATCGTGGCTCACTGCAGCCTCAACCTACTGGGCTCATTCGATCCTCCTACCTCAGCTTCCCTAGTAGCTGGGACTACAGAAGCAGACCACCACGCCTGGCTAACTAAAAAAAAATTTTTTTTGTAGAGATGGAGTCTCACTATGTTGCCTAGGCTGGTCTTGAATTCCTGGGCTCAAGCAATCCTCCTCATTTGTAACCACTCAATGGGTTACTTTGCCCGCTGCCTAGACAGAGCCGATTTATCAAAACAGGGAAGTTGTAATGGAGAAAGAGTAATTCGCGCAGAGCTGGCCGTGCGGGAGACCTCAGTTTTATTATCACTCAAATCAGTCTCCTTGAGGATTCGGGGATAAGAGTTTTTAAAGATAATTTGGCGGGTAGGGGCTTGGGAAGTGGGGAGTGCTGACTGGTCAGGTTGGAGATGGAATCACAGGGGTTGGAAGTGAGGTTTTTCTTGCTGTTTTCTATTCCTGGGTGGGATGGCAGAACTCCGCTGAGCCAGACTACAGTCTGGGTGGTGTCAGCTGATCCATCCAGTGCAGGGTGTGCAAACCATCTCAAGCACTCATCTTAGGTTTTCCAATAGTGATGTTATCCCCAGGAGCAATCGGGGGAGCCAGAGGCTGCATTACCCCTAACCATAATTTCTAATCTTGTAGCTAATTTGTTAGTCCTGCAAAGGTAGACTGGTCCCCAGGCAAGAAGGGGGTCTTTGGGGAAAGGGCTATTATCAATTTTGTTTCAGAGTCAAACCATGAACAGAATTCCCTCCCAATGTTAGTTCAGCCTATACCCAGAAATGAGCGAGGGCAGCTTAAGGGTTAGAAGCAAGATGGAGTCGGTTAGGTCTGATTTCTTTCATTGTCATAATTTCCTCAGTTATCATTTTTGCAAAGGTGGTTTCACTTCAGCCTCCCAACGTGCTGGGATTACAGTCATGAGCCACTTTACCCAGCCTCCAACTGCTTCTTGACCTGTCTGTGACTGCTGAATTCATTCTAACTGCAGCCCAGCCCCTGACTTGCATCCCTGGTCTCTGAACCACCTGACTTCTGGCATTTTCAACTGACTTTCAGTTTCTTCCAGATACATCTCCAAACATTACTTCATCCTTGGCCCCTGATGACCCCAGTTAGTTTCTGACCTCTGACTCTGTCCCTTCCCTTAACTTCAGGCTTTCTCCCCCTCTGTGAACCCTCTTTGACGTATCCGTGCCCTCTTTGTCTCTCCAGGGTTCCAATGCAGTTTCCTCAGCTCTTGGGGCCTGTTTGCTGCTCCGGGTGATGGCACGCCTGGAGCCTGATGCTGAGGAGGCAGCACGGAGGAAAGACCTGGCGTTCAAGTTTGAGGGGATGGGCGTTGGTGCGTGGGGCACGGTGCCTGGGAGCAGGGACGGGGGCTGCCGCCAGAGGGGGATGTGCATCACCGCACTCCTCACATATCCCTGCGCCATCCCCTTAAATTCCCTTTCCTCTCCCCTCACACCCTCACCCTACTCCTTCCCATCCCTGTCACATAACTAACTCCTCTGCCCCTAGACCTGTTTGGCGAGTGCTATCGCAGTAGTGAGGTGAGGGCTGCCCGCCTCCTCCTCCGTCGCTGCCCGCTCTGGGGGGATGCCACTTGCCTCCAGCTGGCCATGCAAGCGGACGCCCGTGCCTTCTTTGCCCAGGATGGGGTACAGGTGAGTATCTGCGACACCAACATCCCAAATAGTCTCCGAGTGGACTCTGGGAAGTACAGGGATGAGCCCCTGCCATTGGGAACATCTATGGTCTTGACTAGCCACTCTCCCTGGAGATTCCCCAGAAAGTCTCTCTTCTTTCTCAGAAAGGCTGCTCTTCCCATAAGAAGCCCCACTCCCTTCCACCAAAAGCCAACCTTCCCACAGCAAAGCCCATCCTCCTAAGAAGTTCCACTCCAGATAGAGAAACTCCTGGTGACCCTATCAGGAAATTCCACCTTTAACCTTGGAAGTCCTTCCCGCTTTCACGGAAGAGTCAATTTCTTTCAAAGGAAGTCCTAGCTCATCCACAGGAAGTCCTATGTCATCCACAGGAAGTCCTTTCCACTTCCTTTAGAGGTCCCTAGTTTCAGTTTTCAGCAATTAGAATGGCCTCACTGAACAATTACCTTTTTTTTTTTTTTTTTGGGACATAAACAAACTTTGGTCTAGGAAATCTCACCCTTCCTATAGGAAATCATCTGCCTTGGGAAGCCCTCCTTGCTCCCACAGTCTCTCCGATCCTGACAAGTTTACATTTTGGAAACATTATCAATATTTTTAGTTTAAATCTGACAGGGGCTCAGAGTCCCACTTCAGTACAGGAAGTTGTGCCCAACAGGAAGTCCCATCCTCATCTGTTGGAATGGTTTGGCTGACATTTCAAACAGCTACCCAGAGTCCCTTGCTGTGGATAGTGGTTAAACTCATGGATTCCAGCTCTACCACATACAAGCTGTGTTTCTTTGGGCCATTTCCTTAACCTCTCTGTGCCTCTGTGTACCAAGGAGGAGATACTAGTACCCACCCCCTTATGTGTCAAGGGTTCAGTGGACTAATCTACATAAAGTTCTTAGCCCTGTATCTGCCATATGGTGTCAATTTAAGTGTTGACTGTTTACTGCCAAAACCTGGCCCAAGTTGTCTTTGCCCTTCACCACCGTTTCCCTACCTCAATAGTTGTGGCTGTGACACTGGGCACTTGCTCTGTACTCTGGAGCTGTGGTCCAACCCTTACTGGGCGTCTTAGGGAGGGGGCTGTGGGGGAGATTTGGATCCTAATCCTTCCCACCCCCCACAGTCTCTGCTGACACAGAAGTGGTGGGGAGATATGGCCAGCACTACACCCATCTGGGCCCTGGTTCTCGCCTTCTTTTGCCCTCCACTCATCTACACCCGCCTCATCACCTTCAGGTCAGTACCCTGGGGTGAGGGTGGTGGGGATGGGGGCGGGGTGCTCAGTTTCTCCTTCCTTCCCACTCTGCCCACCTTTCTTCCCTCATTGGCCCATTGTGTCCCTTCCCTAGGAATGGGACTCTCTGTCCCTCCACTAAGGGAGTGCTGTGGGAGGTGAGTTTTAGGGGGATCCTCCCTGTGGTGTCTCTAGTGGCAGTTACTCTGCCTTTCTGGCCATGGCTCTGGGGGAAGGTCCCTTTGGGGTGACTTTAGGAGACCACCTCTCTGTCTCTCTGCCACGTCTCCAGGTGAAGAAGTTTGAGTTTTGCTGGAGAATGCCTCTCCACCTCCTCTTCCCCTCATTTCTCACTCTGTGCTTCCCCCCTTGCCAGGAAATCAGAAGAGGAGCCCACACGGGAGGAGCTAGAGTTTGACATGGATAGTGTCATTAATGGGGAAGGGCCTGTCGGGTGAGTGGAGCCTCCAGCACTGTGTGAGGTGGGGACACCCTGGGCAGTTCAGGACATGTGCCACTTCCACGTTGTGTTAGTCCCCTCTTGAGTTGCTACAAAGGAATACCTGAGACTGAGTAATTTATAAAGAAAAGAGGTTTCATTGGCTCATGGTTCTGCAGGTTGTACAGGAAGCATAGTGCTGGCATCTGCTGCTGGTGAGCCCTCAGGAAGCTTCCACTCATGGCAGAAAGTGAGGGAGGAGCCAGTGTATCACATGGCAAGAGCAGAAGCAGGAGTAGGGGGTAACACATAGATCTCATGTGAACTAACTGAGCAAAAAGTCACCAAACGGATGGTGCTAAGCCATTTGTGAGGGACCCACCACCAGGACCCAAACACCTCCCCCAGGCCCCACCTCCAACATTAGGGATTACATTTCTTTGTTCTTTCTTTTATTCCTTTTTTTTTTTTTTTTTTTTTGATATGGAGTCTCCCTCAGTTGTCCAGGCTGGAGTGCAATGGTGCAATCTTGGCTCACTGCAGCCTCTGTTTCCTGGGTTCCTGATCCGCCTGCCTCAGCCTCCCAAGTAGGTGGGAGTAGAGGTGCACGCCACTACGCCCAGCTGATTTTTGTATCTTTAAAGTAGAGTCAGGATTTTACCATGTTGGCCAGGCTGGTGTCAACCTCCTGACCTCAAGTGATCCACCCACTTTGGCCTCCCAAAGTGCTGGGATTACAGGTGTGAGCCACCACGCTCAGCCAGGGATTACATTTCTTTCTTTCTTTTTTGAAACGGAGTCTCGCTCTGTCGCGCAGGCTGGAGTGCAGTGGTGCGATCTCTGCCTCCTGGGTTCAAGCGATTCTCCTGCCTCAGCCTCCTGAATAGCTGGGACTACAGGAGCCCACCACCACACCTGGCTAACTTTTGTACTTTTAGTAGTCACAGGGTTTCACCATATTGGCCAGGCTGGTCTTGAACTCCTGACCTTGTGATCCACCTGCCTCAGCCTCCCAAAGTGCTGGGATTACAGGCGTGAGCCACCACGCCTGGCCCAGGGATTACATTTCAATGTGAGATTTGGAAGGGACAAACATCCAAACTATATCACATGTCCCATCAGGGACTGAGCTACTGAGGAAGCTTCCCAAGTGCCAAGCTCAAGGCTTGATTCAAGATTTGGTTCTGCCATCAAGGAGGCCATCACTAGAAACTGATTTGCTTCATGCTACACATACGTCCATCCCTCTGTAGCAAGCGGAATCAGTTCATTGAGGGATTTTTCACCTATTTTGTTCGTGGCCCCAAGGCCCCTGCTTTTAATCACTATGCTATGGTTGCCATAAAGGTATTTTAAAAATCAGGCCTAAGCAAATGAAATAGAATATTTATCAAATTTCTTTTTTTTGTTGTTTTTTGTTTTTGAGACGGAGTCTTGCTCTGTCGCCAGGCAGGAGTGCGGTGCCGCGATCTCATCTCACTGCAACCTCCGCCTCCTGAGTTCAAGCAATTCTCCTGCCTCAGCCTCTTGAGTAGCTGGGATTACAGTCACCTGCCACCACGCCCAGCTAATTTTTTTGCATTTTTAGTAGAGACGGGGTTTCACCATGTTGGCCAGGATGCTCTCCATCTCCTGACTTTGTGATCTGTCTGCCTCAGCCTCCCAAAATACTGGGATTACAGGCATGAGCCACCATGCCTGGCCTATACATAGTTTTTTAAGACAATGTAGAGAGGATACAAAATATTTATCTGTAGCCATAAAAAAGAATGAGATCATTTCCTTTGCAGGGACATGGATGAAGCTGGAGGCCATTATCCGTAGCAAACTAACAGGAACAGAAAACCAAATACCCCATGTTCTCACTTATAAGTAAGAGCTAAATGATGAGAACACATGGACACACAGAGTGAAACAACACACATTGGGGCCTATTGGAGGACAGAGGGTAGGGTGAAGGAGAGGACCAGGAAAATAACTAGTGGGTACTAGGCTAAATACCTGGGTGATGGAATACTTTGTACAACAAACCCCCATGACACAAATTTACCTACCTAACAAACCTGCACATGTACCTCTGAACTAAAAATAAATGTCAAAAGATAAAAAAAAAAGAACAAAACATGTATCAAGAGAGAAGGGAAAAACTAAGATAAACATTTGGACCACTGAGAAAGGTTGATAGAAGGCCCCAGTGTCTGAGGTCAGGATCAGTAATGGTGTCCTTCCCTAGCAATTTCTCATCTGCACGTGTGGTGATGATGACGACCTTGATAACAGCTGATGTTATGAAACACGTACAATGAGCAACTATTGTGCTAAATCCTTTTGAAAATCAGTTCTTTTTTTTTTTTTTTTGAGACGGAGTCTCGCTCTGTTGCCCAGGCTGGAGTGCAGTGGCGTGATCTTGGCTCACTGCAAGCTCCGCGTCCCGGGTTCACACCATTCTCCTGCCTCAGCCTCCTGAGTAGCTGGGACTACAGGTGCCCGCCACCACACCCGGCTAATTTTTTTATATTTTTAGTAGAGATGGGGTTTCACCGTGTTAGCCAGGATGGTCTTGATCTCCTGACCTCGTGATCCACCCGCCTTGGCCTCCCAAAGTGCTAGGATTACAAGCATGAGCCACTGCACCTGGCCGAAAATCAGTTCATTTAATTCTCAACAACCCAATGCAATAGGGTCTATAATTATTAGCATTTTGCAGATGAAATAATGGAGTCATTAAGTCACTTGCCTCAGATCATGAGGTTGGTAAATGGTAGAGCTGAGATTTGATCCCAGATCTTCTTGTACCAGAGTCTGTGCTCTCAGCCACTGTGGAGAGCCACCCCCACTGAGAACTCTGTTGAAGGGCAGATCCCAAGATCCCCCCCTGAGAGGCTGGGGCTGAGCCCAGGAATCTGTGTGTGGCCTGGCTGTAGGTGATTCAAGATGGCAGAAGTCGGGAGCTCTGTGACCCACCGCTCTCCCTTCTTACCAGGATTCTGCAGAAGGAGAACTGTGAAATATCATGATGGTTTGCTCTGTCAGTAGGGAGCTTGCCGTCCTCTCTGTATCTGACCCTCTTTCTCTAGGAGTTCTTAGTTTCTGTAGCTTTCACTATTCTCCTCCTCCTCCTTCTCCTCCTCCTCCTCTTCCTCTTCCTACTCATCCTCCTCTTCCTCCTCCTCCTCATCCTCTTTCTCCTCCTCCTCCTTCTCCTCCTCCTTCTCCTTGTCATCCTCCTTCTCCTCCTCCTCTTCATCCTCCTCCTCCTTCTCCTCCTCCTCTTCCTACTCATCCTCTTCTTCCTCCTTCTCCTCCTCATCCTCTTTCTCCTCCTCCTCCTCCTCCTCTTCCTTCTCCTTGTCATCCTCCTTCTCCTCCTCTTCATCCTCCTCCTTCTCCTCCTCCTCTTCCTACTTATCCTCTTCTTCCTCCTTCTCCTCCTCATCCTCTTTCTCCTCCTCCTCCTCATCCTCCTCCTGCTCCTGCTCCTCCGCCTTCTCTCATCCTCCTTCTCCTCCTCATCCTCCTTCTCCTCCTCATCCTCCTTCTCCTCTTCCTTCTCCTCATCCTCCTTCTCCTCCTCATCCTCCTTCTCCTCCTCATCCTCCTTCTCCTCTTCCTTCTCCTCATCCTCCTTCTCTTTTTCATCCTCCTTCTCCTCCTCATCTTCCTTCTCCTCATCCTCCTTCTCCTCATCCTCCTCCTCCTGCTCCTGCTCCTCCACCTTCTCTTCATTCTCCTTCTCCTTCTTTCTTCTTCTTTGAGACAGGGTCTTGATCTGTCACTCAGGCTGGAGTGCAGTGGTGCGATCATGGCTTACAGCACCCTCAACCTCCCAGGCTCAAGCCATCCTCCCACTTCAGCCTCCCAAGTAGCTACAGATGCATGCTATGCTCGGCTAATTTTTATATTTGTTGTAGAGATGGGGTTTCACCATGTTGCCCAGGCTGGTCTCAAATTCGAGGGCTTAAGTGATCTTCCCGCCTCGGCTTCCCAAAGTGCTGGGATTACAGGCATACACCACTGCACTCGGCCTCACTTACTTCCTTCCTTCCTTCTTTCCTTCCTTCCTTTCCTTTTCCTTCCTTCCTTCCTTTCTTTCCTTCCTTCCTTTCTTTCCTTCCTTCCCTTTCTTTCTCTCTCTGTCTCTCTTTCTCTCTGTGTCCCTCCCTCCCTCCCTTCCTTCCTTGTTTTCTTCCTTCCTTCCTCCCTCTCTTTTCTTTCTTTCTCTATCTCCTTCCCTCCCTCCCTCTCTCCCTCCCTCCCTCCCTTCCTTCCTCCCTTCCTCTCTACCTTCTGAGACAAGGTCTCACTCTGTTGCCTCTGCTGAAGTATAGTGGCTTGATCTTGGCTCACTGCAGCCTCAACCTCCCAGTGTCAAGTGATTCTCCTGCCTCAGCCTCCTGAGTAGCTGGGACTGCAGGTATACACACACCTGGCTAATTTTTTTTTTTTTTTTTTTCTGTAGAAATGGGGTTTCACCATGTTGCCCAGGCTGGTGTTGAACTCCCGGGCTCAAGCGATCTGCCTACCTTGGCCTCCCAAAGTGCTGGGATTTCAAGCTTGAGCTACCACGCCCAGCCTCACTTTTTTTTTCTTTTTTTTTAAATAGCAGCTTTATTGAGCTGTAATCCACATATCATACAGTCACCTGCTTAAGGTATAAAATTCAGTGGTTCTTGGTATACTCACAGAATTGTGAAATCATTACCACAATTCATTTTCAAACATTGTCATCACTCCAACAAGAAACTCCGTGCATACTTAGCACTGCTTTTCATTTTCCCGGCCCTAGGCCACCATTAATTTACCTGCTGTCTCTGGGTTCACCTGTTTTGCACACTTCACATAAGTGGAGCCATGCACTCTATGGTCTTTTCTTCTTCTTCTTTTTTATTTTTTTATTTTTTAAGACAGAGTTTTGCTCTTGTTGCCCAGGCTGGAGTCAGTGGCGCGATCTCGGCTCACCACAACCTCTGCCTCCCAGGTTCAAGCGATTCTCCTGCATCAGCCTGTCAAGTAGCTGGGATTACAGGCGTGCACCACCATTCCCGGCTAATTTTGTATTTTTAGTAGAGACGGAGTTTCTCCATGTTGGTCAGGCTGGTCTCGAACTCCCGACCTCAGCTGATCTGCCTGCCTCGGCCTCCCAAAGTGCTGGGATTACAAGCGTGAGCTAGTGCGCCCAGCCCGTTTCTACTTTAATTTTTTTTTTTTTTTTTTTTAAAGACAGGGTCTCGCTCTATTGCCCAAGCTGGAGTGCAGTGGCATGTTCATGGCTGACTGCAGCCTGGGCCTTCTGGACTCAAGTGATCCTCCCATTTCAGCCTCCCCAGTAGCTGGGACTACAGGTGCTCACCCCTATTACTGGCTAAATTTTTATTTTTATTTATTTTATTATTATTATTATTATTATTGAGACAGGGTCTCACTCTGTCGCCTAGGCTGCAGTGCATTGCAACCTCAGCCTCCCGGGTTCAAGCGATTCTCCCGCCTCAGCCTCCCGAGCATCTGGGACTACAGGCATGCGCCACCAGACCCGGCTAATTTTTGTATTTTTAGTAGAGGCAGGGTTTCACCATGTTGTCCAGGCTGGTCTCGAACTCCCTACCTCAGGTGATCTGCCCGCCTTGACCTCCCAAAGTGCTGCGATTACAGGCGTGAGCCACCGCGCCCGACCCGGCTAAATTTTTAAAATATTTTTTGTAGAGATGAGGTTTTGCCATGTTGGCCAGGCTGGTCTCCAGCTCCTTGGCTCAAGCGATCAATCCACCTCTTGACGGGAGATTTCAGAGGTCAGAGGTTAGATACAAGAGTCAAAACCCAAGAAGGTAGCGCTGGGCAGACTGAGTTTCGGGTCAGGCAGGGTCAGATGTGCCAAGCCAAAAGTCTCGATGATGGTGGAGATCAGGACTCAGAGGTCAGAGTGAGGCCTCCTCCCTTCTCTTTTCTCCCCCACAGGACGGCTGACCCAGCCGAGAAGACGCCGCTGGGGGTCCCGCGCCAGTCGGGCCGCCGGGGTTGCTGCGGGGGCCGCTGCGAGGGGCGCCGGTGCCTACGCCGCTGGTTCCACTTCTGGGGCGCGCCGGTGACCGTCTTCATGGGCAACGTGGTCAGCTACCTGCTGTTCCTGCTGCTTTTCGCGCGGGTGCTGCTCGTGGATTTCCAGCTGGCGCCGCCCGGCTCCCTAGAGCTGCTGCTCTATTTCTGGGCTTTCACGCTGCTGTGCGAGGAGCTGCGCCAGGGCCTGAGCGGAGGCGGGGGCAGCCTGGCCAGCGGGGGCTCCGGGCCTGGCCATGCCTCACTGAGCCAGCGCCTGCGCCTCTACCTCGCCGACAGCTGGAACCAGTACGACCTAGTGGCTCTCACCTGCTTCCTCCTGGGCGTGGGCTGCCGGTGAGTGCCCCGGGGCCTTGGAACCCTGGCCCCTGGCCACCTCTCATCCTTCCTGCCTTCTCCCGGGGTCTCCACTCCCGGCTTCCCCGCAGCTGGGCAGCAGGTCAAGCCAACCCTGCTGATTGGAGAAAAACAAACAAAACCCCTCTTAGGAAAGGCGGGCATGACGATTGCCCCAGGGTAATTGGCTGGCCCCTGGAGATCTGGCTTCAGGGACGGCAGGATTCAGGAGAAAACCCCACAGTCCACCACTCAGCCTCTGCTATTTATTGCTAGGTCTGAAGGTTAACAGATATTTATGGGAGCGCCCTGACCTGGGTGCCAACCTCACCTCCTCCCTCCTCTTCCTCCACGTAGCTCCTTGGTCCCAGGCCCCTTGCCCTCCTGCCCCCGACTTACTCTTTCTTTCTTTCTTTCCTTTTTTTTCTTCCTTCCTTCCTTTTTCTTTCTCTTTCTTTCTTTCTTTTTTTCTTTCCTTCTTTCTTTCTCTCTTTCTTTTCTTTCTTTCTCTCTTTTTTCTTTTTCTTCTTTCTTTTTCTTTCTTTTTTCTTTTTCTCTTTTCTTTCTCTCTCTCTCCCTCTCTCCTCTGCCCCTCTGCCTCCCTCCCTCCCTCCCTCCCTCCTTCCTTCCTTCCTTCTATCCTTCCTTCCATACCTCCAAGCTAAGGGTTTAACCCTTGCCCTGCCTGCATTATGGCGTATCCTGCATTAGGATACTCCTCCTTTTGAGGAGAGCAAACAGAAAAGTTTGTGGATACAACCTGGTGACTGGTCTTTTGTTTTTTGTTTTTGTTTTCTTTCTTTTCTTTTCTTTTTTTTTTTTTTTGGAGCCAGAGTTCCGCTGTGTTGCCCAGACTGGAGTGCAGTGGTACGATCTTGGCTCACTGCAACCTCCACCTCCTGGGTTCAAGCGACTCTCTTGCCTCAGCCTCGGGAGTAGCTGGGATTACAGGCATGCACCACTACACCTAGCTAAATTTTTTTTTGTATTTTTTTTGTAGAGATGGGGTTTTGCCATATTGACCAGGCTGGTCTTGAACTCCTGGCCTCAAGTGATCCACTCGCCTTAGCCTCGGAAAGTGCTGAGATTACAGGTGTGGGCCACCGTGCCTGGCCAACAACCTGGTGACTGTTTACAAGGGACCTGACACATCCTGAATGGTTGACAGTGATGACAGTGATGATCCCTACTCAAGCTTTTCTCAGTAGACACGCTGAGAGGCAGGCTTCCTGTAAGCTGTGTTAGCAGTGTTACAAAGTGATTCACCATAAATAATTTATTCAAGCAGGGAGCAAGATATGAGAGTTTTGCAGAACACTAATACTTCTGTTTGTCATTTGTTGTATTTTGTATAAAGTGACTTTTGAGATGAAAGGTCTAAGGCCATATGCTACCATGCTCTAGGATTGCCAGCAATGTTTTGGACAGTTTATCAAGCCCACCACTTTCCAGGTGAAAAATGGAAAGATCTCAGCTTAAAAGGGAGAAATGGGCCTGGTATGGTGGCTCATGCCTGTAATCCCAACACTTTGGGAGGCTGAGGCGGGTGGATCACCTGAGATCAGGAGTTTGAGACCATTCTGCCCAACATGGTGAAACCCCATCTCTACTAAAAATACAAAAAATTAGCCAGGCGTGGTGGCAGGCGCCTGTAATCCCAGCTACTCGGGAGGCTGAGGCAGGATAATTGCCTGAACCTGGGAGGCGGAGGTTGCAGTGAGCCAAGATCACGCCACTGCACTCCAGCCTGGGTGAAAAGAGCAAAACTCCGTCAAAAAAAAAAAAAAAAAAAAAAAAGTGAGAAATGTCTAATCATCTCCGGAATTGAATGGATGAATTATCCTTTGTTTTGCCAATTCCCTCTAGATGAACATTTAGGTTCTCTCTTTCTTTCTTTCTTTTTTTGTTTTAAATAGAGACAGGGTCTCACTGTGTTGCCCAGGCTGGTCTCAAACTCCTGGGCTCAAGCAATCCTCTCACCTTGGCCTCTCAAAGTGCTGGGATTACAGGCGTGAGCTACTATGCCCAGACTTCTGTTTTTTTATTATTCCAAAATAATAAAAGTTTACATCCCAGATGTAAAGTTTATGGGTCAAAGGGTACATATATTCTTGACATGGATAGATTTCCTTCTAAGTAGCTTCACCCATTTCCACACCTGCCATCAGGGTAAGAGAGTGCCCCCTTGAGGCCATGCTCAACAATGCCTGATACTTTCACTCTAAAATGTAGCTCTCAATTTAACTGAAAAAAAATTTGCCAATTTAATGGGTAAACATGACCTCTCCTTGTTATAATTTATGTACTCTTGACTACCAGGTAGGCTGGACATCTTTTCCTAAGCTTCATGGCCACATGTCCTTGTGCCCCGTTGTTTTTTTTGGTTTTTGTTTTTTTTTTTGAGACGGAGTCTCGCTCTGTCGCCCAGGCTGGAGTGCAGTGGCACAATCTCGGCTCACTGCAAGCTCCGCCTCCCGGGTTCACGCCATTCTCGTGCCTCAGCCTACCGAGTAGCTGGGACTATAGGCGCCCGCCTCCACGCCCGACTAATTTTTTGTATTTTTTAGTAGAGACGGGGTTTCACCGTGTTAGCCAGGATGTTCTCGATCTCCTGACCTCGTGATCCGCCCACCTCGGCCTCCCAAAGTGCTAGGATTACAGGAGTGAGCCACCGCGACCGGCCACCCTCCCGTTTTTTTAATTGGGGTTCATTGATTTGTATATATACACATATACATACTCCTTATACTCTGGATCCTAATCCTTGGTAGTTTTGTTTGTCTTAATATCTTCAAATCTTCTCGAAGTCTGTGGCTTGTCTTTTCACTTTCACTTTTGTATGTTTCCTTTCTTTTTTTTTTTTTTTTTTTGAGCCTGCCTCGGCCTCCCAAAGTCCTGGGATTACAGGCGTGAGCTACCGCATCTGTCCATACACTAGGTTTTTAATCCATCCAAAGTTTAAGTACATGAGGTTGCAAAATAGGGGCAGAATTTTTATTTTCCCCATAGGAATTTTTGATGTTTACTGGCCGTTTGAACGTCCTCTGTGAATTGTACGTAGTATCCTTTATCTGGCTTCCTTCCTGTTCCTTCCTTTTGCGTATTAGTTTGTAGGGACTGTATATGTTTTGCCTTTTATAGGTTGGACAGATATTCCGGCAGTTTTTCCAGCTTGATTCTTACAGGGACCAGCTCTTTGCTAAGGCCATCGTTCATTCAGTCATTACTTAATAGACGCAGCCATTTTAAAAATGGGTGCCAGTGCCCTGCATGGACCAGCTTGGCACTGAATAAATTTCAGTAAACCCCGGGTGACTGGGAGGGTCCTGGTCCTGCCCGGTGGAGGCTGCAGCTTCATCTGAAGGATGGCATTGGGAAGACTCCCATTTTCCTTGGCGTCTTGTGACACTTGACTCTTGTGGCATCTCCCCACACCCCAGGCTGACCCCGGGTTTGTACCACCTGGGCCGCACTGTCCTCTGCATCGATTTCATGGTTTTCACGGTGCGGCTGCTGCACATCTTCACGGTCAACAAACAGCTGGGGCCCAAGATCGTTATCGTGAGCAAGATGGTGAGGCAGGGGCGGGGCTGAAGTGGGCGGGGCCATAGGGAAAGGGGTGGGGCCATAGGGAAAGGGGTGGGGCCAGGGAGGGAGTGGTCCGTGGAGAAGGGGCGTGACTTTGGGGAGCAATGGGGCGTGGTTTTGGGATATAGGGGTGGGGCCAGAGTAGGGAAGGGCGGGGCCAGACTCAGCCACATCTCCCCACAGATGAAGGACGTGTTCTTCTTCCTCTTCTTCCTCGGAGTGTGGCTCGTGGCCTATGGCGTGGCCACGGAGGGGCTCCTAAGGCCACGGGACAGTGACTTCCCAAGTATCCTGCGCCGCGTCTTCTACCGTCCCTACCTGCAGATCTTCGGGCAGATCCCCCAGGAGGACATGGACGGTAGCGGGGGATAACAGGGCCTGACAGCCTTCCTCTGAGTCTCTGTCCCTGCTCTCTGGGTCTCTGTACCCCTGTCTCTAAGAAAATGTCTGTCTCTCTGAGTCTCTGTCTCCCTCTTTCTCTGGATCTCTGAGTGATACCCTATATTCCCCATCATCATCTCTCTAGGTCTGTGCCTACCCCACCCCCTCTGTCTTTCTGTCTGTCTTTTTTTTTTTTTTTTTTTTTTTTTTGAGATGGATGTTAGAAAGGTTTGTTTTTTAGTGTCGTAAAGAAATAGTACTTGAACATAAATTTAATTTTTTTAGTAAGGCCATTTTTATTTTTTGTAGAAAGGGTACACTCGCCAGCAATTTTGTCATGAGAGTACACCGAACAAAGGAGATAGGGTCATTTATAACCTGACGTGTCTATTTTACTGCTGTGTCTGGTTTTTATTGGCTGGAACCGGCCTTTACATTTTGTATTTGTCTTGATTGGCTAGTAACTTAGAAGTTTTTAAAAGAAGCAAAGGCAGAGGAGAACAAAGGAAGGAGGAAGTAACTTGTGGAATGTTGAGAAAGGTAAAAACACTTTTAAATAAGGAAGAGGAACAGGGTATGACCTAATGCTTGCTTGGACCAGTATAAGTATGTCAGGGCAAATATTTAGGCTAAATTGTGGGAGCTAAGAACATAAAGTACATTGATTTATTTTTTATGGCTAGTAGATATTTAAGAATGTTAGCGCAGGTCTTTGAATAAATTTTGTTTCTAAGAGAAGTTACTATTTATTGTTAATTAGATGGGGAGGAAAGCCTTTGAAGAGGAACCTGTACTTTACTTTTTACATGGAGTTTTGCTCTTGTTGCGCAGGCTGGAGTGCAATGGCACGATCTCAGCTCACTGCAACCTCCACCTCCCAGGTTGAAGCGATTCTCCTGTCTCAGCCTCCCGAGTAGCTGGGACTACAGGCGCGTGCCACCATGCCTGGCTAACAGTTTTGTATTTTTAGTAGAGAGGGGGTTTCATCACATTGGTCAGGCTGGTCTCAAACTCCCGACCTCAGGTGATCCGGCCATCTCAGCCTCCCAAAGTGCTGGGATTACAGGCGTGAGCCACCGCACCCAGCAGTCTTCCTGTCTTTCTTAGGTCTCTGTCCCCCTCACCCCATCTCTGAACGTCTCTCTTCACAGTGGCCCTCATGGAGCACAGCAACTGCTCGTCGGAGCCCGGCTTCTGGGCACACCCTCCCGGGGCCCAGGCGGGCACCTGTGTCTCCCAGTATGCCAACTGGCTGGTGGTGCTGCTCCTTGTCATCTTCCTGCTCGTGGCCAACATCCTGCTGGTCAACTTGCTCATTGCCATGTTCAGGTGAGGCCTGACTGCTCTCTGATCCGATCCCACCCAGTATGACCCGTGGCCCTCTCATGACTCTTGAACCCTGTCTAATGAATTCTGTCTTTAGTCCCTGAACTCTGATCCAATCTAATGCTGCCTTCTCCCCAGCCCCAAACAGACCCTGCTTGTGACTTGGACTTTGGACTGATCCTCTCCCTGAGCCCAGGTTGAACTTCCTTATTTTTATTTTTTTGAGACAGGGTCTCACTCTGTTGCCAAGGCTAGAGTGTGGTGGTGTGATCATAGCTTACTGCAGCCTCGACCTCCTGGACTCAAGCAATCCTCCTGCCTTAGTCCCATAAGTAGCTGGGACTACTTAAAATTAGCCAGGCCAGCATGCCTGCCTAATTAAAAAAGTTTTTTGGAGAGAGGGGGGTCTCACTGTGTTGTCCACGCTGGTCTCGAGCTCCTGGACTCAAGTGATCCTCCCTCCTCAGCCTCCCAAAGTGCTGGGATAATCTGTTGCCTAGGCTGGAGTGCAGTGGTAAGTTCTCAGCTCACTGCAACCTCCGCTTCCCACTCCCCCATACCCAGTTAATTTTTTGTATTTTTAGTAGAGACAGGGTTTCACCATGTTGGCCTTGAACTCTTGACCTCAAGTGATTGGCCCGCCTCGGTCTCCCAAAGTGTTGGGATTACAGGTGTGAGCCATCGCGCCCAGCCAACTTTGTTTTTTATTGTAGTAAAATTATATAAAATTTCACATTTTTACTTCTTCTTCTGTTTTTTTTTTTGTTTTTGTTTTTTTTTTTGACGGAGTCTCGCTCTGTTGCCCAGGCTGGAGTGCAGTGGCGCGATCTCAGCTCACTGCAAGCTCCGCCTCCTGGGTTCATGACATTCTCCTACCTCAGCCTCCCGAGTAGCTGGGACTACAGGCATGTGCCACCACACCTGGCTAATTTTATGTATTTTTAGTAGAGATGGGGTTTCACCATGTTAGCCAGGATGGTTTCGATCTCCCGACCTTGTGATCCACCTGCCTCACCCTGCCACGGTGCTGGAATTACAGACATGAGCCACCGCGCCAGGTGGTCATTTTTACCATTTTAAGTGTACAAGTCAGTGACATTAATGACATTTACAGTGCTCTGCAACCATCACCACTATCTATTTCCAATACGTTCTATCACCCACAACAGAAAGTGTGTCCCCGTGAAACAGCAACTCCCCACTTCCCCTCCCCACAGTTCTTGGTAACCTCTAGTGTATTTTCTGTCTCTGTGGATTTAGTCTAGATGTTTCATGTAAGTGGAATTATGCAATATTTGTCTTTTGGTGTCTGGCTGATTTTACTGAGCATGTTTTCAAGGCTCATCCATGTTGTAGTGTGCATCAGAACTTCATTCATTCCGTTTTGTGAATGAGTAATATTCTATTGTACAAATAGACCACATTTGAGCCCGTCATGGTGGCTCCTGCCTGTAATCCCAGCACTTTGGGAGGCCTAGGCGGGTGGATCACCTGAGGTCAGGAGTTCGAGACCAGCCTGGCCAACATGGCGAGACCCCCCCCTCTTTACTAAAAATACAAAAATTAGCTAGGCTCATGTCTGTAATCCCAGCTACTTGGGAGGCTCAGGCACGAGAGTCGCTTGAACTCAGGAGGCGGAGGCTACAGTGAGCCAAGATCGTGCCACTGCACTCCAGCCTGGGCAACAGAGTGAGACTCCATCTCAAAAAAAGAAGACCACATTTGATTCACCCACTCATCTGTTGATGAACACTTGGGTTCTTTCTGCCTTTTGGCTATTGTGACTAATGTTTTTTGGAACATTGGCATGGAAGTATCTATTTGAATCCTTGTTTTTATTTCCTTTGGGTGTATATCTCAAAGTGGAATTCCTGGGTCATATGGTAATTCTACGTATAGCTTTTTGAGAAACCACCAAACCGGTTTCCACAGTAGCTGCACCATTTTCCATTCTCACCAGCAGTGTATGAGGGTTTTAATTTCTCCACATCCTAGCCAACACTTGTTATTTTCCTTTTGCAAAAATTATAGTCATCCAGCTTGGTGTAGTGGCTCATGCCTGTAATCCCAGCACTTTGGGGGGCTGAGGTGGAAGGATTGCTTGAGCACAAGAGTTCAAGACCAGCCTGGGCAACATAGCGAGGCTGCTGTCTCTACCAAAACACCAGAAATTGGATACCACTTCACACCTGCAGCCTCAACGTCCTGGGCTCAACTGATCCTCCCACCTCAGCCTCCCAAGCAGCTGGGACTACAGTTACGTGCCACCACACCTGGCTTGTTTTTTTATTTTTTTACTTTTATTTTATTTATTTATTTTTAGTAGAAACGGGGTTTCACCATGTTAGCCAGGATGGTCTCGATCTCCTGACCTTGTGATCCACCCATCTCGGCTGGATCCCAAAGTGCTGGGATTACAGGCATGAGCCACTGTGCCCAGCGGCTATTTTTTTGTTTTTTTTTAATGAAACTCCTTTTTAATCCTGTGTTGGGTCCCTCTGTTTGCTTCCTTTCTTGTTGGCATGATTTTTGCTGAGAAAATATAAAATTTCATTGGCTTGGGGTTTTGTTTTTTTTTCAGAGATGGGGTCTTGCTGTGTTGCCCAGGCTGATCTTGAACTCCTGGGCTCAAGCAGTCCTCTTGCCTTGGCCTTCCAAAGTGCTGAGATTACAGGCATGAGCCCCTCTGCTGGACCTATTGTATTAGTTTCCCAGGGCTGCTAAAGTACCAAAAACTGTGTGGCTTTAAATCACAGAAATTGTCTCACAATTCTGGGTGCTAGAGGTCCAAAATCAAGGCATCTGCCAAGTTGTTTTCTTCTGAGGGATGTTGGGGAGAGTCTGTTCCATGCCTCTCCTGTCACGTCTAGTGCTTTGCTGGCCATCTTTGGCTTCTAGTTGCATCCTTGAAACTTCTGCTTTCATCTTCCAAATTTCCCCTTTTAATAAAACGTTACTTAAATTGGATTAGGGACCACCCTAATAACTTAATTTTAACTTGATCACATCTGTAAACTCTATTTCCGAATAAAGCCACATATTTCATAAATAAAAACATTTAAAAAGGTCTCATTCTGAGGCACTATGGGTTATGACTTCAACATATCTTTTTTTATTTTTATTTTTTAATTTTTTTTGAGACAGAGTCTTGCTCTGTCACCCAGGCTGGAGTGCAATGGCGTGATCTCGGCTCACTGCAACCTCCACCTCCTGGGTTCAAGGGACTCTCCTGCCTCAGCCTCCCAAGTAGCCGGGATCACAGGCGCCTGCCACCACGCCCAGCTAATTTTTGTATTTTTAGTAGAGATGGGGTTTCACCATGTTGCCCAGGCTGATCTCAAACTCCTCAGGTGATCCACCTGCCTCGGCCTCCCAAAGTTCTGGGATTACAGCCGTGAGCCACTGGACCCGGCCGGACTTCAACGTATCTTTAGCGGGATACAATTCAATGCATGACACTCATAGATTTATGAGTTTATTTCTGGACTTTCAATTCTATTCCACTGGTCTGTGTCTATCCTTATGCCAGTACCACACAGTTTTTTGGGTTTTTTTTGAGACGGAGTCTCGCTTTTGTCACCCAGGTGGGATTGCAGTGGCGGGATCTCTGCTCACTGCAACAGCCGCATCCCGGGTTCAAACGATTCTCCTGACTCAGCCTCCTGAGTAGCTGGGATTACAGGCACCTGCCACCACGCCTGGCTAATTTTTTTGTATTTTTAGTAGAGATGGGGTTTCACCATGTTGGCCAGGCTAGTCTTGAACTCCTGACCTCAGGTGATCCGCCTCAGCTTCCCAAGGTGCTGGGATTACAGGCGTGAGCCACCGTGTGTAGCCCACACAGTTTTGATTACTGTAGGTTTGTAGCAAATTTTGACATTGGAAGTATGAGTCTCCTTTGTTATTTTTCAAGATTGTTTTGGCTATTCTGGGCCTCCTGCAATTCCATATAAACTTGCAGATCAGAGTTTCCATGTCTGTCAAAAAGGTTGTTGGAATTTTCTTTTTTTTTTTCTTTTTTTTTTTTTTTTGAGACAGAGTTTCACTCTTGTTGCCCAGGCTAGAGTGCAATGGTGCGATCTCAGCTCACCACAACCTCTGCCTCCCGGGCTCAAGCGATTCTCCTGCCTCAGCCTCCCGAGTAGCTGGGATTACAGACATGTGCCACCACGCCCGGCTAATTTTGTATTTTTAGTAGAGATGGGGTTTCTCCATGTTGGTCAGGCTGGTCTCGAACTCCCGACCTCAGGTGATCCGCCTCCCTCGGCCTCCCAAAGTGCTGGGATTACAGGTGTGAGCCACCGCGCCCGGCCAGTTGTTGGAATTTTCATAGGGATTGCGTTGAATCTGTAGATTGCTTCGGATAGTATTGATATTTCATCTAGGTGTTCTTTTTAATGCTTTTCCAGCAGTATTTGGTAGTTTTCAGGCTACAAATAGTTCACCCTTTTGGTTAACTTTATTCCTAGGTGTTTTACCTTTAGATACTGTCGTAAGTGGAATTGCTTTCTTAATTTCCTTTTTGGATTGTTCATTGTGGGTGTGTAGAAACACAACTGACTTTTGTGTGATCTTGTACCCTGCAACTTTGCTGAATCTGCAGCTCTAGAAGCTTTCTTGTGATTCTCTGGCATTTCCTATATATAGGATCATGTCATCTGTGAATAGAGATATTTTTACTTCTTCCTTTCCAATTTGGATGCCTTTTATTTTTTTTCTTGTTTAATTGTTCTAGCCAGAACTTCCAGTACAATGTTGAATAGCAGTGGTAAAAGTGGACATCCTTGTCTTGTCCCTGATCTTAGGCAGAAAGCTTTCACTCTTTGACCATTGGGTATGACGTTAGCTGTGGGTTTTTCAGAAGTACCTTTTCTCATGTTGAGAAAGTTTATTTCTATTCCCAGTTTATGATTTTTAAAAATTATGATGCATGGTGGCTTATGCCTGCAATCACAATACTTTCGGAAGCCAAAGTGGGAGGATCACTTGAGGCCAGGAGTTCAAGACCGACCTGGGCAACATAGTGAGACCCTATTTCAATAAAAAAATAAAAAATTTGCCAGGCATGGTGGTGCATGCCTGTAGTCCCAGCTACTCAAGAGGCTGAGGCGGGAGGAAGGCTTGAGCCCAGGAGGTCAAGGCTGTGGCTTCAGTGAGCCATGATTTCACCACCACCATGATCGTGCCAGCAACAAAGTGAAACCTTGTCTCAAAAAAAAAAAAAAAAAAAAAACGCTGTGCGTGGTGGCTCACGCCTGCAATCCCAGCACTTTGGGAGGCCGAGGTGGGCAGATCATGAGGTCAGGAGATCGAGACCATCCTGGCTAACACGGTTGTAGGGGCCAGCCCTACAGGGTCTGTGGGTTTTTCTCCCCATGTGTGGAGACAAGAGATTGTAGAAATGAAGACAGAAGACAAAGAGATCAAAGAAAAGACAGCTGGGCCCGGGGGACCACTACCACCAAGACGTGGAGACCAGTAGTGGCCCCGAATGGCTGGCTGCACTGTTATTTATTGGATACAAAGCAAAAGGGGCAGGGTAAAGAGTGTGAGTCATCTCCAATGATTGATAAGGTCACGTGAGTCACGTGTCCACTGGACGGGGGCCCTTCCCTGTTAGGTAGCAGAGGCGGAGAGAGAGAGGACAGCTTACGTCATTATTTCTTCTATGCTCTTTTAAGAAAGATCAAAGACTTTTTAATACTTTAATACTTTCACTAGTTTTGCTACTGCTATCTAGAGGGCGGAGCCAGGTGTACAGAGTAGAACATGAAAGTGAAACACGAGCGTGACTGCTGAAGCACAGCATCACAGGGAGACGGTTAGGCCTCTGGATGACTGCGGGCGGGCCTGACATCAGTCAGGCCCTCCACAAGAGGTGGTGGAGCAGAGCCTTCTCTAAACTCCCCCGGGGAAAGGGAGACTCCCTTTCCCGGTTTGCTAAGTAGTGGGAGCTTTTCCTTGGCACTGACGCTACCTCTAGACCATGGTCCACTTGGTAACGGGCATCTTCCCAGACGCTGGCGTTACCGCTAGACCAAGGAGCCCTCTGGTGGCCCTGTCCAGGAATAACAGAAGGCGTGCACTCTTGTCTTCTGGTCACTTCTCATCGTGCCCCTTCAGCTCCTATTTCTGTATGGCCTGGTTTTTCCTAGGTTATGATTGTAGAGCAAGGATTATTATGATATTGAAATAAAGAGTAATTGCTATAAACCAATGATTGATATTCATATATAATCATATCTATGATCTATATCTAGTATAACTCTTGTTATTTTATGTGTTTTATTACACTGGAACAGCTCGTGCCCTCGGTCTCTTGCCTTGGGACCTGGGTGGCTTGCCACCCACACATGGTGAAACCCCATCTCTACTAAAAATACAAAAAATTAGCTGAGCATGGTGGTGGGTGCCTGTAGTCCCAGCTACTCGGGAGGCTGAGGCAAGAGAATGGCATGAACCCAGGAGGCGGAGCTTGTAGTGAGCCGAGATTGTGCCACTCCACTCCAGCCTGGGGGACAGAGTGAGACTCCATCTCAAAAAAAAAAAAAAAAAAAAAATCATGAAGTGTTGTTGAATTTTGTCAAATGCCTTTTCTGTGTTGGTTGAGAAGATCATGTGGTTTCCCCCACACCTTGTTCTATTAATGTGGTGTTTGCATTGATTTTTGTATGTTTCACTACACTTACTTTCCTAGGATAAATCCCATTTCGTTGTGGTATAAAATCCACTTAATATGCTGCTGAATTAGATTTGCTTGTATTTTTTCAGGATGTTTACATGTATATTCATAAGGGCTACTGGTCTGTAATTTTCTTGTGATATCTTTATCTGGCTTTGGTATTACGGTAATGCTGGCCTCATAGAATGAGTTAGGAAATTTTCTCTCCTTTTCAATCTTTTGGACGAATTTGAGAAACTTCCTTGTTATTATAATTCTTCTTTAAATATTTGATAGAATTCACCAGCACAGCCATCTGGTTTTGGGCTTTTCTTTATTGAAAGGTTTTTGATTCAATCTCTTATGATAATTCTACTGAGATTTTCTGTTTTTTCTTGAGTCAGCTTAGGTAATTTGTGTGTTCCTAGGAATTTGTCCATTTCATTTATCTAGTTTGTTGACATATAATTGTTGATAGTATTCTCATACAATCCTTTTTATTTCGGTAAGGTCAGTAGTAATGTCTCCATTTTCATTTCTGATGTTAGTTATTTGTGTCCAGGCTAACTTTTGAGCCCAACTTTAACCTGACTTCAACCTCTACCTTATACCATGATACCATCCCCAACTTGACCTCTGACATCTGACCCTTGGCCCTTCTAAACTGACTTTTTTTTTTTTTTTTTTTTTTGAGATGGAGTCTCACGCCGTCTCCCAGGCTGGAGTGCAGTGGCACGATCTCAGCTCACTGCAACCTCCACCTCCTGGGTTCAAGAGATTCTCCTGCCTCAGCCTCCCCAGTAGGTGGGATTACAGGCACCCGCCACCGCACCTGGCTCATTTTTGTATTTTTAGTAGAGATGGGGCTTCACCATGCTAGCCGGGCTGGTCTGGAACTCCTGACCTGAAGTGATCCGCCTGCCCTGGCCTCCCAAAGTGCTGGGACTACAGGAGTGACCAAACGCACTCGGCCCTAACCTGACTTCTAATCGCATCCTGTAACCTCTGACTTTAGTGATCTTGACTTCTGTCTGCTGCCATAGACTTTGAACAATTATTGGCTGGCATCTAACCTTCGTCCTTGCCCTTGGCTGGGCCCTGACCTCAAGTGACCTTTGACCTCTGGCCTTTGCAGTTACACATTCGGCAAAGTACAGGGCAACAGCGATCTCTACTGGAAGTCGCAGCGTTACCGCCTCATCCGAGAATTCCACTCTCGGCCCGCGCTGGCCCCGCCCTTTATCGTCTTCTCCCACTTGCGCCTCCTGCTCAGGCAATTGTGCAGGCGCCCCCGGAGCCCCCAGCCGTCCTCCCCGGCCCTCGAGCATTTCCGTGAGAACAGAGCTTGGCTTAAAAAGGAGAAATATAGGGGACTGGGAGCCTGGAAGGCGAGGGGAAGGGGGCATGCCCCAAATGACTAACGGGCGTGGCTTAGGTAGTGAGGGGCGGGGTTTAAGCAACAAGAGGCGGAGCTTAAGCACTGAGGGGCAGGGCTTACGGGTGAGGGGCGGGGCATGTTCTCGAATCACCAGGGGCGGGTTTGGGATAGCGTGTTCTGAGGGTGTCGGAAGGGGCAGCTGGGCTTGGGAAGGGGCGTGGCCTGAGCCCTTTGACTCCGCCCACCCCTGCAGGGGTCTACCTTTCTAAGGAAGCCGAGCGGAAGCTGCTAACGTGGGAATCGGTGCATAAGGAGAACTTTCTGCTGGCACGCGCTAGGGACAAGCGAGAGAGCGACTCCGAGCGTCTGAAGCGCACGTCCCAGAAGTGAGAGTGGGGCCTGGTCGGGGATGGGGCTTCTGGCCTGGGGCGGATCCTGACTTCAGCTGAAGGCAGGGTCCTGGGAGGGAGGAAGAGAGGGAGGAGGCCCGGGAAGCAGGAGGAGCCCCGGGGGGGTGGGTGGGCTGAGGGTGCCCCCGGTAAGAGGCCCTCCCTTCTCAGGGTGGACTTGGCACTGAAACAGCTGGGACACATCCGCGAGTACGAACAGCGCCTGAAAGTGCTGGAGCGGGAGGTGAGGGCTTGGGGCCTGGCTTGGGGACTGTGGCAGGGGTCGGGCAGGGGTTCCCATCTCCTGCTCTGACGTTCCTCCCATTCCCCAGGTCCAGCAGTGTAGCCGCGTCCTGGGGTGGGTGGCTGAGGCCCTGAGCCGCTCTGCCTTGCTGCCTCCAGGTGGGCCACCACCCCCTGACCTGCCTGGGTCCAAAGGTCAGTGTGTAGCATCAGCCTGTGCATCTCCAGCCTCTGTTCCTGTATTTTTGCGTGTTTTTCTCTCTCGGCGCCTTTCCAGTGTCTCTGGGTCACTTTCTTGGTCTCCTTTGAGCGTTTTGTACTCTCAACTTCGTGTTCCTTCTTTTTTGCCAGTCTCCCAGTTTTTCTGTCTCTCCCCTTCCCTGCCAATCACCTGCTCTCTCTTTTCTCTCTTCCCCCAGACTGAGCCCTGCTGGCGGACTTCAAGGAGAAGCCCCCACAGGGGATTTTGCTCCTAGAGTAAGGCTCATCTGGGCCTCAGCCCCCGCACCTGGTGGCCTGGACCTTGAGGTGAGCCCCGTGTTCATCTGGGCCACTGTCGGGACCACCTTTGGGAGTGTCATCCTTACAAACCACAGCATGCCCGGCTCCTCCCAGAACCAGCCCCAGCCTGGGAGGATCAAGGCCTGGAGCCCGGGCCGTTATCCATCTGGAGGCTGCAGGGTCCTTGGGGTAACAGGGACCACAGACCCCTCACCACTCACAGATTCCTCACACTGGGGAAATAAAGCCATTTCAGAGGAATCGTGTCCGGAGGCTTGATTCTTGGGGGAGCTGGTGGGTGTCTAGGTCCAGGATGGGAGCTGGAGCTGGGGTGTTGGGTTTGGGGTTCTTGGTGGATTTGCTGCTGTAATTCAGACATTTTGGAGTCCGTATCAGATATTCAGATATTTTGGAGTCAATGGAACCTGAGCCCCATTGTTCTTGCCTGAGACCCAGCACTTCTGTCTGCGCTGTTCTGACGGCTCTCGCTTCAGTAGGACAAGACCCCATCTGTACCCCCCCCCACCCAGTTTCAACTTTCCAGTGGAAAAATAACTCAGTGATAATAAGCAAATTATTTCCTGGAATGGAGGTGGGTGGGTGTTGTGTACATCTGCTTTGGCAATAGGGAAATGGATGATGCAAATTTGAGTAGATAAATGCATACGTGTCTTTAAAAAGTCTAATTAGTGGGAAATTGCAGGCCAGGCGCACACAGGGTTGAGGCAAATATGCGTGATTATACATGCAGCTTAACTAAATAACCCATAACAAGCTAAACTGGTAATGACAAGGTTGAACTGACAGCAATTATTAGTTAAATAGCAAGAAAGCCACCAACAACCAACACATCCAAAAATCAAAACCAAAACATCCTTCCTCCAAATTGGAGGAGATCCAAGTATCTGTCACTGTGGGTGCAGAGTAGTGTTGAAACATTGCCAAGTGTTGTGTGGCAACTGCAACTTCTCTGGAAGATGCTGAGTTAGTTCTCACCAACCCAAGTAGCAATAATCACTGTAATGTAACCTACTTCCTTCCATCCTTCCTCCCTCCCTCCCTCCCTCCTTTCCTCCCTTCCCCCCTCCTTCCCTCCCTTCCTTCTTCCTTCCTTCCTTTCTTTTCTTCTTCTTTTTTTTTTTGAGACAGAGTCTCTCTCTGTCACCCAGGCTGGAGTGCAGTGGCATGATCTCAGGTCACTGCAACCTCCGCCTCCTGGGTTCAGGCAATTCTCCTACCTCAGCCTTTGGAGTAGCTAGGATTACAGGTGCCCGCCACCACTCCTGGCTAATTTTTGTATTTTTGGTAGAGACGGGGTTTCACCATGTTGGCCAGGCTGGTCTCAAACTCCTCAACTCAGGTGATCTGCCTGCCTCGGCCTTCCAAAGTGCTGGAATTACAGGCATGAGCCACCACACCTGGCCACTTTTTCTTCTTTTCTTTCAACAAGGTCTCACTCTGTCACCCAGGCAGAAATGCAGTGACTCAATCACAGCTCACTGCAACCTCCGCCTCCTGGGCTCAAGCAATTCTCCCACTCAGCCTCCTGAGTAGCTGGTTCTACAGGCTCACACCACCATGCCCGGCTAATTTTTTGGATTTTTGGTAGAGATAGGGTCTCACCATATTGCCCTGGCTGGTCTCAAACTCCTGGGGTCAAGTGATCCACTCACCTTGGCCTCTCAAAGTGCTGGGATTACAGGCGTGAGCCACCGTACCCGGCCTCTAGTACTTTCTCTATATATGTGTCTAGCATTGTTTTAAGTGCTTCACGTGCACTAAATCAGTGAATCCTATGATAACCATATAAGGTAGGTTCTATTATTGTCTCCATTTTGCAGATGAGAAAAGTGAGACACAGAAAAGTAGCTCAAATAAAGTTACAGATAGAAAGTGGCTGAGTTAGGGGCTAGGCGTGGTGGCTCACGCCTGTAAAACAGCACTTTGGGAGGCCAAGCAAGTGGATCACTTGAGGCCAGGAGTTCGAGACCAGCCTGGCCAATATAGCAAAACCCCATCACTACTAAAAATACAAAAATTAGCCGGGTGTGGTGGTGGACACCTGTAGTCCCAGCTACTCGGGAGGCTGAGGCAGGAGAATTGCTTGAACCCAGGAGGTGGAGGTTGCAGTGAACCGAAATCGTGCCACTGTACTCCAGCCTGGGCGACAGAGCAAGACTCTGTTTCAAAAAAATAATAGTAAATAAAATAAAAATTGAAAGTGGCTGAGTTGGAACAGAAATCTGGGCAATCCAGAGAGCATCTGTAATGCACGATTTTATATTTGGAAATGTCAACTGCTGTGAAGCCACAGGAACTCAGTCCATGTGCGAGTTTGAGCTTTTGTCTCTCAGCTGCAAATCCACCCTTGCCTCAGCTCTGTGATGTTGGGGCGGAGCCTCTGCAAGCCACGTTTTTGCTTTCCCAGCTGGGTTGCTATAAGCCCCGGCCTAAAGAGGGCGCTAGACGGAGACCGGTGATTGGAGGAGGAAGCAGGGATTTGCTCCACCTATTTGCTCCAGGCTTCCAAGCAAGCGTCGCCCCAGAACAACGCTCCCTCTGACAGCAGCAGTTCCTTCCAGGGTTTTTTGTTGTTGTTGTTAAGACGGAGTCTTGCTCTGTCGCCCAGGCTGGAGTGCAATGGCGCGATCTCAGCTCACTGCAACCTCTGCCTCCTGGGTTCAAGCAATTCTCCTGCCTCAGCCTCCTGAGTAGCTGGGATTACAGGCATCTGCCACCACGCCCAGCTAATTTTTGTATTTTAGTAGAGACAGGATTTCACCATGTTGGTCAGGCTGGTCTCGAACTCCTGACTTCAGGTGATCCAGCTGCCTTGGCCTCTCAAAGTGCTGGGATTACAGGTGTGAGCCACCACGCCTGGCCCTCTTCCAGGTTTTAAGTTTTATTTTTTGGCACCTCCCTAACCTGTTTCTTTTTCTATTTCTTTTTCTATTTCTGTCACCCAGGCTGGAGTGCAGTGGTCGAGGCTCACTGTAGCCTTGACCTCCCAGGCTCAAGCCATACTCCCACCTCAGCCTCCAGAATAGCTGGGACCACAGGTGCACGCCACCACACCCAGCTAATTTTTTGTTTTCAAATTGTTTCGTAGAGATGGGGGTCTCGCCATGTTGCCCAGGTGGGTCTCAAACTCATGGGATCAAGGGATCCTCCAACCTCGGCCTCCCAAAGTGCTGTGATTACAGGCATGAGCCACTGCGCCAGACGCCATACCCAGCATCATTGTCAGCCTTCTGTCACACCAGCACCACCCTGGTAGCCCCTGGCTCTAGTCTGGGTTTCGGTTCTGCAGGGCTGCTGCCTCAACATTTTAGGTTCTGATAGCTCCGTTCTCAGTCCTGGAGTGACAGGTGTAGCCTGCAGTTACTATTTTTATACGGTGCAGTTACTATTTCTGCGCTGTTTCTTCTCATTCCTTTCATGGTTTCCTGAGACCTGTTTAATTTATCTGAGACCCGTGTATTAATTCATCTCTGCTGAAGTATCTATATAACAGGGAACTCCAGGTCGTGTGTGTAGAAATCTGACATGAGTCATCAAAATGGAGAATTTGCACGAATTCCACATGGAAAGCGATTTGGAGACCAAAAATTCCTTAATTGAAGAGGAGGCTGGTACTCTTGAGGAATTACCCTAAAATAACTGCTGCAAGCTTATATTTTGCATCTTCCATTCAAATAGGACTTGTCTCCATTTATGCAGTAACTGTGTATTGGGGAAAGGAAAATACTCAGACCTTTTACGGATTAGCAGACACTGGCCCGGCCTATTCATTCATTTTTGAGGTGCAGTCTCACTCTCTTGCCCAAGTTCGAGTGCAGTGGTGTGATCACAGCTCACTGCAGCCTGGCTCAAGTGATCCTCCTGCCTCGGCCTCCCGAGTAGCTGGCATCACAGGTGCACGCCACCATGCCCATCAATTTTTTTTTTTTTAATTTAGGCCAGTGCGGTGGCTCATGCGTGTAATCCCAGCACTTTGGGAGGCCGAGGCAGGTGGATCACCTGAGGTCAGGAGTTCGAGACCAGCCTGGCCAACATGGCGAAACCCTGTCTCTACTAAAAATACAGAAATTAACCGGGCATGGTGGTGTGTGCCTGTAATCCCAGCTACTAAGGGGGCTGAGGAAGGAGGATCACTTGAACCTGGGAGGCGGAGGTTGCAGTGAGCCGAGATCGTGCTGCACTCCAACCTCGGCAACAGAGCGAGACTCCGTCTCAAACAAACCAAACAATTGGTCTTTAATAATTTTTTATTTTTTGAGACGGAGTCTCGCTCTGTCACCCAGGCTGGAGTGCAGTGACGCGATTTCAGCTTAATGCAACCTCCACCTCCCGAGTTCAAGCAATTCTCCTGCCTCAGCCACCTGAGTAGCTGAGATTACAGGTGTGCGCCACCATGTCTGACTAATTTTTGTATTTTTAGCAGAGATGGGGTTTCACCATGTTGGCCAGGCTAATGAAGTTTTAAAATAAAAAAATAAAAGAAAAAAGAAAAATATACCACATTCGAGGTATTTTCCAACCCATTTAGTGAGTAACCTACAAAAATGCCAACTCGGAGTGTGGTCCCAGTGCATGAGAAGGCTCTGCATCCGGCCCATGCTGAGTTTAAGCTCAGTCTTGTGACTCAGCAGCTCACATGATACTCAGAAAAGAATGTGGCAAATTGAGATGCTGTACGACCTCCAGAAAGTGCCAATAGGAGCATTTTCCAGCATAAACTCGTAGGATTTTGGCACAAAGCTATGCCATCTTCTACACACAACTCATCTCTGTGAAGAAACAATTCATTGTCTCGGTTAGAGATGGATACCTGGCCATGGAGCCCCAAGCAATGATAAAACCTGATCTGACCATCAGGAACTCGGGTGTAATCCGACCCACAAATCCAGAAGATTGAGCACAGGCAATGGCAGTGCATCAGGTGGAAATAAGAAATAAAGTGTTGGCCGGGTGCCGTGGCTCATGCCTGTAATCCCAGCACTTTGGGAGGCCGAGGCAGGTGGATCACCTGAAGTCAGGAGTTCGAGACCAGCCTGGCCAAAATGGAGAAACCCCATCTTTACTAAAAATACAAAATTAGCCAGGCATGGTGGTGCATTCCTGTAATCTCAGCTACTCGGGAGGCTGAGGCAGGAGAATTGCTTGAACCTGGGAGGCAGAGGTTGTGGTGAGCCGAGATTGCACCGTTGCACTCCAGCCTGGGCAACAAGAGCGAAACTCCGTCTCAAAAAAAAAAAAAAAAAAAAGAACTAAGGTGTTGGCATAAGCAACAACACAAGCAAATTGCTTGAGTGGACAGCACAGACCGTTCTGCCATCTATACCCACTGTTTTTTCTTCTCTCCATTTATACCCATGGCTTCATGGACAGCTCCTCATGATTTTTTTTCTTTTCTTTCTTTCTTTTTTTTTTGAGATGGAGTCTTGCTCTGTTGCTCAGGCTGGAGTGCAGTGGTGTGAGCCCGGCTCACTGCAACCTCTGCCTCCCAGGTTCAAGTGATTCTCCTGCCTCAGCCTCCTGTAGCTGGGACTACAGGTGTGCGCCATCACGCCCAGCTAATTTTTGTATTTTTAGTAGAGACGGGGTTTCCCCATGTTGGCCGGGCTGGTCTCAAACTCCTGACCTCAGGTGATCTGCCCTCCTCAGCTTCCCAAAGTGCTGGGATTACAGGTGTGAGCCACCGTGCCAGGCAGCTCCTCGTGATTAATTGAACTCGTGAGGACACAACTTTGGGCTGGTTTTTAGGTGGCTCAGCATGATATACTAGGATTCTCAGAATCAGCCGCATTGCAGCCCTCAGAGGAACCAGCACTAGCCTGGCAGTCTCCCTGCCAGAAATCTGAGCCCCAGCTCAGCAATGCCAACTTCTGAGCTGGGCAGCAACCCTGAGCAACCAATCTCAAGAGCCCTGAGGTTCATCTGATCCTCTCTTTGGTAACATAGCAGGATTGGCTCAGCAAGCCTGCACTGATGCCACAGGTACAGAAGAACAGGCTGATACCAACTGCTGAGCCCCAGAGGCTGCCCTTTTCTAGCCAGAACATTTTTCCTTACCAGGAAGCTGTCATGGCCACATAGAAGTTTCCTCTTCCCTGATTCTATAAATACAAAGACACAGTCCTTCTTTACTGGGATGCTGCTGGCCACGGCGCAGGCAGACCGTTCATGTCCAGCCAGAGTCATGGGGTGGAGGGACGCTCCCTCCTCTACCTGTGCATCTTCCCTCAATGAATCTACTATTCACATCTCTATCGCACAGGCCTAGTGGTATGTATGACAGTTGGTGACCACAGAGGAAAATTCTCCATCTGTCCTGGTGCCATGTTCTTTTTGTTTGTTTGTTTTTAGAGGAAGTCTTGCTCTGTTGCCTAGGCTGGAGAGCAGTGGCGCGATCTTGGCTCACTGCAACCTCTACCTCCCCAGTTCAAGCGATTCTCCTGCCTCAGCCTCCTGAGTAGCTGGGATTACAGGTGCCCACCACCATGCCTGGCTAATTTTTGTACATATATGCGTGTATATATTCATATATATGTATACACATATATATGTGTGTGTATATACACGTATATACACACACATATATATGTATGTATATACATATATGTGTATATATACACGTATATACACACACATATATATGTATATACATATATATGTATTTTTTTTTTCTAAGACTGAGTCTTGGTCTGTCACCCGGGCTGGGGTGCAGTGGCACGATCTTGGCTCACTGCAACCTCTGCCTCCCCAGTTCAAGCCATTCTCCAGCCTCAGTCTCCCGAGTAGCTGGGACTACAGATGCCTGCCACCACACCTGGCTAATTTTTGTATTTTTAGTAGAGACAGGATTTCACCATGTTGGCCAGGCTGGTCTCGAACTCCTGGCCTCAAGTGATCCGCCTGCCTCAGCCTCCGAAAGTGCTGGGATTACAGATGCGAGCCTGTGAGCCACCGCCCCCAGCCTGCAACATGGAGTTTGGCCCACTATGGCGGTGGAAGACATTCCCTCCTAATGGTGATGGCAGGTCACATGTGAGGCCAGTGAGTAAACTGGATGTCCGTGAAGCAAGGGTGGGCAGCATAGCTGTGGTCAGCTAGTGCAGTGTCCTCTGGAGAGACTGCTGAGGGGGTGGGATGGCTGTGGTGTCCCCTCACCCGGGACCTGGTGAGGCCCCCTAAGATGCTGTCTGTTCCAGGTCTCAGGTGCAGGGAAAGACAGATGACTGTAAACAGAATGTGTAAGACACCAGAGGCCCCCAGACAAGCAGGTCATTTGAAAAACATGGTTCATTGTATACAAAAAGAAATCTCTAGGTAGCGGGGCTGCAGGTTGTCAGAGGAAAGGAGGCAGGAGGCTGGGATGAAGGCTAAAGAGTGCAGATGCAAATTACAAAATTAGCTGAGTGTGGTGGTGGGCGCCTGTGGTCCCAGCTACTCAGGAGGCTGAGGTGGGACGATCACTTGAGCCTGGGAGGTCGAGGCTATGGTGAGCCATCATCATGCCACTGTACTCCGCCTGGGTGACAGAGGGAGACCCTGTTTTAGAAAAGAAAAAGACTGAGGCCAAGGAACTGGTAATGTCAAAAGGACGACGTGTGTGGCTAGAGGGAAAGGAGCTGTAAGGTTGGCTCAATGCTGCAACCAAGCAAATGGGCTGCGGCCAAAACTGGGATGGATTTGCCTTTTTATTTATTTTTTATTTTTATTTTATTTTTTTGAGACGGAGTCTCACTTTGTCACCCAGTCTGGAGTGCAGTGGTGCAATCTCGGCTCACAGCAAATTCCACCTCTTGGGTTCAAGCGATTCTCCTGCCTCAGCCTCCCAAGTAGCTGGGACTATGGGCATGCGCCACTACTCCCGGCTAATTTTTGTTTGTTTGTATTTTTAGTAGAGATGGGGTTTCACCGTGTTAGCCAGAATGGTCTCGATCTCCTGACCTCGTGATCCACCTGCCTCGGCCTCACAAAGTGCTGGGATTACAGGCGTGAGCTACTGCACCCAGCCGGATTTGCCTTTTTAGAACAAAGATGTAGGCAAGCCAAGGGGCTGATACACAAACCCAGATTAAGTTTGGAAAAACTGTGGGTATTGGACACACGTTTTTGCTTCTCTTGAATATCTAGGATTCGGATGGCTGGATGGTATAGGAAGTGTACGTATGACTTTATAAGAAACTGCCAACATCTTTTCCGAAGTAGTTGCACCGTTTGAATTTTGAATTTCCACCAGCAATGCGTGAGAGCGTTCTAGTGGCCCTGATCCTTACCAGGACCTGCTATTATCAGTGCTTATGATTTTTTCTTTTTTTTTTTTTTTGAGACAGAGTCTCGCCCTGTCACCCAGGCTGGAGTTAGTGGCATGATCTCGGCTCACTGCAACCTTCACCTCCCAGATTCAAGCAGTTCTCCTGCCTCAGCATCCTGAGTAGCCAATATTACAGGTGTGCACCACCACACCCAGCTAATTTTTTGTATTTTTAGTAGAGATGGAGTTTCACCATGTTGGTCAAGCTGGTCTCGAACTCCTGACCCCAAATGATCCACCCACCTCGGCCTCCCAAAGTGCTAGGATTACAGGCATGAGCCACCATGCCCAGCAAGTTTGTTTGTTTGGTTTTTTGTTTGTTTGTTCTGCACAAAGTATTGGCTGGGCACAGTGGCTCACGCCTGTAATCCCAGCACTTTGGGAGGCTGAGGTGGGAGGATCACTTGAGGCCAGGAGTTTGAGACCAGGCTTGGGCAACATAGTGGGACCTTATGCCTACAAAAAATTTTTAAAAATTAGCTGGGTGGGGTGGTGTGTGCACCTGTAATCGCAGCTACATGAGAGGCTGAGGTGGGAGGCTCACTTGAGCCTGTAAGTTTGAGGCTACAGTGAACTATGATTGCACCATTGCATGCCAGCCTAGGTGACAGAGCAAGACTCTGTCTCCCCGCCCCACCCCCCAAGGAAAGTATCAGGTAACGTGTACAAGTTTTTGTTCGAAGACCTGTCTTCAGTTCTTTTGGGTAGGTACCTAGGGGTGGAATGACTGGGTCATATATATGCTAATTCTGTGCTTAACTTTTTGAGGAACTGCCAAACTGTTTTACACAATGGCTGGACCATTGTACATTCTCACCAGCAATGTATGGGGGTTCTGATTTCTTCACATCCATGACAAACACTTGTTATTTGTAGTTTGTTTTCTTTTCTTTTTCTTTTTCTTTTGAGATGGAGTTTCACTCTTGTTGTCCAGGCTGGAGTGCAGTGGCACAATCTCGGCTCACTGAAAACTCTGCCTCCTGGGTTCAAGCGATTCTCCTGCCTCAGCCTCCTAAGTAGCTGGAATTATAGGTGCCCACCACCACGCCTGGCTAATTTTTGTATTTTTAGTAGAGATGGGGTTTCACCATGTTGGCCAGGGTGGTCTCCAGCTCGTAACTTCAGATGATCCGCCTGCCTTGGCCTCCCAAAGTGCTGGGATTACAGGCGTGAAACACTGTGCCCGGCTCAGTTTGTTTTCTTGATCGTAGCCATCCTAGTGGGTGTGGAGTGGTGTCCCATTGTGGTTTTGGTTTGCATTTCCCTAAGGACTAGTGATGATGAGCATCTTTTCATGTGTTTTGACCTTTGACCATTCTCACATTCTTTTTTTTTTTTTTTGAGACAGGGCTGGAGTGCAGTGGCATGATCATAGCTCACTGCATCCTTGAACTCCTGGGCTCAGGCGATTCTCCCACCTCAGTCTCCTGAGTAGCTGGGACTACAGTTGTATGCCACCATGCCTGCGTAATTGATAAAAAAATTTTAGTAGAGATGGGATCTCACTATGTTGCCCAGACTGGTCTCAAACTCCTGAGCTCAAGTGATCCTCCTCCCTCAGCCTCCTGAGTAGCTGGGATTACAGGTGCACACCACTATACCCAGCTAAGTTTTAATTTTTTTTTAAATAGAGATGGGTTTCATTATGTTGCTCAAGCTGATCTGGAACTCCTGGGTTCAAGCGATTCTCCTGCCTTGGCCTCCCAAAGTGCTGGGATTACAGGTGTGAGCCACTGTGTCCAGCCTTATGCGTTCTTTGGAAGAAATGACTTTTGGGTAATGGCTTGCACTGTTGTGTTGTATCAGCTGCCGTCCAGTTGAAGCTAACTAAGGGCAGGTGGGTGTTGAATGAGGACAATGCCCACCTGCCCTTAGTTAGCTGTGGCTGCAAGAACAAAGACCCTGTTATCCCAATCATCATCATGAGGACTAGCTGGGCCACAGCTTAAAGGGACATTTCATAGCTTAAAAAAGACAAACTGTTGGTCCTGCCACCTCCAACTACAAAGGTGTCACAACTGATAAGCCTTTTGGGATCTTGAAGACGCCACATCTCACGTGTGGAAATTTCACGAATGCGGCTGCAGCAAGTGACCAGATGGCCGCATTTGAGTGGGAGCCTCTTTAGCAAGAGCTTTTTAAAATCAAGCTCCACCCAGGAGCTCTTTATCTTCTTCAGAACCCACGGGATTACAGACGTCTGCACCAGCCCCCGTGGGACCTTGGAGTCCAGGAGAACCAATATGAAGGCGCTGATGCTCATGCTGCCTGCTGGCTGGTGAGTAATAAAGTCCCTTGTCTCTGGCCCAGGAGTCTTGTGTCTTCTGGCAACATTTGTGAAACAGTAATGGGCTAGCTTGTTTTATTTTATTTTTATTTTTTATTTTATTGATTGATTCATTGAATTAGGGACAGGGTCTCACTCTGTCACCCAGGCTGGAGTGCAATGGTGCACTCCAACCTGAGCTCAAGTGATCCTCCCACCTCAGCCTCCCGAGTAGCTGGGACTACAGGTGCATGCCACTATGCCCAACTAATTTTTTACATTTTGTACAGACAGGGTCTGGCTACATTGCCCAGAGTGGTCTCGATCTCCTGGGCTCAAGGGATCCCCCTGCTTCAGCCTCCCAAGGTGCTGGGATTACAGGCATGAGCCACTGCACCCAGCCCAGGCTGGCTTGTAAGTAGGACAAAATGAAAGTCCAGACCTGGTAGTGTTGAAAAGGATGGGATGTTGGCAAAGGCGTGGCTTTCTAGAATTGGAAGGACAGGGCCTCAATGGGCCTGGTTCAAAAATATGAGAAGAATCCCTGGGATCCAGTAGGGAATTCTCTCATCCAAGTAGAGGACGATGGCCAGGAATAGAGGTCCCCACTGTCCTACTTGTATTTTTTTTTTTTTTTTTTTTTTTTTTTAGATGGAGTTTCACTTTTGTTGCCCAGGCTGGAGTGCAGTGGTGCAATCTCAGCTTACTGCAACATCCGCCTCCTGGATTCAAGCAATTCTCCTGCTTCAGCCTCCCGAGTAGTTGGGATTACAGGCATGTGCCACCATGCCTGGCTAATTTTGTATTTTTAGTAGAGACGGGGTTTCTCCATGTTGGTCAGGCTGGTCTCGAACTCCTGATCTCAGGTGATCCACCTGCTTTGGCCTCCCAAAGTGCTGGGATTCCAGGCGTGAGCCACAGCACCCGGCCTGTCCTACTTGTTAATGAGGCTCAGTGGCTACAGATAGGATCAAAATCAGTGGGCAAAACAGTGGGCAAATGGTGCCTGGCTGCACCTGGGTTCTTACCCTTCTCCAGGCAGGTGGAAGAAGAAATGGGATCATGACAATGAGGCAACAAGCCCCAGGGACCCAACCAAAAGGCAGCATGGCTGTGGCCGCTGGGTCAAAGGGTCTCTGAAACTGCAGTGATATCAGCAATGAGGACCTTGTTATTTGTTTCTTTGTTTTGAGACAGGGTCTTGCTCTGTCACCCAGGCTGAAGTACAGTGGCGCAAACATGGCTCACTGTAGCCTCAAACTCCCAGGGCCAAGGGGTCCTCCCCACTCAGCCTCCCGAGTAGCTGGGACCACAGGTATGCACCACTACACCCAGCTAATTTAAAATTTTTTTGTAGAGACAAGGTTTCGCTATGTTTCCCAGGCTGGTCGTGAGCTCCTGAGCACAAGTGATGCAATCACCGCGGCCTCCGAGAGCCCTGAGATTACAGGCATGAGCCACTATGCCCTGCCTTGCTATCTGATATTGAGCCTTGAGTGGGCTGAAAACATTAGTGAAGAGCCCACCCTGCTAGTGTTTCTGGCCCCACTACGGTCCAATTTGGATCCAGTCCACAGCTGGGTGCAGGGCTGGTCAAAGATGCTGAGGACTGGGAGGGCTGAGCCTGGCCATCTGCGGAACAGCAGAAAGAGAGGGGCCTCTGTGCCCAAGAACTTGCTGGGTCCTGGGAGGTACCTGGGTTGCAGCTCTGGCACTGATTCTGGAGGGAGGAGCCAAGTAAGCCGATAGAGAGGTCAACAATGAAGCTTTTTGGTGTTTGTCTTGCTCTGTCGCCCAAGCTGGAGTGCAGTGGCATGATCTCGGCTCACTGCAAGCTCCGCCTCCTGGGTTCACGCCATTCTTCTGCCTCAGCATCCCCAGTAGCTGGGACTACAGGTGCCCGCCACCATGCCCAGGTAATTTTTTGTATTTTTTTATAGAGACAGGGTTTCACCGTGTTAGCCAGGATGGTCTCAATCTCCTGAACTCATGATCCACCCGCCTCTGTCTCCCAAAGTGCTGGGATTACAGGCATGAGCCACCGTGCCCGGCCTTTTTTTTTTTTTTGAGATGGAGTTTCACTCTTGTTGCCCAGACTGGAGTGCAATGATCACTGCAACCTCCACCTCCCAGGTTCAAGCAATTCTCCTGCCTCAGCCTCCCGAGTAGCTGGGACTACAGGTGTGCACCACCACGCCTGGCTAATTTTGTATTTTTGGTAGAGACGGAGTTTCTCCATGTTAGTCAGTCTGGTCTTGAACTCCTGACCTCAAGTGATCCGCCCACCTTGGCCTCCCAAAGTGCTGGAACTACGGGTGTGAGCCACCATGCCCGACCAACAGTGAGTTTTTTTCTCCTGCCTTTGCTGTCCCCCTAGGACACCCCCCAGCCCCAAGTTGCTCCAGGGCTGAGGCTGCAGTCCATGACCCACAGACTTCTTGGTCCAAGTGCCTGAATTCAACGAATCAGGCTACCAGTGGGAAGGGAAGCTGAAGTGATCTCATTGGGTGTGGCACCTAGGGCCAATTCAATGTCCTGCTGTGTGGTTTCCACGACTGAGCAGGTATAATTGGTACTGATGACTTTACATGCTCGAACTACAAACTCCTTGTTATCAGAGGATTCTACCAGTCAGAGGCTGTGGCATATGCTGCCCTCTTCACCTCTACCAGAAACAATGTGGGATCCCTGTAGAAAAGGAAACAACTGTAATGACTAAATGGCTGCTGGAGTGCTCCGGGAAGCCGTTTCCCAGTGCCACAGTGCCACCTGCCTGACACGGCCACCAAGTACACCCCTTTTAAAAAGAAAGGGCAGCTAGGCTGGGTGTGGTGGCTCACACCAGGAGGTGGGTGGATGGCTTGAGTCCAGGAGTTCAAGACCAGCCTGGGCGACATAGTGAAAACCCATCTCTCTCTTTTTTTTAATTAAATTAAATTTTTATTTATTTATTTTGAAACAGAGTCTCGCTCTGTGACCAGGCTGGAGTACAGTGGTACGATCTCAGTTCACTGCAACCTCCACCTCTGGGGTTCAAGCGATTCTCCTGCCTCAGACTCCCGAGTAGCTGGGACTACAGGTGTGAGCCACCATGCCCGGCTAACTTTTGTATTTTTAGTAGAGACTGGGTTTCACCATGTTGGCCAGGATGGTCTCGATCTCTTGACCTTGGGATCCACCTGCCTCAGCCTCTCAAAGTGCTGGGATTACAGCCATGAGCCACTGTGCCCAGCCCTGTCTTTTAATAAATAATAAAAAAAGGAAAGAAGGCCGCTATGAATCGCTATTAAGCTCTCCTTGAAAGCAAACGCCTGGCTTGTGGTGGCCTTTGACTCCCCAGCCTCACACCCTCATTCTCAGGTAGGTTAACTGCAACTTCACTAGTAATACTGGAAATGGCCAAAGGTAAAGGGTACGTCTAAGAGCACAGCTGGTCTGGTCCTCAGGTCTTCTGAGTTTTACATACAAAAGTCACAGCTACCCCTGTTTCTTTTGTTTTCTGTTTTGAGACGGTCTTGCTGTGTTGCCCAGGCTAGAGTGCAGTGGCACGATCGTGGCTCACTGCAGCCTGGAACTCCAGGGCTCAAACAATCCTCTGACCTCAACCTCCTGAGTAGCTGGGACTATAGGCGTGCACCAGCATACCCGGTTAATTTTTTAATTTTTTTTTTTTCAGAGACAGAGTCTCGCTGTGTTGCCCAGGCTGGTCTTGAACTCCTGGGCTCAAGCGATCTTCCTGCCTCGGCCTCCCAAAGTGCTGGAATTACAAGTGTGAGCCACCGCACCCAGCAGCAGCTACCCCATTTGGAGAAAACTCTCCTTCACTCCTCTGCCTGAGGCAATTCCTCTGGCTGAATGGGACCCTCAATTCACAAGGGTTCCCTTAAACGGCTGGGCACATTCCACTATGTTAAACCTAAAGATGTCCACTAGGGGGCAGCAACCACCTAACCCCAACACCAACTCCGGAAGACATTGATTGCAGTTTGGTTGATATTTAAGGCATTCAGTGGGACTTTGTAACTTCCTCACTATCTGCGGGTGTCTGGTATTATTGATTGTTGGATCATCTTCCTCAAGAATCAGCTCAAAAAGGTTTCTGGTTTCCCCTTCCCACCTCTTCCTGATCCATACACGTTATTTATTTTTATTTATTTATCTTTTGAGACAGATTCTCTGTCGTTCAGGCTGGAGTGCAGTGGTGCCATCTCGGCTCACTGTAACCTCTGCCTCCTGGGTTCAAGCGATTCTCCTTCCTCAGCCTCCCAAGTAACTGGGATTATAGGCGCCACCACGCCCAGCTAATTTTTGTATTTTTAGTAGAGATGGGTTTCACCATGTTGGCCCGGCTGGTCTCGAACCCCTGACCTCAAGTGATACATCCGTCTCGGCCTCCCAAAGTGTGGTGATTACAGGCATGAGCCACCGCGCCTGGCCGCACACACTTTACTCAGGCCGTTTGGTCACTGAATGTGGCAGTCCCAGAAGAGGCTTCATCTCTTCTTGGCTGCATCTTGGATAGTCCCTGAGACAGAAGTGTTGAAGGAGTTACGAAGACCCGAGGTCAGGAGATCGAGACCGTCCTGGCTAACATGGTGAAACCCTGTCTCTACTAAAAATACAAAAAATTAGCCAGGCATGGTTGCGGGCACCTGTAGTCCCAGCTACTCGGGAGGCTGAGGCAGGAGAATGGCGTGAACCCAGGAGGCAGAGCTTGCAGTGAGCCAAGATCGCACCACTGTACTCCAGCCTGGGCGACAGAGCGAGACTCCATCTCAAAAAAAAAAAAAAGTACAATTCTGCCCGCTGACCATTGTTGGGAATGATGCATCTTTCTTTCTGCTGGACAGCCTGGTGGTCATGCCCTCCAGATGGCAGTTTAGTCCTGAGGGGGACAAGTAGGGGATTCAAACTAATGCTGGTTTAGGCACCAGAATCCCCTTGTTGGACCGACACGGTGCTAGATCAGGAGTTGGCACACTATAGCCTGTGGGATACATCTGGCCTGTGACCTGTTTCTGTATGGTCTATAAGCTAACAAAGGTTTTTATATATTTTAAAGAATGTGTTTTTGTTGTTGTTGTTGTTTTAAGATGGAGTCTCGCTTTGTTGCCCAGGCTGGAGTACAGTGGTGTGATCTCGGCTCACTGCAAGCTCCACCTCCCGGGTTCACGCCGTTCTTCTGCCTCAGCTTCCCGAGTAGCTGGGATTAAAGGTGCCCGCCACCACACCCGGCTAATTTTTGTATTTTTAGTAGAGACGTAGTTTCTCCATGTTGGCCGTCCTGGTCTTGAATTCCTGACCTCAAGTGATCCACCTGCCTCAGCCTCCCAAAGTGCTGGAATTACAGGCGTGAGCCACCGCCCAGCCAAGAATTGTTTAAAAAAAAAAAGCCAGGTGTGGTGGCTCACCTCTGTAATCCTAGCACTTGGGGAGGCTGAGGCAGAAGGATCAGTTGAACCCAGGAGTTCAAGACTAGCCTGGGCTATGTAGTGAAAGCCTGTCTCTACAAAAAATTAAAAATTAGCTGGGTGTGCTGGTGCACGCCTGTAGTCCCAGCTACTCGGGAGGCTGAGGTGGGAGGATCACTTGAGCCTGGGAGGTCGCAGCTGCAGTGAGCTATTATTGTACCACGGCTCTCCAGCCTCTGTGACAGAGCAAGATCTTGTTTCAAAAAGAAAAAAGAAAAAGATGACTATGCCACAGAAAACAAATGCCCTACAAAACAAATGCCCTACAAAACCCAAAACACTATTACCTGGTTATTTCCAGAAAAGGTGGCTGACTCCTGTGTTAGTTGAAACAACCTGCTGATATTACTCATGTGGGCTTAACTGAGACAATGTAACGGTAATTCCAGTCAAGCTTAACAACAAAATCCAATGACTGTCTCTTCTCAGGTTGGGGAGGTAAGCTGTGGCATGCCCATTGTGGATGGGGGTTGCTTTTAGGCTCATCTGTTGTCACCCTGTAATTGTTTGTAAAGACATCAAAGATCAGATCAGTTTTTTTATTTTTAAATTTCGTTTTTTGGTATTTTAGCAGATCAGTCCAAAGTTCTCTGCTCTGCTTATAATGGATAGTAGAGTCGCCTTAGACTATATCCTGATTGTCCAAAATAAGACGTACTTCTCCTCTGGGACCAGTTTTTACTTTTTTTTGTTGCGATGGAGTTTTACTTTTGTTGCCCAGGCTGGAGTGCAATGGTGCGATCTCGGCTCGTTGCAACCTCTGCCTCCCGGGTTCAAGCGTTTCTCCTGCCTCAGCCTCCTGAGTAGCTGCGATTACAGGCATGTGGCACCATGCCCGGCTAATTTTGTATTTTTAGTAGAGACATGGTTTCTCCATGTTGATCAGGCTGGTCTTGAACTCCTGACCTGAGGTGATCCGCCCTCCTCGGCCTCCCAAAGTGCTGGGATTACAGATGCGAGCCACCACACCCGGACTTTTAAAATTTTTTTAATTTTAATTTTATTGTATTAGAGACAGGGTCTTGCTCTGTCACCTAGGCTGGAGTACAGTGGTGTGATCTTGGCTCACTGCAAACTCAACCTTCCGGGTTCAGGGGATCCTCCCGCCTCAGTCTCCCAAGTAGCTAGGATTACAGGTGTGCCACCACTTCTGGCTAATATTGTTTTTGTATTTTTTGTAGAGATGGGCCTTCACCACGTTGCCCAGGCTGATCTTGAACTCCTAAGATTAAATGATCTGCTGGTCTCAGCCTCCCAAAGTGCAGGGATTACAGGCATGAGCCACCTTGAGACTTATTCACAGTTGGCTGAGTCTAGGACCCTGGGGGGCATAGTTGAGAGTTGAGGTCAATACTCAAGGTTGGCCTGATCCTGCTGTTGGGAGTCCCATCAAAAGCAGCCTTAATTAAACGCTGAATGAGACAAATTGACATGATTTTTTTTTTTTTTTTGAGACGGAGTCTCTGTGGCCCAGGCTGGAGTGCAGTGGCACGATCTTGGCTCACTGCAACCTCTGCCTCCCAGGTTTAAGCAATTCTTCTGCCTTAGCCTCCCAAGTAGCTGGGATTACAGGCGCCCACCAGGACGCCTGGCTGTTTTTTTGTATTTTTAGTAGAGACAGGGTTTCCCCATGTTGGCCAGGCTAGTTTCAAACTCCTGACCTCAAGTGATCTCAGCCTCCCAAAGTGCTGGGATTACAGGTGTGAGCCACCACGCCTGGCCTGAAGTGATTTTATTGCAGCCTGTTAGTCAGATGAATCAGAGTGGCTGATGGGTGTCAGAGTCATTTGAAAACTTGCCAGAAGCTAAGATGGATGCGGGTCTGGGGGTGGGTATTGCTGTGTTGGGAGACCGTCCTCCACAGTTGTCTTGTGTTCCTGCATGTTGTGTGGGGTGTGCATGGCTGCAAGGCCCTGGTCACTGTTTCTTCAGGGTTGTTTATGCAGCTGGCAAACTTGAGCAATGAGGCAACCCCTCCCCTCACACAAAGAGAGGCTTGCTTGTTGATTGCTATAAAGAAGAGGGGGTTTCCTAAGCTTAGTGCTCCTCTCCTGTAATACAACCCTCTGTACGTGCAGGCATCCACCTGGGCCCTGGCATTGCCCTTACAGAGTTTGGAGAGAAAGGAGAACCAATGAAAACATGCTGTGTTTATGCTGCTGGCTGTACTGGGAGGAATATGGTCCTTTGTCTCTGACCTGGGAGTTTCATGTCTTCTGCCAAGATACATTAGATAGATAGATACATTAGGTAGATAGATACATTAGATATAGATAGATACATTAGATATAGATATATTAGATATAGATAGATACATAGATACATAGAATAGATACATAGATACGTAGATAGATACACAGATAGATACACAGATACACACACAGATAGATACACAGATACACACACAGATAGATACACAGATACACAGATATATACACGGATAGATACATAGATAGATACATAGATAGATACATAGATAGTTACATAGATAGATACATAGATAGTTACATAGATAGATAGATAGATAGACAGATAGATAGATAGATAGATTCATTTATTTATTGAGACAGAGTCTTGCTCTGTCGCCCAAGCTGGAGGGTAGTGGCTTGTTCTTGGCTCACTGCAACCTCCACCTCCTGGGTTCAGGTGATTCTCCTGCCTCAGCCTCCCCAGCAGCTGGGATTACATGCCCACCTAATATTTGTATTTTTAGTAGAGACAGGGTTTCACTATGTTGCCCAGGCTGGTCTTGAACTCCTGACCTCAGGTGATCCTCCCGCCTCGGCCTCCCAAAGTGCTGGGATTACAGGTGTGCGCTACCGCGCCCAGCCAGATGCCACTGTCAAGTGCTTTTTTGGGAAGAGGTTGCTCACACCTCCATTTGTACAAGGGATACTTGCATTCTATTAGATGGAAGCACGATGATGTTTTCTTGTTGTATGAAAGTTTAAATAAGGGTAGATTGGTGTGAATGGATACTGAGTAGCCAAAATGTTGGCCTGTGTTGGACACTGTTGCCTCTCAGTTCCATATTCTTCTTTCTTCTCTTTTCTATCGATGGCCAGGCTAGGAAGCCTGCAAAACGTATTCCCCAGGCTCCTGTGGTGTTCAGTCAGTGAGGCATGTTGCTTTCTGCTGCTTTAAATGCTTTACTCACAGCCCTAACCTCTTTGCACTCAATTCCAGCACTTATGTCATCTGTGTCTGCTGCTTGTCTTTTTCTCTTGTGAGTTGCAATTTTGATTCTTTGTATGCTGAGCAATTTTGGGTTGTATTCTGGACATCTTAAATATTATGTGATAAGGTGCTGGGTCTTGTTTAAATTCTATGTAGATTGTGGATACTTTTTGTGGGGGGGTTTGTTTTGTTTCGTTTTTGACACAAGGTCTCCCTCTGTCTCCCAGGCTGGAGTGCAGTGGCGTGATCTTGGTTCACTGCAACCTCCGCCTCCCAGGTTCAAGAGATTCTCCCACCTCAGCCTCTTGAATAGCTGAGATTACAGGCATGTGCCACCACAGCCCAGCTAATTTTTGTATTTTTATTAGAGATGGGGTTTCATCATATTGCTCAAGCTGGTCTTGAACTTCTGACCTCAGGTGATCCACCCGCCTTGGCCTCCCAAAGTACTGGGATTACAGGCATGAGCCACCACGCCCGACCTGTTTTTGTTTTGTTGAGACAGGGTCTCGCTCTGTTGCTCAGGCTGGAGTGCAGTGGCATGACCTCGGCTCACTGCTGCCTCCACCTCCCAGGCTCAAGCGATCCTCTCACCTCAGCCTCCCAAGTATCTGGGATTACAGGCATGTGCCACCATGCCGAGCGAATTTTTGTATTTTTTGGTATAGATGGGGTTTCACCATATTGGCCAGGCTGGTCTTGAACTCCTGACTGCAAGTGGTCCTCCTGCCTCGGCCTCCCAAAGTGCTGTGATTACAGACGTGAGCCACCACACCCGGCGATACTTTTGTTTTGACAGGTCACTGACCTAGTTTGATTCAGCGCAGGGCTTCTGAGCAGCCTGCTGTGGGTTGTGGTTTCAGGTGAGTTCTGACTTCAAAGTCGTTACAATGACTTTCTAATCTGTCTTCCCCATGGACCACCCACTGGCCAGACTGGAACCCAGATGGTGTTGAATCCCTTCATTGTGTCTTCAATATCTTTGGAATGCTGTTTAGGCTCAGATCCACATGCACCTCAGGGGCAAACAGAAATTGATAAAAGCAACTTCATTAGGTCACTTTCCCAATCTCCTCCCTCTCCGCAGTACTTTCTGGTTTCTCTCCCCTTTGTTGGTCCTCCAGCCAGAAAGCTGGGGCCTCAGCTACCCCACTTGCCTCACACTTCCTGCGATTGAACCTGTATCTAGGGCAAAGTGGACAGGAGGATGCAGGGGGAAAGAAAGCAATGGGGGAGTGGACGCTGTCCCCGGGGGACCACAGAGCCTTGATTAGGGAGGAGAGAACAGAGAAAGAAACAGAAAAAGGGGAAACGGGATTCCCTCACCCTCTGATCATTAAAAGGCATTCATTCATTCATTCATTCATTTGAAATGGAGTCTCGCCCTGTCACCCAGGTTGGAGTGCAGTGGCGCGATCTCGGCTCACTGCAACCCCCGCCTCCTGGGTTCAAGTGATTCTCCCACCTCAGCCTCCCAAGTAGCTGGGATTAAAGGTATCGACCACCACGCCTGGCTAATTTTTGTATTTTTTGGTAGAGACGGGGTTTCACCATGTTGGCCATGCTGGTCTTAAACTCCTGACCTCAAGTGATCCACCAACCTCGGTGTCCCAAAGTGCTGGGATTACAGGTGTGAGCAACCATGCCTGGCTGGCCATTATTATTATAAAGATGATAATATATTCATTGAACTTAGGGCTTTAGGACATTTTTTTTTTTTTACAGTCTTACAATCTTGCTCTGTCGCCCAGGCTGGAGTGCAGTGGTGTGATCATAGCTCACTGCAGCCTTGACCTCCCAGGCTCAGGCAACACTCCCACCTCAGCCTCCCAAGTAGCTGGGACCATAGGCGCATGCCACCACACTGGGCTAATTTTTAATTATTTTTTTCCAGAGATGGGAGATCTTGCTGTGTTGCCCAGGCTGGTCTCCAATTCCTGGGCTCAAGCGATCCTCCCACCTTAGCCTCCCAAAGAGCTGGGATTACAGATGTGAGCCACCACACCTGGCCCTGAAAATTTTGTTTACAATGAACAATTTTAAGAGATTAAGTATTGTTTTCAAAGTGGAATAGCAGCAAATAGTACTTTCTTTGCTCAAGAGCCCTATTTGGATATTCAGAAGTTCTTATTAATATTTCCCTTCCTCCTGCTTCTCTGCACAACTCTACCTCCTCTGCTTCTTCTACACCAATGTACCTGGACTTGGATGGCTCAGGGCATTGGGCTGAGCCCATCGCTTGAAGGACCTGAGGCTGGGAACGGTGGGCTGTGGGCAGGTTAAGGGGGAAGAAGAGGCTGGAAAGTTTCTGGGCCCTCTGTGGGAGGGAAGATTCCCTGGGACTCACTCACCAGGGGGTTGCTGAACCTCACTGAGGCTGCTTTGGTGTGGCCTTTCTGCCTTGGACAGCAGGAGGAACTGGGGTGAGAACAAAGCTATTGGCAAAGGAGAAAGGGGAGCAGTTAGGGATCCAGGAATCAGGCCTCTGCCCCTTCTCCTTCAGCATCTCCCTCTTTCTTTCTTCCTTTTCTTTTCTTTTTCTTTCTTTTCTTTCTTTCTTTCCTTTTCTTTCTCTTTTTCTTTCTTTTCTTTCTCTTTCTTTCTCTTCTTCTTTCTTTCTTCTTTTTCTTTCTTTTTCTTTTTTCTCTTTTTCTTTCTTTCCTTTTTCTTTCTTTCCTTTTTTCTTTCTTTCCTTTCCTGCTTTCTTCCTCTCTTCCTTTCCTCCTTTCCTCCTTTCCTTCCTTCTCTCTTTCTTTCTCTGTTTCTTTCTTTCTTTTTCTTGGAGATTCCACTCTTGTTGCCCAGGCTGAAGTACAATGGTACAATCTTACCTCACTGCAACCTCCGCCTCATGGATTCAAGTGATTCTCCTGCCTCAGTCTCCTGAGTAGCTTGGATTACAGGCACGTGCCACCATGCCTGGCTAATTTTTGTATTTTTAGTAGAAAAGGGATTTTGCCATGTTGGCCAGGCTGGTCTTGAACTCCTGACCTCAGGTGATCTGCCTGCCTCGGCCTCCCAAAGTGCTGGGATTACAGGCGTGATCCACCACGCCTGGCCTCCATTGCTTTCTGTTCCCAGTCCCCCACACAGACATCTAGAAATGCAAGTTCGATGAGAGCCAGGATTTTTATCTGTCCCATTTCTGGTTGTATCCCTGACACCTAGAACAGATGAGAGTTCTTGACACAGAGTATGCACTCCGTAAATATTTTTAGGCCGAGAGTGGTGGTTCACGCCTGTAGTCCCAGCACTTTGGGAGGCCAAGGAGGGAGGATTGCTTGACCCCAGGAGTTTAAGACCCGCCTGGGCAACATAGGAGATGCTGTCTATACAAAATAAAAAACAACAAAATAGCTATGCATGGTGATGTAACCCTGTCGTCCCAGCTACTTGGGAGGCTGAGGTGGGAGAATCATTTGAGCCCAGGAGTTGGAGGCTGCGGTGAGACATCATTGCGCCACTGTACTTCAGGCTAGGTGACAGAATCAGACCCTGTCTCTAAAAGAAAAAAAATAAAAAATATTTAAAAATCAGATCAATGAATGAATGAATGAAAAGGTGTTTGGGGCTGGGTGCCGTGACTCATACCTGTAATCCCAGCACTTTGGGAGGCCAAGTTGGGTGGATCACTTGAGGTCAGGAGTTTGAGACCAGCCTGCCCAACATGGTAAAACCCTGTCTCTACTAAAAATACAAAACTTAGCCAGGCATGTTGGTGGGCACTTCTACTCAGGAGGCTGAGGCAGGAGAATCGCTTGAACCTGGGAGGCAGAGGTTGCGGTGAGCCGAGATTGTGCCACTGCACTCCAGCCTGGGCAACAGAGCGAGATTCCATCCCAAAAAAAAAAAAAAAAAAAAAAGGCAGCTCTGGGAAGGAAGAGGTTAACTGCCTTCTGGCAGACCCTAGAAGGGGGGACTTTTACTTTTTATCTATCCCTAAGGATGAGTTGGGAATTGAGCAGATGGAGAAAGGTGGGAAGATTATCCCAGGCAGAGGGAACTGTGTGTGTGGAGGACCGAGGCAGGGAGCTGCAGGTAGGGCCTGGCTCGTAAGTCCCTGTGGCTGCGGTGCAGAGAGTGATTGGCAAGTAATACAGGATGAAGCTGGACCGACTTGATGAGGTCATCAAAGTAGAGAAGCTGGGGATTTTTCCTGGTACACTGGGGAGCCGTGAGAGGCCTATGAGCAAAGAAGCAGCAGGCTCCTCTCTGGGGCCATTTGGGGAGTGGGCTAGAGGGAACAGAGTGAAGGCTGAGAGGCCAGGAGGGAGGCTGGGTTGATGGTCTAGGCAGGAGAGGGTGAGGTATGAATGAGCTGGGGTCTGGGTGTGGAGATGAAGAAGGTGGAACTGGGCAGAGGAAGTCAGGGGGCAGCAGGGATGGGGCTGGGGGCTGTTGGGCTGTGGGGAGGTGACAGGAAGGAAAGGAGAGAGGAAGGTGCCTGGGGTGTGGCCTGGTGACTGGGCAGACAGTGGCACCACTCCTGAGAAGTACAGAATCTGGGAGAATGGGGTCTGGGAGGCAGATGCTGAGTGTGAGAGACTGTGGGGAGAGGAGGTGGGCCAAGAGGCATTTCAACTTAATTTAAAAATTCTGCACATAACATTTTATGATGAGGCCAGGCGCGATGGCTCATGCCTGTAATCCCAGCACTTTGGGAGGCTGAGGCGGGTGGATCACTTGAGGTAGGGAGTTCAAGACCAGCCTGGGCAACATGGAGAAACCCCGTCTCTACTAAAAAATACAAAAAATCAGCCAGGCATGGTGGCAGGTGCCTGTAATCCCAGCTACTTGGGAGACTGAGGCAGGAGAATTGCTTGAATCCAGGAGGTGGAGGTTGCAGTGAGCCGAGATCTGTGTCACTGTACTCCAGCCTGGGCGACAGCACAAGACTTCGTCTCAAAACAAAAAAAATACCCCCAAACAACAACAACAAAACATTTTATTATGGAAAAAGTTATAACCTACAGAAAAGTAGAGAAAATCATATAACAAAACCCCACATACTCATCATTCAGCTCATTCAGCTTCAGTGTGAAATATTTTTGCTGTTCCTCTTTTGTTTACGACTCCATCCGCACTTAATTATATTTTGCTGCAGTATTTAATAGCACATCTGGTGCTTCTTAAAAATGGAAATGATTTTTGTTTTGGCTGCAGTAATGGTATCATATGTCCTCTAAAGAATTGATACTGTGCTGAAAATACAAGAAAAAAGAACATAAATGGGTCAGGTGCAGTGGCTTATACCTGTAATGTCAGTACTTTGGGAGGCTGAGGCAGGAGGATTGCTTAAGCCCAGGAGTTTGAGACCAGCCTGGGCAGCATGGCAAAATCCCATCTCTACAAAAAATAAAACATAAAAAATTAGCCGGGTATGGTGATGTGTGCCTGAGGTTCCAGTTACTGGAGAGGCTCAGGCAGGAGGATCGCTTGAACCCTGGAGTTGGAGGCTGCAGTGAGCTATGATTGTACCACTGCACTCCAGCCTGGGCAACAGGGCAAGAACTCCATCTCAAACAACATAAATGTCATTCATCATTGCAATTCTCATGCAACTGATGTTAAAGTTTGGTTCTATATCCTCCTAGACACTTTACACAGATACTTTTGCAAAAGCAGGAGTATACCATTGTAACAGGAATGCCACACCAAAGGTTGCTGCCTAGCCATGAGAACACCTCACCTGAGTGGTCCAAGCTGGTGGTCAGAGATGAGCACCTAGATGCATCTTTGTCACCCAGCAGACTAGGCCCTCCACTTTCCTGCTGCTTCCTTTAAATGGACCATTCAGACATTTGCCTGTGAATTTAAAGGGACCCACACCCTTTTCCTCTGTACACCTACTCCGCTAGCTGTGATGCATTCTCTCTCTCTCTCTCTCTCTCTCTCTCTCTCTCTCTCTCTCTCTGTCTCTCTGTCTCTCTCTCTCTCTCTCTCTGACTCTTCTTCCCTGCCTTGCAGGACCCAGGGACGGAGCAGTGTCCTCACTCATTGCACCTACCCTACCCAGGATCTGTAAGTAATAAATCTTTGACCTTATATATATATTTTAATTTGATTTCCATTGGTTATTGGGAAATAGGTGGTGTTTGGTTACATGAGTAAGTTTTTTAGTGGTGATTTGTGAGATTTTGGTGCGATTATCTCCTGAGCAGTATACACTGAGCCCAATTTGTAGTCTTTTACTCCTCACCCCTTTCCCACCCTGAGTCCCAAAAGTCCATTGTGTCATTCTTATATCTTTGCATCCTCATAGCTTAGCTCCCACTTATGAGTAAGAATATACAATATTTGGTTTTCCATTCCTGAGTTATTTCACTTAGAATAATAGTCTCTAATCCCATCTAGGTTGCTGCAAATGCCATTAATTCATTCGTTTTTATGGCTAGGTAGTATTCCATCATATATATATGCGCACCACAGTTTCCTTATCCACTTGTTGATTGATGGTGGGCATTTGTGTTGGTTCCACATTTTTGCAATTGCAAATTGTGCTGCTGTAAATGTGTGCGCAAGTATCTTTTTCATATAACTTCTTTTCTTCTGGGTACATACCCAGGAGTGGGTGTGTGGGTTTTTTTGTTTGTTTGTTTGTTTTTTAATGAAGTCTCGCTTTGTTGCCAGGCTGGAGTGCAGTGATGTGATCTCGGCTCACTGCAATCTCTGCCTCCCGGGTTCAGGCAATTCTCCTGCCTCAGCCTCCTGAGTAGCTGGGATTACAGGTGCACACCACCACGCCCAGCGAATTTTTGTATTTTTAGTAGAGACGGGGTTTCACCATGTTGGCCAGGATGGTCTTGATCTCCTGACCTCGTGATCCGCCCACCTCAGCCTCCCAAAGTGCTGGGATTACAGGCGTGAGCCACCGCGGCCAGCATCCAGGAGTGGTTTTGCTGGATCAAATGGTAGCTCTACTGTTAGTCCTTTAAGGAATCTCCACACTGTTTTCCATAGTGGCTGTACTAGTTTACATTCCCACCAGCAGTGTAGAAGTGTTTCCTTTTCACCGCATCCATGGCAACATCTATTATGTCTTGATTTCTTGATTATGACCATTCTTGCAGGAGTAAGGTGGTATCTCATTGTGGTTTTGATTTGCATTTCCCTGACCATTAGTGATGTTGAGCATTTTTTCATATGTTTCTTGGCCATTTGTATATCTTCTTTTGAGAATTGTCTATTCATGTCCTTAGCCCACTTTTTGATGGGATTGTTTTTGTTCTTGCTAATTTGAGTTTGTTGTAGTTTCTGGATATTGATGTTAGTCCTTTGTCAGATGTGTAGATTGTTTAGATTTTCTCCCACTTTGTGGGTTGTCGGTTTACCCTGCTGACTGTTCCTTCTACCGTGCAAAAGCTCTTTAGTTTAATTAAGACCCGGCTATTTATCTTTGTTTTTATTGCATTTGCTTTTGGGCTCTTGGTCAGGAAATCCTTGCCTAAGTCAATGTCTAAAAGGGTTTCCCCAATGATATCTTTTAGATTTTTTATGGTTTCAGGACTCAGATTTAAGTCCTTGATCCATCTTCATTGATTTTTGTATAAGGTGAGAGAGGAGGATCCAGTTTCATTCTACACATGGCTGCCAATGATCCCAGCACCATTTGTTGAATAGTGTGGCCTTTCCCGACTTTGTTTTTGTTTGCTTTGCTTTGACCTTCTTTTCTTTTCTTTTCTTTTCTTTTTTTTTTTTGAGATGGAGTCTCCCTCTGTCGCCCAGGCTGGAGTGCAGTCGCGCGATCTCGGCTCACTGCAAGCTCCACCTCCCGGGTTCACGCCATTCTCCTGCCTCAGCCTCCCAAGTAGCTGGGACTACAGGCGCCCGCCACCACGCCCAACTAATATTTTGTATTTTTAGTAGAGACGGGGTTCCACTGTGTTAGCCAGGATGGTCTCGATCTCCTGCCCTCGTGATCCGCCAGCCTCAGCCTCCCAAAGTGCTGGGATTACAGGCGTGAGCCACCGTGCCCGGCCTGCTTTGACCTTATTTTCTATTGTGGTGATGTATCAAATTTGCATCCCTCATCTGAAGATGTAGGGGCTACCCCAAGCTGGGTTTTTCCCAAGAAGCCAGGGAGAACACGGGTGGGATCCCAGTGCTGCAGTGATGGTTAGGCATAAACTGGACACAGGTCAGATGAGAGCCATAAGGGTGTCTGGGGTAGATCAGGTGTTCTGAGAGGGGGATCTCTGGTCGTGTCAGACAACTAGGCATTAGGTCATCCACTAGGTAGGAGTATTCTGAGAAATGTACATCCAGGTATGGATAAATGTAGATATCACACCCAGTTGCTCTCCCGTCCCGTTAGGGAAGGGTTGCCAGCCACTCTGGCACTGGAACCTCAATTCAGCTTGGAGCTCTCAAAACACCCATATAAGTTGTAATCTCCTGGCCGGGCATGGTGGCTCACACCTGTAATCCCAGCACTTTGGGAGACTGAGGTGGGCAGATCACCTGAGGTTGGGAGTTCGAGACCAGCCTGGCCAACATGGTGAAACCCCATCTGTACTAAAAATACAAAAATTAGCCGCCAGGTGCAGTTGCATGCACCTGTAGTCCTAGCTATTCGTGAGGCTGAGGCAGGAGATCGCGTGAGCCTGGGAGGTAGAGGTTGCAGTGAGCTGAGATCGTGCCATTGCACTCCAGCCTGGGCGACAGAGCGAGACTCTGTCTCAAAAAGGATTGTAGCAATTCAGTCACATCGTCAGGCTCCATTTCTAATTCTAGTTCCCTTGCTATTTCCACACATCTGCAGTGATTTCCTCCACGGAAGTCTTGAACCCCTCAAAGTCATCCATGACAGCCAGAATCAACTTCTTCCAAACTCCTGTTAATGTTGATATTTTGACCTCCTCCCATGAATTATGAATGTTCTTAATGGCATCTGGAATTGTGACTTCTTTCCAGAAGGTTTTTAATTTACTTTGCCCAGATCCATCAGAGGAATCACTATCTATGGCAGCTATCTGTAACCTTACAAAGTGTATTTCTTAAATAATAAGACTTGAAAGTAAAAATGACTCCTTGATCCATGGGCTGCAGAATGGATGTAGTGTCAACAGCATGTAAACAATGTTAATCTCCTTGTACATTTCCATCAGAGCTCTTGGTTGACCAAGCGCATTATCAATGACCAGTAATATTTTGAAAGGAGTCTTTTTCCGAACAGCAGGTCTCAACGGTGGGCTTAAAATATTCACTAAACCATGCTATAAACAGGTAAACAGGTATGCTGTCATCCAGGCTTTGCTGTTCCATTTAGAGCACAGGCAGAGTAGATATATGGTCTTTTTTTTTTTTTTGAGACAGAATCTTGCTCTGTCACCCAGGCTGGAGTGCAGTAGCACACAATCTCGGCTCACTGCACCCTCCACCTCTCAGGTTCAAGCAATTCTCCTTCCTCAGCCTCCTGAGTAGCTGGGACTACAGGTGTGTGCCACCACACCAGCTAATTTTTGTATTTTTCGTAGAGATGGGGTTTCACCATGTTGGTCAGGCTGGTCTTGAACTCTTGTCCTCAAGTGATCCACCCGTCTCAGCCTCCCAAAGCACTGAGATTACAGGTGTGAGCCACTGCACACAGCCACTCCTTAGTTTTGTGTTCACTGGAGTAGCACTTTTAATTTCTTTCAACTTTTCCTTTGCATTCACAACTTAGCTAACTGTTTGGTGCAAGAAGCCTAGCTTTTGGCCTATCTTATCTTTTGATGAGCCTTTCTCATAATCATTTCTAGCTTTTGATGTAAAGTGACAGATGTGTGACTCTTCCTTTCACTTGAACACTGTGAGGCCATTGAAGGGTTATTAACTGACCTAATCTCAATATTGTGTGTCTCAGGGAATAGGTAGGCCCAAGGAGAGAAAGAGATGGGGGAATGGCCGGTGGGTGGAGAAGTCAGAACACATGCAACATTTATTAAGTTTGCCATTTTATATGGGCATAGTTTGTGGTGGTCCCAGTGGCAATAGTAACATCAAAGGCCACTGATCACAGATCACCATCACGGATGGAAGAGTAATAATGAGGCCGGGTGCAGTGGTTCACGCCTGTAATCTCAGCACTTTGGGAGGCCAAAGCAGGTAGATCACAGGGTCAGGAGTTCGAGACCAGCCTGGCCAACATGGTGAAACCCCGTCTCTACTAAAAATACAAAAATTAGCCAGGCGTGGTGGTGCACACCTGAAATCCCAGCTACTCGGGAGGCTGAGACAGAAGAATCGTTTGAACCCAGGAGGCAGAGGTTGCAGTGAGCCAAGATCACACAATTGCCCTGCAGCCTGGGCACAGGGTGAGACTCTGTCTCAAAAAAAAAATAATAATAATGAAAAGATTTAAAATTTGTGAGAATTACCAAAATGCAGCCCAGAGACACACAGTGAGCGCAAGCTGTTAGAAAAAGATGGTGCTGATAGACTTGCTCAATGCAGGGTTGCCACAAACCTTTGATTTGTTAAAAAAAAAAAAAAAAAAATGCTGTATCTGTGAAGCACAATAAAGCTAAGTGCAATAAAACGAAGAGTGCCCTATAAGAGCTTAGTCACCCTTCACCTCGAGTCCTTGATTGTGATCTTACTGGGTTTCTTTTATCATCACTGCCTTTCACATTTATTATAACAATACCTATTATGTAGCAGACCCATTTGAGAGTAAGCTGTAGACATGATGCCCCTTTGCTCCTAAATACTGCAGTGCGTATTTCCAGAACGAGGACATTCACCTGTATAACCACAGTGCCATTATTGAAATCATGAAAGTAACATCGATCTACTTCTATTATCTACAGACCTCATTTGTTTTTCCCAATTATTCCAATATGCTTTTTTTTTTTTTTTTTTTTTTTTTTGAGACGGAGTCTTGCTCCATCACCCAGGCTGGAGTGCAGTGGCGTGATCTCAGCTCACCACAACATCTGCCTCCTGGGTTCAAGTGACCCTCGTGCCTCAGCCTCCTGAGTAGCTGGGATGACAGGCATGCGCCACCAGGCCCATCTAATTATTGTATTTTCTGTAGAGATGAGATTTTGCCATGTTGGCCAGGCTGGTCTCGAACTCCTGACCTCAAGTAATCCACCTGCCTCTGCCTCCCGAAGTGCTGGGATTACAGACGTGAGGCACTGCGCCTGGCCTAGTTTCTTTTTCTTTTTTTTTGAGACAGTCTCTTGCTCTTGTCACCCAGGTTGGAGTGCAATGGTGTGATCTCAGCTCACTGCAACCTCTGCCTCCTGAGTTCAAGCAATTCTCCTGCCTCAGCCTCCTGAGTAGCTGAGATTACTGGCACCCACCATCACGCCTGGCTAATTTTTGTATTTTTAGCAGAGATGCAGTTTCACCACGTTGGCCAGGCTAGTCTCAAAGTCCTGACCTCGGGTGATCCACCCACCTCGGCCTCCCAAAGTGCTGGGATTACAGGTGTGAGCCACCACGCCTGGCCCCCACTGCAGTTTAAGAGGCTCTATAGAATAAAGGGTAGAGCACTCATGAGGCTGCTCTTCTAGGGCTGCAGTGGTCCAGTATGATAGCTATTAGGCACACTTGGCTATTTTTTCTTTCTTTTTGAGACAGAGTCTCGCTCTGTCGCTCAGGCTGGAGTGCAGTGGCACGATCTCGGCTCACTGCAAGCTCCCGGGTTCACGCCATTCTCCTGCCTCAGCCTCCCAAGTAGCTGGTACTACAGGTACCTGCCACCACGCCCAGCTCATTTTTTTGTATTTTTAGTAGAGACAGGGTTTCACCGTGTTAGCCAGGATGGTCTCGATCTCCTGACCCCGTGATCCGCCCACCTCAGCCTCCCAAAGTGCTGGGATTACAGGCATGAGCCACCACGCCTGGTCCCGGCTAATTTTTTTTTTTTTTTTTTTTTTTTGAGACAGTCTTGCTCTGTCACCCAGGCTGGAGTGCAGAGGCGTGATGACAGCTTACTGTAGCCTTGGCCTCCCGGGCCCAAGCGATCCTCACGCCTAGCATCTTGAGTAGCTGGGACCACAGGCATGTGCCACCAAGACCAGGTAATTTAAATTTTTTGTTGTTGTTGTTGTAGAGACACAGTCTCCCTATGTTGCCCAGGCTAGTCTCAAACCCCTGAGCTCCAGTGATCTTCCTGTCTTGGCCTCCCAACATGTTGGGATTACAGGCGTCAGCCACCACACCCGGCCAAAACAGTTTTTATTGACCTATAATTTACAGACAACAAGCACAGATACTAAGTGTATACTTTAATGAGTTTTGACAAATGACCCGTCACCAATGCCCCAATTTCTGTCACTCCAGAGAGTTACTTTGGGTTCCTTTCTCTTCACCCCAGAAGCAATGACTGATTTCCATCACTACATATTAGTGGGACCTGTTCTTGGGTTTTGTAGATAATAGATTCATACAATACATAGACATTTGTGTCTGGCCTGTTACACTTAATATAGAACATCTTTGCTAACCGTGAGGTCATAAATATACTCTATGTTTTCTTCCAGAAGTTTCTAGTTTTGGCTTTTGAATTTAGGTCTTTGGTTCCTGTTAATTTGGGGTGGGGGTATGGTATGTGGCAGGAATATGTTTATTTTTTTCTATATGGCTATAGTGTAGTTCCAGCACTGTTTAAGACTTTCCCTTACCCATTGAATTGCTGTGATATCTTTATTGAACATCAATTGGTCATATGTGTATAGGTGGATTTCTGTTCTGTTCTATTGATCTTTTGGTTTATCTTTAGGCTAATACAACACTGCCCTGACTACTGTAGCTTTATAGTAAATCTTATTAGATAGTATGAGTCTCCAACGTGTTCTTTCTCAAGATTGTTTGGGCTACTTTAGGTCTTTTGCATTTCCTTCTTTGAGATGGAGTCTTGCTCCATCACCCAGGCTGGAGTACAGTGGTGTGATCTCAGGTCATTGCAACCTCCCTGCCTACTGAGTTCAAGCAATTCTCCTGCCTCAGCCTCCTGAGTAAGTGAAATTACAGGCAGCCGATACCACGTCCGGCTAATTATTTTTTAGTAGAGACGGGATTTCCTCATGTTGGCCAGGCTGGTCTCAAACTCCTGCCCTCAGGTGATCCTCCTGCCTTGGCCTCCCAAAGTGCTGGGATGACCGGCATAAGCCACTACACCCGGTCGGTCCTTTGCATTTTCATATACATTTTAGAATCAGCTTGTCAATTCCTCAACAAAGCTGGCTGGGATATGAATTGCCATTGCGTTGAATCTGTAGATCAATTTGGGGAGAACTGATATCTTGTTTTTTGAGACAGAGTCTTATCCTGTTACCCATGCAGGAGTGCAGTGGTGCAATCTCGGCTCACTGCAGCCTCTGCCTTGCAGGCTTAAGCAATTCTCCTACCTCAGCCTCCTGAGTAGCTGGGATTACAGGTGTGTACCACCATGCCCAGCTAATTTTTTTGTATTTTTAGTAGAGACAGGGTTTCACCATGTTGGCCAGGCTGGTCTCAAACTGCTGAGCTCAAGTAATCTACCCACCTCGGCCTCCCGAAGTGCGGGGATTACAGGCGTGAGCCACCACGCCCAGCCTACACTAATGATTCTTTGAATTCATAAACAAATATTTCCATTTAGGTTTTTCTCTCAAAGATACCTTGTAGTTTTCAGTATAGAGATTTTTGAATATCTTTAGTCTTATCATTTGATTTTTGAGGCTATTGTAAATGGTTTTGTTTTTAAAATTTCATTTAACTATGGTTTGTTGCTAGTATGCAGAAATATGATTATTTTTGTATATTGGCTTTTTTTGTGTGTGAGTTTCCTAAGTGCACTTATTCTAGTAGCTTTTTATTTTTGTAGATTCCTTAGGATTTCCTAATTACATGCTTATGACATCTGTGAATAAAGACAGTTTTACTTCTTCCTAGCCAGTTTCTATGCTTTTTATATCTTTTTCTTGCCTTCTTTCACTGGCTAGGAACTTCACTATAGCGTCTAACAGAAGTGGTGTAAAGGGATTTCCCTTCCCTGTTTTCAGTATTGGGGAGAGTATTCTGTATTTCATCATTTAGCATGATGTTAGCTGTAGCTTTTGTCATTGTTGTTAATATCCTTAACACAATGAACGATTCTCAACCGAGGGTGATTTCCCACCTCTTCCAGGGACATTTGGTAATGTCATGTGATTTTTTTTTTTTTTTTTTTTTTTGAGACAGAGTCTGGCTTTATTGCCCAGGCTAGAGTGCAGTGGCGTGATCTTGGCTCACTGCAAACTCCGCCTCCGGGGTTCACGCCATTCTCCTTCCTCAGCCTCCTGAGCAGCTGGGACTACAGGCGCCCGCCACCACGCCCAGCTAATTTTTTGTGTTTTTAGTAGAGACGGGGTTTCACCGTGTCAGCCAGGATGGTCTCCATCTCCTGACCTCGTGATCCGCCCGCCTCGGCCTCCCAAAGTGCTGGGATTACAGGCGTGAGCCACTGCACTTGGCCTGTCATGTGACATTTTTCATTGTCACAAACAGCTGAGTGGGGAGCGCTGATGCTGGCATTTTGAGGGTGAAGGCTAGGTGCACAGCACAGCCTCTCCCCACCCCAGCAAAGAATTTTTCTGGGCAAAATCCCAATCACGTTCAGGTGGGGAATCTCTGCCCAGCACAGGGAGGAAGTTCTGTTGTATTTCTAGTTTGTTGCAGGTTTTTTTTCCTCCATTAGTAGGTGTTGAATTTTGTCAAATGATTCTTCCCTTTAATCTATTAATGTAATAAATTACATTAATTTCTGGGATAAAAAACATTTGCTTATACTGTATCCATTTTATATATTTGTGGATTAAATTTGCTAATATACTTTTATCGAGACAGTCTCTCGTTCTGTCGCCCAGGCTGGAGGGCAGTGGTGCGATCTTGGCTCATGCAACCTCCGCCTCCTGGGTTCAAGCGATCCTCCTGCCTCAGCCTCCCGAGTGGCGCCTGCCATCACGCCTGGCTAATTTTTATATTTTTAGTAGAGACGGGGTTTCATCATGTTAGCCAGGCTGGTCTCAAACTCCTGACCTCAAGTGATCCGCCCGCCTCCCAAAGTGCTGTGATTACAGACGCAAGCCACTGCACTGGGCCAAATTTAACTTTTAAACTCAGAAATGGGGCTATTTAGATTTTCTACTTGCATCAGTCTTTGTAATTTGTACCTTGCAAGGCGTTTAAGTTGAACTTATGGGTATAATTTTGATCATAATATTCCATTATTATTTTGATGTCATCAGGATCGATGATGATTTTATTTATTTTAGAGTCTGTGTTGCGCAGGCTGGTTCACTGCAGCCTCTGCCTCCTGGGTTCAAGCGATTCTCTTGCCTCAGCCTCCCGAGTAGCTGGGATTACAGGTACATGCCACCACACCTAATTTTCATATTTTTAGTAGAGGTGAGATTTTGCCATGTTGGCCAGGCTGGTCTTGAACTCGTGACCTCAAGTGATCCGCCTGCCTTGGTCTCCCAAAATGCTGGGATTACAGGTGTGCACCACTGTGCCTGGCCAATTCCCTATATTTTAAGTGTTTGTTTTTTTTTCCTATCTTTTCCACCAGCTACTGAGAGGGAAGTGTTATCCAAGTATGATTATGAATTTATGTGTTTCTTGCTGGAGTTCTGAAAATTTTTATCTATTTTGAAACTGTTATGAGCTGCATAAACATTTATATAATTCAGGCTTCCTGCTGAATTGGCTCATTTATCATTATGAAATCATCTTCCTAATCTCTAGTGTTACTTGCTTGACTTTGATGTTAATGTTACCACACTAGCTTTCTCATCGGTTTGCATGGTATGTTTTTCCATTCCTGGTTTTTTTTTTTTTTTTTTTTTTTTTGAGATGGAGTTTTGCTCTTGTTGCCCAAGCTGGAGTGCAATGGCGTGATCTCAGCTCACCGCAACCTGTGCTTCCCGGGTTCAAGTGATTCTCCTGCCTCAGCCTCCCAAGTGGCTGGGATTATAGGCACGCACCACCACACCTGGCTAATTTTTTGTATTTTTAGTAGAGGTGGGGTTTCACCATGTTAGCCAGGCTGGTCTCGAACTCCTGACTTCAGGTGATCCATCTGCCTTGGCCTCCTAAAGTGCTGGGATTACAGCCATGAGCCACCACGCCTGGCCCCATTCTTTCTTTAAACCTGCGTCTTTATGAAGGGCATCTCTTGCAAACAGCATATGGTTGAGTCCTACATTATTTAGGTTGATAATTGCTGCCCCGATTCTCTCCCCTCTCCCTCTGAAACTCCAATTATACATATATTAGTCTCACAGGTCGCTGATACGATGTTTAGCTTTTCTCAATTCTTTTTCTCTTTCTGCTTCACTTTAATTTCTATGTAGCTATCTTCAAGCTAACTGATCCTCTCTTCCACTGGTTCCAATCCATATTAAACACATCCAGTGAAACTTTCATCTTTTTGTTTTAGAATTCCCATGAGGTTCTTTAGAGTTTCAATATCTTTCTGAATATTGAAAACCATAGTTTTCTATTAAATTCCTTAACATATTTGTAAGTTGTTTTAAAGCTCTTGCCTGCTAATTCTAATGTCTGGATGATCTGTGGGTCATTTTTCTCTAGGTCATGGGTTACATTTTCTTGGTTTTATTATTTTAAATTTTATGCTGGATATTGTATGCAGAAGAAAAAAGGCATGTTATTTGTTTACTTTGTTTAGTTTCAATGAGTTCATGCCTTTTATCCCAAAAGTCAGCTAGGATGAGGGCTATTTAGATTTTTCTAAGAGTTGAGTTGAGCTGGGGCTGGGTAACAGTATTAATTAAATTTTTCTCCACCTTCACATGGAATTAAGAGAGCTCACTCTGCCCTTGATGCCCCAACCTTCTGCACCTGCCATCAGACTAGTTCCTTTGATGTTGTCATTGAGTTTGAGTGAGTTGGGTTGTGGCTTTAGATGTTTATAGTTTTTCTTTGTATTCAACTCCAGTGGGGCCCAGGAATCTGAGCATCATAAGACTTATACACACTTTCTCAGCAGAATTCCTGGGACTAATGTGAGGGCAACTGTTGGATCAAGCAATTGACTTATGTGTTGGGGATTCTTCAAGACTACACTACCTATTGGCAGCCCATGCTGTTATTAAATGCCTGGATGGTTTCTTCTTAGCTGTGCAAAAAGTCTGTCCACCTATGAAAACTCTTCCACTCAACCTTACCCAGATTAAGCACCTACCCACAGATATAAAAACATTCATGGCCAGGGGCAGTGGCTCACGCCTGTAATCCCAGCACTTTGGGAGGCCGAGGTGGGCGGATCACGAGGTCAGGAGATCGAGACCATCCTGGCTAACACGGTGAAACCCTGTCTCTACTAAAAATACAAAAAAAAAAAAAAAAAAATTAACTGGGCATGGTAGCAGGTGCCTGCTGTAGTCCCAGCTACTCAGGAGGCTGAGGCAAGAGAATGGTGTGAACCCGGGAGGCAGAGCTTGCAGTGAGCCGAGATCACGCCACTGCACTCCAGCCTGGGTGACAGAGCGAGACTCCATCTAAAACAAAAACAAAAAAAACCACAAAACATTCATGACGTTGTGCCCACTGCTCTTCAGTAACTTTATAAGAAAGTGTGGTTTTTATTTTATTCATTTAAAAAGCTGCTGCTACCATCAAAGCTGGGATGTTTGTATCCTTCGACATTCTGACTAGAAGAAAAATTCTGCTGTGAAGCATTTGTGAATCCCAATGCCGGGATGCACCAAGACCAAGTAAGTCAGAATCTCTGGAGGAGGAACTCAGACAGGAGCGTTTTCTCATTTTCCCCAAATGATTCAAATATACAGCCTGGGTCTATAACCACTGATTGTGGCCCCATGAGCTGTAACAGCCTTCTTTTGTGAGTTACAGAATTGATTCTGGAATCCTCCTCCCTCCATTTGCGATTTATGGAAAGCTTAGAACAGTTGCATCTCTGAGACTATTTTCTTACCTATAAAGTGGTGAATATTATATTAGAGCATTCCTCTTTTGTTTGAGTCCGAGTCTCGCTCTGTCACGCGGGCTGGAGCGCAGTGGCGTGATCTCGGCTTACTGCAGCCTCCACCTCTGCCTCTTGGGTTCAAGCGATTCTGCTGCCTCAGCCTCTAGAGTAGCTGGGACCACAGGGGCGCACCACCATGCCTGGCTAATTTTTGTATTTTTTAATGGGGATGGGGTTTCACCATGTTGCCCAGGCTGGGCTCGAACTCCTGACCTCAGGTGATCCATCTGCCTTGGCCTCCCAAAGTGCTGGGTTACAGGCGTGAGCCACTGTGTCTGGCCACGTTCCTCTTTTTAATGGCTTTCTGTGAGAATAAAGGATGTTATTATGAATGGAAAGGTCTTAAGTCTGAAGGGCCATGAAGCTGACAGATTGCTAAGGTAAAGGGAGGGGCCTTTCCTTGTACCTGAGGCTCTGATTACTCACTTCTCAACACAGGTGTGGCCACTGGTGGTGGCCCAGAATCCCTGCACTAGAAAGATGATGGATGTGGTCTGCGTTGAGGTTATCAGGTTGACCAGGGCTGCAATGGCTGCCACCTTGACATAATCGTCACCTCCGGCCTTGTAGGAGGTGAAGGTCATGATGGTGCCCAGGCTCAGGGAATAGGGTACATGGCCCCTGCTTGATGCCACAGGTCCAGGGAGGACAAGGCAGAGAGCTATGAGTGACTGAGAAGTGTTTAGGAGTGGGCTTGGAAGGGTAGGACTACCAGTAAATAAGTAGGCTAAGGGGTCGGCTAAGGTAGAGAGCAAAGGGATAAAAGGGAGGCTGGGGGCAGAAGGAAAGGAGATATGGGGGAAGGAGACTCAGAGGTCTTGAGAGTCGAGGGAGGGAGAAGGTTTGGAGTCCCGGGCCTCACCTCTGTGGTGATCATACGTGTGAGGCTCATGACCGCACCTTCCAGGAAAAGGCAGAGGAGGATGACGGAGGGGAGGAGAGGAAGATGGAGGTGAGCATCAGCAAGGGCCTCCCGGTCAGGAGTAGAAATATGAGCGGTGTCAAGGTGGCCCAGAGGTAACACGATGGAATTATGGGAGGACGATTCTAAGGAGACAATATTGTGGTTTGGAGCAAACAATAAGCTGCCCAGGAGTCAGGGGCGAGATCCAAGTAACGATGGCTTTGAAAGGGTGGGTAGTTGGACACTTAATTCCCTGGCCTTGGATTTACGGCTTATGTGTGAGTTTAGGGACAGGAGCCAATGAGGCTAAAGACTGTGTGGAAGAACTTTATAAGTGAAAGGAGAAGAAAAGAAACTGACAAGAGACTTTGAGAGAGAATAACATAACTGAGAGGAATTTTAGTGATTTGCCCCAGAGGTAGGTGAGCTATGGCCCCTCTCTCTGCATATCCCTATCAAACCTTTAGTAAAGTCTACTTTTGTAGGAGTGGTTTATTTTTGGAGGCTGTGAAGAGATGGCGAGCTGAGTCTCCAAGGGGTGGAGATGGATGACAGGAAAGGTGACCACCTGTGTGAATGCAGGGACCAGGAGGTACAGGTAGAGTTTACCAAAATAATCTAATAAACACACTGAAATACATTTTCTTTTTTTTTTTTTTTTTTTTAAGACGGGGTCTTGCTCTGTTGCCCAGGCTGGTATGCAGTGGCACAATCTCAGCTCACTGCAACCTCTGCCTCTGGGGTTCAAGTGATTCTTCTGCCTCATCCTCTCAAGTAGCTGGGACTACAGGCATGCACCACCATACATGGCTAATTTTTGTATTTTTAGTAGAGATGGGGTTTCACCATATTGGCCAGGCTGGTCTTGAACTCCTGGGCTCAATCGATCCTCCTGCCTCGGTCTCCCAGTGTACTGGGATTACACATGTGAGCCACTACGCCCGGCCTGAAATACATTTTGTATGTAAAGGGAGCATGATCCAGATGCCAAGGAGATGGATTGAAAGAAAATACTCCTAGGCTGGGTGTGGTGGCTCACGCCTATAATCCAGGCACTTTGGGAGGTAGTTAGATCACTTGAGGTCAGGAGTTCAAGACCAGCCTGGCCAACATGGAGAAACCCCATCCCTACTAAAAAATTTAAAAGGTAGCTGGGTGTAGTCATGGGCACCTGTAGTCGCAGCTACTCAGGAGGCTGAGGCAAGAGAATTGCTTGAACCTGGGGGGGCGGAGGTTGCAGTGAGCTGAGATCATGCCATTGCACTCCACCCTGGGTAACAGAGACAGACTCCATCTTAAAAAAAAAAAAAAAAAAAAAAATGGACGTGGTGGCTCACGCCTGTAATCCCAGCACTTTGGGAGGCTGAGGCAGGCAATCACGAGGTCAAGAGATCAAGACCATCCTGGCTAACATGGTGAAACCCCGTCTCTACTAAAATTAGCTGGGCGTGGTAGCATGTGCCTGTAGTCCCAGCTACTCAGGAGGCTGAGGTAGGAGAATCGCTTGAACCCAGGAGGCGGAGGCTGCAGTGAGCCGAGACCACACTGTTGCACTCCAGCTTGGCAACAGAGCGAGACTCCGTCTCAAAAAAAATAAATAAATACAAAAAATTACCTGGACATGGTGGTGGTTACCTGTAATCCCAGCTAGTCAGGAGGCTGAGGCAGGAGAATCACTTGAGCCTGGGAGGCAGAGGTTGCAGTGAGTTGAGATAGCGCCATTGCACTCCAGCTTGGGCAACAAGAGCAAAACTCAGTCTCAAAAAAAAAAAAAAAGCTCCAAATGGGTACCTGGAATGGAATTGGTGCCACTCAGCTCCTTTAGGGGTTAACATGCTGTCAAAATGCAGGGAGGTGGAGGTTGCAGGGCTCAGCTGGAGAGACTGTGGTCTGATCTGAAAGGTTGCCCACAGGTCTCTGCATGCAGCGATGTGGGGATTTGGTTGATAGTGAGGCATTTCTTCACGCTGTCAATGGAACAGCAGTTCTCTGTAGAGAGACTGGGCCGACATAGCTTGCCTGAGGAGAGTACAGAATCTTCCTCGGACCCCTGGATGGAGATGCTGGGTGGCCACATCTGAGTCTCGCTCCATCGTGCAGGCTAGAGTGCAGTGGCATGATCGCAGCTCACTGCAGCCTCCGCCTCCTGGGTTCAAGTGATTCTCCTGCCTCAGCCTGAGGTCAAGAGTTCAAGACTAGCCTGGCCAACATGGCAAAACTACTAAAAATACAAAAATTAGCCGGGTATGGTGGCAGGTGCCTGTAATCCCAGCTACTTGGGAGGCTGAGGCGTATCTGAGCTTGTCCTCGGGGTGGGTGGAAGGCTCACAGGGATTGCAGAAGAGCGGTCAACAGGAAGGAGTTGGGTTGTGTTGGGGTGGAGAGTGTGGAAGTCTTCGGATTTGCAAAGGTGTGACATGGTAGTGGGGCTGGCAGTCAGGGGAGCTTACCGGCGTTGAAATCCAAATCCCTGTGATCACGACTGAGAAGACGATCCAGGCTGCGGTTCAGGACGAGGGCTTCAGCCGCTTCTTCACTGTGGTCTGAGGCATGGAGGGTGGTGTGGTACAAGAAGTACTGATGGGCCCAGTCTGAAGGCAAGAGGAGTCTGGGCGGGGGACTCGGGTACCACCTTGCTCGGTGCCTGCTTCTGTTCACTTCTTCCCCTTGGTGTCCCTGCCTCCCTTGGCCCTGCTGGCCCCTCTCCTCACCAGTGACACTGATGTTCTTCACCAGTGGGCAGTGGTCCCAGGACAGGGGGTGAGCAAAGGAGTAGAAGAAATTCCAGGAGATGGTGGTGCTGGGGGTGGACATGGTGGGCGGAGACCTGGGGACCACAGAGGGAGATCGGGGATGGCCTGGGGCTGGGTCCCTCATTTACCAGAACGCGAGCATAGCTCATGCTGCACAGCCAGGGGACGAGCTGCTTCCAGACCCGGATGTTGTCCGCATGCAGCCACTGCCCCATGATCACCTCCATGTATAAGAGCGGGATCCCAAATAAGAGGAGCATGAAGAAGTACATCAGGATGAAGCTGCCTGGGATGGGAGCCAGGGGCTGTGCTCAGGTAGCCAGGAGTCCTGGCCCTGTCCCCATTTTCCTGTAGGAGCCCATGTGCCCAACCCCAGCTTTCTCTTCCTTCTGGGCCCAGGACTCCAAGATCCCAGCCTTGAAACTCCTTCCTTAAGCTCAGGACCCAGGCCCCTGGCCTTACCTCCTCCATTCCAGCGACACAGGTAAGGAAAATGCCATACGCTGCCCAGCCCGACAGAGAAGGCAATCTGGATCAAGATGCTCTCAGTGTTTTTAGGCTGAACGAAGTAGTTTTGGGTCTCGGTGGCCTGGATCTCCTTGGTCTCGAGCCTCCAGGACAGGGAGTTGGGGGACTGGAATTTCTCAGAAGACTCTTTCTCTGTCAGATAATTCCTCAAGGGACTCCATGGATTTCTTCTTTCAGGCCTGGTATCCTGAGAAAAATCTTGGGTCACCAAGAGCAGCAGAATTTAAAGGACACGTCTCAGGTGCCAGGCTGTGAAACTTCATAACCAGGGCTTTGGAGAAATGAGGGCCAGAGTTTAAATCTTGGCCCTTCTCTTTATGAGTTACTAACTTATGGGCAATATACATATTTTTTTTTGAGATGGGGTCTTACTCTGTCGCCCAGGCTGGAGTGCAGTGGCGTGATCTCAGCTCACTGCAGCCTCCGCTTCCCAGGTTCAAGGGATTCTCCTGCCTCACGAGTAGCTGGGATTACAGGTGTGTGCTACTATGTCCAGATAATTTTTGTATTTCTAGTAGAGACAGGGTTTTGCCATGTTGCCCAGGCTGGTCTCAGAACTCCTGACCTTAAGTGATCTGCCTGTCTCGGCCTCCCAAAGTGCTGGGATTACAGGTGTGAGCCGCCACACCCACTTCTGTTTTTTTCATCTTAAAAGCAGTGATGAATATTTAATAAAAGCTATGGTGTGAGAACTCACCAATCAGAATGAATGCCAGCCATAAACACTGGAGTATCAGCTGAACACCAGTCCTGTCTGAAATGATTAAAATAACACAATGGAATATTGAGTGCCAAGAGCACAGTAAACAATGGATACACTCAGGTTTCTTTCCCGTTGACTTCTGGTGTACTTGGAAACTTTTAGCCCCAACTAATGCACATAGACTTCTAGGCCAGGTTTTGCAAACACAGCTGTTTATCACAGTCACTGGGGGAGCTCTAAAATGATACAGATTCCTGCCTCCCATTCTGCTAGCCTCACTCCTCTAGATTCACTCTAAAGTGGGGATAGGGATGGGTAGAATTTTTTTTTCTTTTGAGACAGAGTCTCACTCTGTCGCCCAGGCTGGAGTGCAGTGGCATGATCTTGGCTCACTGCACCCTCCGCCACCCAGGTTCAAACGATTCTTCTGCCTCAGCCTCCCGAGTAGCTGGGATTACAGGCACGCACCACCACACCTGGCTAATTTTTGTATTTTTAGTACAGACAGGGTTTCAACATGTTGGTCAGGCTGGTCTTGAACTCTTGACCTCGTGATCCACCCGCCTTGGCCTCCCAAAGTACTGGGATTACAGGGATGAGCCTCTGTGCCCAGCCAGGATGGGTAGAATTTAAAAGCTTCGTTGGGAATTCTACCTTTGGAAAGGCAGCATGAGGAGCTCTGTGGACCCACTCCCTAGTGAAATAAGTCAACTAGTGAGAACTATAAAGAAAAACATTTACGGTCTCTAGAAATTGTCCTAAGGGCATATAGCAAGTGATAAAATATTTATTCAAGAAAATATACTAAAATTCTAGGCAGGCACAGTGGCTCACACCTGTAATCCCAGCACTTTGGAAGGCCGAGGTAGGCAGGTCACTTGAGGTCAGGAGTTTGAGACCAGCCTAGCCAACATGGTGAAACCCCGACTCTACTAAAAATACAAAAATTAGTCAGGCATGTGCTTGTAATCCTAGCTACTCAGGAGGCTGAGGCAGGAGAATCGCTTGAACCCGGAAGGTGGAGGTTGCAGCGAGCCAAGATCACCCCATTGCACTCCAGCCTGGGTGACAGCAAGGCTCCATCTCAAAAAAAAAAAAGAAAAAAAAATACACACACATGGCTCTTTCTCTGCCTTGCTTCCGGTTGAAGGCTATAGTATTGTCAGGCCTCTGAGCCCAAGCTAAGCCATCGAATCTCCTGTGACCTGCAAGTATATGCCCAGATGGCCTGAAGTAACTGAAGAATCACAAAAGAAGTGAAAATGGCCTGTTCCTGCCTTAACTGATGACATTCCACCACAAAAAAAACGTGAAAATGGCCAGTCCTTGCCTTAACTGATGACATTACCTTGTGAAATTCCTTCTCCTGGCTCATCCTGGCTCAAAAAGCTCCCCCACTGAGCACCTTGTGACCCCCACTCCTGCCCGCCAGAGAACAACCCCCCTTTGACTGTAATTTTCCTTTACCTACCCAAATCTTATTAAATGGCCCCACCTCTATCTCCCTTTGCTGACTCTCTCTTCAGACTCAGCCCGCCTGCGCCCAGGTGAAATAAACAGCCTTGTTGCTCACAGAAAGCCTATTTGGTGGTCTCTTCACATGGACGTGAGTGAAAAGTATCTTCCCAGGAGGACAGGCCACCAGCATTTCTCATTCCTCTCCAGCTACCTGTTGCAAGTGTGGTAAAAAGGTCAGGAGCTCCCTTCTTCTATCCAGTACCACCCCTCCCCTCTTTTAGGGCAGAAGCTCCATCCCAGCCACTTGAGAATGCTGGAGCCCTGATCTCCCCTGGCCCTAGCTCATTTGTAAGGCTAAGGTTACATTCCAGGAGAAGCAAGTTGATAAATTTAATGCCCCATCCGGCAACCTGCTGCTAAAGCAGTGGTGTCGCTCAGAGAGAAATAGGCCACTGTCCCTATGCATCTCTGGAGATTTTACTCAGGGAGAAAGCCAAGCCTTCAGAACAAAGAGCTCTGAAACTCTCTCCCCAAAGAACTGACTTTACTTGAAACAGTGTAGGAGAGTTCAAACCTAAGGGCATGCTCAAAAATGGTGGAGGTTCTGTTGGTAAGCAATTAAGAGGAAGCTGGTAGCTTCATGAGACACAAGCTAAACCAAAGGCCAACTAGTATATCAGAGAGAATCAGGGAAACAGTTAAGAAGGTCCCTCCTGGGTTCAGAACAAGTCTCAAATACTAACCTCTAAAACTACTCCTTTAAGGGAGCCTAAATTTAACTGGACCAGATGCAGAACAATTTATGCCTCAGAGCATTGTCAAAAACAATAACCAGGTGGCAATTAGTGGAGCCTAAAAGCTGAGTGTGGTGAGGGAAAGAGACAGGAGAGCCCACCTAAAACCACTGTCATCCTAGGGTGACCATGCATGTCTAAAGCTGTGCCCTTTGAGGAATATGCATTATGACCAGCAGGATTTATTCCAGGAATGCAAGGTTGGCTTAATATCTGAAAATCAATGTTATATCAATAGAATAAAGAACAAAACCCAATAAAAAACAAAACCCATATGATCATCACAGTAGATATATAAAGAGCACTTGACAAAATCCAACACCTTTCATGATAAACACTCAACAAACCTAGAAACAGAAGGAAATCTTGACTTGGTAAAAGGAATCTACAAAAAAAATCCAAGTTAACATCATACTTAATGGTGAAAACTGAATCCTTTCCAAGATCAGGCATAAGACATGAGTGTTTTTCTCACCACTTCTGTTCAATATTGTACTGGAGATTCTAGCCAGAGAAATTAGTCAAGACAATAAAATAAAAGACATCAAGAATGAAAAAGAAACTATCTCTATTCCCATATAACATGATCTTGTATAAAGAAAATCCTAAGGAATCTACTAAACTATTAGAACTCCAATAGGTTCAGTAAGGTTGCAGAATACAAGATCAATATACAAAAATTGTATTTCTATATACTTGCAAAAAAATCCAAAATTTAAGAAAACTATTCTATATATGATAGTATCTGATATAGTTTGGATGTTTGTCCCCTCCAAATCTCATGTTGAAATGTAATCCCTACTGTTGGAGATGGGGCCTAGTGGAAGGTATTTGAGTCAGGGGGGCAGATCTCTCATGAGTGGCTTGTTGCTGACCTCTTGATAGTGAATGGCTTCTTGTGAGATCTGGTTAAGAGTGTGTGGCTCTTCCTCTTCTCTCTCTTGCTTCTCCTTATGTGTAGAAGTGACATGCTGGCTCTTTATGACCTTCCACCAATATTTTAAGTGTCCTGAGGCCTTCAGCAGAAGCAGTTGCTAGCACTATGCTTCCTGTATATCCTGCAGAACCGTGTGCCAAAATAAAAACTCTTTTCTTTATAAATTAAAGAAGCATGGGACTGGTATAAGGATGCACAATAGACCAATAGGAATACCAGTCAGGTATTCCTTTATAGCAATGCAAAAGTGGCCTAATGCAGTGTCAAAAAAATAAAATAAAATACTTAGTAATACGTTTAACAAAAGGACAAACTTTTATACTCTGAAAATTACAAAACGTGTTGAAAGAAGATTTAATAAGTGAAATCCCATGTTTATGAATCAGAAAACTAAGTATTAAGATGGCAATATTTCCCAAGTTGATCTATAGAATTAATGCAATCCATCTCAAAATCCCTAGCTGGCTTCTTTGCAGAAAATGACCAGCTGATGATATAATTCATCTGGAAATTAAAGGGGGCCCAGAATAGCCAAAACAAACTTGACAAAGAACAATGTCGGAGGACTCATGCTTCCTGATTTCAAAACTTATTATACCGCTACAGTAATTAAAGCTGCATGGGACCGGTACAAGAATGCATATAAACCAACAGAATACCACAGGATAGAATAGCCCAGAAATAAACCTTTATGTATATAGTCAATTTTCAACAAGAGTGCCAAGAGTACTCAATGAGAAAAAGACAGTCTCTCCAACAGATGTTGGGAAAATTGGATATCCACATGCAAAAAAATAATAACCTTGGATCCTTACACTATACACAATAATTAACAAAATGGATCAAAGACCTACATGTAAGAGCAAAAGCTATAAACCTTTTAGAAGAAAATGTTGGGGGGCAAATCTCTATGACCTTGGTTCGGCAATGGTTTCTTAAATATGACACCAAAATTTGTCCTTTTGTGCATCAAAAGACATCAGAGAGTGAAAAGATAACCCATCGAATGGGAGAAAATATTTGCAAATCAAGTATTTGGTAAGATTCTAGTATCCAGAATATAAAAATAACTCCTACAACTGAAAAACAAAAAACTAAACTCAGTTAAAAAAATGGGCAAAGTATGTTAATTAGCCCTATTGTGCCATTTCACTACATATACATGTTCCAAAACATCACGTTGTACATGATAAATATATATAATTTGCATCTGTTAATTTAAAAATCAATTTTTTAAAAAGGGCAAAGGACATCAATAGACATTTCTTCCAAGAAGATAAACAGATGGCCAAAAAGCACATGAAAAGATGCTCAACATCGCTAATCACTAGGGAAAGGCAAATCAAGACCAGAGTTACCATTTCACACCCATGAAGATGGCTACAAAAAAAAAAAAAAAAAAAATCAATGGGAAATAACAACTGCTGGGGAGGATGTGGAGAAATTAGAATCATTATGCATTGAGGATAAGAATGTCCACTGGAGCAGCCGTGGTGAAAACCAGCTTGGCAGTTCCTCAAAAAGTAAAACAATTACCACTGGATCCAACAATTCCACTTCCGGGTACATACACACGTGACTTGAAGAACTCAGGCCGGGCACGGTGGCTCAGGCCTGTAATCCCAGCACTTTGGGAGGCCGAGGCGGGTGGATCATAAGGTCAGGAGATCGAGACCATCCTGGCTAACACGGTGAAACCTCGTCTCTACTAAAAATACAAAAAAATTAGCCGGGCGTGGTGGCGGGCGCCTGTAGTCCCAGCTACTCGGGAGGCTGAGGCAGGACAATGGCGTGAACCCAGGAGGCGGAGCTTGCAGTGAGCCAAGATGATGCCACTGCACTCCAGCCTGGGCAACAGAGTGAGACTCCATCTCAAAAAAAAAAAAAAAAAAAAAAAGGCAATCTATGGAATCAGAAAATATTTGCAATCTACATCTGAAATATGTATGGAACTCATACAATTTAATAGCAAACAAACCAAGCAACCTAATTAAAAAGTGGACAAAGGACCTGAGTAGATATTTCTCCAAAGACGACATACAAATGGCCAACAAGTATATAAATAAATGCTCAACATCAGCCGGGTACAGTGGCTCAGCACTTTGGGAGGCTGAGGCAGGCGGATCACCTGAGGTCAGGAGTTGGAGACCAGCCTGGCCAACATGGTGAAACCCCGTCTCCACTAAAAATACAAAAAATTAGCTGGGCATGATGGCATACACCTTTAGTCCCAGCTACTCAGGAGGCTGAGGCAGGAGAATCACTTGAACCCCGGAGGTGGGGGTTGTGGTGAGCTGAAATTATGCCACTGCACTCCAGCCTCCTGGGCAACAGAGTGAAACTCCATCTCAAAAAAAAAAAAAAAAAAAAAAATGCTTTGGTTATTCAGGGTCTTTTGTTATTCCATACTCTGGGCAGCAAGCCACTTAAGCCAAGGCAAGAGACCGAGGGCACGAGCTGTTGCAGTTTAATAAAATATATAAAACAACAAGTTATACTAGATCTAGATCATAGACATGATTATATATGAATATCATTAATCATTAGTTTGTAGCAATTACTCTTTATTCCAATTTTATACTAATCCTCGCTCTACAATCATAAACTAGGAAAAACCAGGCCATACAGAGATAGGAGCTGAGGGGACATAGTGAGAAGTGACCAGAAGACAAGAGTGTGGGCCTTCTGTTATGCCCGGACAGGGCCACCAGAGGGCTCCTTGGTCTAGTGGTAATGCCAGCGTCTGGGAAGACACCTGTTGCCAAGTAGACCGTAGTCTAGCGGTAGCATCAGTGCCAAGGAAAAACACCCACTACTTAGCAGACCAGGAAAGGGAGTCTGCCTTTCCCCGGGGGAGCTTAGAGAAGACCCTACTCCTCCACCTCTTGTGGAGGGCCTGACTGATGTCAGGCTCGCCCGCAGTTATCCAGAGGCCTAACCGTCTCCCTGTGATGCTGTGCTTCAGTGGTCACGCTCCTAGTCCACTTTCATGTTCCATCCTGTACACCTGGCTCTGCCATTTAGATAGCAGTAGCAAAATTAGTGAAAGTACTAAAAGTCTCTGATATGCAGAAATAATGGCATAAGCTGTCTCTCTCTCTGCCTTAGCTACCAGGCAGGGAAGGGCCCCCTGTCCAGTGGACACGTGACCCAGGGGACCTTACCTATCATTGGAGATGACTCACACTCTTTACCCTGCCCCTTTGTCTTGTATCCAATAAATAACAGCACAGCCAGATATTTGGGGTCACTACCGGTCTCTGCATCTTGGTGGTAGTGGTCCCCCGGGCCCAGCTGTCTTTTATCTCTGTCTTGTGTCTTTATTTCTACAGTCTCTCATCTCCGCACACAGGGAGAAAAACCCACTGACCCTGTGGGGCTGGTCCCTACACCATACAAATTTTAGGACTTTTTTATGAAAAATATCATTGGTATTTTTGTAGGAATTGCACTGAATCTGTACATTACTTTGAGTAGTATGGACACTTTAGCAATATTATTTCTCCCAATCCATGAGCATTGGATGTCTTTCCATTTATTAGTAATCTCTTCAATTTCTTCCACCAATTTTTTATAGTTTTCATTGTAGAGATCTTTCACCTCCTTGGTTAAATTTGTTCCTATGTATTTTATTTTTGGTATTATTGAAAACAGGATTGCTTTCTTTTTCAGATAGTTTGGTGTTGGTATATAGAAACACTAGTGATTTTTGTATGTTAATTTTGTGTCCTGCAACTTCACTGAACTTGTTTAATCTAACAGGTTTTTGGGGAGGCTGTAGGGTTTTCTATATATAAGATCATGTCTTCTGCAAACAAGGACAATTTGACTTCCTTCTTTTCGGTTGGATGCTTTTTTTTTTTTTTTTCCTTGAGATGGAGTTTCGCTCTTGTTGCCCAGGCTGGAGTGCAATGGCATGATCTTGGCTCACCACAACCTCCGTCTCCTGGGTTCAAGTGATTCTCTTGCCTCAGCCTCCCAAGTACCTGGGATTACAGGCATGTGCCCCCACCCCCGGATGCCCTTTCTTTCTTTCCCTGACCTAATTGCTCTGGCTAGGACTCCCAGTACTATGTTGAATAGAAGTGGTACAACCTTGTGTTTTTCTATATTTTAGAGGCAAAGCTTTCAACTTTTCCCCATTGAGTATGATGCTAGCTGTGGGTTTGTTATATACGGCCTTTATTTTAATCAACTATGTTCCTGCTATATCTAATTTGTTTAGGGTTTCCATCATGAAGGGTTGTTGAATTTGAGATGATCATATGGTTTTTGTCCTTCATTCCATTAATGTGATGTGTCACATTTATTGATTTGCATATGTTGAACCATCCTTGCATCCCTGGGATGAATCCCACTTAATCATGGCAAATGACCTTCTTGATGTGCTATTTTAATGAAATAGCATTGGCCAGGCGCCGTGGCTCACACCTGTAATCCCAGCATTTTGGGAAGCCGAGGCAAGAGGATTGCCTGAGTTCAGGAGTTTGAGACCAGCCTGGGCAACATGGTGAAATCCCATCTCTACTAAAATACAAAAAGTTAGCCGGGTGTGGTGGAGTGCACCTGTAGTCCCAGCTACTCAGGAGGCTGAGGCAGGAGAATCACTTGAACCAGTGAGGTGGAGGTTGCAATGAGCCGAGATCATGCTACTGCACTCCAGCCTGGATGACAGAGCGAGACTCCGTCTCAAAAAAAAAAGAAAGAAAGAAAGAAGGAAATGGGGTCTATGTTGCCAGGCTGGACTTGAACTGCTGGACTCAACTGATGCTTCCACCTCGGCCTCCCAAGTAGCTAGGAGTACAGGCACGTGTCACCATGCCCCGCTACAGTTCTTGAAATGTTTGGTAGAATTTGTAAGTGAATTCATTAGATTCAGAGCTTTTTTTAATGGAAAACTTTTTATTATTAATTGAAGCTTGTTGCTCATTATTGGTCTGTTCAGGTTTTCTAATTCTTCATAATTCAATATTGGCAGGTTATGTGTGTCCAGGAATTTATCTATTTCTTCTAAGTTTTCCATATAGTTGTTCATAATAGTCTCTAATGATCCTTTGTAGTTCTGTGATACCAATTGTGATGTCTCCTTTGTCATCTTTTTTTTTTTTTTTTTTTTTTTGAGACAGTCTCACTCTTGTTGCCCAGGCTGAAGTGCAATGGTGCGATCTCAGCTCACTGCAACCTCTGCCTCCCGGTTCAAAGTGATTCTCCGGCCTCAGCCTCCTGAGTAGCTGGGATTACAGGTGCCCACCACCATGCCCAGCCAATATTTGTATTATTAGTAGAGACGGGGTTTCACACCCTATTGGCCAGGCTGGTCTTGAACTCCTGACCTCAGGTGATCCACCCACCTCAGCCTCCCAAAGTGCTGAGATTACAGACGTGAGCCGCTGCACCCGGCCTTTGATCTGTTTGAATCATCTCTCTTTCATACTTAGTCTAGCTAAAGGTTTGTTGATTTTGTTTATCTTTTCAGAAACCAACTCTTTGTTTCGTTGATTTTTTGTATTTAATTCTCTAGTTTATTTCTGCTCTGATCTTTATTATTTTTTTTCCTTTACTAATTTGGGGTTTCATTTGTTCTCATTTTTCTAGATTTTTAGAGAAAATCCCTTAATCATAAAGGAAAACTAAGAGAAAAAGGAAGAAAAGATCTACAAAACAACTAGGAAAAAGTAACAAAATGGCAGTAGTAAGCCCTTACCTATCAAAAATTACCATGAATGTAAATGGATTAAATTCTCCAATTAAAGGACAGACTGGCTGAACGGATTAAAAAACATGACCTAACTAAAGTTGGCCATTGAACAATATGAGTTTGAGCTGCAGGAGTCCAATGTCATGCAGATTTTCTTCCACCTCTGCCACTCCGAGTCAGCAAGACCAGCCCCTCCTCCTCCTCTCCCTCAGACTCCTTGATGTGAAGATCACGAGGATGAAGGCCTTTGTGTGATGATCACTTCCACCTGATAAACATTAAATATATTTTCTCTTCCTTATGATTTTCTTGATAACATTTTTTCTCTAGGTTACTTTATTATAAGAATATAGTGTATAATAGATTCAACATATAAAATATGTGTTAATCGACTTTTTATATTGTTGGTAAGGCTTCGGGTCAACATTAAGCTATTAGTAGTTAAGTTTTGGGGGAGTCAAAAGTTATTCGCAGATTTTCAACTACATGGGGGTTGGTGCCCCTAACCCTACATCGTTCAAGGGTCAACTGAATATGTTGTCTACAAAAGACTCGCTTCACCTGAAAGGACACACACAGACTGAAAGTGAAGGGATGGGAAGATATTTCCTGCAAATGCAAAGCAAAAAAGAACAAGTAGTTATATCAGATAAAATAGATCTTAAGCCTAAAACTGTAAAAAGAGACAAAGAGGCCATTATAGAATGGTAAAATAGTCAATACAACAAGAGGATATAACAATAATAAATATATATGCACCCAATATTGGAATATCTAAATGTATAAAGCAAATCTTAAATAGACCTAAAGGGAGAGATAGACTGCAATACAGTAATAGTAGAGGATTTCAACACTCCACTCTTTCAGCAATGGACAGATTATCCAGACAAAATCAACAAAGAAATATCAGAGTTAAACTACACTCCAGACCAAACAGACCTAACAAGACACTTACAGAACCTTCCATCCAGTAGCCATGGAATACACATTCTTCTCAAAAGCACATGGAACATTATCTAGTATAGATGATATGTTAGGCCACAATACAAGTCTTAACAAATTTTAAAAAGCTAAATCATATTATCTTTTTTGACAATAGAGTAAATCTAGAAATTAATAATAGGCAGAACATTGGAAACTGTACAAATATTTGGAAATTAAGCAACATGCTCCTAAACCACCAATGGGTTGATAAATCAAAAAGGAAATTTGACACAAATGAAAATGGGAATACAGCATATTAAAACCTGTGGAGGCTGTGCATGGTGGCTCATGTCTGTAATCCCAGCACTTTTGGAGGTCGAGGCGGGAGGATCACTTGAGGTCAGGATTTCGAGACCAGCCTGGCCAACATAGTGAAAATACAAAAATACAAAAATTAGCCAGGCGTGGCAATGTGTGCCTATAGTCCCAGCTACTCAGGGGGCTGAGGCAGGAGAATCACTTGAACCCAGGAGGCAGAGGTTGCAGTGAGCCGAGATCGTGCCACTGCACTCCAGCCTGGTGACAGAGTGAGGCTCCATCTCAAAGATTAAATGAATAAATAAAAATAATAAAACCTACAAATACAGCAAAAGCAGTACTAAGAGGCAAACTTAAAGCAATAAATGCCTATATAAAAAATACTTGAACAATTAGTAAACCTGACTGTCTGTGGCCTGTTAGGAACGAGCCAAACAGCAGGAGTTGAGTGGAGAGCAAGCAGGCATTGTTGCCTGAACTCTGTCTCCTGTGAGATCAACGGCAGCATTAGATTCTCACAGGAGCTAGAACCCTATTGTGAACTGTGCATGTGAGGGATTTAGGTTGCACACTCCTTATGAGAATGGAATGTGTGATGATCTGAGGTGGAACAGTTTCATCCTGAAACCACCCCCCACACTGGTGCCAAACAGGTTGGGGACCACTGAATAAATTGCTTCTGTAATTAGTAACTTTGCTCCAAAGCAAACTTCTGGTGAAGACGACTTCACTGAATCTTACTAGATATTTAAGAAGTAAATGCTGTCAATTTGGTATAAAATCTTCCAGAATAGAAAAAGTGGCAAGAACAGTACAACTTGAGTACCTAGTCTAGCAAGGGAATTGTGACAAAATCACACACCAATGTCATTCAGAAACCTTGATGCAAAGGTCCCAAAAAATAACCAGCAAATGAAATCCATCAATACATGGAAACTATATATCACAAATGATTTTGCTTAAAAGAAAATCAATGATAACATAATAAGGATACAGATCATATGACCATCTCAATTTGTAGAATATTTGATGAAACCCAATAACCATTCATTTATTAACAAAAATAGCTGGGCATGGTGGCTCATGCCTGTGATCCCAGGACACGACTTTGGGAGGATGAGGCAGGAGGACTGCCTGAGGCCAAGAGTTTGAGATAAGCCCTTGCAACACAGCGAGATCCCTTCTCTACAAAATAAAAAATAAGATAAAAGCCAACGTCTTAGCAAATTGGAGTAGAAAAGAACATCTTTAATTTCATAGGAGGTATTTATAAAAAAGAAGCATACAGTAAACATTATGCTTGATAAAATGTTGAAAGGTTTTCCTTCAAAGTCAGGAATAAGACAAGGATGTCTGCCACCATCCCTTCTAGTCAAATTGAATTTAAAGTTTGTGTAGATTGATGCCTTCATGGTACCAAGTCTTCAATTTTTCCTATATCCACCCCCTCTGCAATGTGATTCTGCAGTTTGTCTACGATCATATCTACTCTCCTGCTCCTTGAACCTGGGCTTGTGTGCCGATTCAGCGCCTATGCTGCAAGAGACCTTACTTGTTACTGCTTATTCTCTAACTCTTCCGCCAACACTATGAGGACATGTCTGGGCTAATCTGCTGGAAACTGAAATATATATTAGAGCTGAATCACTCCAGTGGTCCTAGCTCAAGCTAGTCTAGATTAGCCAAGAGGCAGCCCATTCCATTTTATATTAGCTGAGCCCAATTAGACGTAATAATAAATTCTTGTTTTAAGTCACTGAAGTTTGAGGTGGTTTGTTATGCAGCATTATGGTGGCAATGAGTCGTTGACACAAGGTACAATAAAATGAAAAAAAATGGTTTAGAAAAGAAGAAATACAACTATTATTTTTGGATATGATTCTGTATATAAAAAGGAAAAAAATCACCGGGCACAATGGCTCACGCCTGTAATCCCAGCATTTTGGGAGGCCAAGGTGGGCAGATCACCTGAGGTCAGGAGTTCGAGACCAGCCTGGCCAACATGGCGAAACCCCATCTCTAATAAAAATACAAAACTAGCCAGGCACGGTGGTGTATGCCTGTAGTCCCAGCTACTCGAGTGGCTGAGGCAGGAGAATCACTGAACCCAGAAGGTGGAGGTTGCAGTCTGCGAGATCACGCCATTGCACTCCAGCCTGGGCAACAAGAGCAAAACTCTGTCTCAAAAAAAAAAAAAAAAAAAAAAAAAAATCTATAAATACATTACTAGGATTAATGAGTGAGTTTAGCAAGGTTGCTGGATACAGGGTTAATAGAAAACAATGTTAACAGCATTTCTACATACCAGCAAGAAATAAATAGGTAATAAAAAATAAAGATAACATTTATAATAACAAGATATTTTATGTGCCTAGGAATAGATCTAACACAAAAGTACAAAACTTCTATACCAAAACCTATAAATTATTATTATTATATTGGTGTCTTTTGATGAAAAGATGTTCTAAATTTTAATGAACTCAAATTTATCAGTTCCCTCCTGGTTAATATTTTCTAAAAGCTATTTAATACATCTTTTTTTTTTTTTTTTTTTGAGACGGAGTTTCACTCTTGTTGCCCAGACTGGAGTGCAATGGCACGATCTTGGCTCACCACAACCTCCGCCTCCCAGGTTCAAGTGATTCTCCTGCCTCAGCCTCCTGAGTAGCTGAGATTACAGGTATGCACCACCACATCTGGCTAATTTTGTATTTTTAGTAGAGATGGGGTTTCTTCATGTTGGTCAGGCTGGTCTCAAACTCCCAACCTCAGGTGATCCGCCTGCCTCGGCCTCCCAAAGTGCTGGGATTACAGGCATGAGCCACCGCACCCGGCCCTAATACGTCTTTCTTAACCCCCAGATTATGAAGTTATTCTTCCGCATAACTTCTAAACACTCTATAAATTTGCCTTTCATGTTTAAATCTGTTAATCCTCATGGATTAACACTTTTGTTGATAATAATAATGATTATAGGCTGGGCGTGGTGGCTGACCCCTGTAATCCCAGCACTTTGAGAGGCCAAGGCGGGCAGATCACCTGAGGTCAGGAGTTCAAGAGCAGCTTGGGCACAATGGTGAAACCTCATCTCTGCCAAAAATACATAAAATTAGCTGGGTGTGGTGGTGCATGCCTTTAGTCCCAGCTATTCAGGAGGCTGAGGCACAAGAATCTCTTGAAGCTGGGAGGCAGAGGTTGCAGTGAGCTGAGATCATACCACTGCACCCCAGCCTGGGCAACAGAGAGACCATGTCTATAATAATAATAATAATAATGGATATAGGTTTTGGCATAGAAGTTTTGTATCTTTTTATTAGATCTATTCCTAGGCACTTAAAATAGCTTCATGTTATTATAAATGTTATCTTTATTTTTTTCATTACCTATTTATTTGTTCCTGGTATGTAGAAATGCTATTAATATTGTTCTATTAACCCTGTATCCAGCAACCTTGATAAACTCACTCATTAATCCTAGTAATGTATTTATAGATTTTTTTTTTTTTTTTTTTTTGAGACACGGTCTTTCTCTGTCACCCAGGCTGGAGTGCAGAGGCCCCATCTCGGCTCACTGCAATCTCCACCTCCCAGGTTCAAGTGATTCTCCTGCCTCAGCCTCCCAAGTAGCTGAGATTTCAGGCATGCACCACCATGCCTGGCTAATTTTTGTATTTTTAGTAGAGACGGGGTTTCATCATGTTCGTCAGGCTGGTCTTGAACTCCTGATCTCGTGATCTGCCCACCTCGGCCTCCCAAAGTGCTGGGATTACAGGCGTGAGCCACTGCGCCCGGCCAGATTTCTTTTTTTGGGCGAGTTTTGCTTTCTTCTTGCATACTAACCTACCTCCTTTTTATTATAAAATACACATATTCCAAAAAGTGTACAAAACTGAAATGTTCACCTGAATGATTTATTATAAAGCAAATACCCCAACCATCCTAGCCAAGATTGAAATCTGAGTATCAGGAAATAGAGTATTTAAGATTAAAAGTACCGAGCACATTCCAGACATTGTATAGTACATGCTCAACACGCAAAGAAAAACATAACAGCCACAAACCTATATGTACCAAACAACTGGAGAGCTAAAGATTTAAGGCAAAACACGTATAAAATCAAAAAGAAATTGATCAAAATATAACTACAATGGCAATTATCATACAACTTTTTCAGAACTCACAGATCTAGTAGAGAAAAAAAGGACAGAGAAATTGAATAATGCAAACAAATATGATTTAATACTTAGTCATATTAGAAATGAACAATTTTAGGGAAGGGAGATGGATTTGTGAACCCTGGAGTGAGGTTCTGCCTACCCGAGGCCGCTGCTGTGTGGAGACCCCTGGGTGAAGCCACTGTCATCATGTCTGACCAGGAGGCAAAACCTTCAACTGAGGACTTGGGGGATAAGAAGGAAGGTGAATATATTAAAGTCACTGGACAGGATAGCAGTGAGACTCACTTCAAAGTGAAAATGACAACACATCTCAAGAAACTCAATCATACTGTCAAAGACAGGGTGTTCCAATGAATTCACTCGGTTTCTCTTTGAGGCTCAGAGAATTGCTGATAATCATACTCCAAAAGAACTGGGAATGGAGGAAGGTGTGATTGAAGTTTATCAGGAACAAACGGGGTGGAGGGGCGGCGGTGGTCATTCAACAGCTTATTCTTTTTTTATTTTCCCTCGATCCTTTAATCCTTTATTTTTAAAAATAGTTCCTTTGTAATGTGGTATTCAAAATGGAATTGAAAACTGGTATCCCATCTCTTTGAAACATCCGGTAATTTGAATTCTGGTGCTCATTATTCATTATTATTTGTTTTCATTGTGCTGATTTTTGGTGATCAAGCCTCAGTCCCCTTCATATTACCCTCTCTCTCTTTTTTTTCTTTTTTTTTTTTAGACGGAGTCTTGCTCTATCGCCCAGGCTGGAGTGCAGTGGCGCAATCTCGGCTCACTGCAACCTCTGCCTCCCGGGTTCACGCCATTCTCCTGCCTCAGCCTCCCGAGTAGCTGGGACTACAGGCCCACCACCACGCCTGGCTAATTTTTTGTATTTTCAGTAGAGACGGGCTTTCACTGTGTTAGCCAGGATGGTCTCGATCTCCTGACGTCGTGATCCGCCTGCCTTGGCCTCCCAAAGTGCTGGGATTACAGGCGTGAAGCACCACGCCTGGCCTACCCTCTCCTTTTTAAAAATTACCTGTGCACACTATTCACAATAGCAAAGACTTGGAACCAACCCAAATGTCCATCAATGATAGACTGGATTAAGAAAATGTGGCACATATACACCATGGAATACTATGCAGCCATAAAAAAGGATGAGTTCATGTCCTTTGTAGGGACATGGATGAAGCTGGAACCATCATTCTGAGCAAACTATCGCAAGGACAAAAAACTAAACACTGCATATTCTCACTCATCGGTGGGAATTGAACAATAAGAGCACTTGGACACAGGGTGGGGAACATCACACACCAGGGCCTGTCGCAGGGTTGGGGGAGGGAGGAGGGATAGCATTAGGAGATATACCTAATGTAAATGACGAGTTAACGGGTGCAGCACACCAACATGGCACATGTATACATATGTAACAAATCTGCACATTGTGCCCATGTACCCTAGAACTTAAAGTATAAAAAAAAAAAAAGTAAAAAAAATACGTGTGCAGAGAGAGGCCACCTTTTCCAGGACGTTGCATTTTCAGGCTTGTGGTGATATGTTCTAGCATGTGATTGCTTCACTCCTGGACTGTGACTGTCAGTGGGAGATGGGAGATTTTTCAGAGAACTGAACTGTGGAAAAATGACCTTTCCTTAACCTGAAGGTACTTTTAAAATTTGAGGGTCTGGACCAAAAGAAGAGGATTATCAGGTTGAAGTCAAGATGACAGATAAGGTAAGAGTGATGCCTAACTCCAAAGATGGCTTCACTGAAGAAAAGGCATTTTAAGATTTTTTAAAAATCTTGTCAGAAGATCCCAGAAAAGTTCTGATTTTCATTAGCAACTAATAAAGCGATACATGCAGAAATGGATACGACAGAACTCTGCTCTTTTTTATTGGTACTTTTTGGCCTGGGATATGGGTTTTAAGTGGACATTGTACCAGCTTCATTAAAATAAACAATATTTGTAAAAATCGTAAAAAAAAAAAAGAGAAATGAACAATTTTAAAAGAGAAAATAACTTTAATGACTTGGAAATTAAGAAATATGCTTCTGTGGTGAGAGGGTCATTTGAGCTCAGGCGTTCAAGACCAGGCTAGGCAACACAGCAAGACCCCCATCTCATATATATATATATATATATATATATATATACACACACACACATACACACACACACTTCCAGATAATCCTTGGATTAAAAAGAAGCTAAGTAGAAAATTACAAAGTTTCTAGGTAGCATAAAAGCGTGTATATGTGTGTGTGTGTATGTGTGTGTGTATATATGTATATATTATATATATATGTGTATATATGTATATATGTATATATGTGTATATGTGTATATATGTGTATATGTGTATATATGTATATATGTGTATATATGTATATGTGTATATATGTATATGTGTATATATGTATATATGTGTATATATATGTATATATGTATATATGTGTATATATATGTATATATGTATATATGTGTGTATATATGTATATATATATGTATGTATATATTTCCAGATAATTAAAAAGCAGCTAAGTAGAAAATCACAAAGTTTCTAGGTAGCATAAAAAGGAGACTATTTCATATCAAAACCTTTGACATACAGCAAAAATTACACTTTACTGAAGACTAAAGATGATGAATAAAGGAACGTAGTACTCAGAAGAATAGGCTGGGCGCAGTGGCTCATGCCTGTAATACTAGCACTTTGGGAGGCTAAGGCGGGTGGATCACTTTAGGTCAGGAGTTTGAGAAATCAGAGGAATAAAGACAAAACAAACTAGAGAGAAATTGTAATTAAAAAGTTGACATTAATGAGATAGAAAATAAAGTAAAAATGCTAAGTAAATCCAAATGCCACTTGTGAATCTGATTGAGAAAAAGATAAATAAAAATAACAAAACATAAAAAATGAGAAGAGACACAGCCATCAAATTTAGAGAGAATTTTAAGGACAAATGCTATATGAAATTCTAGGTCAACAAATCTGAAACCTTAGAAGAAACTGAAAGTGTCTAGCAAATGTAAATTACTAAAAATAATCGAAGAATTTTGGGGAAAATTAATGGAAAGGTTTGGAAAGATGAGTAGAGATCTACTGCACAAATGGGCTCTGGGACCAGATGGGCTCAGAGATGAGTTCGATTTAACCTTTAAAAAGCAGATGGTTCTAATGTCAATTACACCAGGTGCTCAAAGTGTGGCCCACGAATCATAAGCATCACCTGGGAGTGTGATAAATGCAAATTAATGAACCTGAATCCAGATTCATCACATAAAAATCACTAGCGGGCGGCCAGGTGCAGTGGCTCATGCCTGTTATCCCAGCACTTTGGGAGGCCAAGGAGGGCAGATCACGAGGTCAGGAGTTAGAGACCAGCCTGGCCAACATGGTGAAACCCCGTCTCTACTAAAAATGCAAAAATTAGACGGGAATGGTGGTGCACACCTGTAATCCCAGCTATTCGGGAGGCTGAGGCAGGAGAATCGCTTGAACCCGGGAGGCGGAAGTTGCAGTGAGCTGAGATCGCACCATTGCACTCCAGCCTGGGTGACAAGAGCAAGACTCTGTCTCAAGAAAAAAAAAAAAAATCACTAGGAGATGGGGCCCAAGGATCTGTTTAACAAGCTTTCCAGGTGACTTTCAGCATATGAAAGTTTGAGCAGCACTGGCTTAGGATCACAGAAAAAATAAAGAGCTCCTCAATTTCGTTTCTGAAGCTAGCATAACTTTAATGCCAAAATTTATAAAAAGTAGAAAAAAAAACCCTCATTTACAAAGATGAGATGAACAAGCTAAATATTAGCAAATAGAATCTAGACTATATCAAAAGGATAATACATTACACCTAAATAGAATTGATTCCACAAGAATAGTTCAGTATTTAAAACTCTATCAACAATTCCACTAAACGCTAAAAAGCCACTTGGCAAAATGCGGCGGTTCTATGAATGTACTAAATACCATTGAATTGTAAACTTTTTTTTTTTGAGACAGAGTTTTGCTCTTGTCCCCCAGACTGGAGTGCAATAGCGTGATCTCAGCTCACTGCAACCTCTGACTCCCAGGTTCAAGAGATTCTCCTGCCTCAGCCCCCCAAGTAGCTAGGATCACAGGCACCCAACACCATGCCCAGCTAATTTTTGTATTTTTAGTAGAGATGGGGTTTTGACATGTTGACCAGGGTGGACTAGAATTCCTGACCTCAAGTGATCCACCCACCTCGGCCTCCCGAAGTGCTGTGATTACAGGAAGGAGCCACCATGCCTGGCCGAATTGTAAATTTTAAATAGGTTGATTGTATGGTATATGAGTCACGTTTCAATAAAGCTGTCACAAAAGAATACCTTAGGCCTCTGGACAAAAGGGAGCTTGGGAGTGTCTGGTAGACACATCTGATAGCAATAACTTTCCTTAACCCTACCCTTATGGCAAGTATACCTGACAGCAATAACTTTAGCTCCCTCTGAGAATGAGGGTTGCCACGTAGAGGTTGCTAGCGGGGACAGGATGCTAAGTGAAAGTGCCCTGTGAACTGCATTTTTTTTTCTTTTTTTTGAGACAGAGTCTCGCTCTGTCGCCCAGGCTGGAGTGCAGTGGCACCATCTGAGCTCACTGCAACCTCTGCCTCCCAAGTTCAAGCAATTCTCCTGCCTCAGCCTCCCGAGTAGCTGGGATTACAGGCACCCACCACCACACCTGGCTAATTTTTATATTATTAGTAGAGAAGGGGTTTCACCATGTTGGCCAGGCTGTTCTCGAACTCCTGACCTCAAGTGGTCCACCCATCTCGGCCTCCTAAAGTGCTGGGATTACAGGTGTGAGCCACCGCACCTGGCCCGAACTGCATGCTTTTTGCAAATGGTTGTGGTTCTCCTATCCAGCCCCCCACCACTGGGCCATGCTGCAAGTTCCCTCAAACAAGCCCTGTGTTTTGTGTGCTGGCTCCAGGTCTTTTCTTCAGCCTCTTGAACCTGGTGCCATGGCTACTGAAGTTTACAGATATTTGGCACGACAACCAGTGATCCCAGCAGGAGATCGGAGAAAATCCTGTGCATGCAGAGTCGATGGGATTGGAGAGGAGGATACCAATGGGGGGCATCTCGGGCTGGCTGTCCACGTCTGTGTGGGGCCCAACAGCCACTATCCTTGATGGATGAGGCCCAAGGCATGGGTACAGAGATGCCCCCAAAACACTGAAGGGTCTGGAAGAGCTATTGCAGGAGGCGGATCTAACTAAGCAAAAGTTAGATGCCTGAGCTGTGGCAGCTGCGGTTGGCTGGCCACTCCTGACTGTGCTCTGAGCAGCCTCGGGGGCCGGGCTCATGGCGCAGGTGAAGGTGCATCCATTACAAGATGAGCTGCGATGACAAAGAGATGCCTAATTAGATCAGGCTGAAACATCAGAGACCGACTGTCCCACCTGCGGGCATGGGATGACAAAATGGAGAGACCCTGGCTTGTCAAGTAGTCCATTTGAAAAGCTGCTGGCTGCTATGTCAATGAGTCAGGGCCCTCATGACTAAATCATCCTGGGACCCTAAGTTCTGGGACCCCATGGAGAGCTCTAGTGGGGAAGAGAGTGAGGCCTGGGATGAGCTCATGAAGGTGCCCATCCTCTCTGCACATTTGCTGGTCACCACCAAGATGAAAGCCGACCAACCACAGACGTAGGGGGTCGCCCTGCAAGACTTGCCCCTGCCTGGAAGACACCGCAGTGCGGGATTCCACAGTGGAGTTGGTGGAGCTGGGAACTAGGTTCAGGCAGAAGGGGAGAGAGTAGGTCACAGGGTGGCTTCTCTGTCTATGGGACATGGAACAGAGATGAGTGAAATGGCATCCATCACCAACCATCCGGCCCTGAGGCGGTGCCTCGATGGCACCAATAATGAGGATCGGGCCACCCCCCCCTCCTTAGCCGGGTGGTTGCGAGCTGCAAGGCATCCTGGCCAAATGAAAGGAATGTCCCAGCCGGGTGCAGTGGCTCAGGCCTGTAATCCCAGCACTTTGGGAGGCCGAGGCAGGAGGATCATGAGATCAGGAGTTTGAGACCAGCCTGGCCAATATGGTGAAACCCCGTGTCTACTAAAAATACAAAAATTGGTCTGGTGTCGTGGCAGGTGCCTGTAATCCCAGCTACTCGGGAGGCTGAGGCAGAAGAATCGTTTGAACCTGGGAGGCGGAGGTTGCAGTGTGCTGAGATGGAGCCATTGCACTCCAGCCTGGACAACAGGGGGAGACTCCATCTCAAAAAGAAAAAAGAAAGAAAGAAAGGAATGTCCCCACATCTCCTTTGTGATGACAGACTATGGAGGAATTGAGGGACATCCTCTGGGAATTAGGGGTGATGCTTGCTATCTACACTGAGCATTACCGAGGCCCTGACAAGGAGCTTTTCACTGCAGGCATGAGAAATGCCATCTTACGGTAGGCACACAACCAATGGTGTGGCACACTAGCATCTATCTTGAGTCCCTTCATCGGACAGCCAGTGTCTCAGGCAGCCCAAAGGGCCACTGCTTAGGAGAAACAGAAACTGCACAGGTGAGGGGTGCATGCTGCTGGGATAAAAACAAGGGAGCCAAAGGAAAAACAGCCAAGGGGCTGTCGGGGACCCCCAACAAATGTGTGACCAGGTAGTGGCAGGGACGCCTACTGTGAAAATAGATAAACAGCCTAATGCTGTTCTGGTCAGACTGTGGCAGAAGCTCAAGCCAAAACAGCGCTTCACGAAGAAGCCTCAGGCTCAGCCCACTGCCCCTCCCACAGAGGGATACAGGCACCAACCCCTTTAGACTAGGACAAAGGCTAAGGCCCCAGGATCCCGGTAAGAGCAATGGCGGCTGGGTGTCCGGAGACTGGCGGCCACATATAGAGCTAGCTAACTATATGTTGGTCACCTAAGAATGCACAGGCTGGCTGGGCGCAGTGGCTCACGCCTGTAATCCCAGCACTTTGGGAGGCCGAGGTGGGCGGATCACCTGAGGTCAGGAGTTAGAGGCCAGCCCGGCCAACATGGCGAAACCTCCTCTCTACTAAAAATACAAAAATTGTTGGGTGTGGTGGTGGGCACCTGTAATCCCAGCTACTCAGGAGGCTGAGGCAGGAGAATCACTTGAACCAGGGAGGCAGAGGTTGCAGTGAGCCAAGATTGTGCCACTGCACTCCAGCCTGGGCCACACAGTGAGACTCCGTCTCAGAAAAAAAAAAGGAAAAAAAAAAAAAGGCAAAAAACTAAGAATGCATCCAGGAGGCACGGTGGCTTACGCCTGTAATCCCAGGATTTTGGGGGGCTGAGGTGGGCAGATCACAAGGTGAGGAGTTCGAGACCAGCCTGACCAACATGGTGAAACCCCGTGTCTACCAAAAATACCAAAAGTTAGCTGGGCGCCTGTAATCCCAGCTACTCTGGAGGCTGAGGCAAGAGAATCGCTTGAACCTGGGAGGTGGAGGTTGCAGTGAGCCGAGATCGTGCCACTGCACTCCAGCCTGGTGACAGAGTGAGACTCCATCTCAAAAACAAAACAAAACAAAACAAAAAACAAGAATGCACAGGCTGTTCCCAGTGGATACTGGAGCTGAATGCACTCTCATATGTGGTGACATCCGTGGTTCCAGTGGCCTATAACAATAGATGGTCGGTGGGGGCGGCGGTCGTGAAAGTCAGACAGGTTGAGCTAGTATTACAAGTTAGGAGACTGCTGCCCAAACTCTATTTAGTATACAGAGCTCCTATCCCAGAGTACATCTTGGGAATGGCTGTCTCATCAGGCTTGTGACCCTCTGAATTCCGACTGAGTTAGGATGGTGAAGCGCGTGATCAAGGGGAATGCGAAATGGACACCAGCACAGCTGCCAGCCCCTCTGTGAATAGCACCATTGAAACGACAATGCCTGCCAGGAGGTCGTGATGAGATCGTAGGGACTGAAAAGGAAAGAAGTCTGGGTAGACATCATAAGACCAGTGAACAGCCCATACAATAGCCCTGCATGGCCCATGTGGATGCCTGATGGGACACGGAGAATGACAGATTACTGGGAGTTCAACAAAACGGTCCCCCTAATGTATGCAGCTGTTCTCATATCACCTCCTTTCTGATGAGGATAGGAGAGGGACTGGACGCACCTCATTTTGTCATTGCATTCACCTGGTATATTAGTCCGTTTTCAAGCTGCTGTAAAGAACTGCCCCAAACTGGGTAATTTATAAAGGAAAGAGGTTTAATTGACTTACAGTTCAGCATGGCTGGGGAAGGCCTCAGGAAGCTTATGATCATAGCAGAAGGCAAACGGGAAGAAAGGCACCTTCTTCACGAGGCCGAGCGAAGGAGGAAGAGCCCCTTATAAAAGCATCAGATCTCGCGAGATCTCACTCACTGCCATGAGAACAGCATGGGGGAAACCGCCCCAATGATTCAATTACCTCCACTTGGTCTCCCTGACACGTGGGGATTATGGAGATTACAACTCAAGACGAGATTTGGGTGAGGACACAAAGCCTAACCCTAGCCGGGTGTGGTGGCGGGCGCCTGTAATCCCAGCTACTCAGGAGGCTGAGGCAGGAGAATGGTGTGAACCTGGGAGGCAGAGGTTGCAGTGAGCCGAGACCGCGCCATTGCACTCCAGCCTGGGCAACAGAACGAGACTCCCTCTCAAAAAAAAAAGGCTAACCTTATCACCTGGGAAGGAGAACAATATACCTTTACTGTCTTGCCGCGGGGATATTTCCATAGCCTCACTATCTGTCAACGCCTAGTGGCCACAGACCTCAGTAGATGGACTACCCTGGAGATGGTACATGTTTTCCATTACATTGATGATATCATGTTAAATTCTGAGTCTTTTGCCAGCTAACTTCTGAGTCTCTATAGCCCTCACCTTGCTGTCTCACTTGGTTAACAGAGGATGAGCAGTCAATGCAGACAAAGGCAGGGTCCAGGCTTATCCGTCAAGTACTTGGTGCCATCTGGTTGGGTAAGAGTAACGGTGTTCAATTTGCCATTCTAGATACGGTGCAGGCCTACCCACATCCTACACCACCAAAGCGGCTGCAAACCTTCTTAGTTCTTCTAAGGCCGTGGTGTCCTTTTATTTCCCATTTGGCTCAACTCCTTAGGCCACTGTACCACTTAGTCAAGAAGGGGGCCAACTGGGACCGGTGGCAAAGGCAAGGACACAAACTTGTGCCTTTAAGATTCTGATTCCAGCTATGGAAGGGGACTGAAGTTATAGTGTCAGGGAGCTATAATTCTGCACTACGTGTTATGCCTTACAGCAAGTGGAAGATGTTCCAAAGGGGTTCCCATGCTAGTACATACCCAGTACCCCATAGAAGGTTAGCTGGGATTACGGGTGCCTGCCACCACGCCCAGCTAATTTTTGTATTTTTAGTAGAGACAGGGTTTTGCCATGTTGGCCAGGCCGGTCTCAAACTCCTGACCTCAGGTGATCCGCCCACCTCGGCCTCCCAAAGTGCTGGGATTACAGGCGTGAGCCACCACACCCAGCCAGCCTGTGCATTCTTAGGTGACCAATATATAGTTAGCCAGCTCTATATGTGGCCGCCAGTCTCCAGACACCCAGCCACCATTGCTCTTATCAGGATCCTGGGGCCTTAGCCTTTATCCTAGTCTAAAGTAGGACACCTTCCAGAAACCAAAATCTGGGAATGCCCAGAAACAGACTGTGGCCAAATGGCACGCATGCCTGCAACAGAGGAGTACACAAACTAGCACAGGGTTCCGTTTGCTACTTGGCCCTGTCACCTATGTGACAGCTGAAGGACAGTCTTTGACAGAGGCACTGAGCCTCCACATACTCCCTCCTTTATATAAGAGGGACAGGGCCCAATTCCTGACCAGGCCTGGTACACAGATGGCTTGTCACGAGGCAATCCTTCCACCGGTATCCAGCTGTCCACTGAGAGTATCTGGCTCGATACAGGCAAAGGACATGTAGCCAATGGGTTGAGCTGCCTGGATGGTTTCTTCTAGGAGCTGGACCCAACAGTCCTGTGCACTGACATCTGGGCACCATCTTTAAGGGCCCACCATGTGCCTACTACAAGGAGAAACACAGGATTGGATGGTAGCAGGCAGCCCCCTTTGGGGGGCTGATATGGAAGAACATTCTCTACTGCACCTGGGGGATGCATGTAACAGTCTAGCGTCTGGATGCCCACACTGCATAATATCCCTATTGTCTTACTCCAGCCTCACGTGACACTTTGTAGAGAGGGGGCCAACCTATTTGGTATTGCAAACCAAGCACCAGGCCACTGTCGGGGTGATGCTGTCTCAGAAGGACACAACTTCCTGTTTCTTGTAAAATGACCATGAGGCTGGGTGCAGTGGTACATGCCTGTAATCCCAGCATTTTGGAAGGCCGAGGCAGGTGGATCACCTGAGGCCAGCAGTTCGAGACCAACCTGGCCAATATGGCAAAACGCCACCTCTACTAAAAATACAAAAAATTAGCCGGGCATGATGGCGGGCGCCTATAATCCCAGCTACTTGGGAGGCTGAGGCAGGAGAATCGCTTGAACCCAGGAGGCGGAGGTTGCAGTGAGCCGAGATCCAGCTACTGCACTCCAGCCTGGGCAACAAGAGTGAAACTCTGTCTCAAAAAGAAAAAAATGACCATGACTTGCCCCTTCTTGTACTCACTAAACATCTCACTTTTCACCCATAGATGGTATGCAGCAAACCTCTTGCCAGCTGGGCACAGACGGTGGTCTCTCTCCAGAACAAAACAGACTGTTGGGTCTGCAGAGAGCTGCCCCTCTCCTCCACTGCAGGCCTGCCGTGGTGCATTGCAGCAGTTAACCTGAGTACCTGAAGCCACTTTTATATTCATTATTCTTTTCTGTTGTAGTTTGTATTGCTGCTGTGGTGTCTGGCTGCAATGCTCCTCCGCATATATGGCCCCAGGGAAATGGTGGAAGAATGGCACAAGAATGTGAGAGCCATTCAAAGGTATGCTAGAGTGGCCAGGTCACAGTGGCTCATGCCTGTAAGCCCAGCACTTTGGGAGGCCGAGGCATGCGGATCACTTGAGGTCAGGAGTTCAAGACAAGCCTGGCCAACATGGTGAAACCCCATCTCTACTGAAAATACAAAAATTAGCCAGGTGTGGTGGCACATGCCTGTAATCCCAGCTACTCAGGAGGCTGAGGCAGGAGAATCACTTGAACCCGGGAGGCAGAGGTTGCAGTGAGCCGTGATCGCACCGCTGCACTCTAGCCTTGGTGACAGAGTGAGACTCTGTCTCAAAAAAATGAAAAACAAAAATAAAAAAAACACAACAAGGTGGGTATGCTGGAGTGGAGTGTATATGGTAGACACGCCTGGCAGCAATAACTTAAGCACACCCTGAGGATGAGGGCTGCTGCATGGAGGTTGCTGGGGGAGGGTGCTAAGTGAAAGTGCTATATAAACTGCATGCATTTTGCAAGTGGTTGTGGTTCTCCTGTCCAGCTCACCACCACTGGATCACCCTGTAAGTTATCTCAAATAAACCCTATGTCTCGTTTGCTAGCCCTGGGTCTCTTCTTCAGCCTCTTGAACCTGGCACCATCCCTATTGAAGCGTCCCGCATGTCAGGGATGCAAATTAGAAAGCAGAATTAGGCCAGGTGCAGTGGCTCACGCACTTTGGGAGGCTGAGGCAGGCGGATCCCTTGAGGCCAGGAGTTCGAGACCAGCCTGGCCAACATGGCAAAACTCCATCTCTACTAGAAATACAAAAATTAGCTGGGCATGGTGGTGTGCGCCTGTAATCCCAGCTACTTGGGAGGCTGAGACATACGAATCATGTGAGCCTGTGGGAGGTGGAGGTTGCAGTAAGCTGAGATCGTGCCACTGCACTCCAGCTTGGGCAACAGAGTGAGACTGTCTCAAAAAAAAAAAAAAAAAAAAAAAAAAAAAAAAAGGCTGGGTGCGGTGGCTCATGCCTGTAATCCTAGCACTTTGGGAGGCCAAAATGGGCAGATCATGAGGTCAGGAGTTCGAGACCAGCCTGGGCAACATGGTGAAATCCTGTCTCTACTAAAAATACAAAAATTAGCTGGGCATGGTGGTGCACCCCTGTAATCCCAGCTACTCAGAAGGCTGTGGCAGGGGAATTGCTTGAACCTAGGAGGCAGAGTTTGCAGTGAGCCGAGACCAAGACACTGTACTCCAGCCTGGGCAACAGAGCAAGGCTCTGTCAAGAAAGAAAGAGACAGAGAGACAGAGAGAGAGAGAGAAACATACTAAGAGGGAAATATTCTTTCTTTCTCTTTCTTTCTTTCTTTTCTTTCTTTCTTCCTTTCTTCCTTTCTTCCTTCCTTTCTTTCTTTCTTTCTTTTTGAGATGGTAAGCCCCTACTTTTCAATCCCCCTCTCCCAAGTTCCACCTCCAAAACTGGACCGGGGATGGTGGGGAGGTAGGTGGGACGGGCCTTGAGGCAGAAGGGAGGATGAGTGCCTGGGTTCCCAAAAGGGAGGAGGTTGAAGACCCAGACTATTTGATGAGAAGGAGGAGCCCACTGCCTTCTCTCTCCCACCCCCACATTACCCGATTCAATAGCACAAGTCTTCAAGCAGATAGAGCATTTGGACTAGGGGGTGGATGGGCTGGGCTAATAGGGCACAGGAGCCAATGGGTGATGATGCAGAGGTGCACACCCCCTCCAGCCCTCCTATCTTCAAGCTTGAAGAGCCAGACTTCAGAGGTCTGGAAACTTCGGATGCCTCTGCTCTTTCCTTTCTGCAGATCCACCTCTTAAGTCCTGCCTGCCAATGGTTGGGGGTGTCTTCTTTTCCTTTATCACTGAAACTTACCCGTGGGCTCTAAGCAATCTAAAAGCCTAAGATCTCTGAGCATTTAAGGGAAACCCATTCCCTGGATCTTTGGGAATCCCAATCACCTCTGCCCATAGCCCCCATCCCCAGCAGGTAACTGACAGGCCCCAGTCTCCTTTTGGGGAGTACTTCAGCACCCTCATGGCACTACCCTCCCACAAGTTCTTAAAGACCCACTCAGTGATCATCCACTGGGCAAGTTCAGTTGATTTGACCCTGGGATAAAAACCAGTGGTGCCCAGTACTGAGCAGCAATGGGACTCTTGGTGAGCTCAGCAAAACAGCTTGTTAGTAACTGGTTGTGGCACTGATTTACAGATGTACTCAGTCCACAACACAATGTTAAAACCTTGAGTGCAACCTCTTTTTAGAAATAATTTTAGACCTATAATAGGATTATCTTGTATCAGTAGCAAGCATATTAATATCTTTCCCATCTTTGTTGAAGTCACCATTTCCCAGGTTTCCCTTGGCTAAAGGCCAGCCCGTGGATAAGGCAAGCCTAGTAATCTAGTATCTGAGTTTTCCAGAGCAAGGGGAGGGCAGAAACTCAGGGCTGGACATTTGGCTTTAGAAAGACTGTGATATGATTTGGCTGTGTGCCCATGTAAATCTCAACTTCAGTTGTATCTTCCAGAATTCCCATGCATTGTGGGAGGAACCTAGGGGGAGGTAATTGAATCATGGGGGCTGGTCTTTTCCATGCTATTCTCATGATAGTGAATAAACCTCATGAGATCTGATGGGTTTATCAGGGATTTCCACTTTTGCTTCATTTTCTCTCTTGCCGCTGCCATGTAAGAAGTGCCTTTCACCTCCCGCCATGATTCTGAGGCCTCCCCAGCCATGTGGAACTGTAAGTCCAATTAAACCTTTTTTTTCCTGGTTTCAGTATGTATTTATCAGCAGCATGAAAATAAACTAATATAGTAAACTGGTACCAGTAGAGTGGGGTGTTGCTGAAAAGATACCCGACAATGTTGAAGCAACTTCGGAAATGGGTAACAGGCAGAGGTTGGAACAGTTTGGAGGGCTCAGAAGAAGACAGGAAAATGTGGGAAAGTTTGGAAACTCCAGAAGACCTACTGAATGGTTTTGACAAAAATGCTGATATGAACAATAAGGTCCAGGCTGAGGTGGTCTCAGATGGAGATGAGGAACTTGGGTACTGGAGCAAAGATGACTCTTTGTTATGTTTTAGCCAAGTGACTAGTGGCATCTTGCCCCTGCCCTAAAGATTTGTGGAACTTTGAGTTTGAGAGAGATGATTTAGGGTATCTGGCAGAAGAAATTTCTAGCAGCAAAGTATTCAGAAGGTGACTTGGGTGCTGTTAAAAGCATTCCGTTTTAAAAGGGAAACAGCATAAAAGTTCAGAAGATTTGCAGCCTGATGATGCAGTAGAAAAGAAAAATCCATTTTTGAGGAGAAATTCAAGCCAGCTGCAGAAATTTGCATGAGTAGCAAGGAGCCTAATGTTAATCCCTAAGACTGTGGGGAAAATGTCTCCAGGCCACATCAGAGACATTCATGGCAGCCCCTCCCATCACAGGCCCAGAGGCCCAGGAGGAAAAAGTGGTTTTGTGGGCCAGGCCCAGGGTCCCCATGTGGTGTGCAGCCTAGGGACTTGGTGCCCTGTGTCCCAGCCACTCCAGCCATGGCTGAAAGGGGCCAATGTACAGCTCAGGCTGTGGCTTCAGAGAGTAGAAGCCCCAAGCCCTGGCAGCTTCCACGTGATGTTGAGCCTGAGGGTGCACAGAAGTCAAGAATTGAGGTTTGGGAACCTCCGCCTAGATCTCAGAAGATATATGGAAATGCCTGGATGTCCAGGCAAAAGTTTTCTGTAGGGGCAGAGCCCTCATGGAGAACCTCTGCCAGGGAGGGAAATGCAGAAGGGAAACGTGGGGTCAGAGCCCTCACACGGAGTCAGAGTCCCTACTGGGGCACTGCCTAGTGGAGCTGTGAGAAGAGGGCCACTGTCCTCCAGACCCCAGAATGGTAGATCCACTGACAGCTTGTACCCTGAGCTTGGAAAAGCCGCACTCAACACCAGCCCGTGAAAGCAGCTGGAAGGGGGGCTGTACCCTGCAAAGCCACGAGGTGGAGCTGCCTAAGACCATGGGAACCCACCTTTTGCATCAGCGTGACCTGGATTTGAGATCTGGAGTCAAAGGAGATCATTATGGAGCTTTAAAATTTGACTCCCTTGCTAGATTTTGGACTTGCATGGGCCCTGTAACCCCTTTGTTCTGGCCAATTTCTCTCATTTGGAATGGCTGCATTTACCTGATACCAGTACCCCCATTGTATCTAGGAAGTAACTAGCTTGTTTTTGATTTCACAGGCTCATAGGTGGAAGGGACTTGCCTTGTCTCAGATGAGACTTTGGACTTTTGGATTAATGCTGAAATGAGTTGAGACATTGGGGGACTGTTGGGAAGGCATGATTGCTTTTGAAATGTGAGGACATGAGATTTGGAGGGGCCAGGGGCAGAATGATATGGTTTCGCTGTGTCCCCATTTAAATATCAACTTCAATTATATCTCCCAGAATTCCCACGTGTTATGGGAGGGACCCAGGGGGAGGTAATTGAATCATGGGGGCTGGTCTTTTCCATCCTAATCTCGTGATAGTGAATAAGTCTCATGAGATCTGATGGGTTTATCAGGGGTTTCCGCTTTTGCTTCTTCCTCATTTTTTCTCTTGCTGCCATCATGTAAGAAGTGCCTTTCACCTCCCGCCATGATTGAGACCTCCCCAACCATGTGGAACTGTAAGTCGAATTAAGCCTCTTTTTGTTCCCAGTTTCAGGTGTGTCTTTATTAGCAGTGTGAAAATGAACTAATACAGACTGGAAGCCTTATGACAGGAAAACTGAACATCTGAGACATCTATAGGAAAAAAAGATCTGCTTACATCCAGTCCTTGGAGTTCCAGTAGACTGACTTATTGACCAACAGCATCGCTCCTCCAGCTCCATGCCAGGAGACAGGCACCCCAGAAGTAGCAGGACTGGTAGATATCACTAGTATTATATATGCGTTGTGCATGTATGTGTGTTGAGGAAGAGGATGGGGAAAACGATGATGGTGGTCACCAGGTAAGATGGGACCCAGGAAGGGATTGCAAGGCCAGGCCCCACGAACCCCCCCAAAGAACGCCCCTCCTCTTGGAAATAAAAGTGGTTCTGGATCCAGGGACATCAACAGTTGCAAGCTGATATTAAGAGTTGCCTGTTGGATCTGTTCTAAGGGATATGTTATGTGAAGCCAAATTAATGAAGTTAGGAGGTCACATGACAAGTTGATGGGTAGTTTGTTTCATCACCTTGTAGAATTTCTTCCTTTTGAACCTCTTTACTGGGTGTTAGCTGGTGACTTAGGGGTAGGGATGTGGAGGCTGTCATAGGCCCATCTCTGCTCTTGGGCCTGAAGGGAATCCTACGTATGCGGCAGTATACAAAGTATGCAGGGATGGGGAGGATGACAATGGCAAAAAGGGTGATCATCAAGAGCAGTGCCCATGGTGGGTATCGTCGAAGCACCTCTTTTGACTGTGGAGAGATGGGAAAAAGGTTCAGAATATCAAAATCCGCAAGAGAAGAGGAAGAGTTGTGGAGGGGAAGGGTGGGTGGGGAACCAAAGCAGAAAACCCATGAGTCTTTGGGCAGTAAGAGAATGAGATGACTGGGTTCTTTCACCCAGAGTGAATTGAAAGGTCTGGCCCCCACTCCCAAAGGGGTTCTGGGTCCTGGGGGAGGCTCACAGTGCTTGAGTCCCAGGACATGTAGGTGATCGGCTTCATAGAAAGATGAACTATCATGGTCACAAACAGGATTAGCAGCACAACTGGACACAGATGGGGCCACAGCCAACCATAGATGGGAGAGATGGGGTGGCCCAACAGGATCGTCAGGTCTGCAAGGAACCTGGAGAAGGGCCACCAGAGTGTGGGATGCCCAGTTAGGCCTCACCACCTTGGAGGCAGGGCCAGCCCAACCTTGGCATCTTTCAAACATTCTATTGTATCTCTAATCTCCTGTTTCATCTCAAGTCTTGTCCTCTCTCATCCTCCCCCTAGTCAGTCTGTCTTCTATCCCAACCCAAGAAACTTTTCCAAACACTCCTCTCCTGCTCAAGAACTTCCCATGGGTATCCAATGGCCTCAGGAGAAAGGCCAAGTCTCTTTCATTCATCCCATAAATATGAGAATGTCTATGATGTGCCAGGAACTCTTCTAAGTGCTGGATATCCAGCAGTGAACAACACAGATAAAAGAAAGTGGCATTTGGCCCTTGGGGAACTTATCTAGTTTATTTCAGCCACCTATCCAGTCTCCTTTAGTACATATTCTCAATCTCAATAAATATACAAGTGGGGTCTTTTGGTCTAGGGTGCCCATCACCCTATCTCCACCTATTCATCTGTCCAGGCTCTGCTCAAGCATCCTCTCCTCTAGGCCACCTTCCCTAACTCTCCAGTCTTCCTTAACTAACCATCTGTGCCCCCGGAGTTGCCCTGGCTACCTCTACTATAGACTTACATTCCACAGTTATATCTTCCAGGTCTCACTCCCAGATTATCTTGTTCTCTTTCCCAGGTAGCTCTACCTTCCGGAATCAGACCACTTCTCTTAATCCACAACTCTTCTACTTTTGACCAAGCCATTCTTAGCTCTCACTTGAAATACTACATAGCTTTCATCAGGCAGGGTGGCTCACGCTTGTAATCCTAGCACTTTGGGAGGCTGAGGCAGGTGATCACGAGGTCAAGAGTTTGAGACCAGCCTGGCCAACATGGTGAAACCCCGTCTCTACTAAGAGTACAAAAATTAGCCGGGCGTGGTGGTGCATGCCTGTAATCCCAGCTACTCAGAAGGCTGAGGGAGGAGAATTGCTTGAACCCGGGAGGCGGAGGTTGCAGTGAGCTGAGATCGCACCACTGCACTCCAGCCTGGGCAACAGAGCAAGACTCCATCTCAAAATGAAAAAAAAAAAAGAAAAGAAATATTACATAGCTTCCAACTCTTATCCTGGCTTCACTCTCAACTCTTCCTGGTCTGTTCTCCAGACAGCAGCCATAGATACCTTTTTAAAAAACAAATCTAATAATGGCACTCCCACCTGAAAATGTCATTCTCCTACTCAAAACCCTCCAATGCTTCATCTGTCATTCTGCATACAAAGCTGAGTCCTATCGTGGCTTACAAAACCCTACATGACTTGGCCACCATCACTTCTCTAGCCCCATCTCCTAATATCTTCTATTCCAGCCTCTCTGACTTCTTTGTTTCTCAGAAACTCTAGGCATTATGCTTCCTCTGGCCTTGGTAATTTCTGTTTCCCTGCAGGGCGCACATTCCTCAAAATCTTGTCATGACTCCCTCCCTCCTATCATTCAGGAGTCTGCTCACATGTCACCTTATCGGAAGGGCCCTCCCTGAAGTCGTATGTGGATTGGTGCCCACACACACTCCCACTATGGGCCATCTGACCTCGCCCTTTGATTCTTCCTATCACCTATATTTATTCTCAACGTTTTTATTCTTTATTTGCTAATTTGCTTATTGTCTCTCTAGACCACTAAAATGTAAGCTTTCTGAGAATAGGAATACTTCTTTTATTCAATGCCCCTATCCCTGATGACTAAAATAGTGCCTGGCACATATTCAGCACCCAAAATATATGTGAAAATGGATGAATGAATAAAAAGATTTCCCAGAAGACTGAAATTAAGGGTCCCTATGTCACACTAGGTGGGTTGACAGTAGAGGCAACAAGAAAGGGGTCACCCTTCCCTATAGTCCCATGCTTTGTGAGAACCTGGGTTTAGGACATCACCTCCTGGCCCCATAGGCCCAGGACACAGCCATGGTTTCAAATACGACAATGACGATGATGGGGAAGACTATCCAGCATTCACTCAGCAGCCTGATGAAGTGGCTGCCTGAAGGTCGAGTGAAGAAGAGGCCGCACACGAACATGAGCAAAAAGACTCCCACTGGAGAAAACATGAGATCTGGATCAAGGTTAGAAGTCAGGGCTGGGTGACAAGGGCTAAGTAGAGGTCATAGACCAGGGCTGGTGGCAGACCCAGTGGTAGCCGGGCACGGTGGCTTACATCTGTAATCCAAGCATTTTGGGAAGCCAAATTGGGCAGATTGCTTAAGCCCAGGAGTCTGAGACCAGCCTGGCAACATGGCGAAAGCCCCTCTCTACAAAAGCTACAAAACTTAGCCGGGTGTGATGATGCACGCCTATGGTCCCAACTACTGGGGAGGCTGAGGTGGGAGGATCACTTGAACCCAGGAGGCAGAAGTCGCAGTAAGCCGAGATCACACCACTGCACTCCAGCCTGGGCTACAGGGACCCTGTCCCAAAAAAAGAGTCCCAGTGGTGTCAGGGGTCAGGGTCATTGTTAGGAGTAGGGCCTAGGTCAGAGTACCTATGAGCAGCTTTGTATGTTTCCTGAAGAAAGAGAAGGTGTCCTGGAGTGGAGTAATGATGCCCTGCAAAATCCCTATTGCGCTGCTCAGCCCCATGGCCAGCAACATCAGGAAGAAGATAAAAGACCAGAAGACAGACGGAGGAAGGAAGGACATGGCTTCAACAAAGGACAGGAATGCAAACTTTGGGCCCTCGCTAGCCTGCAAAGAGAGAACAAACAGGTGTTAAAGTGTCATTGAACTGAACAATAACAAAAAAATATAGACAACTATACATTCTATCTTCCCTGGAAAACTCCTGAAAGTCCCTGGATCACTGAGAAAATCAGATCTCCAAGCTAACCCCCTGACATGGAAAATCAATCCACCTCGCATTATCCATGGAAGGCCATTCTGCAAACTATAGTACTTTGTATTACTGAGAGCCACAGATGATTCTGGTGCTTCCGGGATTTTTTCTGGTGCTAAGAAAAGCTAAAATGTCTGTTGTGCTAAAGGCTTTCAGGAACTCTAGGCTCCCCTCTCAGCTATGTTTACTGACCTTAAGAAACTGAGTCTCTATGTTGCACTCAGTCACCTCGCGGAGAACCATGCTTTTGATGTGCTGGGGAAGGCCATTGAGCCAGGCGTTGTAGATGGAGGTTGGGTTGTCAAGCAGGTTGACAGGGGGCTTGGCGTCAGGAGGCAGTTTCCCTAGGTTTATCAGCTTTAAAAGTATTTCAGCATTCCTGGGGATAGAGGGTTGAATCAAATCGAACCATTTGGCCCAGTAGGAGATAGTCTCCTTTTCCCTTATCTTCAAGATAAAAAAGGCTATCACTGGCTTAGCATTACTGATCTGGGTAAGATAGAGCCTGGGATGAAACCTAGAAGGCACCCGCCTTCAGGGACGTGAATTCATTTGTGTAATCCTGGAGAATTGATGACCATGGGAGAGCCTAGGAGAAGCATTTTCTGCAGTCTTCCTGGGGACTCTGTGGTCCCTGCTCTAGTGATGGGGTTTCTTATTCACTGTCTACCTTCCCTCTCCACTGAGACTAACGGGTAAAAGCCAACTTTCTAAAGTTCCTATTACAGCATGTCCAGGAGCACACAGACTATGATCATAATGTTCCCATGGAGTCGTGCTGTGTGAGAGCAACTGCTGGTTCGACTTTTTGATGTGAGCCCTGCTGACCATTTTGGCCTCATATGTCCCTATGGCCCTCTTCACATTCCATGTTCTGGCCAGATTTAACTACTTACCGTTTCAGGGCCCATCATACCCCCTCACACACAATACCAACTCCACCCCCACCACCATTCTTCACTTGGCTAACTCCTACAAATCCTTAAAAATTCAGCTCATTGATCGAGACCATCCTGGCCAACATGGTGAAACCCTGTCTCTACTAAAAATACAAAAATCGGCTGGGCATGGTGGCGCGTGCCTGTAGTCCCAGCTATTCGGGAGGCTGAGGCCGGAGAATCGCTTGAACCTGGGAGGCGGAGGTTGCAGTGAGCCAGGATCACGCCACTGCCCTACAGCCTGGGCGACAGCGAGACTCCATCTCAAAAAAAAAAAAAAAAAAATTCAGCTCATTGCTCTGTAAGAACTACAATGGCTTGCCAAGTATCATTGATAAAAGCAAAAGGCAAGCAAGTAGAGTTTGATCGCATTTTAGAAAATAAAATACCATATGCTATTCCAATAATAAGCTAGAGATTTGAACCAATTTTCTCATTGGAAATAATTTTAAAGGCTGGAAGATATTTTTAAATCTTCTAACAAAATAAAAATGTTGACAAGATAATAAGGAATTATCAGGCAAAAATTGAAGTACAGGCAAAGCAGTGGAGAAAGGGGACTTCCAAAGATACTTTGTCCCAAAGATGTATGCGAAATACAACAAACTGGACCTGCAGTTTCCAATTTTATGACTTTTCAGATACAAAAGGGGGCCATGGAGGCCAGATATAAAACACCAGAGCCTGCCCAAAATAAGGATCAGAATAGAAGTTCCCCTCTTAAATCCGACACTTCAAAGGGCTACACCTTCACAATAAAAATGAAGCAGAAGCTTGCTCCCGGCCCTTCTACACAACTGGGAATGCAAGGAAAGTTGTTTCAGAAATGATCTACAGATTTGATGCAATCCCAATTAACACCACAGCAGGCTTTTTATTTTCTTTTTCTTTTTTTTTTTTTTTTTTGAGATGGAGCCTCGCTCTGTCGCCCAGGCTGGAGTGCATTGGTGCGATCTCCGCTCACTGCAACCTCCGCCTCCCAGGTTCAAGCGATTCTCCTGCCTCAGCCTCCCAAGTAGCTGGGACAGGCGTGCGCCACCATATCCAGCTAATTTTTGTATTTTTAGTAGAGACAGGGTTTCATCATGTTGGCCAGGCTGGTCTTGAACTCCGGACCTCAGGTGATCTGCCCGCCTCGGCCTCCCAAAGTGCTGGGATTACAGGCGTGAACCACCACACTCAGTCTGGGAAGGTAATTCTAAAATTTACTTGGAGAACAAAGATCTACAATAGTCAAAACAATTTTGGAAAAAAAAATAGCACAGTTGGAGAACTCATACAACTTGATTTTAAGATTTACTATAACACCTTAGTAATCAAAGCAGGGTGGTATTGGTTTAAATAAAAATAGACATGTTAACTAATGATACTGAGTAGAGCCCAGAAACACACTGTGGTCAACTAATTGTCAACGAAGATACCAAGGCAGCTTAATAAGAAAAGGATAGTCTTATTAACAAATAGTGCTAGAACAACTGAATATCTAAATAGAAAAAAATTTAATCTTGATCCTTGCCTCATACCTTATACAGAAATTTATGTGAAATAGATATCTAAACAGAAAAAGCAAAAACTTTAAAACACAGGAGAAAAACATTTGCAACCTTGGCCAGGCACGGTGGCTCATGCCTGTAATCCCAGCACTTTTGGAGGCTGAGGCGGGCAGATCACTTGAGGTCAGGAGTTCGAGACCAGCCTGGCCAACATGGTGAAACCCCGTCTCTACTAAAAATACAAAAATTAGCCAAGCGTGGTGGCACGGGCGCCTGTAGTCCCCGCTACTTGGGAGACTGAGACGGGAGAATCACTTGAGCCTGGGAGGCAGAGGCTGCAGTGAGCCAAGATCGTGCCACTGCACTCCAGCCTGGGCAACAAAGTGAGACCCTATCTCAAAAAATATATATATATATTTGCAACTTTGAAGTAAACAGAACTGTCTTAGGATGTAAAAAGCTCAAAACGTGAAAGAAAATTGATAAATTGAGCATCATCAAAATTATGTCTTTTCATCAAAAGGCTTCATTAACGAAAGACAAACCCCAGAATGAGATATAATATCCACAATATGTACAACTGACAAAGAACTTGCATTTAGGATATATAAGGAATGCTTACAACTCAATAATTTCACTGCCCAAAAAAAAAACCTGATTTTTAAAATGGGCAGTAGACTTGAAAAGACACTTTACAAGACAAGCTCTGTAAAAGGCCAATAAGCACTTTCCAAGGTAGCCAACATCAGTAGTCCTGAGAAACAGGCAAATTAAAATCACAAAGGCATACCACACCACACATCTGCCAGAATGGTTAAAATTAAAAAGCCTGATGTCATCAAGTATTGACAAGGATGTGGGACAACCAGAACTCTCATACCTTACTAGTAAGAATGGAAAACTGATTTAAAACCACTTTGGAAACAGTTCCACAAATTCTTATGAAATTAAACATACCATTACCACGTAACCCAGTGACCCAATGATCCTTCTCTTAGGTGTTTATCCAAGAGAAATGAAAACATATGTCCATACAAGGACTTGTACATGAACTCTCAAAGCAGCTGTACTCGAGACAGCCCTCAACTGGAAACAACTCAGATGCCTATGAGTAGGAGAATGGATAAAGAAATTGTGGTATAATCATAAAATGGAATAATACGTAGGAATAAAAAGGAATGAACCTCCAATACATCCAGTATCATAGATGAATACTAAAAACATGCTAAGTGAAAGAAGTCAGATATAAGAATGCATATAGTATGATTCCATTTACTCTGAAGAAAAAAAAAGACAAATCTAATCCATGATGATAGAAAACAGATTGGTGATTAATTGGGGCCAGGAGTGAGAGGAACATAGGTAGAAAATATGAGAGTTTCTAAGACCTAGATGATATAGTAAAAAGGTCTAACAAATGAGATTACATGGCCAGTGAGTTAGAGACAATATGTGAACAAACAATGGCTGAGAATTTTTGGAACTAATGAAAAGAGTAATCCATAGATGCAAGAAGCCAAAAGAATCCCAAGCAAAATAAAAGGAATTCCCCATTAGATATATTACAGTGAAGGTGTAGAGAAACAATGTTAAAAGGTACCTGTGCCTTGGCAAATAATTTATGAATTAAAAGTCCCTAAAAGCACTTGCAACAACAAAAGTTGACAGACAAGTGGGATCCTATTAATCTAAAGAGCTTCTGCACAGCAAAAGAAACTCAACAGAGCAAACAGACAACCTACTGAAGGAGAGAAAATATTTGCAAACTATGCATCCAACAATAGTCTAATATCCAGAATCTATGAGAAACTTCAGCAATTTGATAAGCAAAAAATAAATAACCCCATTTAAAAAATGGGCAAAGGACATGAACAGATACTTCTCAAAAGAAGATATACATGCAGCCAACAAATATATGAAAAAATGCTCATTGGTGTGTTTCTCACCACACCAATCAGAATGGCTATTAAAAAGACAAAATAACAGATGTTGGTGAGGCTGCAGAGGAAAGGGAATGCTTACACACTGTTGCTGGGAATGTAAATCAGTTCAGCCACTGTGGGAAGCAGTTTGGATATTTCTCAAAGAACTTAAAAGGGAACTACCATTCAACCCAGCAATCCCATTACAGGGTCTGTATACCCAAAGGAAAATAAATCGTTCTACCAAAAAGATACATGTATTCATATGTTTATCACAGTACTATTCACAATAGCAAAGACATGAAGTCAAGCTAGATGTCCATCAATGGTAGACTGGATAAAGAAAATGTGATACATATATACTGTGGAATACTATGCTGCCATGAAAAAGAACAAAATCATGTCCTTTGCAGCAATATGGATGCAGCTGGAGGCTATTATCCTAAGTGAATTAACATAGGAATAGAAAACCGGCTGGGTGCGGTGGCTCACGCCTGTAATCCCAGCATTTGGGAGGCAGAGGCAGGCAGATCACGAGGTCAGGAGATCAAGACCATCCTGGCTAACATGGTGAAACCCCGTCTCTACTAAAAATACTAAAAAATTAGCCGGGCATGGTGGTGGGCGCCTGTAGTCCCAGCTACTCGGGAGGCTGAGGCAGGAGAATCGTTTGAGCCCAGGAGGCGGAAGTTGCAGTGAGCCGAGATCACGCCACTGCACTCCAGCCTGGGCAACAGAGCGAGACTCCATCTCAAAAAAGAAAGAAGAAAGAAAAGAAAGAAAAGAAAAGAAAGAGATAGAAAGAAAGAAAGAAAAAGAAAATCAAATACCACATATTGTCACTTATAAATGGGAGCTAAACATTGAGTGCACATGGACATAAAGATGGCAGCAATAGACACTGAAGACTACTAGAAGGAGGAAGAAGGGAGGGGAATGAGGACTCAAAAACTACCTATTGGGTACTATGCTCACTAGCTGGGTGATGGGATAATTCATACCCTAAACTTCAGCAACACACAATTTACCCATGTCACAAACCTGCAGATGTACCCTCTGAAACTAAAAAAAAAAAAGTTGAAAAGGTAAAAAAGGTTGTTTGTGAAAAAGACAAATTACCTTCAAACTGACAACTGAATTCTCAACAGCCATAAAGAAAGCTGGGGGCCGGGTGCGGTGGCTCATGCCTGTAATCCTAGCACTTTGGGAGGCCGAGGTGGGCAGATCACAAGGTCAGGAGATTGAGACCATTCTGGCTAACATGGTGAAACCCCGTCTCTACTAAAAATACAAAAAATTAGCCGGGCGTGGTGGCGGGTGCCTGTAATCCCAGCTACTCAGGAGGCTGAGGCAGGAGAATGGCGTGAACTCGGGAGGCGGAGGTTGCAGTGAGCCGAGATCGTGCCACTGCACTCCAGCCTGGGCAACAGAGCGAGACTCCATCTCAAAAAAAAAAAAAAAGAAAGCTGAAAGATGCCAGAAGCGGGCTCATGCCTGTAATCCCAGCATTTTGAGAGGAGGAGGCAGACTGATCACTTGATGTCAGGAATTCGAGACCAGCCTGAGCAACATGAGGAAACTCTGTCTCTACTAAAAATATAAAAATTAGCCTGGCGTGGTGGCGTGTGCCTGTAGTCCCAGCTACTCAGGAGGCTGAGGCACGAGAATTGCTTGAACCTGGGAGGCGGAGGTTGCAGTGAGCCGAAAGCCTGGGTGACAGAGGGAGGCTTGGTGTAAAAAAAAAAAAAAAAAAAAAGAAAGAAAGAAAGAAAGAAAGAGAAAGCTGAAAGATAGCAGGCTATCTTCAATGTGCTAGGAAAAAAAAAAAAAAAAAGCACTGCCAAGCTAGCAATCTACATCCAGATACAATAGATTTCAAAACACACTGAAAGATATTTTCAGAAAAGAAAAGTAGGGAATTGGCCACTAGCAGACTATCACTAAAGAATAATTTAGGCTGGGCATGGTGGCTCACGCCTGTAATCCCAGCACTTTGGGAGGCCAAGGCAGGTGGATCACCTGAGGTCAGGAGTTCAAGACCAGCCTGGCCAACATGGTGAAACCCCGTCTCTACTAAAAATATAAAAACTAGCCGGGTGTGGTGGTGGGCACCTGTAATCCCAGCTACTTGGGAGGCTGAGGCAGAAAATTGCAGTGAGCTGACACAGTGCCACTGCACTCTAGCCTCAGCGACAGAGTGAGACTCTGTCTCAAAAAAAAAAAAAAAGAGAGAGTAATTTAAAGGATATTCAAGTAGAAGGAAATCCCTCATGGAAGGGCCAGGATGCAAGACAGCATAAAGATCAAAGAAAGCAATAAATAGGAAGTAGTACATCTAATTGAACATTAACTATATAATAAAACAATAATATCTTTGCATTTTAGCAAAATAATATGAAATAAAAATACACGAGGTGCATGCTTGTAATCCCAGCTACTCGAGAGGCTGAGGCAGGAGAATCACTTGAACCCAGGAGGCAAAGGTTGCAGTGAGCTGAGATTGCACCACTGCTCTCCAGCCTGGGTGACAAAGTAAGACTCCGTCTCAAAACAAAACAAAACAAAACAAAACAAAACAAAAACATGATATAACATTCAAATGTAAGTTAGGAATGCATGTAAATGGATATAAAGAGTTTTGGAGCCCTTATCTTGAGAGACAGTGAAGCACTTATTACCTTTAGACATCGATAAATTAAGAATGCATATTGTGAATTCTGGGGAAATCACTAAATCACTAAAAGAACAGAAAACAGAGTGGATAACTTCCAGACTAGTGGAGGAAAAAAAAAAATGGAATGATAAATAACTACTAAGTCAATCCAAAAGAAGGCAAGAAAAGAGAAAAAATGAAATACAGACCAGGAGAAACAAATAGCAAAGTAAGATGGGAGACGGAGCCAATTATTTCCTATCATGATGGCAGAGAAAGGGATCCAGCCTCCCTTTCTCTATAAAGAGCAACAATTTGGTAACTATCCTTGAACAAAAATTACTCTGGGCCGGGCGCGGTGGCTCATGCCTGTAATCCCCAGCACTTTGGGAGGTTGAGGAGGGAGGATCACTTGAGGTCAGGAGTTCGAGACCAGCGTGGCCAACATGGGGAAACCCCGTCTCTACAAAAAATACAAAAATTAGCTGGGCATGGTGGCGCATTCCTGTAATCCCAGCTACTTGGGAGGCTGAGACAGGAGAATTGCTTGATTCCGAGAGGCGGAGGTTGCGTGAGCCGAGATCGCGCCACTGCACTCCAGCCTGGAAGTCAGCGAGACTCCGTCTCAAAAATAAATAAATAAACAAAATAAAATAAAAATTACTCTGGAAGAATTGAGAAGTCGGCTTCAGCTGACTTTTAGTAGGAGAAAGAACCCTAGAAAAACCCACACAGAAAGGGTGGAAAGAACAATTCCATTTTGCCCACATCACCCCATCCTCCGAGCCAGCACTGCTCAGCATGGAGAGGGAATTCCCTGGCTCGCATATCCCTCTTTCAGGGATAATGAGAGCAGGCTGTACCACCAGCTTCCCCAGTGTTTTGGGACACTGCCCAAACAGCTTCAGTTTCACTCCATTCACATTTCCGTGGGGACTGGCGTTGCCAAGACATACGGAGATAATGGGGAACCAAGAAGTGGGACAGGCTGTCAGTATCAGCCATGCTGGTGGGAGCCACAGCGCCCCCTAGTGGCCTGCTCAACAGGGGACTCTAGCGGACTTCTGTACTGAGGACCTCAACAGCACTCCTGGCCACTGTGCAGCTCCCCACAGTTTTCACCACCAAGGACACCTTGGTGTTACCAATGGCTGATGCCAGCACCATTTTCTGCAGAGGAACCAAGCAACTTTCACAACTGAGGAAACCAACTGGCAACATTGCAGCAGCAAAAGCCCTGTAGTTTTTTCCACCTTCACAGTCTCCAGGTGCGTGGCCCTCTAATTTCTCCTTCCTCTGTCCCTGAAACCACCTAAGCTGTTCAATACCATGGTCGCCCAGACCAGACCCAGGAACTCACCCCAGTGGCCATCGCATTCTCTGGGTGCCTAAGCCAATACCCCTCCTCTGTGGAGTCACCCCAGCCGCTGCCTCTACAAGTGCTCTGAGCCAAGGACCCAGCACAGCTACCATGCATGTGCCTGTACACAGCCATGCCTCCCCATCCCCAGGTTCTAACTCCAGCATCACGCTTGCACCCTCAGCTGGGCCCCGCGGCTGCATGTGCACACACGCCTCCAGCTCAGCCCTGCAACTGCCCACATACATGCAGATGGCCTGACCTCTGTGGCCAGACTGCAGCAGGCCCCTGCAGTTAGGCACAAGCTGTCAGCCCCCACTGCCACATGCATGCCCTTAGTCAACCCCAGCCCCTGCCTCTGACTCCACCCCTTGCCACCATTAATGAGCCTGCAACTAGCCTCTGCTGCCATGCTTGTGCCTACAGCCAGCCTCTACAGCAGACTGTGTGCACACCACTGACCCCAGCCTCCACTGCTGCGAGTCCTGGCCCCTAGATGCTAGGCAAGAGGCACAGCTGAGGTCCCAGAAAACTCTGTGGGAGGTTCACAGCCACTGTGGACTTCCCACAGCTGTTGCCACCAAGGACCATGCAGGTGTCAACATCACAGCCCCCAGCTGCCTGTGCTAACAAGACTCTGTGTCCCTCCAACCTGGACCCACCACACGCAACCCCACCCACAGTTGGCACTCTGTGCCACTGGACCCAGTGCCAGAGAGCACCACTCTTCTCCCCCAAAAAAGCATTTGAAGTTAATGCTTCTTCAAATGCTTTTCTCAAGACTATAAAAATCATGAAGAATTGGAGAATCATGACAACACCAAAGGAAAACAATAAACTTCCATTAGCTGACTCCAAAGAATTGCAGATCCACTAATTGCCTGACAAAGAATTCACAATAATGGTTCTAAAGAATCTCAGTTAATTATAAAAGAACACAGAAAACAATTTAACAAAATCAGGAAAACAATAGAACAACGAAAGAAGAGGCTAAACAAAGGCACTGAAAACATGAAAAAGAACCAAACAAACATTTTTGAGCTGAAGAATAACAATAAACAAAAAATACAATAGATGGCTTCAACAGCTGACTAGAAAAGCAGAAGAAAGAATAAGCAAATTCAAAGACATCATTTTAAATCATCCAGTCAGAGGAGAAAAAGAAAAAGAAATGAAGATGACCAAAGAAAGTCTACAATATCTATGGGAGGCCATCAAGAGAACATTTACATAACAAGATTTACAGAGAAGAGAGAAAAGGACAAAGTTTATTTTTAAAAATAGCTGAATACTTCTCCAATCTGGAGAAAGATACAAACATCCAGGTACAAGAAGTTCAGAGGTCGCTAATAAAATTCAACCCAAAGAAGAGTTCATTGAGACATATTATGAACAAATTATTTAAAACTGAAGACAAAGAATTCTGAAAGCAGAAAGAGAAAAGCATATCACATATAAGGAAGCCCCAGTACAAGTATCGACACATTTCTCAACAGAAATCTTGCAGTCCAAGAGAGAATAAGATGATATATTCAAAGTGCTGAAAAAAAATCTGACAACTAAGAATACTTTAAAAAGTATGTAGGCCGGGCAGGGTGGCTCACGCCTGTAATCCCAGCACTTTGGGAAGCCAAGGCAGGTGGATCATGAGGCCAGGAGTTCAAGACCAGCCTGGCCAATATAGGGTTTAGTAGAAACCCTGTCTCTACTAAAAATACAAAAATTAGCTGGGCATGGTGGCGCCCACCTGTAGTCCCAGCTACTTGGGAGGCTGAGGCAGGAGGATCGCTTGAACCTGGGAGGCGGAGGTTGCAGTGAGCTGAGATCACGCCACTGCACTCCAGCCTAAGTGACAGTGAGAGACTCTGTCTCAAAAAAAAAAAGAAAAAAAGAAAAAAGAAAACAAGCCACACCATTAGGACAGGTCTCATCTAATTCCCTTCAGTAATTTGATTTATACAAGTGATAAGGTTTGGGGCACAAAACTATTATCATATTACTATTAATTTTACTTTGTATTTGCCCTTTTTAAAACTTTGTATCTGTCACTTGTTAAATTTTTACAGAAGTACAACTCCTAACAAAATAATGCTGGCCCAGCCAAACACTTTGAGATGATAACAAAAGACTATGGAACAGACAAAATTGAACTTCAAAATGGACCTCAGATAGACTTAGCCTAAGAGATACTCCCTTGAAATGTCCCTTGTTGCTCAAATGTGGCTACAAGAGTTTGACACTGACTCCAAGTCACCCATCATTCCCCTCAATGTGACATGAGACCAGCAACTGGGACAGGCCCATCATGACATTGAGGGACAGGAAAACCCAAATATGAATGATTGATCAGTGATGCTTTTGGAGAAAGATCTTGATCAAAAGAGGAAATGTGAACGTTATCAGAATAAAATGGAGTCACTAATGTTAAGAAAGCCCTAGCAAATTGAGCCAAGGAAGGCCATGAAGAGAGGGTTCTCACACTTGTATGTCTGATTAGAAAAACAACTACAAAAACTATAACCATGCATAAAGGCCATTGCAACCTTACACACACAGAATATTCCTGCAGAAACATCTGCCCAACAAACGCCTATCCAACCTTGGACTGGTGTCACCCTTGTTATTGATCTCTGTAGCCAAGGAAAATTATTTCAAAACAATTATGTTATCCTCCTCATTTTTTTCCTTTAAAAACCTTTGTTGGCTGGGCGCGGTGGCTCACGCCTGTAATCTCAGCACTTCGGGAGGCTGAGGCAGGCGGATCACCTGAGGTCGAGAGTTCGAGACCAGCCTGACCAACATGGAGAAACCCCGTCTCTACTAAAAATACAAAATTAGCCAGGCATGGTGGCACATGCCTGTAATCCGAGCTACTCAGGAGGCTAAGGCAGGAGAATCGCTTGAACCCGGGACGTTCAATGCACTCCACCAGGTGGGAGAAAAGAATTTTAATATATACAACTGAAAAATGACTACATATCCAGAACATATAAAGAACTCCAAAGAAAAAGATAGATCATCCAATACTTTTTTTTAGATGGGCAAAAATGAACTTGACCACACATTTTGCTTTAAACTATGACAATACGAGTATTTGCACGAGGGAGGTAATGAGAACTTCCATACACACATTTCATATACATACAATTATAAATTGGCACAGATACTATGGAAAGTAATTTGGCATCATCTGTGAAGTTGTCGATATATGTGGTAGATTGAAGAAATACAGCCACAATATTTTGGAGCTCCTCCAATTAAGAGGTAAAGTCTATTTTTCACCTTTGGAATCTGGGGTAGCTTTTTTACTTCCTTCAACCAAGAAATGTAGCAGCAATGGAAGCAGTCCTATACTTCGCTTCAAGACACTTTGCTGAGTCTGCCTTTGTACTCTGTGAGCTACCATGTGAAGAAGACCAAACTAGCCCCATGGAGAGGCCTTATGGAAGACAGCAGCCCTTGCTGGCCAGGCAACTGACTACAAACAGGAGTGAACCCAGCCACCACCACTTAAGAGCAGTGCCAGCCAGGTGCGGTGGCTCACGCCTGTAATCCCAGCACTTTGGGAGGCCAAGGTGGGTGGATCACTTGAGGTCAGGAGTTTGAAACCATCCTGGTGAACATGGTGAAACCCCGTCTCTACTAAAAATACAAAAATCAGCTGGGTGTGGTGGCGGGTGCCTGTAATCCCAGCTACTCGGGAAGCTGAGGCAGGAGAATCGCTCGAACCCGGGAGGTGGAGGTTGCAGTGAGCCGAGATTGCACCATTACACTCCAGCCTGGGTGACAAAAGCAAAGATCTGTCTCAGAAAAAAAAAAAAAGAAGAAGAGCAGTGAGCAGCGCCGTCCCTGCTGGGCTCAGCCCCCAGCCAACCCTCCAGCTAAATGCAGCCATGTCAGTGAACCCATACAAGCCTAGCAGAAGAGCTTTCCAGCCAACCCGCAGAATCATGAGATAAATCATTGTTGTTTTAATCCATTTACTTCCAGAGTGATTTGTTACCCAAGAATAGACAACTATGCCCCAACAATCTAACTCATATCCCAGAAAAATGTGCACATATGTAGTGCATCAGGAACATGCATAAGAATGTTTGCAGCAACATTGTTTTAATAGCATAAAACTGGAAAGACTCCAAATGTTATCAATAGTAGAATGGATTTTTTAAAACTGTGGTATATTCATATACTGAAACATTATACAGCATTTTAAAAGCACGGATTAGGCCTGGCGTGGTGGCTCACGTCTGTAATCCCAGCACTTTGGGAGGCCGAGACGGGCGGATCACGAGGTCAGGAGATCGAGACCATCCTGGCTAACACGGTGAAACCCTGTCTCTGCTAAAAATACAGAAAATTAGCCGGGCATGGTGGTGGGCGCCTGTAATCCCAGCTACTTGGGAGGCTGAGGCAAGAGAATGGTGTGAACCCAGGAGGCAGAGGTTGCAGTGAGCCGAGATCGCACCACTGCACTCCAGCCTGGGCAACAGAGCGAGACTGTCTCAAAAAAAAAAAGAAAAAAAAAGAGCACAGATTAAAGTTATACACAATATGGATAAATATTACAAACATGTTGGATGAGAAAAAGAAAGCACAAAAGTAAGCAAAGAGAATGTATATATGAGGGAACAAATAACTAAACATATTGCTTTATATAAGTGGACAAATTAAACTATATTGCTTAGCTATGCACACATAGATGATAGAATATAAAGAAAAATATTAATCACTATCCTTAGTTCTTTGTTTTTCTTTTTTTTCTTTTTTTTTTTGAGACAGAGTCTCACTCTGTTGCCCAGGTGGAATGCAGTGGCACAATCTCAGCTCACTGCAGCCTCCGCCTCCCAGGTTCAAGCAATTCTCCTGCTTTGGCCTCCTGAGTAGCTGGGACTACAGGTGTGTGCCACCACACCCAGCTAATTTTTGTATTTGTTAGTAGAGATGGGGTTTCACCATATTGGCCAGGCTGGTCTCAAACGCCTGACCTTGTGATCCACCCACCTCAGCCTTCCAAAGTGCTGGGATTATAGGCATGAGCCACCGCACCCGGCTTGTTTTTCTTTATATTTGATCATCTATGTATGCATATCTATTAAGCAATATAGTAACCACTATCCTGACTTTTATGATGGTTACCTCTGGGAGGCAGTAAAGAGATTATGATTAGAAAAAGATACACAGAGAGCATCTAGGGTTATTCTAGTTCTTAATACAGGTGATGTTTACTTCATAGTTCGTTACACAGTACATTGTTTTATACACTTTTTTCTTCTTTTTTTTTTTGTTAGAGGCAGGGTCTTGCCCAGCTGATTTCAAACTCCTCGGTTCAAGCAATCCTCCCACCTCAGCCTCCCTAAGAGCTGGCATTACAGGCGTGAGCCACTGCTCCCGGCCTTGTTTTATGCATTTTTCCATATGTATGTAATAGCTCATAATAAAAGGTTTTTTTGAAAATACACAAAAAAAACTACCATTACACTCTCACCAGACTGGAAACAATTTAAAAGTCCAACCAAGTTTAATGAAGTGTTGTGCAAAAAGTAGAACAAATGAAAGTCTCACACATCCCTGATGGTAAGGCAATGCATTACACCACTTCGAAAACCAGACAATATATGATAAAATTGAAGGGGAGCACACCCTACTCAGCAATTCCTTTCCTAGCTATTTGCCATCAAGAACTCTTGCACACGCACACACGTATATTCCCAGGCATCTTCTAGAAGAAAATGGTGGTTATTTGTGAGGGTTAGGATTACTAGGAGAGGCCGGGTGTGGTGGCTCACGCCTGTAATCCCAGCTCTTTGGGAGGCAGAGGCAGGAGGATAGCTTGAGCCCAGGAGTTCAAGACATGCCTGAGCAATCCCAGCTCTTTGGGAGGCAGAGGCAGGAGGATAGCTTGAGCCCAGGAGTTCAAGACCTGCCTGAGCAATATAGTGGGACCCCGTTGCCAAAAATTTAAATTAAAAAAAAAAAATCTGCTGGGAGAGAGAGGAAGAGGAGGAGGAAGCAAAAAAAAAAAAAGAAAGAAAGAAAGAAAGAAAAAAAGAAAAAAAAGATTACTGGGAGAAATTCAACTCAGGGTTGCCTCCTCTGGAAGGCCCCATCTGACTACCCCAGACAGAATTAATGGCTCTGTCTCCTGTCCTCACCCATCACTTCAGTTACCAGTTAGCATAAGTTTTTGGCTGTCTCATTCTCCTTTCCTTCCCCCTCTAAAATTGAAAATGAAACAAGGACTGTGGTCTGATTCACCTGTCCAAGTCTCTGTGGTATAGAAAGAACACTTCCTAAATGTCTGATGGATGTTTTTGGAATTAATGCCCAAAAATAAGAAAAATAAGAAACAGGGGTGATCAGACAATCAAGGTTCTAGTACAGAGAATCCTTTTGGAGTTTCTGCTAGATTGACAGAAATCCCCAATTCAGGAGTTGACAGTTAAGAATGGGGGCCTTAGGGCGCGGTGGCTCACACCTGTAATCGCAGCACTTTGGGAGGCCGAGGCAGGTGAATTATGAGGTCAGGAGATCGAGACCATCCTGGCTAATATGGTGAAACCCTGTCTTTACTAAAAATACAAAAAAATTAGCTGGGTGTGGTGACGGGCGCCTGTAGTCCCAGCTACTCAGGAGGCTGAGGCAGGAGAATGGCTTGAACACAGGAGGCAGAGCTTGCAGTGAGCCGAGTTCGCACCACTGCACTCCAGCCTGGGTGAAAGAGCGAGACTCCATCTCAAAAGAAAAAAAAAAGGGGGCCTTCTACTTCTCCATTTTTCCAAGGATAGCCTTGGAAGGGTCTCTGTGTGGTATGGTCTTGGATGCTATTTTGTTGTGTATCTGGGATTAGAGAAGCCTTCAATGTTTGCCATTTTTAGTACATCCCTGTTAGCATATCCACTCTGAGGTGGATAGCTGGCAATCTCTGAGTTTGAAGATTTATTTCTAGGGTGACAAAAGGCTCTGAGAAGGATAATATATGATAGGAGATTCTATTGTCTCCATTTTTAGCTATGGGGAAGGTAGAGGGCTTGCAAGTTCACCCAAGGTTGAAATGTGTGAACGTGGGTCTTTGCAGCACCTTTAAGGTTAGGGTCTCAGGGTTTTAAAGTTCCCTGGGGCTGGGACCCTTAACAAAGGGGCCGGCCTTACCTCTCACAGCAGCGATGTGTGATGACTGTCGCCCAGAAGCCCAGGACAGAGAAGTTGAAAGATGTGAAAATCAACAAAGTGAGCAGGTTTATCACAGACACGAGAAAGGCATCACTGAGACAGTTGTTGGACTGGGGCATGTAGGAGGCTAAGGAGGCAACGGAGCCAAGGCCTATGCCTGTGTTAGACAAAACTTGACCCCCTGCTATAGACCACACACTCATATTGTACACATCTGATATCTAAAAGAGAGAAGACAAGAATAAGGGAGTTGTAAAAGAAGAAGCAGAGGACAACTATAATAGAAATGTTGCAGGGAGGAGAGAGGGAGATACAGAAGGAAAGAATGGGGAAAAGAAGCTCTAAGAATAGGCAGCTGTGGTACCCTACAAGGCCTGATGGGGGAGTGAGGAGATAGATTTCACCTTGGCAACCACCAACTGTTGAAGGCCAAATTTTGCCCCTTCCAGGAGTAGAGTCCGGATGAAGAAACCGACAATGATGAAACAGGGGAGCAGTACCAAGACATAGATTACCTGAATCGAGAGTGGGACATATCAGCAACTGTGTACCAGTAGGGGTCAACCAACAGTTAGGAGGGATCAAAAGTTCTGAGTCAGAAATGAGTAGGAGTTAGAAGAAAGCCTTCAGCAAGAGTCAGGGGCTAGAGGGAGTAAAAGGCCAAAGGAGTAAGAGATTAGGAGATCAACAAGTAACAAAGTGAGGTAAGGGCTAAAGCATCTGAGAATTTCAAGGAATCCAATACTGGTGGCTCACCTTCCCAGTGGACTTGAGCCCATTGATCATGAAAGCACCAACAAGACACCAGCAAAGAAAGAAGGGCAGGACCAGACTGGAGACTGGTGTCCCGCCATCCTCGATTCTGTCTGAGGCCTTCAAGGCCTGCCGGTACCAGAAGTATATGGAGGGTGTTGTCTGTTCACATTCAGGATCTGGGGGGACCTGGCTTTAGACATGCCTGCTAGACAAGGTACCCCCACTTCTTCCTTATCCCCTCCCCCACCTCCCTTTTCTCTTTCCCTCTCCCATTTCTTTTTCCTTCTTCTTCCTCTTCCTTGTCCCTCCCCACTCTCTCTTCTTCCAAATTCCCTTCTACTTCTACTTCTCCATTTTTCCCTTCTCCTCTTCTTTCACTTCCTCCTCACCAAAGCCACTAGAGTTCATCGTTAAGGGACATTTCTCCCATGGAACGGGAAACTGGAAGGACTGGCTCATGTAGAAGATGATCCAGGCATTGACCACATTGAAGTACAGGCCGAGGATGAAGCACACCTGGGGGCCAAAGAGGATATGGCTGGGGAGGAAGAGCAGGGACAGGAAAAGGGAGGGGATTTGACAGAGGACTGGGAAACCAAAGGGATCTGACCCATGGAGGTATTCATAGGGCGCATTTCAGGAGGAGGGTTGGGATGGGGGTGGGGTGTAAAAGTCGGGCCTGGGCAGCCATGGGCTCCTCACCATGAAGCTAGAATACCCCACACCACCAATCCAGGGGGCAATGATCTTCCATACACCCATGCCACCCTGACACATGGTCTGACCGGCTGCCATCTCCAGGAAGAGAAGAGGAACCCCGACCAGGAACAGAATGAAGATGTAGATGGCGGCGAAACTGCCTGTGAAGAAGATTCAGGAGGGACTCTGAGAACCATGTGACCTTTCAGTGCCTGGACTCCAGGAGCACAGGAAGACATTCTCCCTACCAGCGACCTCCTCCAGGGCCACAGGCATCAGGGCTCACCCATGTCTACATCCCTCACGGTCCCAAGTGTCCAGTCCTCTGGCCCCCAAATCCTGGAAGACCCAAGTACCTAGTTTCCAGCCCATCTTGGACCCAGGCCTCCAGCTTTGCCATCCCCATGTTCCGATACCCTGAACCTCTCATGATCCTAAGTGTCCAGGGACCTGGTTCCTATCCTGTTCAGAGCACCAGGTCTTTAGTCTCTACATATCTCAGAAACATTCATGGTTAAAGCCTGGACAGGACTCTGTCCTGATTGCCCCTTGTGGACCCAGGTTTCCTGGTCCCCAGACTTACAGCCTCCACTGTTAAGCCACAGGTAGGCAAAGCGCCAGAGACAAGATGGCTTCATAGAGAAGCCCACCTGAGCCAGAATGTACTCAGTTTTGCTGGACCAGAACGGACGGGCAAGGAGGATCTCACTCTCTTTCTTCTCTGTCATCTGCACCTTCTCATACATGGGTTTCTGGTTCAGGGCTGAGGCAGTTAACGCCTCCAATACAGAAATTTGCTTGGGCTGACTGGTCCTGGCCTGAGCCTCGAAAGCATGGGCCTCACAGGCCTGAGGCTCTGCAACCCGGGTTGCTGAAACTTGGGCCTCTGAGGTCCAAGATGTTGCAGACCAGGTCAATGAACCCTTGTCTTCCCACGTTTGACTTCCTGGGACACTGTCAGAAATCACTGTGCCAGTCCATGGGGTATCTGCCAGCGAGGATGTCGAAGGCTGGGCCTCTGTCTTCATCTCAGACAGACTCTCTGGGGCAGCTCCCGCTTCTGCAAGGGAGGGTTCATCTTCCTGAGGAGACCTGAAGGACACCAAAATCTGTAGATTTTAGATTTTAGAGTCAAGTAACTACTGAGTTACAAAACAATCCTCAACATCTCCTTAAAGCAAACTTTATACACCACTGACATTTAAAGCACAAAAAAATCTCTTGCATAAGTTTCACTTCTTAGAAATGTTTTCATGCGGTGGCTCACACCTGTAATCCCAGCACTTTGGGAGGCCGAGGAAGATGGATCACCTGAGGTCAGGAGTTCGAGACCAGCCTGGCCAACATGGTGAAACCCCGTCTCTACTAAAAATACAAAAATTAGCTGTGTATAGTGGCGGGCACCTGTAATCCCAGCTACTCAGGAGGCTGAGGCAGGAGAATCGCTTGAACCCAGGAGGCGTAGGTTGCAGTGAGCGGAGATCAGGCCACTGCACTCCAGCTTGGGAGACAGAGTGAGACTCCATCTCAAAAAAAAAAAGAAAAGAAAAAAAAAAGAAATGTTTTCTTGTACAGGATAGGGATAGAGACAGACATACCCAAGAGTCAGGAATCCCTGCAATCAAAGGATTTCTTTTTTTTTTTTTCCACCTACTGGGTTCAAGGGATTCTCCTGCCTCAGCCTCCCAAGTAGCTGGGATTACAGGCGCCCACTACCACACCTGACTAATTTTTGTATTTTTAATAGAGCCAGGTTGGTCTTGAACTCCTGACCTCAAGTGATCTGCCCGCCTCAGCCTCCCAAAGTGCTGGAATGAGGTGTGAGCCACTGCACCCAGCCTGAAATAAAAGGATTTCTAAGAACAATGAAGTACTATTTACAGAGAGCTTCTGAATTTAAAAACAAAACGACTAAACTAAACTAAACTAATTTACTACTAAATCTGCCTTGTAACCTTAGAAAAGTTACTTTACCTTTCTGAGCTTTCTCATCTGTAAAGTACTAAGATCTCTGCTCAAATATAGCCTCACCAGAGATGCTTTCCCTGTCCACCCATCTAAAATAGCAGCTACCTACCCACAACTCTCTTTACTTCACGGCATTTCTCATCTCCGGACTTTATCTATTGATTGTTAATTTATTCATTGTCCATCTCTGCCTACTGCTGTATCTCCAGCAAAAGGATGGTGTTCTACCTCACATCTAGGGCTATTCTCCTCCTTAGTCTCCAAGTTCCTGCCACTCTGAACTTCTGTTGGGTCTTCAAATACAAGAGAACGGGCAAGGAGTGTGCTGAAAAAAAAAAAAAGTTACATAAGAGAGAGGGGAAACTGGAGTTTTCTTTCAGTGGGGGAAGGAGCATGCTTTCCAAAAGCAGAGGCAGTAGGTGGGACTCAAGGCAGCACTGGCACATTTGGGTGACATGGATAACCGCTTGTGAGACACAGCTTCCAAAGAGCTCTTTGTTACTCAAAAAATGCTTATAATTCAATTACAGGTTAAAAACATAAAACTAAGATACAAATTTCTATCTTTAGTTCTATCTCTACTACATTTAAAAATGCAACGAAAGGCTGAAAGGAAATACATCAATATATAGAAGATGATCAGGCCGGGCGCAGTGGCTCACGCCTGTAATCCAAGCTACTCAGGAGGCTGAGGCAGGAGGATCGTTTGAACACAGGAGGCAGAGGTTGCAATGAGCCAAGATCGCACCACTGCACTCCAGCCTGGGCATCCCTGTCTCAAAAAAAAAAAAAAAAAAAAAGACGATGATGGCTACAAATATGTTTATATCCTTATCCCTGCTTTTACATTAAATTTTTTAAAATCTTGTATTACTTTTTTTTCAGACACAGGTTCTCACTCTGTCACCCAGGCTGGAATGCAGTGGCATGATCCATAGTTCACTGCAGCCTTGAACTCCTGGGTTCAAAGGATCCTCTCACCTTATCCTCCAAAGTACCTAGGACTATAGGCATGTGCCACCATACTCAGCTACTTTTTAAAAGTTTTTTTCAAGATGGGAGTCTCACTATGTTGCTCAGGCTGGCCTCGAACTCCTGTGCTCAAGTGAGTCTCCTGCCTCAGCCTCCAGAGTAGGTGGCATTACAGGCACAAGCTACCATTCCCCATTCACCTGTATTACTTTAATAATCAAGAAAAATATGACCAGGCATGGTGATTCATGCCTGTGATTCCAGTACTTTGGGAGGCCAAGGCAGGTGGATCGCTTGAGGTCAGGAGTTTGAGACCAGCCTGGCCAACATAGCAAAACCCTATCTCTACTAAAAATACAAAAAAAAAAAAAAAAATAGCTGGACATGGTGGCAGGCACCTGTAATCCTAGTTACTAGGGAGGCTGACTTAGGAGAATCACTTGAATCAGGAGGCAGAGGTTGCAGTGAGCCAAGATCGTACCACTGTACTCCAGCCTAGGTGACAGAGTAAGACTCTGTCTCAAAAAAATAATAATAATCAGCCGGGCGCGGTGGCTCACACCTGTAGTCCCAGCACTTTGGGAGGCCAAGGTGGGCGGATCACCTGAGGTCAGGAGATCGAGACCATCCTGGCTAACACGGTGAAACCCCGTCTCTACTAAAAGTACAAAAAATTAGCCAGGCGCGGTGGCGGATGCCTATAGTCCCAGCTACTCGAGAGGCTGAAGCAGGAGAATGGCATGAACCTGGGAAGCAGAGTTTGCAGTGAGCTGAGATCGCGCCACTGCACTCCAGCCTGGGCGACAGACCGAGACTCCGTCTCAAAAAGATAAATAAATAATCATAATCATAATCATAATCAAGAAAAAATACGTATTGATAAATGAAAACAAAAAGATCATAATGGACAAAGAAATCCAATTGAAGAAGCTCTCATCAGCCAAATCTGGACAAATCAGAACATCAAAATAAATAATAGTAACAGATGAGAACCAACAGACTAAAACAAGAATCTATGAATCCACAGGGATACAACTCAGGAAAAGGAAAACCTCTTCCTTATAGTACAATACAAACTAATAAAGGTACAAGGAACGATGAATTAGAAGGTCATTGCTTATCACAAACTAATCAAGTTGTACACATGAAATATGTACAGTTTTTTACTTGTCAATCATCCCTCAATAAAGATGTCTTTTTAACAAATCATTGTTTGGAAACTACCAGAGTAATAACTGACTCAAGCAACAATCATCAATGGTTGCTAACACAAGATGATGAAAATTTGATGGGGACAGGATAATTGCATAGTATTACTGTATCTCCCCACAAGATATTCCCCCCAAAAAACCCAAGAAAATAGTATCTTTGGAGTATTACACACTACCTTAACCAATATTAGTCAACTGATATCATATAACTCCTGATACAATGCATTAAGAGCACAACGTCATTTCTGTGGGATTCGTGCCAAAAACATGTAACAAAACTCCAATCGTGAGGAAACATCAGAAAACAAATCTAAATTGAAGTACATTCTGTAAAATAGCTGGCCTGTGCTCAGTAAAAATGTCACAGTCAATGAAGACAAGGAAAGATGGAAGTTTTGTAAGTCTGAAATTATGTCAAAATTTTGTTAAATTTTTTAAACTTCCAAGCACCTGCCACTCCTACAATTCACCATCAAAACAAAAGGAAGTTTCTTCTAAGAAAGATAGCCACATGAACACCGATCTCCAAACTTACCCACAATCTCCCCCTACCCAACAACAACAAAAAAAACAAATGGTTTTAAAATATTACAAATATGGGGATATCTGCATCATTTCTGAAAACTAGGTTCCATCCTCATGTCAAAAACAGAGAAACTTCTGCTACATAAATGAGAAACAGGACCAAACTGTAATCACTGAGGAGTCAGTTCACATCTCTTTTTCCTGGTGAAGTGGTTCAGTGTTTCAGGAAGTAAGTAAGTACTTTCCCAGCAACTTGTGGGAAATAAAAACAATCACTTGCAAAGACCTTCTACTCCAGTGAACCAATAGCTTCCAGAAGCTGTATGCCAGAGAATGCAACAGCAGGTGGGCCACTCCAAAGAGAAATGCAGTGGGTTGATGGGCGTCTCCCTGAGACAAATGATGCTTCCATAACATTAAGAGAGAAGCAGGAAATCATGCAGGGGAGAAAAGGCTGAAGAAAAAATTAGGTACAAAAATCCAGCCTTTGGGGCTGGTCATGGTGGTTCATGCCTGTAATCCTAGCCCTTTGGGAGGCTGAGGCAGGAGATGTTTTATGTAAGCTTCGTGGTAACTACAAAGCAAAAAACTCTTAGTAGAAATTATTCAAAGCATACCACTAAAGAAAATCAATATAATTAGTCACATTGATATAATAAAGAAGAAAAATATTATCATCTCAAGAGATGGAGGAAAAACATACAATACAATAATGATTTAAAGAGAAAAACTTTTAGCAAACCAGGAATAATTTCCCTAACCTGATAAATGGTGTCTCTCAAAAAAAAAAGATTATACTTAATAGTGAACATATGCTTAAACATAGCCACATATTTAATAATGAAATGAAGAAAGCTTGCCTTTTGAAATCAAGAACAATCAATGAAACCAGCTATCAGCACTTCCTTCCTATTGCATTAAATATTTTAGACAGCACAGTAAAGCAAGGGGAATAAAAGACAAAGATTAAACAAAACTCACTATTCACAGATGATATATCTATGTGGAAGATCCAAAATACTACAGATAAATTATTTAAATTAATAAGATAATTTAGCAAGATTGTTGGATGCAAACAGCAATAAATGAAAATTATTTATATGTCTATGCTTGTAATACATAATTAGAAAATAAAATTTTTAAATAATAATGCCACTTATAAAATAATTTTTTAAATATAGAGTAAAATCCTGGGAAGGTATTGGCAATAACAGCAACATTGTTTTAAAATCTTCCCAAATATCCACGTGGAAACCAGTAGTTCTACTAGATTGCAAGCCCAAAATCCATGGATAATATTTACAGTATTAAGATAAACCCCAAAAGACAAGTCTATGAAAACAAACCACAAGAGCCACAGACCTGTATAGAATCAAAATCTGTGTGGGAGGAAACAAAGGAAGCAAGAGAGCATCTGACAGACCTGGGGATGGGGGACAGGGAAACCAACCTCTCAAAATAATCAACAGATACTCACCAGAAATCATGGGAAGGCTATTAGAGAACAGCAGCTAAAACTAGAAGATGTCTTGCCTAATCCAATAACAGTTGAGTGCATGGAGTCAACAATAGAAACTGAAGGGACCAGGGCAGACTAGATTCTATGAACTCTTAAAATTAACCAACCAGGGATCTTTTCCAACCCAGAGGCCACAATGAGGAGAAATTCCTGTGAATAAAGCCAAATTGAGCAATACAAGAACAAGAATGATGAAGGATAGGCCAGACACTGTGGCTCATGCCTGTAATCCTAGTACTTTGGGAGGCCAAGGCAGGAGGATCACTTCAGGCCAGGAGTTCAAGATAAGCCTTGACAATGCAGTGAAAACCCATCTCTACCAAAAAAAAAAAAAAATTAAAATTAAAATTAGCCAGGCATAGTGGCACACGCCAGTGGTCCCAGCTATTTGGGAGGCTAAGTGGAGAGGATCGCTTGAGCCCAGGAGTTCAAGGTTGCAGTGGGCTATGATCACACCACTGAACTCCAGCCTGAGCAACAGAGTGGGACCTCATTCTCTAAAAAAATAAAATAAAATAGGCTAGGTGCAGTGGTTCATGCCCGTAATCCCAGCACTTTGAGAAGCCGAGGTGGGAGGATCACTTGAAGTCAGGAGTTCAAGACAAGCCTGGCCAATATGGTGAAACCCTATCTCTACCAAAAAATACAAAAATTAGCCAGGCATGGTGGGACACACCTGTAGCCCCAGCTACTCGGAAGGCTGAGGTGAGATAATCACTTGAATCTAGGAGGGGGAGGTTGCAGTGAGCCAAGATTGCACCACTGCACTCCAGCTTGGGCAACAGAGTAAGACCCTATCTCAAAAATAATAACAATAATAATAAAATAAAATTAATTAATTAAAAGATAATTTTAAGAAAACAGAGAAATGAAGGATATACAGGATCCAGATAAAAATGGGGAGAAGAAATTTCCACTTTTGACCATGAAAGCAAAACAGTGTCTGGAGTTACCTCCACAAAAACACTACAAAACTGTACAAATAGGCCAGGCACAGTGGCTCACACCTGTAATCCTAGCACTTCAGGAGGTCGAGGCAGGCAGATCACAAGGTCAGGAGATCGAGACCATCCTGGCTAACATGGTGAAACCCCATCTCTACTAAAAATACAAAAAATTAGCCGGGCGTGGTGGCGGGTGCCTGTAGTCCCAGCTACTCGGGAGGCTGCGGCAGGAGAATGGCATGAACCCAGGAGGTGGGGCTTGCAGTGAGGAGAGATCACGCCACTGCACTCCAGCCAGGGCAACACAGCAAGACTCTGTCTCAAAAAAAAAAAAAAAAAAAACCCTGTACAAATAATTAAAACAACTATTTTCATATATTAAACAAAGGCAGTACAGCATTGCAATCTCTAAAAAAAAAAGGCCAGAAAACAAGGTAACTAATTGCATGATTGCCCAATTTTTCTGCTACTGATTTCCAAACTTTGGCACAGGAGGAAGAATACAAACAGAGCCTGGCAGTCTCAGCACTTAAGGAGGCAAAAATCAGTTCAGGAAGGCTTAGGTGACTAGAATTAGCTGGGCTAAGTACTCAACAGAAGGGAGCCACAGAGAAAGAGCTCTAGGAATCTGGATAAAGTACCTTCGAGCCATTAGCTAAATATCAACCTGCACATGTATAGTATGAAACCTCATAAGAACAGGCAAAGAATAAATTCCAAGGAAAGAAAATTACTGGGGAACTACAGGTAAAACAATTCCTAGAACTTGGAGAAGAACAAGAATTACTCAAGTTTCCATCAGCTAGTGTGGAGAGACTTTACTGAATACTTGGAACATTCAAGGTGGCATAAACTAGCTCTAGTTCTAGTAGTAGGACTACTTTAGACCTGAAAAAAAAAAAAGTCTTAAAAGCAACCCTTAAACAGCCAAAACTGATCTTCAAGTAACTTAACTGCCTGTCACAACAAAGGCCAACATTCCTTAAGATAGTACAGACAAACCTAGCACTGAACAACTAAAAATTCATAATGTCAACCATCTAGTCAAAAATTACTAGACATGCAAAGAAGCAGGAAAAGTGACCCATAATCAGACAACAAAAACAGAAATGATAGACTAATGGAATTAACACACCATAACACTAAAATAGCTGTTATAAATATGCTTAATATGGTCAAGGACTTAAAAGGAAAACATGAACAGAATGAGGAATATAAGATAGCTAGCTAGCTAGCTAGCTAGACAGACAGATAGATATTTTCTTTTTTGAGATGGAGTCTCACTCTGTTGCCCACACTGATCTCAGCTCACTGCAGCCTCTGCCTCCACGTTTCAAGCAATTCTCCTGCCTCAGCCTCCCAAGTAGCTGGAATTACAGGTGTGCACCACCACAACTGGCTGTTTTTTTTTTTTATTTTTAGTAGAGACAGGGTTTTGCCATGTTGGCCAGGCTGGTCTCGAACTCCTGACCTCATGTGATCCAGCTACCATGGCCTCCCAAAGTGCTGGGATTACAGGCATGAGCCTCCATGCCTAGCCATGATATATTTTAAAAATCAAATAGAACTTCTAGAGATGATACAACACCTGAAATGAAAATTTCACTGAAGATTACTGGTAGATTTTAATAAATCAGTGAACTTAAAGATATAGCAATAGAAACAATCCAAAATGAAGCACAAAGAAAAAAAAAAGACTGAAAACAATTACCAGAGCATTAGTGACTGTGAGACAATATCAAATGGCCTAAAATGTGTAACTGGAGGTCCAAAATAAAGGGAGGATGGGAAAATGAAACCAGACCAATTTTCCAACAAGCCAGATGCCCATAGAACTGAAGCTTGAGAAACTTACATTTGTACAATGAGATGAACCTGCTGTATGTTGACCAACTACTCTTCTTTACTCCTCCCTAATTCCTCCATATATATATACATATATACACATATATATACATATACATATATATACATATATATACATATACATATATATACATATATATACATATACATCTATATACACATATATACATATACATATATATATACACATATATATATGAAGAAAAGACTCACATAATTGAAAGGATAAAAGGACAGTTCTAAAATAATAACTGGAGACTTTAATACCCCACTATGAACAATGGACAGAAGCAGCAGACAGAAGATAAGCAAGGAAATAGAGGACTTAACACAATAAACCAACCAGATCTAACAGATGTATTCAGAACACTCTAGCCAACAGCAGCAGAATACACATTCTTCTCAAGTGCACATAGGACATTTTCCAGGATAGACCACAAATTTGTAGGCCACAAATTTCCTTTTTTTTCTCAATAGAATTAGAAAGATAAATATCATACAAAATATCTTCTCCAGCCACAATAGGATGAAGTTAGAAATGAATCACAAAAGTAAAACTGAAAATGTTACAAATTTGTGGAAATTAAACAACACACTCTTAAACAATCAATGGATATCGAAGAAGAAACTACAAGGGGAATTAGAAAATACTTACAGATAAATGAAAATGAAAACACACATACTAAAATTTATGGGAGGCAACAAAAGCAATGCCAAGGGGGAAATTTATAACTATCAATGGTTACATTAAAAAACAAAAAAGCGGCCAGACGCAGTGGCTCACGCCTGTAATCCCAGCACTTTGGGAGGCTGAGGTGGGTGGATCATTTGAGGTCAGGAGTTCAAGACCAGCTTGACCTACATAGTGAAACCCCGTCTCTATTAAAATACAAAAATTAGCTAGGCATGGTGGTGGGCGCCTGTAATCCCAGCCACTCAGGAGGCTGAGGCAGGAGAATCGCTTGAACCTAGGAGGCGGAGGTTGCAGTGAGCCAAGATCACGCCACTGCACTCCAGCCTGGGCAACAGAGCAAGACTCCCTCTAAAACAAACAAACAAACAAAAACCAGCTCTTGAATCAATAACCTAACTCTAAAACTTAAGAAACTAGGAAAGCAAACTAAACCCAAAGCTAGCAGAAGAAAATAATAAAAATTAAAGCAGAGATGAATAGAGAATAGAAAAACAATAGAGAAGCCAAAATTTGTTTCTTTAAAAAATCAACAAAATTGACGAACCTTTAACTAGATGTACTAAGAAAAAAAGAGAAGACTCAAATGATGAAAATCAGAAATGAAAATGGGGACATTATTACCAATTCCACAGAAATAGAAGGATTATAAGAGAGTACTATGAACTTATGAACAACTGTACACCAATAAACTGGATAACCTAGATTAAATGGACAAATTCCTAGAAATACAAATCTACTAAGACTAAATCACAAACAGAAAATCTGAATAGATCTATAACTAGTAAGGAGACTGAACTGGTAATCAAAAATCTCTCAATAAAGAAAAGCTCCAGACCTGATGGCTTCATGGGTGAATTCTACTAAACCTTTAATGAATTAATATCAATCCTTCTCAAACTTTTCCAAAAAATTGGAGAGGAGGGAACACTTCCTCATTCATCCTATAAGGCCAACATTACCCTAATACCAGAGCCATACAAAGACATTACAAGAAAAGAACACTACAGACCTATATTCATTATGAACTTTGATGCAAAAATCCTCAAAAAAAAATACCAAACCTAATTCAGCAGCATATTAAAAGGATTATACACCATGACCAAGTGGGATTTATTCCTGGAATGCAAGGATGGTTCTGCATACAAAAATCAATCAATATAATATACCACATTAACAAAATGAAAGAAAAATAATGATCCTCTCAACTGATGCAGAAAAAACATTTGACAAAACTCAATACCCTTTCATGATTAAAAAAAAAAAAAAACTCAACTATCTAGGAGTTAAAGGAAAATACAGCTGGGCATAGTGACTCATGCCTGTAATCCCAGCACTTTGGGAGGCCTGATGACCACTTGAACCCAGGAGTTCAAGACCAGCCTGGGGCCAGGTGCAGTGGCTCACATTTGTAATCCCAGCACTTTGGGAGGACGAGGCGGGTGGATCACCTGAGGTCAGGAGTTCAAGACCAGCCTGGCCAACATGGTGAAACCTGATCTCTACTAAAAATACAAAAATTAGTCAGACGTGGTGGTGTGCACCTGTAGTCCCAGCTACTTGGGAGGCTAAGGCTGGAGAATAGTTTGAACCTGGGAGGCAGGGGTTGCAGTGAGCCAAGATCATACCACTGCACTCCAGCCTGGGTGACAGAGCAAGACTCCATCTCAAAAACAAACAAACAAACAAACAAACAAAAAACAGCCCAGGCAATATAATGAGACCTCATTTCTACAAAAAAAAAAAAAAAAAAAAATTTAAATTACCTGGGTATGTTGATGTACTTCTGTAGTCCTAGCTACTCATGAGGCTGAGATGGGAGAATCACTTCAGCCCAGCTCAATGCTACAGTGAGCCATGATGACACCACTACACTCCAGCCTGGGTGACAAAGTGACACCACGTCTCAGCAAAAAAAAAAAAAGGAAAATATCCCAACATAATAGCCATATACGAAAAACTCACAGCAAATGTCATACTTAATGATAAAAGACGGCAAGCTTTTCCTCTAAGATTAGAAACAAGTGTAGAATGCCTAATTTTGCCACTTTTATTCAACATAGTACTGGAAGTCCTAGCCAGAGAAATTAGGCAAAAATATAAATAAATAAAAGGAAACCAAACTAGAAAGATTATATGATCTTATACGTAGAAAATCCTAAAATTTTCACCAAAAAAATTTTTGAGCTAATAAATGAATTCAGCAAAGTAGCAGGATACAAAGTCAACAATCAAAACTCAGTTGCATTTTTATACACTAACAATGAACAATCTGAAAAGAAAATTATGAAAACAATTCCATTTGTAACAGCATCAGAAAGAATAAAATACTTCAGAATCAACTTGGCTGGGCACGGTGGCTCAAGCCTGTAATCCCAGCACTTTGGGAGGCCGGGCACGGTGGCTCAAGCCTGTAATCCCAGCACTTTGGGAGGCCAAGGTGGGCAGATCACCTGAGGTAGGGAGTTCAAGACCAGCCTGACCAACATGGAGAAACCCCGTTTCCATTACCAAGTTACCCAGGCATGGTGGCACATGCCTGTAATCCCAGCTACTCAGGAGGCTGAGGCAGGAGAATCATTTGAACCTGGGAGGCAGAGGTTGCAGTGAGCCGAGATTGCACCATTGCACTCCAACCTGGGCAACAAGAGCGAAACTCCATCTCAAAAAAAAAAAAAAAAAAAAAGAATTAACCAAGAAGATGAAAGACATGTACAAAGAAAACTACAAAACATTGCTGAAAAAAATTAAACGAGACATAAATAAATGGAAAAATATCCCATGTTCATGGGTTGGAAGACTTAACACTGTTAAGACGTCAGTATTACCCAAAGCAATCTACAGATTTAGTAGCTTTTTTTTTTTTTGCAGAAATAGAAAAACACGTCCTAAAACTAACATGAAATCTCAAGGGACCCTGAATAGCCAAAATAATCTTGAAAAAGAAGAAAAATGCTAGTGTACTCACATTTCCTGATTTCAAAACATATTACAAAGCTATAGTAATCAAAATAGTGTGTTATTCACATAAAGAAAGATACAGACCAAGGGAACAGAATAGAGGGCCCAGAAACAATGTATGGAAAAATGATTTTTTGCAAGGGTGCCAAGACTACTCAATGAGTAAAGGACAATCTTTTCAGCAAACGGTGCTGGGAAAACTGGATTATGTACAGGCAAAAGAGTAGAGATGGACTCTTACCTAACACCACATACAAATACGCAAAATAAATCAAAGACCTAAATGTAACACTTAAAATTATAAAATTCTTAGAATAAAACATACGACAAAAGCTTCACGATAGTGGATCTGCAATGAATTCTTGGATATAACACCAAAGGCAAAAGCAACAAAAGAAGAAACAGACAAACAGGATTTCATTAAAATGTTTTAAATTTGTGCATCAAGAGACACTATCAAAGGGGTGAAAAGATAACCCACAGAATGGGAGGAAATAGCTGCAAATCATATGTATAATAAGAGATTAATATTCAGAATATATAGAGAATTCGTAAAACTCAACAACAAAGAAACAAACAACACAATTCAAAAATGGGCAAAAGACTTAAATAGACATTTCTCCAAGGAAGATATACCAATCTCCAAGAAGTACATGAAAAGATGTTCAACGTCACTAATCATTAAGGAAATGCAAATGAAAACTACAATGAGATAATACCTCACATCCATTAGGATGGCTAATATAAAAAGGCAGAAAATAAGAAGTGTTGGTGAGGATGTGGAGAAATTGGAATCCTTGTGCCTTGCTGGTCAGAATGTAAAATGGTGCAACCACCATGGAAAACACTATGGTGGTTCCTCAGAAACTTAAAAATAGAATTACCATATGATCCAGCAATTCCACTTCTGGGTATACACCCAAAATAAGTGAAAACCAAGCCTGCAGTGGCTCAGCCTGTAATCCCAGCTCTTTGAAAGGCTGAGGTGGAAGGATTGCTTGAGCCCAGAAGTTCAAGGCTGTAGTGAGCGGTGATCATGCCACTGGACTCCAGCCTGGGAGACAGAGAGAGACCCTGTCTCTTAAAAATAATAATAATAGGCTGGGCACGGGGGTTCACACCTGTAATCTCAGCACTTTAGGAGGCTGAGGCGGGTGGATCAGCTGGGGTCAGGAGCTGGAGACCAGCCAGGCCAACACAGCGAAACCCCGTCTCTACGAAAAACACAAAAAATTAGATGGGGGTGATGGTGCATGCCTATAGTCCCAGCTACTCGGGAGGCTGAGGCAGGAGAATCGCTTGAACCTGGAAAGCAGAGGTTGCAGTGAGCCGAGATCGTGCCACTGCACTCCAGCCTGGGTGACAGAGTGAGACTCCATCTCAAAAAAATAAATAAATAAAAAATAATAGATTCATGTTTCTTAAACACATTCTAGAACAGTTGTCCTTAAAAGCAAGCTTTACGGAAGGGAGAGAACTGAGTTTTGGCCAACTGGCCACTTCCAACACCCATAAAGCCCCTTGAGCCCCAGGCGGACTCCTCTTCCCATATGGGTACAACCCTCCGTGGTGCCCCTACACCGTCATCCCAAGCAACTCCTAGGCTCATGCCCTGTGGGGAGTGCTCAGGATCCCCCAGAAATGCCCATTCCCCTCACATTACCTCCTTCCCTGGAACTATAACCTCCAGAAAAGGAAAATAAGGAGCTGGTGTCCCATTTCTGCAAAAAGCAGAAAATAACTGCCTTAACAGACCAGTGATGGGGCTAGACCCGGGTTTCTGCCACTCGGGCACTTGACACTGATGGCTTTCCCCAAAGGCAGGGACTGATGGCCGAATCCTGTCAAGGAATTGGCTCAAACTCGGACTGGATGAGTGAGGAGAGCCGAAGACAGTTTCCTGTGTCCTACGTGGGGCATAAAGGAGGGACGCCTTTGATCCCTCAGCTCCGCAGAGCCCAGGGCAACCAGGAGGCTCCCAGCCAGTTACCTGGCACCCGTCAGTGGAGCCCAGTGGGCCCGGGCCTCGAAAATGGCGCCCAACCCCACACACCCCAGATCTGGGAACATTTTAGGGCTCCCTGGGCCAAGTGACCCTCACCCTAGCCCCAAGGCTTCTGCCAAGTTCTTCAGTCCAGCCAGTCGGACAAAAATGAGGGTGAAGAAGCCCCAGCTGAGAAGCCTAGCAATCTCCTCAGGCCCCTTCAGGCGTCGACAGATCGGTTTGGGCGACACCCCTCGATCTGCCTGGCGCGCGGCCTTCCCGCCGATTCTCTGCGCATGCGCCGGCGCGCCCCTCACTCCCTACAGCTGTAGCAAACAATTTCACCACTCCACCCTCCCCAACTCCCTGCTCTCTCCCCACACGCACGCACGTGTGCACATCCTCTGACTGCTCACACGCCACTCCCTTCCCCACCCCATCCCATCCCATCCCCGACACCCACGACGCCACGCTTCAGGCGGGGCTCTAAGACAAGGCCCTTCTCTGGCGCACGCACTTTGCTTCCACCTCATGTAAGGAAGAAGAAGGTAGGAAGTGGGAGAATCGTCTCATTCATTCCTTCTAGCCTTCAAACCTTTCACATTTACTTAAAGATCACCTACTAGAAACCAAACCTTAAATATGCGTCCAACAAGGCATACAGGGAGGTTGCCTTAAGAGAGCTCAGAAGCCTACTAGGGTTGCAGACAAAAATTAAAAACTCAAAGATCCCTCTCCCTCCCCCTCCCCCCTCCCTCTCCCTCCCCCTCCCCCCTCCCTCTCCCTCCCCCTCCCCCTCCCCCTCTCCCTCCCTCTCCCTCTCCCTCTCCCTCTCCCCTTTCTTTCTTCCGTCTCCCTCTCCTTCTTTCTTCGATCTCCCTCTGTTACCAAAGCTGGACTGTACTGCCGTGATCCCAGCTCGCTGCAACCTCCCTGCCTCAGGCTCCTGTGATTGCCCTGCCTCGGCCTGCTGAGTGCCTGGGATTGCAGGCGCGCGCCGCCACACCTGACTGGTTTTTGTATTTTTGGTGGAGACGGGGTTTCGCCGTGTTGACCGGGCTGGTCTCCAGCTCCTGGCCTCGAGTGATCTGCCCGCCTCGGCCTCCCGAGGTGCTGGGATTGCAGACGGAGTCTCGCTCACTCAATGCTCAATGTTGCCCACGCTGGAGTGCAGTGGCGTGATCGCCGCTCGCTGCAACCTCCACCTCCCAGCCACCTGCCTTGGCCTCCCAAAGTGCTAAGATTACAGCCTCTGCCCTGCCGCCACCCCGTCTAGGAAGTGAGGAGCGTCTCTGCCTGGTCGCCCATCGTCTGGGATGTGAGGAGCGCCTCTGCCCGGCCGCCCATCGTCTGGGATGTGAGGAGCTCCTCTGCCCAGCCGACCCGTCTGGGAAGTGAGGAGCGCCTCTGCCCGGCCGCCATCCTGTATAGGAAGTGAGGAGCATCTCTGCCCGGCCGCGCATCGTCTGGGATGTGAGGAGCGCCTCTGCCCGGCCGCCTCGTCTGGGAAGTGAGGAGCGCCTCTGCCCGGCCGCCACCCCGTCTGGGAGGAAGTGAGAAGCGCCTCTACCTGGCCGCCCCGTCTGGGAAGTGAGGAGCGCCTCTGCCTGGCCGCCCCGTCTAGGAGGTGAGGAACGCCTCTGCCCGGCCGCCCAACGTCTGGGAAGTGAGGAGCACCTCTGCCCGGCCGCCCCCTCTGGGAAGTGAGGAGCATCTCTGCCCGGCCGCGCATCGTCTGGGAGGTGAGGAGCGCCTCTGCCCGGCCGCCCCGTCTGGGAACTGAGGAGCGCCTCTGCCCAGCCGCGCCGTCTGGGAAGTGAGGAGCGCCTCTGCCAGGCTGCCCATCGTCTGGGAAGTGAGGAGCACCTCTGCCTGGCCGCCCATCGTCTGGGAAGTGAGGAGCGCCCCTGCCCGGCCGCCCCGTCTGGGAAGTGAGGAGCGCCTCTACCCAGCCGCCCCGTCTGGGAAGCGAGGAGCGCCTCTGCCCAGCCGCCACCCCGTCTGGGAGGAAGTGAGGAGAGCCTCTGCCCGGCCGCCCCGTCTGGGAACTGAGGAGCGCCTCTGCCCGGCCGCCCCGTCTGGGAAGTGAGGAGCGCCTCTGCCAGGCTGCCTATCGTCTGGGAAGTGAGGAGCACCTCTGCCTGGCCGCCCATCGTCTGGGAAGTGAGGAGCGCCCCTGCCCGGCCGCCCCGTGTGGGAAGTGAGGAGCGCCTCTACCCAGCCGCCCCGTCTGGGAAGCGAGGAGCGCCTCTGCCCGGCCGCCACCCCGTCTGGGAGGAAGTGAGGAGCGCCTCTGCCCGGCCGCCCCGTCTGGGAACTGAGGAGCGCCTCTGCCCGGCCGCCCCGTCTGGGAAGTGAGGAGCGCCTCTGCCAGGCTGCCCATCGTCTGGGAAGTGAGGAGCGCCTCTACCCGGCCGCCCCGTCTGGGAAGTGAGGAGCGCCTCTGCCCGGCCGCCCTGTCTGGGAGGAGAAATTCTTCTGCCTTGGGATGCTGTTGATCTATGGCCTTGCCCCCAGCTCTGCGCTCTCTGAAACATGTGCTGTGTCAACTCAGGGTTAAATGGATTAAGGGCAGTGCAAGATGTGCTTTGTTAAACAGATGCTTGAAGGCAGCATGCTCCTTAAGAGTCACCACCACTCCCTAATCTCAAGTACCCAGGGACACAAACACTGCGGAAGGCCACAGGGACCTCTGCCTAGGAAAACCAGAGACCTTTGTTCATGTGTTTATCTGCTGACCTTCTCTCCACTATTATCCTATGACCCTGCCATATCCCCCTCTCCGAGAAACACCCAAGAATGATCAATAAATACTTAAAAAAAAAAAACAAAAAACAAGGTCAGGAGTTCAAGACCAGCCTGGCCAACATGGCGAAACCCGTCTCTACTAAAAATACAAAAATTAGCCAGGTGTGGTGATGGGCGCCTGTGATCCCAGCTACTCGGGAGGCTGAGGCAGGAGAATCGCTTGAACCCGGGAGACGGAGGTTGCAGTGAGCCGAGATTGTGCCATTGCCCTCCAGTCTGGGCTACGAGAGCAAGACTCTGTCTCAAAAAAAAAAAATGTGGTAAAATACACATAACATAAAATTTACCATTTTAACCATTTTCATATGTAAAAAAAAAAAAAAAAAAACTAAAGATTTACTTAGGTCATCCATTCTCATACTTTCTGGTCTCTTAAGAATTATTAAGGACTCCAATAATTTATGAGTTACATTTATCTGGGTTGTATGTTTATGTGAGTTGTATCTATCACTATTAAAATAAATTTCTAAAATAGTCATTGTTTAAAAATTCATTGTGTCAAAATAACATTTTTATTTAAAATAACTATAATTTCTACTCCAAAAGAAATTTTGGGGCTGGGCGCGGTGGCTCACACCTGTAATCCCAGCACTTTGGGAGGCCGAGGCGGGTGGATCACGAGGTCAGGAGTTCGAGACTAGCTTGGCCAACATGATGAAACCCTGTCTCTACTAAAAGTAAAAAAAAAAAAAAATTAGCTGGGCATGGTGGCACACACCTGTAATCCCAGCTACTCGGGAGCCTGAGGCAGGAGAATCGTTGGAACCCAGGAGGCAGAGGTTGCAGTGAGCTGAGATTTTGCCACTGCACTCCAGCCTGGACAACAGAGCAAGACTCCGTCTCAAAAAAAAAAGAAAGAAAGAAAGAAATTTTGGAGAGAAGAATGGCATCATTTTACATTTTTGCAAATCTCTCTAATGTCTGGCTTCATAGAAGACAGCTGGATTCTCGTATCTGCTTCTGCACTGAGTGTGTCAAAATAGCTCATGTCTTGTAGCTTCTGGCAAACATCACTATATTCAAAGAGGAAATGAAAGTGAAAGGCAAATAATATCTTAGTAGTATTATGAAAATAATGTTCACCTCATGGACCTCCAAAAGTGTTTCAAGAGCCCCCAGGAGTCCCTGGGCCACACTTTGAGAATCAAAGGCTTAAATTGTTATGATTGAACAAAGAAATGAAGAGGAAATTTTGGGGGTGCTGTAAGAATTCATCACAATCTTTGGGAATCATTCAATCCTTCAACACGTATTTACCGAGAGTCTACTAAATGCTAGGAACTGGGAATAGTGTAGAGAACAAAATAGACCCCATTCCTGCCCTCATTTTGCTTCACACAACAAGAAAAGAGATATATGATGAATCTCAAATAATTACATGATTATAAATTGTATTAAGTGCTATGACAGGCCGGGCATGGTGGCTCACACCTGTAATCCCAGCACTTTGGGAGGGCAAGGTGGGCGGATCACATGAGGCCAGGAGTTCAAGACCAGCCTGGCCAACATGGTGAAACCCCATCTCTACTAAAAATACAAAAATGAGCCAGGTGCAGTGGTGCACGCCTGTAATCCCAGCTACTCGGGTGGCTGAGGCACAAGAATCACTTAAAACCGTGAGGCAGAAGTTGCAGTAAGCCAAGATCACACTACTACACTCCAGCCTGGGTGATGGGTTGAGACCCTGTCTCAAGGAAAAAAAAAAAAAAAAGTGCTGTGACAGAAAAGGGCCATAGACCTATTTATTTCTATCTTTTTTTTTTTTTTTTTTTTGAGACAATCTCACTTTGTCACCCAGGCTGAAGTGCAGTGGCATAATCTCGGCTCACTGCAACCTCTGCCTCCCGGGTTCAAGCAATTCTCCCTGCCTCAGCCTTCCGAGTAGCTGGGGTTGCAGGTGCCTGCCATTACGCCTGGTTAATTTTCATATTTTTAGTAGAGACAGGGTTTTGCCATGTTGGCCAGGCTGGTCTCGAACTCCTGACCTCAGGTGATCCGCCCACCTCAGCCTCCCAAAGTGCTGGGATTACAGGCGTGAGCCACTGCGCCCGGCCCATAGACCTAATTTAGAAGGAGGATTTCTCTAAGGAAATAACACTGGAGCTGAGGCTTAAAGGATGATTTACTAGGTGAAAAATGTGTGTGAACATCTCAAGCCTCGAGGCTGTGCAAAGGCCCTGAGGCAGGGCAAACTGTGTGTTCAAGGCACCAGGAAAAGTCTCAGTCGGTCAATAAATATTTATTGAATGATGTGCCCCACACTGTCCTAGACCCCTGGGATATATTTATGAAAAAGATTTTACATTCCAGTTGCACAAAGAAAGTAAATGCCTAAATAGAAAGAATTTCAGAGAGTAAGAGTGCTGATAGGGAGTTACTTTAGACAGGGTAGTCAAGAAGGACTCTTGGGGAAAGTGGTATTTCAGCAGAGAGCTGAAGGAGATGAGGAAGGGAGCCTTGTGAACAGCATAGGGAAGAACATTCCAGGCAAAGAAAATGGCAACAGCAAAGGCCTTAAGGCAGAAGTACACTTGATGGGTTCTGGAAACGGCAAAGAGTCTGATATGAATGGGTCCCAGTGATTGAGGAAAGGGTAGCAACAGATCAGATCAGAGCAGCGGCAGGGGCCAGAGTATCATTTGGAGGCCCTTATAGGTCATGGTCAGAATTTTTTTTTTTTTTTCTGGGTGAGATGAAAGCTATTTGAGGGTTCTGAGTCAAGGAGTGACTTTAATTTAACGGCAGGATCCCCCTGGCTTCTGGGCAGAGAATAGGATATATGGGTGTATTCCTCTGTTTTCACACTGCTATAAAGAACTGCTCAAGACTGGGTAATTTACAAAGAAAAGAGGTTTAATTGACTCACAGTTCAGCTTGGCTGGGGAGGCCTCAGGAAACTTACAATCATGGCAGAAGGCAAAGGGGGAAAAAAGGCACCTTCTTCACAAGCGAAGGAGGGAAGAGCCCCTTATAAAATCAACAGATCTCATGAGAACTCACTCACTATCACAAGAACAGCCTGGGGAAACCACCCCCGTGATTCAGTTACCTCCACCTGGTCTCTCCTTTGACACATGGGGATTATGAAGATTACAATTCAAGATGAGATTTTGGGTGGGGACACAGCCAAATCATACCAATAGGCTAAAGATAGGAGCAGAGAGCCCAGTGAGGAGGAAATCTCTAGTCCAGGCAAGTGATGGTGTTGATTAGCTCTGGGTAATAGCAATGGAGATGGTGAAAAGTGGTCAAATTCTGGATCTATTTCAAGAATAGGGCCGACATGATTTGTTGATGGATTGTGTGGTGGTTTTAAAATACGTCTGCAAATTCTTCAACACTCTGAAAGATAAAGTCTATTTCCCCAGTCTTTGAGTGCAGGCTCTCCTTAGCGACTGGATTCCAATGAACAGAAGTAATGGTGGGGAACTTCGGGACTAGGTCATAAAAAGCATTGCTGTTTCTTATTTGCCCATTCCCTTCAACTGATTTCTGTAAAGGAAGCCAGCCACCATACGGTGAGGACACTCAAGCAATCCGTGAAGAAATCCATGTAAGAGAAGAGCTGAAATTTCCTGCCAACATCCAGCACCAGGTGAGTGAACCATGGTGAACTGGATCCTCCAGCCGTAGTTACATCTCCAGATGACTACAGCCCCAGCCAACATCTTGACTGCAACCTCATAAAACACTGTGAGCAGAAATCATCCAACTAAGCTCCTCCCTGATTCCTGACCCATAAAAACTACAGTAGATAAGAAATGTTTATTTTTTTTTTTTTTGAGACAGAGTCCTGCTCTGTTGCCCAGGCTACAGTGCAGTGGTGCGATCTCAGCTCACCACAACCTCTGCCTCCCGGGTTCAAGCAATTCTCCTGCCTCAGCCTCCTGAGTAGCTGGGACTACAGCTGGGACCACGTCCAGCTAATTTTTGTATTTTTAGTAGAGACGGGGTTTCACTATGTTGGCCAGGCTGGTCTCGAACTCCTGATCTTGTAATATGCCTGCCTCAGCCTCCCAAAGTGCTGGATTACAGTGAGCCACCGCTCCTGGCCTAAGAAATGTTTATTGTTTTAAACTGCTAAATTTGGGGTAATTTGTTACAGAGCATTAGAAAACTAATGGTGATTAGGTTTGGGGGCTGAGAGAAAGAGAAGAATCAAGAATGACTCAGCCAGGAGCAGTGGCTTTGCACCTGTAATCCCAGCACTTTGCAAGGGCGAGGTGGGAGGACTGCTTGAAGCTAGGAGTTTGATAGTAGGACACTAGCCTGGGCAACATAGCAAGGCATCGTCCTTTTTTTTTTTTTTTTTTTTTTTTTGAGACAGAGTCTCGCTCTGTCGCCCAGGCTGGAGTGCAGTGATGCCATCTCCACTGCATTCTGCAGCCTCCCGCGTAGTTGGGACTACAGGCACCCGCCACCACGCCCAGCTAATTTGTTGTATTTTCAGTAGAGACGGGGTTCACCGTGTTACCCAGGATGGTCTCGATCTCCTGACCTCGTGATCTGCCCGCCTCGGCCTCCCAAAGTGCTGGGATTACAGGCGTGAGCCACCGTGCCTGGCCCAGCCCTGTCTCTTAAAGGAAAGAAAAGTGTTTGTTAATAGCCAGGTGTGGTGGCATGCATCTGTTGTCCCAGCTACTCAGGAGGCTGAGTGGGAGGATCACTTGAGCCCAGGAGATCGAGGCTGCAATGAGTCACGATGGTGCCACTGCACTCCAGCCTGCGTGACAGAGCAAGACCTCAAAAAAAAAAAAAAGACTCCAAAACTTTGGGCCTGAAGAATTGGAAGATGGAGTGACAATTTACTGAAAAGGAAAGTACTGGAGTGTGCAGGAGGTGGGAGAGAATCAATAGTTTTGTTTTGGGCATGTTAAGTTTGAGATGTCAATTATACAGCCAAAGGGACAGGTTAAGTTGTCCCTCACTGCAAGGAGACCTGGGAAATGAATCTCCCTGAGTCCGCAGTTCAGGGGAAAGTTTGAGACTAGGCATATAAATTGGTAAGTCAACAGTATTGTAGATTGCAATGAACACTATGGGACTGCATGATATCATCTCGTGAGTGAGTGTAGCTAGAAAGGGCTAGGACTCCCCAAATTTTAGAAGCTAGGAAAAGGACGATCCACTGAAGATTGAGGAGAACCAACCAGTGAAGAAGGAAGGAGGAAAAGCAAGAGGGAATTTGCCAGTAAAGGAGGAGGGGATCAGGTGAATTAAATGGGTAGAATTGCTGTTCTCAAACGTTAGTGCACATCAGTCACCAGGAAGGCTTGTTAAAACACAGACAGCCAGGCCAGGTGCAGTGGCTTGCCTGTAATCCCAGGACTTTGGGAGGCCAAGGTGGGCGGATCACCTGAGGTCAGGAGTTCAAGACCAGCCTGGCCAACATGGTGAAACCCCGTCTCTACTAAAAATACAAAAATTAGCTGGGCATGATGGTGGGTGTCTGTAATCCCAGCTACTTGGGAGCGTGAGGCGGGAGAATCGCTTGAACCCGGGAGGCGGAGGTTGCAGTGAGCCGAGATTGTGCCATTGCACTCCAGCCTGGGCAACAGAGTGAGACAAAAAAAAAAAAAAAAAAAAAAAAAACAGATTGCCAGGCCCGCCCCCAGAGGTTCTGATTGAGCATGTATATTCGCTTCCCGAGACTGCTGTATAAATTACTACAAACCTAGTGGCTTAAAGCAACAAAAATATATTATCTCACAGTTCCAGATGCCAAAATTAAGGTGTCAGCATGCCACTTCCTTCAAAGGCTCAGAGGAGAATCCTTCCTTGACTCTTCAGTTTCTGGTAGCTCCTGGTGTTCCACTTTTTTTTCCCTCACAGGGTCTTGCTGTCATCCAGGCTGGAGTGCAGTGGTGCAATCACGGCTCACTGCAACTTCAATCTCCCAGGCTCAAGCTGTCCTCCCACCTCAGCCTCCTGGGTAGCTGGGACTGTAGGCACATACCACAAAGCCCAGCTAATTTTTTTGTTAATTTTTGTAGACAGGGTCTCACTATGTTGGCCAGGCTGGTCTCGAACTCCTGAGCTCATGTGATCCTCCTGCCTCGGCCTCCCAAAGTGCTGGGATTACAGGCATGAGCCACCTCACCTGGCCCATAATAATGTTTTGATATATATAGTGTATGCAGTAACAGGTATTCTATTTGTAGTTGTTAGGATGTTTAAGGTTAGCTGCTTTAACAAACAACCCTAAAATCTTAGTAGCTTAATACAATAGGTTGTTACTTACATAAAGTCCAAAATGCTTTATGTAAGTCCAAGGATAATTCTCAGCTTCCTGCAGCCAGTGAGTGAAGGGAGAAAGAGTAAGGATTATGGAGGACATTTTAGACTGAGTCTGGAAATGGGCTGTGTCCCTTCTGCACCCATTCCATTGGCCCAAGACCAGTCACATGGCCTCAACTTCACTGCAAGGAGACCTGGGAAATGAAGTCCTCCTGTGTGCCTAGGATAGAAGAAACCAAGTTGGTGAGCATTGAAGCTGCAGTGAGCCGTGATTGCACCACTGCACTCTGCCACCTACCCTTTGACTTCTGGTTACTCATGTACTCATCTCTGAGGAGGGATCAGTGGGTGGGAAGGAGGGATTGGTGTGTTAGTGTCCTATGGCTGAAATAGCAAATTACCACCGACTTACTACTTAGAACAACAGAAATTTATTCTCACATAGTTCTGTAGGCCAGAAGTCCAAAATCAAGGTGTCACCAGGCCCACACTCCCTCCAGAGGCTCTGAGAGAAAATCAGTTCTTTGCATCTTCCATCTCCTGGTGCCTCCAGGAATTCCTTGGCTTGTGGCTGCAGAACTCCAATTTCTGTGTCTACCATCACATGGTGCTCTCCTCTTCTGTGTCTTCTCCTCTGTGTGTTTTTTAGAAGGACACTTGTCAGCCAGGCGCGGTGGCTCATGCCTGTAATCCCAGAACTTTGGGAAGCTGAAGTGGGTGGATCACGAGGTCAAGAGTTCAAGACCAGCTTGGCCAAGATGGTGAAACCCCATCTCTACTAAAAATACAAAAATCAGCTGGGTGTGCTGGCAGGCACCTGCCTATAATCACATTTACTCGGGAGGCTGAGGCAGAGAATTGCTTGAACCTGGGAGGTGGAGGTTGCAGTGAGCCGAGATCATGCCACAGCACTCCAGCCTGGGTGACAGAGCAAGACTCTGTCTCAAAAAAAAAAAAAAAAACCAGACACTTGTCATCAGATTTAGGGGCCACGCAGATAATGCAGTATCTTGAGATCCTGAATGTAATTACACCCGCAAAACCCTTTTTTCCAAATGAGGTCACCACAAGTTCTGGGGATTAGGACATAGACATATATTTTTGGAGAACGCCATGCAACCCACTATAATCAGCTATAATTATTTTTGTAGAAAACGATGGGAACCTGACTTAGGATGGTGGACTTGGAAAGAAGTGGCTGGGTTTGCAATGTACTTTAGTGGTAGAGCAGAGAGGCATTGGTGGTGGTTAGAAACAGAAGCTGAGGGGCTGGGCGCAGTGGCTTACACCTGTAATGTCAGCACTTTGGGAGGCCAAGGCAGGTGGATCACTTGAGGTCAGGAGTTCAACACCAGCCTGGCCAACATGGCGAAACCCTGTCTCTACTAAAAATACAAAAATTAGTCAGGTGTGGTGGTGCACGCCTGTAATCCCAGCTACTCGGGAGGCTGAGACAGGAGAATTGCTTGAACCCAGGAGGCAGAGGTTGCAGTGAGCCATAATCGTGCCACTGCACTCCAGCCTGGGGAACAGAGTGAGACTCCATCTCAAAACAAACAAACAAACAACAACAACAACAACGAAAAACCCGGGTGTGGTGGCTCATGCCTGTAATCCCAGCACTTGGGGAGGCTGAGGTGAGCGGATCACTTGAGGTCAGGGGTTCGAGGTCAGCCCGCCAACATGGTGAAACCCCGTCTCTACTAAAAATACAAAAATTAGCCGGGCATAGTGGTGCATGCCTGTAATCCCAGCAACTCAGGAGAATGAAGCAGGAGAATTGCTTGAACCCAGGAGGCGGAGGTGGCAGTGAGCAGATTGCACCACTGTACTCCAGCCTGGGCGAAGAGTAAGACTCTGTCTCAACAACAACCAAAAAAATAAAACCTGAGGGATGAGGGGGGTGGTGACTCAGCGTTTGGATACAGAACTGTGTGGCTCAGGTCTGGGTTTCAAAAAGACCCCTCTGGAGCTATGTGGGGGATAGACTGGAGGGAGAGACTAGAAGCCAGGGAGAAGCCTAGAGTCAGGGTCCAGGTAGGAGAGCAGGAGCCCACAGCCTGCCTGAGCCCTCAGGACAGAGAAGAGGGGTGGAGTGGAAACTCAGGAGGCAGGAGGGATCTGGCTTAGAGACTGATGCACTGTTGGGGGAGAGGGGACAAGATGGGGCATTGACCCGATGACTAGATAGATGGTAGGGCTGCCTCAGATGAGGAAACCAGGTGAGAGAATTTGGGGACATCGGAGGAAACTGCAGAGGCCACTGGGTGTGCACCTGCAACCAGGCACTGCAGACCCAGATCTGATTGTCAGGATCCCAGGCTCAGTGCCTCCTCCTCTGGGGCCTCCACTCCTCGGGCCCCACTGCAGAGGCAGGAAGTACCGCCTGATGCTCAGCTTCCGCTGGGGGTGTTGGCACGGCCCAGCGCCCTCCCCACTCCCAGGGACCTTCCCACCTCGAGCCTGTAGCACTTTCACTTCCCCAGGTACCCAGCCCCTGCCCCCAGCACCTGGGTGCTCCCTGGTCCAGAACAGGCTGCAGACTCTGAGAGGCACAAAAACAAGTGGGGAAGGGGGAGACAGAGAAAAGAAGACAGGCCGGGCACAGTGGCTCATGCCCATAATCCCAGCACTTTAGGAGGCCAAGGCAGGAGGATCACTTGAGCCCAGAAATTTGAGACCAGCCTGGGCAACACAGTGAGACTCCCATCTCCACAAAAAATGAAGAAAATTAGCCAGGCATGGTGGTGTGCACCTGTAGTCCCAGCTACTCGGGAGGCTGAGGTGCAAGGATTGCTTGAACCTGGGAAGGTTGGGGCTGCAGTGAGCTATGATCGCACTACTGCATTCCAGCCTGGGCAACCCTGTCTCAAAAACAAAAACAAAAGAGAGATGAAGAGAGAAAGGAGGAAGGACCCAAAGAAGGGGCCAGAAACACAGAGAGAGGCCAGGCACAGTGTCTCACGCCTGTAATCCCAACACTTTGGGAGGCCAAGGCAGGAGGGTTGCTTGAGTCCAGGAGTTCCAGACCAGCCTAGGCAACCTAGTGAGACCCTAGCTCTGTTTTTTTTAATTAAATATAAAAAATACAACACTCCCACTCCATAGTAAGACGCCATTTCTACAAAAAATACAAAAATTAGCCAGGCATGGTAGTGTGCACCTGTAATACCAGCTACTCAGAAGGCAGAGGTGGAAGGATAGCTTGAGCCCAGGCTACAGTGAGCTGTTTGCCCCACCGTACTCCAGCCTGGGTGAAAAGTGAGACCCTGTCTCAAAAAAGAAACAAATATATAAATAAAATAAAGAAACACAGAGAGAGGGAGGATAGAGACCCCAGGGGGCAGGAGGACAGAGACCCAGAGGAGGGAGAGACTCTGCTGAGATAAGGGGACAGAGATGGGGAGTGGCAGGAAGGTGGGGAGAAAGACCCAGAGAGGAGGAACAAGAGACCCAGGGCAGGAAAGGGGAGACACAGCTGGATGCAGAGATGGGAGAGCTTAGCAGGCCATGAGGTCAGAGTGTCTGTGAGGTCAGCTGCTGTCCAGGGTCAGCCCTGAGGTCCCCATGCCCAGAGGTGGGTTCCAGTAGATCAGGGGTCCCTTTAGATCCCCCAGCGCCTGAGACATGGAGACCTGGGAGGGACTGCCCCATGAGTCCTTGGTGCCCACAAATTCCAAGACCCCTCAGGTACCAGAGCGTGTGTCCCAGTGGAGCAGGTGAGGGAGACAGGGACAGAGAGAGAGACAGAAAGCCACCTTGCATGAAGCGGGAGTGGGTGGAGCCCCACCCCTGGAACTTCCTCTTTCGGGGTTCTTCCTTTCTCTCTCAGCTCTCCGTCTCTCTCAGCCTCTGTCTTTCTCCCTGTCTCCCCCACTGTCAGCACCTCTTCTGTGTGGTGAGTGGACCACTTACCCCACTAGGTGAAGATGTCAGCCCAGGAGAGCTGCCTCAGCCTCATCAAGTACTTCCTCTTCGTTTTCAACCTCTTCTTCTTCGTGAGTTGCCTCATGGCTACCCAGCCGGGGCCCAGCCCCTGCCGCTAACCCAGCCCTCATCTTCCCCCGTGGCCCACCCCCGTATCCGCATCTCCTCTCCCCAGGTCCTGGGCAGCCTGATCTTCTGCTTCGGCATCTGGATCCTCATCGACAAGACCAGCTTCGTGTCCTTTGTAGGTGAGGGGGGCTGGGGCAGGTGGGAGGGCCTCCCCCAACTCAAGCAACTTCCTGGGGTCTCCCTTGTCTCAGGGAGACCCATGGTGCCCTACTCTGCAGGCAGGCCACAGGCTCCCATCCACTGCTCACCGGAGGCTTCTGGGAGCCTGAGTCTTCTTCCGGCAAATGGGGTTGTGCATACAAACAACAATGATCATGAGAGCCATTTCTCAAGCACTTCCTATCTGTCGGGCCTTGTGGCTGGTCAGATGCCCCCACAAACCTTCCCCTCTCTTGAGGTTCAGAGAGGGGAAGTCCCTTGATGGATGTCATATAGCAAGGAAGTAAAAGAGCCAAAATAACATTAATAATAGGAAAATAATAATGAAGTATGACCCTAAATAATAATGAAATATGACCCTAAACGCTCATATTTAAGAAGTCTTTGCCCTGGGTTGAACACATGTCCCCATGTGTCCCTCAAAATGACCCTAGGGGCCGGGCACAGTGGCTCACACCTGTAATTCCAGCACTTTGGGAAGCCGAGGCAGGTGGATCACTTGAGGTCAGGAGTTCCAGAATAGCCCGGCCAACATGGTGAAACCCTGTGTCTACTCAAAAATACAAAACGTTAGCCAGGCATGGTGGCGCATGCCTGTAGTTCCAGCTACTAGGGAGGCTGAGGCAAGAGAATCACTAGAACCCGGGAGGCAGAGTTGCAGTGAGCCGAGATCACATCACTGCACTCCAGCCTGGGGGACAGAGCGAGACTCCGTCCCCAAAAAAAAAAAAAAAAAAAAACCAACCGGAAGAAATAGATACCATCTCCTAGGCCTCAGGGAGGTTTAAGGAGCCAAGCCAATGTCACAGAACAAGTGATAGGGCTGAAACTACTGGGGATGAGGAGGAGCTGAAGGAGGAAGAAGAGGGTGAGAGGAAGAGAGACAGAGACCCAGGGATGGGAAACAGAGGCCCAGAAAGAAGAGAAAGTTTCAGAAGGAAACAGGGACTCAGGGTGGGGCAGGGACAGAGTACCAGAGAGACGGGCACCAGGATACTGCTCCCCACTTGGGCGGCTGCCTAGGTGGGAAATGGGGCTGCCTGGAGCTGTGCCACCCAGCTCATCATCGCTCCCCTCACCTCTCCCAGGCTTGGCCTTCGTGCCTCTGCAGATCTGGTCCAAAGTCCTGGCCATCTCGGGAATCTTCACCATCGGCATCGCCCTCCTGGGTTGTGTGGGGGCCCTCAAGGAGCTCCGCTGCCTCCTGGGCCTGGTGAGTGCCCCATCCCTCTCCGTCCCTAGGAACACTCCTATCCCCACCCTCAAAAATGGCCTGGGCCGGGGTTGCAGGGGTGGTCAGCCTGATCTCTCCACTCTGCTTCCCAGTATTTTGGGATGCTGCTGCTCCTGTTTGCCACACAGATCACCCTGGGAATCCTCATCTCCACTCAGCGGGCCCAGGTGAGCTTCCTGCAGTGGCCACCACCCACCCCCAGCAAGGAGGAGGGGGAAGGGAGTGGTGGGAGAGGGTGGAGAGAGACCAAAACAAAGGCAGACAGGGGCTAACCTAGGTAAAGAGAAATAAGAGGCTGGGCCTGGTGGCTCATGCCTGTAATCCCATAATCCCAGCACTTTGGGAGGCTGAGGCGGGAGGATTGTTTGAGTCCAGGAGTTTGAGACCAGCCTGGGCAACATAGTGAGACCCCATCTATATTAAAAAAAAAAAAAATCCGGGTGTGATGGTGTGCACCTGGGGTCTCAGCTACTTGGGAGGTGGGAGGATCACTTGAGCCAGGGAGTTTGAGGCTACAGTGAGCCATGCACTCATCCTGGGTGACAGAGTGAGACCCTATCTCAAAAAATAAATAGAAAGACACACTGACCTGGACCAAGAGTGAGAGGCATAAACAGCTCCAGAGGGAAACACACCGGAAAAAGAGAGAACAAGAGAAAAAAATAGACGCCCTGAAAGAAGAGACAGAGACTTAATGAGCTGTAGAAATAGTGGAAGAAACAGAAAGACAGACCTGAAGTACACAGAGCTAGCCATTCAGTAAGGATTTGAGACTGGCCCAGAGATGCACAGGGACCGCCTGAGGCTGGCACAGCCTGAGAGGGGGAGGGGAGGGGTGGGGCGGTGAAGATGAGGCCCAGCCTCACTGGTGGCCTCTCAGCTGGAGCGAAGCTTGCAGGATGTCGTAGAGAAAACCATCCAAAAGTACGGCACCAACCCCGAGGAGACCGCGGCCGAGGAGAGCTGGGACTACGTGCAGTTCCAGGTAAGCCCCCCTCCTCCAGTTCCCTCCCAGACTGACCCGCCTCAGCCCTGTGCTTCGAGGAGACTCCACCCCAACGTGGCCCCGACCCCCAGCTCTACGATCCTAACGTACCCCAACCCCTCCCAGGCCCGACGCCCCCCACTTCCCAAATGACACAACTGGCCCCGGCGTCGCCCAGTCTCCCAGTACCCAGACCCTGGCATGGCTTCGCCATCTACCTCGAGAGACTCCGCCCCCGCCCCCGCCCCGACCAGAGGTTGTCAGGCCCCTAGTCCCAAGACCCTAGCGAGACACGGCTTCCTACCCCGTAGTGACTCTGGCTTCCACTGGACCCCGCCCCCAATGAGACTCACAGGGTCTCGCACTCCTATTCACCTGTCGGGTATCAGAGGCTCAATTGCACCACCCACTCAATCTCTAGTCCACAGCGCGACGCTGCAGCTCCTTCCCCAGCCCCCGGTCACCCCGTGACTCGTCTTTCCCAGCCCGATGTTCCCGTAATGTCCCCTGGCCTCGGCCCCATCGCGACCCCAGCCCACTGTCCCCCCACTCCACACCCACCACTTAGTCCCCTGCTCCCCGACGTGACCTCATACCCATCACCTTGTCCCCTGATCCCCAACATCATATGTCTCCAGCCCCGGTCCCTCTGACCCGTATCCCTCTCCCAGTTGCGCTGCTGCGGCTGGCACTCCCCGCAGGACTGGTTCCAGGTCCTCATCCTGAGAGGTAACGGGTCGGAGGCGCACCGCGTGCCCTGCTCCTGCTACAACTTGTCGGCGACCAACGACTCCACAATCCTAGATAAGGTGATCTTGCCCCAGCTCAGCAGGCTTGGACAGCTGGCGCGGTCCAGACACAGTACAGACATCTGCGCGGTCCCTGCAAAGAGCCACATCTACCGCGAGGTGGGCAGGGGTTCGGAGCATAAACCTGTCGAATGGGGCGGGGCCTGCGGGAGGCGGAGGGCTGCCGGTGAGGAGCAGGGCCTGAGAAAGGGCGGGGACTACGAGAAAAGGAAAGGTACGGCAGGAGGGGCAGGGCCCTCTGAAGGGGGCGGGGGGTCTGTAGGAAGGGCAGGGCCTAAAGAAAAGGCTGGGCTGGCTCTGGAATACAGACGTCTAAGGAGGGGCCAGGCTTGGAAAAGGTGAAGCGAGGGTGCACTAGTAAGGAGACAAGAGTGCCCTGGCGACTAGGGGAGCCGGTAGATGCCTGAAGGCGGTGAGGGTTGGGCTGAAAAGAACGCTGGGCCTGGGCTTGAGAGTCCCAGAAAGAATCCCGATAACTTTTCCCTACACCCCCAGGGCTGCGCGCAGAGCCTCCAGAAGTGGCTGCACAACAACCTTATTTCCATAGTGGGCATTTGCCTGGGCGTCGGCCTACTCGAGGTGATCTGGCCCCGCCCCCACCTGCGATCGGCCCTAAATCCCTAGATGGCCCTGCCCTTCATTTCGCGTCCTTCGGTTGCCTGGGAAGGACGCGCTCAGGGCGGAGCGCAGCCCACCCCAGCCCTCCCGTCGCTCCACCCAGCACCGGGGGGTGGGGGCGGCCTAGCTTCAGGGAGCCCTGATTGGGTGTACGCAGGGAAAACCTCCTGCTATTGGCTGCGATCTCCCTCCCCTTTCCCCGCAGATGACTGTCATGGTGCTGAGCGTGCAGCTAAAGCGCAGGGCACTCCGCCGGAAATGCGAGCCGCACGTGCCGGAGGCTGGGGGGTCGAGCCCCGGGCCCAGCTTGATCGCTGACGGCGGCGGCGGGCGCAGCGGCAGTCTGTGGGGTGGCTGGGGCATGGCGGGTGCCTGCCCCAACTGGGGGGACAAGGCACCGCAGGGCAAGCTGCCCATGGCCCTGGGGCTTTGGCCGCTGTGGGTTCAAGACGAGGACCAGCCTGACACTGGGAGTGCGGGCGCAGAATTAGAGGCCGAGGCAGAATTAGAGGCTGAGGCTGAGGGGGAGACAGATGAGCCTCCAAAATAAAGGACCCTGGGCTTGCTTCCGACCTTACTCCTTCTCAGCCTCTACCCCCACTTGTAGCAGTTGTTCCCGCCTCATCAGCCAGCCCTGCGGCAGTTCCCGTCGAGCCCCGCCCATTTCTACCTATCCCCTTCTCCAGCCCCGTCCCGCCCAATTCACGGCCCCACCCCTGACTTTTCTCGCCAGGGTGGGCATCACCCCCGTCTCGCCAGCACCCCTTCGACTTCTCTGACCTCATCTCCTTTCTCTATAGCTCGGGTTCATGACGCTCTCGATATTCCTGTGCAGAAACCTGGACCACGTCTACAACCGGCTCGCTCGATACCGCTAGGCCCCGCCCTCCCCAAAGTCCCGCCCCGCCCCCGTCACGTGCGCTGGGCACTTCCCTGCTGCCTGTAAATATTTCTTTAATCCCCAGTTCGCCTGGAGCCCTCCGCCTTCACATTCCCCTGGGGACCCACGTGGCTGCCTGTCCCTGCTACTGTCACCTCTCCCACAGGACCTGGGGCTTTTGTCCACAGCTTCCTGTCCCCATCTGTCGGCCTACCACCACCCACAAGATTATTTTTCACCCAAACCTCAAATAAATCCCCTGCGTTTTTGGTAAAATAGCTTTATCCTCTGTCAGAACACAAACCAACAAACTTTGAGAGGGGAGGGAGGAAACAGTCTAGCTCACGGCTCACTTAGGAGGGGGGATGAGATTAGAAAGTTTCAACCCACTGCTTGTGCAGCTGAGATAAAGTCAAGACCCTAGCACCCACTTATAAATATCTCGTTATATTAAAAAAGAATATTCCCAGGGCCCACCTGGCTCCGCTCCTGCACAGAAAGGATTCATCTTCACTTTGTGACCTCACAGGTCATGGAGTGAAGGTGGTAGAGAGGGGCAGAAATTTCAGGGGGAGGGGTGGCTGGGGAAAAGTAAAGGGGACAAGCCAATGTGTAACTAGGGCTCTCCAAGACATGCAGAGGAGTGGGGGGGGGGGGCCCTGTCAGGGGCTGAAAAGCCAGTGCTGTACCTGGGGGGTTGTCTCACTCCTGTCCCCACAATCCCTGATACTCCAAAGTGATCTGTCCTTTCAGACACCCACTGTGAGGTCCCAATATTGGGGTTTATCCTTTCTTCAGTCCCAGCCTGTTCAGCTCTCCAACCAAGTTTTGGGGGCCCCTCTAATGGGGGGGATGTCCCCAGTTGCTTAGGCCTCGGAGGTCAACCCCTTTACATCACAGCCCTCTCCCCAAATAAGAAGCATGAGGTGAGCTGGAGGATCCTCCCTGGGAGGAGGGTGTTCTGGGGGTGAGCCAGTTTTGGGGTCCCCCTTCAGTCCCTGACCAGGCGGTAAATGTGATGCTGGGCCCCACGCTCGCTGGTGGAGACCTCGAAGACATAGGCGGTGCAGAGCAGCAGTTCCTGGGTGTCTCTGTTTGTCACCACCTGCCAGGAAGGCCAGGACAAGGGACTTATGATTAGAAGGGAGGGCAGGGACCCCTGTGCCCCCCTGTCAAGCTATCATGGAATACCCAGCAGGCTCTTTTCCATCTCCAGGAAACAGGCCGCCACCATATCATGTTCCCCAGGAGAAAGGGATGCCCAAAAGTCACTGCCCTGGGCAATGGGGGTTACCCCTCAGCTGAGCATTGGCAGTTATGGTGTATCACGTCTCAGGGTTAATCGGGTTCCCATCACATCACATTCCCCAGGTAAAAGGGGTCCCCATCATGTCACAAGTAAAGAGAGAACCTTCCCTGCAGGTTCCGCAGTCAAGGGGTCTCTGCCTCAGCAGTCCAAAAAGTTAAAGGGGCTCCCACCATATCATGTTCCTTGACAAGCTGAGGATCTGCCTTCAAGTGCCCTCCAGTCAGCTTCACCAGGGAAGGAGGGACCCACCTTATGCGCGAGTGCTGTGGGGCTGGGCGTGGTGGCTCACGCCTGTAATCCCAGCACTTTGGGAGGCCTAGGCAGGTGGATCACTTGAGGTCGGAGTTCAAGACCAACCTGGCCAACATGGTGAAACCCTGTCTCTACTAAAAATACAAAAATTAGCCAGGCATGGTGGGGCGTGCCTGTAATCCCAGCTACTCGGGAGACTGAGGCAGGAGAATCACTTGAACCCGGGAGGCAGAGGTTGCAGTGAGCCGAGATCTTGCCACTGCACTCCAGCCTGGGCGACAGAGCGAGACTCCATCTCAAAAAAAGAGAGAGAGAGAGTGCTGTGACATCCCCACCACATCAGTTCCCTGGGTGAAGGGGTCCCCTAAACTAAGGGTCAATGGTGGGGTCCCCGCTGCATCAGTTTCCTAGTTAAAAGAGCCTCAGGCTGAGGGCTCACTTCAGAGTCCCTGCTGTGTCAGTTCCTGGGTGAGGAGTTCCCCTAGACTGAGGGTCTGTTATAGGTACTGTCCCTCCACACTGGGGGCCCCTGGGAGCCCCCACTCCAGCCCAGCCCCAGGCATCACCTGGAGGATGGTGAAGTTTTCCAGGACGCTGTTCATCATGTATCGCTCAGGCAGCTGCCGCAACTTGTGCAAGAAATTCACCAGGTACTCACACATGGGCGAGCGTAGCAGGCGGTACACAAACCTGCCGTCCTCCAGCTGGGCCCGTTCCGTCTGAACCAAGGGGAAGGGAGTGGGAAGAATGGTGGCTGAGAGACACACGGGTCACCCCAGGAACTGAGCTCCACCCTGTGCCTCTAAGATGCCACCACACTCACTCTTACTGCCACCTTCCTTTCATCACCCCACCCACAGTGGCTGGAGACTGGGCCTGAACCCTCGGGGATCTGAATCAGGATCTCTGAGCCTGCAAATCACAAGCCCCTCAAAGTGATTCTCTGAACCCCCAAAGACCTCTGAACTCCTCTAACCTCCCAGCCCTCAGATACCCTCCAAAGACCCCTCCATGACATCTTCAAACTCTATCTGACCTCTAACTTGAGACTTCCCCAAGTTTCCAGCAACCGTAAGTGTGACTTCTGAACCTTCTTGCCCTAAGAACCTCTCCATATCCATAAGACCCTTCTCAATCTCAGTGACTCTAAATCTCTATACTACACATTACCTGTCAGCCCTCAGAATGATCCCTACCTGTGACTTCTGAACTCCCCATTAGTTCCCAATGCATGCATTAAACCCTCAAAGAGGCTGGGACACTCTCCCTCCATGCATACTCCCAAATGCCTGAGTCATCATGGCTTCTGGTCCATTCTGCACCCCCAAGTGCTGGGTGGCTGGGCAGTCACCTGCCCAGAGCTCCACCCCTCCAGCCTCACCTCCACCTTCTCCACCACCTGCTTGCCAAAGGAGCAGACCTTGGAGGAACAGGTGAGGGTCATGTGTTCCAGGCTCTCATACTGGCTGCTCACTCCGTAGAAGCCACCGCTGCTGATGCTGCCACCGGCCCCCGCCTCCTCACCACTTGGGCCCCAGTTCAGGTCCGCCTGGGAGATGGGAAGGCACAGATGAGTCAGAGGGGACGTCCCTTATAAACGGGGGGACTACCAGGCACAGTGGTTCACACCTGTAATCCCAGCACTTTGGGAGGCCGAGGTGGGTGGATCACCTGAGGTCAGGAGTTCGAGACAAGCCTGACCAACATGGAGAAACCCCGTCTCTACTAAAAATACAAAATTAGCCGGGCGTGGTGGTGCATGCTTGTAATCCCAGCTACTGGGACACTGACGTAGGAGAATCACTTGAACCTGGGAGGCGGAGGTTGCGGTGAGCCGAGATCATGCCATTGCACTCCAGCCTGGGCAACAAGAGCGAAACTCCGTCTTAAAAAAAAAAAAAAACACAGTGGAGACTCTGCCCCATAGCCTGCCATTACCCCTGCAGTTCCCAGCTTGATTCCTCGGTGTTGTTTTTTTGTTTGGTGTTTTTTTTTTTGGAGGGGGGACAGGGTCTTGCTCCGTCACCCAGGCTGAAGTGTGGAGGTACAATCACAGCTCACTGCAGCCTCGACCTCCTGAGCTCAAGTGATCCTCCCATCTCACCCTCCTGAGTAGCTGGGACCACAGGTGCATGCCACCACACCCAGCTAATATTTTGTATTTTTTGTAGAAACAGGGTTTCACCATGTTGCCCAGGCTGGTCTCCAACTCCTGGGCTCAAGCGATCCTCCCACCTTGGCCTCCCAAAGTGCTAGGATTACAGGCGTGAGCCACCGCGTCAGGCTTTCAAAATTCTCCAAGGGCTGGTTTCTGGAGAAGATCCATCGTCTATCAGTGTTGAAGAAGTCTGGGTCCCCAAAACAGTCTTGGCCCTGTCTCCCCAGTAACCAAAGGAGCCCTGGAATTCAAATTCAATCTTTTTTCTTTTCTTTTTTTTTTTTTCTGAGACGAAGTCTCACTCTTGCTGCCCAGTGCAATGCCGTGATCTTGACTCATGCAGCCTCTGCCTCCCAGGTTCAAGCAATTCTCCTGCCTCAGCCTCCCAAGTGGCTGGGATTACAGGCGCACGCCATCATGTCTGGCTAATTTTTGTATTTTTAGTAGAGACAGGGTTTTGTCATGTTGGCCAGGTTGGTCTCGAACTCCTGAACTCAGGTGATCCACCCACCTAGGCCTCCCAAAGTGCTGAGATTACAGGCGTGAGCCACTGTGTCCAGCCAATTCAACCTTTTTCTCTTGAAGCCCGCAACTCAAGAGTTCAGCCCCTTCCAAGGGCCTGGTTACTACGGCAGTTACTCCTTAGCAACCAGTTCAAGATGAATACCTCCCTCTAAGCCCCTCTCACCCTGGTTGCTAAGGCAAGTGGCTACTCCCTAGCAATGGGACCTCACAGAGCCTGAGGAGGCCTGACTCCTCCTCAGAGCACTTCCCCCTCGGCCGAATCTGAGAGGTCAGACTCCCTCCATGACCCCAGTGGCCAAGTGTGTATAGACAGCTGGCCAAGTGTCACCAGGCCAAGGGGGGCCTAAGGAAGCCTAAGAGCTCATCACACCTTTGGTCTGAGTCACCTCCTTGAGAGGCGCACCTCTTCCTCTTCCTAACTTTAGTTGCTAACACTGTGCCAGGTCCGTCTTCTCAGGGGCCCGATTCCATCTCTCACTGCGGCAAAACCAAAGACCTTACCAGCTGCTCCTCTGAACCCCTTCAGCAGCTGGGCCTCCTAAGGGGGTGGCTCTCCAGTCCTAGGACCTGATGAGGCCTGTCTTAAGCCCCAACAATGTCTAAGCCCTCAGCTGCACATCCCCAGAGCAGTTTCAGGCCTCTGCTTCACACGGCAGAAAGCTCCAGAACCATGAACAGCAAGCTCCAGAATAGCAACATTCCCAGCAAGACAAGTAAAGTTCAGGCCCTCAGCAGGCCTTTCCTTCCTTTCCTTCCTTTCCTTCCTTCTTTCTTTCTTTCGACAGGGTCTCATTCTGTCACCCAGGCTGGAGGGCAGTGGCACAATCTTGGCTCACTGCAGCCTCCACCACCCGGGCTTAAGTGATCCTCCTGCCTCAGCCTCCACAGAAGCTGGGACCACAGGTGTGCACCACCACACCCAGCTATTTTTTTTCATTTTTTGTAGAGTTGAGGTCTCACTGTGTTGCCCAGGCTGGTCTCAAACTCCTGAACACAAGCGAAACTCTCGCCTCAGCTTCCCAAAGTACTGGGAAGATAGGAGTGAACCACCACACCTAGCCAGGCTTTCTTTTCAGAGACTAGATCCCTCTACCACCTTTGTTACTATAAGAACTAGCACCCCCTAAACATCCAGGCAACATTTATTGAGCCCAGGCCAGGCGCTGTGGCTCACACTTGTAATCCTAGCACTTTGGGAGGCCAAGGCGGGTGGATCACTTGAGGTCAGGAGTTCAAGACCAGGCTGGCCAACATGGTAAAACCCTGTCTCTACTAAAAATACAAAAATTAGGCCAGGTGCAGTGGCTCATGCCTGTAATCCCAGCACTTGGGGAGGCCAAGGTGAGCGGATCACTTGAGGTCAGGAGTTCAAGATCAGCCTGGCCAACATGACGAAACCCCATCTCTACTAAAAATACAAAATCAGCTGGGCGTGGTCACGCATGCCTGTAATCCCAGCTACTTGAGAGGCTGAGGCTGGAGAATCGCTTGAACCCAGGAGGCAGAGGTTGCAGTGAGCTGAGATCGCACCATTGCACTCCAGCCTGGGCCACAAGAGCAAAACTCCATCTCAAAAAAAAAAAAAAACCAATAAAATAAAATAAAACACATTTATTGAACCCCTGTAGTGTTAGTCATCATACTGGACACCAAACCAAGTAGCCCTAAGAAACACGCAAGATGGGCTCTCTTAGTCCCAATTATATAAATAGCACCTGACACCAGGCCTCTATATAGGAAGTGCTCAATAAATGATTGCTACATAAATACAGGACTAGGCTGGGCACGGTGGCTCACACCTGTAATCCCAGCACTTTGGGAGGCCAAGGCGGGCAGATCATTTGAGGCCAGGAGTTCAAGACCAGCCTGGCCAACATGGTGAAACCCCATCTCCACTAAATATACAAAAATTAGCCAGATGTGGTTGCGGGTGCCTGTAGTCCAAGCTACTGGGGAGGCTGAGGCAGGAGAATCGCTTGAATCCAGGAGGCAGAGGTTGCAGTGAGCCAAGATACAGCCACTGCACTCCAGCCTGGGTAACAGTGAGACTATGTCTCAAAAATAAATAAATAAACAAATAAATGAATACAGGACTTGACAAAGCCACTCCATGGCTCTTTTCATCACTTCCTCAAAGCCAGACATTCTCTAGCAACAAGGTCTGGTGAAACTGATGCAAAGCATCAGTCCCCTCTTTAGAAACCAGTCTCCACAAGTCCACTGGCTAAGGGGAGGGAACCTTTCCTTAGCAGCAAGGCTTGGTGCAGTCAGGTGGGGCACAGGGAAGCCTGGAACATGGCAAGCCCATGCCCAGGACCCTATTAGCTACACGGCCAGGTAACTCACCATATTAGTTACATGTGGCAATGTCTAGTGGGATCCAGGCAGGCCCAGACACCTCCAACCCACCCTGGGGGCTGGTCTCCTCGGTGTTCCTTGTTGCAAAGGGGGCTGACACTCCAAGCCATGAGGACTGACCAGTAAGTCCCAGGCTGACCTGGTAGGGCCCGCGACCGTCTCTCTCAGGGCCAGAGGCCTTTGCTGGGACGCCACGGGATTTGTGAGCACTTTTGGTTTTGCTGCGAGAACTCACCCAGAACTTGACCAGGAAGAAGGCATGGGGGGGCCCACGATCATACAGCTCTCGGAGGCCACCCTTTTTCTCGGGGAATTTGTCGTAGATCTGCCGGACGTCCACGCTCTCGAGCGGCGGCGCTCCGGGGCTGGGGCAGTGCTGGCTGATGTGCACGAACAGGTGCCTCTGGTACTGAGGAGGGTTGGCCGTGAGTGAGAAGTCGGAGGTGAGCTGGACCTCCAGCCCATGCTGCCTGAGCCCACCAAATGCCGTCACCATCCCCACAGCTCTGGCCAGCTGTTCCACACAGTCCACCTAGCCCTGGGCCTGACTCCCACCTATCGTCCTTACTCCTGCTCCTGCACCCAAAGTCTCCTGCAGCCCCTGCAGTCCCACAGTCCCCAACTCCCTGCCGCACCCGCCCAACTCCATCCTCACTGCCTCAGCCTCACCTCAGGCCTCCTGCCCTCACCCCAGCCTCCAACCTCACCTCTCCAGTTCATCCCTCAGGTGGCTCCAGACCTGCCCCTGCCCCTCCCCTGGTCATAGCCCTCCCATAGCTCCCCAGCAGCCCCAGGGCAAAGCTCACACCCCCTAGGCCTGGTCCTATACAGAACAGGTGCTCATAAATGTTCAATGGATGGAAGAGTGAATGAATGGGAATCCACAGAGGTCTTGTGGTTGATGTTTTGATTGATGTTTATATGGTGTGGCAGAGACTGCTACGTGTTCACAAATCCTGGTTCCTTTACACAGTGTGAAACTACATTTCCCAGGCCACTTTGCAGTTAGGTGTGACCACGTGACTAAGTTCTGGCCAATGGGATGTGACCAGGCCTGACAGTCAACACATCCAAGCCAGATTCCTGAAACCTCCTGCACAATCTTGACTCTCTCCCTTCCTCCATCTGCTGGCCAGATGCAGAGACTCCATCAGCAGATTCTGAAGCCTTAGAAAATGGCACAGCCACAAAATGGAAGAAGCCTGAATCCCCAAATCACTTGAGTCCAAGGCTTCTGCTGAACCTACATTGAAATGTTACATGCAACTTATTTGGCACTCAGTCCCTAAGAGTTAGGAGCTATTTCTTCTTTTTTTTTTTTTTAATTTTTTTTTTTTTAGACAGAGTTTCACTCTTGTTGCCCAGGCTGGAGTGCAATGGCATGATCTCGACTCACCGCAACCAATTCAAGCAATTCTCCTGCCTCAGCCTCCCAAGTAGCTGGGACTACAGGCATGTGCCACCACGCCCGATTAATTTTTGTATTTTTAGTAGAGACGGGGTTTCACCATCTTGGCCAGGCTGGTCTCGAACTGCTGACCTCATGATCCACCCGCCCTGGCCTCCCAAAGTGCTGGGATTACAGGCATGAGCCACCGCGCCCAGCCAGGAGCTGTTTCTTCTAACAGTTGGCCCACTCCATCCTAGCCCAGGAGAAGCTCAAGCACAGAAATAAGATCTTTTCCAAGGTCCTAGTATGCATCACAAAGCCTAGTGAACAGTAGAAACTCAAACACGTTTGATGAATGAATGAATGATGTCCTGAGGAGTTTTTCTGACCTTCCCAACTTGTCACCCCATGACCTTCCCGTTCCTTTATGCTAGTAGTTCTCAAAGTACAGTCCCCAGACCAGCTGCATCAACGCACCTGGTAGCTTATAAGAAATGCAAATTCTCAAGCCCCACATCACATCTAGCAAATCAGAAAGCAATCTCTGTTTTAAGAAGCCCTCCAGATGATTCTGATACATGCTAAAGTTTGAAAACCATGACTTTATACATTCCCTCCCTGTCACCCTCTGTATTTCAAAATCCCTCAGTGACTATACTAAAATTTCACTCACAGAATCAACTGCATCCGGCGGTTCCACAAAGGCTGAGAACTCTACCAGCTGCAACCGGGCAGTGCCCAGGGCCCGAGCCTGCCAGGCTGGGGGTGATGGGGCAGGTGGGGGCAGGGGTGAGAGGGCTTGGGGGGGCTCGTACCCTAGAGAGAGAGAAGAAAGAACAATACAAATTACTAACATTTATTGAATATATCAGGTACTGTTGTCTCTTGCCTGCCTCCACTTAGAAGCTGAAAAAGCTAAATACTCACTTTCCCAGCCTCCCTTGCAGTTAGAAGTGGCCATGTGACACAGTCCTAGCCAATGAGACGTTAGGGGAAATCTGCTGGGGGGCTTCTGGGAAGGAGTTTCTTCCTGAATGAAAAAGACAGAACTTTGGGAGGAGAAAGCTTTTGGCCCTGGCCAAGTCCTGCTTGGGACATTGATATGGTTTGGATATTTGTCCTCTCGAAATCTCATGTTGAAATGTGATCCCCAGCTGGGTGCGGTGGCTCATGCCTGTAATCCCAGCACTTTGGAAGGCCAAGGCAGGCAGATCACAAGGTCAGGAGATCGAGACCATCCTGGCTAACATGGTGAAGTCCTGTCTCTACTAAAAATACAAAATATTAGCTGGGCATGGTGGCACGTGCCTGTAATCTCAGCTACTCAGGAGGCTGAGGCAGGAGAATCACTTGAACCCAGGAGGCGGGGGTTGCAGTGAGCCGAGATTGTGCCACTGTACTCCAGACTGGGGGACAGACCGAGACACCGTCTCAAATAAAAAAAAAAAAGTGTGATCCCCAAGGTTGGAGGTGGGGCCTGATGGGAAGTGCTTGGGTCATGGGGGTGGATCCCTCATGAATGTCTTGGTGCCTTCCCCATAGTAACAAGTGAATTCTCACTCTTTGAGTTGATGTGAGCTGGCTGTTTAAAGGAGCCTGGCTTCGCTCTCTTGCTCCCTCTCACCATGTGACATGGTAGCTCCCCTTCCCCTTCCACCATGATCCTAAGCTTCCTGAGGCCCTCACCAGAAGCATAGGCTGGCAACATGCTTCCTGTACAGCCTGCAGAACGGTGAACCAAATAAACCTCTTTTCTTTATAAATCACCCAGTTTCAGGCATTCCTTTACAGCAACGCAAATGGACCAACACAGACATGATCCCTGGAGTTGCAACAGCCATCTTGGGACAATAAGACAGACGTGAGAGGAACTACAGAGATTCCAGTCCTGATATTGCTAAGCCCACACGGGAACAGCCCACCTCCAGGCTTTTTGTTGCATGGATTCATAACATGAATGCTTTTACTATTTAAGGCACTTTTAATGTGGGTCTTCCGTTACTTGCGGCCAAAAGTATTCCTAATTGATAAGTCTATGGAAACTAAGGGACTCCCTCTTTCCCTGATGTGAGTTCTCAGGGCCATATCAGCATGGACTTCCAGAAGCCATCTTTGCTGCCAAGTAGCTGAGTCTGCCTGGGAATGAAGCCACGACAGTGGAAAGCCGATCAAAGTAATGCCTGATGCCATCACTTGAGCCGCTGGATCCAGCCATGCCTGAGGCCATAATTCTGAACTGTCAGTTACTGGAACCAATAAATCAATACATTTTTCTTATTATTTTTTATTTTATTTATTTATTTATCTATTTTGAGACAGAGTCTTGCTCTGTCTCCCAGTCTGGAGTGCAACGGTGCCACCTCGGCTCACTGCAACCTCTGCCTCCCGGGTTCAAGCGATTCTCCTGCCTCAGCCTCCCAAGTAGCTGGGATTACAGGCGTGAGCCACTGCGCCGGCCTCTTCTTTTTTAAAATGTTGCTTCAGCTGGCTTGATTTGGATTTCTATCACTTGCAGCTGAAAGAATCTTGACTAACACACCTCCCCCATGTCTCATAAGCTAGCAAGTGGCAGAATACGAACCCAGTGTGTGTGGCTGCAAAGACCAAAATCTCCTAACCATCACCAGTTCCACCACTCAGCTCTCCAGCCCCTCCCTGCTCCCCCGCCCCCAACACACACACCCTGCCTCAAAGCTGGGCTTCAGTAAGAATGTATCCCCTAATTGGCCGGGCGCGGTGGCTCACACCTGTAATCCCAGCACTTTGGAAAGCCGAGGCAGGCGGATCACAACATCAAAAGATCCAGACCATCCTGGTCAATATAGTGAAACCCGATCTCTACTAAAAATACAAAAATTAGCCAGGCATGGTGGCGGGCACCTGTAATCCCAGCCACTCGGGAGGCTGAGGCAGGAGAATCACTTGAACCCAGGAGGCGGAGGTTGCAGTGAGCCGAAATCGTGCCACTGCACTCCAGCCTGGCGACAGAGGGGGATTCCATCTCAAAACAAAACAAAACAAAACAAAAAAACAATGTATCCCTCAATTGATAGAAGGTTGAAGGAAAGGCAGTAGGGATCAAAGAGAGAGAGGGGAGACAAGGGAGGGTGGAGCGCAGGCTCTTACCTGGGAGGTCAGTAGATGGGGGAGTCAGTGACAAGGAGAACGGTGTCTGTGAGAATGGCTTCACACTGAGGGAAAAAGGAAGCCAGGGGTTAGCCAGGTAGAAAGATGCTAATGTCACCAGCAAATGTTTACTGAGAGGCCACGAAGAGCAAGACCCTGTGCATTTTGTGCACAATCTCATTGCAGCCTCACAGAGCATGAGGTAGGTAGAATGACTGCTCTTTTCATTGCACAAATGAGGAAACTGAGGTATAGAGGGGTCAACTGACCTGCCCAAAGTCACACAGCTGAGATGCAGCAGAGCTGGGACTTGAACCCAGATCAGTCTCAGCCCGGTATCTCAGGCTCTTGATGATGACACTTTGGTATCTCTCACAAAATGTCAGAAAGAGAAGAGAAACCAGCTGGGCGTGGTGGCTCACACCTGTAATCCCAGCACTTCAGGAGGTTGAGGAGGGCAGATCACTTGAGGTCAGGAGTTCGAGACCAGCCTGGCCAACATGGTGAAATCCCATCTCTACTAAAAATACAAAAATTAGCAGGGTGTGGTGGTGTGCGTCTGTAATCCCAGCTATTCAGGGGGCTGGGCCAGCAGAATTGCTTGAACCCGGGAGGCAGATGTTGCAGTGAGCTGAGATTATGCCATTATACTCCTGGGTGACAGAGCAAGACTCCATTTCAAAAAAAAAAAAGAAAGAAAGAAAGAGGAGAGAAGAGAAACCAAGTCTTGGAAGGTGGGGAGAAGACACAGAAGACAAGGAATTTGGAGGAAGAAGAGGCTGAGGGGTTGGGAGGGTAGGAAGAAAATGACCAACAGTCAGGAGATAGGACATGAGGCCAAAGTTGGGGTGGGGAGGCAGCACTGGCCAATAGAACTTTCCAGGGATGGAAATGTTCTATTGGATGGAAATCTGTGCCATCCAATACAGTACCCAGCGCCCACATGTGGCTACTGACCACACACCACGTGGCCACTGAGCACTAGTGTGGCTCATGGACCTGAGAAACAGAATCTTTAATTTTATTCAATTTTAATTTAAATAACTGCATGCGGCTAGTGGCTATAGTATCAGTCACAGCTCTAGCAGCCCAAGAGATAGTGGTGAAGAGACTTAGATGTCAGAGGTCAGACCAGGCGCAGTGGCTCACACCTGTATTCCCACCACTTTGGGAGGCCAAGGCAGGAAGATCGCTTAAGCCCAGGAGTTTGAGCCCAGCCTGGGCAACACAGCAAGACCCCATTTCTATTTTTTTTTTTTTTTTTTTTTTGGAGACAGAGTTTTGCTCTTGTTGCCCAGGCTGGACTGCAATGGTGTGATCTCGGCTCACCACAACCTCCGCCTCCTGCATTCAAGCGATTCTCCTTCCTCAGCCTTCTAAGTAGCTGGGATTATTACAGGCTGTGCCACCACCACACCCGGCTAATTTTGTATTTTTTTAGTAGAGACGGGGTTTCACTATGTTGGTCAGGCTGGTCTCGAACTCCTGACCTCAAATGATCCACCCACCTCGGCCTCCCAAAGTGCTGGGGTTACAGGCGTGAGCCACTGTGCCTGGCCTCCTTTTCTTATTAATTCTTTGTTTATATGTTTATTGTCTGTCTCCTCCCCCCCCCCAAATATATGAAGCTCCGTGAAGGCAGGGATTTCACCTGTCTTACTGCTCTGCCCCCAAACCAAGCACAGTATCAGGCACTTAGTAGGCACTCAACAAATACTGGACTGACCTCCTCCAGATTCCTGGAACCCAGAAAGATCTCCTACCTCAGGACTTTGTCATGTGCTATTGTCTCTGCCTAATATATTCCCACTCCCATTCTTTTTTTTTTTCTTTGAGATAGAGTCTCACTCTGTTGCCAAGGCTGGAGTGCAGTGGCACAATCTCAGCTCCCTGCAACCTCTGCTTCCCAGGTTCAAGCGATTCTCCTGCCTCAGCCTCCGGAGTAGCTGGGATTACAGGCGTACATCACCATGCCTGGCTATTTTTTGCATTTTTAGTAGAGATGGGGTTTTACCATGTTGGACAGGCTGGTCTCCAACTCCTGACCTCAAGTGATTCGCCCTCCTTGGCCTCCCAAAGTGCTGGGATTACAGATGTGGGCCACCGCGCCAGGCCTCCCACTCCCATTCTTTACCTAGCTAAGTCCTACCCGGTTATCTTCTCAGAGAAACCCCTAGAACTTTCTCCTCCACCACAGAACCTGCTGTGGTTCTTCACAGCACCTCACACATTCTTCAATTTTCTGTTTATGCAGGTGATGATTTGATGAACACTCATTTCCCCTATTTGACTAACAGCTCCATGAAAGCAGAAACCCCAGCATCAGTGCAGTGCCTGCCCAGCCCCCTACCTTCCAGCTCAGCACCCTCCCCTGCAAAACCCTCAGCCCCCAGGTACTTGATCTGATGCTTCCCGTATCCCCATTTAGCAGCGGCTCCCCAGTGACCCTTTATTCTCTTCCAGTCTAGATCCCACACCCACACAGCCTGTCACTGCACTCTTTCTTTTTTTTTTTTGAGCTGGAGTCTCGCTCTATTGCCCAGGCTGGAGTGCAGGGGCACAATCTCGGCTCAATGCAACCTCTGCCTCCTGGGTTCAAGCAATTCTCCTGCCTCACCCTCCTGAGTAGCTGGGACTACGGGTGCCTGCCACCACGCCCGGCTAATTGGTTTTTTTTTTTTTTTTTGGTGTTTTTAGTAGAGACGGGATTTCACTATGTTGGCCAGAATGGTCTCGATCTCCTGACCTTGTGATCCACCCGCCTCAGCCTCCCAAACTGCTGGGATTACAGGCGTGAGCCACCGCACCCGGCCCTCACTGCACTCTTTCTCTGGCAATACCGTCAACACTCCTGCCTCACCGTCCTGCAGCCACACTACCCAACCAATGCCTAGCCTGGATCCATCAGTTCCTCTCTGGACTGAGAAATACACCCCTAGCCCGCCACGGTGGCTCACGCCTGTAATCCCAGCACTTTGGGAGGTCCAGGCAGGGGGATCACTTGAGGCCAGGAGTTCAAGACCAACCTGGGCAACACAGCAAGACCCCCGCCTCTACAAAAAATCAAAAAATTAGCCAGGTGTGGTGGCACATGCCTGTAGTCTCAGCTACTCAGGAGGCTGAGGCAGGAGGATTGCTTGAACCCAGGAGGCTGACGCTGCAGTGAGCCATGATTGTGCCACCACACCCCAGCCTGGGCAACAGAAGAATATCCTGTATAAAAAAGAAAAAAAAAAAAGCACTTCCCATCATCTTCTGGGACCCATTTCTATTCTTGTAGGCTACAAACATATCCTATCACCTCAAGGATCTCTCAGAACTGAAAAGGACACTCCCACTTACCTCTGGGAAACATTTTCTTCCTTCTGAACCTAAGAGAAGATTAATTATAACCTCTGTTCTACCCTCAGGTCCAAGAACCACCTAATAGAGGCTGGGCACAGTGGCTCACGCCTGTAATCCTAGCACTTGGGGAGGCTGAGGCGGGTGGATCACAAGGTCAGGAGTTCAAGACCAGCCTAGCCAACATGGTGAAACCCCATCTCTACTAAAAATACAAAAATTAGCCATGCATAGAGGCAGGCGCCTATAGTCCCAGCTACTTGGGAGGCTGAGGCAGGAGAACTGCTTGAACTCAGGAAGCGGAGGTTGCAGTGAGCCGAGATCGCGCCACTGTATTCCAGCCTGGGCGACAGAGCAAGACTCCATGTCAATAAATACATACATACATACATACATACATACATACATATATACATACATACATAAATGGGGGGAGACGGGAGCTAGAAGGTGGAATGAGAAAGGTCTCTGTGGGGGTGTGAGGGTGGTGGGCAGGTGCTGAGCCAGGACACATAGTACTCACTCTGGAACATTCCAGGGGGGCCCAGATCCTCCAGACCAAAACTGGAAAAGCTCAGAGGCCTGGATAGGACACAAAGAAAAATGGTTGGTCAGTCCACTGTGGACAGCTACAGCCCCATCCATCCCCCTTTGCCCCCAAGTCCCACAATCCCCAACCTGGACCACCTGAGGACCAGTGGGACCCAGTTTGGCCTGCAGAGAAGGCGCGGAGATGAGCTGGGCAGAGGACATGGTCGCCATTGTCTGGAAAGCCTTGTCCTTGGAAACCTGGTCCTGGAGGAGGAGGCGGAAGTTCATGTGAGAGGGGCATCCCAGTCAACATGGCAAGAGGGGGATGGTGCCAGGGTGGGGCGAAGATGGGGAGTTGCAGAGGTGGGGAGTCAAGGCAAAGGGTTGGTGGCCAGGCATGGTGGCTCACGCCTGTAATCCCAGCACTCTGGGAGCCGGAGGCTGGCAGATCACTTGAGGTCAGGAGTTCAATAACAGCCTGGCTGATATGGTGAAATATGGTGAAACTGTCTCTCCTAAAAATACAAAAATTAGCCAGGTGTGGTGGTGCACACCCATAATCCCAGCTACTAGGGAAGCTGGGGCACAAGAATCACTGGAACCCAGGAGGCAGAGGTTGCAGTGAGTGGAGATCGTACCTCTGCATTCCAGCTTGGGCGACAGAGCAAGACCCTGTCTCCAGAAAAAAAAAAGAAAAAAAAAAAGGCAAAGGGTTGGGTTGGGGGAGGGTTGAACCTCTCACCACAGCCCTCTGCCCCTCCTCAGGGACGGGGCACTAGTCTGGAGTAAGCGTGGGTGGGCCGATGGGCAGGGGAACTTACCACATTCAGAGCCTGCCCGTGGGGGTGGGGGAGGGTGCCAAAGGAGGAAAGAAAACATGACTTAGGAAGTACGGCCCGGACTCCCCCGCCTCCCTGCCCTACCCGCGCACACAGCCCCGCCACCCTGAGCTGAGCAGTGCCAAGGGATGGATGCGGAACAGGAAGTGGAGGTGGCCAGCCCTGGAGGGGAATGGGGGCTCCCTGCCCAGAAAGACAGTGATGGGGGTTTCTAGAACAAGGAAAGCCAGAAGGTTCCCAGATGTCCAGGAGACAGGAAATGAGAATTTCAGAGCCAGCGGGAACACAAGGTGAATGTTTCCTAATCCAGACAGGACAGGGGACAGAGAAAGTCGAGAACAGACCGGAAGGGAAGGGGTTTCAGACCTAGAGAGAAAGAAAGGGAAAGCTGCTGGATACAAAAACAAAAAAAAACAGGAAGCGACTGTCCCCAAGTCCAGAAAAAGAGACAGAAAAACCCCGCACACCCAGAAGGGGGAGAAAATGAGGGTCTCCAGCCAACAGGAACCAGGAAATCCAAAGGATGAGGAAAAGGAAATGAATGAGGAATCTCCACCAGAGAATGAAGATTTCTGGGCACAAAGAGTAGGCAGGTCACACAAAGGTCAGGAAACGGGAAAACAAACCAGCGGAGATGAAGAGGAGGCCTTCACAGCACGAGAGCGGGAAGAGATGAAGAGGAGGCCTTCACAGCACGAGAGCCGGAAGAAATGAAGAGGAGGCCTTCACAGCACGAGAGCGGGAAGAAATGAGACCGCCAGGAAGAGGGAAAGGAGGGACAGAAGCAGAGGGAAGGGAGGGGGACAGGAAGAGTGGTCAAGGGGGGGGACCGACGGCTCATCCTTCCTGCTGTCCTGAGCAAAACCTTCAGCCTCCTCCATGCCATCGCTCCCTGCCCAGGGTCTCAGCAACCGCACCACCATCCCTATGCATCTCCCTTTGTGGGCCACTGACTCCCCACCCTGGATGACTGCACTTCCCGCCCTGACCACAGAGGTCCCTCACCTGAGGTCTCTGTCCCCCTCTGTCTCTGGGTCTCTGTCCCCCTCTGTCTCTGGGTCTCCGTCCCCCTCTGTCTATGGGTCTCTGTCCCCTCTCTCTCTGGGTCCCTGTCCCCCTCTCTCTCTGGGTCTTGGTCCCCTCCCACAAGTCTCTGTCCTCCTCTCCCTGGGTCTCTGTCCCTTTCTCTCTGGGTCTCAGTTCTCCCCCCTCTAAGTCTCTGTCCCCCTCTCCCTGGGTCTCTGTCCCTCTCTTTCTGGGTCTCAGTCCCCCACCCCCAGTCTCTGTCCCCCTCTCAGGATGTCTGCATTGGTCCCTACCTTCAACTTGGACTGGATTTCCCTTGATTTCCTTCGGGCCAAAACCTGGATGTGACTAGAAACCTGGAAGGATCAACGGAGAAGCAGATTCAGGCCACAGCTGCCGCCCCTGTGTTCACTACCCCTTCTCTCCCTCCAGGTGCCTCACTGAGCTGCTGGAACATGAAAGGTGACAAACACACTGAAGATGAGAGCCATCTCGGGAGCACCTGAACACAGATGTCCATAAAGGAGCTCGTGAACACCACGGTTCCTCCCGGGACCCATCCCATCCAGGCCTCCTCCCCCTCCACCATGCTCTCTGTGGCTACTCTGGGTCTAACACAACCGCTAGAAAAACTATCCCCAAACAGGCACAGTGAGAGCACACGAACAGACACGCTGATACAGTTCAGACATTTGTCCCTTCCAAATCTCATATTGAAATGCCATCTCCAGTGTTGGAGGTGAGGCCTGGTGGGAGGTATTGGATCATGGAGGTGAACCCCTCATGAATGGCTTTGCACCATCTCCTTGATGATGAGTGACTTCTCACTCAGTTCACACAAGATCTGGTTGTTTAGGCCAGGTGTGGTGGCTCATGCCTGTCATCCCAACACTTTGGGAGGCCTAGATGGGTGGATCACTGGAGGTCAGGAGTTCAAGACCAGCCTGGCCAACATGGTGAAACCCTGTCTCTACTAAAAACACAAAAATTAGGGTCGTGCACAGTGGCTCAGCTGTAATCCCAGCACTTTGAGAGGCCGAGGTGGGTGGATCACCTGAGGTGAGGAGTTTGAGACCAGCCTGCCCAACATGGTGATACCCTACCTCTACTAAACATACAAAAAATTAGCCAGGCATGGTGGTGCGCGCATGTGATCCCATCTACTCAGGAGGCTGAAGCAAGAGAATCACTTGAACCCGGGAGGCAGGGCTTACAGTGAGCCAAGATCACGCCACTGCACTCCAGCCTGGGCAACAGAGCGAGACTCCGTCTCAAAAAAAAATTTTTTTAATAAAAAAATAAAAATTTGCCAGATGTGGTGGCGCATGCTTGTAATCCCAGATACTTGGAAGGCTGAGGCAGGAGAATTGCTTGAACCCGGAAGGCGGAGGCTGCAGTGAGCTGAGATCACGGCACCACACTCCAGCTTGGGAGACACAGTGACTTTTGTCTCAAAAACAACAAAAAGATCTGGGTGTTTAAAAAGAGTCTGGGACCTCTGTCTTTCTTCTCTTGCTCCCACTCTCGATGTGCCAAGCCTGCTCCCACTACCCCCTCCGCCATGATTGGAGGCCTCCTGAGGCCTCACCAGGAGCAGATGCCAGCTCCATGCTTCCTGGACTGCCTGTAGAACTGTGAGCCAAAATAAAGCTCTTTTCTTTCTTTCTTTTTTTCTTTTTTTTTTTTTTCTTTTTTGAGGTGGAGTCTCACTCTGTCACCAGGCTGGAGTGCAGTAGCACGATCTCGGCTCACTGCAAACTCTGCCTCCCGGGTTCAAGTGATTCTCCTGCCTCAGCCTCCCAAGTAGCTGGGATTATGGGCACACACTGCCACTCCCAGCTAATTTTTGTATTTTTAGTAGAGACGGAGTTTCACCATGTTGGTCAGGATGGTCTCGATCTCCTGACCTCCTGATCCGCCCACCTAAAGTGCTGGGATCACAGGCATGAGCCACTGGCCCAGCCTAAAGCTCTTTCCTTTATCAGTTATCCAGCCTTGCCAGGCGCAGTAGCTCATGCCTGTAATCCCAGTAATCCCAGCACTTTGGGAGGCTGAGGTGAGTGGATCACCTGAGGTCAGGAGTTCGAGACCAGCCTGGACAACATGGTGAAACCCCATCTCTACTAAAAATACAAAATTACCTGGGCATGGTAGTGCATGCCTGTAATCCCTGCTACTCGGGAGGCTGAGACAGGAGAATTGCTTGAACCCGGGAGGCAGAGGTTGCAGTGAGCCAAGATCACACCACTGCACTCCAGCCTGGGCAACAAAGCTAGACTCCATTTCAAAAAATAAACAAATAAATAAATAACCCAGCCTCGGGTAGTTCTTTATAGCAACACAAACGGACTAACACACACGCCAAGAAGATAGATGAACGCACAGGAAGCAGCTTCTTCCTTGAACCTGAACCTGCCCATACAAGGATGACCCTAAGAAGACTGGCCCATCCCAGACAGAAGCCCACAAGTCCGTTCTGAGACCTGTTTTCGAGTTCGGGTCTTCCCCGTTCTCAGCTTGATGTAGCGGGCGATCAGTTCATTCCGACCTGAAGATTCAAAGACAGAACAGAGTTAGTTAGACTTTCAACAGAACTTCCCCACAGCACGGACACCAGGGAAGAAGAAAGCAGCATGGGTCCCCAAAGGTCTGCAGCAACTGGGCTGCCAGTCCCCTCAGCTACATGGAAGCCAGACTGCTTGGGTTCAAATCCCAGCTCCATCACGCACTAGCTCTGTGCGACCATAAGCAAATCACTTAACCTAGCTGTGCCTCAGTTTCCTCATCTGTGCAAATGGTGATGCTAGCTCCTACTTCAGAGTGCTCCATAAATCTTGGTTACTGTCATTATTCATCAGTGGGGGCCAGGGCAAAAGACAGAAGTAGACTCACCATACATCTTGCCTTCATCAGACAAAATAATTTTCCGGCGGCCGCAGGGTGGATAGATGGCCAGGGCCTCCTGGAAGCTCTGCTCAATGTCTGGGCTCCACACCCCCTCTGCATCCGGGCCCCCGTCACCCCCAGCCCCCTCACTGCCGCCGGTACCCTCCTCACTGCCTTCCTCACTGCCCGTCCAGCCGCTGCCATCGTCCAGGGCGGCCCCAGCCCGGGGTTCCCCCATCTGGGCCTGGAGGAACACAGAACTCAGCAAGCTTCCCCCGAACCCCACCCTCAAGGGACTTGAAGCTGAGAGGGCTGGGACTCTGGACCACTGGGTCTGAGGGAGGAGGGGCTGGGGGCCTGGACTCCTGGGTCTGAGGGAAGAGGAGCTGGGGAAGACTCCTGGGTCTGAGGGAGGAGGATCTGGGGCCTGGACTCCTGGGTCTGAGGGAGGAGGGACTGGGACCTGGACTCCTGGGTCTGAGAGAGGGGGCACTGGAGGCCTGGACTCCTAGGTGTGAGGGAGAAGGGGCTAGGGCCTGGACTCCTGAGTCTGAGGGAGGAGAAGGAGCTGGATTTCTGGGAAAGCTGAGGATCGGAGTGTTCTCAGAGTTTCCAGAGGAACTCAATTGTGATGAAGTCACAATGATTACCCCAGCGTGATTACCCCAGAGTAATGCCGAGGGCCATGAAGGCTAAAGGTTCGGGTATGAATTATGGGTTTTAAAGAAGACAGGAGGCAAAAGCTAGTGGTGGGGAAGGAAGGTGTGGGTGAAACTTTCCCTGTCCCACCCCAAGAACAGGTGCTAGGATGTGAGCAGCAGCTGCCGGAAAAGAAGAGGAGCCAAGTAAGACTGAGGGGAGGTCTAGAGAGAGGGAGACAGAGACCCAGAGAGAGAGGGGGACAGAGACCAGAGAGAGAGGGGGACAGAGACCCAGTGAGGGGGGGACAGAGACCAGTGAGGGGGGGGGCAGAGACCCAGAGACAGAGGGGGACAGAGACCCAGTGAGGGGGGAGACAGAGACCAGCGACGGGGGGGACAGAGACCCAGAGAGAGAGGGGGACACAGACCAGAGGGAGGGGGGACAGAGACCAGAGAGGGGGACAGAGACCCAGAGAGAGGGACAGAGACCCAGAAAGAGAGGGAGACAGAGACCCAGGGAGAGGGGGAGACAGAGACCAGAAACAGGGGGACAGAGACCAGGGAGGAGGGGACAGGGACCAGAGAGAGGGGTCCAGAGACCCAGAGAGAGAGACAGAGACCCAGAGAAAGAGGGGAACAGAGACCCAGGGAGAGAGGGGGACAGAGACCCAGGGAGAGAGGGGGACAGAGACCCAGAGAGAGGGGGACAGAGACCCAGAGAGAGAGGGGACCAGAGACCCAGAGAGAGGGGGACAGAGACTCAGAGAGAGGGGGACAGAGGCTCAGAGGGAGGGCAACAGAGACCCAGAGAAAGGCAGACGGAGACCTAGAAAGGGCAGGGACAGAGACAGGGCAGCAGCTGAGGCCGAGACCAGGAGAGACCCACAGAACCACAGGCTGGGGGACAGGGGCGCCCTGCCATCAGAAGAGCCAGAACAAAGGGCCCAGGCGTCCCCTCCCCCAGCTTCCCACAACCCCCATCAGGGGAGGGGCTTGCCGGCCAGGGCGACTCCCCTCCGGCACCGGGCCCCGCCCCTCCCCTCCCCCGTGCGCCGTGGGCTGTGATCCAACTCAAGTTCCCAGTGACTTTCCGGAGGCCAGGAACGGGGAAAACTTTTTCCAATACAGTCAGATCCCGCCTCCCCGGAGGCTCCATGTCCTCCACAGCTTTCCCAGGACCCCAGAGTCCAGGCCCCTATTCCCCTCCTCCCGCGGACCCTAAGCAGACAAAGACCCCAGGCCAAGCCCAGTGGCGCTGCGGCGTTCAGGACCCCCGTAGGCCAAAATCCCAGCCCAGCCCTCCCCCATGTGGCCAGACAAAGGGACGGTGGAGCCGGGTAAGAAAGGTCTCCCTAATTTCCCGCCCCAGACCCTACACCTCACCTCCAAAGAGGCAAGACTTAAGATCCAGAAAGCCCCGTAACCTCCCCTCGGCCACCCCAGAGGCCCTCCCTTCGTAAGAAGGACCAAATGCCCTCCAGATTACACACGGGGTCCTTCTCACTCCAAAGTGACACCGCCGCAGACGCACGCCCCACACCCCGCCAGCGCCCTTGGCCCGCACCCGCTCCTGCGCGCACGCCCAAACTCAGACCCAGCCGCAGGCACCCTAACTCCGGCCAGAGTTCCCACTCCTCACTGAGGCTCCGTCAAGGGCGCAAATTCGGGCCCCCGGGCAAAAAGAGGGCTGCGAACCATTCAGAGACGGTCCCGCAAACGCACGCCTCACCTCCTAACCAGCAACTCCCCACCCCAACTCACACACCCCAAAGCAGGATCCCCGACTACCGCCGGCGCCTTCCTACCTCCCGGCCTGGGGCTGGGGAGCCGCGGGCGGGCGGGGCGCTGCGAGGGAGAAAGTTGCCGGGAGCTTTGTTTGGGAAAAGTGGGAGGGACCGGAGGGGGGGCGGGCCCGGCCGGCGGACATCGGGAAGGGGGATCCGACGGTGAGTTTGGGGGAGGATTTTTGCTTTGGGAGAGATTAGTCTATCTCGGGGCTGGTAGGAACTCAGGATTTGGATGCTTGGGAAAGGAGGCGGATTGGGGGTTCGGACTCCAGGTCGGTCGGAGGGAAAAGGCTGATAGGAGCCAAGAATCCCTGATTTGAGGGAGGAGAGGCTGGGGGCTGGGACTCCTGGGTCTGGGAGAGGAAGGGGCTGGAGATATGGCTCCTAGGTCTGAGAGGGGACGGGGCTAGGCGCCTGAAATCCCGGCTACCCTCGTGTTTGCGTATTGGGGGTGTGGAAGTGATACGAATACAAAGAGTCTTTACTGTTCAGCCCTAAGGTTTTTTTTCTTTTTTTTCTGGTTTTTTTTTTTTTTTTTTTTTTTTTTTTGAGGACTGGGGTCTGGGGATGGGTTTTGACTGATTCCTATGACAACATGGTTTCCTTGTGACCTCACCACAGTTAAGAGTCGTGGGCAGGACCACCGGGAGTTTATTGGAGGCTCACGTAGGTGCAGATTCCTCATCTACAGGCGCTAGTGGACTGGAGACGGCTGGCGGCTGTCCCAGGACCGGGAAGAGAGCTTTGGGGCTTGAGGGAAGATGGCTTAGGGCCCGGTCCCTTAAGGGTGAAGGGCTGCGTGTTCAAAATTACGGGACTAGAGGGGGCTGGAGTCCGGACCTGAGGTCCTCAGGGAAAAGGGAAGTCTGATTCTGGGTTCCTTGGAAGATGAAATATACGACTGGATTTATGGTTTCCGGAGACAACGGGACTTTTTAGTGGAACCGGAGCGGGAAAACCAGAAGGGACACGGAGAAAAGGTTCCAAGACAGATACACAATTAGAGTGACTAGAGTGAGAGCTAAAAGGGATGCTTGTACTCCGGTGTCTCCAGTAGGAGGAGCCTAGGACTGGAACTCGGGGTGCTGAGGGCAAGATCTGGGACGCAGGGGCGTGGCCCAGTGCAGGGGCGTGGCTTTCAGCCAAGGGGCATGACCATTGCGATTGGACGGGACTCCGAAACGAGGGCCGCAATCAGAGAACACCGCCAGGACTTGCAGGACTTGGTCTCCAGGACTGAGGTCAACTGATGGGGGCGTGGTCTAACTGTGTGGGCGTGGCCAGGGAATGAACTCACGGCTCTGGCTCAAGAGGTGTGGTGAATCAAGGATGGGGCGTGGCTCTGTCACCAAGGGCTTGGTCATGGAGTAGAGGCCCGGGCTCCTGGGTGAGGCCGGCAAGTTTGGAGCGTGGTCGGACAATAGGGGCGTGGCTACGGCTCGCGGAGCGCAACCAACGCTCTAGACCAGACCTGGGCTCGAGACCATAACTGTTTGGGTTTAACAGTCCGTGGGCGGCCGGCATCCGGGAGTCCGGTGACCCGGGCTGTGGTCTAGCATAAAGGCGGAGCCCAGAAGAAGGGGCGGGGTATGGGAGAAGGTGAGAATTGAGATCTGGTCGTGAATGTGGGCGAAAGTGAGGAAAAGACCATTGGATGAGGCCGGGTGCTGTGGCTTACGCCTGCAATCCCAACACTTTGGGAGGCCCAGGTGGTGGAATCACTTGAAATCGGAGTTCGAGACCAGCCTGGGCAATATGTCGAAACCCCGTCTCTACAAAAAACACAAAAATTAGCCGGGCGTGGAGGCGCGCGCCTGTGGTCCCGGCTACTTCGGGGGACTGAGGTGGGAGAATCACCTAAGCCCGGGGAGGTCGAGGCTGCAGTGAGCCGTGATTGTGCCACTGTACTCCAGCCTGGACTACAGAGTCTCGGTCTCAAAAAAAAAAAAAAGTATATGAGACAGAACCCAGAAGAGCCAGACCTGGGAGAAGAGGGGGCCTGGCAAGGTGGAGGGTGTGGGAGTAGAAGAAAGAAGCTGTGGGGGAAATGAGCGCGGTGTGGGAGTTGCCTGAACTGCGGAGGCGGCCTGGGCAAGGTGCTGGAGAGGGGCATCTTGGGTGGGGGCGTGTCCACTGTGCGGGGCTCTGACCCCGACCCTTGCCACGCAGCCTCCCCGCCTGCCCCCGCAATGCAGCATCTGCTGGTCCTGCTGCTGCTCCTCTCTACCCTGGTGATCCCCTCCACTGCAGCTCCTATCCATGATGCTGACGCCCAAGAGAGCTCCTTGGGTCTTACAGGCCTCCAGAGCCTACTCCAAGGCTTCAGCCAACTTTTCCTGAAAGTAAGCAATGGCGGGGGGATGGGGGAAGAAGTACTGAGAAGAGGTTCAGGGACACAGAGTGGGAGATGGTTCGGGGCCAGGCATGGGGACAGACAGGATGAAAGGGCAACAGGGAGACCAAAAGATAGGAAGAGGGAAGGGGCTGGGCCCAGGCTATAATCACAGAACTTTGGGAGGCTGAGGCAGAAGGAACATTTGAGCCCAGTAGTTGGAGACCACCCTGGGCAACATAGTGAGGCCCTCATCTGTACAAAAAAATATAAAAAATAGTTGCAGGTACATGCGCCTGTAATCCCAGCTGCTTGGGAGGCTGAGGCAGAAGGATCCCTTGAGCCCAGGAGGTCGAGGCTGCAGTAAGCCATGATCGCACCACTGCACTCCAGCCTGGATGACAGAACAAGGAGACCCTGTCTCTAAATAAATAAATATATACGTGCATAAATAAGAGAGGAAAGGTAACAGGCAAAGAGAGAGGGAGATGGGACAGAGACAAGAGACTGGGGAAAGAGACAGAAGGAGAGGGGGATGGGGACAGAAGAGGAACAGGGATAGTAAGGCAATGGGACTGAGAATAGAGACAGAATTCATGGGGGATGGAGGCCGGAGGTTAGGCCCTAAGTATCAGAGGGCAGAAAGTAAAGGGGATGGGAGGGACTTGAGGCAAGGCCTCGGGAGCATCCTAGCAGGGCTGCAGAAGGGGCTGTACTGAGGAGATGTGAGGTCCAGCAGCTCACCAGTCCCTCCTCCGGCCCCAGGGTAACCTGCTTCGGGGCATAGACAGCTTATTCTCTGCCCCCATGGACTTCCGGGGCCTCCCTAGGAACTACCACAAAGAGGAGAACCAGGAGCACCAGCTGGGGAACAACACCCTCTCCAGCCACCTCCAGATCGACAAGGTGCCTATGCAGGGAAGCCCTTCCTGGAGTCCCCTTGGGAATCCCTCCATCCCTCCATCCCTCGTGCTGCAGTATCTGTTGGGAGGGAAGGAGGGCGGAGGAGGAAAGCAGGTTTGCTCTCACTCTCTCATCGGATCCTCACAGATGACCAACAACAAGACAGGAGAGGTGCTGATCTCCGAGAATGTGGTGGCATCCATTCAACCAGCGGAGGGGAGCTTCGAGGGTGATTTGAAGGTTAGGACATGCCCCGCCATCAAAGTGTCCAGGCCCAAACATTTTCTTTTTTTCTTTTTTAAAGAAGAGTCTCACTCTGTCACCCAGGCTGGAGTGCAGTGGCACGATCTTGGCTCACTGCAACCTCCGCCTCCGAAGTTCAGGCAATTCTCCTGCCTCAAGCTCCCTGGTAGCTGGGATTACAGGCACCCACCACCATGCCCGGCTAATTTTTTGTATTTTTTTAGTAGAGACAGGGTTTCTCCATGTTGGTCAGGCTGGTCTTGAACTGCTGACCTCAAGTGATCTGCCCACCTTGGCCTTCCAAAGTGCTGGGATTACAGGCATGAGCCACCCACCTGGTGAGGCCCTAACATTTTCTGTAGTTTAGGAGGACAAGAAGAGGAACTGACCCTCCTACTCCTCTGTGTGGAACTTCCTCCTTCTGAGCCTCAGTTTTGCCATCTATCAAGTGGGGCAATCCAACTGTCAGAAATGAGATTTTCCACCTCAGAATACATCCGCAAGGGTTTAGTAGACCCTAGAGGGTTTTGTGAGTGTCAAAGTGGTTTTCTTTTTTTTTTTTTTAACTACATAATAGTCAATCAAAGTGTTTCTATGAGCACCAAAATGTTTTATAAACCAAGAAGGGTTTTTAATTCTAAGTGCTTGGAAAACTTCACCCTCATAAACCCCAAATTGTGTTTTTGTCTCAAAGTAAGTGCTCTGCAAACTTCAGAGTATTTTTCAATCTATCCCAAAGTGGTTGGTAAACCTCTCCCTTATAAACTCCAAAATGTTTTTGTTGTTGTTGTTGTTGTTTTGATTTTTGGGGGTTTTTTTGTTTTTTTTTTTTTTTTGAGAATGGAGTCTTGCTCTGTTACCCAGGCTGGAGTGCAGTGGCACAATCTCAGCTCACTGCAAACTCCACCTCCCAGATTCAAATGATCCTCCCACCTCAGCCTCCCGAATAGCTGGGACTACAGGCGCAGACCACCACACCCAGCTAATTTTTGTATTTTTAGAAGAGACGGGGTTTCACCATGTTTCCCAGGCTGGTCTTGAACTCCTGAGCTCAGGCAATCCACCCGCCTCTGCCTCCCAAAGTGCTAGGATTACAGGCATGAGTCACCACACCCAGCACAAAATGTGATTTTTTTCTTTTTTTTTTTGAGATAGAGTTCCGCTCTGTCGCCCAGGCTAGAGTGCAATGGCGCAATCTCAGCTCACTGCAACCTCCGCCACCGAGGTTCAAGTGATTCTCCAGCCCTAGCCTCCCAAGTAGCTACAAGTACGTGCCACCACGTCCAGCTAATTTTTGTATTTTTGGTGTAGACAGGGTTTCGCCATGTTGGGCTGGTCTCGAACTCCTGACCTCAGCTGATCCACCTGCCTCGGCCTCCCAAAGTGCTGGGATTATAGGCATGAGCTACTGCGCCTGGTCCAAAATGTGATTTTTAATACCAAAGAGCTGTATGAATGCTAAATGCATTGTGCATTTCACCTTTGGTAAACTTTTTTTTTTTTTGGAGACGAAGTCTCGCTCTTGTCCCCCAGGCTGGAGTGCGATGGCGCGATCTCAGCTCACTGCAACCTCCATCTCCCAGGTTCAAGTGATTCTCCTGCCTCAGCCTCCTGTGTAGCTGGGATTACAGGCGCCTGCCACCACACCTGACTAATTTTTCTATTTTTAGAGAGACAAGGTTTCATCATGTTGGCCAGGCTGGTCTTGAACTCCTGACCTCAGGTGATCCAACTGCCTTGGCCTCCCAAGGTGCTGGGATTATAGGCGTGAGCCACCATGCCCGGCCAGGCCACCTTTGGTAAACTTCTACAAGTGATTCTAATTATGAAGTGCTTTGCAAAATCAGGGTATTTTTAATCCTGAAAAGTTTTAAGAAACCCAAAGGGCTTGATAAATCCATATGATACCCACATACACCCATGCAATATCTTCATTTTAAAAATGTTTATTTAAAATTTTATTTAAAAAATTTCAGGACAGGCACAGTGGCTTACACCTGTAATCCCAGCACTTTGGGAGGCTGAGGCAGGAGGATGACTTGAGCCCACGAGTTTGAGATCACCCTGGGCAATAGAGGGAGTCTTCATCTCTACAAAGAAATTTAAAAAGTAGGCCAGGCATGCCAGCTCACGCCTGTAATACTAGCAATTTGGGAGGCCGAGGCAGGCAGATTGCCTGAGCTCAGGAGTTCGAGACCAGCCTGGGCAACACGGTGAAACCCTGTCTCTACTAAAATACGAAAAATTAGCCGGGCATGGCGGCCTGCACCTGTAGTCCCAGCTACTCTGGAGGCTGAGGCAGAAGAATTGCTTGAACCCGGGAGGCAGAGGTTGCAGTGAGCCAAGATCATGTCACTGCACTCCAGCCTGGGGGACAGAGTGACACTCTGTCTCCAAAAAAAAAAAAAATCAAAAAAGTAGCCAGGTGTGGTGGTGAGTGCTGTGGTTCCAGCTACCCAGAAGCCTGAGGTGGGAGGATTGCTTGAGACCAGGAGGTTGGGTCTAAAGTGGGCCCAGATCATGCACTCTAGCCTAGGCAACAGAGTGAGACTCTGTCTCAATAAATAAATAAATAAATAAAATTTCAAGCCTACAGAAAAGTTTTTTTTTAAAACATACTTCATTATTTCGGAAACAGAGTCGCCCTCTGTCACCCAGACGGGAGTGTAGTGGTGCCATCTTGGCTCACAGCAACCTCCACCTTCTAGGTTGTGGAAAGTAAAAAAGTTTCTCTTTAAAGTTTTTATTAAATAATAAATCATAAGTGTTAGAAATAATAGTTTTTTTAATTAACTTTTTTTAAGCCTCTTTGCTTTGTGTTAGTAACTTTTTTAAACCATATCTTATGTAGTTGTTAGATATAAGGAAATAAGTACATTCTGTGTCCTTGTACTTTAACGAAGATATTTGGTCTCGACATGCTCAAGCATGTCCCAGCTCACAGCTTATGCCCCTTCCTTATTTGGAAATGTTATTACTTCTCCAAGTCTTTTTGCAAGCAACTTCCTCTTTTCCTTTGTTCTCCATTGCCTTTACCTATTTAAGAAAGTTTTTTAAGTTGTTAGCCAATTGGGTTTCGCTTAGACTGTGAGGTCCAGCTCCAACCAATGGAGACAGGACACAGCAGTAAGGACCTAATGCATAAGGGATAAATATTCCTGCCTTTCTTTGTTCATTGTGCTCTCCTGGCAGGATTGCTGATGGGCAGCACCCTTTCTACAGAAAGTAAAATTGCCTTGCTGAGAAAACTTTTTGTCTGAATGCTAATTTTTCCTTGTGACACCAAAAAACAAGCATTTTGATTCTAACACAGGTTCAAGTGATTCTCCTGCCTCAGCCTCCCAAAGAGCAGGGATAACAGGCACGCACTACAACATCTGGCTAATGTTTTTTTTGTTTGTTTGTTTTTTGTTTTTTGTATTTTTAGTAGAGATGAGGTTTTGCTGTGTTGGCCAGGCTGGTCTTGAACTCCTGACTTTGCGTGATCCACCCACCTCGGCCTCCCAAAGTGCTGGGATTACAGGCAAGAGAAGTTTTTTTAAAAATAGTACAACAGATTTTAGGCTCTTCTGTATCTGCCCACTGAGCTACTCTGTTCCTGGCTTAGAGAACCAGGAGAAGGGGAAGGGGAATCACCTTCCACACGCTGGAGGTTGGAGCCTGTGGCACCATGGCTTGCCTCACTGCAGTTGGTGGTAGCAACAGAGGCTGCAGTGTGGCCAGAGTGGCTTTTCTGGCTTTGCCCGCCCAGCCACTCTGAGGCAGGCTGGAGGAGAAAGTGAAGAAGTCACCTGTGGTGAGGTGGAGTTTGGAGCTTGCAGATGGCACGGCTCTGCAGCTCACCTCCTACGGTTGTGGCGGTGACAGCGATGGAGACTTCAGCCTGACTGGAGGGGTAGAAGGGTGCTCGTGAAGGCTAGAGTATTGCCTCCAAGATGCAGTAGTGGATACTCAGGTTTCAGGAGAATCCGCTGTCCATGGCGAATCCATGGTCTGCCAGCACAGTTTTAGAGAGAGAATGTGCCGCCGCAGGAGTCATCCTCATGTGCACCCTGGCAGGCAGCCATCTGAAGATTTCAAGGACAACCTGGCAGGGGAGCAGACCAGCGACACTTCCTCTGAACAGGTTCTTGCTGTTCACTCGACAGACTCAGCAACTCAGGCAAGTGTTCACATGGAGGATATCCTGGAAGGATACCTCGCCAGTGAAAGCTCAGATGAAAATGCCCCATGGCTTTGGAAGGCCGATGAATGCGCCAAGGAAAAAGGTGCCATGGAGGATCCCTTGGAAGACCTTGCCAATGAAATTTGAGATTGGGACACCCCACTGGATTTGAAGGCCAAAGAACATCCCAAGGAAAAAGTTCCCATGGAGGATACCCTGGTGGAAGACCTTGGAGATGAAAGCTCAGATGAGGATGCCTCACTGGACTTGAAGGTTGACAAACGCACAAAAGAAAAAGTTCCAACAGAGGATACCCTGGTGAAAGACCCTGCCAACGAAAGCTCAGATGAGGACGCTCCACTGGATTGAAGGCTGATGAATGCAGCAAGGAAAAACTTCCCACAGAGGATACCCTGGTGGAAGACCTCGCCAACAAAACCTCAGATGAGGATGTTTTGCTAAATTTAAAGGCTGACAAATGAGCCAAGGAAAAAGTTCCCATGGAGGATACTCTGGTGGAAGACCTCACCAACAAAAGCTCAGATGAGGATGCTCCACTGGATCTGAATGCTGACAAATGTGCCAAGGAAAAAGTTCCCACAGATAATCCAGTGAAAGAATTTGCCAACAACATCAACGAAAAGGAGGCCCCATGTAATGTGAAGGCACCCTAGGGAGTCCAGGCAAATGATTTCAAGGATGACCAGGTGGGGATGGTGATCAGTGAGAAGTCCCCAGAAGCAGTCCTATCTCGTCACAGGGCAAAATGAGATGCCAAGAAAAAGATCGCTTTGCCATTCTTGTAGCAGAGCTTCCTGGAGAGATGTCCTCAGGGCAAGTGCTGGCCATTGTCACCATGAAAGGCATCAAGGAAAATGGTAGCTCTGAGAACAGTTTTTCTGAAACCAGTAATGACAAAGACTCTTCATGTAGTGAAGACACTCAAGCTTCTGGAGCAGATATGGAAGAGTCCAACCTTGCAGATGACCATCAGCATATGCCAACAAGTACTCTCCCAGCACCTGCAGAAAAAGCAATAGAGACGAAGCCTGAAAAGGCAGAAGAAATGTAACCCAGTGAGTTCAAGGAGGATGAGGATGCTGAAGAGCCTGACCTGACCTGTTGTGACCTTTGTTTTTTATGCTAGAAGTCCCTACAGATTTTTTGAACATCTGGAAGGGCCAGGACACAAGACCTCACCCTGGCCCAGCACCAACTGGATCGTGAGAGTTTTAGGGATTGCACTACTCTCTCTGGACTTTTACATTCTCTTAATTTTTAAAAAAATATTCTTTCTTTAACCTGTTTTAAGACACAAGCTGTCATTGTGTCATTATAGTTTACATTTTATTACTCAAATAATTTTTCAATTGTTTTATTAGTTTTTATGGATCTTTGTCCACTGCTTTTTGGAGTTTTTGTAGAGTTTTGTGAGCTCAGATGAAAATGCCCCATGGCTTTGGAAGGCCGATGAATGTGCCACGGAAAAAGGTCCCATGGAGGATCCCCTGGAAGACCTCGCCAATGAAAGTTCAGATGAGGATGTCCCAGCAGATTTGAAGGCCAAAGAACGCGCCAAGGAAACGTTCCCATGGAGGATACCCTGGTGGAAGACCTCGCCAACGGAAGCTCAGATGAGGAGGCTCCACTGCATTTGAAGGCTGACGAACACACCAAGGAAAAGTTCCCATGGAGGATACCCCATTGGAAGACCTCACCAACGAAAGCTCAGATGAGGATGCTCTGATAAATTTGAAGGCTGACAAACGTGCCAACGAAAAAGTTCCCACAGAGGATACCCTCATGGAAGACCTTGCCAATGAAAGATTGCATGAGGAGATGCTGCTGGATTTTGAATGCTGACGAAAGCACCAAGGAAAATGTTCCATGGAAGATACTCTGCTGGAAGACCTCACCAACGAAAGCTTAGATGAGGACACCCCACTGGATCTGAAGGCCAATTAACGCTCCAAGGAAAGTTTCCCATGGAGGATACCCTGGTGGAAGACCTCACTAACAAAAGTTCAGATGAGGATGCTCTGCTGGATCTGAAGGCTGAAGAACCTGCCAAGGAAAAGTTTCCCACAGAGGATACCCTGATGGAAGACCTCACCAACGAAATCTCAGATGAGGATTCCCCGCTGGATCTGAAGGGTGATGAATGTGCCAAAGAAAAGTTTCCCACGGAAGATACCCTAGTGGAAGACCTCACCAACAAAACCTCAGATGAGGTCACCGCACTGGATTTGAAGGCTGACGATCCTGCCAAGGAAAACGTTCCCATGGAGGATAACCTAGCGGAAGACCTTGCCAACGAAAGTTCAGATGAGGATGCCACACAGCATTTGAAGGCCGATGAATGTGTCTCAGAAAAAGTTCCCATGGAGGAGACCCTGGTGGAAGACCTCACCAACGAAAGCTCACATGAGGAGGCTCCACTGCATTTGAAGGCCGATGAATGCATCAAGGAAAAAGTTCCCACGGAGGATACCCTGGTGGAAGACCTCACCAATGAAAGTTCAGATGAGGATGCCACACGGCATTTGAAGGCCGACAAACGTGCCTCGGAAAAAGTTCCCAAGGAGGAGACCCTGGTGGAAGACCTCACCAACAAAAACTTGGATGAGGACGCCATGCTGGATTTGAAGGCTGATTAACGTGTCAAGGAAAAAGTTCCCATGGAGGATACCCTAGTGGAAGATCTCGCCAACAAAAGCACGGATGAGGATGCCACATGACATTTAAAGGCCGAAGAATGTGCTTAGGAAAAATCTCCCATGGAGGATACCCTGGTAGAAGACCTCGCCAACGAAAGCTCAGATGAGGACACTCCACTGCATCTGAAGCCCGACGAACTTGCCAAGGAAAAAGTTCCCACGGAGGATACCCTGGTGGAAGGTCTCACCAACAAAAGCTCAGATGAGGATGCTCCACTGCATCTGAAGGCCGACGAATGCACCAAGGAAAAAGTTCCCACACAGCATCCAGTGAAAGAACTTCCCGATGACATCAAGGAAAAGGCGGCCCCACGTAATGTGAAGGCACCCTAGGGAGTCCAAGCAAATGATTTCAAGGATGACCTGGCGGGGACGGTGATCAGTGAAAAGTCCCCAGAAGCAGCCCTATCTCTTCACAGGGCAATATGAGGCACCAAGAAAAAAGATTGCTTCGCCATTCTTGTAGCAGAGCTTCCTGGAGAGATGTCCTCAGGGCAAGTGCTGGCCATTGTCACCATGAAAGGCATCAAGGAAAATGGTAGCTCTGAGGACAGCTTCCCTGAAACCAGTAATGACAAAGACTCTTCATGTAGTGGAGACATTCAAGCTTCTGGAGCAGATATGGAAGAGTCCAACCATACAGATGACCATCAACATACGTCAACAAGTACTCTCCCAGCACCTGCAGAAAAAGCAATAGAGACGAAGCCTGAAAAGGCAGAAGAAATGTAACCCAGTGAGTTCGAGGAGGATGAGGATGCTGAAGAGCCTGACCTGACCTGTTCTGACCTTTGTTTTTTATGCTAGAAGTCCCTACAGATTTTTTGAACATCTGGAAGGGCCAGGACATAAGACCCCATCCTGGCCCAGCAACCAACTGGATCGTGACAGTTTTAGGGATTGCACTACTCTCTCTGGACTTTTACATTCTCTTAATTTTTTAAAAAATAGTCTTTCTTTAACCTGTTTTAAGACACAAGCTGTCATTGTGTCATCATAGTTTACATTTTATTACTCAAATAATTTTTCAATTGTTTTATTAGTTTTTTTGGATCTTTGTCCACTGCTGTTTGGAGTTTTTGTAGAGTTTTGTAAGCTCAGATGAAAATGCCCCATGGCTTTGGAAGGCCGATGAATGCGCCAAGGAAAAAGGTCCCATGGAGGATCCCCTAGAAGACCTCGCCAATGAAAGTTCAGATGAGGATGCCCCAGCAGATTTGAAGGCCAAAGAATGCACCAAGGAAAAGTTCCCACGGAGGATACCCTGGTGGAAGACCTCACCAATGAAAGCTCAGATGACGAGGCTCCACTGCATTTGAAGGCCGATGAATGCATCAAGGAAAAAGTTCCCACGGAGGATACCTGGTGGAAGACCTCACCAACGAAAGTTCAGATGAGGACGCCATGCTGCATTTGAAGGCTAATTAACATGACAAGGAAAAAGTTCCCATGGAGGATACCCTAGTGGAAGACCTCGCCAACGAAAGCATGGATGAGGATGCCACATGACATTTGAAGACCAAAGAATGCGCCTAGGAAAAATCTCCCACAGAGGATACCCTGGTAGAAGACCTCGCCAACGAAAGCTCAGATGAGTATGCTCCACTGCATCTGAAGGCTGACGAACTTGCCAAGGAAAAAGTTCCCACGGAGGATACCTTGGTGGAAAATCTCGCCAACAAAAGCTCAGATGAGGATGCTCCACTGGATCTGAAGGCCGACAAATGCACCGAGGAAAAAGTTCCCACACAGCATCCAGTGAAAGAACTTCCCGATGACATCAAGGAAAAGGTGGCCCCATGTAATGTGAAGGCACCCTGGGGAGTCCAGGCAAATGATTTCAAGGATGACCTGGCGGGGACGGTGATCAGTGAAAAGTCCCCAGAAGCAGCCCTGTCTCTTCACAGGGCAAAATGAGGCGCCAAGAAAAAAGATTGCTTCGCCATTCTTGTAGCAGAGCTTCCTGGAGAGATGTCCTCAGGGCAAGTGCTGGCCGTTGTCACCGCGAAAGGCATCAAGGAAAATGGTAGCTCTGAGGACAGCTTCCCTGAAACCAGTAATGACAAAGACTCTTCATGTAGTGGAGACACTCAAGCTTCTGGAGCAGATACGGATGGAAGAGTCCAACCTTGCAGATGACCATCAGCATATGCCAACAAGTACTCTCCCAGCACCTGCAGAAAAAGCAATAGAGACGAAGCCTGAAAAGGCAGAAGAAATGTAACCCAGTGAGTTCAAGGAGGATGAGGATGCTGAAGAGCCTGACCTGACCTGTTGTGACCTTTGTTTTTTATGCTAGAAGTCCCTACAGATTTTTTGAACATCTGGAAGGACCAGGACACAAGACCCCATCCTGGCCCAGCAACCAACTGGATCGTGACAGTTTTAGGGATTGCACTACTCTCTCTGGACTTTTACATTCTCTTAATTTTTAAAAAAATATTCTTTTCTTTAACCTGTTTTAAGACACAAGCTGTCGTTGTGTCATCATAGTTTACATTTTATTACTCAAATAATTTTTCAATTGTTTTATTAGTTTTTTTGGATCTTTGTCCACTGCTGTTTGGAGTTTTTGTAGAGTTTTGTAAGCTCAGATGAAAATGCCCCATGGCTTTGGAAGGCCGATGAATGCGCCAAGGAAAAAGGTCCCATGGAGGATTCCCTAGAAGACCTCGCCAATGAAAGTTCAGATGAGGACGCCCCAGCAGATTTGAAGGCCGAAGAATGTGCCAAGGAAAAGTTCCCACGGAGGATACCCTGGTGGAAGACCTCGCCAATGAAAGCTCAGATGAGGAGGCTCCACTGCATTTGAAGGCCGATGAATGCATCAAGGAAAAAGTTCCCATGGAGGCTACCCGGTGGAAGACCTCACCAACAAAAGTTCAGATGAGGACGCCATGCTGCATTTGAAGGCTAATTAAAGTGACAAGGAAAACGTTCCCATGGAGGATACCCTAGTGGAAGACCTCGCCAACGAAAGCATGGATGAGGATGCCACATGACATTTGAAGGCCAAAGAACGCGCCTAGGAAAAATCTCCCACAGAGGATACCCTGGTAGAAGACCTCGCCAACGAAAGCTCTGATGAGGATGCTCCACTGCATCTCAAGGCTGACGAACTTGCCAAGGAAAACGTTCCCACGGAGGATACCCTGGTGGAAAATCTTGCCAACAAAAGCTCAGATGAGGATGCTCCACTGCATCTGAAGGCCGACGAATGCACCGAGGAAAAAGTTCCCACACAGCATCCAGTGAAAGAACTTCCCGATGACATCAAGGAAAAGGTGGCCCCATGTAATGTGAAGGCACCCTGGGGAGTCCAGGCAAATGATTTCAAGGATGACCTGGCGGGGACGGTGATCAGTGAAAAGTCCCCAGAAGCAGCCCTGTCTCTTCACAGGGCAAAATGAGGCGCCAAGAAAAAAGATTGCTTCGCCATTCTTGTAGCAGAGCTTCCTGGAGAGATGTCCTCAGGGCAAGTGCTGGCCATTGTCACTGCGAAAGGCATCAAGGAAAATGGTAGCTCTGAGAACAGTTTTTCTGAAACCAGTAATGACAAAGACTCTTCATGTAGTGGACACACTCAAACTTCTGGAGCAGATATGGAAGAGTCCAACCTTGCAGATGACCATCAGCGTATGCCAACAAGTACTCTCCCAGCACCTGCAGAAAAAGCAATAGAGACGAAGCCTGAAAAGGCAGAAGAAATGTAACCCAGTGAGTTCAAGGAGGATGAGGATGCTGAAGAGCCTGACCTGACCTGTTGTGACCTTTGTTTTTTATGCTAGAAGTCCCTACAGATTTTTTGAACATCTGGAAGGGCCAGGACACAAGACCCCATCCTGGCCCAGCAACCAACTGGATCGTGAGAGTTTTAGGGATTGCACTACTCTCTCTGGACTTTTACATTCTCTTAATTTTTAAAAAAATATTCTTTTCTTTAACCTGTTTTAAGACACAAGCTGTCGTTGTGTCATCATAGTTTACATTTTATTACTCAAATAATTTTTCAATTGTTTTACTAGTTTTTTTTGGATCTTTGTCCACTGGTTTTGGAGTTTTTGTAGAGTTTTGTAAGCTCAGATGAAAATGCCCCATGGCTTTGGAAGGCCGATGAATGCGCCAAGGAAAAAGGTCCCATGGAGGATTCCCTGGAAGACCTCGCCAATGAAAGTTCAGATGAGGATGCCCCAGCAGATTTGAAGGCCGAAGAACGTGCCAAGGAAAAGTTCCCATGGAGGATACCCTGGTGGAAGACCTCACCAATGAAAGCTCAGATGAGGAGGCTCCACTGCATTTGAAGGCTGACGAACACGCCAAGGAAAAAGTTCCCACGGAGGATACCCCATTGGAAGACCTCGCCAAAAAAAGCTCAGATGACGATGCTCTGATAAATTTGAAGGCTGACAAATGTGCCAAGGAAAAAGTTCCCACGGAGGATACCCTCATGGAAGACCTTGCCAACGAAAGATTGCATGAGGAGACTCCGCTGGATTTTGAAGGCTGACGAACGCACCAAGGAAAATGTTCCCACGGAGGATACTCTGCTGGAAGACCTCACCAACAAAAGTTCAGATGAGGATGCCACACGGCATTTGAAGGCTGACAAACATGCCTCGGAAAAAGTTCCCAAAGAGGAGACCCTGGTGGAAGACCTCACCAACGAAAGCTCGGATGAGGACGCCATGCTGGATTTGAACGCCAATTAATGTGTCAAGGAAAAAGTTCCCATGGAGGATACCCTAGTGGAAGACCTCACCAACGAAAGCACGGATGAGGATGCCACATGACATTTGAAGGCCAAAGAACGTGCCTAGGAAACATCTCCCACGGAGGATACCCTGGTAGAAGCCTCGCCAATGAAAGCTCAGATGAGGATGCTCCACTGCATCTGAAGGCTGACGAACTTGCCAAGGAAAAAGTTCCCAAGGAGGATACCCTGGTGGAAGATCTCGCCAACGAAAGCTCAGATGAGGATGCTCCACAGGATCTGAAGGCCGACGAATGCACCGAGGAAAAAGTTCCTACAGAGCATCCAGTGAAAGAACTTCCCAATGACATCAAGGAAAAGGTGGCCCCATGTAATGTGAAGGCACCCTGGGGAGTCCAGGCAAAAATGATTTCAAGGATGACCTGGCGGGGACGGTGATCAGTGAAAAGTCCCGAGAAGCAGCCCTATCTCTTCACAGGGCAAAATGAGGCGCCAAGAAAAAAGATTGCTTCGCCATTCTTGTAGCAGAGCTTCCTGGAGAGATGTCCTCAGGGCAAGTGCTGGCCGTTGTCACCGCGAAAGGCATCAAAGAAAATGGTAGCTCTGAGGACAGCTTCCCTGAAACCAGTAATGACAAAGACTCTTCATGTAGTGGAGACACTCAAGCTTCTGGAGCAGATATGGAAGAGTCCAACCATGCAGATGACCATCAGCGTATGCCAACAAGTACTCTCCCAGCACCTGCAGAAAAAGCAATAGAGACAAAGCCTGAAAAGGCAGAAGAAATGTAACCCAGTGAGTTCAAGGAGGATAAGGATGCTGAAGAGGCTGACCTGACCTGTTGCAACCTTTGTTTTTTATGCTAGAAATCTCTATAGATTTCTTGAACACCTGGAAGGGCCGGGACACAAGACCTCACCAGGGCCCAGCAACCATGTGGACCGTGAGAGTTTTGAGGATTTTGCTACTCTCTCTGGACTTTTACATTCTCTTAATTTTAAAAAAACTATTCTTTCTTTAACCTGTTTTAAGACACAAGCTGTCGTTGTGTCATCATAGTTTACATTTTATTACTCAAATAATTTTTCAATTGTTTTACTAGTTTTTTTTGGATCTTTTTCCACTGGTTTTGGAGTTTTTGTAATTTTGATAAATGATCTTTTATGCTTTGTATCATTTTCTTAATGACTTACCTTAGTTTTTATCAAATCCATGGTACAGTAAGTTATATTAAGACATAGTATTTTTATGTTTTTTTAAATTATACTTTGGGTTCTGGGGTACACATGCAGAACGTGCAGTTTTGTTGCATAGGTGCATGCACCATGGTGGTTTGCTGTACCCATCCATCAGCCCATCACCTGCATTGGGTGTTTCTCCTGATGCTATCCCTCCCCTGACCCCCCACCCCCCACCGACAGATCCTGGTGTGTGATGTTTCCCTTCCTGTGTCCATGTGTTCTCATTGTTCAGCTCCCACTTGAGTGATAACATGCAGTATTTTGTTTTCTACTCTTGTGTTGGTTTGCTGAGAATGATGGTTTCCACCTTCATCCATGTCCCTGCAAAGGACATTAACTCATCCTTTTCTGTGGCTGAATAGTATTCCATGGTGTATATGTGCCACATTTGCTTTATCCAGTCTATCACTGATGGACATTTGGGTTGGTTCCAATTCTTTGCTATTGTGAATAGTGCCGTAATAAACATGCATGTGCCTGTGTCTTTATGATAAAAAAAAAAAAAATACAATAAATATCCCTATAGTCTCTTTTCCATAAACCAAAATTTCTTAAGGTTCGCATCATTGGCATGTGGGGCTGGATAATCTTTGTTGTGGGAGCTGCCCTGTGCACTGTCCAACCTGGCTAATGCGGTGAAATCCCGTCTCTAGTAAAAATACAAAAAAATTAGCCAGGCATGGTGGCAGGCGCCTGTAGTCCCAGCTACTCAGAAGGCTGAGGCAGGAGAATGGCGTGAACCCGGGAAGTGGAGCTTGCAGTGAGCCGAGATCGTGCCACTGCATCCAGCCTGGGCGACAGAGCGAGACTCCATCTCAAAAAAAAAAAAAAAAAAAAAAAAAAAACAAAGTATGGCCAGGAGTGGTGGCTTACACCTATAATCCCAGCACTTTGGGAGGCCAAGGCGGACAGATCACCTGAGGTCAGGAGTTCGAGACCACCCTGACCAACATGGAGAAACCCCGTCTCTACTAAAAATAAAAAATTAGCTGGGTATGGTGGCACATGCCTGTAATCCCAGCTACTTGGGAGGCTGAAGCAAGAAAATCGTTTGAACCCAGGAGGTGGAGGTCACAGTGAGCGAAGATAGCACCATTGCACTACAGCCTGGGCAACAAGAGCGAAATTCCGTCTCAAAAAATAAATAAATAAATAGGCTGGGCATGGTGGCTCATGCCTGTAATCCCAGCACTTTGGGAGGCCAAGGCAGGTGGATCACCTGAGGTCAGGAGGTTGAGACCAGCCTGGCCAACATGGTGAAACCCCGTCTCTACAAAAATACAAAAAATTAGCAGGGCGTGGTGGCGGGCAACTCTAACCCCAGCTACTTGGGAGGCTGAGGTAGGAGAATTGCTTGAATCTGGGAGGCAGATGTTGCAGTGAGCCAAGATTGCGCCACTGCACTCCAGCCAGGCAACAGTGCGAGGCTCCGTCTCCAAAAAAAAAAGAGATAGAGAAGTGGCCTCCTCACCCGCACAGGTTGTAACACCCAAAAATCTCTCCAAACTTCGGCTGAGAACCCCTGGCCTAGATTGAGGCTTCTTAACATTTTATCTATTTTTTTTTTTATTTCTGAACCATATGACAGTAAATGGCTGACATCATGACACTTCACCCATAAACAATTCAGCAGACACTCCTGAGACTGATATATTCTCCCACAAGACCACACTACCATTTTCTTTTTTTCTTTTTCTTTTTTTTTTTTTTTTTGAGACCAAGTCTCACTCTGTCGCCAAGGCACAATCTCGGCTCGCCGCAACCTCCATCTCCTGGGGTCAAGCGATTCTCCTGCCTTAGCCTCCTGAGTACCTGGGATTAAAGGTGCGTGCTACCACTCCCGGCTAATTTTTGTATTTTTAGTAGAGACGGGGTTTCGCCATGTTGGCTAGGCTGGTCTTGAACTCCCGACCTCAGATGATCCGCCCATCTCAGCATCCCAAAGTGCTGGGATTATAGGCGTGAGCCAACACGCCTGGCCCACAGTACCATTTTCACACCCAAGAAAATGTGGCTATCAAACTGTTTTGGGTTTTTGTTTGTTTTGAGGTGGAGTCTCACTCTATTACTCAGACTGGAGTGCAGTGGTACAATCTCAGGTCACTGCAACCTCCACCTCCCAAATTCAAGAGATTCTCCCACCTCAGCCTCCGCATAGCTGGGATTACAGGCACACACCACCAAACCTGGCTAACTTTTGTATTTTTAGTAGAGACGGGGTTTCACCATGTTGCCCAGGCTGGTGTCAAACTCCTGACCTCAAGCGATCCGCCCGCCTCAGCCTCCCAAAGTGCTGGGATTACAGGCGTGAGCCACCACACCTGACCTATCAAACTGTTACTGCAGTATTACTTTGCTAGGGCTACTGTAAGAAAGTACCACAAACTGGGTGACTCAAACAGAAATTGATGGTCTGGAGGCTGGATATTCAAGATCAGGATGTCAGCAGGGCTGGTTCCTTCTGAGGCTGTGAGGGACAATCTGGTGCTTTGCTGGCCACCTTCGGGGTTCTTTGGTTATGAAAGCCTCATCCTGATCTCTGCCTTCATCTCCATCTGCTGTATTCCCTGTGTGCATTTGTGTCCGAATTTTCCCTTAGCGTAACAACACTAGTCACAGGCCAGGCATGATGGCTGGGATCTGTAATCCCAGCACTTTGGGAGGCGGAGGCGGGCGGATCACCTGAGGTCAGGAGTTTGAGACCAACCTGGCCAACATGGTGAAACCCCGTCTCTACTAAAAATGCAAAAATTAGCTGGCATGGTGGCATGCCCCTGTAATCCCAGCTACTCTGGAGGCTGTGGTGGGAGAATCGCTTGAACCCAGGAGGCAGAGGCTGCAGTGAGCCGAGATTGTGACACTGCACTCCAGCCCAGGCTACAGAGCGAGACTCCATCTCAAAAAAAAAAAAAAAAAAGAACACAGTCATGTTGGATTAGGGCCCAACCTAATGACCTCACCTTCACCAATTATATCTGCAATGACCCTAGTTCTAAATAAGGCCACATTCTGAGGTATTAGAGGTTAGAATTTCAAAATATGAATTTGGGGAGGAAACAGTATGGTTGGTTGTTTGTTTGTTTTTTAAGACTGGGTCTTGCTCTGTTGCCCAGGCTAGAGTGCAATGGCACAATCTTGACTCACTGCAGCCTCCGCCTCCCAGGTTCAAGTGATTCTCCTGCCTTAGCCTCCCGAGTAGCTGGGATTACATGAGCGCGCCAGCACGCCCAGCTAATTTTCTTATTTTTAGTAGAGACAGGATTTTGTCATGTTGGCCAGGCTGGTGTCAAACTCCTGACCTCAAGTGATCTGCCCACCTCAGCCTCGCAAAGTGCTGGGATCACACGCATGAGCCACCACGTCCAGCAAGGAGGAAACAATTTAACACATAACAATCTCCTGCACGGCTTCTCAGACCTCGTCTTACTAAAAGGCAGACTGATTCAGCAGGTCTGAGTGGGGTGGGACCTATTAATTTGCATACCTAACAACAGCAGCCCACCCTTTGAATTGCAAGAACCAAATAGACACTTAGTCCATATTCAAACTTTCTCCCTGGACTCAAAGCTGTCCTTGAAAGCTTTTATTTATTTATTTTTTTTCCTTGAGATGGTCTCGCTCTGTTGCCCAGGCTGGAGTGCAGCGACGCGATCTCAGCTCATTGCAAGCTCCGCCTCCCGGGTTCACGCCAGTCTCCTGCCTCAGCCTCCTGAGTAGCTGGGACTACAGGCGCCCGCCACCATGCCCGGCTAATTTTTTTTGTATTTTTAGTAGAGACAGGGTTTCACCGTGTTAGCCAGGATGGTCTCGATCTCCTGACCTCGTGATCCACCCGCCTCAGCCTCCCAAAGTGCTGAGATTACAGGCATGAACCACTGCACCTAGCCCCTTGAAAGCTTTTGATTCAGGATCAATGAAGGATCACACATTGCATTTATGGTCATGAGTCTTCAGTAAACCCAAGAGCTTTTAGTCCTAAAGTGATTTGTACATTTAAAACTGCTATCCTCTAAACCTCAGAGAGGATTTAATCCTAAAGTGCTCTATAATCCCAACAGGCATTATAATCCCTGAAGTGCTCTATTACCCAACAAATTTTCCAATCCCAAAGCATTCTATAAACCTCAGAGTATTTTTAATCCTTAAGTGTAAACCCAAGTGCTTTGTAAACCTCAAACAGGGCTTTTGAACCCACAAAGCATTCTGTCATCTGCAAAGTGGGCTGAATAGGTCAGTGGGGACTGACCATCCTGGGGTGCTGTTTGGAGTATGAGAGGGTCTCCTTGTTCTTCCTCCCCAGGTACCCAGGATGGAGAAGGAAGCCCTGGTACCCATCCAGAAGGCCATGGACAGCTTCCACACAGAACTCCATCCCCGGGTGGCCTTCTGGATCATTAAGCTGCCACGGTGGAGGTCCCACCAGGATGCCCTGGAGGGCGGCCACTGGCTCAGTGAGAAGCGACACCGCCTGCAGGCCATCCGGGATGGACTCCGCAAGGGGACCCGCAAGGACATCCTAGAAGAGGGGACCGAGAGCTCCTCCCACTCCAGGCTGTCCCCCCGAAAGACGCACTTACTGTACATCCTCAGGCCCTCTTGGCAGCTGTAGGGGTGGGGACCGGGGAGCACCTGCCTGTAGCCCCCATCAGACCCTGCCCCAAGCACCATATGGAAATAAAGTTCTTTCTTACATCTAACAACACCATCTCCTTTCACGATTTATCCCCAACCGCCTGCCAACCAGGCCATGGCAAAGGCCCCCAGTCACAGCTCTGAGCATGACAGCTGGCTGTGCTAGCTCTTGTCTAAGTCTCCAAGGCTTGGTTTTCTCATTCAGGCATTGTCTGTGCTCTAGCCCCATCTGTCCACTCAGCACCCAACCCTGTCACCTCCAGCCCTGTCTGCACTCCCAACTCTCAGCTCTTTTTTTTTTTTTTTTTTTTTTTGAGAACAGGGTCTCACTCTGCTACCCAGGCTGGAGTGCAGTGGTGCAATCACAGCTTACTGCAGCCTTGACCTCCCAGGCTCAGGTGATCCTCTCACCTCAGCCTCCTGAGTAGCTGGTACCACAGGCGTGCACCACCACACCCAGCTAATTGTTGTATTATTTAACATAGGGATCTCCCTATGTTGCTCAGGCTGGTCTTGAACTCCTGGGCTCAAGCAATCCTCCCACCTCGGCCTCTCAAAGTGCTGGGATTACAGGCTTGAGCCACTGTGCCCGGCCCCCAACTCTTTCACTCCAGTCCTCTCTACTTGGCCCCCGTACTGTTACTGCCATCACAAATGGGCACAAACTTGGCAACTTAAAACAACACAAATGCATTATTTCACATATCATCCTGGTCAGAAATCCAGGATGGCTCCGCCGGCCCTCAGCTCTGGGTTTCACAGGGTGTCAGCCACCCGAGCTCTCATTGGGAGGCTCTGGGAAGAAGCTGCTTTCAAGCTCATTCAGATTTTCTGCAGAATCGAGTTCCTGGGCTTGTGAGACTGAGGTATCCACGTTCTCACTGGCTGTCAGCTGGGGGCCACCCACCCTTAACTCCAAGAGGTCTCTCTCCAGTTACTGCAGGTGGACCTGACATCCCAGAGCCACAGCCCAGTATCATGGCAGGACTCTGACATCCCCTTGTGTCCCATCTCTGGTATGCCTTCCTCTTCTGGCAGACAGTCCCTTGCTTTGAAGGGCTCATGTGATTGGACTGGACCTACCGGGACAACATATTTACAGTTTTCAGGAATTAGGGGGTGACCATCTTTGGGGGACCACTATCCAGCCCCACTCAGGTCCTTCCCATGTCATCTCCAGCCTCGACTCTGTGGTGTCCACACCCACCTATCCTTGTCTTCATCTTCTCATTCCCTGACTCCCCCCTGACGGACGGACTCCATCTCCAACTTGCTATTTCTCTCTCTTTGTCCCTCTAACTGACCCTCCCTGCTCACCACCTCAAACTCCCTCACTTCCAGGCCTGATGCCTCGTCCAAACTTGGAAGCTCACAGAGCTCGCCTTTGGTGGTCTGTCCACTTTGTCCTTCCCCAGAGCATTTCCTGTCCCCTCTGAGAATCCTCTGTCATGACCCATCAAGGAGAAAGCTGATCTGATCCTCCCCAGTGCTGAGTCCCATCTAGGACCCAGACACGGCATATACTCTCTCCCTTGAAGCCCAAGCTGAGCGCTGGATCACCCCATAGACTCACACACTCAGGAATCCAACAGTGAGTACAATGAATACAAGTCAACTTTCTTTTTTTTTTTTTTTTTTTTTTTGAGACAGTCTCGCTCTGTCGCCCAGGCTGGAGTGCAGTGGCATGATCTCAGCTCACTGCAATCTCTGCCACCACCCAAGTTCAAGTGATTCTCATGCCTCAGCCTCCCAAGTAGCTGGGACTACAGGTGCTCGCCACCACGCCCAGCTAATTTTTGTATTTTTAATAGAGATGGGGTTTTACCATTTAGGCCAGGCTAATTTCAAAATCCCAACCTCAGGTGATCTGCCTGCCTCAGCCTCTCAAAGTGCTGAGATTACAGGCGTGAGCCACCACGCCTGGCCAAGTTTGGCTGCTTCTAAGGCCTCTCTCCTTGGCTTGAGGATGGCTGCTTTCTCACTGTATCCTCGCATTGTTTTTTTGTTTTGTTTTTCTGTTTTTGAGAGAGTCTCACTCTGTCGCCCAGGCTGGATGGAGTGCAGTGGCGTGATCTCCACCTTCCAAGTTCAAGAGATTCTTCTGTCTCAGCCTCCCAAGTAGCTGGGACTACAGGCACACGCTATCATGCCCGGCTAATTTTTGTATTTTTTAGTAGAGACGGGGTTTCACCATATTGGCCAGGCTGGTCTTGAGCTCCTAACCTCGTGATCCACCCACCTCGGCCTCCCAAAGTGCTGGGATGACAGGCGTGAGCCACTGCACCCGGCCCACATTGGCTTTTATTTGCAATTCCAGAATAGGGCAGTACCTCATTCTATAAAGTAAAATGAGTGTTCCCATGAGCCGAGCAGAGAAGGGTGGTTTACCATCTCGGCTCACTGCAATCTCTACCTCCCGGGTTCAAGCGATTCTCCTGCCTCAGCCTCCCGAGTAGCTGGGATTAAAGGCTCCTGCTGCCACACCCAGCTAATTTTTGTATTTTTAGTAGAGACGGGGTTTCACCATGTTGGCCAGGCTGGTCTTGAACTACTGACCTCAAGTGATCCGCCTACCTCAGCCTCCCAAAGTGCTGGGATTACAGGCGTGAGCCACCGCACCCAGCTAATTTTTGTATTTTTAGTAGAGACAGGATTTCATCATATTGGCCAGGCTGGTCTCAAACTCCTGACCTCAAGTGATCCACCCACCTCAGCCTCCCAAAGTGCTGGGATTACAGGCGTGAGCTACTGTGCCCGGCCAGGGATTACATTTCTTTTTTTTTAATTTTTTATTACAGAACAATTATTATCTGTCATCAAACTGTCCTTTCAGATTCATTTTGAATAACTCCTTTCTTTTTTTTTTTTTCTTTGAGATGGGAGTCTTGCTCTGTCGCCCAGGCTGGAGTGCAGTGGTGCCATCTCGGCTCACTGCAATCTTTGCCTCCTGGGTTCAAGTGATTCTCCTGCCTCAGCCTCCTGAGTAGCTGGGACTACAGGCGCCCGCCACCATGCCCGGCTAATTTTTTGTATTTTTAGTAGAGACAAGGTTTCACCATGTTAGCCAGGATGGTCTCCATCTCCTGACCTCGTGATCCGCCCGCCTCGGCCTCCCAAAGTGCTGGGATTACAGGCATGAACCACCGTGCCCAGCCCCAATTGGTCATTTCAAAGTTACTTTACTTGTGGCCAGGTGTGGTGGCTCACGCCTGTACCCCAGCACTTCAGAAGGCTGATGCGGGTGGATCACCTGAGGTCAGGTGTTCGAGACTAGCCTGGCCAACACGGTGAAACCACGTCTCTACTAAAAATACAAAAAATTAGCCGGGCATGGCGGTGGGTGCCTGTAATCCCAGCTACTCGGGAGGCTGAGGCAGAAAAATTGCTTGAACCCAGGAGGCGAAGGTTGCAGTGAGCCGAGATCGCACCACTGTCACTCCAGCCTGGGTGACAGAGCAAGACTCCGTCTCAAAAAACAAACAAACAAAGTTACTTTACTTGTAAATGTTAAAACAGAGGGGACTTCCTTACCATGCTAGCTAGAAGATGTGGCTATTATCTCTCTCTCCTGTCTCCCTTAAATTCTCAGAGGTCATATCACTTAGTTTCAGCTTGCTGACGTGGAACTGTAACATAAGTGACTCTGCTCGTCTCTTGGGCCTAGTGCAGGAGCTCAGTCCAAACCAATGGCTTCCTATAAAATTTACTTAACAAGGCAAATCTACAGAGACAGAAAGCAGATTCATGGTTATGTGGGGCTTCACGGAATGGAAGGTTGAGTTAGGGATAATGGCTAAGAGATGTGGGGCTTTGTTTTGGAGTGATGAAAATGTTCTAAAATTAATTGTGATGATTGTAGAACTCTGCGAGTATACTGAAAACCACTGAATTATACACTTTAAATGGGTAAATTATGTGGTGTGTGAATGATAACTCAATAAAACTGTTAAAACAATTAGTTAATTAATAACTCTATTAAACAGTTTACCCTGAACAACTCAGGGTTTAGGGGACTAACCCCCTGTGAGGTAAAAAATCTGAAGATCAATTTTGACTCCCCAAAAACTTAATGACTAATAGCGTGCTACTGACCAGAAGCTTTACATAAACAGTAGATGAACACATATATTTTATGATACATGTTTTTGGGTTTTTTTTTTGATACAGGATCTTGCCCTGTCCCCCAGGGTGGAGTGCAGAGGCACAATCATAGCGCACTCCAGCCTTGAGCCCCTGGTTCAAGCGACCCCCTCCTCAGCCTCCCAGGTAGGCAGGACCACAGGTAAGGCTCTCACAACCACACCTGGCTAATTTTTGTATTTTTAGTAGAGATGAGGGTTTCACCATGTTGCCCAGGGGTGTCTCCAATTCCTAGGCTCAAGTGATCAGCCCACCTTGGCGGCCCAAATTTCTGGGATTACAGGCGTGAGCCACCATGCCTGGCTGTGTTATATGTATTATATACTATAGTCAAACAATAAAGTGAGCTAGAGAAAAGAAAACGTTATTAAGGAAATCAGAGGAAGTTAGGAGAGGGTTAAAAAAAGTAAAATCGCCGGGCACAGTGGCCCATGCCTGTAACCCCAGCACTTTTGGAGGCTGAGGCGGGAGGACCACCTGAGGTCAGGACTTTGAGACCAGCCTGACCAACATGGTGGAACCCCATCTCCACTAAAAATACAAAAGTTAGCTGAGCGTGGTGGTGCATGCCTGTAATCCCAGCTACATGGGATTGTTCAAGGATGAACTGTATAAGTCACAATGGATCTGCTTCTCTGATCAAACTCTAAATGATAAAGCATTATTCAGCTTGTTGAAGTCTGCCAATCTAAAAAGGGTAGTTTCCTGTTGCTTTAATTGGAATGTTTCTGGTTACTAATCTTTTGAGCTCCTTATCACATATTTGTTAGTTTTTTGGATTTCCCCTTCTGTAAATTGCCTGCTTTTCTGTAAATTCTTGGTCATTTTTTTCCACTGGGTTGTTATCTTTTTCTTTTTGATTTGTAGGAGTTCCTTCAATCACCTACCTTTTAAACCCTTGTCAATTTTATTTTTTTAATTTTATTTATTTATTTTTTTTGAGACGGAGTCTCATTCTGTTGCCCAGGCTGGAGTGTAGTGGTGCGATCTCAGCTCACCACAACCTCCACCTCCCAGATTCAAGCTATTCTCCTGCCTCAGCCTCCCAAGTAGTTGGGATTATAGGCATGCTCCACCACATCTGGCTATTTTTGTATTTTTAGTACAAAAATACAAAATCTGTTGGCCAGGCCGGTCTCAAACTCCTGACCTCAGGTGATCTGCCTGCCTTGGCCTCCCAAAGTGCTGGGATTACAGGCATGAGCCACCACGCCCAGCCCTTGGTCAATTTTAGACACTGCAAATATCTTCCACTGGTCCATCATCTCATCTCTCATGATCTTGGCCCTTGGGATCCTTGATGAATAGAAACCCTTAATACTGATGTAATCAAATTAATTTTTTTGACTTATGATTCATCCTTTTGGGATCCCTAAAAGAAGTCATTAATTCTTTCCTACGTTTTCTTTTATTAACTTTATAGTTTTACCTTTTGCATTTAGTGCTTTACTAGCAGCTGGTCTCCACTTTACATTATTATGTTATAGAGGAGGAGGGGGCCTGAAAGCCTCTCAGTGCTCAAGATCTTTGAAGACTTAACTGGGCATTAGCTCAATTAGAGAGGAAGAAAGCAATAGAGGATAGGGATGGACCACTATCTCCTGGGCCTCGCTTCCCCCAAGAAAATCCCATGGACCCACCCACAACCACTACATCTCAGACTATTTCAGCATCTTCCTCCCAGTGGCTTCACACACCTGGGTGAGACCCCCAACATCTACTCAGTTACCAGGTCTGGTATTCCCTGATATTATCCTGATTTTTTGACTGGAAAAAAAGTGTTAATTTATAAGACTTTGGGTTTTTTTGGCAGGGGAGGGGGACAGGGGATGGAGTCTCACTTTGTCGCCCAGGCTGGAGTGTAGTGGTGTGATCTCAGCTCACTGCAACCTCTGCCTCCTGGGCTCAGGTGATCCTCCCACCTCAGCCTCCTGAGTAGCTGGGACCACAGGCATATGCCACCATGCCTGGTTAATTTTTGTAAATTTTTTTTGTAGAAATGCAGTTTCTCCATGTTACCCAGGCTGGTCTTCAGCTCCTGGGCTCAAGCGATCTGCCTGCCTCAGCTTCCCAAAGTCCTGGGATTACAGGCATGAATCAATGTGCCCAGACCCCCAACACTATTCTAAGCAGTGGGGATTAAGCAGTGAATAAACAATGCCCCAGCATCATGGGATTTGGTGGGGGAGAGAAACAATAAATATGTATCAAGCAATGGCAAATGCTGTGAAGAATAAAGCAATATGAGGCAGAAAGGAAGTTCCAAGGGGACCGAGCTCATCTTAGATAGGGTAGTCTCTCTGATATACACACATAGGGAGGCACTCTGATATATACACAGAGACTGAACTGGGGTAATGGAGCAAATCCTGTCCATGGCAAATCTGGAGAAAGAGACTTTCAGGCTGAGGGAACAGCAAGTGCAAAGGTCCTGAGGTTGGAAATGGCTTGGCTTGATCAAAAACAAGGAGGCCAAGGTGGACAGAGCAGTTATTTACGGAGATAAATAGGGGATAAGATCACAAAAGTAGATGTAAGGTACGGGAGAGCAGACCATGCAGGGTCTTTGGGGCATAGTGAGGAGTTTTTATGTTATTCTATTTAAAACGGGAAGTGAGCTAAGTGTTACAATTAAAGAAGTAACATATATGTATTTACTCATCAAAAAGATTATCCAGACTTTTGCTTGCCACTATGATGGAATAGGTAGTAGCTGACTAACTCCCCACCAAAAAATATAAAAGCTGAATACAAGCTGGGCACGATGGTTCACATCTGTAATCCCAACACTTTGGGAGGCTGAGGCAGGTGGATCACCTGAGGTCAGGAGTTCAAGACCAGTTTGGCCAATATGGTGAAACTCTGTCTCCACTGAAAATACAAAAATTAGTTGGGCATGGTGGCAGCCACCTGTAGTCCCAGCTACTCGGGAGACTGAGGCATAAGAGTCATTTGAACACGGGAAACAGGGTTTCACCATATTAGCAAGGCTGGTCTTGAACTCCTGACCTTGTGATCCACCCATCTCAGCCTCCCAAAGTGCTGGGATTACAGGCATGAGCCAATGCGCCCAGCCAAGGAAATTAAATTCTTTCCAAGGGACGATAATACCATCCAATTTTTATATTTTAATTTAAAAATTACCAGTCTTGCCAGGAAACAAGACCAAATGACAGAAAACCAAGAGAAAAAAATATACACTAGAAGTATGTACCCAAAGGTGATCCAGATATTAGAGTTCTCAGATACAGGCTTTCAAATAACTCTAATATGTTCCCCAAAAATAGATGAAAAGATGGATAATTTCATCAGAGAACTGGAATCTAAGGAGGAGGGAGAATCCAACATAAATTCTAGAGCTTAAAAATAAATTAATTAAAATAAAAATTCAGTAGATTAGTCCCACAGCAGGTTAGACACACTGGAAAACAGATCAATAGAAAAGATCTAGATTAAATTACACAGAAATAGGGTAGAAAATACATTAAAAACATATGAGACATACAGGTCATGGTTAAAAGGTCTAAGAAATACATACTAGAGTCCTAGAAGAGAGGAAAAAGACAATGAGAAGGAAGCAATACTAAAGAACTCCTGGGCAAGAATTTTACAAAATTGATGAAAGACATCAACTCACAGATCCAAGGTGGGAGGATTGCTTGAGCCTGGGAGGTGGAGGTTGCAGTCAGTCAAGAATGTGCCACTGTACTCCAGCCTGGGTAACAGAGTGAGACCCTGTTTCCAAAAAAAACAAAAAAAAGGCAGAACGTTGATAATTGCTAAAGCTATGTGTTAGGTATATATGGGTTCATTATGTTTACTTTATGTATGTTTGAGATTTTTTTAATACTGTATAAAGATATTTTTAAGTAACTGACACTAAATACTCCAAATAAAAGGCACAGATTTTCTGATCTACAACTACATGCAACAACATGGTTGACTCTTATACGACATTTAACAAAAGAACCAGAAACAAAAATGTTTCTGTATGGTTTTATTTATTCTGAATAAGAAAACAAATAAAGCTTATCTATGCCATTAGAAATTGGGGTAGGCCAGGCACAGTGGCTCATGCGTGTAATCCCAGCACTTTGGGAGGCTGAGGTGGGCGGATCACCTGAGGTCAGGAGTTCGAGAGCAGCCTGGCCAACATGGTGAAACCCCATCTCTACTGAAAATACAAAAATGAGCCAGATACGGTGGCACATGCCTGTAATCCCAGCTACTCGGAGGCTGAGGCACGAGAATCACTTGAACCCAGGAGGCAGAGTCTGCAGTAAGACGAGACTGCGCCACTGCACTCCAGCCTGGGCCACAGAAGGACACTTTGTCTCAAAAAAAAAAAAAGAAAAAGAAAAGAAATTAGGGTAAAAGTTACCCCTAGGAGAGTAGGGACTGGAAGGAGCCATGAGGAAGAGTCTTGGAGGCAGGTAGTATGTTGTATCTTGATCTGGGTTTAGATAACACAGATGTGTTCAATTTCTGAAAATTCATAAAGCTTATCACTTATGATCTATGGACTGTTCTGTATAAATATTACACTTCACTAAGAGTTTTGGTAAAGTCAAAAATCGGCAGTCAGCATAAAAACAAAACCCAACTATATGCTGTCACAAGAGACATGCCTTAAATATAAGCACACAAGAAGATGGAAAGTTACAGGATGAAAAAGATACCCTATATAAACACTAACCAAAGAAAGCTGGAGCAATCTCTACATCAAAGTAGCCATTAAGGCAAAAAGCATTGCTAGAAGTAAAAAACGACATTTCAAGGTAATAAAGGGGTCAAGTCACCAGGAGGACCATTCTAAATCTGTATGCATTTAATAACATAGCTTCAACATATATAAAGCAAAAATGACAGAACTGAAAAGAGAGATGGAAAAATCCAGTCATTCAGTACAAGAAGCAAACAGTGAAGATATTAAAGATTTGAACAGCATGATTGACAAATTTGACCTGACATAGCTGACCTGCAGGATACACACTCTGTTCTTTTCCTTTTTTTTTTTTTTTTTGAAACAGAGTTTCACCCTTGTTGCCCATGCTGGAGTCCAGTGGCACAATCTCAGCTCATTGCAACCTCTGCCTCCCAGGTTCAAGCAATTCTCCTGCCTCAGCCTCCTGAGTAGCTGGGAAGACAGGCGTGTACCACCATGCCTGACGAATTTTTTTTATTTTTAGTAGAGATGGGGTTTCACCATGTTGGCCAGGATGGTCTCGAACTCCCAACCTCAGGTGATCCACCGGCCTCAGCCTCCCAAAGTGCTGGGATTACAGGCGTGAGCCACCACGCCTAGCCTTTTTTTTTTTTTTTCTTTTTTTTTGAGATGGAGTCTCGCTCTGTCTTGCCCAGGCTGTAGTGCAGTGGCGCGATCTCAGCTCACTGCAGCCTCCACCTCCTCGGTTCAAGCAATTCTCCTGCCTCAGCCTCCTGAGTAGCTGGGATTACAGGCACATGCCACCACATCTGGCTAATTTTGTATTTTTAGTAGAGACGGGCTTTCACCATGTTGGCCAGGCTGGTCTTGAACTCCTGAACTCAGGTGATCCGCCCAACTTGGCCTTCCAAAGTGCTGGGATTACAGGTATGAGCCACCACACCCAGCCACTCTTTTCAAATATACATGAAGCATTTGCTAAAATAGACCAAATCGTGGACTATAAAGCAAATCTCAACAAATGTCAAAGAAATGAAATAATATAGAGTATGTTTGTATGTTTTCTGACCACAGTGAATTAAGTAGGAAGCAATAATAAAAAGATAGCAGGGGTCCGGGCGCAGTAGCTCACGCCTGTAATCTCAGCACTTTGGGAGGCTGAGGCAAACGAATCATGAGGTCAAGAGATCGAGACCATCCTGGCCAACATGGCGAAACCCCGTCTCTACTAAAAATACAAAAAAAAAAAAAAAATAGTTGGCTGTGGTGGTGCGTGCCTGTAGTCCCAGCTACTCAGGAGGCTGAGGCAGGAGAATCGCTTGAATCCAGGAGGCAGAGGTTGTAGTGAGCCAAGATCACGCCACCGCACTCCAACCTGGCGACAAAGCGAGAATCCATCTCAAAAATAAATAAATAATAAAAAGATAGCAGGGAAGTCATAAAATATTTGGAAAGCAACCAATGTATCTCTAAAAATTATCACTCAGGTCAAATTAGAAAATATTTTGAATTGAATAATAATGGAAACGTGGCCACGCATGGTGGCTAATGCCGATAATCCCAGCACTCTGGGAGGCTGAGGCAGGCAGATCACTTGAGGTCAGGAGTTCGAGACCAGCCTAGCCAACATGGAGAAACCCCCATCTCTACTAAAGATACAAAAATTGGCCAGGTGTGGTGGCGCATGCCTGTAATCCCAGCTACTCGGGAGGCTGAGGCAGGAGAATCATTTGAACCCAGGAGGCAGAGATTGCAGTGAGCCAAGATCGTGCCATTGCACTCCAGCCTGGGGGACAGACTGGGAGACTCTGTCTCAAAAAATAATAATAATAATAGAAATGCGGCATAACAAATGTGTCAAGTGTAGCTACAGAAGTTTTTAGAAGGCAAATGATGGCTCTAAATGCATGTATTAGAAGAGATCTTTAAAAATCAAATGACCTGGCTGGACACATGACCTGGCATCAGCACAGTGGCACACGCCTCTAATCCCAGCACTTTAGGAGGCCAAGGCAGGCGGCTCACCTGAGGTCAGGAGTTCAAGACCAGTCTGGCCAACATGGTGAAACCCCGACTCTACTAAAAATACAAAAAATTAGCCAGGCATGGCGGGGCACGCCTGTAATCCCAGCTACTCAGTAGGCTGAGGCAGGAGAATCGCTTGAACTCGGGAGGCAGAGGTTGCAGTGAGCCAAGACCGCACCACTGCACTCCAGCCTGGATGACAGTGAAACTCCGTCTCAAAAAAAAAAAATCAATGGCCTAATGACCTAAAAATATCAGTGACCTAGGCATTCACCTCAAGAAGTTGGGGGGAAAAAGCTGGAAAAAGAACAGCAGATCAGGGGCTTGAGGGCACATGGCTGTAGTCCCACCTACTCAGGAGGCTGAGGTGGGAGGATTACTTGAGCCCAGGAGGTGGAGGCTGCAGTGAGCTAGGATCACATTACTGCACTCTAGCCTGGGTGAGAACCTGTCTCAAAAACAGAGGAGGGGGAAGGGGAGGGAGGAGGGGAGGCAGTGGGAGGGGAGGGGAAGGGAGGTGGGAGGGGAGATGAGGGGAGGGGAGTGGGGGAAGGGGAGGAGAGGAGCAGAGGGGAAGGGGGGTAGGGGAGAGAAAGGTACAGGGGAGGGGAGATGAGGGGAGGGGCGTGGGGGAAGGGAAGGAGAGGAGCAGAGGGGAAGGGGGGAGGGGAGAGAAAGGTACAGGGGAGGGGACATGAGGGGAGGGGCGTGGGGGAAGGGGAGGAGAGGAGCAGAGAGGAAGGGAGTGGAGAAAAGAGAGATGGCACAAACCATTAATATCCGTCACCACAGATCTTACAGATATTAAAAAGATTGGGCATGGTGGCTCCTGCCAGTAACCCCAGCACTTTGGGAGGCCAAGATAGGAGGATCATTTGAGGCCAGGAGTTCGAGACCAGCCTAACATAAGACCGTGTTTCTCCCCCTCCAAAAAAAGACAATATTATGAACTTTATGCAAATTATTTGAAATTTTAGATAAAATGAAAAAATTCCTTGAAAACCACAACTTACCAAAACCACAACTTACCAGAAATAAAATAGAACATCTGAATAGTTGTATTTTTATAAAAGAAATAGAATTTGTAATTTAAAGTCTTTCCACAAAGAAAACTCTAGGTCCAGATGGCTGGTGACTTCTTCCAAACACATAAAAAATAAATAACATCAATCCTACACTAGCACTTTCAAAGAATAGAAAAAGAGAGAACACTTCTCCACACATTGTAAGATATCAGCATAGCCTTGTTAACAAAACCCAACAGGGATCTTACAGAAAAGAAAAGAAAATCTGGCAATACATAAAAAGGGCAGACCAGGCGCTGTGGCTCACGCCTGTAATCCCAGCACTTTGGGAGGCCGAGGCGGGTGGATCGCCTGAGGTTGGGAGTTCGGTACCGGCCTGGCCAAAGTAGTGAAACCCCCTCTCTACTAAAAATACAAAAATTAGCCAGGTGTGGTGGCGGGCGCATGTAATCCCAGCTACTCGGGAGGCTGAGGCAGGAGAATCGCTTGAACCCGGGAGGCGGAGGTTGCAGTGAGCTGAGATTGTCCCACTGCACTCCAGCCTGGGCGACAGAGCGAGACTCCAACTCAAAAAAAAAAAAAAAAGAAAGAAATGGGGGACGGACAAGGAGTCTCTCAGTTCAATTCCCCCTTCCCCAGCCCATTTCACCAAAGCCTGAAACCGAAGAGAAGAACACGAGCCCCAGCATGGCGGGTGCAGCCACCCCCGCCTTCCACCACCAGACAAACTCCGTGGCCACCGCCCGCTCCGCCAGTGCGCATGCGTGACACCGGTCGGCCGCTGGTGTGCACCTGCGTCTTAGAAGGAGTCCGGGCGGGGAGGGGCGGGGCTCAGACGCTGCGCACGCGCACTCGCGACCCCTTGCCTCCTTTTGCTTTTTCTGGCGGGAAAAGCTCACGCGCACCTCCCCCAACTCAACTGCCGTTCGTCGTTCGTGGACGTCCGTTGTGTCTCGAGACTAGGACGTGGCTCCAGGTGCGCCCTGCCCCGCGGCGAGGTTCCCCAGAATGGCCCTTCCCAGCCCCTACCGAAATCCTAGTGAAGCCCCCCATATTGTGGGAGAGATTCCCCTGCGTCAGGGCCCCCCAAATCCTGACCACTTGGGAGGCCGAGGCGGGCGGATCACGAGGTCAGAAGATAGAGACCATCCCGGGGAAGTGAAACCCCGTCTCTACTAAAAATACAAAAAATTAGCCAGGCGTAGTGGCGCGCGCCTATAATCCCAGCTACTCGGGAGGCTGAGGCAGGACAACTGCTTGAACCTGGAAGGCAGAGGTTGCAGTGAGCTGAGATCGCGCCACTGCACTACAGCCTGGGTGACAAGAGTGAGACTCCGTCTCAAAAAAAAAAAAAAAAAAAAATCCTGACCACATCCCCTCAGAAATACTGAAAGGAGTCCACCAGGAAATCTTGTAGGTGACCCCCGAAATCCTGTCAGAATCGTCTAGAAATTCTGTCAGACTTCTCCCTCAGAGCCTGCCAGAAACTTTCCCCAAAATCCTATTACTCTCCCCAAATCAGCAGAGCCACCTAGACTCCTGTCAGAGATCCCCAGAAATCCTGGCAGTTCCCCTCCCAAACCCAGTCAGACCTCAGATTCTGTCAGAGAGCACAGAAGTCCATCAAAGACACCCCAGAAATGGAGACCCCGAAATGCACTCAGAGACCCCCACAGAAATCAAGACCCTCCAAATCCAGCCAGAGACCCCCAGAAATCCAGAGACCCACCTAGAAATCAAGACCTCCAAAACCAAGCCAGAGACCCCCAGAAATCCAGTCAGACCCCTGCAGAAATCAAGACCCCCAAAATCCAGCCAGAGATCCCCAGAAATCCAGTCAGAGACCCCCGCAGAAATCAAGACCCCCAAAATCCAGAGACTCCGAATAAATCAAGACCCCCAAAATCCAGTCAGAGACCCCCAGAAATGAAGACCCCCAAAATCCAGTCAGAGAACCCCCAGAAATCCAATCAGACCCCCGCAGAAATCAAGACCCCCGAAATCCAGCCAGAGACCCCTGAAATCCAGTCAGAGACCCCCACAGAAATCAAAATCCCGAAAATCCAGCCAGACACTCCCCAGAAATCCAGCCAGAGACCCCCCCAAAATCCTGTCAGAGCCCTTGAAAGCCCACCAAGGCCCACACCACCCAGAGCTCCTGCCAGGGCCCCATCCTGCTTCAGTGTCCCCGTCCCAGTCCTGTCAGAGCCCCGAGATCAACCAACATCCCCGGGGTCCCTCAGGACTCCATCCCGAACCCACCCCGTGCGCCAGGGCCCAGCCAAGGCCATCGCCCCCCTTTGCACCCTGCAGGGTGTTCCAGACCCTAGAAGGGCCTCTCTTCAAATACCCGTGTTTCCAGAATGGTGGCAGCGGGCCCTCGTGGCTTGGGGAGAGCAGGCGCTGGGGGAACTGGGTGAGGACAGGCGAGCCCAGGCTCGACTGGTGGCCCCAAGGGGCGCCCATGCCCGCTGTGATGATAGCAGCGCCCAGGTCTCTCTGTAGCCCCCAGAGTGCGGCCACTAAGGTGCTGGGTCAGCCTGGGTGGAATGGAGGCAGGATGGGGACCCCCAAACTCCTGTCACTGCTGCAGGGACTGCCCAGAGCAGCTGCAAGTGGGGCTGGCAGGGACGAGGAGGAGGTGGCCTGGGCTTAGGGGACCATGTACATCCGGAGTTGGAACCCAGGGGAGCAGCAGGTTTGGGGCCGTGATGAGGAGAGACCTAGGGGTTGCCCGATGGAGAGAAGGGACAGGAAGAGGCAGGAGCTTCGGAGACTGCTCGAAGCCACTCTAGCCTGAGGGACTGGAACTTAGTCCGGGGGCATTAGGGAGCCATGGGAGGATCGGGAGCAGGGGCAAGTCAGGATCAAACTCCCGTGAGAAGCCAGCCGGTCAAATCCAGGCTGATACGGCAAGAACGGCAGCTGCCCAGGGCCGTGTGGGAGCCAGACACGGCCCCTCGCTTCCCAGAAGAGGCCACGTGAAGCCGAGGCAGGATGCAGGAGGGCCTCTGAGGCAGAGACCTGGGCGTGGGAGCGGTCCGCAGCTCAGAGTGGCTGGAGCATCATGTGCAATTTGGGGTGCTGAGGTGGGCGGTCAGCCGTGCAGGGCCTTGGCGTCAGGGCCAGGGTCTATCCTGTCCCCAGGGTTCGGGGAGCCAGGGAAGGGTACTTAGCAGGGGAGGGGCAGGTCAGCTCTGGGGTCCTGTGGGGACAGACTGGAGGGCAAGCCTGGGGATAGGAGGCTGGGACAAAGGCCCGGGAAGAAGAGCAGGCAGCCTGGGCTGGCGACAAGCCATGTGAAGAAAGGGAGGCAGTGACCTCCCCCACCCACCCGCTAGCCCCTTTGATGTCAGCCACCTCGTTCCCCAGCCCACACCTCCAATCCATAAAACAGGTCAGAGCAGAGCTGCTCAGGTCCCAGCAGGGGTGACAAACAGGTTGTGAGGACCCAGAGGTCCTGGGGCACAGGTGGGGCCAGGCAGGCCCCGACCCTTGGTGGCTGCTCTGAGGACACCATTCCCCTGCTTCTGCTTCCAGGAGTGCTCGGGCCAGCTGGTCCTTTTCCCGTCCCTCCCCGTGAAGGAGGGAGGCTGGTAGCTTTGCCAGCAGCTGCACCGCGGCAGGGGTGGCCCATGGACCTGCCCGAGGGCCCGGTGGGTGGCCCCACTGCGGAAAGTAAGTGGCTGGGACACTATTTGCCCCAAGGAGGGTAAGGAGGGAGCCATGGGTGAATGGGTGCCAGGCTGCGACTCTGGGACTTGGGAGAGGTGGCTGGGGGTGGCTGAGCCTTTGCATGGGTGCGGAGTGGAAGGGAGGGAAGGGACTCTGGTAGATTAAGTGCCTACTGTATGCCCACCCACCTGTCTGTACCCCTTATCTCCTGTGGGAAGGCTGGACTGTGTGAGAGCGCAAGCAGCCGCACCCCTTACTCCATTCAGATCGCTGCCCAGATGGCACTTCTTACTTTATGTAAAGCAGCTGCCCTGTGACACTCTCTCCCCTGCCCCGCTTCACTTCTCTTCATAGTGCTCACATGTGTATGTCATGTTTTGTCTGTCTCCCCCACTAGAGCATGAGCTCCACAAGGCAGCGTCTGTGTTATTCACTCTAGTATTCCCAGTCCCTAGAGCAGCGCTGTCCTGTGGAAGTATAATATGAGCCACATAGGTAATTAATTATTTTTAAAAGAAAAAAGGAACAGGTGAAATGAATGGTGATAATAGATTTTCCTTATATAGCCAGACTAATACCGTGTATATTATATATGTATACAGGATATAGATATATATATATGTATATATCCAGTATATAGCCAATATAAAAAATGTATTCAGATATTCTGTTGTTTTCATACTAAGTCCTAAAGATCTACCGTGTACTTTACGCTAACAGAGCATTTCAATCTATACTCGCCTCAGTTCAGGTGCTCCAGAAGGAGAGACTGCCCTATTGGTTGGGACCCCAGAGCAACTCCTGACTCATCGTAGGAGCTCAGTTACTGTTGAATGAACGGATGGATATAGGCTGAAAGGGTGTGAAAGCTGGCTTCAGAGGGTGGGGAGGAGGCACTGGGGTTGCCTCTCTGAAACTCATCTGCCAAGTGAGAGAGCCCAGTCTGATGGGGATGGTAGGGCGCCTTTCTTAGAGGCTCCCAGGCATCCACGGCACAGCCTGTGTCTTTTTCTACAAAGCCCCAGACCTCAGGAGGCTTTCCAGATAGGAGTGTCAGAGGCAGACACCAGGGTGTGGGAACCAGAGGACAGGCTGTCTAGTGACGGCCATCTAAACTTCACCTGCACCAGCAGAGGGCGTGCAGCCACCAGGATCCGGGTGGCAAGGGCTGAGACAGCTTCGAGAGGCTCTGGAAGGAAAGGTAGGAACACACCCAGAAGGAGAGATGGAGACAGAGGAAGGCAGAGGGAAAAAGAAATAGCAGAGGAAGGAAAGAGAAGGCTTAGGGAATGGAGAGTCTCTGAGATATGGGAAGGGAAGCACAGAGACTGAGATACAGGGAAGAAAACGGGGACAAGGGACGTGGAGGCAGAGAGACAGGACATGGGGAAGAGAGACTGGGAGAAAGATAGAAAGAGCCAAAGAGAAAGTAAAGAAGAGGCAAGGACAGAGACGTAGAGGAGAGAGATAGAGACACTGAGGAAGGAGATCTTTCTCAGGAACAGGAATGATGTCTCCCTGGGGGAATCCTGGGATGCGACTTCAGACACATGCTGATCCTCAGAGCCAGCACGACCTGATGCCAGTCCTGAGTTCTATCCCCAGCTGAGCTCTCTCTGGCAAGCAGCCCTGGGTGAACGATCTCATTGGGCCTCAGGGTCCTCATTCATGTAACATGAGAAAGACAGTGAGAGGGCTGGGTATGGTGGCTCACGCCTGTAATCCCAGCACTTTGGGAGGCCAAGGTGGGCAGATCACTTGAGGTCAGGAGTTCGAGACCAGCCTTGCCAACAGGGTGAAACCCCATCTCTACTAAAAATACAAAAATTAACTGGGCCTGGTAGCAGGCACCTGTAATCCCAGCTACTCGGGAGGCTGACACAGGAGAATTGCTTGAACCTTGGAGGCAGAAGTTGCGGTGAGTGGAGATGGCGCTACTGCACTCCAGCCTGGGTGACACAGCGAGACTCCATCTCAAAAAAAAAAAAAAAAAAAACAGTGAGAGGAGGAAAACAGACTGGGGCTAAAGCCCTGGTCTCCCCTAACTGCGAGTTCACACACCCCTTCCCAAGGGCCAAACCTGGGTTCAAGACGGGGGGGTGCAAATTTCACTTACTACAAAGAACCCCGGAAGAGTTAGAGGGATGAGAAAGTTGACTCATATGTTAAACAGGGTGACCTTTGGCGAGTTCTTAGTTTCTCTATGCCTTAGTCCCCTCATTTGTAAAGTAGGGATTATAATAGCATCGATTATTATTATGCTACTAGACAGTTCATGTAAAGTGCTCAGAAAAGGCCTGGCACCTACTAAATGCTCAATAAGTGTTCAATTCTATTCTTGAGTCCCCACCACGTGCCAGGCCCTCTGCCAAAGCCTTTCTAGACTTTATCTCATTTTCTCTCTAGGAAAGAGGTAACACCAACCCCATTTTCCAGAGGAAGAAACCGAGGCCCAAGAGAAGTTGAGTCCATTGCCCCAAGTGCCACCACTTGTCTGAGGCCAAGCCTTGGTTTCCCCCTGGATCTACCCAGTCCTGCAGCCTGTGCTCAGTGAGCTGCTGCACCCAGCTGTTCAAGGCCAGGGCAGGGAGCCTAGAAGGTCACTTCCAGCCCTGGGAGAGAGGCTGGGCCAGCCCAGTGGCTCCTGCAGTTGAGAATCTCTCCCTATGTCATGGAGCATTTGTTGAGCACCTGCCATCTGCAGGTGTTGTGGCTACAACAGTAGACAAATAGACCCCAGGACGTGTGTGTGTGTGTGTGTGTGTGTGTACATGTGTGTGCTTCACATACACAGAGCTAACTCAGCCCTGGTGAGGAGGATCACTCTACCCACCCCCCCAGTAGGGAAACCGAGGCTCTGAGAGAAGAGACTTCCCCACAGATGTGCAGCTGGACTCTGCACCCAGGTCTATCTGACACACTGATCCAGCTCATAACCATTCCCTCACTGCCAACCCTGCCTGGTTTACCCCATCCCTCCATGTCTCAGCCCCTGGCCATGGGCTCCAATGATGCCACCCTCGCCTTAGGGATGCAGGGAGGAGAGAGACCTGGTCCCCAGGGTGGGCTGGGAGACCGGAGATGCAGCAGGCGGGATCGATCTGGGCTGCCCATGCATTATTGGATTGTTCCTGGCTCCTGGGCCCCCCTTCACTCTCAGCTCCTCCCAGAATCCTCTCTTCTTTGCCCTCCCCCGCCCTGTCCCTCTCTGAGTCCAGCCTGGGAGGCTGGAGAGGGGAGGAGGAAAGGGTGATCTCAGAGCGTCCTTCTCTGGGCTCCTAAGCCAATTGGACACAAAAAGACAGCAGGGGGGACTTCCTGGTCTGAAAGATGGGGGGAAGTAACTCAGAGACCCTCACATTGTTGCCCCCTCCTGAAGCTTCCTGCTGTTCCCCGCCCGCCCTAACTCTCAGTGCTCTGAGTGAATTCCCTCCCGGCTGTAGAGCCCAGGAGGCTGAGGACCTGGGGTCACCCCTCTTCCTTCCTCATTCTTCTCACTGGTGAGCTGAGCCCTCTTGTCTCCCCAGTGTACCTCTGGGAGCAGCCTGAGGAGGCAAGGCTGGGGATGCCGGTCAACTTGGAGGAGCAAATACTCAACTCCACGTTCGAAGCTTGTGACCCTCAGAGGACAGGTGGTGGGGGCAGGAGGGGTGCTGGGGACCAGTGCGGGCAGGATAGGGGTGGAGGCTGGGAATTGGGGAGCCTCAGAGAGAAGACTGGGCTAGGGCCCCCTCTTGGGGGTATTGCAAGAACAAAGTGGGTGATTATGGGAAGCTTCAGGAAGAAGAAAGTGGATAATGGGGTGAAGGCCTTTTAGAATGAGGAAAACTTGGGGGACATTGATGGAAGAGGGCAGAGTTTTGGGGTCATGGGATAGGGGAGGGAGGCAGCCACCATGGTGGCATGGGGCATGGCTGGTGCTGTCCCCATGTCCATCCCCTTTGGTTTACCCTGTGATGGGGGGATGACTGGGCCCCATTTCCAGGTGAAAAAGTGGACTCAGAGGAGGGGAAAGGGCTTGCCCAGTGTGTCTCCACTGGGCCATGGAGCAGGAGTGCCACCAGCCTAGCCAGTGACATCCTGCTCCCAAGCTGCTGCCAGTCTATACCCACCACTCCCCACCTGCCCCAGACCCCCTCACTGCATGCTCTGTCCCAGGCACTGTGGCCGTGGCCCAGGTGCTGGCCTACCTGGAGGCTGTGACAGGCCAGGGCCCCCAGGATGCACGCCTCCAAACATTGGCCAACAGCCTGGACCCCAATGGGGAGGGCCCTAAGGCCACTGTGGACTTGGACACTTTCCTGGTTGTCATGCGTGACTGGATTGCTGCCTGTCAACTACATGGGTGAGTCCCCATATCTTCATCCTCCTCTGGGAAGTCCTTCCTAAGATCTAACCTCATACCTGCTTACTGGAGCCAGCATCCTTTAGACCCAAGGACCTACTGTGTTTGGAACGAGGCTGTGGAGAGAAAAATGAAGAGATGGGATTCAGAGGGGGTAGATAGGGAGTCTGAGGACAAAATAATTTGGATGAGGAAGCAGAGGGGGTCTGGGAGACAGAAATAAAATGGGGCTGGAGAAGGGAGGAGTTTGGGGCTGACAGAGGTCCCTCCCCATCCCTTCACCAAACCCACTCCTTGCCCCTCCTGCTTTTCCATCTGGCCACGGGCACTTGCCATCTGGCCTCATCCTCCTACCCTGTGGTGCCAGCTCTCACCTGACCCCGTCCCTCCTCCCACCTGCAATCCCCCTGCCTGTGGCTGGTGAGGCCTGAGGGGCAGCTACAGTGGGGCGCTAAGCTTCATCCCTTTGATACAGGGGATTAGAGCTGGAAGAGGAGACCGCCTTCGAGGGAGCCCTGACCTCCCGGCAACTGCCATCTGGTGAGATTGCTATATATAGAATGAAGCAGGCAGGCCCTGGGTCAGACAGTGTGGGGACTTACCACCCAGGGCAGAGCAAGGGATAGGGTAGGAACCAGAGACCTTTACTGTAGCCTAGAGCTGTGAGTGTGGCTTTCTAGGTCCTCAGTCCCTTCCCTCCCTGAGCTTTGGGGTTTTTTCTTCAGAGGGTGGTTTCCAACTCTTCCTCCTCACACCAGCCCTATTAGAGAGGCCTTCGAGGCCCCGCCTACCTCTGCTCCATCATTAACATCACCTCTCCTCACTCTAGTCCAGGCATTCACAGGCCCACTGGTCTTGCTGCCCTTCCTCGAATGTGCCCCACTTCTGCCCAGCACAGGCCCTTGCTCAGGCTGTTCCCCTCCACTCCTCACTCCCCACCCCCCTGGACTTTTTTTTTTCTGAGATAGAGTTTCGCTCTTGTTGCCCAGGCTGTTGTGCAATGGCGCGATCTCAGCTCACCGCCACCCCCGCCTCCTGGGTTCAAGCAATTCTCCTGCCTCAGGCTTCCGAGTAGCTGGGATTACAGGCATGCGCCACCATGCCCGGCTAATTTTGTATTTTTCATAGAGACGAGGTTTCTCCATGTTGGTCAGGCTGGTCTCGAACTCCTGACCTCAGGTGATCCAACTGCCTTGGCCTCCCAAAGTGCTGGGATTACAGGCGTGAGCCACTGCGCCAGGCCATCATCCTTCACACCTCTGGCAAAGGGAAAGCCCTGGTATGCCCCTAGCTAGAGTTCCTTGCTCCCCATGCTCACTCCTAGACTTGTAGGCCTTTCCATTGGAACATCCACATGCAGAGGAAATCTGATTATCTAGTTAGCCACTGGCGCCTGGGTTTAGTTGGCTGGTTTGCTCACCATTATATCCCCAGGACCTCACACATAGGAGGTGCTCCATAAAAAAAGTGGTCATGATTACAGGCGTGAGCCTGTAATCCCTGCATTTTGGAAGGCCAAGGTGGGAAGAACATTTGAGCCCAGTAGTTTGCGACCAGCCTGGGCAACATAGTGAGCCACCATCTCTACTAAAAATAAAAAATTAGCTGAGTGCGGTGGCATGTACCTGTGGTCCCAGCCGGGACACTGAGTCAGGAGGATCGCTTGAGCCATAATTGCACCACTGCACTCCAGCCTGGGCAATAGAGCAGGATCCTGTCTTTAAAAAAAAAAAAAAAAAAAAAATGGTGGTCATGTTCCATTTCTCTAGCCATACAAAAAAAGGTGGGGAAGGAAATTCTCTTCAACCTCCTTCATCAGGCTTGGGGACCCAGGGAGGGCTGCGAACAGAGGAGGGACTAGAGGCCAGGAGGCCAGAGAAGAGGCTCTGGTGAGGATCCAAGAGGAGAAAGCAAGGGCCGGAGCATGGAGCAGAGAGGAGGGGTGGAGCAGAGAGTCAGGGGCAGGAGGGAGAAGTCTGGGCTCTGCTGGACTGGGGGTGACAGGGAGCAAGGGAGCCAGGTCCGCCCAGTGGCTGGGTGGTCGGTGGGGGACCTGGGAAGGGGAAGGTGAAGTGCTGCCCAGTGTTCGGTGTAAAGAATGTGGGGGGTTGGGGTTATCTGGGAGATCCAGCCTGAGCTCAAGGTAGAAGACAAGCAAGAGGGCTTTACAGTAGGTATAACTGCAGCCCCAAAAGCCCATGAGATTCTCCAGAGCACAGGTGAGGGTGGAGCCAGATGGAATCCAACCTCATAACCCTGGGGCACCTTATATTTAAGGGTACCAGGGAGGCCAACACCCTCTTGTCTGTCTCCCTCCAGGATGCCCAGAAGCTGAGGAGCCAGCCAACCTGGAGAGCTTCGGAGGCGAAGACCCCAGACCCGAGCTGTACCTATCCTCACACCCCTCCCTGACCCTCCAGCCCACACCCTGTCCCCTCCAGCCTGCCGAGGCCTGGGTAGGGCTTGGGATCCTTCAGGGAAATGAATGAGGGACGGGGCTTTGCTGAAAGTTCAGGGAGAGCAGAGGAGTCTCTCTCCTGTTTATCTTTCCCCAAAAGAGCCACATCTCCCCACCACCAGCACCTACCTCGACCTGGGGAAATGAGTCAGGGGCTGTGGACAGTGACCTGAACCCCTTCCTTGCCCCTAGACAAGCCACAGCTGACCTGCTGAGCAGCCTGGAGGACCTGGAGCTCAGCAACCGACGTCTGGCTGGGGAGAATGCCAAACTCCAGCGGAGCATGGAGACAGCTGAGGAGGGGTCAGCACGCCTTGGGGAGGAGATCTTGGCTCTGCGCAAGCAGCTTCACAGGTGGGCTGGACCCCACACCCACCCTCCCCAGCGCCCCTGCCTCCGTCCTCCCTGCAGCACCCGGCCTCTATCTCCCATGCTCGCGTCTGCATCCTGCTCTTTGACTCTGTACCTGTCCTTTCTTTTCCGTTTTCTGTTTTTTGTCTTTTGTGTCTCTCTGGTTCTTATCTCTTAGCCTCTGTTTTGGTCTTTTTATCTTTCCCTTGAGGGTTCAGACTTCTCTCTCTCTCTCTTTTTTTTTTTTTTTTTTTTTGAGACAGGGTCTCACTCTGTCACCCAGGCTGGAGTGCAGTGGGTATAATCATAGCTCATTGTAACCTCCGCCTCTGGGCTCAAGCGATCCTCCCACCTCAGCCTCCCAAGTAGCTGGGACCACAGGCCCACCACCCTGCTTGGCTAATTTTGTTTTATTTTTTATAGAAATGAGTTCTCACTGTGTTGCCTATGCTGGTCTCAAACTCCTGGGCTCAAACCATCCTCCCGCCTTATCCTCCCAAAGTGCTGGGAGTACAGGCCTGAGCCACTGCACCCAGCCTAGATTTCTCTCTTTATTCTTCTCCTCTCTCTGATTGTTCATGTCACTTGCCCTTTCATCTCTCTGTGCTCTGTCATTCTTCATGTTTATCATGGTCTCCCTGTTCTAGTCCCCCACTCTCTCTAGGTCTCTTTCCCACCTCCTCAGTCTTTTACTGGGTCTCTGTGCCCACACCAGGTCTCTTTCTCCTCTTTTCTCTCTGGGTCTCTGTATTCCCTTCTCTCTGGGTCTCTGTCCCTGCCCACCATCTGGGATCTCTCTGTTGCTAGTGTCTCTCAGAATGGATCTGTCTCTGTGCTTCTCTGCCTTCCTCTGTCTCGTATGGCTCATCCGCCCCCACCCGCATTCAGCACCCAGCAGGCCCTGCAGTTTGCCAAGGCCGTGGATGAGGAGCTGGAGGACCTGAAGACTCTGGCCAGGAGCCTGGAGGAACAGAATCGCAGCCTTCTGGCCCAAGCCCGGCAGGCGGTGGGTCTGGCCCAGGGGAAGGAAGGTGCCCTCTCTCTTCTTTGTTTCCTGGAGTCAGGGCGACAGAGTGTGACTATGGAGTAGGAAAGGGCAGAGGTCACCTGGCTTTCTCCCTCTCTCCAGGCCCTGCTCACCCTAGACTTTTTCAAGCTTACCTGCCATCCTTTTCATGACAAAGGAGACAGCAGGAGCCATCAGGGCTTCCCAGACCCATTCCCCCAGGCCCTGGTTGTGTTCTCAGGGGTGGGAGAAGGGCAACATGGGGGCAAGGAGGCTAGAAATGAAACCTTTGTCCTCTCTCTGGGGTTGGTCAGGAAAAGGAGCAGCAGCATCTGGTGGCTGAGATGGAGACTCTGCAGGAGGAGGTGAGCGGAGGCCCAGCACCCACTCCCACCCCTTCCCCAGTACTTAGGGTCTTCTTGACACCACTCCCTTCTGCCGCCAACACCCCAGCAGCTGCCACCAAACAACCTTCAGCCTGCTTGGGGAGGCCTCAGAATGTCAGTAGTGTGGGAATGTCCCTGAGGTTACATCACACTGTGAGAACAGCCATGGTTGACAAGAGTGTGAGGCATGGGGTCAGCCTACATGGCTTCAGGCTGAGGCCACCTACATAAGAATGGACCAGTCCCTCCCTTCTCTGTGCCTCAGTTGCCTCACCTGTAAAGATGAACAGAACAATGGCATCTGCCTCATTGGTTTGTGTGAGACTTCAACCAAAGGATACTTGTAAAGTCTTGGGCACAAGGTAGGACACATAGGATGTGCTCACTAAAAGTTAGCTAGCATTGTTTCTATATTAGTATTTTTTTACAGTGAATAAAACAGCCAGGCACAGTGGCTCATGCCTGGAATCCCAGCACTTTGGGAGGCCTAGGTGGGTGGACCCCTTTAGCCTAGGAGTTCGAGACCATCCCGGGCAACATGGCAAAACCTTGTCTCTACAAAAAATAGAAAAATAAGCCAGGCATGGTAGTGTGCACCTGTAGTCCAGCCACTCAGGAGGCTGAGGTGGAAGGACTGCACGAGCCCGGGAGACAGAGGTTGCAGTGAGCCAAGACTGCATCACGGCATTCCAGCCTGGGTGACAGAGCAAGAGCCTCTAAAAAAAAAAAAAAAAAAAAAAAAAATTGGATTTGAAGTCAACCTTGAGTTCAAATCTCATCTCTGCCACTTACACAATAGGCAACCTTTAAGCATGTGACTTCTTCTCAAGCCTTTACTTTTACTTTCTTTCTTTTTTTTTTTTTTTTTTTTTTTTTTTTTGAGACAGAGTTTCATTCTTGTTGCCCAGGCTGGAGTGCAATGGCGCGATCTTAGCTCATCGCAACCACCGCCTCCCGGTTCAAGCGATTCTTCTGCCTCAGCCTCCCAAGTAGCTGGGACTACAGGCATGTGCCACCACGCCTGGCTAATTTTGTTTTTTTGTTTGTTTGTTTGTTTTAGTAGAGACGGGGTTTTTCCATGTTGGTCAGGCTGGTCTCGAACTCCCGACCTCAGGTGATCTGCCCACCTCAGCCTCCCAAAATGCTGGGATTACAGACATGAGCCACCGCGCCCAACCTACTTTTACTTTCTAAGAACTGGAAGAAGGGTATCTGTTCAGTAGGCTTGTTTTGAGGATTGACAGCATTTCACTGAGGGACTAGCAAACAATATGAAGAGACCGAGTTCAGCTTCACATTTAATTCAAGCCCCGTTCCATCCAAGACAGAAAAGCATCATCTTAGTTCATTCTGGGCCCACCTAATTTTTTTTAGATTGAAACAAACTCATCAATTGACAATGAAACCTGTCACCACCCCCCACCTCAAGGTGGTATCTAAGTTGCAAGAGACTGACTCAGGAGCCTAGTGCTCTAAGAGGCTGCTGGTCCTCACTCAATGTTTCTCCTCTCTGCTGTTCATGAGATTGATGGGTTTTGTCCAAGCGTTTGTCACCACTGTGTGCTGGCATCCACTGTGAGGCCCGCATTGTCTTTGGATCTCTGGACATACCATCTTCTTCATCTTCTGGTGATGATCCCTTATCTGGGCTGGGACTCTCACTCCACCACTTCCACACCCTTCCAGAGCCATGGAGGTGGTTTGGCTACTTTCCTGTGAAAGGGAAGAGGCTGGGGTCACTGCCCAAAGCCCCTGCCTCATTTCCCCAGGTCGGGGTGGGTGCTCATGGTGGGGAGATATGGCTTCTCTGGGGAAAGAGAAACAGGAGAGAGACTCCTCTGCTCTCCCTGAGCTGTTAGCAAAGTCCCTGTCCCTCACTCATTTCCCTGAAGGATCCCAAACCCCACCCAGGCCTTGACAGACCAGAGGACACAGGGCTGGGGTGGGCAGAGGTCTGGAGAGGACCCACCAATGAGGCCTCTTTGCTTTCACAAGAAAGTACCATCTCTATTATTCTCACACCGTGATGATTCTGAGAGTGCTCTGGGAAGTACACGGAAGGCCTCTCAGATCCCAGGACTTCCAGGGCTCTGTGGTTCTCCATCCATTCCCTCCACCCCTCATAGCTAGCCCTGGGTTAGGGGAAAACTCTGGGCTCATTTTCAGCCTATTCTCTTCACTGTCTGTCCTGCATTCCTCCCCCAGCTCTAAGGATCTCTGCCTAGTCCAGGCAGATCATGTATTCCCAAAAAATACCTTTGTCCTACATGTGCAGTGTTTTTTACACTGAAATCCAAAATCTTTCTGCTGTTTTCTGGCTCTTCCATGAAAACTCATCCCCTTGGGGCAATGGGAATCTCACAGCATGATGGCTGTACCATGTGAGACATGGAGTGCAGACAGGATGTGACAGTTTCTTTCAGAACGTCCCTTTTTAAGAGTGAAAAACTTGCCAGGCGCGGTGGCTCACACCTGTAATCCCAGCACTTTGGGAGGCCGAGGTGGGTGGATCACCTGAGATCAGGAGTTCGAGACCAGCCTGGCCAACACAGTGAAACCCCATCTCTACTAAAAATAAAAAAATCAGCCGGGTGTGGTGGCACACCGCTATAATCCCAGCTACTCGGTACTCGGGAGGCTGAAGCAGGAGAATCGCTTGAACCCGGGAGGCAGAGGTTGCAGTGAGCTAAGATGGTACCAGTGCACTCCAGTCTGGGCAACAGAGCAAGACTCAGTCTCAAAAAAAAAAAAAGAAAAAGAAAAACTTTCCGGCTGGGCATGGTGGCTCACACCTGTAATCCCAACACTTTGGGAGGCCAAAGCAAGATTGCCTAGGCCAGGAGTTCGAGACCAACCTAGGCAACATAGTGAGAGCCCGTCTCTACAAAACAAAAAAAGTAAATAAAAGAATGAAAGGCCAGGCACGGTGGCTCACGCTTGTAATCCCAGCATTTTGGGAGGCCGAGATGGGTGGATCATTTGAGGTCAGGAGTTCGAAACTAGGTGAAACCACGCCTCTACTAAAAATATAAAAGTTAGCCGGGCGTGGTGGCGGGTGTCTGTAATCCCAGCTACTTGAGAGGCTGAGGCAGGAGAATCACTTGAACCCGGGAGGCAGAGGTTGCAGTGAGCTGAGATGTGCCACTGCATTCTAGCCTGGGTGACAGAGCGAGACTCTGTCTCAAAAAAAAAAAAAAAAAAAAAAGAATGAGAAACTTTCCCTGAAGCCCCCTGGCAGAACTTCCTGCCTTACAGTTCATTGCCATTCAGCCATTATAACCAGACTACATGGATAATATGGCCTCTGATGGGTCCAGAATGCTCCAGGGAAGAGAACAAAGAAATGATGCCTTCAATCTGCAGGACACTCATTTCCTTAACCAGAGGTTTAGAAGAAGGTGGTCTCTGGGAAGAAGGTGGTCTCTGGGTGGTTTGGTGGCTCCCTGGCTGCCTGTGGCCTCATGACTGCAGATGACTGCAACAGCTCCAATCTCATGTTCTCATTCAAAGTAGAAAAACGTGGGGCAAAGGGGAGTCAGGAGGCCAGTCATGGTGGCTCACGCCTGTAATCCCGCACTTTGGGAGGCTGAGGCAGACGGATCACAAGGTCAGGAGATCGAGACCATCCTGGCTAACACGGTGAAACCCCGTCTCTACTAAAAATACAAAAAAAAAAAATTAGCTGGGCGTGGTGGCGGGCGCCTGTAGTCCCAGCTACTCTGGAGGCTGAGGCAGGAGAATGGCATGAACCCAGGAGGCGGAGCTTGCAGTGAGCCGAGATTGTGCCACTGCACTCCAGCCTGGGTGACAGAGCGAGACTCCGTCTCAAAAAAAAAAAAAAAAAGGGGGAGCCAGGAAATGCCCCTCTCGTGGCTCTTTTCATCAGAAGCCTCTCACCCCACCCCCAGCAGCTCTTATATCTCACTGGCCAGAACTGGATCACATAACACCCCAGCTGCAAAGGAGCCCAGGAGAATATCTGACCTTTTTCAGCCTCTAGAGTGGCAGGTGAACAAGTGAGAAGCGGCGAGAATGGCTGCTGGGTTAGCTAACCAGCTGAGCTTCCTGCATCTGCCAAGATTTCCACCTTGACTCACTCCCATTGCTGGGGCTGGGACCCATCTGCCCTCAGACAGAGAGAGTAGATCCCTCGACAAAAGCAGAAGGAGTAAGCAGGGTAAATAGCAACCAGCAGTCTCATCTCTAGCTCCTCCCCACCAGGAAGGCCTGCTGCCAGGTTGAGTGCCTTGAGCAGCGTCTGGGACACCCTCGGCCCTTGATAAACTGGAGCTCTTCTTGGTTCCCTCCCCTCTACCTTCCCCCTCCACACAGCTGCCTACAGAGCATCTATAGATTGAGTTCTCAAGTTACAGTAGAATAATGCTGGAGTAACAAGACACTCAGACACTGAAGATCCAGGCAGCCTTCCTATGGAGAACCTACAAAGCTGGCTCAGGTTACTGCAGAAGGAGGCAGGAGCAGCTGAGTAACCAGGTTCCCTGCCGAGTGGCCCAGGATCTGGCCTGCAAATCCCTACCAGGTGGACAGATGTTGACACAGCACTCTTTTCCTGTCCTTCCTCTGCCCTTCACCTGGCAGCCCAGGCCCACTGAGACAGAGGGAGAGCAGCTGATGGAGGACTTGGAGCTGGCTGGAGAGAGGGAGAGGCTGGCCTTGGTATATCCCCTGGAGTGCCAAGAGGAGGGGTGTGGTGAAAGGGAACTCTGGACTGCTTCCATGCCCCAAAGTGCATTTCCCCAGTGACCACCTCGCCTTGAAACCCTGTGCAACTTGATGGGTTTTTGGTGCCCCTAAACTTTAGACTGGAATCTGGGCCATTTTATGCTCAGGTTCCATTTCATGGCTGGCATGGGCTGCCCTCTCCGGCGTATTGTTTTCCCAGTCAACTGTCCTCAGCCTTGAAGACTCAGCAACGCCTCCTCAGGAAGCCTGTTAGTGCTCCCATGGTACCCAGGCCGTAGGCCTCTCCAGAGCCCACCTCGTGCATTGTTACCCGCTTCTGCATCCATCTCCACCTCTAGAACCTAATTCCCTTTGTGTCCCATTCTCACCCAGGGCTGTGTCTGGCTCACATGAGAGTCTGAGGATTATAAACACAGGATTTGGAATCACACAGATTTAGGTTTGAGTCCACTTACCATGTGACCTTGCCAAGTCTTTTAGCCTCTCTACTCCTCTATAAAATTGGAAATGATTATACTATTAATAGGGCAACCAGACGTGGCATTACTCCTGAATGGCACAATTTTATATGTATAGCACGACCCAGTCTTGCCAAAAAATTGAACAAGAGTCTGGACAAGGCCCTGGATCTACCTACCAGTTTATAAGAAATAATGATAGAGGAAAGCGGTGAACATAACCACAGGGAACAAGAGCGCAATCAGCCTAATCAGAACACACCAATCCTACAGGACAAGGGACCTGCTTTCTTCCACAGAATGAGGGCCTGAAGAGTGCCAGGATTGGGGTGGAGGGGGGAGAAATTACTGTCAGATTAAAAGAAGTAAGACATTTCAACCAAAAGCAATGATGGACCTTGTTTGGACCCTCAATCAAAGTAAATGTAAAGAAATCTCTGAGACAACCAAAATGAAAAAGGAGCACAGGCCGGGTGCAGTTCCTCACCCCTGTAATCCCAGCACTTTGGGAGACCAAGAAGGGTGGATTACCTGAGGTCAGAAGGTCAAGACCAGCCTGGCCAGCATGGTGAAACCCCGTCTCTACTAAAAATACAAAAATTAGCCAGGTGTGATGGCACGCGCCCGTAATCCCAGCTACTCGGGAGACTGAGGCAGGAGAATCACTTGAACCTGGGAGGCGGAGGTTGCAGTGAGCCGAGATCACGCCATTGCACTCCAGCCTGGGCGACAAGAGTGAAACTCCGTTTCAAAAAAAAAAAAAGAAAGAAAGAAAGAAAAAGAAGCGCAAACTTTCTAGTATGAGATGATACTGAGTTATTGTTAATTTTGTTAAGTATGATAGTGGTATTGTGGTTTTGCTAAAGGAAATAAGTCCTCAAGTAGGAGATAAATGCTGGAGTAACTACAGGTGAACTAATATGATGCCTGCGATTTGCTTTAAAGTAATCTACTTAAAACATCTGGAGGAGAGCCGGGTGCAGTGGCTCACACCTGTAATCCCAGCACTTTGGGAGGCGGAGGCAGGTGGATCGCCTGAGGTCAGGAGTTCAAGACCAGCCTGGCCAACATAGTGAACCCTCGTCTCTACTAAAAATACAAAATTAGGGAGCGTGGTGGCACATGCCTGTAATCCCAGCTACTTGGGAGGGTGAGGCAGGAGAATCACTTGAACCCGGGAGGCACAGGTTGCAGTGAGCCAAGATCGTGCCATTGCACTCCAGCCTGGGCAACAAGAGCGAAACTGCGTCTCAAAAAAAAAAAAAAAAAAAAAAAAATTAGCTGGGTGTGGTGGCAGGTGGCTGTAATCCCAGCTACTAGGGAGGCTGAGGCAGGAGAATCACTTGAACCTGGAAGACAAAGATTGCAGTGAGCCAAGCTTGCACCATTGCATGCGAGCCTGGGCAACAAGAGCAAAACTCTGGCTCAAAAAAAAAAAAAAACATCTGGAGGAGAAACATCTCAGTTTAAACAAAACCGAGAAAATGCATATAATTATTGAAGCTGGGTGATAGATAATGTGGATAACAGGCTTCTTATATTGTTCTTTTGATTTTAAAATTGGGGATAAGAAATGAGTCAACACATGCAAAATGCTCAGTAAGTGTTAGCGATTATTAACCTATCTAATCCTTACAGCAATCCCATAAAGTAGGTCCTAGTTAAGCTCCGTTTTTTTGTTGTTGTTGTTTTTTTCCTGAGACAGAGTCTTGCTCTGTCGCTCAGGCTGGAGTGCAGTGGTGCGATCTTGGCTCACTGCAACCTCCGTCTTCCCAGTTGAAGCATTTCTCCTGCCTCAGCCTCCTGAGTAGCTAGGATTACAGGCACGCGCTACCATGCCCAGCTAATTTTTGTATTTTTAGTAGAGATGGGGTTTCACCATGTTGGCCAGGCTGGTCTTGAACTCCTGACCTTGTGATCCGCCCGCCTCAGCCTCCCAAAGTGCTGGGATTACAGGCGTGAGCCACTGCCCCTGGCCTAGCTCCATTTTTATAGATGGGGGAGCCACACTCAAAGAAATTAAAGCTGAGGTCCCACTAGAATGGTTGGAGGAATTAAATGGGTTAAAACATATGAAGTGCTTAGCATGAGGCCTGATGTATATCAATCAAGTGTTTAGCAAATATCTGCTGTTAATTTTGACATCACCATTTGCTGAAATGAATGTGATGAGCCATTCCTTCTTCTAGAACGGGAAGCTGCTTGCCGAGCGGGATGGAGTGAAGAAGAGAAGTCAGGAGCTGGCCATGGAGAAGGACACTTTGAAGGTGCCACTCTTTCCCAGTGCCTGACAACTTTCCACCACCCTGGGGCCATTTTTCCCATTTCCAGTTTCAGTGACTGCAGCCTGATGAGGGCAGGGTCTTCCATCAAGCTGTCAGGCTCCCAGGACCACCCAGGAATCCCTAAAATCCCTGAAGTCCTGGAACATCTCAGGAGGCTGAATAGGTGGGGGTGCCAGAGAGCAGGTCGGGCCAGACGAAGGGCAGGACCAAGGGGAGTCCTGGGAGGCTGGATGGACCGGCTCCTTTCTTGGCAGTGGCAGCTCTTTGAGTGCGAGCACCTCATTTGCCAACGAGACACCATCCTCTCTGAAGTAAGTGGCCCGGGGAGGGAAAGAGATTTGCCTTCCATGTGCACCAGCCACTTCCTGCCCCTGGTCTAGAAAGGGAAGTCCTACTTGGGTCTGATCCTTGGATGTGCAGCCGGAGAGACTGACCCCTCAGGGATCTAGAAGCCCTTCTGCCCAGTGCTCTCCCTTGGGCCCCAGCTCTTCCCTCAAGCTCACCCTGTCCCTTAACCCCCAAGCCAGTCCCCCTGCCACCACCACCCCCAGTGTCTTTGGGGAACTGGTCCCAGTCTTATTTGGCTTTCGGCTTTCCCAGCGCACTCGCCATGTGGAGAGCCTGGCCCAGACCCTGGAAGAATACAGAGTGACGACGCAGGTAACTCAGCAGCCCTCACCACTCACCGCAGCCCTCGTCACTTCTCTTTTGCCATCTCGGACTTGCTGCCTCTCCTCCTCGTGCCTCTTCCTCTGTTGGTGGCCACATCTTGCTTCTTCCATCCTTAATGTATGACTGTATGAGTGTATGACTGACTGTATGTCTCCCCCTCTGTTTCTGTATCTGCCTTTTCACTTTTTCTCTGTTCCTTCCATTCACTTTCATTCTCTGTGGGTGTCTTCTCACATACCTCCTCTCCTTATCTTATTTTTTTTTTGAGACAGAGTCTTGCTCTGTCGCTAGGCTGGAGTGCAGTGGCACAATCTCGACTCACTGCAACCTCTGCCTCCCAGGTTCAAGCGATTCTCCTGCCTCAGCTTCCCAAATAGCTGGGACTACAGGTGCATGCCAGCATACCCAGCTAATTTTTGTATTTTTAGTAGAGACGGGGTTTCACCATGTTGGCCAGGATGGTCTTGATCTCTTGACCTCATGATCCGCCCCCCTTGGCCTCCCAAAGTGTTGGGATTACAGGTGTGAGCCACCATGCCCAGCCTCCCCTCCTTATCTTTATGTGTCTCTGCAAGGCTCGTGTGGGTTCCTGTCTCTGCCTCTAGGTCTAGGCTGTCTGTCTCCCTAGGCAAGTCTTCTCTGTTTGGCTCTGGTCTTTACCAGTCTCTTAGCCCTCGTGTTTCTCTTGCCTGTCTGTGAGTCTGTTTCCATCTATGTCTTTCATTTTTTCATGCATCTCTGCCTCTGCCTTCCTTCTTTTAATTTTCTTGGCTGTGCTTTTTTTTTTCTTTCTTTTTTGAGACGGAGTCTGGCTGTGTCACCCAGGCTGGAATGCAGTGGTGCAATTTCAGCTCACTGCAACCTCCGCCTCCTGGGTTCAAGTGATTCTCCTGCCTCAGCCTCCCAAGTAGCTGGGACTACAAGCGCGTGCCACCATGCCCGGCTGATTTTTTGTATTTTTAGTGGAGACATGGTTTCACCCTGTCAGCCAGGATGGTCTCGATCTCCTGACCTTGTGATCTGCCTGCCTCAGCCTCCTGAAGTGCTGGGATTACAGGCATGAGCCACTGCGCCTGGCCTCTTGGCCTGTGCTTTAGCTTCTAGATTCCTGTTGCTCTCTGTCTCTCTTTGGCTTCCTGACATTCTGTCATGGCTTTCTTCCCTAGGCAGTATGTGTCTGGGGAACCCAAAGCAGTCAGGAAAGGGGAAAGAACCCCGGAAGAGGAGCCCGGGGGGGGGGGGTGGGAGGGTGGGAAAAATGCAGAGCCAAATGCGCCCCCCACTTCCTCCTTTGCAGGAACTGAGGCTGGAGATTTCACGCCTGGAGGAGCAGCTGAGTCAGACCTGTGAGGGGCCCGATGAGTGAGTGGAACTTCAAGGGGTAGGAGGAGGCAGGAGGGGAGCCTAAGGGCAGGGACACCCTGGCCTCCAACCCCAAGGTGGGCAGGGAAGGGAGGCCAGCATGAGCTGACTGAGTGGCCACCAGGCACAGAGGCCACCTTCCTCCCTCCTCCCTGTATGGCCAGGCTACCTGAAGGGGTCCAGCTGAGAAGAGTGGGCTGGACCCAGCTGCTGCCCCCATCGCTGGGCTTGGAGATCGAGGCCATTCGACAGGTGGGCCTAACATCCCTGGAATAAGCTGCAGGCCACCAAGGCAGAATCTCCAAACATCTCCCCACTGTGATTCTCACACCAGCCTAGCCCTAACCCACATTGCTGCCAGAGGCTCCCATCGCAACCTTAGCTCTTCTCTAACTCTCTCTACCTCGGATCCTAACCCCAAACCCACTGGCAGCCCCAGGCCTGTGCCAGACCCCAGTCTGATCCAGCTGTGACTCACCCCTGTCTCGTCTCCCTCCATGACCATCTCACTCCTTAACTTCATCTCAAACCCACACCTCGGTGCTGGCACCAAACCCTCCCCGTTCCTGCTTCTGCGCACTCCCCAACCCCAGCCCCACACCAGCCCTTTTCTGCCTCTCATCCTATTTTCAGCCGCACGCCTAAACCTATTTCTATCTCTGACCTTGTCTTCTACCTTAACATGGCTCTCCCTGACCTCGGAAACAACTTCTGTCCCAGAAACAGGAAGTGGCAACTGCTGATCTCTCCAACCCTCTGTGTGGGGTGTGGCAGTGGGAGGAAGTCATCCATGAGACCAGTGAGGAAGCTGAGTTTCCATCTGAAGCCCCAGCTGGGGGACAGGTGAGCACAAGAAAAGTTCTGAAGTCCAGGAGCTGGAAAGGGGCCAGGAGCTCCAGGTGCCGCCCTGGCCAGCCCATTCACTCACACTTTTGCTTGTTCCCCATTTGATAAGAAAATGTTAATTGAGGGCCCACTGTGTGCTGGACACCCAGCCACAAGCCAGACCAGACACCACCCCTACCCCAGGGACTGACGTGCCAGCGTTGTAGACAAAGGTGAACAAAGCAAACACACAAGTTGCACTGTGGCTTTTATGGTTGGTTTGTTTTTTAGAAAACACTCTCGGGAATTACATTATTTAAAATCGTACTACTGTAGGAAGGGAATAAGTAAGTTGTTTATTCTAACATTTTAAGGATATATTAAGCATTTATGTTTCAAATATAAGCACCTTTAAGAAAAGCCAGCAAGCTCACTATGACATCTTTAACTCAGCAATAACCATTGGATTTTTTTTTTGTTTTTTTGTTTTTAGAGACAGGATCTTGTCTTATTCTGTTGCCCAGGCTGGAGTGAACTTGACTCACTGCAGCCTCAACCTCCTGGATAAGCAGTCCTCCCACCTCAGCCTCCCGAGTAGCTGGGACTACAGGCACACACCACCATGCCTGGCTATTTTTTTTTTTTTAATTTTATGTTTTATTTTGAGATGGAGTCTCACTCTGTCACCCAGGCTGGAGTGCAGTGGCACGATCTCAGCTCACTGCAACCTCCACCTCCCAGGTTCAAGCAATTCTCCCTGCCTCAGCCTCCCAAGCAGCTGGGATTACAGGCACCTGCCGCCACACCTGGCTAATTTTTGTATTTTTTAGTAGAGACGGGGTTTCGCCATGTTGGCCAGGCTGGTCTTGAACTCCTGATCTCAGGTGATCTGCCCGCCTCAGCCTTCCAAAGTGCTGGGATTACAGGCGTGAGCCACCATGCCCAGCCTTTTAAAAATTTTTTTATAGAGATGAGATCTCACTATGTTGCCCAGACTGGTCTCAAACTCCTGGGCTCAAACTGTCCTCCTACCTCAGCCTCCCAAAGTGCTGGGATTACAAGCATCAGCCACTGCACCTGGCTTTTTTTTTTTTTAATTAATTTATTTATTTTGAGACAGAGTCTCACTTTCTTCTCTGTTGCCCAGGCTGGGGTGCAGTGGCATTATCACAGCTCACCGCAGCCTCAATCTCCCTGGACTCAGGTGATCCTCCCCTCTCAGCCTCCCAAGTAGCTGGAACCACAGGCATGTGCCACCTTGCATAGCTAATTTTTCTATTTTTTGTAGAAATGAGGTCTCCCTGTGTTGCCCAGGCTGGCTGAACTCCTGGGGTCAAGTGATCCGCCTACCTCAGCCTCCTAGAGTGCTGGGATTACAGGCATGAGCTACTGCTCTGGGCTCTCTCTCTCTCTTTTTTTTTTTCTTTTAAAGAAAATGTTGTAAACAGCTGTATAAACAATGCTGTATTGTCTTGAGAACTGCACCACTTCAAAGCTCTTTGCCATCCTTAAGAAGAGACTCATTTCTCTGATCACTTTTTCCCTGGTTTGAGAAAAGCTTCTGTTTCTCTTTGACACCAGAGCTTGTTTGGGTTCTTATTTAACTCTCCCAGTATCTCTGTAAGGCAGGCATCCTCATCTTGTTACTCATGGGAAACTGAGGCTCAGGGAGAAATCACATGCCCGTGGTCACACAGCTTGTTGGGGACAGAGCCTCATCCCTCAGAAGTGTAGGTTAGATTGGGCTTCTGCTTTGAGCTGTCAGATTCCCCTGAGAGACAGGCTTGTCAAGGGGAAGACTGAGCCAGGCCTGCAACCTGCGATGGGCCCAGGGATACAGAGCTGAGTCCCTTGGGGCCGGGCCTCTCAGTGCTCAAGGCCTGATAGGAGAGACCCTGCAAATGGGTTGCCCCAGTGCAGAATGATCATTGTGCTAGAGGTAGGGGATGGGCCTGTGGGAGCCCAGAGAAGAGGTATCTGTGTCAGGTCAGAGACTGGGGAAGATATTGAAGGAAAACTGATACTTGAGTGGAAGGAAGGAAGGAAGGATGGAAGGAGGGAGGGAGGGAGGGAGGGAAGGAAGGAAGGAAGCCTTCGAGGCACTGGCACAGCCTGTGCAAGGCCTTGTTATAAAATCATGATATGCTTGAGGAGTAGAGGGTAGCTAGGGATGACTAGTGAGAGATGAGGCCAGGGCCAGATCATGAAAAGAATTCTCTGTCAAGCTAACAGATTGTACTTTTCTTCGTAAAGCCACAGGAAGGGTGGGGTCAGCTCTGGGCTTAAAAAGATCCCTCTGGGACCATGTGAGGGATCTACTGGAGGCAGGGAAGAGGCTGGAGCAATGGTGATGAAGCCTGAGCCAGGCCAGGGCCCTGGGGATGGAGGAAAAGGGACAGACAGACATAATTGGGGTGGAGGGACAGAGCAGGGGTCAGACGGGATGTGGGTGATGGGGAGGGAGGAAAGGAGGAAAGACTTGGAACTTGTGACCTCATGAGGTGAAATCTTGAGGGATGTCTGGGGGCTGCCTGGAAACAGTTGGGTGTACCAGCCTGGAGCTCAAGGATTGCATTTAGAAAACAATGTCAAGTTGGTTGTTGAGGTCAAGGGCAATGCTGATATGTCTCTGGAGAAACCGAGACGTACTTGGGTCCTGAGGGAGAGCAGATAGACCCAGCCCAAGTCTGGGAACCTGGGATGAGAAGGCAGTTGGACAGGGAAATGCTGATCTCCTCTGGGATGCAGATGAGTGTACGAGATCTGTGGAACATCCAGGAAGTTTAGGCGACCGGGACTCCTGGGTCCTGTCAGGGAAGGGGGCTTGGTGGCATAGAAAACAACCCTTTGGTCTTTGGCTTCTGCCCTTAGGGGGCTAATAGGGCCATCCTCATGTAGGGGAGCATGAGAGGAGGGCAGGTTGTAGAAGGTGGTAAATTCATGTGCAGGTTGCAGCCTAGAAGACCTTTTGCATATGGGGTCTGGGACTGGCGGGGAGACAGTGGGCACTGTTAGGGTTGGAGCTTTGAGTGAGAAGAATCAGAGAAGAACTAACTTTTTTGTTTCCACAGAGAAACTTCCAGGGAGAGCCAGCGCACCCTGAAGAAGGAAGGAAGGAGCCATCCATGTGGTAAGGAGCTGAGCCATCCATCTGCCTCAGGGTGACACCTCTTTCACAGATGTTTAGAGTAGGAGGACTGGATGAGCCCTGAGGGGGTTGGCATGCCATTCATTCACTCATTCTTCACATCTTCCCGGAGCAGACCCTGGGCCTGTAGGCCAGGAGATGAGACCCGGCCCTGCCCTCAGGTCTAGGAGGAGATCTGGTTCCTGACCCTGCCTTAGGGGAAGGCTCCCAGCGAGGCCGCCATGCCTGAATGGGGTGACGGGGCGGGGGGCCTCGGGAATCAGCGTGGATTCAGATTCCAGCTCAGGTACTTTGCAGTCAGGCTGGTGTAAGCATTTGGTTGTATGCTGTGAAGTCCCAGCCCTGTGATTGGGATGTGATTGTTAGGAGGCTATGTCCAGGCCTCTGAGGATGGAGAATGCACTAGATGACTGGGCCCACCCTCCTCCGGGGCCCTGGCCTTGGGGCCTCTGGTTTCCTGTGTTGCTTCCCTCTCCCCCTCCCCTCTTTCAGGCTCCCAGCTGCGGCTACTAATGAGGCTGCCTGCCAAGGCCTCTAATTGGACTTGTCTGGGAAGAGCTGAGATTGGGCGGGATGGGAGCTCTGGAGTTATGACCTCCCTCTGCGTCACCAGAGAAAGGAGGGGAGAAGGGGCTGAGCAGTAGTGGAAGTGGGGGAGGCAGGTGCCATGCGAGTTTCCAGAGGTCAGGGGCAATTCGATCCTCAGGTTGGAAAGTTGGGAGTGAGGAAGGTGGTGAATACAACGGCCCCTAAAGGTAGCCAGCCGTGAGGGCTTGGACCTTGAGAGGGGTTGGGTCCCAAGTAGAAGTTTCAGGGGATCAGATAGTGTATGTTTGACTGGGGCCTAAGAGCCTGGATCCTTTATCACGTGGGAGCACAGCTATATTCCTGAGGGTATCTCTGAGGGTTTTGGGTCTGAAGCTGGTGGTGGTGGCAACTGCAGGGCTGGATCTCTGGTCCCCAATGAAGGCAGTGGCTGGTGGTGTGGATGGCTGGGTCTCTAAGGGGTATTCAGGCTGGGCAGCTTGAGGCCTGAGTCCCCAAAGCAGCATTTCAGGGACTCAGATGGCTGTGACCCTAGGAGGGGCCTCCCTAGGAGCCTCCGCCCGAGGCAGGGTCAGGAGCCAGATCTCCTCCTAGACCGAGACTCGCTGAGGGAAGGGCCAGGTCTCATCTCCTGGCCTGCAGGCCCAGGGTCTGCTCCTGGAAGATGGGAATGAGTGAGTGAATGAGTAGCATGCTAACCCCTCAGGGCTCTTCGAGTCCTCCTGGAAGAGGGGCTTGCACCTAAGAGGATTTGGCATGGGGAGGAACTCCAACAGTTGAGTTCTGTGGGCTGGGAGGTCTGAGTTGGAGTCCCGGTCCTCAGAGAGCACCCAGTGACAGTCATTGAAAAATGGCTCAACCCACTAGACAGGAAGGGGGTTTCGACACGTGCTCTGGGGTCTTACAGAGGCCTGAATCTCTGGTATTTTGGAGGGTGAGAGAGCCGGAAGCCTCAGTTCCCAGCTGGGGGATCTGCTGGGGAAGTAGTGACTGAGAAAACCAATCTGAGATGAAGAGGCCCCCTTATTCTTTTAGTGGTTCACAGACCCTTTGGGTAATTTGGTGAAAATTCATGTGAAAAATACATATGCAGGACACCCCCCAGGCCCATCCATGCCGCCTGGCCTCCCCCAAGCCCATCCATGCCGCCTGGCCTCCCCCAGGCCCATCCATGCCCCCTAGCCTCCCCCAGGCCCATCCATGCTGCCTGGCCTGTGCTAAGACCCCCTGCTCCAAGGCTTCTCTCCCAGCCCATAGTAGGCAAAGGGAACCAGAGAGAAGAGGACAAAGCCAGCAGTGACTTTGTTGGCCCTCAGGTTGACCAGAAGAGAGGAAGAGGAGGATGCAGAGAGCCAGGTCATGGTAGGCAGTTCCCAGCACCCCTCCCCAGTCCCCATCCACTCCAAGCCCGCAGAGGCTGAGTCGTTTCAACTCTTCCCAAGCCCCAGCCTCACACCCCAACTCCTCAGGAGCAGAGAGAAAAATCGTTTGGCCAAGAGATAACAAGGCCCTTGCTGTAGCTAATGAGAGCGATGGTGAGGTGGGGGGAGGCCTGGAGGCTAGTGGGCGGCCAGGCTGCTCCCGGGGGACCCTCCCAGCCACACACACAGGGCTGCAGCCACCACACCGCAGGCCTCATAGACGTGGCTACACCCCCGGATTGCATAAATGCACACGCACATGCGCCCACACTCAGGAGAGGTTGGGCCGGCCCTCCCCAGCCAGCCTCAGAACTCCCTGGGGGCACAGTGCCCGCAGCCCCCCTGCCTGCAGCCACACAGGCCAGTTCCTCTGCTCCTCAGAGCCCAGTGCCCGGAGGAGGTTAAGATTTCCATTCTCAGGCAAGGACAGGGAAAGAAACTTGGTAAGGAGAGGTGAGGAGCCCTCAGTTGTGAGCTGAGGAATGCAGGAGCTGGGCTGGAGTCTGCCTGTTGTGGGTCAGGCACTGTCAGGGCCCCTGGGGCTCTTCAGGGTCCAAACCGGCCAAGATGGCTGCCTCCAGGACACTCAGCTCCCAGCACCCTGGCCCCGAAGCCCACCTCCTCGACATACCACACTCCCTTGCGAGACTGGGGCTCCACCTCAGCTTCCTCACAGCTCACATGGGGATAATGTCTTTCTTGCTCCCAGGGTGGGAAGGAGGGTTAAGGACTATGTCATAAAGGGCCTGGGTCCCTGCCTGGCACAGCAGGTGGTAGAGGTGAAGATACTGATTGTGATTGGTGTTCTTTTTTTATTTACTGCCATTATCATTGTCATTCATCATCCTCATCTGTGTTAAAAAGGTGTGTGGGGGTAGGAAGGCCAGAGACCCATAGAGGGGAGGCCCTTCCAGGGAGACATGGGGGATGAGGCGGTGCAGTGGGTGGGGCCTGGCCCTAGAGGAACAGCTGGGGCTTTGGTCTTTGAATCTTCAGATGAAGTGTTGGAATTAATCAGTGAATTTAGCGTGGTTGCTGGGTGAAAGGTCAAAATAAAAAATCATATTTCAGTATAGCAACCATGAGCAATTAGAAAAATAAATTTGTAATTATGCCATTTATAATGGCATGGTGTTTTGTTTTTGGTTTTTGTTTTGAGATGGAGTCTTGCTCTGTCGCCAGGCTGGAGTGCAGTGGCGCGATCTCGGCTCACTGCAAGCTCTGCCTCCCAGGTTCACGCCATTCTCCTGCCTCAGCCTCCCGAGTAGCTGGGACTACAGACACGTGCCACCACGCCCGGCTAATTTTTGTATTTTTAGTAGAGACGGAGTTTCGCCATGTTGGCCAGGATGGTCTCCATATCCTGACCTTGTGATCTGCCCGCCTCAGCCTCCCAAAGTGCTGAGATTACAGGCATGAGCCACGGCGCCCGGCCTATAATGGCATGTTTTTAATTAGTAAAGCACCTGCCGATTCTGGCATAGGCAGGAAGACAGGATTCTTCATGAGGCCCAGCACAGGGGTGGGCACCTGTAGAAGATGTGGTCTCTGCCCTCAGAGAGCTTAGATACTTCCAGAATCCAATGGAAAACAGAGGTGATGATATTGAATAGCTCACACAGACATTGAGCACTCACTATGTACCAGGTGCTGTCAAGGTATTGCCCCTGCCTTTTTTTTTCCTACATTCACTCATTTAGTCTCCATGTTAACCCTACGAGGTGGGGACATCCCTGGCCAGCAGATGGGGAAGAGCGGCACAGAGAGGTGTGGTGACATGCCAAGGACCCTCAGCCAGAAGCTGGCAGAAACGGGAACCTGACCTGGCAGCAGAAGCTCACTCACTTAGCTCCTGAGCTCCACCACTTTCTATGTGGCCACTTGTGTCCAGTGGGCTGACCTGAGTACCGCTCAGTCCAGAACCCGGTGCCTCCAATGCATCTCTTTTGTCCTCCCAGGCTGATCTCCCTATCCCTCTAGGAGACCCTCGCCCTGGAGACATCCCAGAAAGCCCTCCAGAGAGGTAATAGGACCCACAGGGTCCGGGAGGGACACTGGGGGCAAGAAAAAACCCAGTGGTGAGTCCCTTCTTTCCCCCAGCAGGCCTGCGCAGCGGGAACTCCAGCAAGCCCTGGTGCCTGTGATGAAAAAGCTGGTCCCAGTCAGGAGGAGGGCCTGGGGCCAGCTCTGCCTGCCCTCACAGCGGCTCAGGTGTGCCCCCAGGCGTCTCCAGAAGGAAGGAGGTGGTCTGGCCTTGGGAAGAGCAGGGGCTGCCTGAACCGTACCCTAAATGCTCTCCCACCTCCCCACCAGGGTCACTCGACATCCACTGATCCCAGCTCCTGTCCTGGGCCTGCTGCTGCTGCTGCTGCTCTCTGTCCTGCTGCTTGGCCCGTCCCCATCTCCCACCTGGCCCCACCTCCAGCTCTGCTACCTCCAGCCCCCTCCAGTGTGAGAGGCTCTACTTGCCCCTCAGAGCAGTGTCTAGCTCAATAAATCCCCTGGCACTCTCTCCACTGGGATCCCCATAGTTAGTCCAGTGTTGCGCAGGCTTACCCCAGATAGAGTACAAGGGATCCACATCCCTGTATTTTTATGTGAAGTCTCCTAGTTTTTTAATGTTGACATTTCTTAACAATAGCAAAACTCCCCCAGTAATGGATTAAGCACTAAGGATTATTCCCTCACAAAACAAGCCTGACGAGGGCAGCTGTGGGCACACAGCTAAGTCTCAGTTGCCTTGGGGCCAGGGCCTCAGTGATTCTCCTGTCCCCTCCCTCATGCTCAGGAGTTGGCAGTTGTAGCTTCCTACATCACATCTGCGGGAGACGGAAACTTCTTCCTTCCTTTTTATAAAGAGAGGCAGTAGCCTCAGTGTGCAGTGGGTAGATTCAAATCATATTCATAATAAAAGAGAAGCAGTTGCCTGCCCAGAGCCACCAGCAGACTTGTGTTTGTTTCACTAGCCAGACTGTTTGATGTGACCACCCTTAACTGTAAGGGAGGCTGGGAGACCTGGGAGGTCAAGTACCTCTGCGGGTACTGGGTACCTTGAAAGTGCCTTGCCACACACCTCATTCACACTGAAAAACACTGCAGGGCATGGACCTAACAAACGCTTTGGGAGTCACCTACACACCACCACCAGTGTGCAGCTGCTGCATGGCCTTTGCATGCATCGCCAAGCTGCTTCGAAGGGCTCCAGGATACCTCTTCTCCTTGATTTCTTTCTCCTTCCTACCTTCTCTACAGCTCTGCCTTGCCCTCCCCCAACAGGATCCTGACTCTGTCCTGCCACCCCTCCATGGGTAGCAGCCTAGGTTGATCCAGTCCTAACTGCATCCTAAGTCAATAAAGAACAATCTTCTTGGGCCGGGCGCGGAATCACTTGAACCCGGGAGGCGGAGGTTGCAGTGAGTGGAGATTGTGCCACTGCACTCCAGCCTGGGAGACAGAGTGAGACTGTGTCTTTAAAAAAAAAAAAAAAAATTAAGAAAAAAACACATGCGAGACCCCAACCCCTCCCTCTTATTCACATGGACCATCTGCATGGTGCAGCTCTGATGCATCATTATGCTGCAAGCCCCTTCCCAGCTGGAGTAAAGCTGAGGACATGAAAGGGAAGCAGATGGAGTCTGAGAAGCCTACCCTACTCCCAAAAAAAATACATGATTGGGCATCCACTCTGTGTGGCATGTGGTCCATGGCATTGTGCAGGGAATGCCCCAAGCTTTGCCTGCCTCATAGCACCGCTGGCAAGATCCTTACACCATGGCTCCAACGCTCCCTGTAAATAACAAGAGTGGACACCCAGGATGGCTGGCCCCAGGGTGAGAGGGCGCTGAGCTAGGCACTTTGAGATACGTATTTAATCTGCACCTCAACACTAGGAAGTAGATGGTGCTATTATTGCTTTACAAATGAAGACACTGAAGCACAGAGAAGTTAAATGACTTGACCTAGGTGTCACAGCTAAAAATTATGAGAGTTGGGATCCAAACTCAGTCTGAGTCCAGTTCAGCAAATGAACTCACACGGTGGCTATCTGCTGTTTGTAGCAGCCTATGAGTTGAACATCCTTCCTTGCCTGGGAAAATCCCAAGATAGGAAGGAGACAGGGCCCCACCTTCAACCAGGAGAGTCAAAGGAGGGTTCCCTTCCCCAGCTCCCAGGGGGTTGGGCTGCTATGACAGGCAGTGTGCGGGGCCCATGCCCATCCCTGTGGCCAAGGAGAAGGATCACGAGATTGGCAGCCCCACCAGACCCTCCAGTCACAGCTGTCAAAGGCAGCAGCAACTCTCTACAGAAAAAGGAGGACAGGGATGTGGACCAGGCACACACCAGAGATGTCCGCTAGAGTGCAAATGGCAAACAGGAAAAGCACCAGGGTGCCATTTATTCATTCAACAAATATTTGTTCATCCTCTCTTTCCAACAGCTAGACCTTAGAAGATGAAGCTGTAGAGGAAAGCAGGACCTCCAACATCAAGCTGAAGAGCTTTGATTTTCTCCTGAGAATGATGGGGCTTTGGGAGGTTTTATTGCTTGTTTGTCTTTGGTTTTTTACATTTTAACTGAGGTGCAGCTTACATACAGATAGGCAGACAAATCTGAAGTATAAGCTGGATAAACTTTTGTGTACATATATACCCATGAAAATCACAGCCCAGGTCAAGATAGTAGACAGTTTCAGCACCCCACATGCTTCCTTGGAGAGTTTTGAGCAAGGGAGGGACAGAACTGGACCTATTTAAAGACTGATGGAGGTAGCTGCAGGTCCTGCGAGAGCCCAGAAAAGGCCACTGATTCGGCTTGGAGGTTACAGAATTCTTTCCAGACAAGTGACATTTGTGTTTAGTCTTGAAAGATGGGTAAGGTTTGGGTTACAGTCGGCAGGGGCCCAGGGAGGGTGTCATCCAGGTGGGAAAGAGACCAGTGTGTGTGGAGAGCCATGGGCGGCATCCTGTTGCTGGATTAAAAAAAAAAAAAAAAAAAATTTTTTTTTAAAGATTTGGAGCCTGGGAGGGATTGAAGGCTACAGAGTGGTGGGAAATAAGAGAGGTAGGCAAGAGCCCATGAAGGGATTTGAACACCAGCTTGAATTTTATTCCTCAGTGCCCGTAAAAGGGTTGTGAGCAAGGGAAGGCAGAACTCTGGGTGGGAAGAAGAGCATACAGGGCCTGTGGAGGAGATGAATGAATGAAGGGGATGAGAATGGAGGCCAGCAGGAGGGGAGGAGTCTGGGGCTGTGGTCCAGGTTGGAGAGAATGAGGCCTGAGGCAGGGCATGTGGGTGGAGAGGAGGGAAGAGCATATCCAGGGCAGGGTGGGAGGGACCGGGCTGGAGACTGACAAGCTGTGAAGGATGGCGAAAGGGGCAGGACAAGGACAACCCCTGGGACCTGGCCCAGTGACTAGTAGACAGTGGAGCCATTCCCAAGATAGGGAACCCGTGATAAGGAGTGAGTTCAGAGAAAGACTCAGTTCATTTAGGGGCTGGAGTCCTGAGCCCTGAGCTCCCAGGCTGGAGAAGGGGGTCTGGGTGTTGTCAGCTGTGGGTGGTGGCAGAAGCTGTGGGGACTGCTGAATTTGCTTGAGAGTAGAGTGGGGAGGGAGGAGGCTCCAGACACCATTTTGAGCAAAAACCTCAAATGTTCGGAAACGGATCGGGGAGAAAACAGAGTATAGGAAGAGACCAGGTCAGTACCCAGCTACCAGGCCCTCGGGGAAACAGGAGGAGGCTCTTCATAGGGTCGTTGTGAGGTAAAAAGAGCTATTACAAGCACAGCACTTAGAAGAGTGCTGCTATATAATACTGCTCATTAACATTTTAATTCCATTTCTTCATGAGAGTAGCAGAAAAGTCTAGACTTTTGAAATTGCACATACCTGGATTCCAGTTATTCTTTTGTCGCTTAGTAGCTCTAACAACTTAAGAAAATTCCTCCTGACTTTCAGTCTTATTTGTAAAATTAGGCCAACTCCAGATAGTTTTGAGGAATGCAGTCTTTCCTTTGTTATTCGGAATAACAGAGAAACAGTCCCGCCCCCACAGTCCAAGGGCCAATTAGGGCTCGGTCCGCCTCCCGAAAATGCAAATTTTGGGAGGCCTTGCCAACAACACGCTGCGGCCCCGCTTCCCGCGCAGCAGACGCGGCCAGCTCCACCCTCTTCTTTAAACCAATGAGAGCGCGGTCCGCACGAACGGCGCCCCAGGCGAGGCGATCTAGCACTCTGCGGACCACCGGGTTGCCATGGTTACCATTGAGGGGCGGAGCTGAAGGGCAGGCTGGACCTCCGGGGAGAGAGACAGATTTTGATTGGCTCTTTTCTCGCTTCACCTGCAGCCCAGGTATCTTCCCGCCCTTTCCCTGTCCTTTTTGGAGCCTGACGCCTGCTCCTTTCTCTTCTCCTGCCCCAGCCTGGAGCCCCGAAGGTCTCCCGAGAAGGAGGCCTGAAGTCAGAAAACCCTGAAAAAAATTGCTAGAGGCTGCTGTGAGAGGAGGAAACCCTTTTCAAATAAAAGCGTTTTGCTAAGTAACGGGGGCTGTGCTGAAGTCTTATGAAGTCTATCTTATTGGATCCTCGTAACAGATGAAGAAAAGGAGACACAGAGACTGACGTCAAGAAGGCTTTCTCAGTACTACGCAGCTAGATTTGGAGGACCCTGGGTTTGGATGCTAGGGCTGCCTCACACCAGAGCCCGCGATCTTTCCACTGTGCCTGGGGAGAAGTCTGGAAGTGATGGGAGGGAGGAACAGCGAAATTCAAAGATGAGAGCTGGTGGAGAGACAGATAGAAACCTAACGGAGGAAAGAAAAGGACGATATGAAGGAGTCAGGCAGAGGAAAAAGGAAAAAAGAAAGTGATGGAGAAGGGAAGGAAGAGTTTCAGAGGCAGAAGGAGAATAGAGAGAGGAGGCAGAGATTCCCAGAAGACCAGAAAGCCAAAAGGGTGAAAGGGGAGATAACCACAAGGACCCTGGGAGACGGGGACACATACCCAGAGAGGAAAGAGACCCAGAGAAGGGGACAGAGACGGAGGAGGACAGAGACCTTGGAGATTACAGAGAACCAGAGAGAAGGGGACAGAGACGGGGGTAGGGAGGGACAGGGGCCCAGAATGAAAGGAGGGGACAGAGAGGGGGTGGGGGGCGATAGGGAAGCAGAGATCCAGAAATAAGAAAGAAGCCAGCTTCCCGGACAAAGACAGGCAGAGAAACGGAACTGAGGAAAGAAAATAGAGTGGGGACTGAGGGGAGAGATGCCAGAGTGGCCGACACAGAGTCCTGTCTCTTTTCTACCCCCCATTTCGAGCCCCGCGCCCCCAGCCCAACGCACACGCAGGTCGCGCAGGAACGAGGCGCAGGAACGAGGCGCAGTCCGGAGCGCAGGGCATGGTCTTTATTAAGATGGGGACGGGCAGCGCGCTCAGGGCGCATCCAACACCAGCAGCTTGTGCATGTACGAGTTCAGCCAGTGGCGGCGCTCGAGGGCGGCCAGCAACCGCGCGCGCTCCCGGAAGGCCGCGTCGTCCGCCAGCGCCAGGCTCCTCCGCGGCCGGGGGGTGGCGGGATCCGCCCAGGCCCGTCCTGGGGGGCGGAGGCTGTGGAGAGACGCGGTGACCGCGCGTCCAGACCGGCTCTTGCCTCCGCCTGTCCTCCCCGCGGTCTAACTCGAAGCCCTGTTACTGCCCAGTCCGTGGAGTGGCTCGGTCCGGCTCCCCCTGTCTCTCTCGTTCTCTGTGTGGGTCTCTGTCTCTCTGCTCACCAGGTTCGAAACTCCCCAGGTTCTGAGACCGAGTCTGATGCACTTGTCCGCCCACAGCGCTCAGCGCATGGCCAGGCGCACACCAAGAACCCAATAAACGTTGCTCAAAGAATGAATCCGTTTCTGCAACGACTCCTTTCGAGCCTCTCCACGCCTTTCTCGGGATCTATCTTTCTGTGTCTCTTTCCCTTGCTGATTTTCTGTCCATTTCCCGCACCACCACTACCACCAAACCCTCCTCCCTCCTTCCCCCACCCCTAGTCTCTGTCTTCTCGCTGGGTCTCGGTCGCCCTCTCTTTGGGCTTCTGTCCCGCTTTCTGGGTCTTCCGTCCCCTTTCTCTTTGGTTCTCTTCCCACTTCTCCAAGTTCCCACCCCTCCCTGGGAGTTCTGGGCCTGGCACCTACCTGAGGACCCCGACCGGGGGCAGGGCGACTCCCGAGGCAGTGCGGACGCCCCAGGGCACCAGCAGCAGCAGCAGCAGCAGGAGCAGCCGAACCCGAGGGCTCCTGGACACCTGACGGGTCTCCATCACCTGTGGAGAACCAGAAAGGGGCTCAATGGGGCTGCATCCCGGCCCAGAATCACGGGCCTCACCATGCACCCACCCCCAGCTTCCCGCATGGTCCCCTACCGTGCAGTGGGCTGAGGCAGCGATGCTGGCAGCCCCCTTATATCGCCTCCGCAGCCCCCGCACCGGGCAGTGACGCAGGCCGGGGGGCCGGGGGCGCGGGGTCACCCCCTCCCCAGGCTCATTAGGAGCCGCCAGCGGTAATGAGGAGCCGGGGGTGGGGGACCTGCCGCTGCCTTGGCCGCCACCAACTAATTGGGACCAGAAGCTGGACCTGAGACAAGGGAGGGGGAGAGACAGACAGACAGAGAGGTGGACACAGGGGGTGTGTCAGAGGGCTAAAAATAGAGACTGGCGGAAGGACCGTCAGAGGAACAGAGACACAAAGAGAAGGACAAAGACAGAGTGGCCGAGGAAGAAATAGAAAGAAAGGGGACGACAGAAAAAGAAAGGAAAAGGAAGAAAACAAGAAAAGAGAGCGAAGGAGATGGAAACGAACAGTCAGATGGAGATGGAGGAGAGAAAGAAAGGGCTCTCAGAAAGACAGACGGAAATGGAAGGACGTCCTGGTCTGGACGGAGCTGCCCAGAGATAAATACAGCAGGGAGAGGCCCAGAAAGATCGAGGGCGAGATAGGGAGGGGGGAAAAGGCAAGAAATGGTAAAGAGTACGTGTGGCAGGGGTGTGAGGACAGGAAAAGTGACAGACCACATCAGAAAAACCTCAGAGAGAGTGAGAAGAGGGGAAAACAGACAGCGCTCCTGAGCTGCCCTGAGGATGTTTCTAAGCCCTTATCCGGGAGGAGTTTGGGGGTGCTGTGAAGATTAAAGCCCAGTCCTCCTCACACTGACTCTTTTTTGTGTGTGTGTTTCTCTGTTTGAGATGGAGTCTTGCTCTTGTTGCCCAGGCTGGAGTGCAATGGCACTATCTCGGCTCACTGCAACCTCCACCTCCCAGGTTCAAGCCATTGTCCTGCCTCAGCCTCCCGAGTAGCTGGGATTACAGGTGCCCACCATCACGCCCAGCTAATTTTTGTATTTTTAGTAGAGATAGGGTTTTGCCAAACTGTTGGCCAGGCTGGTCTTGAACTCCTGACCTTGTGATCTGCCCTTCTTGGCCTCCCAGAGTGTTGGGATTGCAGACGTGAGCCAGCACACCCAGTCCACACTGACGCTTAAGAGGGGCCTCAGTCGGGTGCCGTGGCTAATGCCTGTAATCCCAGCACTTTGGAAGGCCGAGGCGGGTGGATCACTTGAGGTCAGGAGTTCGAGACCAGCCTGGCCAACGTGGCGAAACTCCTTCTCTACAAAAATACATAAATTAGGTGTGGTGTAATCCCAGCTACTTGGGAGGCTGAGGCAGGAAAATCGCTTGAACCCGGGAGGCGGAGGTTGCAGTGAGCCGAGATCGCACTGCTGCACTCCAGCCTGGGCAACAGAGTGAGACTCTATCTCAAAAAAAAAAAAAAAAATTAAAAATTAAAAAAGAGGGGCCTCTATACACAGTGAGGAGAAGATGGGCAAAACTTGGAAGTCCTACAGAGCAGTAGCAATTTGGGATGTGGGAACTTGTGCTCTTAGTTTCCTAGGAAGGTGGTGGCAGAAGCTTGGACTCCTGAGTCTAAGAGTGGATGGGACAGAGACCCAGATTCCTATGTTCTGGAGGAGGAGGAGGCTGGGGACTTGGATTCTTGAATCTGAGGAAGGAAGGAGCTAGAGGACTGGAGTTCTGAGTCTGGGGGCAGGGAGCTGGGGGATACAAGTTAGGGGGCTTGAAACAGGAAGGTACCAGGGAACTAGATCCCTGGGTTTTCAGGTAGGAGAGGGTAGAGGGCCAGGACCCCTGGTTTCAAAAAAATAGTTTGAGCCACATCTCCACTAGATCATTCCAGTCTCTAACTCCCTTCCCCACCCCAGAGACAATGTCCTTTACTTCTGTCCCTTTAAGAGTCTAAGTCTGTCGCTAGGCTCCCAGGATCCCCTGGGAGGGGGTCAGTTGCATCACCTCTGTGCCCCTGAGACCCTACCTCCCACTGCCCTGCCCAGATCCATTCTGCAACATTCACCGTTCTCTGCATCCAGCTCTGCTCATCTGCTGTTACCTTGGACACCAGAGCAGGTAAGAGACCCCGGGACCTCAAGGAAGCCTGTCCCATCGATGGGTCGGCCGCCTCCACCTCCACCTGACCACAGACCTATGTTTCTCTGCCGTGACTAGCCCCGGAGATGCTGAAATCCTAGCTCCATCTTCAATAACAGACTTGAGAGTCCTGCCCCAAAGCTCTCTTCTTCAAGTCCCTACCCCTCCACTCTGCAGAGCCCAGACCCCAGACCCTATTTCTGGAGGACTCAGAGCTCCCAATTCCTTTCTAACTCAAGAACCAAGAGCTCAAGGCCTCTTATCTCCTTTCACCCCTGCAATTCAGTCCCCAAACCTTGCTCCCTCAAAATTCTAGGCATCTGAACTTCCAGCCTTCTCCTCCCTAAACAACCAGGAGCCAGGAACCTCAGCCCCCTCACCCTGCAAGACCCAGGAGTCTGAACCCCCAGTAACCTTCTTAACCTAGAGCCCAAACGTCTCCCTCCTCCCTCAAATCCATGAGCCCAGCCCTCAGCCGTTAGGAGCCTCCTGTAGTGTAAACAACTGTTGAGTCAAGGTGTCCCGGGGGACCTCGGAGAGGAAGGAGATCCCATGTCCCCTCGAAGGCCTGACACTCTCCAAAGTCGAAGTCGAGGAGATCTGGGGGCCTGGAGAAGTGTCGTTCTTTCCCAATTTTTCTAGGACCACTCGGTGAAACAGATAAGGAAATTAACTACGACTCCCAAGAAGCCCCGCGCCTCAGTCTCCCTTGGCTACCTCGGCCATCGCCCCACAAGCCTCCAAGGGACTTGCGATTGGGTTCTCCTCCCATCCCTAACGCCAAGCTGGGCCCCGGACGTGGTCCACCTGTGGTCCAGTGGGCGTGGCCTCTGGGAGTGGGCGGGGCTCCTGGGAGACTTCGGCCTTAACCCCTTCCTTCCCGCTCCTCCCGCAGCTATAGGTATCTCCGAGAGCTATGAAATCATTCAGCCGGATCCTCTTCCTCGTCTTCCTCCTCGCCGGCCTGAGGTCCAAAGCCGCTCCCTCAACCCCTCCGCCTTTGGGCTCTGGCTTTCCGGACATGGCCCACCCCTCTGAGACCTCCCCTCTGAAGGGAGCTTCTGAAAATTCCACACGAGATCGCCTTAACCCAGAATTTCCTGGGACTCCTTACCCTGAGCTTTCCAAACCACCTCATACGGTTTCCCTGGCAACCTACCCACTTGACTTCACTGAGACCCCCAACCCTGACCTCCGAGAAACCCCGCACCCAGAGTCTCCTGAGACCCCCAAAGCTGACTCACTCACAACCTCAATATCAGAATCCCTGGACATCCCCAAAACTAACCTCTCCAAAATGACACACCCAGCGTCTTCTGAGACCCCCACAGCTGGCCCAACTGAAATGCCATACCCAGGATCCCCTGAGACCCCCAAATCTAACTTCTCCAAAACTTCACGCCCAGAATTTCCTGAGACCCCAAACACTGGCCTTATGCAAACTATACCCCAAGAATCCCCAGAGATTCCCCAGCTTAATGCCACTGAAACCTCACAGGTAGAACTCCCTGAGACCTCAAACACTAACCCTACCAAGACCCCTGACCCCAAATCCCCAGAAAGCCACCACCTCAACTCCACTGAGACCCCAAACTCTGAATTTCTCCAAGCTCTCCATCCTGACCCTTCTAAAACCCCCCACCCAGAATCCCATGTGATCCACAATCCCAGCCCCACCGAAATTTCCCAAACAGAATTCCCCACAACCTACTACCAAAATGCAACAGATGTGCCCAGGACCTCTGACCCTCAAATCTCCACTAGTCTTTACCCAGAAACACCTGCGCCCTTCAAGGATGACGCCACTGCTCTAAATGAGCTGTCCCTGAATCCCAAACCAGAAACCCCTGCAGCCATCCAGCCCGACTCCCCAAAATTGTCCACTTCAGATTCTCCAAGAACGGTTGAGCTGAAGGCCCCCCAGAACTCTGGCCCTAAGGAGTCCAACGCCCCTCCTCCCTCAGCCCGGATTGCAGGTCCCCCTGCTCTTCCAGGGCGCCCCAGTCAGTTGGCCCCTGCCACTCTGCCGGCACCCCAGAGGCACAGCCGAGGTGAGGGAGTCAACACCATCATCGTGGTGGAGCGAATGAAGGAGACAGGTGAGGGGCAGGAGCCAGACTCCTGAGTCTGAGGGAGGAGGGGCTGGGGGCCTGGACTCCTGGGTCCGAGGGAGGAGGGGCTGCGGGCCTGGACTCCTGGGTCCGAGGGAGGAGGGGCTGGGGGCCTGCACTCCTGGGTCTGAGGGAGAAGGGTTTGGGAACAGGAATTCCTGGATCTGACGCAGGAGGGGCTAGGAGCTTGGACCCCTGGGTCTGAGAGAGGAGGGGGTTAGGAGCTTAGATTGCTGGTATCCCTCTTCAGGCGTGACTCTGGTGGGGCGACCACGTGGCGCAGCAGGCGGGGCCCCCTGCCTGTTCTTCGCGGGGACCGCGCTGCTGATCGGCATCTTTGTGCTGCTGTGGTGTCTCTACCGCCGGGCAGCTCGACAGCGGCCCTTCGCACATCACCGGCTTCCGGACGACGGAGATGAACCAGGTGAGCGCCCTGCCCCTTGAACGCCTGCAGTTTTCCATAACCCGATCTCTCCCGGCACCTTAGGGCGCCCAGCCAAAAAAGCACAGGTCCCCCACCCAAGGTCAATGAAAGCCCTGGCTCTTCCATGGCCACGTCCAGCCCCCTAAATGTCTGCAATTTCACCCAAGAGTCCAGTGCCGCTCCCAATGCGGTTGGAAAATGCTTCAGGCCCAGAGCCGCTGTCCCCGCCAGCCCCGCCCCTGCCCCTGCAGGTACGCGGCCCGGAGCCCTGCAGTTCCCGCCCTCCACTGCAGGCCCCGCCGCTGCTGCTCGGACACCACGCCTCCTGGTTTCTGCAGCGGCCCCCACCCTTTTTATTGAAAACTCAGTTCAAATGCAGAATCGGAATCCTCTCTCCGGCCTCCTGATTTGTCAGCCGCACAAAAGGGGCCCTGGAGATGACCTGGAAGGGGGCCTGGAGGGTCAGCCGAGAGATGACCACGCCCCTTTGCTCCCACAGTTCTGCATTTGGACGCCCCGAAAGACCCCTACGACCTCTACTTTTATGCGCCGGATACCTGGGTCCCTTCCCACATCGCCACCAAGCAGCCCCCGCCCACACCTCCGCTGCCACCAAAGCTGCCCCCGCCGCCCCGCGGGGGTCGCCCGCAGCGTCTGGAGGCCCTGTCCCCCGCCACGCTCCCCAACAACTTCGTGTGAGACCCTCCGAGTTCTGCTGGACCTGCACATCCCCACAGTGAAGGAAAATCCTGCGCTTCTGGCATGCTTAGCTAGAGTAGTCCCCCGGATAAAGGGTCTAATATACAGAGATGCTTACGCTATGATCAGAGAACAAGGTCTGAGACCGAATAAATATCATGTTCCCATGGCTAGACCCCTCCTCTGGCCTGAGCCCTGGGATGGGAGGAGCTGGAGTCTGAGACCGCTGAAACTTAGGGAGGAGGGGCTGGGGTCTGAACCCCTGGGTCTGAGGGAGGAGGGGCTGCGGTTCTGGACTCCTGGGTCTGAGGGAGGAGGGGCTGGGGGTCTGGACTCCTGGGTCTGAGGGAGGAGGGGCTGCGGTTCTGGACTCCTGGGTCTGAGGGAGGAGGGGCTGGGGGTCTGGACTCCTGGGTCTGAGGGAGGAGGGGCTGGGGATCTGGACTCCTGGGTCTGAGGGAGGAGGGGCTGGGGATCTGGACTCCTGGGTCTGAGGGAGGAGGGGCTGGGGGCCTGGACGCCTGGGTCTGGGGAAGGCGTTGCTGGGGATCTGGATTCCTGGGTCTGAGGGAGGAGGGGCTGGGGGTCTGGACTCCTGGGTCTGAGGGAGGAGGGGCTGGGGGCCTGAACCCCTGGGTCTGGGGGAGGCAGTGCTGGGGATCTGGACTCCTGGGTCTGAGGGAGGAGGGGCTGGGGGCCTGGGCTCCTGTGTCTGAGGGAGGAGGGGCTGGGGTCCTGGACTCCTGGGTCTGAGGGAGGAGGGGCTGGGGGCCTGGACCCCTGGGTCTGAGGGAGGAGGGGCTGGGGCCTAGACTCCTGGATCTGAGGGAGGAGGGGCTGGGGCCTGGGCTCCTGGGTCTGAGGGAGGAGGGGACGGGGGCCTAGACTCCTGGATCTGAGGGAGGAAGGGCTGGGGCCTGGACTCCTGGGTCTGGGAGAGGAGGGGCTGGGGGCCTGGACCCCTGGGTCTGGGGGAGGAGGGGCTGGGGCCTGGATCCCTGGAACTGAGGAAGGAGGAGCTGTGGGCCTGGACTCCTCAGTCTGAGGGAGGACGGGGCTGGGGACCAGGATGCCTGCGACCTCCACAGCCAAGAACAACTGAGCCTGTACACCAAAGCTTTTATTAGGAGTGGGGCAGGGCAGGATGTACAGTCACAGAGACGGAGACACAAAGACACAACCCTGCACTGGGAAAAAACACCCCTGTCCCCTGCCCCATTCCCTTTCATGGGATTCTGTGACTTCTCTATAGGTTCCCCAAATTCTAAGCTGAAAGAGGGGTGTCTGAGAGGGGAAGGATCCCAGATTTTGAGTCATTAAGCCCCTGAGGGACACAACAAATGGCCACTGAGAAACTGAGGGTAGTTCGAAACCACCCAGGAGAATAAAGTGCGAGGAACTGGGGAGGGGCATCATGAAACCACCATGGGGGAGTTCAATGGTGGTGGCTTCCAACCTTTGAGTTCACGGACTGGAGCAGCCACTATATATAGACCTGAAAACCATGTCAGAAAAAGTGCACGGGGGTGGAGAGGCATATTGTTAAAATTGCGATTTTGGTTGTTTCCCCAGACATTATGCTAAGCTAGGGAGAAGAGGGTCTTGGGAAATTTGGTGCTTTCGCAGAATCTGCTAGTAGGGGAGATGTGAAGTGGGCGAGGAAGGGGGGACTTGAAACCGCCATTTTCCCTCAGAAACGCTGGTGAGAATCAATCCCTGGAATGGCGGGGACGAGTAATTGGTTAAACCAATCTGGAAGATGCAGAACAGAGTTGGGAGAGATTTGAAACTTCTGGAGGAGGACTTTGAATTTTTCTGAAAGGAGACGGGAGCTGAGTGATCTCAAGGGTTAGCCTGAGAGTCCCTGGAGATAAAGGAAAGCGGGGGGTGGGGGTGCCTCAAAACCACAAGAGAGAGTAAGAGGTTGAACTGTCCATTCAAATAAAGCCCTGAAAGGAGAGATTTGAAACCACTGAGGCAGAACGGGTGGAGAGGGAACCTTTAGGGGAATTTGGGTATCCTTGAAACTGTCAGTCTGCAGCTTCACTACCCCTGAGAGGCAACTGGGAAGGAAAGAGGATTTGACAGCACTGGGAAGAAGGGAGAGTGCTTCTTAGGCCTGAGGCAGGACAAAAAGGAGTGGGTTTCCTTGACACTGTCACTCAGGCCAGAGATGAGTGGAGTGGAGGTCCTGGAAACTGCCATTCAGTGGGAGGCACATGGTCAGTAGTCCCGGACAGGGGGTGGGGGCCTGGGGGGCTGAAATGTGCTGTGTGTGGCCCCATAGGAGGGCGGTGGTGCAGGGGGTGCCCCCGGGGGCTCAGCCTCATCCTCCATTTCGCTGTCGTCACTGCCAGCCAGCTGGTCATGGCCAACGAAGCCACACTTCTCCTCGCTCATCTCCTCAGGCTCCGCCCACGGCTGCTTCTCTCCAGAAGCAAAGACCCCGTAGAAGATGACACCTCCATAGTGCACCAGGGAGGCAATTAGGAACACGTACTGCCACTCCTCCCGAGTCTGCAGGGGACAATAGGGCTGAGGTCAAATGGGAGGACAGAGAAACAGAGGCGGAGAGAGGAGGAGGCCTAGAGGAAGGGAGGCAGAGACCCAGAGAGGCTGAAGAGGCAGGGATGGCACCCCAGAGACAGTGCCACCACGTGGTCAGTTAGGTACCAAGCACACACTTGGAGGGCGACTGAGTCAGGACTGCGGCACCGACCTTGTGCTTAGTCATGGCCCCCACGATGATGGGGCACACCATGCCCGACAGAGTGCCCACGCCGTTGGAGATGCCCATGAGGATGCTGGCGTAGCGCGGGGCTATGTCCAGGTGGTTCACGTTGAACCCTGGCGGAGAGACAAATTGGAAGGCGTCACACCGGAATCTCACTCGAGTGATTCCCACTGGGACGTTCTCAACACTCTCCCCTCCCCGCTGCTCATGTTCCACCTTTTGTGAAGCTGAGAGGCCCCGTTCCTGAGCCAGGAAGTTCCCTACAGAGCTGACCAGAGTCCCCCAAGCTGCGGATCCGCGGTTCTCACCAGAGATGGCGAAGCCGCTGAAGCCCACGGCTAGGACCAGGAAGGAGATGGCCACGCCCTTGGAGTGCGAGTAGCCGACCACCAACAGCAGCGTGGCTTCCATGCCGAAGCCTACGGGGTTGGGGGGAGCCGCGTCTCCTGAGTGTCGGCTGGAGCGGGGCGCAGGCTGCCCCACACCGCCCTTCCAGACCTGCTCCAGCCCCAAACCGCCTCTATCCGCCCCAGTCTGGCCACCTCCACGCCCAGGCCTTCTCACGCCCTCCACGCCACCCGCGCCCACCCTAACCAGGCCCCTACTTCTCCAAGCCCCAGCCCTGACCACGCCCACCAGCTCCATCGCCCCTCCCGTAGCTCCACCCCTTGACTAGGCCACTCCCCGAACACGCAGGATCCCTGCTGTGCACATTCACACCTTCCCCTCAATCCCCACTCAGGAGGTTTTTTTTTTAATTTTTTGATTTTTTTTTTTTTTTTTTTTAAGAGACAAAGTCTCACGATGTTGCCCAGGCTGGTCTCAAACTCCTGAGCTCAAGTGATCCACCGGCCTTCGCCTCCGAAAGTGCTGGGATTACAGGGGTTAGCCACCATGCCCTGCCTGTTTTTTAATTTTTAATTGTAATTTTAATTTTTCTAGAAACAAAGTCTCGCTCTGTCGCCCAGGCTGGAGTGCTGCGGAGCGATCATAGCTCACTGCAGCCTCGCACTTCTGGGCTCCAGCGATCCTCCCTTCTCAGCCTCCCAAGTAGATGGGACCACAGGCGCGCGCCACCACGCCTAGCAAATCTCACTCGTTAGACAGTAGGCCCCTAGACCCTGTCTCTCCAGGTGCCTTACTCATAGCGCCTCTTCATCACCTAGTTCATGTCCTACCACACCCAACTTCGTGCAGGCCTTGTCCCTCCAGGCCCAACTTGGTCTTGCCTCTGCTCCACCCGGGAAGTCTCGCCCACCCTGCCTTTCCACGCGGTTGCCCCTTGGACGGCCGCGTGACAGTCCCTTTCATCCAGGCCTGCTCTGCCCCGGCTCCACCCTGTTGGCCACGGCCCTTTGCATAGAAAGGGACTTCTGGGGTAGGCTGGATGGTTTCCGCCTGTAACCACTCCCTATCACCTCTCAATCCCGCTCTGCTCCACCCAGGCTGTCCTAGAGCCGGCCCAGGCCCCGCCCCAACTCACCTCCGCAGTTCATTAACTTGCGCACGTTGGTGGTGGACATGATGCGGCGGCTCCGCAGGAAGTCCGCGATCTGGCCGCCGATGGGCACGATGATGGTCATGACCAGGTGGGGCAGCGCGGACACCAGGCCTACCTGCAGGAACAGGTGTACAGGGGAGACTAGGGTTCGGGGCCGCCGGCTCGGCGTCTCTGCCCTGTCGGTGCACCACCGGCTCCTCCCTGCCTCGGGATCGCGGCCAGTTCCCTCCCGCCGACCCCTCCGCGCGCCCCTGCCCTCTCCTCCTGGGCTCTACCTTGCTGATCTCGAAGCCGAACACTTCTTCGAAGTAGGCGGGCTGGGAGATGAGCAACAGGTAGAACGTCCAGCTGCGGCAGAAGTTGGCCACGATGATGGCATAGACTGGCATAGACGTGAAGAAGCGCCGCCAGGGAGTGCTAAACTTCTGTGGGGGCGAGGGGAGGGCCGCTAAGACGGGGAGCGGGGCTGAGGGCTTCTCCGCGTCCCTTCAGGGACCACAGTGTAGTTCTGCAGAGACCAAAGGATCCCGACCGCACTGAAACTTCTATGGACCCAAAGGCGCGGGCTACACCATGTTGCCGTGGGGACCCAGTGATCCTAGCCTCAAGGTGACACTTGAGTGATGAAGGGGTCCTGGCCCTATGGTAGCCTCTCGGGTCCGCAGGTGTCCGTGCCCCTCAGGGACCTTTTTCTTTTTTTTTTTTTTTATTTTTATTTTTACTTTTTGTATTTTGTATTTTGAGTAGAGACGGGTTCTCGCCATGTTGCCCAGGCTGGTCTGGAACTCCTGGGCTCAACTGATCCTGCAGCCTCCACCCCCCAAGTGTTGGGATTGCAGGCGGAAGCCACTGAGCCTGCCCTAGGAGTCTCTTTTTATGCAAAAATGCCCCCAAAATACAGCCTCAACCCAAGGTCTAAGCAAAACCCCCACATTCTAATCCCTTGTCTGCTGGCTTTAACCATGCCCTGTCAGTGGTTCTAATCCTGCTCAACTCCCGACCTAACCCTGCCCCCAGCACCTGAGAATCCCGTCCTCCGCGGGTTGCAACCCGCCTCCTAGGTTCTAGCCCCTCTCTTTGCGTTCCAGTCCCGTCTCCTCTAGAGTCTGCAGGAACCCTCCCTGATGTACACGCTGTTCAGGTTTGTGGCTTGCTATCTCTCCCCGCCCCTTCCCCGAAGATTTGGTCCCGGACCGTGAGGGGGTTCATGAGTTTCGCGCTCTCTCCGATGGCGTCCTCGATGTACTTGCGCTCCTCCTCCGAGATGCTGGGGTGCAGCGCGGGGGACTCGTAAGAGACGAGCAGCCAGAACAGGTACCAGAAGATCCCGAAGCTGCCTGGGGGGTCAGGAGGGGGATGGGAGCGAGGTGAGGACCGGCCCCGCTCCGCCCCAGAGCCACCCGGAACCAGGCATCCGGGTCCCTCACCGTAGACGTAGAAAACAGAGCTCCATCCCGAGTACTGCACAAGGACCCCGGCGAGGGGCATCGCGACCACCGCCCCAGCATAGGAACCTAAGGGGGAGGATGCGGGGGAGAGAACAGGCCCATCTTCCCTCAGATCAAGGAGTGCGCACCCCCACCACTCCCACCTTTCCAGACACAGAATCACAGGCCACTGCCGCTCCTCCCTCAGACCCAGGAATCCAGGCCTAGCCCCTCCTCCCTCGGACCCGGGAGTCCACGCCCCCAGCTTCTCCTCCCCCAGACCCAGGAGTCCAGGCCCAGCTCCTACTCTCTCAGACCCAGGAGTCCAGGCCCCCAGCTCCTCCTCTCTCAGACCCAGGAGTGCAGGCCTCCAGCCCCTCCTCTCTCAGACCCAGTAGTCCAGCCCCAGCCCCTCTTCCCTCAGACCTGGGAGTCCAGGTCCAGAGTGTCCTCCTCCTCCCTCAGACACAGGAGTTCAGCACCCCCCAGCCCCTCCCCGCTCAGACCCAACAGTCCAGGCCCCAACCCCTCCTCCCTCAGATTCAGGAGTGAGGATGCCCCTTCCTCTCACCACAAAAGGCTGTCGTCGCCAGGCGACTCCGTTCTAAGGGTGGGGCCCATTTGCTCCAGATCCCATGGCAGGCGGGGTATGTGACCCCCTAAAGAGGAGAAAACCAAGGTCACTGAGAAGAGGCAGGGTCCGAGCGAGGGCAGGGTCATATCAGGAGGGGATTTACCTCTACCAACCCCTGCAGGATCCTCACGAAGATGACACAGCCATAGTGGACGCGGGCAGCTGAGGGGATCAGCATGTTTAGAGTGGATGTTGCCACAATAGCAAAGCCGAAAACCCTGATGGGAAGGGTCAGAGAAAAGAATCCAAGCTATCCAGCCATGCTCGGGATTCTGCCTTTCCTGCCCACAGCAAGCTAGGCCCAGTAGTCCCCAGGACCCCAGGTCCCACCACCTCTCTGACTTCCACCATCCTCAATCGCAAGCCCCACCTTTTTCTAAGACCCACCCCCAAATCCAGGCTCCTCCCACTTACCAGAGCCTGCCCGCAAATTCAAGACCACACCCTCTAACTCCACCCACACAACTGTAGTTACCGCCCACTTTGAGACCCCACCACTGTACCTGTTGGCTGCAAATTTTTGGCAGATAAATCCTCCCGGAATCTGAGTGACAATGTATCCCCAGAAAAAGGAGCCATGTATGAGGCCGACAGTCTCTGGATCCCAGCTGAACTGGGCTTTCTGCGGGCCAAAATGTACATTAAATCAGCCACCCTGCCCAGGCTCTGCCGTTCCACCAATCAGCACCCACAGACTTAGCGCCTCGACCTATCAGCAACGAGGAACCCCTCCCACCTCCAAACGCTTGCCAATCAAAGCTCACACTAACTTTCTGTCAATTAAAGTCTACGAACTCCGCTCTTCCACGTTGCTAGGGCCTATGCTGCCTTAACAACGGGGTCCATCACCACCTAGATGCCTTGCTTTGCCTGCTTCCTTGCCTCCGTGAAAGCCTAGGGGCCCATGTATGATGATGACTCTCTCCACTTATATCCAGCTTATGAGCGTTTGCGGAGTGGCCTGCACAGGGTCCAGGCAGGGACACGAAGCAGCCAACGGGGCGGACCAGATTGGAAGGGAGCAAGGGGAGGAGCTTCAGGTAGGACAAAGGCACAAATCAGGACTCTTTTCTGATGCAGGGGCAAGGCCTATGCTGAAATTAAAATAGGAGAAAGGACAGGGCGCGGTGGCTCACGCCTGTACTCCCAGGACTGGGAGGCCGAGGCAGGAGGATCGCTTGAGCCCAGGAGTCCGAGACCAGCCTGGGCAACATAGTGAGGCCTTGTCTCTACAAAGATAAAAATAAAAATGTTAGCTGGGTATGCTGGCGCGCGCCTGTAGTCCCAGCTGCTCAGAAGGCTGAGGCAGGAGAGTCACTTGAGCCCAGGAGTTGGAGGCTGCAGTGATGGTGCCACTGCACTCCAGCTTGGGCGACAGAGCAATGGCCCCACTGCACTGTAGCCTGGGAGACCCTGTGGGTCTTTAGATAAGGGACAGAACACATGGAGTGGGACGTAGGCAGTGGCAGGGTTTCAAAAAAGGATCAAATTCAGGCAGGAGCCTGAGATGGGACTGAGATTAAATAGATGTGACCCGGGGACATAAGCTTGGGGTACAGGCGTGAGCAAAATTGCTAGTAGGTCCAAAATAGGGCAGGGGCAACCCCTAGGGAACCTGGTGTTGGGGCGGACTCTACGTTTTTCAATCAAGCCCCTGGAAATAAGGGCGGGACTTCATTTAGATCAGAACGGGGCTTAGGAAACGGAGGAGAGGTCAGAACTAAGGGCGAGGTCAGAACTAAGGGGCGCACGGATTGGGCGGAGCTATTCCGGCTGCGTTTCGGAAGGGGCGTGGCCTGGACCTCTGGTGGGTGAATGTGACGTCATGAGGGAGTAGGCGGAGCTCGGTGAGCGGGGCGGGGCTCTGCAAGGGCTCAGGCCTTGAGCTACCTGCACCACCACGTGGCCCCCGCGGTGGGTCGTGCTGTTATTGACCATGGAGACGATGGCCACGCCCAGGTTGCAGCGGATGCCAAAGCTGATGCAGAAGCCCAGACCACTCATGATGGCGATAATGTAGCGGCGAGGGAGGCCGAAGCAGGTGCAGTCCACCACCGGCGGGTCCCGGGTCTGCGTGGTCACCGGGCGCCCATCCGCACTCAGCTCCAGCGTCTCCGCGCCTTCCTGCCGCTTCTCCAGAAGGCTGCGGGACAGCAAGAGCCAGATACTCGGAAGTCCAGGCCCCCAGCCCCCTCACCCCCAAGACCAGGATCCAGGGCAAAACCTGCTTTTCAAGATCCAGAATTCTAAGCCTGCACCTCCTTCTTCACCAAGAGTCCAGGTCCCTGGCTCCCTTCGCCCCCCGTGATCCAGAAATCCTCCATCTCCCTCAGACCGGGAATTCAGGCCCCCAGCCCCCTTCTTCTTCACATTGAGGGTCTTCAGTCCCCTTCTCCCAGCTCTGTCAAATCCTTCAACTCAGGAGATTTAGATCCCAAACAACCCTTTGGGACTCAAGAGCCTGTGCCCCGAGTCTGAGGCCCAAAGACTCTCCAGCCGCCTCTCCCGGATAAGAGTCTATTCGAGGAAGCAAAAGGTGCTAAGGAGATGCTTCAGCAAAGGTGTCAAAAGAACAGATGCTTCTCAGCCACGTTTGCTAGGGGGTGGGGAGATGTCCAGGACCCTGGGAATCCAGCAGCCCGTCCCAGGCATCCCTAGGGAAACTTGAGTCCAGGCTGTCAGCCTAGGGGGTAGGGAGGGGGAGTGGCGGTTGGTGTCCTGGCAGGGGACAGATGGCCCTGGTAGGGGGATTGGCTCATTCCCCAGCGTGACTCTCGCCCCCGCCCGTTCTGGATGCAGAATCAAGTCTGTGATGACGAAGAGGGTATTTGGAGGGCTGCCTCAAACCCAGGGAGAGGCTGCAGAAAGAGAGAAGTGCCTTCAGACAGGTGGAGAAAGACCCAAAAAGAGGGCGACAGAGATGGGGGGAGTTGTACAGAGGCCCAGAGAGAGGGGGTCACAGACAGAAGAAGGGAGAGAAATCCAGTGAAAGAGGGACAGAGATCTAGAGAAGAGGAGACAGAGACCCAGAGAGAGGGAGAGAGAGTAACAGGGGAGCAGAGACCCAGAGACAGAGGGGGACAGAGACCCAGAGACATAGCGGGACAGAGACCCAGAAAGAGGGGGACAGAGATCCAGAGAGAAAGGGAGACAGAGACCCAGAGAGAGAGGAACAGACACCCAGATAGAGAGGGAGACAGAGACCCAGAGAGAGGGGTCAGAGACAGAGGATGACGGAGACCCAGAGAGAGGGAGACAGAGACCAAGAGAGAGGGGGAGAGACCCAGAAATAGGGGGACAGAGACCCAGAGAGGGAGGAGATGGAAGCCTGGAGAAGGAAGCAGACAGAGTCCCAGAGAGAGGCGGGGACAGAAACCCAGGAGATAGGACATAGATGCAAAGAGAAGAGAACAGAGATCCAGAATGCAACAGAAAGATGGAGAGCCTGGGAGACGGAGGACAGACAGGCTGGGGACGTGATTTGTGAGGTGCGGCCCCTCTCTGAGGGGGGTAGGCAGCCAGGGGATCGGGCTGGATCCCAGGAAGGGGCTGGAACAGATGGAGGCGAGGGAGACTGGGACGGGGGAGGAAGGAACAGCCAGACGGTCCAGGGGGAGGGAGGTGGAAGAGCTGCGAGAACACAGCAACCCCTCCCCGTCCTAGAACTTAAGGAGGTGGGGAGGGGCAGTTAAGAAACAGGGGTGGGAGAAGCCGGGGAGTGGACAGAACCCAGAAGGAGTAGGAATGAGACCCCAAGAGGAAGAAGACAGAGAGCCAGAAATAGGGGGCATTGAAGCCACTAGGATGAATAGTACAGGATGGCAGGAACTCCCCCCACCCATCAGAACACGTCACCCAAAGAGATTAGACTTTGACCCAGGTTGACATCAGATGATATTTGACCCTGAAACTCAAGATGTGATTGCAGCCCCTGATGTGAGATTCCTTGTTAATATGAGGAGATGTCAGATCTCTAATCAAGGCTGTCTAAACAGGGGGTCTCAGTATCCCACATCTATAAAATGGGGACAAGGGCAAAAATGGAAGAGAATAAAGAGGGAACTTCAAGGTGATATCAATCATTTTAGAGCAAGAGGACTAAGGACGCAGAGAAGAAGGTGGCCCTGATGCTTTGCAGGGGACAAGGACAGAGAGGGGAGACCCTAGATGCAAATCCCCCTTTCCTCCCTGGATACCCCAAACTCAGGCCTGGGGACTTGGCGACAAGGAAAAGCAACACTTAGGAGGCCATTACCTCAAATCGAGATGTCTCAACTTCTCTCTCTCTCTCTCTGCTTCTCTCAGGATCTCTGTCCACTCCCCCATGTCTTTGTCTCCTTATGTCCCTCTGCTCTCTCTTTTCTTCCCATTGTGCAACTAAGAAAACTGAGGCTCAGGGAGCTGAAGTGGCACTCCAAGGTCACAGACAAGAACAGCGATGGGACCTGATCCCTTACAGGCCCTCGGCATTCCCCTGACCAAGACCTGGCTCTCAGAAAGGAGGCACCTTGGGTTCTCATCTCTCTGGCATCCCATTCCCCCACGTCCTTGTTCTAAGTCACCCTGGGTGCAAGGAAGCTCCCCACCAGCTGTGGCATCACTCATCTCAACGAAGAGCTCTGTTCTAGGCTTGGGAGGGACACTGACCTGGGTTCAAATCATGGGGCTCATACTCATCCACTGATCTCCCCAACCCCAGAATGGAGCCTCAGTTTCCCCATTTTTGTCTAGAGGATTAAATGAGATCAACCTGTTGTCTCTAACATGGGGTATTCCCCTCTCCCTCCAACCATCAGAGCAAACCCCAGGCATTGGAAGCAAATGCTTTTCTCTGTGCAAACTCCCTCCTGATGGTCCTGGCCACAGCCCGGGGGTCTCTGGGGACCCAAGAGGTAACTCAGAGAGGTGACAGCCAGGAGACATTGACTGTGAGAAACCCTAGCACAGATGAGAAACAGAGGCAGAGACTGAGGGAGGGGCCTGTGGAACACATCCATCCCGCTGCCACCCCCCAGCCCCCTCCACCAGCACGTCTCTTTCTCTCTCTCATTCTCCTGACTTCACACTGATGTATTTTGAGAAACTCGTGAAAGGAGGCGAGAAAAAGGGTGGGGAGGGGCTGGAAAATTGGAAAAAGAAGGGGTGAGGTTATCTCAGCTTCCCCTCCACCGCCAACCTCCGTCACTGCACCATCCTCCTGCCCACCTCCCCCCACTTCTGTCCAGCCTTATTCTTGTCTCTCATGTTACTAGAGGGTGGGGTAACTTTGGAGCTAAGAGGTGATCTGCAGCAAGCAAGACTGATGTTAGACTTAGCAAAGGACCCCCATGGCCTAGCGAGGTGGACTGAAGCTCAACGAAACACAGGGTCAGGGCTGAGGGCCAAGGGGACAGGGCCTGAGGGCATGGCGGCAGGGGCATGGTGCTGATGAGGCCATCTCCTTCGTGCACTGTGGCCAGATATATTTTTAGGCTTTTCCGCAGCTGAGTAATTTATCTGACTTAGAGCCAAAGCTGGGGTTGGGGGTGAGAGCCTGTGGGGAGGTGTCCAGATTATCCTGAGGGACACTCGGGTCACTGGGGTCATCAACCTGGTTGGGAGGGAGTCCCTCTCAGCCCCAGCCTATATCCTTTGGGAAGGTTGTCCTACCCCAGGAGCCGAAATTTTTGGCCTCTAACTCCTTTCTCTCCCAGGGACCCAGGGTGCTCTGACTTCTTCCACCCAGCTTCACCCCCTCAAGGACAACGGGCTATGAGTCCCAATCCGCTTTAGCTGCAGATTAAACTCCACGCCAGACAGAAACGATAAAAGACACAGAGAGACGGAGAGACCCATGGTGGGAGAATTAAAACCCAGAGACGGGGACAGAGATCCAGAGAAGTGGGGACCAGAGATCTAGGGAAGAGGAGAGACCCAGAAAGAGGGGGACAGAGACTCCGAGTCAGGGGTTGATAGATGTCCAGTGAGAGCAATGGCCAGAGAACCAGAGAGAGGGGCACAGAGACGCAAAGAAGCGGAGGCAGAGATCTAGGGAGAAGGAGGGGCCCAGAGAGATAGGAGCGGAGATCTGGAAAAAGAGGGAGACGGAGACCCAGAGAGAAAGAGGGCAGAGACATCCAGAAAGAGACGGGGACAGAGACCCAGAAGTGGTGGGGGAGGGAGCCAGAGACCTGGGAGAGAGGCATTTACAGCACCAGAGAAGAGTGGAGCCGGGTGGGGTGGGGTGCAGAAAAATGAACAGGATAATGGACAAGGCTCGACCAGGGAGAACGGCGCCGTCGGAGCCCACGGCAGAAAACTGGACAGATGGGTGGACCCCCATGCCGGGGTATCGCCTGTTCATCTGTCAGTCTGCGCCCAGGTGGGAATTAGCATCCTCCTCAGATCCTCCCACTCTTCTCCTCCCGGGACCCCCGCCAGGCTCACCGGTGCAGCTTCCCGAGAGCACGACCCGCTAGCTTCCGAAACTCCTCCTGGCGGAACTCCATGGTGGCGGCTCCTGCCGCCGGTCACCCCGCCGGTCCCCCCCGCCGATCCCCCCGCCCGCGGGCCCGGGCGGCCGCGTCCGGGTTCCCGGGGTCCGCCCCGGCCCGGCCGGCCCCGCAGCTCCGCTCGGGGGGAAGAGGCTGCAAGTGCAGGCGGCCCGGGGGCTGTCACAGGACTCAGCGCCGGGGGCGGGGAGCGGGAGGCCCCGCCCCGGCCCCACCAGGCCCCTCCCCTCGTCTGTCAGACCCGCCCCCTCTCGCAGCCCTTTCATCCTCGTCCTGTCCCCTCCTGAGCCTTCCAAGACCACGCCTGTGGGTTCTGAACTCACGCCTCCGAGTTCACGCCCCCCAATTCTGTTCCTTCCCCAGGCTACTCCCCCTATCCCTGTTCCATCCCCCCGGCTCCTACCCAGATTTTCTCTCCTCTCCTGAGTTCTCATCCCCATCATTTCTCTCCCCGACTTCTGTTCCCCCTAATTTCGTCCCTTACAATCCTGTTTTCTCTGACTTTCCCTCTGCGTTCATCCTCCAGTTCCTTCACCCCTGGACTCCCTCCCCGCCCCCATCCCGCAATTCCATCCCCATCCCACCTCGTCCCCAGTTCCAATAGTCTCATCCAGGGAGTTCTTTCTTTTCTCATTCAAGGGAAATTCTTTCCCCTCAAGTCCAACGCCTACTTCGATCCACCTGTAGTCCCCCTCTAGTCCCTTTCGCCACCCGGGTTCTTCACCCTTGAGCTCCATCTCCTCCCGAGTTTCCATCTTTCCCCTTTGAATCCCATACTCCTCCAGCTCTATTCTCCCTCCGGCGTCTCTCTCCTCCCTGTTGCTTCTCTCCCTGAATTTCATTCCCTAACCCCGATTTTCTTCCCTCTGGCTTCCGTCCCCCACAGTTATATTTCACACACCCCACCAGTGCCAGCTGCGACCCCATAGTCTCCACATTGTGTTATTTCTCCGCTCCTCTGGGATCTGTCCGCGCTCTGAGTTCTTCCCTAGCTCCGGGGGATCCATTCCGCTATTTGAGTTCTGTCTCCACCCCCTGAGATCTGTCGCCGCCCCCTAAATTGTGATCCGCACCCCCTGGCATCCTCAACCGCCCTCTGAATTTGTCTCCTCCCCTAGGATCTGTCGCTGACCTGAGTTCTGCCCCCGCCCTCTGAGTTCTCTCCCCACCGTTGGAGTTGTGTCCCCTTCTTCTAGGATCTGTCCCTGGGATCTGTCCCCGCCCTCTCAGTTCTGTTCTTGCCCCCTGGAATCTGTTCCTGCCATCAGAGTTCTACCCCTTCCCCATAGCATCTGTCTCTGCCCCCTGGAATCTGTCCCGACCCACGGAGCTCTGGCCTCCGCCCCTGAGATCTGTCCCCGCCCTCCCGGTCTTGCCCCCGCCCCATGGGATCTGTCCCCCGCCCACCGCCTCCGCCCCTGGGATCTGTCCCTGCCCTCCCAGTCCTGCTCCCACCCCCGGAATCTGTCCCCGCCCACCGAACTTTGTCTCCACGCCGGAATTCCAGCGCCGCCCCGTTGGGTACAGCCCGGCCCTTCCCTGCCCCAGGCCCGCAGACAGGGTCCCGCCCCGCTCCTGTCCTCAGACCAGCCCATCTCCCGGCGCTGAGTCCACCTCCAGATCCAGGCCCCAGGAGGGTGATCCTTTCCCCACTACCTCCCCGCGTCGGGCCGCAAATGCATTTGGTATTAAATTTTCATGATGCGGCCCGAGGTGGGGTGGGAGGAGCAGACGGCGCGTCGGGCGGGCGCCAAGGACGGGGTGGCCGGGAAGCCACTGACCGCCGCAGCCTCTCGCTTCCAGCCTTGACTGGCTGGTTCTCTGGGTCTCACAGCTTTGAGAAACCCCTAGGACCCCAGAACGGAGGACGCTGCGGGTCTGGGGCAGGAGGGAGGTAGGAACCGGGACTCGTGGGGCTGAATTAGCAGCGCGGGAGCCGCTCACACGCGCCACCCAGTGGCTGCAGAGTCCCCGGCCCGGGTGCGGAGGCGGTGGTTGCGGCTCGGGGCCAGGTGTGAGGGTGGAGCAGATGGTGAAGAGGAGGGAGTGGGAAGCGGGCCCTGCCGCTGCCAAAACCTGGGCCTTTGCCGAAACCATCGCCATGGAAACCGAGGAAGGAGGAAAGGACCCAGCCCCACACTTTTTCAGGACCTGGGAATGAGTTACTCGGCCTCCTCCAGCGGCTCACCGTCCCAACTACAAGTCCCAGCGGCCTCTGAGCCTCAGCGCTCGCTTGAGAAGGGCCGCGCACTCCGAGGGCCGCTGGGAGATGTAGTTCTCTGAGACGATGGGCAGGGATACGTTGCGCCCTCTGGTGGACACGGCGCCCACGTTCGCTCATCCGTTCCGCGGCCGGAAAGACCCTACCTGAAGTCACTCCCACACTGACCTCTTCCCCGTCTTTTCTCCCCCTCCCTCCCAATTCACCCCACTGCAGACACATTGTGCTTGCCTGCCTGCCTTTTCCTTCCTTCCTTCCTCTTCTTTCTCTTCTTTTTTCTTTCCTTCTTTCCTTCATCTTCCTTCCTTTCCCCTTCCTCCTTCCTTTTTCTCTTTTTTCTTTCCTTCTTTCTTCCTTCTTTCCTTCCTTCCTCCTTTCTTCGTTCCTTCCTTCCTCCTTTCCTTCCTCCCTTCCTTCCTTTTTGAGACAGGGTCTCACTCTGTCGCCCAGGGGCAGCTTACTGCAGTCTTAACCTCCCTGGGCTCCCACCTCAGCCTCCCGAGTAGCTGGGGACAACAGGTGTGCACCACCATGCCCCACTAACTCACATTGTGCTTTGAGCATTTACCACTGAAGTTCCTACATCTACTGATGATCCTAGAATTCACTAAAGAAGAGGAGGGTATAGACACTTTTTTTTTCTTTGAGATGGAGTTTTGCTCTTGTTGCCCAGGCTGGAGTGCAATGGCGCCATCTGGGCTCACAGCAACCTCCGCCTCCTGGGTTCAAGCAATTCTCCTGCCTCAGCCTCCCGAGTAGCTGGGATTATAGGCGCCTGCCACCACGCCAGGCTAATTTTGTATTTTTAGTAGAGACGGGGTTTCTCCATGTTGGTCAGGCTGGTCTCAAACTCCCGACCTTGGGTGATCCGCCCACCTTGGCCTCCCAAAGTGCTGGGATTACAGGTGTGAGCCGCTGTGCCTGGCCTCAACAATCACTTATTAACTCAAGACATATTTATCAAGGCAGGGCACTCCTGTAATCCCAGCACTTTGAGAGGCTGAGGAGGGCTGATCACTTGAGCTCAGGAGTTCGAGACCAGCCTGGGCAACAGATGGAGACCCCGTCTCTATAAAAAATATTTAAAAATTAGCTGGGCATGGTGGCACCTGTAGTCCCAGCTACTTGGGAGGCTGAGGTGCAACCATCACTTGAACTCAGGAGGTTGCAGAGTGAGTCAGGATTGCACCACTGCACTCCAGTGTGGGCCTAAGAGCCAGACTCTGTCAAAAAAAAAAAAAGAAAGAGAGAAAGGAAGGAAGGAAAGAAGGAAAAGAAAAGAAAGAAAGAAACTTCTGCAGATGTACTAGGAAGAGGATACAAAGTAGCAGGAACAGCAGAAACTAAGAGATGGGGGAAAATGGGTGTGGTCAGGACACTGTTCAGTATGACTAGGCTCCAGTTAGAGGAAGAGGTCAAAACTAGGCTGGGCACAGCGGCTCACGCCTGTAATCCCAGTATTTGGGGAGGCCACAGCAGGAGGATCACTTGAGGCCAAGAACTCAAGACCAACCTGGGCAACATAGCAAGACCCCATCTCTAAAAAAAATGCAAAAAAGAAAATTAGCTGGGCACAGTGGTGCATGCCTGTCATCCTAGCTACTCAGAGGCTGATGTGGGAGGATCACTTGAACCCAGGAGTTCCAGGCTGCAGTGAGCTATATGATTGCACCACTGCACTCCAATGACAGAGTGAGACTCCAATGACAGAGTGAGACCCTGTTTTTTTTTTTGTTTTTTTTTTTGACACGGAGTTTCGCTCTTGTAGCCCAGACTGGAGTGCAATGGCACGATCTTAGCTCACTGCAACCTCCGCCTCAGCCTCCCGAGTAGCTGGGATTACAGGCTTGTGCCACCATGCCCGGCTAATTTTTGTATTTTTAGTAGAGACCGGGTTTCACCATCATGTTGGCCAGGCTAGTCTCGAACTCCTGACCTCAGGTGATCCACCTGCCTTGGCCTCCCAAAGTGCTAGGATTACAGGTGTGAACCACCGCGCCTGACGACCCTGTCTTTTAAACATAAAAGTGAGCCATGACCCAGGGCTCAGATCACACAGAGCCTTGAGTGCTTGGCTGAGGGGCTTGGACCTTCTCCCAGGGCGGCTGGGTAGCCACAGGAGGGCTGTGAAGAGGGAAAGTGCAGGGCCAGCTGTGGGGCCTGGGGAGGACTAACAAGGGGAGACTGGTGGCCAGGAGGCTTCAGGGAGGATCCAGGGGGAAGGACGAGGCCTGAGCTGGGGCGTGACCTCTATAGGACTGGAGGGGCACAGCCCAATGTTCCTCTTCCCTCCCAACACCCACATATACCCAGTCAGAGACAGAACAAAGGCAAAAATCTTTTATTTCAACTTTAGAGAAGCCAGCAGCCTCTTCTCCACATCTCAGAAGCACAGGGAGACACCCTGATCAAGAAGGCACCGGCAGAAGCGGCATGGCCACCATTAATTGCTGAGAAGACAGAGCAAAGAAAATAAGGATCCAGGACCCAGAAGTCCAGCTCCCAGCCCCCCTCCCCCAGAGCCAGAGTCCAGGCCCCCACAATGTCCTAGCTTCCCCAAACCCCTCCCCCAGGCACCTTTCTCTTCCGGTGGAAGGCTGCCTTGCTCTCATGAGAGTTGATCTGCAGTGGGATATAGGCGTCTAGATGATACAGCTGCTGGGGGCCCCCCATCAACAGGCGGTTCTCCCCGATCTCCAGTGACAGCCCCAGGGCTCCATCCTGGAGAGGTGGCAGAATCAGGTCACCCTCCCCAGCAACAGGAGGATCACCTGGACCAGGCATGGTAGCCTCACGCGCTGGGAAACTACATTTGAAGGGTCTAATCTCCCAGGGAAGAGGCAGAAGACAGCAATTACAAGTCTCAACGACCGAGCGCTTACAGTCCCTTGGGCGCCCTCAGGACAGCACCGGAAGGTGGCCTGTGGGCCTCCTGGCAGAGAGGACGCAGCTGACAAGTCCAGCAACAACCCCTTGTCACTCTCGCTCAGAGACAGTCCCTGACCCTTCCAGACCTCATTCCCCTGTTCTGGTCCAGCGGGCAAAACTCACCAGTTTAGGGAGGTCAATTTCGGCCAAGAGGAGGTCAGGGGCTTCCAGCCACAGTTTCAGGTGAGGCTTTTCAGGGCTGAGAAGGAACAAGGTCCAGGGCTGAACACAGCTGCCAGGTCTTTGCCTGGCGTGCTGTTTGTTCCCTTTCTCCCTCCAACCAGCCCTATTGCCTCAGGACGCCTTCCCAGTCAGGAGTTCTCTCTCCTCCCTCTCTCAGTGCCCAGGGCCCCAGGGCATCACCCAGTGTGGGAGGATGGAGAGAGGGATTCCCAAGAGCGTTGAGGAAACATCAGACCGGGGATCTACCGAAGGCCCACCCTGACTCAGCTCTCCCGGGGGCGGGCGTGTACAGGTCCCCCAGCTCCTGGATCCGAGGACGCTGCTGCGAGCGGATGTTCTGCTGCGAGATGGAGCCCATGAATGGCCGGTTCTTCATCATGCGCCATTCTGAGGGTCAGGAGCGCCGTCAAACATCGTACAGGTCAGGGTTCCCTTTGCTCTCTCAGGAGGCCTTGCACAGCCAAGAGCCTCCCGGGATAGGCTCCACCGGGTTACCAGGACTCTTGGGATGTGACCACACCCCCAGGCTTGGCTCCAGGAAGCCCGCCCACCTTAGTCACGCCCGTCCCACGATATGCCCCAATAAAACCCACCCCTGGAGATGTTCCTGGCCCCGCCCCTTCAGGGCGTCCAGACTCCACCCCCTCCTAGTAGCACAGACTCCAGGACACCCTGCCCAAGCCAGCCCCTCCTCTCCCAGGGGTGTTCTCCAAACCGCTCCCGGCTCCACTCTTTCCCGAGGGCCCAGGACCTGCCCCTCACCCGGATTCAGCTGCAAGTTGTATTTGTCCTCAAGGCCCTCCCTGGCGATGGTGATCACGAGCTCCCGCAAGAAATCGCTGTTCTGGGGTGACAGAGAGGGGGGAAAAGACAGGCGGTGGAGGGGAGGGTAGGGGGAGAGACCCCTGCCCAGGCCTCACCCGCAGCCCCGCCCCCAACCTGCATCCTCCGGTAGAAGTCGCTGTTGACAGCTACGTCGTAGGCGGTACATCCCTGGCCTTCTGCGGGGAGAAAAAGGGGGTGAGGAACCCCCAGCCCTCAGCAGGAAGCCCACAGCCCAGACCCAGACAGAGAAGAAACATTCAGGGACAACGGCCGTAAGAAGCAGAGACAGAGAAATAAGGAAGTGAGAGCTGGGCACTCACTTTCGGCTCTGGACTCTCCGCCCAGCCTCCTCCCCGGCCTCGTATCTCCTGTCCATCAGTGTGATGTCACTAGAGTTGACCCTATCCCTCCCCTGCTCACAGCTCTCCTCTGGCTCCCCAGTGCTCCCAAGTGAAGGTCTGAGCCCCGCAAGCCTGGCGTTGGAGACCCTGTGTGGTCTGCCCCTCCCACCTCTGGAGAAGACCTCATTCTTCTAGCAACCTCGGCCCACTGAATTTCTTTCAGTCACCCTCCATTACTGGCTGATCCAATCCAATCATTCTCTCCCAGCTCTGAGCAGCTCTACCTAGAACCTTGTTCTGTCTTTGCCTGCTGAACTCCTCTTGTTCCTTCAAATCTTATCCCACACCCTCTCCTCCAGAAAGCCTTCCTGACCCCTTCATGTGGATGACGAGCCCTCTCAAGGCTGTGCTGGGTGCCCCCCTCCAAAGCAGTGTGAATCACACCCTACTGATACTGCATCCATCTCCTGGAGCCCCACCCATGACAGCAGGTTTCTGGAACGTGGAATGTGCATTTCATAGGTCCTTATTCCCCGGGGCACTGCCTAGAGCTTGGTCCCAGAAAGCTTCAAGAGACATATTGAAAAAAGGATATAGAGGCAGAAACAGGGACAGAGGTGAGGCAAGACAGAGATGGAGAAAGGGGAGAAGGGCAGAGGAGAAAACAGGATGAAAGAGAGAGCCGCAGGCTGGGCGCAGTGGCTCACACCTGTAACCCCAGCACTTTGGGAGGCTGAGGCGGTGGATCACCTGAGGTCAGGAGTCTGAGATCAGCCAGGCCAACATGGCAAAACCAAGTCTCTATTAAAAATACAAAAGTTAGCTGGGTGTGATGGAGCACGCCTGTAATCCCAGCTGCTTGGGAGGCTGAGACAGGAGAATCGTCTGAACCTGGGCAATAAGAGCGAAACTCCATCTCAAAAAAAAAAAAAGAAAAGAAAAAAGGAGAGAGCGGGCTCAGGACTAAAGCCAGGAGATCCGCTAATGCACGAAGAGCACTCTGCCCAGGCCTCCCAGCCCTGGAGTGGGGCATCGAAAAGTACCAGCCTGGCCAGGTGGCAGAACCAGGACTGCCCAGGTGTGGGATGTCCAGGGCACTAGAGATCTACCATAGAGAAAAGAATCAGATCGAGGAGCCAGATCTTCAGGAGCTGAGGGAGGAGGGTCCTGGGCCCAGGATTCTTGGGTTCTAGGGAAGAAGGGGCCTAGTGGGCCAGACTCCTGGGTCCTCTGAGGGCACTGACTTGCATCCAGTTCTGCATGAGGCTCTCCCAGACTCATGGGGATGCGAAACCCAGCTTGGTCCTCCTCTAGCATCTGAAGCAGCTCCTCCTCGGTCACGTCGGCAGGAGGAGGGATAGAGGACGAGTGGCAGATGTTGATGAAAACCTTCCCTTCTGAGGAGTTGGTCTTTATGCAGAAACCTGGTGGGAGTGGGTTAGTCATGACAATCCTTTTCTGCACAAGTCCCAGTCCCCATCCATTCTCTCCAGGCTCTGTCTCTTTTCCTTTTGCCCTGTCCCCCTTTTTCTGGGTCTGTTCCACTCCCCACCTCTGAGATCCCTCACTCCTATTTTTTTTCATTTTTGAGACAGACTCTCACTCTGTCACCCAGGCTGGAGTGCAGTGGCATGATCTCGGCTCACTGCAACCTCCACCTCCCAGGTTCAAGCAATTCTCATGCTTCAGCCTCCCAAGTAGCTGGGATTATAGGCGCCCACCACCACACCCAGCTAATTTTCGTATTTTTAGCAGAGATGGAGTTTCACCATGTTGGCCAGGCTGATCTCAAACTCCTGCCCTCAGGTGATCCTCCGGCCTTGGCCTCCCAAAGTGCTGGGATTACACATGTGAGCCACTGCGCCCGGCCCCCTCTCTTCTTTGTTTTCTGCATGTTTGTTTTTTGAGACAGGGTCTCACTGTGTCACCCAGGCTGGAGTGCAGTGGTATGATCTTGGCTCACTGCAGTCTCTTCCACCTGGCTCAAGTGAGGCTCCCACCTCAGCCTCGTGAGTAGCTATGACTACAGGCACGCACCCACCAAGCCCAGCTAATTTTGTTTATTTTTAGTAGAGATGAGGTCTCACTATGTTGCACAGGCTGGTCTTGAACGCCTGGCCTCAAGCAATCCTTCCGCCTCGGTCTCCCAAAGGGATGGAATTACAGATGTGAGCTGCTGTGCCCAGCCTCTCTTCCTATCTTTGTTGTTGTTGTTTGTTTCGTTTTGTTTTTGAGACACAGTCTCGCTCTGTCGCCCAGGTTGCAGTACAGTGGTGCGATCTCTGCCCACTGCAACTTCTGCCTCCTGGGTTCCAGCAATTCTCCTGTCTCAGCCTCCCCAGTAGCTGGGACTACAGGCACGTGCCACTGCACCTGGCCTCTTCCTATCTCTGATTCTCTGGCCCCCTACCTACTCCTACTCTGTCCTCCAACTCCTTTCTGTCCTAGGATGATCGCTGTGGGTGTCTGCTCACCCCACCCCCACCCCAGGCCTTTATTTTCGTGTCTCTTTCCTTCCCCCTCTCTCTGTCTTCTCCCTGGGTCTCCTGTCCCTCTCTCTCCAGTGTCCTTTCTCACCAGGCTGAGGCTGGATTTGTGTCGATTCTGGTCTGGTTGTCTGGGCTTGCTGGAGCTCCTTCGAGGCCTGTATAAAGGAAAACTACCTCCAGGCTTGGAGTCTGTGCCATCAGACCCCTCATTTGTTCCTCAAATGGAGCAATTCTTATGCATGACAGCTGTGGATAACGTGAGAAATTAGATGGTTTAGGTCCCCTTTCTCCTTTGAGAACTAGAAAAATAACCCCAACCCCACTCCCATTTCTTTTTTTTTTTTTTTTGAGATGGAGTCTTGCTCTGTCGCCCAGGCTGGAGTGCAGTGCTGCGGTCTCGACTTATTGCAAGCTTCGCCTCCCGGATTCACGCCATTCTCCTGCCTCAGCCTCTCCAGTAGCTAGGACTACAGGTGCCTGCCACCATGCCCAGCTAATTTTTTGTATTTTTAGTAAAGACGGGGTTTCACCGTGTTAGCCAGGATGGTCTCGATCTCCTGACCTCGTGATCCGCCCGCCTCGGCCTCCCAAAGTGCCGGGATTACAGGTGTGAGCCACCGCACCCGGCCCCCCACTCCCATTTCTTAGCAAACTTGAAGCCCATCAACCTCAATTCCCCAAGGCCCGGTTCCCGCCTTAGTGCATTCTGGGAACTGTAGTCCCATCTTTGAGCACCCCGCCAAAATCCCCGAATACTCAAGGATCCAGGGGTCTGGTCACTGTGCACCTGCAGCAGCAGCTCCTCAAATCGCGCCGAATCAGCACCGATCACCTCCGCCTCGCTTAGCTCCAGTCCCAGCAGCTTCGGGTTCGCCATGGCCCTGGGAAAGAGATCTAGGCGTCCTCGAGACCCTCAACGTGGGGAACTTTGCCCAGAATCTGAACCCCAGTGCCTGCTCTGGCCCTCAATCGACTCCGGATACCTACTATCCTGTTCAAAAACCTAAGACTAGCCTAAGACTACAATTCCATTCAAGACCGAACACCATCGTCAAATCCGTTGGGAACATGTGTCTCTATATGCACTACTCTCCATCCTACGTGCCGACTGTAAATGAAGCCACACTTCCGGTCTATCCGTAAACACAGGACTGGAGTACGCCACACTTCCGAGTACCCCAATGTTCATTCACAAGCTGGTATCGCGTTATCGACAAGCCAGTATCGCGTTATCGACAAGCCACGCCCCTCGCATCAATCAAAAATAAACCCCAAGGCAGATCCCTAAATGCCACACTTCCTGTATCTATGAAAGCCACACTTCCGGCTGGGCGCTGTGGCTCCTGCCGGTAGTCCCAGCACTTTGGGAGGCCAGGGCAAGAGGATCGCTTGAGTCCAGGAGTTCGAAACCAGCTTGGGCAATACAACGAGATAACGTCCCACATCCCATCTCTTTAAAAAAAAAAAAAAAAGGGCCAGACTTACACTCTTTCCACAACCAAAACTGGCCCCCTTACTTTGCAGTGAAGGTTGCATTTTCAAAACCTTAATCTCAATGTCCATCCTAAAAGGTACCCTTTTTATCTTTGAATTATCACTTCCTGCCAGCTCTAGATCCTAGTAGGTCCAGATCTAGACCCCTAGTAAATATAATTAGAACTAAAAGCTGCACTTTGAGGCTGGGAGGCCGAGGTAGGAGGATCGCTTGAGCCCAGGAGTTCGAGACCATCCTGAGCAACATAGCAAGATCCTGTCTCTACAAAAAAAAAATTAGCCAGGCTTGATGGCATGTGCCTGTAGTCCCAGCTACTGTGCAGGCTGACGCAGGAGTAATGTTTAAACCCGAAAAGTCGAGGCGACAGTAAGCCATGATCGGACCACTGCACTCCGGCCTGGGCGACAGAGGGAGACCCTGTCTCAAGAAAATAAAAGGTAAAACAAATAAAACGTGCACTTCCTGCTACTATAAAACACTGGGAAGACGCATCAATAGGACGACCCCTTTTTTTTATTACTATTTTTTTTTAGACAGGTCTCCCTTTGCTACCCAGGCTGGAGTGCAGTGGCGCGATCTCGGCTCACTGAAATGTACACCTCCTGGGTTCCAGTGATTCTCCCGCCTCAGCCTCTTGAGTAGCTGAGATTACAGGCGCGCACCACCACAGCTCGGCTAATGTTTGTATTTTTAGTAGAGACGGGGTTTCACCATACTGGTCAGGCTGGTATCGAACTCCCGACCTCAGGTGATCCGCCCGCCTCGGCCTCCCAAAGTGCTGGGATTACAGCCAAGAGCCATCGTGCACGGCCACGCCGATCCTTCTAAATCCAGAGCCCTCCTAACTATTCGCAAAGTACCTACATCGCCGGCTCCCCTTCCTCCCCGTTTTAAGCAGTGCGCATGCTCCTAAATACGCTTCCCCGTGGGGGACGTAGGCGGGGCCATCGGGTCCTAAGGCAAAAAGCGTGGGCGTGGCTGCTCTCTGTATCTTCAAGCCCCACCCCATTCCCATTAGACCCGCCCCTTTGGGCTGGAACGGGAGGTGTCGCTCTTCGGACCTCAAGGTTCCCCTTAACACAGAGCGCCCCGCAGTCTTCGCGGAAAGCGTTCCGGGTAGGCTATGGCTGCGACGCGTGCAGGGCCCCGCGCCCGCGAGATCTTCACCTCGCTGGAGTACGGACCGGTGCCGGAGAGCCACGCATGCGCACTGGTGAGAGCCTGCCCAGCCGGCGTTGCCCACTGCGTTCCCCGGGCCTGGGCGCCCGGTTTTTCGCGCGGAGTCCCGTCATCCACTGCGGTAGCTCAGCCGCTCCGCCTCTCTCAGTCCCCGTGATTCCCGCCGCCCAATAGGATCGCGCCCTGTAAGACGCTCCCTTGAGCCTTGGCGGTGGCAGCCTTTTAGTCTGTTCCCATCTTCCCCAGTGGTTCTCTTGCCTCTTGATCCTGAACTCCTCGTGGTGTTTCTGCGGTTTTCCTGAACTCCTCTAGACGCTCTCGTGATTCCTCAGGGTCCCCTCAGAACCTGACGCCACCCACCAGACCTCTTAGGATTCCTGTGAGGCTCCGGTGACCCACAACCCCCATTGTCTTTCCACGACTCTTCAAAATATCCTATGGCTTCCATGGGCCTCCAGAGCACCCCAGACCTCCTGAGGGACTCCCTTCATCCCTTTTATTACCCAGAGAGCTTCAGAAGTTCCATGGAGCCCCCGTGATCCCATAGAACCCCTCGATACTCGTGGGGTTCATGTGACCTTATGGGAACTCTCAGGAGCCTAGAATACATCAGGACTTCCGGTTTGGAGTTGTATTTTTTTTTTTTTTTTTTGATCCAGGGTCTCACTCTGTCGCCCAAACTGAAGTGCAGTGGCGCTATCACACCACTGCAGCCTCAACCTCCTGGGCTCAAGCCATCCTCTCAGCTCAGCCCCCCAAGTAACTGGGACCAGAGACGCACGCCACCACTCCCAGCTAATATTTGTACTTTTTCTAGAGACAAGGTTTCAGCATGTTGGCCAAGCTGGTCTCGAACTCCTGGCCTCAAGTAATCCACCCACCTCGACTTCCCAAAGTGTTGGGATTACAGGCATGAGCCACAGCACCCAGCCACATCAGGACTTCCTGTAATTACTTATGGCCCCTCACAATACCCTCACAGTGCTCCTATGATCTCTCTAGCTCTCAGAATGTCACATAGGGTTCCCATGATTGTTCAGGAACCCCTGAAGTCCTCGTGAGGGTCCCATGATCCCCTGGGGGTCCTCAGAACCTCCCTGGGACTCCCATCATCCCTCAGAGGACCCCAGAACCCTCGTGGGGTTCCTGCAAATAAGTAGGGCGCCTCGAACTTTCTGTCGTTTCCCCAGGCACTCTCAGAATTCCCTCACGGGGCTCTCATGATCCCCCAGGGTCCCCCAGCACCCAGGCGAGAGGAGCTTAGGCTTCTTTGAGGGGGAGGGCAGGAGGCCAGAGAAATGGTCCAAGTGGAAGGAACTGGATCAGAACTCTGGCACAGCCTAGCACTTGGGGAGGCCAAGACGGACAGATCGTCTGAGCTCAGGAATTTGAGACCAGCCTGGGCAACATAGTGAAACCTCGTCTCTACTAAAATACAAAACACTGGGCCAGGCATGGTGGCTCAGACTTGTAATCCCAGCACTTTGGGAGTCCGAGGTGGGCGGATCACCTGAGGTCAGGAGTTCGAGACCAGCCTGGCCAACACGGTGATACCCCGTCTCTACTAAAATACAAAAATTACCTGAGCGTAGTGCTGTTTGCCTGTAATCCTAGCTACTTGGGAGGCTGAGGTGGGAGAATTGCTTGAATCCAGGAGGCGGAGGTTGCAGTAAGCTGAGATTGCACCACTGCACTCCAGCCTGGGCAATGGAGCAAGACTCTGTCTCCAAAAAAAAATACAAAAATGGCTGGGCGCAGTGGTTCACACCTGTAATCCCAGCGCTTTGGGAGGCTGAGGTGGGCGGATCATGAGGTCAGGAGTTCGAGACCAGCCTGGCCAAGATGGTGAAACCCCATCTCTACTAAAAATACAAAAAATTAGCTGGGTGTGGTGGCAGGCGCCTGTAATCCCAGCTACTTGGGAGGCTGAGGCAGGAGAATCGCTTGAACCCAGGAGGTGGAGGTTGCAATGAGCCAAGACCACACCACTGCACTCCAGTGTGGGCGACAAGAGCAAAACTCCATCTCAAAAAAAAAAAAAGGAAACAGAAAACGAAAGATTAACCGAGGATGGCGGCACACACCTGTAGTCCCAGCTACCCGGGAGGCTGAGGTGGGAGGATCACCTGAGCCTGGGAGGTGCAGTGATCATACCACTGAACTCCAGCCTGGGTGATAGAATGAGACCCTGTCCCCCCTGAAAAAAAAAAGAAGTTGAGGCCAGGCAAGTGGCTCACACCTGTAATCCCAGCAGTTTGGGAGACCAAGGCAGGAGGATCACTTGCACCTAGGAGTTTGAGACCAGCCTGGGCAACATGGTGAGGCCCTATCTCCATTAATATAAAAATAAAACATAAAAAGTGAAGCTGAGACTTGGACTTGAGCCCTTGCATTTCAGACCCATGGTCTTGCCTACACCAGCAAAGTTCTCAACCATACAGTCTCTGGGCCAGACTCAACCAACAAACATGTTTTCTTCAGCCTGAACTTTATTTTTTTTTTAATGTGAAATGCTGGACAATTGATTCCATGTAAACATCCGGGAGGTCCTCTTGAAAATAAAATTCCAAAATGTGTCAACATTTGGCTCAACTTCCCTGACAAAAGTCATCTGGAACCAATAGCTCCTGTCTTTTCCATGAATTGTAAGCTCCTCTTCTCATCCAGGCCCTCTTCTCAGGCCTCCTGGAACCCTCCGGACATTCTTTTGGAATTTTGTTTTTCTTTTGGGGGAAAACTTTCCAACTTCCACAGAATAATTAGCATTTATTTTGAACTCCTATTTACCCATCACTCTGCTTCAACCATCATCAACATTTATCCCAGTGCTGTTTCCTTCTGTATTTTCTTTGGAGTAATTTAAACAAATCTCGGATGTCACAGTATTTTCCTATAAATATTTGAATCCTTTCTTCTAACAGATAAGGACTTATTTTGTTACAAAACTACCATGGTTTGTTACCACACTTAACATTAAGTCATTCTTTTTGTTTTTTGTTTGTTTGTTTGAGAGAGGACCTTACTCTGTCGCCCAGGCTAGCGTTCAGTAGCGTTCATAGCTCACTGCAGCCTGAAACTCTGGGGCCCAAGCAATCCTCCTACCCAGCCTCCTGACTAGCTGAGACTACAGGTGTGCATCACCATGACTGGCAAATTTTTTATTTTTATTTTTTTTAGAGATGCGGTCTTGCTGTGTCTGTCCAGACTAGTCTCAAACTCCTCAGCTCAAGCAATCCTCCCGTCTCAGCGTGGGAAAGTGCAGGGATTGCAGATGTGAGCTACCATGCCCAGCCAACAGTCATTATTTAATGTCATCTGATGCCCAGTTCATGTTCAAATACTCCTGACTTTCTCACAGATGTCTCTTTCCCTGTGGGCGTTTGAGTTTGGAACTTCTAAGTAACTTTTTTCCTTTAAAGAGAAAGGAGAAGCCAGGCACAGTGGCTCATGCTTGTAATCCCAGCACTTTGGGAGGCCGAGGCGAGTGGATCACCTGAGGCCAGGAGTTCGAGACCAGCCTGGCCAACATGGTAAAAACCCATCTCTACTAGAAATATATAAATTAGGCCGGGTGCGGTGGCTCACGCCTGTAATCCCAGCACTTTGGGAGGCCGAGGTGGGTGGATCACGAGGTCAAGAGATCGAGACCATCCTGGCTAACACGGTGAAACCCCGTCTCTACTAAAAATACAAAAAAAATTAGCCGGGCGTGGTGGCGGGCGCCTGTAGTCCCAGCTACTCGGGAGCCTGAGGCAGGAGAATGGCGTGAACCCGGGAGGCGGAGCTTGCGGTGAGCCGAGATTGTGCCACTGCACTCCAGCCTGGGCGACAGAGCAGACTCCGTCTCAAAAAAAAAAAAGAAATATATAAATTAGCTGGGCGTGGTGGCGGCCGCTTATAATCCCAGCTACTTGGGAGGCTGAGGCAGGAGAATCACTTGAACCCAGGAGGCGGAGGTTGCAGTGAGCTGAGATCGCACAATTGCACTCCAGCCTGGGAGACAAGAGCAAGACTCCGTCTCAAAAAAAAAAGGAAAGAAGGGCCAGTAAGAGAAAAATCAGGAATATGTGACATCAGAGACGCTAGGGGAGTCTGTAGAAGGAGAAAGTGAGCAGTGTGCTTTGGATTTAGCAGCAGGGAAGATGTGACCAGGATGAGAAAGAAATATGGAAGAGAAGGCTGGGCACAGTGGCTCACGCCTGTAATCCCAGCACTTTGGGAGGCCGAGGCGGGCAGATCACGAGATCAGGAGATCGAGACCATCCTGGCTAACACAGTGAAACCCCGTCTCTACTAAAAATACAAAAAAATTAGCCGGGCGTGGTGGCGGGCGCCTGTAGTCCCAGCTACTCGGGAGCCTGAGGCAGGAGAATGGCGTGAACCCGGGAGACGGAGCTTGCAGTGAGCAGAGATCACACCACTGCACTCCAGCCTGGGCGACAGAGCAAGACTCTGTCTCAAACACACAGAAAAAAAAAAAAAGAAAGAAAGAAATATGGAGGAGATGTGGTGAGTGAGATGCAGTAAAAAAAAATTTTTTTTTTTTTTTTTACACATGAAAAAATGCTCACCATCACTGGCCATCAGAGAAATGCAAATCAAAACCACAATGAGATACCATCTCACACCAGTTAGAATGGCAATCATTAAAAAGTCAGGAAACAACAGGTGCTGGAGAGGATGTGGAGAAATAGGAACACTTTTACACTGTTGGTGGGACTGTAAACTAGTTCAACCCTTGTGGAAGTCAGTGTGGCGATTCCTCAGGGATCTAGAACTAGAAATTCCATTTGACCTGGCCATCCCATTACTGGGTATATACCCAAAGGACTATAAATCATGCTGCTATAAAGACACATGCACACGTATGTTTATTGCGGCACTATTCACAATAGCAAGGACTTGGAACCAACCCAAATGTCCAACAATGATAGACTGGATTAAGAAAATGTGGCACATATACACCATGGAATACTATGCAGCCATAAAAAATGATGAGTTCATGTCCTTTGTAGGGACATGGATGAAATTGGAAATCGTCATTCTCAGTAAACTATCGCAAGAACAAAAAACCAAACACCGCATATTCTCACTCATAGGTGGGAATTGAACAATGAGAACACATGGACACAGGAAGGGGAACATCACACACTGGGGACTGTTGTGGGGTGGGGGGAGGGGGGAGGGATGGCATTGGGAGATATACCTAATGCTAGATGACGAGTTAGTGGGTGCAGCACACCAGCATGGCACATGTATACATATGTAACTAACCTGCACATTGCGCACATGTACCCTTAAACCTAAAGTATAATAATAATAAATTTAAAAAAAAAAATTTTTTTTTTTTTGAGACAGAGCCTTGCTCTGTTACTCAGGCTGGAGTGCAGTGGCGTGATCTTGGCTTCCTGCAGCCTCCACCTCCTGGGCTCAAGTGATCCTCCCACCTCAGCCTCCCAGGTAGCTGGGACTACAGGCACTCACCACCACACCCGGCTAACTTTTTGTATTTTTTGTAGAGATGAGCTTTCAACCATGTTGCCCAGGCTGGTCTTGAACACCTAGGCTCAGCCCACCTTGGCCTCCCAAAGTGGACTCCAAATAGGCGCCACTGTTGTGGCACCAGCCCAAGGACTCAGTTGAGACCCTAATTGAATGAATTAAAGATGTTGACACGTCCATAATCCCAGCACTTTGGGAGGCCAAGGCAGGCAGATCACTTGAGGTCAGGAGTTGAAGACCAGCCTAACCAACATGGTGAAACCCCGTCTCTACTAAAAATACAAAAACAAAATTAGCCGGGTGTGGTGGCGGGCGCCTGTAGTCCCAGCTGCTCAGGAGATTGAGGCTGGAGAATGGCGTGAACCCAGGAGACGGAGCTTGCTGTGAGCCGAGATTGTGCCACTGCACTCCAGCCTGGGTGACAGAGCGAGACTCAGTCTCAAAAAAAAAAAGAAACAATCTTCTAGAACTAGAGTGGTGATGGTTACACAACACTGTAAATGCACAGAATGCCACTAAACTGCTGAACTGTACACTTTGAAATGCTGTATTTTACCACAAACTTTTTTTTTTTAAAGCAATAGGAGGAAAAGAATTAGCTGATGGGGCAGAGGGAGACAGATGTCCCCTCCTAGAGGATTCTGGGTAGGGGTTGAACTGCCTCAGCTCCTCCCGAACCCCTTTCCAAACTGTCTCTACCTCCCCCAGGCCTGGCTGGACACCCAGGACCGGTGCTTGGGCCACTGTGTGAATGGGAAGTGGTTAAAGCCTGAACACAGGAATTCAGTGCCTTGCCAGGATCCCATCACAGGTACGAGATGTCCCCCAGTCATTAGTGGAAGGGAGGTATCTGTGCCCTCTAGCCCTACCCACCAACACCCATTCCCCTTGCCTAGGGCCCTGAGGGCAGGAAGCAGCTGGTGGTGGGAGAGGGGCTGTGATGTCTGGTTCCTTCTGAAACCAGTCACCCTAATTATGGTGCCGGGTCTCTGTGGAGGCTTTGTGAGACTGCTGTCTGAAAATTCTTCCTTGCTCTGGAGGTGATCATAACCATGACCCAGCAGAGAATGGGGACCAGCTTTACACCCTTGGGCTGATCCAGGCTCCAAAAATCTCAGCCCCCTCCAGATATGACATGGGCTACTCCTCCCGTCTGAGTCCCCCCACTTTTCTCCCCAGGAGAGAACTTGGCCAGTTGCCTGCAGGCACAAGCTGAGGATGTGGCTGCAGCCGTGGAGGCAGCCAGGATGGCATTTAAGAGCTGGAGTGCGCAGCCTGGCGTCGTCCGGGCCCAGCACCTGACCAGGTGATGCAGCTGAGGTGTGGACCCCGGGAGGCGGGGACCCCCAGCATCCACTCGAGACCATGGGAACAAAGGCTATTTCCCAAGATCCCACTGAATTAATTTGCAGCTAAAGCTCAGATTCCCAGTATGTGCTGGAGGCAGTAGTGGCCGAAACATGCATCCGTTGTCCACTATTCACTGGGACTAGAAGCAGCAAAGCCTCTATTTCCCACCACATTCTTGGAGCGCATTGGGGCTCCATTTCTCAGCAGTTCACTGGGGCTGGTGAAGCCCCTAAATCCATTTCCTAGCTGCTTTGGGGGCAGCTAGAGACAAAAATTCCATTTCCCAAAATGCACTTGAGTTAGAAGCTAAGATTCAATTTCCCAAAAGCTTCAGGGATTTCCGGCAGCCAAGACCTTTACACAGCATCCTTAGGGTTTGTGTTTCCAGGACTATAATTCTCATAAATCTTCACTGCCCTCTGCCTCAGGTAAAGGTGGGGCTGCCTCAGGGGCTCATGGGGATTGTAGTCCAGGTATATAGGAGCAGCCCAGGACTCTGTGAGGCTGAGGGCCGTTGGAAAATGAGCACCCTCTTGCTTTCTCCACAGGCTGGCCAAGGTGATCCAGAAGCACCAGCGGCTGCTGTGGACCCTGGAATCCCTGGTGACTGGGCGGGCTGTTCGAGAGGTTCGAGAGGGGGATGTCCAGCTGGCCCAGCAGCTGCTCCACTACTATGCAATCCAGGCATCCACCCAGGAGGAGGCACTGGCAGGCTGGGAGCCCATGGGTGAGACCCTGGAGACCCTAGCCCTGTGCTCCCACATGACCCAGCAGTGCTAGCTCCAGTCCCTTCATTCTTTTTCTTTTAGACAGAGTTTCGCTCTTGCCCAGGCTGGAGTGCAGTGGCGCGATCTCAGCTCACTGTAACCTCCGCCTCCTGGGTTCAAGTGATTCTCCTGCCTCAGCCTCCTGAGTAGCTGGAATTACAGGCACCCACCACCACACCTGGCTAATTGTTGTATTTTTGTTAGAGAAGAGGGGTCTCACCAGGTTGGTCAGGCTGGTCTCAAACTCCTAACCTCAGATGATTCACCTGCCTTGCCGTCCCAAAGTGCTGGGATTACAGGCATGAGCCACCGCACCCGGTCCCCTCATTCTTTTTCTTTTGTTTTTGTTTTTTTCTTTTTCAGACAGGGTCTTTCTCTGTCACCCTGGCTGGAGTACAGTGGTGCAATTATAGCTCACTGATACCTCGACCTCCTGGGCTCAAAATCCTCCCACCTCAGCCTCCCAAGTAACTGGGACTACAACCATGCACCACCACGCCTGACTAGTTTTTTGGGTTTTTTTTTCTTTTTGAGTTGGAGTTTCGCTCTTTGTTGCCCAGGCTGGAGTGCAGTGGTGCAATCTCGGCTCACCGGAACCTCCACCTCCCAGGTTCAAGTAATTCTCCTGCTTCAGCCTCCCAAGTAGCTGCGACTACAGGCATGCACCACCACGCCTGGCTAATTTTGTATTTTTAGTGGAGATGGGGTTTTTCCATGTTGGTCAGGCTGGTCTCGAACTTCCCGCCTCAGGTGATCCGCCCACCTCGGCCTCCCAAAGCGCTGAGATTACAGGCGTGAGCCACCACGCCCAGCCATTTTTTTTTTTTTTTTTTTTTTTAATGTAGCCATGGGGTCTCACCATGTGGCCCAGGCTGGACTTAAACTCCTAGCCTCAAGGGATCCTCTCGCCTCATTTTTTTCTTACAGGAGTAATTGGCCTCATCCTGCCACCCACATTCTCCTTCCTTGAGATGATGTGGAGGATTTGCCCTGCCCTGGCTGTGGGTAAATGATGGCCTGGGGGGTCCTGACTCTTGGGTCTGAGAAAGGAGGGGATTGTGGGGCCCAAACTCCAGAGTCTGAGAGACAAGGGGGCTGGAGGCCTGGACTCTGTGGAAGGATTCTGTGGGAGGAGGGGCTGCGGGTCTGAACTCCTAGGTCTGAGGGAGGAGGGGCTGGGGTCTGGACTCCTGGGTCTGAGGGAGGAGGGGCTGGGGTCTGGACTCCTGGGTCTGAGGGAGGAGCAGCTGGGGTCTGGACTCCTGGGTCTGAGGGAGGAGGGGCTGGGGGCCTGGACTCCTGGGTCTGTCGGAGGAGGGGCTGGGGCCTGGACTCCTGGGTCTGAGGGACGAGGGGCTGGGGTCTGGACTCCTGGGTCTGAGGGAGGAGGGGCTGGGGTCTGGACTCCTGGGTCTGAGGGAGGAAGGGCTGGGGTCTGGACTCCTGGGTCTGAGGGAGGAGGGGCTTGGGTCTGGACTCCTGGGTCTGAGGGAGGAGGGGCTGGGGTCTGGACTCCTGGGTCTGAGGGAGGAGGGGCTGGGGTCTGGACTCCTGGGTCTGAGGGAGGAGGGGCTGGGGTCTGGACTCCTGGGTCTGAGGGAGGAGGGGCTGCGGGTCTGGATTCCTGGGTCTGAGGGAGGAGCGGCTGGGGTCTGGACTCCTGGGTCTGAGGGAGGAGGGGCTGGGGTCTAGACTCCTGGGTCTGAGGGAGGAGCGGCTGGGGTCTGGACTCCTGGGTCTGAGGGAGGAGGGGCTGGGGGTCTGGACTCCTGGGTCTGAGGGAGGAGGGGCTGGGGACCTGGACTCCTGGGTCTGAGGGAGGAGGAGCTGGGGCCTGGACTCCTGGGTCTGTCGGAGGAGGGGCTGGGGGCCTGGACTCCTGGGTCTGAGGGAGGAGGGGCTGGGACCTGGACTCCTGAGTCTGTCGGAGGAGGGGCTGGGGCCTGGACTCCTGAGTCTTTGAGCTGCTCCGCTTCCCCAGGCTGCACCGTGGTGGCCCTCGTGCCCCCAGCCTCCCCGACGCCCCTCCTCCTGGCCCAGCTGTCAGGGGAGCTAGGCCCATTCCCAGGAATCGTGAATGTCATCAGTGGCCCTGTCTCCCTGGTGCCCGTCCTGGCCTCCCAGCCTGGAATTCAGAAGGTGGCCTTCTGCGGAGCCCTGGAGGTACCTTCAGGACAGGGGTTGTGGTGGAACACGGCTGGAGGCTGCAAGGCTCCTCCTGCGGCTGAACTGGGGGGGGTCCCTAGGAAGGGCGTGCCCTTCGACGGAGCCTGGCGGGCGAGTGTGCGGAGCTGGGCCTGGCGCTGGGGACGGAGTCACTGCTGCTGCTGACGGACACAGCGGACATAGACTCGGCCGTGGAGGGTGTTGTGGACGCCGCCTGGTCTGACCGCGGCCCGGTGAGACCCGTGCACTCCTGTCCCCTCATACCCTGGAGGCTGTTGGTGTCTGTCTCCAGTCCTCGGGGTCCTGAGTCTCTCTTCATTTTATTTTATTTTATTTTATTTATTTATTTTGAGACGGAGTTTCACTCTTGTCGCCCAGGCTGGAGTGCAATGGCGCGATTTCGGCTCACTGCAACCTCTGCCTCCCGGGTTCAAGTGATTCTCCTGCCTCAGTCTCCCGAGTAGCTGGGATTACAGGTGGGCACCACCATGCCTGGCGAATTTATGTATTTTTAGTAGAGACGGGGTTTCACCATATTGGCCAGGCTGGTCTCAAACTCCTGACCTCAGGTGATCCACCCACTTCGGCCTCCCAAAGTGCTGGGATTGCAGGCGTGAGCCACCGCATCCGGCCTCTCTGTTCTTTAGGACTCTGTTGATTCATCTGAGTGTCCGTGTCCCTAGTTTTCCAGCCTCTGTCTTCACTCTTCAGATCACCAACTTGCTAGAGTGCAATGGTGTGATCGCCTGATGCCGCTTTTCCTCACAGGGTGGCCTCAGGCTCCTCATCCAGGAGTCTGTGTGGGATGAAGCCATGAGACGGCTGCAGGAGCGGATGGGGCGGCTTCGGAGTGGCCGAGGGCTGGATGGGGCCGTGGACATGGGGGCCCGGGGGGCTGCCGCATGTGACCTGGTCCAGCGCTTTGTGCATGAGGCCCAGAGCCAGGGGGCACAGGTGAGGCAGGGGGCAGAGACTTGAGGGTGTCAGGGGAGGAGAGGCCTGGAGACCCAGCTCCTGGGTCCGAGGGAGGAGGGAGCTGGGCGTGGACAACTGGGTCTGAGGAAAGAGGGGCTGGGAGCCTGGACTCCTGGGTCTGAAGGAGGAGGGGCTGGGGCCTGGATTCCTGGGTCTGAGGGAGGAGGGGCTGGGTCCTGGATTCCTGGGTCTGAGGGAGGAGAGGCTGGGGGTCTAGACTCCTGGGTCTGAGGGAGGAGGGGCTGGGGGCCTGGACTCCTGGGTCTGAGGGAGGAGGGGCTGGGGGCCTGGAGTCCTCGGTCTCAGCAGGAAGGGACTAGAAGTCGACTTCTAGATCATTTCTCTCCCTAGGTGTTCCAGGCTGGCGATGTGCCTTCAGAACGCCCATTCTATCCCCCAACCTTGGTCTCCAACCTTCCCCCAGCCTCCCCATGTGCCCAGGTGGAGGTGAGACCCTTAAGGCTGCAGAGCTCCTACCCACCGCCAGCCAAGGGCAGCAGCTCCGTGCCTGGGGAAGCCCCTGGGGTGACCGTGTGACCTGGGCGTGGGGGCTGCTGCCTGCTCTAGGCTCCTTCCCTGGTGGGTGGGCCCTGGAGGGCTGAGCCTCCCGGTCACCCCTTGCAGGTGCCGTGGCCTGTGGTCGTGGCCTCCCCCTTCCGCACAGCCAAGGAGGCACTGTTGGTGGCCAACGGGACGCCCCGCGGGGGCAGCGCCAGTGTGTGGAGCGAGAGGCTGGGGCAGGCGCTGGAGCTGGGCTATGGGTCAGTCTGCATGGCCCGGGCACCACTCCTCTCCTCATTCTTCCCGTCTTCATCTCCCTTCTCTCTGGGTCGCTCCCCGCGCCTTTAACTCACCCCTCTCCCAGCCTGCCACTGTCTGTTTTCCTCTGTCGGATATCTCCATCTTCCCCACAGGCTGCAGGTGGGCACTGTCTGGATCAACGCCCACGGCCTCAGAGACCCTTCGGTGCCCACAGGCGGCTGCAAGGAGAGTGGGTGTTCCTGGCACGGGGGCCCAGACGTGAGCACATCCCCTCCCCGTCACCAGCCCCCACCCCGTCCCGTGCCCTTGACACTTGCACCCGGCCTCACGTGCCCCTTGCATCCTCTTGACACTGTCCCCCTCACAGGGGCTGTATGAGTATCTGCGGCCCTCAGGGACCCCTGCCCGGCTGTCCTGCCTCTCCAAGAACCTGAACTATGACACCTTTGGCCTCGCTGTTCCCTCAACCCTGCCGGCTGGGCCTGAAATAAGGCCCAGGTGAGTCGTTGGGGGCCAGTGGTCTGGGAGTGTGAACGGGGAGAGGGGAATTGATGCCTGTTTCCCCGTGGACTGGAGGGCTGGCGCGAGGTCCGTCCAAGCCGTCTCATAGTCCTGCTGAGTACCACACTGTAGCCTCACACTTTCCCCACCCCAGGCCTGCTGAGACTCTCAGCTCTGCCCCACGAATGTCTGTGCTCTCCCAGAAACTCATGGGTCTAGGAGCTTGGGGTCCCCCAGAGGCTCACGGGAGCAGAAGCTTGGGGTCCCCCAGAGGCTCATGGGAGCAGGAGCTTGGGGTCCCCCAGAGGCTCATGGGAGCAGAAGGAGTAGGAGCTTAGGGTCGCCCAGAGGCTCATGGGAGCAGTTTAGGGTCCCCCAGAGGTTCATGGGAACAGGATTTTGGGGTCCCCCAGAGGCTCATAGGAGCAGAAGCTTGGGATCTCCCAGAGGCTCATGGGAGCAGAAGCTTGGGGTCCTCCAGAGGCTCATGGGAGCAGGAGCTTGGGGTCCCCCAGAGGCTAATGGGAGCAGAAGGAGTAGGAGCTTAGGGTCGCCCAGAGGCTCATGGGAGCAGTTTAGGGTCCCCTAGAGGTTCATGGGAACAGGATTTTGGGGTCCCCCAGAGGCTCAAGGGAGCAGGAGTTTAGGGTCCCCAGAGGCTCATGGGAGCAGAAGCTTGGTATCTCCCAGAGGCTCATGGGAGCAGAAACTCGGGGTCCCCCAAGAGGCTCATGGGAGCAGGAGTTTAAGGTCCCCCCAGAGACTCAAGGGAGCAGTTTAGGGTCTACCAGAGGCTCATGGGAGCAGGAGCTTAGGGTCCCCCAGAGGCTCATGGAGCAGGAACTTAGGGTCCCCCAGAGGCTCACGGGAGCAGAAGCTTTGGGTCCTCTGGGGCTCATGGGAACAGGAATTTGGGGTGCCCCACAGGCTTATGAGAGCAGTTTAGGGTCTGCCAGAGGCTCATGGGAGTAGGAGTTTAGGGTCCCCCAGAGGCTCATGGGAGCAGGAGTTTTTTTTGTTTGTTTGTTTGTTTGAGACGGAGTCTCGCTGTCGCCCAGGCTGGAGTGCAGTGGCGCGATCTCCGCTCACTGCAGGCTCCGCCTCCTGGGGTTCACGCCATTCTCTTGCCTCAGCCTCCCGAGTAGCTGGGACTACAGGCGCCCACCACCTCGTCTGGCTAATTTTTTGTATTTTTAGTAGAGATGGGGTTTCACCATGTTAGCCAGGATGGTCTCGATCTCCTGACCTCATGATCTGCCCACCTCGGCCTCCCAAAGTGCTGGGATTACAGGCGTGAGCCACCACGCCTGGCCTGGGAGCAGGAGTTTAGGGTACCCAGAGGCTCATGGGAACGGGTTTGGGGTCCCCCAGAGGCTCATGGGAGCAGAAACTTGAGTCCTCCAGAGGCTCATGGGAGCAGGAATTTGGGGTTCCCCAGAGGCTCATGGGAGCAGTTTAAGATCCCCCAGAGGTTCATGGGAGCTGGAGTTTAGGGTCCCCCAGTGAATCATGGGAGCAGGACTTTAGGGTCCCCCAGAGGCTCATGGGAACAGGGGTTTGGTGTGCCCCAGAGGCTCACAGGAGCCGAGGCGGTCTTCCCAGTGGGGTAGAGCATAGGGTCTGAGCAGATTGAGGCCCCAGGACTCCTCCTCATGTCCCACCCTACTCCAGCCCAGCACCCCCCTATGGGCTCTTCGTTGGGGGCCGTTTCCAGGCTCCGGGGGCCCGAAGCTCCAGGCCCATCCAGGATTCGTCTGGCAACCTCCATGGCTACGTGGCTGAGGGTGGAGCCAAGGACATCCGAGGTGCTGTGGAGGCCGCTCACCAGGCTTTCCCTGGGTAAGGGGTCACACGGGAAAGCCCAAGGGTCATGGTGTGGCAGAGGGGAGCCTGCCCCCAGCAGTTGGTGCACTGGGAGGCTGGGCCCCAGGGTAGGGGCTGTGGACAGAGGTGGGGTGTCAGGAGAGCCAAGACCAGGATGCTGACCCCCACTGTGCACTGTCTGCCCACAGCTGGGCAGGCCAGTCCCCAGGAGCCCGGGCATCCCTGCTGTGGGCCCTGGCGGCTGCACTGGAGCGCCGGAAGTCTACCCTGGCCTCGAGGCTAGAGAGGCAGGGAGTGGAGCTCAAGGCTGCGGAGGCGGAGGTGGAGCTGAGTGCAAGGCGACTTCGGGCATGGGGGGCCCGGGCGCAGGCCCAAGGCCACACCCTGCAGGTGAAGGGTCTGTGGGCACGTGGGCGAGCTGGGCAGGTGGGGTGGGGCTCAGACCAGAGGCTGTGAGATAAGCCAGGCTTGGAATTCGGGCCCAGCCCCACCGCCTTCCACGGCAGGATCATCAGCAAGTGGCTTCACCTCTCCCTACCTCAATCCCTCATCTGTACAGTGAGTGGGTACACAACCCGCCTCGTAGAGTAGTGCTCGCCAGATGATGGATAGCGACCCATTCCTGGACCCTAAAATCAATTTAGTAGGCTGTTAGGCGGTTCTCGAATTGCTCTGAAGAAACACCTGGGGGCGCGATGGCTCACGCCTGTAATCCCAGCACTTTGGGAGGCCGAGGCGGGTGGATCACGAGGTCAGGAGATCGAGACCAGCCTGGGCAACACGGTGAAACCCAGTCTCTACTAAAAATACAAAAAATTAGCTGGGTATGGTGGTGGGCACTTGTAGTCCCAGCTACTCAGGAGGCTGAGGCAGGAAAATTGCTTGAACCCAGGAGGCAGTGGTTGCCGTGAGCCGAGATCGTGCCACTGCACTCCAGCCTCGGTGACAGAGCAAGACCTTGTGTCACAAAAAAAAAAAAAAAAAAAAAAAACACACCTGGCCAGGCATGGTGGCTCACGCCTGTAATCCTAGCACTTTGGGAGGCAAAAGTGGGTGGGTCGCTTGAGGCCAGGAGTTTGAAACCAGCCTGGGCAACACAGTGAAACCCTGTCTCCACAAAAAATAGAAAAATTAGCTGGGCGTATTGGCACTAGTCTCCCTCTGGCACCCAGCTGGAGTGCAGTGCCACGATGATGGCTCACTGCAGCCTCAACCTCCGGGGTCCAAGTGAGCCTCCCACCTCAGCCTCCTGAGTATCTGGGATCACAGGCACACACCAGCACACATGACTGGGTGTTTTTGTATTTTTGCAGAGACAAGAGACTCGCCATGTTTGCCCAGGCTGATCTTGAACTCCTAGCTTCAAATGATCCGCCTGTCTTGACCTCCTAAAGTGCTGGGATTACAGGTGTGAACCACTGCGCCCGGCCTTCTTTTTTTTTTTTTTTTATTTTACTTTAGTTCTGGGATACATGTGCAGAACGCGCAGGCTTGTTACATAGGGATGCGCATGCCATGGTGGTTTGCTGCACCTATTGACCTGTCCTCTAAGTTCCCTCCCCTTGCCTCTCACCCCCCAACACCATATTTATTTTTAACAAAAGAAAATAGGCCAGGCGCAGTGGCTCACGCCTGTAATCTCAGCACTTTGGGAGGCCGAGGTGGGCAGATCACAAGGTCAGGAGATTGAGATCATCCTGGCTAACACAGTGAAACCCCGTCTCTACTAAATATACAAAAAAAAAAAAAAATTAGCCGGGCATGGTGGCAGATGCCTGTAGTCCCAGCTACTCAGGAGACTGAGGCAGGAGAATGGCGTGAACCCAGGAGGTGGAGGTTGCAGTGAGCCAAGACTGCGCTACTGCACTCCAGCCTGGGCGACAGAGAGAGACTCTGTCTCAAAAAAAAAGAAAAGGCGGTTGTGCAGGATGTTTCTCACCGCCCGAACCCCCACGGAATGATTCACTTTGAGCAGCATCTGCGAAATGGCAGGGGCTTCCGCAATGCTGCGGTCTGGGCTAACACCAAGTGTTGGGGAGAAGATGGAGGAACTGGATCTCTCATTTACTGTGGGCGGGGCTCCCCTGCGCCACACTTGACCCGCCTGTCCCTGCAGGTGGCGGGGCTGAGAGGCCCTGTGCTGCGCCTGCGGGAGCCGCTGGGTGTGCTGGCTGTGGTGTGTCCGGACGAGTGGCCCCTGCTTGCCTTCGTGTCCCTGCTGGCTCCTGCCCTGGCCTACGGCAACACTGTGGTCATGGTGCCCAGCGCGGCCTGTCCTCTGCTGGCCCTGGAGGTCTGCCAGGTATAGCCCCCTGCCTTCCTGCTTCTCCTCCCCGTAGCCTCAGGGCAGCAGAAAAAGGTGCCCCAAAGTCAGCAGGAGCTTGGCTCTTACCACACCCTCAGTGGTACCCACGCTGCCCCCAGCCCCAGCATCCAAACCTTCACTCCTTGGGGACCCAGTGCCCATTCTTCACCCCAGGCCTGGGGCTTCCTCGTCCATGACCCCCCCGTCCCATTCCCTCCCGTGGCCACCCCCTGAATGCCCACTGCTTGCCCTGCCCCCACGGCCTTCCCAACCCTCCCACTCTCTCCATCCCCTAGGACATGGCCACCCTGTTCCCAGCAGGCCTGGCCAACGTGGTGACAGGAGACCAGGACCATCTGACCCGCTGCCTGGCCTTGCACCAGGACGTCCAGGCCATGTGGTATTTCGGATCGGCCCAGGTGCTCTTTGTTCTGTTTTGCCATCTTTGGCATCTCAAACTTCAAACAGGCTCCTCCTTTTCTGGAAACACAGCCCCGCCCTCTTAGAACGCCTGTTGCTAAGGGGAGAAACTCCTTGACAACAAGGTTTGGAGGCCCCGCCCTTAGGACTCCAGTTACTAAGGAAGAGGCTGACCTTAGCAACAAGGGCCTGAGAGCTGCCCAGCCCAAAGACCTCATCTGAGTGGACAGCCTGTTGCTAAGGACCACACCCTAGATTTGGAGGCCCACAGTCTACACTTTTTTTTTTTTTTTTTTGAGACAGAGCCTCACCCTGTCACCCAGATGCAATCATACCTCACTGCAGCCTCAACCTCTCAGGCTTAAGCCACCGTCCCACCTCAGCTTCCTGAGTAGCTGGGACCACAGGTGTGCACCACCATGCCTGGCTAATTTTTTTCTTTTGCAGAGACGGGTTTCTCTATGTTGGCCAAGCTGATCTTGAACGCCTGGGCTCAAGTGATCTGCCCGCCTCGGCCTCTCAAAGTGCTGGGATTACAGGTGTGAGCCAGCACAACTGGTTGAATCTACTCTTTTATTTATTTATTTATTTATTTATCTATTTATTTTTTGAGACAGAGTCTCACTCTGTCGTCCAGGCTGGAATACAGTGGCACGATCTTGGCTTACTGCAACCTCTGCCTCCCGGGTTCAAGTGATTCTCCTGCCTCCCAAGTAGCTGAGACTACAGGCACGCACCGCCATGCCCAGCTAATTGTTGGGGTTTTTTTTAGTAGAGATGGGGTTTCGCCATATTGGCCAGGCTGGTCTCGAACTCCTGACCTCGTGTGATCTGCCTGCCTGAGCCTCCCAAAATGCTGAGATTACAGGCGTGAGCCACTGTGCCCAACCAATTTTTACTTTTTAAACGGAGACGGGGTCTCGCCATATTGTCCAGGCTGGTCTCGAACTCCTGAACTCAAGCGATCCTCCCGCCTCAGCCACCCCAAGTGCTGGGATTACAGGAGCGAGTAACTGCACCCCACCGTCCACTCTCTTAAACTTCCTGTTGGTAACAGATGTGAACTTGTTGACAAGAGCCTTGGAGTCCGTTCCTTTCAACATGGGCTGTTAAGGGAGAGGAAATTCCCTAACCACTGGGTCAAATGCTTTTCCCTATCATCTGGAAGTTTTGCTTGGGAGGAGCTGGGCATTGTAGCTGCAGAGCCTGGGTCCAGCCTGAAGCCCCTCGTCACTAATAGTCTTCATCGTGGAGGAAGCAGGTGTTTAACAACAAGCCCGCAGAAGTGCTCACCCCCATCTCTCCCCGCCTCAGGGTTCCCAGTTTGTGGAGTGGGCCTCAGCAGGAAACCTCAAACCGGTGTGGGCGAGCAGGGGCTGCCCGCGGGCCTGGGACCAGGAGGCCGAGGGGGCAGGCCCAGAGCTGGGACTGCGAGCGGCGCGGACCAAGGCCCTGTGGCTGCCTATGGGGGACTGATGCCTGAGCGCCACCTACTGCATTTTGGACACCTCAGACCAAGGGGAGATGCACCCCACGGACACCTGGGACTTTCCCCTTCTGGTTCCTGTGTCCTCCAATAAAGTCTCTGACCAACCCTAGCTGTGCTTCTGCGAGAAGGAAGTGTGTAGCAGCTGGCAGATATGAGGCTTTTTTTTTTTTTTGAGACAACGTCTGGCTCTGTCACCCAGGCTGGAGCGCAGTGGCACAATCTCGGCCCACTGCAGCCTCGACCTCCGGAGCTCAAGGGATCCTCATGCCTCAGCCTCACATGTAGCTGGGGCCACAGACACACACCACCACACCTGGCTCGAGGCCATTTTAGTTCTGAGGTTGAGCAGCTCAGGAGCCGGCTCCAGCACAATGCTGTGTTTGTGAAACAGAGAAAGGGGAACCCCCGAGGACCCCAGACAGGGCCTTAGGACGCCCATATCTTCTTGTCTTCTCTGCCTGGTGGTTCTTGCTCTCTGGTTTTCTCTGCCTTTTCATGGCCCCGGAATCCATATGCAGTAAAGGAACTCTCTGGAATAAAATTAAAGTCCTCCTATATGACTTTTGTCAATTTCTATGATGTAAATGCTCCCACCGTGCCGGATTTCAAGTTACAGGCGATTAAACAACTGGCTGAGAGATCCTGAATTGTTAACAGGTCAGCTCCCGTGAGCCAATATGAGCCGCTTCAGCGCACCACTGCCTTAGGATTCTGGTTGTGGGTGGGTTTTTTTGGTTTGTTTTTTGTTTTTTTGAGACAGAGTCTCTCTGTCGCCCAGGCTGGAGTGCAGCGGGGCGATCTTGGCTCACTGCAACCTCCGCCTCCCAGGTTCAAGCGATTCTCCTGCCTCGGCCTCCAGAGTAGCTAGAATTACAGGCTCGCGCCACCACACCCAGATAATTTTTTGTATTTTTAGTAGAGACGGGGTTTCACCGTCTTGGCCAGGCTGGTTTCAAACTCCTGACCTCAAGCGGTCCGCCTGTCTCGGTCTCCCCAAAGTGCTAGGATTACAGACTTAAGCCACTGCGCACGACTGTTGATTTTTTAAATAAAGGATCTTGCTCTGTTTTTCAGGCTGTAATACAGAGGGGCCGTCACAGCTTACTGAACCCACCCTCGACCTCTTGGACTCAATCCTCCCACCTCGGCCGGGCGCGGTGGCTCACGCCTGTGATCCCAGCACTGTGGGAGGCCGAGGCGGGCGGATCACGAGGTCAGGAGATCGAGACCATCCTGGCTAACACGGTGAAACCCCATCTCTACTAAAAATACAAAAAAATTAGCTGGGTGCGGTGGCAGGCGCCTGTAGTCCCAGCTACTTGGGAGGCTGAGGCAGGAGAATGGCGTGAACCCGGGAGGTGGAGCTTGCAGTGATCTGAGATCGAGCCACTGCACTCCAGCCTGGGCGAAAGAGTGAGACTCCATCTCAAAAAAAAAAAAAAAAAAAAAATCCTCCCACCTCAGCCTCCTGAGTAGCTGGGACCACAGGCACGCACCACCATGCCTGGCTAATTTTTTTTTTTTTAATAGGCAGGGTCTACCTATGTTGCCCAGGCTGGTCTTGAACTCCTGGCCTCAAGCGATCCTCTCGCCTCAGCCTTTCAAAGTGTGGGACTACAGGCATCAGCCACCACACCTGAAGTATAATTCTTTTTGATGTAAGAAACCCACTCTTACTAGTTTAGGATAAAAGGGAGTTTTCAGAGGCCAGGCTCGGTGGCTCAGGCCTGTAATCCCAACACTTTGGGAGGCCGAAGTGGGCGAATCACCTGAGGTCAGGAGTTTGAGAGCAGCCTGGCCAACACAGTGAAACTCTGTCTGTACTAAAAATACAAAAATTAGCTGGGTGTGGTGGCGGGCACCTGTAATCCCAATTACTCAGGAGGCTGAGGTAGGAGAATCACTCGAACCCAGGAGGCAGAGGTTGCAGCGAGCTGAGATCACACACTTCACTCTAGTCTGGGCAACAGAGCAAGACTCCATCTCAAAGAAAAAAAATGAGAGTTTTCCGGACTGGGTGTGGCAGTTCACACCTGTAATCCCAGCACTTTGGGAGGCCAAGGCGGGTGGATCACTTGTCAGAAGTTCGAGACCAGCCTGGGCAGCATGGTGAAATCCCGTCTCTACTAAAATTATAAAAATTAGCCAGGCGTCGTGGCGGCGCCTGAAATCCCAGCTATCTGGGAGGCAGGAGAATCGCTTGAACCTGGGAGGCAGAGGGGGAGCTTGCAGTGAGCCAAGATTGTGCCACTACACTCCAGCCTGGGCAACACGGCAAGACTCGGTTTCAAAAAAAAAGAGAGAGAGAGAGGAGTCTTCTGGAAGGCTACAGAGATTGCCTAGAGGCAATAGGGTGATAGGGCAGGATACACATTGAGGGGCCCCAGGACTTGGTCAGGAAGGAGCTAGAAGGACAAAGGTCCTTTGTCCATGGGCCACATGAGCTATTGGGGCTTGTATCTCTGCCTCTCTGCTTCATTTAAATCTTTCTAGCCAGATGGAAGGTCTGACCATTCGGTGCGACAAGGCAGCTAACCCAGGCTGAACAGGAAGTGAGGCAGGCAGAGGGATCAGGGAAGGGAAATGGATGGTGAAGGCCAAGACGGGTGAGGCTTTGCTGCAGTAACACACAATCCCCAAATCTGCGTGGGCCACAACCACAACGTTAGTTTGTTGCTTACACTCCCTGTGCTCATCTGGGCCTGACAGGATCCCTGTGCTCCTCCGAGTGGCACAGGAAACTTGGCTGATAGAGGCACTCTCTCCACGCATCCTCCACCATCCACTCCCCGGTCCCTTAGACTTCCATCCAGAAGTGACACCTGTCACCTCCACCCTCATGTGATTGGCCAAAGCGAGTGTGGCCATGTCCGAGTTCCCCAGGATGGGACCTCGAATCCTCCTGCAGGGAGGGGGGGCCAGCAGATGTTTCAGGACAGTCTGCCACGGATCAGATGGGTGAGCAAGAGATTCAGGATGGGTGTGATGGGTCACACCTGTAATCCCAGCACTTCGGGAGGCTGAGGCAGGCGGATCACCTGAGGTCAGGAGTTCGAGATCAGCCTGGCCAACATGGTGAAACCTCGTCTTTACTAAAAATACAAAAATTAGCCAGGCATGGTGGCATGCACCTGTAATTCCAGCTACTCGGGAGCCTGAGGCACAAGAATCGCTTAAGCCCAGGAGGCGGAGGTTGCAGTGAGCCAAGATTGTGCCACTGCACTCCAGCATGGGCAACAGAGTGAGACCCCATCTAAAAAAGAAAAAGCTTCAGAAATTCAGAGATCCACAGATGTGGAAGAGAGCTTCTATTTTGTCTCATTTACCACCTCACCCCTCAGTTTGGAGTTGGAGAAACCGAGGCTTAGAGAGGTCAAGGGGCTGGCCAAGCTCCCACAGTGATAAAGCTAGGGCTAGGGCGACACCTGCCAGGCCCAATGTGACAAGATGCATCCTGAGTCCTGTGTGCCAAGCCTTGGCGGGGCAAAGTTGGGGCCCGGAGGACGGTAAGACACAGCAACTCCTAGTTCCCAGAGACAGATCCGGGTTCCAGCCCCAGCTCACCATGCACTGGGCGTGCCACCCAGGGAGTCAGCCCCACTGAAAAGCCCCCGCTGCGGGGCGTCCGGGGAACGCGCCATCTGCGGCATGAGCGGCCGCCTCTCACCACCAGGGGGCGCGCTCCGCCTGGGCCCAGATTCCACCCCTCGACTGTCTCCCCCCAAAAATTTCCTTTCACTTTCGGTCTCTGGCTGTCACCCGGCTTGGCCCCTTCCACACCCAGCTGGGGCAAGCCTGGTGCGTGAGGAAACTTGGACTCTAGGTCCCCAAGGGGCGGAGCCAGGGTCCCCACTCCTGGGGCAGGGGGAGCAGAGGGTGGGGGGCTGGGTTCCCGGGTCCCTAACCTGAGGAGGGTTCTGGGGACCAGACGTCGGGGTTCTTAGAAGTGGAGATGAAGAGTTTTCACCGTAACTGGGGCAGACGCAGGAAGCCTGGGGGAGGAAGGGGCGGAAACTCAGCCACATCAATGGGACGCGGGAGGGGCGGGGAGGCAAAGGGGCGGGCGGGGCAGGGGCTGGGGCATGAGGGTCCGAGACTTGTTCTTCTGTCCCTTCCAAGACCCGGCCACAGGAGGCATGAGGGGCCCCCGGCCGAAATGACAGTGCTGGCGCCAGCCTGGAGCCCAACAGTGCGTAAACCCCAGGGACAAGATCAGGGGAGAGGGGAGGCACAATGTCAGGATGGGGCAGAGATTGGGGGGAGATGGACGGGAGAACAGATGGACAGATGAGGAGGAAATAGGAGGGGGGATGGACAGATGTGAGGGGAGATGGACAGATGTGAGGGGAGATGGACAGAGGAGGGGGAGATGGACAGGAGTGGGCAGATGGACAGGAGTAGGGAGATGGACAGAGGAGGGGGAGATAGAGGAGAGGGAGATAGAGATGAGTGGGAGATGGACAGGAGGGGGGAGATGGACAGAGGAGGGGGAGATGGACAGAGGAAAGGGGAGATGGACAGAGGAGAGGGAGATGAAGAGGAGGGAGGTGGACAGGAGGAGGGAGATGGACAGAGGAGGGGGAGATGGACAGAGAAGGGGGAGATGGACAGAGGAGGGGGCGATGGACAGAGGAGGGGGAGATGGACAGGAGGGAAGATGGAGAGGAGGGGGTATGGACAGAGGAGAGGGAGATGAAGAGGAGGGAGATGGACAGAGGAGGGGGAGATGAAGAGGAGGGAGATGGACAGAGGAGGGGGAGATGGACAGGAGGGAAGATGGAGAGGAGGGGGTATGGACAGAGGAGAGGGGAGATGGACAGAGAAGGGGGAGATGGACAGAGGAGGGGGCGATGGACAGAGAAGGGGGAGATGGACAGAGGAGGGGGAGGTGGACAGGAGGGAAGATGGAGAGGAGGGGGTATGGACAGAGGAGAGGGGAGATGGACAGGAGGGGGAGATGGACAGAGGAGAGGGAGATGAAGAGGAGGGAGGTGGACAGGAGGAGGGAGATGGACAGAGAAAGGGAAGATGGACAGAGGAGGGGGAGATGGACAGAGGAGGGGGAGATGGACAGAGGAGGGGGAGATGGACAGAGGAGGGGGCGATGGACAGAGGAGGGGGCGATGGACAGAGGAGGGGGAGATGGACAGAGGAGGGGGAGATGGACAGAGAAGGGGGGTATGGACAGAGAAGGGGGAGATGGACAGAGGAGGGGGAGATGGACAGAGGAGGGGGAGATGGACAGAGGAGGGGGAGATGGACAGAGGAGGGGGAGATGGACAGAGAAGAGGGGTATGGACAGAGAAGGGGGAGATGGACAGAGGAGGGGGAGATGGACAGAGGAGGGGGAGATGGACAGGAGGGAAGATGGAGAGGAGGGGGAGATGGACAGAGGAGGGGGAGATGGACAGAGGAGGGGGAGATGGACAGAGGAGGGGGCGATGGACAGAGGAGGGGGGTATGGACAGAGGAGGGGGAGATGGACAGGAGGGAAGATGGAGAGGAGGGGGGTATGGACAGAGGAGAGGGGAGATGGACAGGAGGGGGAGATGGACAGAGGAGAGGGAGATGAAGAGGAGGGGGAGGTGGACAGGAGGAGGGAGATGGACAGAGGAGAGGGAGAGAGACAGAAGAGGGGGGAGACGGACAGAGGAGGGGGAGAGGGACAGAAATGGGGGGAGATGGACAGAGAGGGAAGGTGGACAGAGCCAAGAACGAATGAAGAGGACGTGGACCAAGATCAAGAGAGAAGCAGGCAACAGTGGTGTAGAAGGCAGAGGGAGGGACAGAGCTGGAGGAAGCCGGGTGAGGAAAGCAGACGTGAAGATGAGGTGGTTGGAGAGAGACCAGCAGAGTGGGGGAGATGGGGAGAGAGAGGGGTGGGGCAGAGGAGGATGCAAACTGGGCAGCGTTGGACCAGAGGCAGAGAGAAACCAGGAGAGACGGGCAGAGATGGGGCCATGTCTCCAGAAAGTGTGGAAGAGGCAGAAGGACACCCAGGGAAGGAGGAGCGGGGAAGACAGAACAGTACAGGTGGGAAGCCCGGAGGAGGGGGCTGTGTGTGGAACAGCGGAGGGCTCCCCCAGCACCCCCTCCCCTGCAGACCTATCTCCTCCTGCTGCTGCTGCTGAGCTCGGGACTCAGTAGGACCCAGGACTGCTCCTTCCAACACAGCCCCATCTCCTCCGACTTCGCTGTCAAAATCCGTGAGCTGGTGAGCGGCGCTGCCCTGGACCCCCTCATGTGATCCCCCTCCCCCCCTTGTTTTTAAAGTAGAGATGGGGTCTCTCTCCCTGTGTTTCCCAGGGTGGTCTTGAACTCCTGGGCTCAAGCGATCCTCCCACCTTGGCCTCCCAAAGTGCTGGAATTACAGGCGTGAGCCACTGTGCTTAGGGGTGTCGTCCCTTTTTAAGGGCAAGGTTCTGTGGCTTCTTCTGGGTTCCCCCTCTCTGGGTCTTGTCCCTCTCTCTCTGGATCTCTGCTGCCACCTCTGGGTCCCCACAGTTCTGTTTCTCGCTGTTTTCAGCCAGGCCTGATCCTGTTTTCTCCCGCAGTCTGACTACCTGCTTCAAGATTACCCGGTCACCGTGGCCTCCAACCTGCAGGACGTGAGTCATGCTGGGAGGGACCTGGGATGGAGGTGGGGACCACAGACTCAAGATGCTCCACCGAGGCGAGTGGATAACCAGGCCCTCCCCTCCCCAAACCCAGGAATCAGAGTCCTCAGCCCCTCCTCCCTCAGACCCAGGAGCCCCGGCCCAGCTCCTCCTCCCTCAGACCCAGCAGCCCCGTGCCCAGCTCCTCCCTCAGACCCGTGGGTTCTCCCCGCTAGGAGGAGCTCTGCGGGGCCCTCTGGCGGCTGGTCCTGGCACAGCGCTGGATGGAGCGGCTCAAGACTGTCGCTGGGTCCAAGATGCAAGGCTTGCTGGAGCGCGTGAACACGGAGATACACTTTGTCACCAAATGTGCCTTTCAGGTCAGCCCTCAACTTAGGGGACAAGTGAGGGGAGGGAGATGCCTTCCTACGAATTAGAAGTAAAGCTCCGCTAGGCCTTATTGGCTATTTATTTGGACCATAGCCACCCAAGGAAGGTAGAGCGAGAAGCGCTACCCTGCAGAGCCCTGTTCCTACAGAACAACACGTCCACAGGCACCGGTGATGGGGAGCAGTCTGGTCCGATTCTGGGGCCCCGGTTTCCTAGGCCATGATGAAGGGTGCCACTGAGGGGTTCTTCCCCCCAAAAAAACAGGGAGAGAAGGGGTCTCTAAACTGAGGAGGCCGGGCGCGGTGGCTCACTCGTGTAATCCTAGCACTTTGGGAGGCTGAGGTGGGCGGATCACTTGAGGTCAGGAGTTCGAGACCAGCCTGGCCAACATGATGAAATCCCGGCTGTACTAAAAATACAAAAATTAGCCGGACATGGTGGTTCAGGAGGCTGAGGCACAGGAATCGCTTGAACCCGGGAGCCAGAGGCTGCAGTGAGCCAAGATCACGCCACTGCACTCCAGTCTGGCAGACAGAATGAAACTGTCTCAAAAACAAAACAAAACAAACAAAAACCTCTCTCTGAGGGCTGGGTGCAGTGGCTCACACCTGTAATCCCAGCACTTTCGGAGGCCAAGGTGGGAGGGTTGCTTGAGCCCAGGAGTTCAAGACCAGCCCGGGTAACACAGTGAAACCTCATCTCTGCACAAAAATAAAAATAAATTAGCCAGGCATGGTGGTGCCCACCTGTGGTCCCAGCTACTCAGAAGGCTGAGGTGGGAGGATCACTTGAGCCCTGGAGGTCGAGGCTGCGATGAGCTATGATTGGGCCACTGCACTCCAGCTTGGGCGACAGAGCAAGACTCTGTCTCAAAACATAAAATAGGCCGTGTGTGGTGGCTCATGACTGTAATCCCAGCACTTTGGGAGGCTGAGGCAGGTGGATTGCCTGAGCTCAGGAGTTCGAGACCAGCCTGGGCAACGTGATGAAAACCATCTCTACTAAAATACAAAAACAAAATTAGCCAGGCATGGTGGTGGGCACCTGTAGTCCCAGCTACTCGGGAGACTGAGGCAGGAGAATTGCTTGAACCCAGGAGGCAGAGGTTGCAGTGAGCCGAGATCGCACCACTGCACTCCAGCCTGGGCGACAGAGCAAGACTCCATCTCCAAAAAAATAAAAATAAAAATAAAATAAAAGGCCGGGTGCAGTGGCTCACGCCTGTAATCCCAGTACTTTGGGAGCCCGAGGCGGGCAGATCACGACGTCAGGAGTTTGAGACCAGCCTGGCCAACGTGGTGAAACCCCGTCTCTACTAAAAATACAAAAATTAGCTGGGCATGGTGGCACGCGCCTGTAGTCCCAGCTACTCGGGAGGCTGAGGCAGAAGAATTCCTTGAATCCGGGAGGTGGAAGTTGCAGTGAGCCGAGATTGTGCCACTGTACTCCAGCCTGGGTGACAGAGCGAGACTCCGTCCCCAAAAAATAAATAAGTAATAAAAGAACTTTGGGAGGCCGAGGCAGGCAGATCACCTGAGGTCAGGAGTTCAAGACTAGCCTGGCCAACATAGAGAAACCCCATTTCTACTAAAAAATATAAATAAATAAATAAATAAATAAATAAATAGGCTGGGCACGGTGGCTCACGCCTGTAATCCCAGCACTTTGGAAGGCCAAGGCGGGCGGATCATGAGGTCAGGAGATCAAGACCATCCTGGCTAACACAGTGAAAACCCATCTCTACTAAAAATACAAAAAATTAGCCAGGCATGGTGGCAGGCACCTGTAGTCCCAGCTACTTGGGAGGCTGAGGCAGGAGAATGGCGTGAAACCAGGAGGCAGAGCTTGCAGTGAGCCGAGATCGCGCCACTGCACTCCAGCCTGGGTGACAGAGTGAGACTCTGTCTTAAAAATAAATAAATAAATAAATATGGCCGAGCACGGTGGCTCATGCCTACAATCCCAGCACTTTGGGAGGCCAAGGTGGGCAGATCACCTGAGGTCAGGAGTTCGAGACCAACCTGGCCAACATGGAGAAACCCCGTCTCTACTAAAAATACAAAAAATAGCTGGGCATGGTGGTGGGCACCTATAGTCCCAACCACTGAGGAGGTTGAGGCAGGAGAATCACTTGAACCTGGGAGGCAGAGGTTGCATTTCACCACTCCAGCCTGGGCAGCAGAGTGAGATTCTATCTCAAAAAAAAAAAAATTAATTAATTAATTAAATAAATAAATTCTGAGAGCCAGAGCTCACTGGGCCCTGTTGCTGGGCATCGCCAGCAGGGAAGGGCCTTTGGCCTGTGGAGGGGCGGTCGGGGGATGACGTGGTGGTGACGTCTCCCTCCCCTGCTCCCAGCCCCCCCCCAGCTGTCTTCGCTTCGTCCAGACCAACATCTCCCGCCTCCTGCAGGAGACCTCCGAGCAGCTGGTGGCGCTGAAGCCCTGGATCACTCGCCAGAACTTCTCCCGATGCCTGGAGTTGCAGTGTCAGCCCGGTAAAGGCTTCCAGGCACTCCCACTCCTTCCCCTCCTGTCCTCACGGCGGGTCCTCCTCTCTGCACAGTGCATCCCAGACCCCACCTTTCTCATATTGGTTGTGACAAGGGCAAGCTTATTCCTTTTTCTGGAACTCAGTTTACCTGTTTTTTTTTTGAGACGGAGTCTCGCTCTGTCGCCCAGGCTGGAGTGCAATGGCACGATCTCGGCTCACTGCAAGCTCCGCCTCCCGGGTTCACGCCATTCTCCTGCCTCGGCCTCCCGAGTAGCTGGGACTACAGGCGCCCACCACCATGCTCGGCTAATTTTTTTGTATTTTTAGTAGAGACGGGGTTTCACCGAGTTAGACCAGGATGGTCTCCATCTCTTGACCTTGTGATCCGCCCACCTCGGCCTCCCAAAGTGCTGGGATTACAGGTGTGAGCCACGGCGCCCGGCCTAACTTTTTTTTTTTTTTTTTTTTTTTTGAGACGGAGTCTCGCTCTGTCGCCCAGGCTGGAGTGCAGTGGCGCGATCTCGGCTTACTGCAAGCTCCGCCTCCTGGGTTCACGCCATTCTCCTGCCTCAGCCTCCCCAGCAGCTGGGACTACAAGGCGCCTGCCACCTCACCCGGCTAATTTTTTTTGTGTGTTTTTATTAGAGACGGTGTCTCCTGACCTCGTGATCTGCCCGCCTCAGCCTCCCAAAGTGCTGGGATTACAGGTGTGAGCCACCGCGCCCAGCCTTTTTTTTTTTTTTTTTTCTGAGTCGGAGTCTTGCTCTGTCGCCCAGGCTGGAGTGCAGTGGTGCAATCTTGGCTCACTACAACCTCCATCTCCAGGGTTCAAGCGAATCTTCTGCCTCAGCCTTCCGAGTACCTGGGATTACAGATGTGCATACCATGCCTGGCTAGTTTTTGTGTTTTTAGTAGAGATGGGTTTTCACCATGTTGGCCAGGCTGGTCTCAAACTCCTGACCTCAAGTGATCCACCCTCCTTGGCCTCCCAAAGTGCTGGGATTACAGGCGTGAGCCACCGCGCGCAGCCTATTCACTTTAATTTGTGGCAGTCTGATGAGGTAGGTACAATGATTATCCTAGTTTTACAGATGAGCAAACAAGCACAGAGAGGCCAAGCAGCCCATCCAAGGTCACACAGCCAGTGGCAGCCAGGCCTCTCTTTCCTTCCTTACCCCAGCCCTTCTCCTTGGTCACCCAGCCTCCTCTTTCTCCCCAGACTCCTCAACCCTGCTACCCCCATGGAGTCCCCAGCCCCTGAAGGCCACAGCCCCGACAGCCCCGCAGCCCCCTCTGCTCCTCCTACTGCTGCTGCCCGTGGGCCTCCTGCTGCTGGCCGCTGCCTGGTGCCTGCACTGGCAGAGGACGCGGCGGAGGACACCCCGCCCTGGGGAGCAGGTGAGCAGGCTGGGAAGAGGGGGTGAGGGGGCCGAGAGGGTGGCCCACTTGTGGCTGACACTTTGGGACCCACAGGTGCCCCCCGTCCCCAGTCCCCAGGACCTGCTGCTTGTGGAGCACTGACCTGGCCAGGGCCTCATCCTGGTGAGTCCTTCCTGGGCTATGGGGCCTGGACTTTGTGTCTGCAGGTTCGGTCACTAGGAGGCCACGGAAGGGTGGTGATCAGTGGAGGGGCAGGTGCAGCTCTAGGTGCAGAAAGACTCCTCTGGGGCCAGGCGAGGTGGCTCACGCCTGTAATCCCAGCACTTTGGGAGGCCAAGGCGGGTGGATCACTTGAGGTCAGGAGTTCAAGACCAGCCTGGCCAACATGGCGAAACCCAGTCTCTACTAAAAATACAAAAATTAGCTGGGCGTAGTGGTGTGTGCCTGTAATCCCGGCTACTCAGGAGGCTGAGGCAGGAGAATTGCTTGAACCCAGGAGGCAGAGGTTGCAGTGAGCCAAGATTGCGCCACTGGACTCCAGCCTGAGTGACAGAGCTAGACTCCGTCTCAAAAAAAAGGAAAGGAAAGAAATACCCCTCTGGGGCCACGGAGACAGACTGGAGACCAAGCCGGAGGCTGTGGGAAGGCCCAGGGTGAGGACCATGACTGAGCCAGGGATGGGACCATGGGATGGAGTGGAGTGGACGGGCAGAGAGCCAGGGATCAGAGATCAGGAGGGACCGGCCTGGGGCCTGACAGGCTTGAGTTGGCACAGATAGCCCTGGTCCAGTGATGGGGTGGACAGGGGCGAACCTGGGGGAGGAGTCAGATTAGGGAAAGACATGGAGCTCACTGGGGACCTGAAGGAGCAACGGGCCCTGGGGAGATCTGTGGATGCAGGAGTTTGCAAGCCCCCTGGGGCAGGAAGGAAATGGCATTCCAGAAAGAGGGAACTGCCTTTGGAAGCCCTTTGTTATGAGAAAGCTCAGGGTGTTGCAGTAACTTGGGCCAGCATGGGGCAGCAAGGAGCCATGCGAGGTGTGAGACGGAGGAAGGGAGCTGGGAACAGGTCCGTGGAGGGTGCAGGCAGGTAGGCAGGTGGGGCAGGAGGGAAGAAGAAGGGGGTCCCCTAACATTTCAAATCTAACATTTCGTAGTAATTGCTCGCACATATAGTGCCTTGGTAATTCAGGCCTCATGTGGGGCTTGCTTGCTTGCTTTATTTTTTTTTTGAGATGGACTCTCACTCTGTCACCCAGGCTGGAGTGCAGTGGCGGGATCTTGGCTCATTGCAACCTCCGCCTCCCAGGTTCAAGCAATTCTCCTGCCTCAGCCTCCCAAGTAGCTGGGATTACAGGCACCCGCCACCATGCCTGGCTAATTGTTTGTATTTTTAGTAGAGATGGGATTTCGCCATGTTGGCCAGGCTGGTCTCGAACTCCTGATCTCAGCTGATCCGCCCACCTCAGCCTCCCAAAGTGCTGGGATGACAGGTGTGAGCCACTATTCCTGGCCCATGCTGGGCTTTCCACAAATGAACTCACTTCCTTGAGAAGTTTGTGCCATTATGATCCCAAGGCACAGAGAGGTAAATAATTTGCCAAAAGTCACACAACTCAAGGGTGACAACCAAGATTTGACTTCAGGTTATCTTTTTTTTTTTTTTTTTGAGATGGAGTCTTGCTTTGTCGCCCAGGCTGTAGTGCAGTGGCATGATCTCGGCTCACTGCAGCCCCCGCCTCCCAGGTTCAAGCGATTCTCCTGCCTCAGCCTCTGGAGTAGCTGGGATTACAGGTACCCACCACCATGCTCGGCTAATTTTTGTATTTGTAGTAAAGACGGGGTTTCACCATGTTGGCCAGGCTGGTCTCGAACTCCTGACCTTAGCTGATCCGCCCGCCTCAGCCTCCCAAAGTGCTGGGATTACAGGCGTGAGTCACCGCGCCCGGCCTCGAGGTTGTCTTGATCCAGCATCTGTGCCCTTCACTCTGCTGCCTCAGTTTCCTGATCTGTACGAAAGGCTCTAATAATAGTCCTTCAACCATAGGGTTGTTATGAGGTTAAGTGAAGTGACACGGGCAAGGCTCTTAGAGCAGCACAGTGGAAACGGCATGTGAGCCACCTGTGCGATTTTCACTTTCCTAGTAGCCACATTTTTTTTTTTTCCTGAGACGGAGTCTCGCTCTGTCGCCAGGTTGGAGTGCAGTGGCGCGATTTCAGCTCACTGCAACCTCCACCTCCCGGGTTCAAGCGATTCTCCTGCTTCAGTCTCCCGAGTAGCTGCGATTACAGGCACCCGCCATCACACCCGGCTAATTTTTTGTATTTTTAGTAGAGACAAGGTTTCACCATGTTGGCAGGCTGGTCTAGAACTCCTGACCTCATGATCCACCCGCCTCAGCCTCCCAAAGTGCTGAGGCGTGAGCCACTGTGCCTGGGCTCACCGTTTTTAAAAAAGGAAAAAGAAGCAGGTAACTTTATTTTATGCAGTATATCCAAAATGTTGTTATTTCAACATGTAATCAATATTTCTCAATGATTAATGAGACATTAATCAGTTGGAATCATTCATCATTTTGGAATATTTCACATTCTTTTGTCATACTAAGCCTTCAGCATACAATGTATAGTTTATTTATTTATTTATTTATTTATTTATTTATTTTTCCTTTTGAGATGGAGTCTCGCTCTGTCTGGGAATCATGATGATTCCCAGAGATAGCAACTGAGATTCTAAACTCTTCTGTGTGGTTTTTTGTTTTTGAGACAGGGTCTTGCTCTCTCACCCAGGCTGGAGTGCAGTGGCGCGATCTCGGCTCACTGCAACCTTCGACTCCCTGGTTCAGGCGATTCTCCTGCCTCAGCCTCCCGAGTACCTGGGATTACGCCACCACACCCAGCTAATTTTTGTACTTTTAGTAGAGATGGGGTTTCACCACGTTGGCCAGGATGGTCTCCATCCCCTGACCTCGTGATCCGCCCGCCTCAGCCTCCCAAAGTGCTGGGATTACAAGTGTGAGCCACTGCGCCCAGCCCAGACAATAAATTTTTATCAGAAACGCTTCATCTATATTTAAATTTCATGAAATTTATAGTTGCCAAAAGTAGATTCACATAGTCAAGTTGTTCAAAACATACATTAAACCAGCCTGGGCCACATGGTGAAACCCCATCTCCACAAAAAATTTTAAAAAGTAGCTGGGTGTGGTGGCACATGCCTGTAGTCCCAGCTACTCAGGAGGCAAAGTAGGGGGATTGCTTCAGCCCAGGAGGTCGAGGCTGCAGTGAGCCATGATTGTGCCACTGCACTCCAGCCTGGGTGAGAGAGCAAGACCCTGTCTCAAAAGCAAAAAACAAAAAACCACACAGAAGAGTTTAGAATCTCAGTTGCTATCTCTGGGAATCATCATGATTGCTAAGACCCGTATCTATCCAACAACAACAACAAAAATTAGTGCACTCCAGCCTGGGCAATAGAGGGAGACTCTATCTTAAAAAAAAAAAAAAAAAAAAAAAAAGATCAAGGACCAGTATCTAAATTGCTCTGTCACCCAGGGTGGAGTGCAGTGGCAGGATCCCGGCTCACTGCAACCTCCGCCTCCCGGGTTCAAGTGATTCTTCTGTCTCAGCCTCCCCAGTAGCTTGGACTACAGGCGCATGCCACCACACCCAGCTAATTTTTGTATTTTTAGTAGAGGTAGGGTTTCACCATGTTTGCCAGGATTGTCTCGATCTCTTGACCTCGTGATCTGCCCGCCTCAGCCTCCCAAAGTGCTGGGATTATAGGCGTGAGCCACCATGCCCAGCCTATCTTTTTTTTTTTTTAAGAAAAGGTAATACATTGAGCAGTTTTCCTCCCAACCTGTCCAATCTGTTTTCTGTCTTAAATTTATTTTTTATTATAATTTTTTTTTTTTTTTTTTTTTTTTGTAAGACAGACTTTTGCTACCCAGGCTGGAGTGCAGTGGTGCTATCTTGACTCACGGCAACCTCCACCTCCCAGGTTCAAGCGATTCTCCTGCCTCAGCCTCTAGAGTAGCTGGGATTACAAGCACCTGCCACCACACCCAACTAATTTAGTGTATTTTTAGTAGAGACAGGGTTTCTTTTGTTGTTGTTGTTGTTGTTGTTGTTTTTGAGACGGAGTCTCACTCTATTGCCCAGGCTGGAGTGCAATGGCACGATCTCGGCTCACTGCAACCTCTGCCTCAGTCTCCTGAGTAGCTGGGATTACAGGCACACACCACCATGCCTGGCTAATTTTTGTATTTTTAGTAGAGATGGGGTTTCACCATATTGGGCAGGCTGATCTCGAACTCCTGACCTCGTGATCTGCCCGCCTTGACCTCCCAAAGTGATGGGATTACAGCCATGAGCCGCCCTGCCCAACCAATACCTGATATTAATTTTATTGTATCTCACCCAGCATGGTGGCTCACACCTGTAACTCGTTGGCAGATCGCTTGAGCCTAAGAGTTCAAGACCAGCTTGAGCAACATGGTGAAACCCCGTCTCTACTAAAAATATAAAAATTAGCTGGGCATGGTGGCACGCACCAGTAATCCCAGCTAACTCAGGAGCCTGAGGCAGGAAGAATCGCTTGAACCCGGGAGGCAGAGGCTGCAGTGAGCCGAGATCGTGCCACTGCATTCCAGCCTGAGACAGAGCAAGACTGTCTCAAAACAAGTTTAAGTCCAGCCTCAAACTCCTGGACTCAAGTGATCCTCCTGCCTCAGCCTCCTGAGTAGTGCACCGGCCCCATTTCAAGTGTTCAGTATTCACATGTGGCTGGTTACTCCCGTATTAAACAGCAAAAATAGAGAACACTTCTTTTTCTTTTCTTTTCTTTTTTTTTTTTTTGAGATGGGAGTTTCGCTCTTGTCGCCCAGGCTGGAGTGCAATGGCACGATCTCAGCTCACCGCAACCTCCGCCTCCCAGGTTCAAGTGATTCTCCTGCCTCAGCCTCCCGAGTAGCTGGGATTACAGATGTGCACCACCACGCCTGGCAAATTTTGGTTTTTTGTTTTTGTTTTTTTTCTTTTGAGACAGACTTTCGCTCTTATTGCCCAGGCTGGAGTGCAATGGTGCAATCTCGACTCACTGCAACCTCCGCCTCCCGGGTTCAAGCAATTCTCCTGCCTCAGCTAATTTTGTAGTTTTAGTAGAAACGGGGTTTCTCCATGTTAGGCTGGTCTCAAACTCCCAACCTCAGGTGATCCGCCCGCCTCAACCTCCCAAAGTGCTGGAATTACAGGCGTGAGCCACTGTGCCTGGCCCTAATTTTGTATTTTTAGTAGAGATGGGGTTTCTCCATGTTGGTCAGGCTGGTCTCAAACTCTCAACCTAAGGTGATCCACCAGCCTCAGCCTCCCAAATTGAGGGATTATACGCGTGAGCCACCGCGCCCGGGCAAATATAGGGAACGTTTCTATCATGGCCACGTTCTCTTGGACAGCAATGCCCTAGCACATAGTAAGCGCTTGCTGGGAATGGAGTTGTTTTGGGCATGAGTCTGTGCCCCGCCCCGAGCTAAGCTACTTTCCCTCTTCTCTGTCAGCGGATCCTTAAACAACCCAGTGAGACAGACATCTATCATCCCATTTTACAGGGGAGGACACTGAGGCACACAGAGGGGAGTCACCAGCCAGAGGATGCATAGCCTGGACACAGAGGAAGTTGGCTAGAGGCCGGTCGCTTCCTTGGGCCCGATGCCCCTCTCATTCCCTCCCCAGGATGGAGGCAACGCCAGAACCCAGCACCGGCCCCACTTACCCAACTCTGTACAAAGCCCTTGTCCCCATGAAATTGTATATAAATCATCCTTTTCTACCAGCTCTCGCCAGGTCTGTCTATGGATGGGTGTGAATGGGGTAGTTTTGATTTCAGAATCTTGGTTTTTGAATTGCAATGCAATGTTTCATTCAATACATGTTTTCTGAGGTCCGCTGGAGCCCCGGGCCGGCGCTGGGCAATGTCAGAGCCTGGATTTGAGTCAGAACCAGCCCAGTCGCCCCAGGTCTCCTAGGCTATGGACGAGAAGACAAGGGATTCAGCGAGCCTGGGTGCAGGATGCCATAGGCTCCTATGGAGATAGCACAGAGGCAGTGTGAGAGCCCGCGGGGGGCAACTCACCCAGGCAGGGAGAGCAGAGAGGCTTTCCAGAGCCAAAGGGCACTGCGATGGTGACAAGCCAGATTTGGAGGGGTTGGGGAGGGCATCCTGGGCAAGGGACCCAGCTGAAGCAAAGGCCGACAGTCCAGAAAGTGAGAAGTTTCTCTGAGGAACGCTCAGTGGACTGGTGCAGCCAGGCAACTAGAAGCCATTCCTCGAACCACTCAGAGCCCCTGGGGAAGACCACCTCCATCTGTTTTACAGATGGAGAAACTGAGGCCCGGATAAGGCCAAGGGTTTGTCCAGGTCACAGTGAAGTCGACCAGACACAGGAATCCAAATCTCTAAGCCTAGAATGGGCAAGGCGCTGGGGCTCACGCCGGTAATCCCAGCACTTTGGGAGGCCGAAACCAGAGGATCGCTTAAGCCCAGGAGTTCGAGATCAGCCTGGCCAACATGTCAAGACTACCCCCGGTCCCGGGCCACAACAAAATATATATATATATATATATATTAGCCAGGCATGGTGGCGCGCCCCTGTAGTCCAAGTTACTGAAGAGGCTGAGGCAGGAGGATCCCTTGAGCCCGGGAAGTGGAGGCTGCGGTGAGCCATGATCACCCCACAGCACTCTGGCGTGGACAACACAGCGAGACCCTGTCTCAGAAAATAAAGTATGCCCAGACTGCGCGCGGAAGGGCGGGCCTGGCGGGTCTGGTCTCCCCATGCGGGCCACCAGAGGCCCTGCAGCCTTCAGTCGTTTGAAGGGGTAATGGCGCTTCCCCCCACAAACATGGCGGACACAGCGTGTGAACGAGATGAACAGCCCCTCAAAAATATGGCCGCCGAGGCTGGACGGCCGCTCCCCAGCAGCACCGCCTCCACGCCCCACGTGATCTCTCGCCGGGCACAGCTCTGACCGCGGAGGTCCAACCGGAAGAATGTCCGGATTGGACATTCGGAAGAGGACCCGCCTTCCCGTGGGGAATCTCTGCGCACGCGCAGAACGCTTTGACCAATGAAAACACAGAAAGCGGTCTGCGCAACCGCGCTGCGTCACTTCTGCCACCCCTGTTTCAAGGGATAAGAAAGCCTGCGACAAGCCCTCCTCCTTTCCCAAGCTGCTGCCGAAGATGGCGGAGGTGCAGGTGCGGGCTCCGCGCGGGCCGGGGCGGCAAGGGGCCGGGTGGGATCCAGGCCGGAATGGGGTCGCACCCTCTCTGTACTCCTGCATGTTTTGCGGAGCTTAACATCCATAATGAAGCAAAATGGAAGTCTTTTGGGATAAGGGGAATCTGTAGGGAATGCCGCGGCTCTGTTTAGGCCTAGGTTGGCTACAATGCGGCATTTTCTTCTCGAGGCAAGGGTGATAGAGCTTCCAGCACAGGACAGGTATTTTACAACTAGATTTCGCTTACCTTGAACTCGGGTAGTGGGTGGGGGCCCTGGGGTAGAGTCTTGGCCGAAGTGGACCCTTGTGTGTCCTCAGCGATGAGGAACACGCGGAAGTGTGGCCGGGCGGTCTCGAGGCAATGAGAAACTGAGTTTTGGCCAAAATGGAAGGTATTTTTATCTCGCCCAGTGCGCGGGCTACTTTGATTTCACGTGGAGGTGTGAAATCCTTGCAGCTCCGGTGGTTTTAATTCTCAATGCCTTTCTGTGGGGGGTCGAGAGAGCTGTTGGCTGCCGGGCACTCGGGAGTGAACTCGTTTGCCGTGGTTTTGGGGATTGGCGATTGTCCTGAGGCGTGTTACTGGAAGTCGAGAGCTATGATGAATGGTTCCACAAGGCGGGGACATCTTTTGGGCCTGACACCTGGGGGCCCTTTCCCTGGCTCCTGGTGTAGCTACTTAAGTATAAAGGAGGGGTTGGCTCTGGAAAGGTTTCTTTGTGAGTAGTCTGTTGTTGGGGCGGCGGACATTTCAGAGCCAGGCCGATCTAGGCAAGTTGTGTTCACCAAACATGTGTCTTTGTGCCTAGCAACAGTTTGCAATGTTTCGCGTAGTTCAGTTAACCATATTCCTGAGGCAGATACTGGTATCCTTATTTTACAGAGGAGGAAATTAAAGCTTGGGAATTGGTGATTTTGGGCCAAGGTCACGATTTAAGGAAGTCTGTCTGGATTTAAGAGTCTTTGTACTGACGCTGACAAAGCATGTGTAACCACCAGTGTGTGTTTCATGCTTTTGCATTAAAACAATGAGGATTTCTACTTCTGGTGTTTTTCTGACACGGAGTCTCGCTGTGACACCCAGGCTGGAGTGCAGTGGTGCGATTTTGGCTCATTGCAACCTCTGCTTCCCGGGTTCAAGTGATTCTCCTGCCTTAGCTTCCCGAGTAGCTGGGACTGCAGGTGCCTGCTACGACGCTTGGCTAATGTGTTTTTGGTAGAGACAGGGTTTCACCATATTGGCCAGGATGGTCTCAAACTCCTGACCTCAAGTGATCTGCCCGCCTAGGCCTCTCAAAGTGTTGGGATTACAGGCGTGAGCCCTTGCGCCCGGCCAGGATTTCTCCTCTTGAGGAAGCTGAGGTTCGGTGCCTGGGCAGTTTACCGGGGAAAGCAGAGTGCTCTATAGCAGAGCTAGCATGGGCTTTTGACTACTCTGCCTAATCTCATTCCACCTGAAATTCGGTTTTCTTCCAAATTAAATTTGTGGTAGAAACACTCTATACATTAGAAGAGAATTAGATTGTGTTAACATCCTACAGTTGATTGGCCACGGTGGCTCAAGCCTGTAATCCGAGCATTTTGGAAGGCTGAGGCACGCGGTTCACTTGAGGCGAGGAGTACAAGAGCAGCCTAGGCAACATGGCAAAACCCTGACTCAACAAAAGTACAAAAATTAGCTGCGTGTGGTGTGGTGGTGCACGCCTGTAGTCCCAGCTACTCATGAGGCTGAGGTGGGAGGATAGCTTGAGCCTGGGAGGTCGACTGCCTGTGCAACAGCGAGACCCTGTCTCAAAACCAAATCCTACAGTTTATTAGTTACAAGGTCTTGTAACTGGATAGTCAGTGGGCAGAGCTTTGCTGGTCTTCGTTCAAATCCAATTGCTTTGCAAAATACAATCTGAGCATAAAATCGTACTCATAGAAGAACTCAGATACGAGGGGAGTTCAGGCCTCTTAAACTGCTCACTCACTGATCCTGAGGCAGCGTTGCTTTCTCAGTCCCTGTTCCTCATCTGTAGAGTGGGGCTCAGTGTATAGTTCCCAGCTCTGATGGCTAGGTGCAAGGCACCCTGTTGGCACGGTAGGACAAAAGAAGGGAATGCTTGCTTGTGAGGACAATCAAAGGCTGTCCTTGTCTCTGAGCCTTTTTGCCCTTGTCTCCCACAGGTCCTGGTGCTTGATGGTCGAGGCCATCTCCTGGGCCGCCTGGCGGCCATCGTGGCTAAACAGGTACTGCTGGGTAAGTCGCTGCTCGCGGCCCCTCTGTCATGGGCCCCCGCTGGCGGTCAGTGATGAGCAACATTCACCATCTTTCGTTTGAGTCTCATGGCCATGAGATCAACCCCATGCACCGCTCTGAGACCTGCCAGCCACTCTTCCCCGGGGTTGGGGACTCCAGGCTCAAGAAGTAATTATGTATTAGGCTAAGTTTTCATTTAAACATGAACTTAGTTCTGGCGAGTACTGCGCTGTGTCTGGAGGGTGACTGCATAGGCGGTGGTAGAACCCTCAGGTGGCTCAGCCCTTCTAAGACTTTCCCTCCCTCTAGGCCGGAAGGTGGTGGTCGTACGCTGCGAAGGCATCAACATTTCTGGCAATTTCTACAGAAACAAGTGTAAGTTAAGACCTGGGAGGAGACCTGGAGAGGGTCTCCCTGTGGGGTGTTGAGGCTCTGAAAGCAATTGCAGCCGTGTTGGGAGAGGCTACTTGGGGTTTCTGAGAAGGCCCTTGGAAGTGGGGTTTTGGGGATGCTGGTAGACTGGGCAGGCCTCACACTCTCTCCTCTCCCTAGTGAAGTACCTGGCTTTCCTCCGCAAGCGGATGAACACCAACCCTTCCCGAGGCCCCTACCACTTCCGGGCCCCCAGCCGCATCTTCTGGCGGACCGTGCGAGGTGAGCAGAGCGTGGGGACTGCAGGTGGTGATGGGCAGGCGGCCGGTGATGAGAACTTCTCCCACTCACATTCGAGTTTCCCGACCATGAGATGACTCCACATGCACTACCATCTGAGGCCACTCCATGGGCCCACCTCAGTGGGGAGGGTGGGCGTCCTTATGAGGCCCTCTGACTGGGCCTGCTATCCGTCACTCAACAGGTATGCTGCCCCACAAGACCAAGCGAGGCCAGGCCGCTCTGGACCGTCTCAAGGTGTTTGACGGCATCCCACCGCCCTATGACAAGGTGAGCTGTGCCAACCCCTGCAGGCAGCGGCCTTACCTGTGGCGTCCATGATGTTCCGCCACTACCTACATTGTTTGATCCTCATGAAAGCAGCACTGGCTGAGACGCCGGCCCAGCCAACCTCCTTCCCTGTCTGTCCCTCCCGGGCTCTAAGCCCCTCTCTTTCTCTAACAGAAAAAGCGGATGGTGGTTCCTGCTGCCCTCAAGGTTGTGCGTCTGAAGCCTACAAGAAAGGTGAGTCCCAGCTTACACTGCGCCATCTACTTTGGAGATTTCAGGCCTGCTGAGGGACCTGGGGCCCCGGAGCCTGGCAGATGATGTCCTTATCTCACGATGGTCTGCGGATGTCCCTGCGGGAATGGCGACAATGCCATTGGCTTAGCTGATGCCAGGAGGGTTGGGTGGGTTCTTTTCTAACGGGCCTGCAGAGAACAGTTGCATTATGATATGCCCAGCTGTCAGTCACCTCCCAGCTCTCACCAGCTCCCGGCTCCTCAGGGTGTGGGGGCTTAGATAGCCTTACAACTTCATTTGTTCACCGCTGCCGCCGCCCCCCCCCCCCCCCCAGTTTGCCTATCTGGGGCGCCTGGCTCATGAGGTTGGCTGGAAGTACCAGGCAGTGACAGCCACCCTGGAGGAGAAGAGGAAAGAGAAAGCCAAGATCCACTACCGGAAGAAGAAACAGCTCATGGTGAGGCCAGGGGCTGGTGCTGAGGGGGGCATCTCACTCCTGGACGGGCCTGGCAGGTGCTGCCTTACCCACGGAGGACTCTTAACTGGCAAAGGGCCAGCCAGGGTTGGGGTGGAATGGAGTCCATGTAATGAGGGCAATGCAACCCCTCCTGACCACCACCACCTGCACTTATTCTTGGCAGAGGCTACGGAAACAGGCCGAGAAGAACGTGGAGAAGAAAATTGACAAATATACAGAGGTCCTCAAGACCCACGGACTCCTGGTCTGAGCCCAATAAAGACTGTTAATTCCTCATGCGTGGCCTGCCCTTCCTCCATCGTCGCCCTGGAATGTGCGGGACCCAGGGGCAGCAGCAATCCAGGTGCCACAGGCAGCCTGGGACATAGGAAGCTGGGAGCAAGGAAAGGGTCTTAGTCACTGCCTCCCGAAGTTGCTTGAAAGCACTCGGAGAATTGTGCAGGTGTCATTTATCTATGACCAATAGGAAGAGCAACCAGTTACTGTTAGTGAAAGGGAGCCAGAAGACTGATTGGAGGGCCCTATCTTGTGAGTGGGGCATCTGTTGGACTTTCCACCTGGTCATATACTCTGCAGCTGTTAGAATGTGCAAGCACTTGGGGACAGCATGAGCTTGCTGTTGTACACAGGGTATTTCTAGAAGCAGAAATAGACTGGGAAGATGCACAACCAAGGGGTTACAGGCATCACCCGTGCTCCTCACCTGTATTTTGTAATCAGAAATAAATGCTTTTAAAGAAATGTGGCGTCTTTGCACTGTGTCTGCTGTGGAGGCAGGCCCCTGGCCAACGGGGGGTGAGGAGCTTGAAGAAGGTAGAATGGGCTGTGCTAATACACACAATATATGTAACTTGCCCTAGATTCAATGATCCTTTCTAGACACCGTTTACAAACCAAAGACAAAATGTGGCCAGCAGTACCTGGTGCTTCCTAGTTAATGTAAAGCTGTCTCATTCTAATTCAGCTGCAAAGTATGGACCCATGCCCTGCTGCCAGGCTGCTATAGTCCCGGCTGTAGAGACAAGCATTTTGCAAATGATAAGCACTAGAATAACAGGTAACGCTAGGCTTTATGCACTAAAAGAACCCATTAGATCTGCCAGTCTGAATCCCAGAAAGGGCACTGATAGAGCATTTAGTACTAGGTAGCAATTTCATAAATTGTCCCTGGTCAAAGCTTGCTGGGGCAGGCCCTGTTCCCATTTTACTGATGTCTAACAGTCGTGTTCGGTAATACGTCATACTCAGGGCTCCACGCTAAACACCCTAAACACTAAAAGGTAAACATGCTGTGAAGTAAAGGAAGCTAGATTCATGCTGTCCTTGCGGTTGGATGCCAAGATTCAGGAGTAACTCTTTGGTACTTATATACTTACATGCACAACCTTACCCCAGAGAAAGATGAGTGGACACTGATGTGCATTGTGTTGATGGCAGATTGTAACTTGCCACACCATTCCATCAGGGGCTTATTAACCTTTCCAGAAAAGTCTGAAGAGACCACAGTGGCTTGTGTTTTCCCTGAGAATCAGTGAACATGGGTGGTGCCTGCTCCTGCCAGAGTCCCCACATGGATTCTCATTGACCAGAGAAGCCTACTCCACAAATAACCAGACTTACAGCATAATCTTAAATTTCACAAACTCCATGTGAAACTACAATTATCCTCCAAAAGCGTGATCCATTAGCAAATGGGAATGATGTGGGCTTTATAAAAATTTTTAAGACTGAGAAGACACCATCAGGAAAGACGAGCCACAGACTAGGGAGAAAATATTTACAAGCCATCTCTTTTTGAAGGTCTTGTATCCTGCTATAAAGAACTCGGCCAAGTGCGGTGGCTCACACCTGTAATCCCAGCATTTTGGGAGGCCAAGGCGGGCGGATCAACTGAGGTCAGGAGTTAGAGACTAGACTGGCTAACATGGTGAAACCCCATCTCTACTAAAAATACAAAAATTAGCTGGACGTGGCGGTGGGCGCCTGTAATCCCAGCTAGTCAGGAGGCTGAGGCAGGAGAATCACTTGAACCCGGGAGGCAGAAGTTGCAGTGAGCCGAGATCGCGCCACTGCACTCCAGCCTGGGCGATAGAGCGAGACTCCATCTCAAAAAACAAACAAACCTCATACAGGATGTGGTGGCTCACACCTGTAACCCCAACCATTTGAAGTGAGAGGATTGGCTTGAGTCCAGGAGTTGGAGTCCAGACAGGGCAACATAGGGAGACTCTGAGTTAACAATTTTTTTTTTTTTTTTTTTTTTTTTGAGACAGAGTCTGGCTCTGTCACCCAGGCTGGAATGCAGTGGTGTGATCTCCGCTCACTGTAGGCTCCGCCCCCCCAGGTTCACACCATTCTCCTGCCTCAGCCTCCCGAGTAGCTGGGACTACAGGTGCCTGCTACTGCGTCTGGCTAATTTTTTGTATTTTTAGTAGAGACGGGGTTTCACCGTGTTAGCCAGGATGGTCTCGCTCTCCTGACCTCATGATCCACCCGCCTGGGCCTCCCAAAGTGCTGGGATTACAGGCGTGAACCACCGCGCCCGGCCAATTTTTTTTTAATTAAGATGTTCTATAGCTGCACTAATTGATACACAATACACAAGCCACTAACCCCACTTGTGGCTGCTGAGCACTTAAATACGAATAGCGTGAGGCTGGGTGCAGTCTCACACCTGTTCCCAGAACTTTGGGAGGCCAAGGCTGGAGAATCACTTGAGCCCAGGACTTCGAGACCAGTCTGGGTAATATAGCGAGACCTTGTCCCTACTAAAAATAAAATAAATTAGCTGGGCATGGTGACACACGCCTGTAGTCCCAGCTACTTGTGAGGTTGAGGTAGGAGGACTACCTGAGGCTGGGGAGGTCAAGGCTGCAGTGAGCTATGATGGAGCCACTGTACTCTAGCCTGGGCAACAGAGAGACCCTAGGGAGTCTCTAAAACTAAATAAAATACCGGCCGGGCGCAGTGGCTCACGCTTGTAATCCCAGCACTCTGGGAGGCCGAGGCGGGCGGATCACGAGGTCAGGGGATCACGAGGTCAGGAGATCGAGACCACGGTGAAACCCCGTCTCTACTAAAAATACAAAAAATTAGCCGGGCGTCGTGGCATGCGCCTGTAGTCCCAGCTACTCGCAGAGGCTGAGGCAGGAGAATGGCGTGAACCCGGGAGGCGGAGCTTGCAGTGAGCCGAGATCGCGCCACTGCACTCCAGCCTGGGTGACAGAGCGAGACTCCAAAAAAAAAAATACCGTAATTATTCAGCTATAGACTTGTGCTGTTCAACACAGTAGCCTTTAGCCACATGTGGCTATTTAGATATAACACAATCAAAGTTAAAAATTTATGTCCTCAGTCACAAAAGCCACATTTCGAGTGCCAGTGACTGCCGTGTCCACCAGCGTAGATATAGAAAATTTCCATCACATAAAGTTCTACTAGATTCTGTTACCGACTGAAAAACAGCAGAAGGATCGCTCCACCCCAACCCCTGGCACCAATTAAATTACCGTCTGCGGATGAAATGAGAAGAGAGTAGCTTTCTTTCTTTTTTTTTTTTTTTTTCTGAGACGGTGTCGCTCCGTCGCCCAGGCTGGAGTGCAGTGGCACAATCATAGCTCACTGCAGCCACGACCTCCCCGGCTCAAGTGATCCTCCTCCCTCGACCTCCCAAAGTGTTGGGATTACAGGCGCGCCGCACTGCACTCGGCGAGAGTAACTTTCTTTCTTTCTTTTTTTTTTTTTTTTGAGACGGTTTGGCTGTTGTTGCCCAGCCTGGAGTGCAATGGCGTGATCTCGGCTCACTGCAACCTCCGTTTCCCAGGTTCAAGCGATTCTCCTGCCTCAGCCTCCTGAGTAGCTGGGATTACAGGCATGCGCCACCATGCCCGGCTAATTTTGTATTTTTAGTAGAGACGGGGTTTCTCCATGTTGGTCAGGCTGGTCTCGAACTCCTGACCTCAGGTGATCCGCCCACCTCGGCCTCCCAAACTGCTGGGATTACAGGCGTGAGCCACCGAGCCCGTTTTTTTGTTTTGTTTGATACGGAGTCTTGCTCTGTCGCCCAGGCTGTCTGTCGCCCAGGCTGGAGTGCCATGGCGCGATCTCAGCTCACTGCAACCTTCGCCTGCCAGGTTCAAGCGATTCTCCTGCCTCAGCCTTCCGAGTAGCTGGGATTACAGGCGCCCGCCACCACGCCCGGCTAATTTTTGTATTTTCAGTAGAGACGGGGTTTCACCATGTTGGCCAGGCTGGTGTTGAACTCCTGACCTCAGGTGATCCGCCCGCCTTAGCCTCCCAAAGTGTTGGGATTACAGGCGTGAGCCACCGCATTCGGCCGAGTAACTTTCACTGCACTTCTGAGAGCTCGTGGGCAGCTCCTGCCCCTAACAAAGATGGCGACGCCGCTACACACGCTCCTAGCACTCCCCGGCCGCCCGCTCTTCAAAAAGATGGCTGCCGCCTCATCCGGTTTGAAGGCTGAACGAACAAAGCCACGCGGTATCCAAATCCCACGGGAGCCTACGCCGCGCCGAAACAGGACGGACTCCGTGCGACTCTCGCGATAATACGGGCGGGCTGAAGGCTGGTCCCGTCTTCCTGCCTAAATAATCGCGCCCGGCGTTGTGGTGCCTAAGACTCTCGCGAGACAGCGTCTACCACTTCCCGCCCATCAGTCCTTCACGGTCCCCGAATCGCCCGCTGGTTTAAGCGCAGCCTGTCAATCAGAGTCGCGCTGGAGGCCCCGCCCAAGGCCGTGCTACGTTTCTCCTTACGTCACTTCCTCTCCAGCTCCTGCGTAATCGATAAGGAAACCCAGACGCTTCTACCGCTTTCTTTTTCTCAGGCGGCCGGGAAGATGGCGGATATTCAGGTGTGGGCTCGGGGTTGGATGCCAGGCTGCGGGGTCAGCCTTGGCCTTCAGGGGCGCGTCCGGGAGGGCAGAGCCCGGCGCCCAAGTTCGGGGGTTAATTCCCGGCGTTCGTGATTATTTTCTGGAGATTAACTGGGATGGAGGGCGGTTGCTTTTGCTTGTTTCTAGATCAGTGCTTCCTAATTCGTGGGGGCTCCTGGCGTTAATGGAGGCTCAAGCGTTTTAGGACTTACCTTCTTAAAAACCAAGTTTAAGAAGGTTTTTTTTGGAGTTCTCCGGTCTTCAGGGTTGATTTTGTGGAAACGGACTCCTAAGGGCGAATCCAGGGAGCCTGCCGTCTGGTATTTAATTGTGAATCCTTATGTACTACACAAGGAGTGAATCCTGGGTGGGCGACCTTGGGTCTTGGAGAATGATCCTCGCTGAAAGGTGTCCAGGGTGTGAGAGGGGTGATCCTGGTTTAGAGGATGAATTTTGCAATCCCTGAGAGGCCTTCTGGAATATATAAATTGAAATAACCCCGGGCTTAGATCTGAGTATGAATTACAGGTGAGGTCAGGGTGGTCGTATCTTAAAGGGTGATTCTGGAGCACCAGGCCTTGGACGCCGGCGCTTTGCAAGTAAATGTAGAGTATGGGGTTTGGGAGGTTCTGGGAAGGTCTCTAGGGCTGGTTGGCTGCCGGCTCCAAACTTAGCAGCTCATCAGTTTTCTCCTCATACCTGTAGACTGAGCGTGCCTACCAAAAGCAGCCGACCATCTTTCAAAACAAGAAGAGGGTCCTGCTGGGAGAAACTGGCAAGGAGAAGCTTCCGCGGTACTACAAGAACATCGGTCTGGGCTTCAAGACACCCAAGGAGGTGCGGGGAACCTCAGAAGAAAGAAGGGGACCCTGGCGTTCCTGCACGTGTGCCCACGACGAGTTGCCCTGCCTACATCTGAGTGGCTTCTTCCGGGGCTGATGGGAATTGTAGTTGCTTCCCTGAGGCCACGCCCCTGGCTCTTTTAAGGAACCGCAGGCCCAAGGCTCACTCCTTTCTCTTTCCTATCTCTTTAGGCTATTGAAGGCACCTACATTGACAAGAAATGCCCCTTCACTGGTAATGTGTCCATTCGAGGGCGGATCCTCTCTGGTAAGTGCGGGAGTTACTGGTGTCTGGGGCCTGAAATACTGAAAGAAGGGGCTTGGGGCCCAGACTCCTGGGTCCTGGGTGAGAGGAGTGGTTGGGAATGCAAACTTGTAGGTCCAGGGCCATTGGCAGATGATGTCTGTTTTCACGATGGTCTTCAGATGCCCACGTGGGCACTGCTGAGAAAGCCACTTGGTAAAACTGATGCCGGAAACGGGGCTTTTTGGGATCCCTGCTCAGCTAACTTCTGAGTCCCGGCATGCCCTGTGTTACCTATGGCCCTCTTTCCTATGGGACCTGACCTATGATCTGCCCCTGCTCCTAGGCGTGGTGACCAAGATGAAGATGCAGAGGACCATTGTCATCCGCCGAGACTATCTGCACTACATCCGCAAATACAATCGCTTCGAGAAGCGCCACAAGAACATGTCTGTACACCTGTCCCCCTGCTTCAGGTGAGTGCAGTGGCCCATCAAGTTGCTCAGGCCACGCTCTCTCAGCCTTCAGATTCCAGGTCGGGCCAATTTAAGGCCAACTGAGGGAGGGAATGACTGAGGTGGCATCTTTGGGAAGCCCCAGAATCTCAGGATTTGTATATCATATGTTTTTCAGAATCAAACTGTTCTACAGGTTGAATATCTCTACCTGAAATTCTTGGAACCAGATTTTGGAATGTTCTCGTATACATAGTGAGATGTTTTGGGGATGTGACGTAGGTCTAAACAAGAAGCTCATTTGTTTCATATACACCTTATTCACATAGCCTGAAAGTAATCTTACGCAGTACGTTTTATAATTCTGTGTGTGAAACAAAGTGCGTACATTGAATCATCAGAAAGCAAAGGTGTCATGCTGGTATTCAAAAAGTTTCAGATTTTAGCCAGGCACCGTGGCTCAAGCCAGTAATCCCAGCACTGTAGGAGGCTGAGGCAGGAGGATCCCTTGAGCCCAGGAGTTTGAGACCAGCCTGGGCAACATGGCAAAACCCTCTCTCTACAAAAAATACAACAGTCTGCCAGGTGTGGTAGCATGTGCTTGTAGTCTCAGGTCCTCAGGCGCCTGGGCTGGGAGGATTGCTTGAGCCCAAAAAGTGGAGGCTGCAGTGAGCCGAGATGGCAGCACTGCTCTCCGGCCTGGGCGACAGAGTAAGACCCTGTCTCTCCCACACACACAAAAATTCAGATTTTGCAGCGTTTCAGAATTTTTGGATTAGGGTGCTGAACCTGTAATAGGCAGGTGCATTGGAACCAAAAGGTTAGGATGTTATATCAGATGAGAACTTCAGAAATGTTGGAATTAAACGTTTGTTCATTCCCTCAGCATGTTTTATTTAGAGCTTATCACGTACCAGGTTTGGTGTGAGATGCTTGGGGTTCAGTGGTGAGCCAGGAACAAAGTCCTGCTCCCTCAGAGGCACCTTCAAGCAGGGTGGGTGCCAGATGACAGCCAAGTATAACCAGAATGGGGATGTGGGCAGCTGATATTGGTGGCCCTCTGGGCGGGGAGGATCTTAGGAGCAAGGTGAGGAGTCCTGTGGGTGGGGAGGAGGGTGGCCCAAACTGATGCTGAGCGGTAAGAGACCTGTGGTTGTTGGTGCTACAGGATCCCCCTGCTGCTCTGCTGGGGTGGGGTGGTGAGGAGGCCGCTGACAACTTGGGGGCCTCCAGGTTGGTTGTGAAATGGAGCTCGTCCACCCCAGTGGTCCTCGGAGGGGTGGTGGCCTTTTCTGTGTACAGCGTTGAGCTTGGTGCTTGGCACAAAATTTGCACAAAAGGAGGGGGCAGGTTGAATTGGCGAGTAGAGCTTGGTTGGGATTTGGTGGAGCCGAAGCAGAGAGCCTTCAGCCTGGCGAAGGGGAGGGAGGGCCTCCTGGGGTGGCCCATCCTGAGGACATGGCCCTACCTGCCTCCACAGGGACGTCCAGATCGGTGACATCGTCACAGTGGGCGAATGCCGGCCTCTGAGCAAGACAGTGCGCTTCAACGTGCTCAAGGTCACCAAGGCTGCCGGCACCAAGAAGCAGTTCCAGAAGTTCTGAGGCTGGACATCCGCCCACTCCCCACAATGAAATAAAGTTATTTTCTCATTCCCAGGCCAGATTTGGGATCTTCTGCGCCTTTACCAGAGCATTGGTAGGGGTGGGGGTGTGCCTCGGGGAATTGGGCAGAGCTGCTGTTAGAGAGGCCTCCTGCCCATGTCTGGGTGAGGACAGTGGAGCCTGAGCTGAGATGCCTACCTTCCCCTGGGTCTCCTTTTTTGGTCCTTGTCACCTTTTTGGTTTCTGAATGAGGCTGATTACCTGGTGTTGCGCTGTCCCCCCGCCCCCTCCGGTCTCTGGGGAGGAAGTGAGTGAGGGTGGAGGCCCCTGGGTCCTCCAGGCCCTGGTCTGTCTCTTTCCTGACCACCTCGGGTGGGGAGGGGAAGAAGCTGCAGCCCCCCCTGCTGTGGGCATGGGCTCACCCAGGTAGAGTGGGATGTGCTGAGGCCCTGTTGTCTGGCTGTGAAGTGTAAAGGTCTTGGCTTCAGCCTGGGCCTCCTATCCCTGCTTATAGCCAAGGACGGGGGCCCCATGCACCCACCACCCACGCCTAGTTGGGCACCAGGCCTATTTGCAGATGAGGAAACTCATCTGGGAGAGGCCAAGCCCTCCACCTGAAGTCCCAGTGAGTAGCTGAGTTCCAGGTCTCAGATTCTAGAAACTTCCTCTGCGCCGGCTGCCTCAAAATCGCAGTAAGGAAATTGGTGGTGTGGGCAAGTGGCATCATGAGGCTCCCCTGGAGCCCGTTCAGTGGTACCGGGGCCCAGGCTGCTGGGAAGGAAGTGGGCAGGAAGCGCCCGGAGATGGCCCAACACACAGGCCGCAGAGATGGGGGCATTGAGAGGAACAGGACAGGACAGACACGGTGGCCCAGGGTTGTGGCACATGGGGAGGAGGGGTTTTGCAGAGCTGGGGAGAGCACAGAGACCACCGCGAGAGGCAGGTACAATAGAAACAGGTGCACTTTGCCCGTCACACAGAGGTGGGGACGACAGGCATGGAGTGGGGGCAGCGAGGCAGGAGTGCACCAGAGGATGTGTGGGACCCAAAGGGGAGAGATGCATCAAAGCCGCAGCAGAGATGGGAGTACAGGGAGGGGAGGTCCCAGTGCCCGCTCACCTCACCCCTTGGGGCCTGCCGGTGCCGGGGTCCCCAGGTCCCTGTCCCCCAGGCCTGTACCAGGGTCTGAGCCCAGCACTGGTACAAGGGTTGGGAGACAGGGCCATGGGGAGAGGAGCTGCCGCTGCCGCTGCTGCCTCGGGGATGCCGCCTCCCCGTGGGCCCAGTCCCTGCCTTATACCCAGGTCCAGGGAGGGCGGGGGTTCCTGCCAGAGGAAGTGGGGCCGCATCAAAGAGGGCAGGAAGGGGCAGGGACAGGTTGGGGGGACGCCGCCCTGAGTCGCAGAAACTGCACACCCACTCCACCCTATGCTGGGGGCAGTAGAGAACCAGCGAGGGGCAAAGAGGGAGTGTGGACTCCAGAGAGAGGGGACGGAGACCCAGAGGGGGATGGGAGGTTGCGGCCCCCTCCCCTCGGCCGCAGGTGTTTCCGTTCGGGTGGGGCTGCTGTGTTTACAACAACAGCCCGGCTCCCCGGTTTCCTTCCCGATTGTTGGGGCGTCTCCTTGGCACCCCATCACGTCAGGTGGTGTGCTGAGGTCAGAGTGTGTGCTGGGGAAGGACCACTGCTGGGCCTGCTGGATCGCAAAGACCAAGTTTAAAAGACCCCCTCGGACCCCTTGACAGGCCTTGCACCTGAAGAGTGGGGATAAGGACCATAAGTTCTTTTTATTTTTTTATTTTTTATTTTATTTTATTTTATTTTTTGAGGCAGAGTCTTGCTCTGTCGCCCAGGCTGGAGTGCAGTGGCGCGATCTTGGCTCACCGCAACCTCCACCTCCCAAGTTAAAGCGAATCTCCTGCTTCTGTCTCCTGAGTAGCTGGGATTACAGGTGTGCACCACCACACCCAGCTAATTTTTTAATTTTTAGTAGAGACGGGGTTTCACCATGTTGGCCAGGCTGGTCTCGAACTCCTGACCTCACGATCCACCCATGTTGGCCTCCCAAAGTGCTGGATTACAGGCATAAGCCACTGCACCCTGCCCATAGGTTATTTGATAACCCAAGGAGATACAGTTCCTAGGTCAGCAGGTTCCCTTGTCTCCCCTCCCACCTGCTCTCCCTCTCGCTCAGCCCCACACACGCCCAGCACCCACCAGACCTGCTGTTCCTCTGAGCCTCCTCACCATCTGATCCCTCTATCTGGAATACTCTGACCTCGAGTTTCCACCTGGCTCCCTCCCTCACTCTCTTTGTCTTTAATTAAGTGAATGAATTAATTTTTTTATTTGTTGTTTATGAAAAGAAGCTATTTCTTAGCCCATATATTCATGTGTCATCGTTCAGGAACAAGTCAGTGACAAACTTCTAGGTAATTCAACCTGAAGAAATTCTTTATATTCCAAGATCATTGCACTCTGAAAGATACCAGCCTTCCAGCCAGGTGCAGTGGCTCACGCCTGTAATCCCAGCACTTTGGGAGGCCAGGGTGGGTGGAGGTCAGGAGTTCAAGACCAGCCTGACCAAGATGGTGAAACCCCGTCTCTACTAAAAACACGAAAATTAGCCGGGCACGGTGGCAGGCACCTGTAACCCCAGCTACTCTGTAGGTTGAGGCAGGAGAATCGCCTGAACCCGGGCAGTAGAGGTTGCAGTGAGCTGAGATCGTGCCACTGCACTCCAGTCTGGGTGACAGAGTGAGACTCCATCTTAAAAAAAAAAAAAAAGATACCAGCCTTCCTCGTCTCAAAATCTTTCATGGAATCATAATTTCTGTAGAAATCTGCATATGCCTTCTTTCTTGGTTCAGCCACAGCAAACATACAGAAAGCTGCAGCCCCCAGGGATACCATGAATGCTTCAACAATATGAAATCACCAGAAGGCCACGCATCTGAGGTTTTGGTAAAACTTTGGAAGCCGTGGTAGTTACTGTCCTTGATAACGTATGTCAGCCTCAATACCAGCGTCCTTCCTGACTGATGGAAAAATGGATGGTGAAGGAATGAATTATGTGAAGTTGCCACATTCTGACTGGGCGGACCTTGACCCCTAGGCTTCAGGGGCTCAATAACCGGAAGCAGTAAAGCTGAGCCGGAGGCCCCAGATGTAGCAGAGACCCACCGAGGCTCTGTTCCAACTTCTGGCCCTGCAGCTCCCTAGCCGTGTGTGACCTTGGAAAAGAGACCCACTCCTCCACCACAGAGCCTCAGTTTTCTAATGTGTAAAATGGCTTCTTGCCTCCCTGCCCTTTTGGGAGGATCAATATGCTCATGTGAACCGGGTCCCGTGGCTCACGGCTGTAATCCCAGCACTTTGGGAGGTCGAGGCAGGAGGTTGAGGTCAGGAGTTCGAAGCCAGCCTGGTCAATATGGTGAAACCCCATCTCTACTAAAAATACAAACATTAGCCAGACATGTAGCGGCGCCTGTAGTCCCAGCTACTCGGGAGGCTGAGGCAGGAGAATCGCTTGAACCCGGGAGGCGGAGGATGCAGTGAGCCGAGAACACATCACTGCACTCCAGCCTGGGCAACAAAGTGAGACCCCCATCGCAAAAAAAAAAAAAAATTTTGCTGGGTCTGTAGTCCCAGCTACTCAGGAGGCTGAGGCAGGAGGATCACTTGAGCCCAGAGGTCCGAGTCTATAGCAGGCTAGGATGACACCACTGCACTCTAGCCTGGGTGACAGAGTCGGACCCTGTCTCAAAGAAAAAAAAAAAAAAGGCATCAAACCTACCGTATGAAAACAGGGCACGTCTTGGTTATCTTGTATCGCGGCCCTGTACCTCCTAATATCACAGACCCAGTCATGGGTCTGTGATATTAGAGCCAGATGGCCATCATTGCTGCAGCCTCCTGTGGGCTATTATAATGCTAAGTAAGACCTTGGGCTCCTGTGACAGGCCCTGCTGATATTACATGGATGCAATACTCAGGTTAAATTATAGCCGGCCCATGGCTATATTTATAATTATATAATATAAAATATGTTATCAGCCGGACGCGATGGCTCACGCCTGTAATCCCAGCACTTTGGGAGGCCGAGGCGGGTGGATCACGAGGTCAGGAGATCGAGACCATCCTGGCCAACATGGTGAAACCCCGTCTTTACTAAAAATACAAAATTTAGCTGGGTATGGTAGCAGGCGCCTGTAGTCCCAGCTACTCGGGAGGCTGAGGCAAGAGAATCGCTTGAACCCGGGAGGCGAAGGTTGCAGTGAGACGAGATTGCACCACTGTGCTCCAGCCTAGCGACAGAGCGAGACTCCATCTAAAAAAAAAAAAAAAATGTTATTTATGTAGCAGGCACCTGAGCTCATTGAACTAGTCCCAAGGTGTGTGAGTGGAGTCTGGAAATTGAATTGGAGTGTGTTCCAGGAGTAGTTAAGCAGGCCCACTGCCGAGCGTCAGCACTACCCTGAGCCCAGCAGGAATTCCTGGGTCTAACATTGTAGTAGGTCCTGGCTCTATTACATGTTATAGCAAGACAGGCCAGGCACAGTGGCTCAACCTGCAATCCCAGCACTTTGGGAGGCCAAGATGGGAGGCGCTCTTGAGCCCAGCAGTTTGAGACCAGCCTAGGCAACATAGGAAGACCCCATCTCTACAAAAAAAAAAAAAACTTAAAAATTAGCCAGGTGTGGTGGTACGTACCTGTAGTACCAGCTACTTGGGAGGCTGAGGTGGGAGGATCGCTTCAGCCTGGGAGGTCGAGGCTGCAGTGAGCTATTATCATGCCACTGCATTCCAGCCTGGGTGACAGAGTGAGACCCTGTCTCAAGAAAAAAAGTAAAAATAAAAGACCTATGGATGTTTCAGAGGTCAGTATAGATTTAGCTAGAACATTCTAGCAGAACACCAAAGATGTTCTAGATGAGTTTTAGGAGCACATCAAGCCTTCCCAGGGACATTCATTCTACAAATATTTATTGTGCTGTTCCCTGGGGATGGGTGCAAGAGTGAGCAAGACAGCTCCAGCCAGGGCCTGGTGTCAGAGCCTACAATCCAGTGGGATCCCTGGGGACCCAGCCTGGCTGGGGAGTGGGGGCATTAACAGGAACCGGGGGCTACTACAGATGCCCTGTGTGCCCATGAGGAGCTTTTGGCCTGCTGAAGCCTCTAATGAAATAGTAGGTTGGGCCGGGCGCGGTGGCTCACGCCTGTAATCCCAGCACTTTGGGAGGCCGAAGTGGGCGGATCACAAGGTCAGGAGATCGAGACCATCCTGGCTAACATGGTGAAACCCCATCTCTACTAAAAATACAAAAAATTAGCCGGGCGTGGTGGCGGGCACCTGTAGTCCCAGCTACTCAGGAGGCTGAAGCAGGAGAATGGTGTGAACCCGGGAGGCGGAGCTTGCAGTGAGCTGAGATCGCACCACTGCACTCCAGCCTGGGTGACAGAGCGAGACTCCGTCTCCAAAAAAAAAAAAAAAGAAAAAGAAATAGGTTGGTGCAAAAGCAATTGTGGTTTTCTGTTTGTTTGTTTTTGAGTCTCACTCTGTTGCCCAGGCTGGAGTGCAGTGGCACAATCTCATCTCACTGCAACCTCTGCCTCCCAGGTTCAAGCGATTCTCCTGCCTCAGCCTCCCAAGTAGCTGAGATTACAGGCTCCCACTACCATGTCTGGCTAATTTTTGTATTTGTAACAGAGATGGGGTTTTGCCATGTTGGCCAGGCTGGTCTCGAACTCCTGACCTCAGGTGATCCACCTGCCTCAGCCTCCCAAAGTGCTGGGATTACAGGTGTGAGCCACCGTATCTAGCCAGCAATTGCGGGTTTTTTGTTTGTTTGTTTTTTTGAGATGGAGTCTTGCTCTGTCACCCAGACTGAAGTGCAGTGGCATGATCTCGGCTCATTGCAACTTCCGCCTCCCAGGTTCAAGCGATTCTCCTGCCTCAGCCTCCCGAGTAGCTGGGACTATTCGGCGACTGCCACCATGCCTGGCTAATTTTTGTATTTTTAGTAGAGACAGGGTTTCACCATGTTGGCCAGGCTGGTCTGGAACTCCTGACCTCATGATCCGCCCGCCTCGGCCTTCCAAAGTGCTGGGATTATAGGCGTGAGCCACCGTGCCCGGCCTGCAATTTAATGGCAGAAACCCCAATTACTTTTGCACCACCCTAATATAAAGACACAATTATTATCCCCATTTTCCAGATAAAGAACCTTTGGCTGGGAGAGGTGTTGTGGTTTTGAACTCAGGCATGATTGCCCCCAAGGTCAGTAGGGGGCACTATTGTGTAAGGGTGGACAGGAGGGGCAGCTGTCAGGGTGGTTCAGGGTGCACAGCTCAAAGCTGCCTGGGGCCATTCTAGGCACAGAGGCAGGGTCCAGGGCCGGCTTTAAGGCCAGCTCCTCGTGCGGTCTGAGGAGTGGATTAGAAGGGACCAGCACCTGGTGAGTGCTCTACTTGAACCATCTTGAAACTGGAACCAAGGGGACCACATTTTTGTTTTATGCTGGGTGTGTCCTGCCATGGGCTTTTCCTTTCCCTTCCCCTTCCCCTCCCCCTTCCCCTTCCCCTCTCCTCTTCTGTTCTCTTTTTTGGAGACGGAGTCTTGCTCTGTCACCCAGGCTGGAGTGCAATAGCGCAATCTCGGCTTACTGCAACTTCGGCCTCCTGGGTTCAAGTGATTCTCCTGCCTCAGCCTCCCAAGTAGCTGGGATTACAGGTGCGCACTACCACGTCTGGCTAATTTTTGTATTTCTAGTAGAGACGGGATTTCACCATGTTGGTCAGGCTGGTCTCGAACTCCTGACCTCGTGATCCGCCCACCTCAGCCTCCCAAAGTGCTGGGGTTACAGGAGTGAGCCACCGTGCCCGGCTCTTTTCTTTTTCCTTTCCTTTTCTTTTTTTTTTTTTTTTTGAGGCAGAGTCACACTCTGTCGCCCAGGCTGGAGCACAGTGGCGCCATCTCGGCTCACTGAAACCTCTGCCTCCCGGGTTCAAGCGATTCTCCTGCCTCAGCCTCCTGAGTATCTGGGATTACAGGCACACGCCACCAGGCCCAGCGAATTTTTGCACCATAGAGATGGTGTTTCGTTATGTTGGCCAGGCTGGTCTTGAACTCCTGACCTCAGATGATCTGCCCGCCTCGTCCTCCCAAAGTGCTGGGATTACAGGTGTGAGCCACCGCGCCCGGACATGCCAGGAGCTTTCTACTGCATTATATATAGTGTGGCCCTCAGGACATTGTAGCTGTCCTGGGGAGCCCAGGTGGCAGTCTAAGGGGGTTCTAATAGAGCCCTGGGGACATGACAACAGGATCCCAGGGGGAGAGAGGGTGTAGTCAGGGCTCATTAGAACAGAACCCTGAGGATCTGATGCAAGTCAGCCAGCTGATGCTATAAATGGGCTCTAGAGACATTGCAGGAACCCAGGGCATCTGCAAGGATTTCCCAGGTGGCACTAAGGGGCCTTGAGGCCTTTTTCTTTAGGGTCTCACTCAGTCATCCAGGTTGGAGTGCAGTGATGCAATCATGGCTCACAGCAACCTTGACTGAGACCTTTTTCTTCTGTGACAGGAAGGAGGGCTATGATGGGGGATGTCTAGGCAGACCCCTGGGAGGCCTGCTGGCTAAAGCCCCAGGCCATTACAACAGCAAGTAGAGGAGATCAGAACGGGGCAAGGAAAAACACCCCAGATGACCACGGCCGGTCGAATCATGGCCTCAGAGACGTCCATGCCCTAATCCCCCAAAACCTCTGACTGTGGCCTTATATGGGAAAAGGGACTTTGTGATATGATTAGGTTAGATTCAGATGGGGAGATGATCTTGGATTATCCAAGTAGCCCTAAACATAATCACAGGACTCCTTTGGAGACGGAGGCAGGCGGGTTGGTGTCGGAGAGAGAAGACGTGAGGACCGACATATGGGTCAGAGAGGGGAGAGGATGCCGTGCTGCTGGCCTTGAAGATGGAGGAATGGGCCATGAGCCAAGGAATGCTGGTAGCTTCTAGAAGCTGGGAAAGGCAAAAACACCGATTCTTCCCTGGAGCCTCCAGAAAGAACACAAAACTGTTGGGTACGGTGGTTCACGCCTGTAATCCCAGCACTTTGGGAGAACGAGGCGGGTGGATCATGAGGTCAGGAGTTCGAGACCAGCCTGGCCAATATGGTAAAACGCCGTCTCTACTAAAAATACAAAAATTAGCTGGGTGTGGTGGCGGGTGCCTGTAATCCCAGCTACTCAGGAGGCTGAGGCAGGAGAATCGCTTGAACCCAGGAGGCGGAGGTTGCAGTGAGCCGAGTTCGCACCAGTGCACTCCAAGCTGGGTGACAGAGCCAGACTCCATCTAAAAAAAAAAAAAAAAGGAACACAAAACCTGTGAGTATCATAGGTGGTCCAAGGAGCTTTACAAATGTCCTGGTAATGTTACAGCAGGGCCCTGGGGACGTGAGAGCTAAGGCTGGGTTATAGAGGAGGACCCCACGGTGATGGTAGTCAGACTTCCAGGAAAAGCATAGCAGGCTCCTGGGGGACACTGTAACAGGGCATTGAGGACTCTGTCAGGGTCCAGGGAACCTTAAAATGGGGCCCAGGGGCTGCTGGAATAGTGTCCTGAAGACATTACACGATCCCAAGGAAACTAGAGGGGACAGCTAAGGACAGGACAGGTGCCTCAGGGTATTTTGGGGAAGAGCTGAGGGTGCTGTAATTAAGATTCTTAAGAAATTAAAGCAGGTGGCCAGGCGCAGTAGCTCACGCCTGTAATTCCCAACACTTTGGGAGGCCGAGTCAGGCGGATCACGAGGTCAGGAGATCGAGACCATCCTGGCTAACACGGTGAAACCCCGTCTCTACTAAAAATACAAAAATTAGCCAGGCGTGGTGGCAGGCTCATGTCGTCCCAGCTACTCGGGAGGCTGAGGCAGGAGAATGGTGTGAACCTGGGAGGCGGAGCTTGCAGTGAGCCGAGACTGCGGCACTGCACTCCAGCTGGGCGACAGAGCAAGACTCTGTCTCAAAAAAAAAAAAAAAAAAAAGAAGAAAAGTCTGCCCAGAGAGAGAGGGAGTCCTGCTAGGCAATTGTGTCTCCTGCCTGCTGGCCTCCCCCATTAGACTTTGGGGTTTTTTTTTCTTTCTTTCCTTTTTTTTTTTTTTTTTGAGATGGAGTCTTGCTCTGTCGCCCAGGCTGAAGGGCAGTGGCGGGATCTCGGCTCACTGCAAGCTCCGCCTCCCGGGTTCACGCCATTCTCCTGCCTCAGCCTCCCGAGTAGCTGGGAGTACAGGCGCCTGCCACCAAGCCTGGCTAATTTTTTTGTATTTTTAGTAGAGACAGGGTTTCACTGTGTTAGCCAGGATGGTCTCGATCTCCTGACCTCGTGATCTGCCCACCTTGGCCTCCCAAAGTGCTGGGATTACAGGCTTGAGCGACCGCGCCCGACTTTTTAAAATTTTTTTTAAATAGAGACAAGGTCTCCCTATGTTGGCCAGGTTGGTCTCAAACTCCTGGACTCAAGCGATCCTCCCAACTTGGCCTCCCAAAGTTCTGGGATGACAGGCATGCGCCACCACACCTGGTCCCCCCATCAGACTCTGAACCAGCTAAACGTCCACTAATCCTGGAAGCCAATTCCTCAAATGAATCTCTTTCTGTGTATGCATATACACATTCTGTGGGTTCTGTTTCTCTAGAGAACCTGAACTACCTGACCAGCAGTTCCACTCCCAGGTGTATGCCCAATAGAGCTGAAAACAGGCCAGGCATGGGTGGCTCACACCTGTCATCCCAGCACTTTGGGAGGCCAAGGTGGGAGGCTGTCTTGAGCCCAGCAGTTTGAGACCAGCCTGGGAAACATAGCAAGACGCTATCTCTGCAAAAATACAAAATTAGCTGAGCCTGGTGGCAGGTGCCTCTAATTCCAGCTCCTTGAGAGGCTAAGGCAGGTGGAGTTCTTGAGCCTGGGAGGTCGAGGCTGCAGTGAGCCATGATCGCTCCACGGCATTCTAGCTTGAGTGACAGAGCCAGACCCTGTCAAAAAAAAAAAGAAAGAAGGGAGGAAGGAAGGAAGGAAGGAAGGGAAGGAAGGAAGGAAGGAAGGGAGGGAAAGACTTCATATTATATGATTCAATTTCTATGAAATGTGCAGAATAGGCAAATCTATCAAGACAGAAAGCAGATGAATGGTTGCCAGGGGGCTGGGAGCAGCAGCTGTTTAACGGGGACAGACCTGTTTGCGGTGATAAAAAAGCTCTGGAACTCGATAGAGGTAACAGTTGCACATCACTGTAAATGTGTTAAATGACAGTAAGGGTAAATATTTTGAATATTTTACCACAATGAAACAAGTGTATGGGAAGCTTTGTAGCAGGAGTGTGGGCGGGGGCTGGTGCCTGGAGGAGCCTTTAAGTGAGGCAGCAGTGGGACCATGTGGTCACTGAGGTCCTAGCAAAAGGATTTTTTTTTTTTTTTGAGACGGAGTCTCACTCTGTTGCCAGTCTGGATTGCAGTGGTGCAATCTCGGCTCACTGCAACCTCCACCTCCCGGGTTCAAGCAATTCTCCTGGCTCAGCCTCCGGAGTAGCTGGGACTACAGGCCCGCCATCATTCCCAGCTAATTTTTGTATTATTAGTAGAGACGGGGTGTCACCATATTGGCCAGGCTGGTCTCGAACTCCTGACCTCGTGATCCGCCCGCTTTGGCCTCCCAAAGTGCTGGGATTACAGGCGTGAGTCACTGCGACCGGCCCGCAGAAGGATATTAAAGAGCACCTGCAGGAATTTTTTAAGGGGATGCCGGGGGAAGGGCTTGAAGGAGGAACTAAGGAGGCTTCCAGAAGATCTTGATTAACAGCGAGCGCTAGGGAAGGCCACGGGGATACAAAGGGGTAGGAGGAGGATCCAGAGACCTCCAAGTTGTGGACTCCGGAGGCATCGAGTTCCTTTCCCAGCTTTGTCAAGAATTCCCTGAGCGGCAGACACCCTCAAAGTAAAAAACGGGAACCACAGAGAAGGAAAAAAAAGAACCACAAGCGTTTTGAGAAACAAACAGGCTGGGCCTAGGGCCTGGGGTGTGCCCTGCAACTGGGGGGTGGGGCTGGATGTTCTTGGAGTCAGGGAGCAGCAGCCTCCCACAGGATGTGAGAGAGGAACTGGGGTCTCCAGTCACGGGAGCCAGGAGCCGGCCAGGGCCGCAGGCAGGAAGGGAGCGAGGCTGAAGGGAACGTGAGCCGACCAGGGCCCGACTGAGGGAGGAGGGGCTGGGGGCCTGGACCCCTGGGTCTGAGGGAGGAGTGGCTGGGGGTCTCAACACTGGGTCTGAGGGAGGAAGGGTGGGGGCCCGGACTCCTGGGTCCGAGGGAGGAGGGGCTGGGGGTCTCAACACTGGGTCTGAGGGAGGAGGGGTGGGGGCCTGGATTCCTGGGTCTGAGGGAGGAGGGACTGGGGGTCTGGACACTGGGTCTGAGGGAGGAGGGAGGAGGGGCCGGGTGCCCGGACTCCTGGGTCCGAGGGAGGAGCGGTTGGGGGCCTGGACTCCGGGGTCTGAGGGAGGAGGGGCCGGGTGCCCGGACTCCTGGGTCCGAGGGAGGAGCGGTTGGGGGCCTGGACTCCGGGGTCTGAGGGAGGAGGGGCTGGAGCCTGAGGGGGACGGAAGGGGCGTGGCCGAGCTTGGGGCCGGGACTCTCAGCCTATCAAGTTTCTGTAATTAATTAACCAACTGAGATCCAGTTCAGGGGTGAAAGTTCTTCAGGTACGAGGACGGCATTGTTGTCAGTCTGGACCGAGCTCGCAGAGCCCCTTCTCGGCGTCCTGGTCCCGGCCCTGCCCGCGGTGTCCCGGGAGGAAGGGGCGGGCCGGGGGTCGGGAGGAGTCACGTGCCCCCTCCCGCCCCAGGTCGTCCTCTCAGCATGGGGGTCCCGCGGCCTCAACCCTGGGCGCTGGGGCTCCTGCTCTTTCTCCTGCCCGGGAGCCTGGGCGCAGGTGAGGGCCGCTCCGGGCCGGGGCCCTGCTGCAGGCGGGCGGGGGAGGCGGCCCCAGGCAGGCAGGGGCGAAGCCCCCGGGACCCGAGTTCCCCGCGAGCCCCGGGCGCTGCCTTCTCCGCTCAATTAACTTTCTCAACGTCTCCTGCTGGGCCTGAGGCTGGGAACCACCTGTCGCCTCTTGTGTCTCTGTTTCCCTCTCTCTCTGGGTCTCTGTCCCCCTCTCTTTTTGGGTCTCTGTCCCCCCACCCCCGGGTCTCTGTCCCCTCTCTCTGAATCTGTCCCCCTCCCTCCATAATAGATTCTTCTCCCTCCCTGGGTATCTGTCCCACTGCAGTCTAGTTCCCCGCCCGTGTGCTCCCTTCAGCTCTGTCTCTGTCTGCAGAAAGCCACCTCTCCCTCCTGTACCACCTCACCGCGGTGTCCTCGCCTGCCCCGGGGACTCCTGCCTTCTGGGTGTCTGGCTGGCTGGGCCCGCAGCAGTACCTGAGCTACAATAGCCTGCGGGGCGAGGCGGAGCCCTGTGGAGCTTGGGTCTGGGAAAACCAGGTGTCCTGGTATTGGGAGAAAGAGACCACAGATCTGAGGATCAAGGAGAAGCTCTTTCTGGAAGCTTTCAAAGCTTTGGGGGGAAAAGGTGAGATTCCGGTCTGGAGGGGCAAGGGGCCGGGTCCATGCTCTTGGGCCCCGCTTACCTGTGTTTGGGCGCCCCAGGTCCCTACACTCTGCAGGGCCTGCTGGGCTGTGAACTGGGCCCTGACAACACCTCGGTGCCCACCGCCAAGTTCGCCCTCAACGGCGAGGAGTTCATGAATTTCGACCTCAAGCAGGGCACCTGGGGTGGGGACTGGCCCGAGGCCCTGGCTGTCAGTCAGCGGTGGCAGCAGCAGGACAAGGCGGCCAACAAGGAGCTCACCTTCCTGCTGTTCTCCTGCCCGCACCGCCTGCGGGAGCACCTGGAGAGGGGCCGCGGAAACCTGGAGTGGAAGGGTGAGCCGGATCTGCAGCCGCAGGCTGTTCTGTCCTCTCTCCCGTCATGCCCACCTGCCTCAGTTCCCCTGCCAGGACCCTCAGTCAGCCTCCCACTGCAGCCCACGCTCTGCCCCCCATTCCTCAGGGGTCCTTCTACACTCAGCCGTCCCATGGCTCCCCAGCGCCCCCCCAGGACAAACTCCTGGCTTCCTTCTTTGCCTTCTTTTTGTGTGTGTGTGTGAGACGGAGTTTCGCTCTTGTTGCCCAGGCTGGAGTGCAATGGCAGGATCTCGGCTCATCACAACCTCCGCCTCCCGAGTTCAAGTGATTCTCCTGCCTCAGCCTCCCGAGTGGCTGGATTACAGGCATGCACCACCATGCCCAGCTAATTTTGTGTTTTTAGTAGAGACGGGGTTTCTTCATGTTGGTCAGGCTGGTCTCAAACCCCTGACCTCAGGTGATCCGCCCACCTCAGCCTCCCCAAGTGCTGGGATTACAGGCGTGAGCTACTGCACCTGGCCGCCTTTTTTTTTTTTGAGACAGATTCTCGCTCTGTCACCCCAGGCTGGAATGTGGTGGCATGATCTCGGCTCACTGCAGCCTGAACCTCCCAGGCTCAAGCAATCCTCCCACCTCAGCCAACTAAGTAGCTGGGAACCACCGCCCAGCGTCATCACACCTGGCTAACTTTATATTTTTTAGACACGGTGTCTCACTGTGTTGCCCAGGCTGGTCTTGAACTCCTAGGCTCCAGCGATCCTCCTACTTTGGTCTCCTGAGTAGCTGAGATTACAGGTGCATACCACCGTAACTGGCTAATTTTTTTTTTCCCGCACGATCTCTGTCGCCCAGGCTAGTGTGCAGCAGCGTGATCTCAGCTCGCTGCAATCTCTGCCTCCTGGGTTTAAGGGATTCTGCTGCTGCAGACTCATGAGTAGCTGGCACTACAGGCACGTCCACCATGTCTGGCTAATTTTTGTACTTTTAGTAGAGATGCGGTTTCGTCATGGTAGCTAGGCTGGTCTCACACTCTTGACCTCAAGTGATCCACCCACCTCAGCCTCCCAAAGTGCTGGATTTACTGGAGTGAGCTACCGCGTCTGGCCATACCTGGCTAATGTTTAAAATTTGTTGTAGATGTGGCATCTCACTATGCTGCCCAGGCCAGACTCAAACTCCTGGCCTCAAGTGATTCACTTTGGCCTCCCAGGGTGCTGGGATGACGGTGTGAGCCACTGTGCTCGGCCTTCCTTGCCTTAATGTCCTCATCAGACCCACGCAGCAGCACTTGTCTCTACACAGCCATCAGAGTCTACGCTCCAGCCACCCAACATAAGCAATGTCCTCCCTCTGAGCATTTGCTCATCCAGTTCCCCCTGGCACCTCTCTATTCCACCCTTCCCCCTCTCTGCATATACTCCAGCCCTCCTTATTCTTCAAGGTCGGGGCTGGATATCACTTCCTCTGAGAAGCCTTCCTTCAGCTCTGTAGGGCAGAGTTCACTGTTTCCTCCCTGGAGGCCCCCAGATCCCCCACTCATTCAACTGTTGGCCAAGAGCATTTGCACTGCCAGGCGCTACTGTGGGCCTTGAGCAAAGAGGGAAGTGACACAGGTTCACCCTCTGTGGCTCCCAGGCTGCTGGACAAAGATAGATACCAGCTGGGGACGGGCACAGATATTCATTCCAAGTGCCACAAAGGAGAAGTTGAGACTCAACCAGGTAGTTTTTCTTTGATCGTCTTCTTTCTTTTCTAAGTAGAGAAAATTTCTTTTTTTTTTTTTGAGACAGAGTTTCGCTCTTGTCACGCAGGCTGGAGTGCAATGGCGCGATCTCAGCTCACTGCAACCTCCGCCTCCCAGGTTCAAGTGATTCTCCTGCCTCAGCCTCCGGAGTAGCTGGGACTACAGGCGCCCACCACCACGCCTGGCTAATTTTTGTTTTGTTTTTTTTTTTTAGTAAAGACAGGGTTTCACCATGTTGGCCGGGATGGTCTCAATCTTTTGACCTCGTGATCCGCCTGCCTCGGCCTCCCAAAGTGCTGGAATTACAGACGTGAGCCACCGTGCCCAAACCTTTTTTTTTTTTTTTGAGACAGACTCTTGCACTGTCGCCCAGGCTGCAGTACAGTGGCGCAATCTTGGCTCACTGCAACCTCCGCCTCCCAGGGTCAAGCAATTATCCTACCTCAGCCTCCTAAGTAGCTGGGATTACAGGCACACACCACCATGCCTGGCTAATTTTTGTATTTTTAGTAGAGACGGGGGCTTCACCATGCTGGTCAGGCTGGTCTTGAACTCCTGATCTTGTGATCTGCCCACCTTGGCCTCCCAAAGTGCTGGGATTACAGGCATGAGCCACTGCTCCTGGCTTAAGGAGGGAAAGTTTCAAACTACACTTAAGTAGAAACAATAGTATAAAAAGGACCAGACACGGTGGCTCACGCCTGTAATCCCAGCACTTTGGGAGGCCGAGGCAGGTGGATCGCTTGATCCCAGGAGTTCAAGACCAGCCTGGGCAACATAGCAAGACGCCATCTCTACTAAAAACTCAAAAAATTAGCCTGGCATGGTGGTATGTGCCTCTAGTCCCAGCCACTGGGGAGGCTATGGCGGGAAGATTGCTTGAGCTCAGGAGTTTGAGGCTGTAGTGAACTGATTGCAATCCTGCAATCTAGCCCAGATGACAGAGCCAGACCCTGTCTCAAAAAGAAAAAAAAATATGGTGGCCAGGTGCAGTGGCTCACGCCTGTAATTCCAACACTTTGGGAGGCCGAGGTGGGCGGATCACTTAAGGTCAGGAGTTTGAGATAAGCCTGGCCAACAGAGTGAAACCCCATCTCTACTAAACATACGAAAATTAGCCGGGTGCGGTGGTGGGTGCTTGTAATTCCAGCTATTCGGGAGGCTGAGGCAGGAGAATCACTTGATCCCGGGAAGCAGAGGTTGCAGTGAGCCGAGATCAAGCCACTGCACTCCAGCCTGGGCAACAGAGCAAGACTCTGTCTCAAAGAAAGAAAGAAAGAGAGAAGAGGGAGAGAGAGAAAGGAAGGAAGGAAAGGAAGGAAGGAAGGAAGCGAGCATCCTATCACTGAGACTTAATAATTATCAACCCATGGTTTTTTGAATTTCACGCACATCCTCACTCACTTCCCCACCCCACTTCACATTAAGCTTTGGTAAATCTCAGACATCACAGTGTTTTTTTCTTTGTTTGTTTTTTGAGATGGAGTCTCACTCTGTCATGCAGGAGTGTAGTGGCTCAGTCTCAGCTCACTGCAAGCTTCGCCTCCCAGGTTCAAACAATTCTCCTGCCTCAGCCTCCTGAGTAGCTGGGATTACAGGTGCCCGCCACCTCGCCCAGCCAATTTTTGTATTTTTAGTAGAGATGAGGTTTCACCATATTGGCCAGGCTGGTCTTGAACTCCTGACCTTGTGATCCACCCACCTTGGCCTCCCAAAGTGCTGGGATTACAGGCATGAGCCACTGCGCCTGGCCAATTTTTGTATTTTTAGTAGAGACGGGATTTCACTGTGTTGGCCAGGCTGGTCTCGAACCCTCCACCTCAAGTGATCCGCCCTCCTCGGCCTCCCAAAGTGCGGGAGTCACCGTGCCCAGCCAGACTGTTTTGTTGATAAGTCCTTTAGTATGTAACTCTACTAGGTAAGGGCATTTAAAAAAAATTAATACCAAAACCATCATCACACCTACAACCAATTAACTGTAACTCCTTAATGGCATCAGATGTCCAGTTTTTGTTCACATTTTCCTGACTGTAAATGTTTTTTAAAGTTTGAATCAGCATCCAGCAAGGTCCACACATTTTGTTGTCTTTTCAGTGTCTTTTTCTGATTGTTGAATTTTTCTTTCTTTCTTTTTTTTTTTTTTCTTATTGAGACAGGGTCTTGCTCTGTCGCCAGACTGGAGTCTAGTGGCACAATCATAGCTCACTGCAGCCTGAACCTCCTGGGCTCAAGTAATTCTCCCACTTCAGCCTCCCCAGTAGGTAGGAGCACAGGTGCACACCATCAGGCCTAGCTATTTTTGTTTGTTTGTTTTTTGAGACAAAGTCTTACTCTGTCACCCAGACTGGAGTGCAGAGGCACAATCTCAGCTCACTGCAACTTCTGCCTCCCGGGTTCAAGCAATTCTCCTGCCTCAGCGTCCCAAGTAGCTGGGATTACAGGCGCAAGCCACCACGCCCTGCTAATTTTTTGTATCTTTAGTAGAGACAGAGTTTTACCATGTTGGCCAGGCTGGTTTTGAACTCCCGACCCCAGGTGATCCACCCACCTCGGCCTCCCAAAGTGCTGGGATTACAGGCATGAGTCACCGCGCTCAGCCGTATTTTTGCTTTTTTTTTTTTTTTTTTTTGGGAGACGGAGTCTCGCTCTGTCACCCAGGCTGGGGTGCAGTGGCACGATCTCAGCTCACTGCAACCTCCACCTCCCAAGTTCAAGCAATTCTCCTGCCTCAGCCTCCCGAGTAGCTGGGACTACAGGCTCCCACCACCACGCCCGGCTAATTTTTTGTATTTTTAGTAGAGATAGAGTTTCACCGTGTTAGCCAGGATGGTCTCGATCTCCTGACCTCGTGATCCGCCCGCCTTGGCCTCCCAAAGTGCTAGGATTACAGGCTTGAGCCACTGCGCCCGGCCAGATTCCAATTTTTTATCAGATAGGTGTTTTGCAAATATTTCTTCCACTCTCCAGGTTGTCTTTTCATTGTTTTAACTGTGCCTTTCACAAAGCAAAAGTTTTTAACTTCGATGAAATCCAGTTTATTCTTTTGTTTCTTCTATCGTAGATTATGCTTTTGGTGTTTAATCTCAGAAGTAATCACCAAACCCAAAGTCAGCTAGAACTTCTCCTGTGTATTTTAAGAGTTTTAAAGGTTTGCATTTTACAGTTAGGTCTGTGATTCATTTTGAGGTAATCTGAGTTACTTGTGATTTTGAGGGTCTTTTGATTTACAGGTTTCCCATTTCCTTTTTGTTTTTTTTTCCCTTGTAATTGTGGTTTGAAGAAAGTCAGTTTATGTCCTATTGAGTTTCTCCCAGACTGGATTTTGCCCTTTGCATCCTGTGATGTTGCTGGAAATAGTCCTCCTTCTCTTCTTCAAAAGAGCAGCTCGATCTAGAAGCTTGATCAGATTCTAGTTCAATTTTTATGGCAAGAAAACTTTCTGGGTAGTTGGTGTGTATGTCTGTGTGCATAGGCTGCAAACATCTGCTTGCTTCTGTGCTCTTCTGTGGACCACTGGATTTGGGTGTTGTTATGAAGTTCTTTGTCAGGTTTTCTCCTGATGGTTTTAGCGGACAGCAATGGCCATTGCCTTAGTCTTTTTTTTTTTTTTTTTTTTTTTGTGAGATGGAGTCTTGCTCTGTCGCCCAGGCTGGAGTGCAGTGTTGCGATCTCGGCTCACTGCAACCTCCGCCTCCCAGGTTCAAGCGATTCTCCGGCCTCAGCCTCCTGAGTAGCTGGGATTACAGGTGCGCACCACCATGCCTGGCTAATTTTTGTATTTTTAGTAGAGACAAGGTTTCACCATGTTGGCCAGGATGGATTTTTTTTTTTTTTTTTTTGAGATGGAGTTTCACTCTTATTGCACAGGCTGGAGTACAATGGCATGATCTCAGCTCACCGCAACCTCCAACTCCTGGATTCAAGTGATCCTCCTGCCTCACCCTCCAGGGTAGCTGGGACTACAGGCATGCACTGCCATGCCTAGCTAATTTTTATATGTTCAGTAGAGACGGAGTTTCACCATGTTAGCGAAGCTGGTCTTGAACTCCTGACATCAGGTGATCTGCCTGCCTCAGCCTCCCAAAGTGCTGGGATTACAGACGTGAGCCACCATGTCTGGCCTGGTTTGGTATTTTGTTAAGCAGAACCAAAGGCCAGACAGATTTTCTGTGCTTGGATTTAGTCTATATTGGAAGTACCTTGAGGCTAAAGGCACGTGGCTGTGAGCGCGACACAGGAAGATACAGATTTGCTGAAAAGAATAGTAAACATAAAGCAGAAGCCAGAACTGCTGATGGCCATCAGCCCGGCCCCTCCATTCCACTTGACCGTGCAGCAAATTCTGCCAACTTGCCAGAGAGGCAGCTCCAGGAGGGAGAAGCTGCAGGGCTTTCCTGAAGCAGCAAATGTGTTTTCTGCTGAGCAACCAAAACCAAGATCCCAGCCAAGACCCACGATTGCCCAGATCCACCCTCCCTGAAAGGATCTTGGGCAGTAATGCCCAGCCCTGGGCAATTGCTGAAATCTTTGCCTTTTTTTTTTCTTTTTTGAGCTGGGATCTTGCTCTGTCACCCAGACTGGAGTGGAGTGCAGTGACACAATCATAGCTCCGTGTAGCCTTGGACTCCCAAGCTCAAGAGATCCTCCCGCCTCAGCCTTCCAAGTAGCTGGGACTATAGGCACACGTCACCATGCCTGGCTAACATTTTCTATTTTTTGTAGAGATGGGGTATTACTTTGTTGCCCGGGCTGGTCTAGAAGTCTTGGACTTGGCTGGGCGCGGTGACTCACGACTGTAATCCCAGCACTTTGGGAGGCTGAGGCAGGCGGATCATGAGGTCAGGAGTTCAAGACCAGCCTGGCCAATATGGTGAAACCCTGTCTCTACTAAAAATACAAAAATTAGCTGGGCGTGGTGGCGGGCGCCTGTAATCCCAGCTACTCTGGAGGCTGAGTCAGGAGAATCGCTTGAACCCAGGAGGCAGAGGTTGCAGTGAGCCAAGATCGTGCCACTGTACTCCAGCCTGGGTGACAGAAAGAGACTCTGTCTCAAAAAAAAAAAAAAGAAATCCTGGGCATAAGGATCCTTCTGCCTTGACCTCCCAAGGTGCTGGGATTGCAGGCATGAGCCACCGCACCCGGCTTTTTTTTTTTTTTTTTTTTCTTTGAGACAGGCACTTGCACTGTTGCCTAGACTGGAGTGCAGTAGCGGGATTAGAGTTCACTGCAGCCTCAACCTCCCAAGCTCAAGCGATCCTCCCACCTCAGCCTCCCTGAATGGATGGGGCCACAGGTGTGTACCGTCGCACGTAGTTAATTTTTAAACTTTTTCAGAGACGGGGTTTCTCCATGTTGCCCAGGCTGGCCTTGAACTCCTGGCTTCCAGTGATCCTCCTGCCTCAGCTTCCCAAAGTGCTGGGATTACAGACATGAACCACTGCACCCAACCTTTTTTCACTCCCTTAACAAAACCTTTGGATGAACAAAAATTCTTAATTTCGGTGAAGTTCAGTTTATCGATTTCAATTTATACATTTTATAAAGTTTATGAATTTTTTTTTTTTTTTTTTTTTTTTTTAGACAGGAGTCTTGCTCTGTCGCCCAGGCTGGAGTGCAATGGTACAATCTCTGCCCACTGCAACCTCCGCCTCCCAGGTTCAAGTGATTCTTCTGCCTCAGCCCCCCGAGTAGCTGAGACTATAGGCACTCTCCACCATGCCTAGCTAATTTTATGTATTTTTAGTAGAGACGGGGTTTCACCATATTGGCCAAGCTGGTCTTGAACTCCTCACTTTGTGACCCGCCCGTCTCGGCCTCCCAAAGTGCTGGGATTATAGGCGTGAGCCACCGCGCCCAGCCCCAAGTTTATAAATATTAATTTATAAAGCTCAATTTTATCTTTCATTCTGTAGCTTTCTTGTGTATTCTCTTTAAGGAATCTTTCCTCTGAGTTATGAAGGTATTCACCTATGTCTTCTGGAAGCTTCATTGATAAATAGTTTCCACATTTAGTGATACCATCGATTTTGATTTAATTGCATGCTATGATGAGGGTAGGGGTTGAGGTGCATATGTCCAGCCAGCATCATTTATCGCTGGACCATCATCCCCTATCCCTCACTGGACTACAGCGCAGTGTGTTTTGTGGGTAAGGTGTGGATATGCTTCTAACCCTCTCCTATTCTGTTGATTTATTGGACTGACTTAGTGCCAATACCTCACTCTCTTGATTTGATGCAGCTTTTTTTTTTTTTTTTTTTTTTTTTGAGATGGAGTCTCGCTCTGTCACCCAGGCTGGAGTGCAGTGGCACTATCTCGGCTCACTGCAAGCTCCGCCTCCCGGGTTCACGCCATTCTCCTGCCCCAGCCTCCCGAGTAGCTGGGATTACAGGTATCCGCCACCACACCCAGCTAATTTTTTTGTATTTTTAGTAGAGACGGGGTTTCACTGTGTTAGCCAGGATGGTCTCCATCTCCTGACCTCGTGAACCACCCACTTCGGCCTCCCAAAGTGCTGGGATTACAGGTGTGAGCCACCGCGCCCGGCCAATTTGATGTAGCTTTATAGAAAGTTCTGATATCTAGACTGGGCATGGTGGCTCACGCCTGTAATCCCAGCATTTTGGGAGGCCAAGGCGGGCAGATCACTTGAGGTCAGGAATTCAAGACCAGCCTGGCCAACATGGTGAAATCCTGTCTCCACTAAAAATACAAAAATTACCCAGGCGTGGTGGCGTGCACTTGTAGTCCCAGCTACTTGGGAGGCTGAGGCACAAGAAGCACTTAAGCCTGGGAGGCAGAGGTTGCAGTGAGCCGAGATTGCGCTGTTGCACTCCAGCCCTGGGGGACAGAGAGTCAGTGTAAAAAAAAAAAAAGTTTTGATATTTAGTAGGTAACTTCTCCAGCTTTATCACCTGTGTTTTTGTAGGTTATTTGCATTTCTATGTACATTTTATTTTTTATTTTTATTTTATTAGACACGGGGGTCTCACTAAGTTGCCCAGGCTGTAGTGCAGTGGCTATACCCAAGTGTGATCATAACTCACTCCAGCCTCAAACTCCTGGGCTCAAGGATTCCTCCTGCCTCAGTCTCCAGAGTAGGTGGGACCACAGGCACATCCACCACACTGGCTAATTTTTTTTATTTGTAGTAGAGACTACGTCTTACGATTTGCCCAGGCTGGTCTCCAACTCCTGGGTTCAAGTGATACACCCACCTCATTCTCCCAAAGTGCTGGGATTGCAGGAGTGAGCCACTGCACCCAGCCTGTCTGCTAATATTATGTTTAAGAGTTCTGAATCTTTTTTTTAATTTTTTTAATTTTTAATTTTTTTTTTTTTTTTTTTGAGACAGAGTCTCGCTCTGTCGCCCAGGCTGGAGTGCAGTGGTGCAATCTCGGCTCAATGCAACCTCCGCCTCCTGGGTTCAAGCGATTCTCCTGCCTTAGCCTCCTGAGTAGCCGGGATTACAGGTGCGTGCCACCACGCTTGGCTAATTTTTTTGTATTTTTAGTAGAGATGGGATTTCACCATGTTGGTCAGGCTGGTCTCAACTTCCTGACCTCGTGATCTGCCTGCCTCCATCCCCCAAAGCGCTGGGATTCCAGGTGTGAGCTACCACACCTGTCCTGAATCTATATTTATGAGAGACATTGGCCTTAATTTCTCTTTCTTGTAATGTCCTTTGTTGTCAAGATGATACTGACCTCATAAAACATGTTGGGAGAGTGTTTCCTCTGTTTTATGGCCTGAAGAGTTTGCATAGGAGTAGAATCATTTCTACATTGGAAGAATTCACTAATTGATGTCTTCTGGACCTGGAATTTTAGTTTTCAGAAAGTTTTAAACTATGGATTAAAAATTTTAAATAGGCTGAGTGCGGTGCATCACGCCTGTAATCCCAGCACTTTGGGAAGCTGAGGCAGGCAGATCACAATGTCAGGAATTTGAGACCACCCTGGCCAATATGGTGAAACCCCGTCTCTACTAAAACTAAAAAAGTTACCCGGCATGGTGGTGCGTGCACCTGTAGTCCCAGCTACTCCGGAGGCTGAGGAAGAAGAAACGCTTGAACCCAGGAGGCGGGGGTTGCAGTGAGTCGAGATTGTGCCACTGCACTCCAGCCTGGGTGATAGAGCAAGACTCTTATCTCAAGAACAAAAAAAAAGGCCAGGCATGGTGGCTCACACCTGTAATCCCAGCACTTTGGGAGGCCCAGGAGGGTGGATCATGAGGTCAGGAGATTGAGACCATTCTGGCTAAGACGGTGAAACCCCATCTCTACTAAAAATACAAAAAATTAGCCAAGTGTGTTGGCGGGTGCCTATAGTCCCAGCTACTCAGGAGGCTGAGGCAGGAGAATGGCATGAACCCAGGAGGCAGAGCTTGCAGTGAGCTGAGATCGCGCCACTGCACTCCAGCCTAGGCGACAGAGCAAGATTCCATCTCAAAAAGAAAAAAAATTTAAATAGTTATAGGACTACTGATGTTTTAAATTTCCTCTTGTGTCAGTTTAGAAGGTTGTATTTATCAGGAATGTGTTCAGTTCATCTAAATTTTCAAATGTGTTGGTGTGGAATTTTTCATAATTATCCTCTTACTACCTTTTTTTTTTTCTTCTTTTTTTCCGAGACGGGGTGTCGCTCTGTTGCCCAGGCTGGAGTGCAGTGGCGCGATCCTGGCTCACTGCAACATCTGCCTCCCAGGTTCAAGCGATTCTCCTGCCTCAGCCTCCTGAGTAGCTGGGACTACAGGTGCCTGGCTAATTTTTGTATTTTTAGTAGAGATGGGGTTTCACCATGTTGGCCAGTCTGGTCCTGAACTCCTGACCTCAGGTGATCCACCCACTTTGGCCTCCCAAAGTGTTGCGATTACAGGCGTGAGCCAACATGCCCAGCCCAGGGAGGTGACATCTTGAGGGGACACCTTCAGGGTGGATAGGTTGAGTCTCTATCACCTAGGAAGCGCCTCCCCTTTTACCACTGTATTATCTGGGGTTAGCACGGTGCAAACATGGAGGCCTCTTTCTGTCCCTATCCAGCCCTGGCTCTGGGAGTGGTGGGCTCGCGACTTAGGCTTGTCTGCCTGGTTTCCTGCAGAGCCCCCCTCCATGCGCCTGAAGGCCCGACCCAGCAGCCCTGGCTTTTCCGTGCTTACCTGCAGCGCCTTCTCCTTCTACCCTCCGGAGCTGCAACTTCGGTTCCAGCGGAATGGGCTGGCCGCTGGCACCGGCCAGGGCGACTTCGGCCCCAACAGTGACGGATCCTTCCACGCCTCATCGTCACTAATAGTCAAAAGTGGCGATGAGCACCACTACTGCTGCGTCGTGCAGCACGCGGGGCTGGCGCAGCCCCTCAGGGTGGAGCTGGGTGAGGCCCCGCCCGGTGGTGATGCTCCTGGTTTCCCGTTGCCTTGTCTCACTGCTGCGCCGTTCCTTCCTGAGTCTGACCTTCTTCCCCACTGCTGCCACCTCCTTGAATCTGACTGCCTTGAACCTCGCGCCTGTCAGTGCCCCCAAAACCTGATGGCTTGTCCTTCCCAAGGCCGACTGCCTTCCGTCTCCTGCTGCTTCTGGCCTCACTGAGTCTGAAGAGCTGTTAACTACCATGGCCAGTCCTCCCTGAGTCTGACCATCTTCCATCCTGCTGCTGCTGCTGCTGCTGCTGCAGGTCTTCCTGGAATCTGACCATTCGTTGTCTGCTATGCTCGTCCTCACCAAGACTGACCGCCTGCTGCTTTGCTACCGCCCGGGCCCATGAGGCTGACTTCCCACTGCTCTGCCTGCCTCTCCCCACTGCACCGGCACAGCCCCGCCCTGCCGCTGCTGATCCATTGCCGGTGTGACTATGGGCAATGGCCGCTCGTGCTGTGGCTGGTTCTTACATCCAACTTGGGGGCACTCCCCAGATCGCCCGCCTGGCCTTGCCTCTGCCCACCAGACACTTGGTGCTGGAATCTTCGAGGCTGGGAGGGACTGGGACCCCCCCCCCCCAGTTCTGTGTCCTGACTGGGTGGGGTGGAGGGGCTGCTCCACATCTCACAGCGTTCTCTGGCTGCAGAATCTCCAGCCGAGACCTCCGTGCTCGTGGTGGGAATCGTCATCGGTGTCTTGCTACTCATGGCAGCGGCTGTAGGAGGAGCTCTGTTGTGGAGAAGGATGAGGAGTGGGCTGCCAGGTGTGGGGCAGCGGGAGGAAGAGGCTCCGAGAGAGGGACAGAGACCCCAAGAGAGGGGCACACAGACCTGGGAGGATAGAGACCCAGAGATGGGAGAACAGAGGTGCAGAGAGAGGGGGACAGAGACCCAGAGGGGACAGAGTCCAGAGGGAGGGGGAGACAGACCCAGAGGAGGGAGGCAAAGATGTAGAAAGAGGGGGGATGGAAAATTGGGAGAAGGGGAGACAAAGGCCCAGAAGGAAGGGGATAGAGACTGAGGAAAAGTGTGTGAAACACACACACAAATGGGGGACGCCAGTCAGACCCAGAGCGCCTCAGAGATTCTGATGACCTCTCCCTCTCTCTCTCCTCAGCCCCTTGGATCTCCCTTCGTGGAGATGACACCGGGGCCCTCCTGCCCACCCCGGGGGAGGCCCAGGATGCTGATTCGAAGGATGTAAATGTGATTCCAGCCACCGCCTGACCATCCACCATTCCGACTACTAAAAGCGAATGTAGTCAGGCCCCTTTCATGCTGTGAGACCTCCTGGAACACTGGCATCTCTGAGCCTCCAGAAGGGGTTCTGGGCCCAGTTGTCCTCCCTCTGGAGCCCCGTCCTGTGGTCTGCCTCAGTTTCCCCTCCTAATACATATGGCTGTTTTCCACCTCAATAATATAACACGAGTTTGGGCCTGAATCAGTGTGTTCTCATCATTTTTCAGGCAGGGGAGGTAAGGGAATGAGTCGGGGGACTGAATGGCGGCTAGGCCTCAGATCTCTCCTACAGGTAACATGCTGCCACGGGGGAACCTGCCAGTTTTATACATCAGGTCATGTATTTTCTTTTCCTTTTTTTTTTTTTTTTTTTTTCTTTTTTTTAGACGGAGTCTTGCTCTGTTGCTCAGGCTGGAGTGCTGTGGTGCAATCTCGGCTCACTGTAAGCTCCGCCTCCTGGGTTCACGCCATTCTCCTGCCTCAGCCTCCCGAGTAGCTGGGACTACAGGCGCCTGCCACCAAGCCTGGCAAATTTTCTGTATTTTTAGTAGACACGAGGTTTTACCATGTTAGCCAGGATGGTCTCGATCTCCTGACCTCATGATCCACCCGCCTCTGCCTCCCAAAGGGATGAGATTACAGGTGTGAGCCACCACGCCCGGCTTAAGGTCACGTATTTTTATTTTTTTATTTTTTTATTATTATTTTTTTAAGACAGAGTTTTGCTCTTGTTGCCCAGACTGGAGTGCAATTGCACGATCTCAGTTCACTGCAACCTCTGCCTCCCAGGTTCAAGCAATTCTGCCTCCCAAGTAGCTGGGATTACAGGCATGCGCCACCACACCCGGCTAATTTTTTGTATTTAGTAGAGACGGGGTTTCACCATGTTGGTCAGCCTGGTCTGGAACTCCTGACCTCAGGTGTTCCACCTGCCTCAGCCTCCCAAAGTGCTGGGATTGCAGACATTGAGCTAGTGTGCTCAACCTGAGGTCATGTATTTTTGATTCATAACTTTTACAAATATTTACTGGATGACTGCCATGCCAGGCATTTTGAGGAATACTTGGCTACTGTCTGACCACCTGAATCCTTGGAGCCGAAGAGCAGCGAGGAGCACTGTTCATTCCTGGAGGAAATGGGATATTTCCTCCGGCCCCTTGATTCTGCTCTTCCTTTTTTTTTCTTTTCTTTCTTTCTTTTTTTTTTTTTTTGAGACGGAGTTTCGCTCTTGTTGCCCAGGCTGGAATGCAATGGTGCGATCTCGGCTCACCACAACCTCCGTTCAAGCGATTCTCCTGCCTCAGCCTCCCAAAGTAGCTGGGATTACACACATGCGCCACCACACCCGGCTAATTTTGTATGTTTAGTAGAGACGGGGTTTCTCCATGTTGGTCAGGCTGGTCTCGAACTCCCGACCTCAGGTGATCCGCCCGCCTTGGCCTCCCAAAGTTCTGGAATTACAGGCGTGAGCCACCGCGCCCGGCCTTCTTTTCTTTTATTTCGTTTTTTTTGTTTGTTTTTGTTTGTTTGTTTGTTTTGGTATAGAAGTGTTGGAACGTACACCTCTTTCTTAAACCATCCTGACAAAGGCAAAGGAAAAAATACATTTCCCGTGAGGCGTTGGGACTAGAATAGCTGGAGGTGGACGGCAGAGTGCCGCGACGACTGCCAGGAGTTGTAGTTCTCCCCGGCCGCGTCACTGCGGCGTCGCCCACCCGCCTTCCCCGGGCAGGCCACCGTTTTCTTTGTGGACGTGGCGAGGAGTGCCCGCGGCCCCCCATGCACTCATTGGCCCCGCCCCGTGAGACGCTCGTGCGAGCTCATTGGGCGGGAGGCGGGGCTATGCGCTGCCAGAGGCGGGGCCTGACTGGAGAGCTGCCGAATTGGGCACATTTGCGGGAACTCAGAGCCCAGCGTGGAGAGCGGAGCGAAGCTGGATAACAGGGTAAAAGGAGTGGGTGGGGGGCCTCTGTCCAGGGACGGCGGCTTGGGGCGGCTCGGGTCGAGGATCAGGGTCCGGACTGGGAGCAATGACGGGGAGCCTGCCTGACCTCTCGCTGGCCACAACTATGCCCTGCACTTTGAGTGGGATGTGCGCCACGTCTCTCTCTGAAATTCCCCCTGGCAGGTCTGGGACCCCCCTGAGACTCCATCAGAAGATTCGGTCCTCACCATAGGTGGCTTTACCTCTAAGCATCCCGCCCTCTTTTCCCTCATCGCCCGCCCTTTTTGAGCCCAAAAGTTTGCAGCCAACTTCCATCTCCCTGTCCTGTCCTAAGTAACCCCTCCACCCCGCCATTCTCCTGTCCCTTGTCTGTCCCCATCCCTGTGACCCCTGAACCCTGGCCTTTGCCACTCCCCAGGGACCGATGATGTGGCGAGCATCGCTTCTGCTGCTTCTGTTGCTACTGAGGCACAGGGCCCAGGGGAAGCCATCCCCAGACGCAGGCCCTCATGGCCAGGGGAGGGTGCACCAGGCGGCCCCCCTGAGCGACGCCCCCCATGATGACGCCCACGGGAACTTCCAGTACGACCATGAGGCTTTCCTGGGACGGGAAGTGGCTAAGGAATTCGACCAACTCACCCCAGAGGAAAGCCAGGCCCGTCTGGGGTAAGAGAGACATTCGGCTGGGGCGTGTTCGGAGGTGGGGCTTGGGAGAGAGACGCGGGGTTATTGACAGGGGTCAGAGAAATGGCCTGGACTGAACTTCAGTTCTTTGTGAGAAATGAAATTCTACCTTCTCTCTTTGGGAAAAACAAATTAAGTTAAAATTGAGGCCTAAAGAGGACCTTTGAGGCCGCGCGTGGTGGCTCACGCCTGTAATCCCAGCACTTTGGGAGGCCAAGGCAGGTGGATCACTTGAGGTCAGGAGTTGGAGAACAGCCTGGCCAACATGGTGAAATCCCGTCTCTACTAAAAATACAAAATTAGGCAGGCGTGGTGGTGGGCACCTGTAATCCCAACTACTTGGGAGGCTGAGCCAGAAGAATCCCTTGAACCAGGAGGCAGAGGTTGCAGTGAGCCGAGATTGTGCCACTGCACTCCAGCCTGGGTGACAGAGCGAGATTCCATGTCAAAAACAAAACAAAACAAAACTTTTCACAGGAGTTCTTTTTTTTTTTTTTTTTTTTTTTTTTTTTTTGAGACAGAGTGAGACTCTGTTTCCCTGGCTGGAGTGCAGTGGCGTGATCTCAGCTCATGCAACCTCTACCTCCCAGGTTCAAGCAATTCTCCTGCCTCAGCCTCCCGAGTAGCTGGGACTATAGGTGCACGCCCCCACGCCCGGCTAATTTTTTTTTTTTTTTTTGTATTTTAGTAGAGACGGGGTTTCACTGTGTTGCCCAGGCTGGCCTCGAACTCCTGAGCTCAGGCAATCCGCCCGCCTCGGCCTCCCAAAGTGCTGGGATTACATGCGTGAGCCACAGCACCCAGTCCAGACCCGGGTAATTTTTTTTTTTTTTTTGAGACGGAGTTTTGCTCTTGTTGCCCAGGCTGGAGTGCAGTGGCGCAATCTCGGCTCACCGCAACCTCTGCCTTCCGGGTTCAAGCAATTCTCCTGCCTCAGCCTCCCGAGTAGCTGGGACTATGGGTGCACACCCCCACGCCCAGCTAATTTTTTTTTTTTGTATTTTAGTAGAGACGGGGTTTCACTGTGTTGCCCAGGCTGGCCTTGAACTCCTGAGCTCAGGCAATCCGCCCGCCTCGGCCTCCCAAATTGCTAGGATTACATGCGTGCACCCAGCCCAGGCCCGGGTAATTTTTTTTTTTTTTTCTTTTTTTTGAGACGGAGTTTTGCTCTTGTTGTCCAGGATGGAGTGCAGTGGCACAATCTCAGCTCACCGCAACCTCCGCCTCCCGGGTTCAAGTGATTCTCCTGCCTCAGCCTCCTGAGTAGCTGGGATTACAGGCATGTACCACCATGCCCGGCTAATTTTGTATTTTTAGTAGAGACGGGGTTTCTCCATGTTGGTTAGGCTGGTCTCGAACTCCTGACCTCAGGTGATCTGCCAGCCTCGGCCTCCCAAAGTGCTGGGATTACAGGCGTGAGCCACTGCGCCCAGCCAATTTTTGTATTTTTAGTAGAGACAGGGTTTCACCATGTTGGTCAGGCTGGTATCAACCTCCTGACCTCAGGTGATCTGCCAGCCTCGGCCTCCCAAAGTGCTGGGATTATAGGCATGAGCCACCGCGCCCTGCTGGAGCTGCAATTTTAAACAGGGAACTTGGACAAGGCCTCCGTGAGAAGGTGGTATGTGGTATTTGAGCCATGTGGGTATCTGAGTGAATAGCATTCCAGGCAGACAGAACAGTTAAGTGCAAAGGCCCTGAGGCAGGAGTGGGCTTGGAGTGTCTGAGCAACAGTTCTGAGGCCCGTGTGGCTGGAACTCAGTGAGAAAGGGGAGAGAGTGGGAGGTGAGGGCAGAGAAGGAGCAAAGGGGTTCAGCATGGTGGTTCATGTCTGTAATCCCAGCACTTTGGGAGGCCGAGGCTGGGGGATCACTTGAGCCCAGGAGTTCAAGACCAGCCTGGGCAACATAGTGATACCCCGCCTCTACAAAACAAATACAAAAATTAGCCCAGCATGGTGGCGTGCGCCTGTAGTCCCAGATACTAGGGAGGCTGAGGAGGGAGGATCACTTGGGCCTGGGAGGTCAAGGCCGCAGTGAGCCAAAATCATGCCACTGCACTCCAGCCTGAGCAACAGAGCAAGACCTTGTCTCAAAAAGAGAGAGGGCCAGGTGCAGTGGCTCATGCCTGCAATCCCAGCACTTTGGGAGTCCAAGGCAGGCGGATCGCCTGAGACCATGCAAAGGGGGTCAGATCATGCAATGCAAAGCCTTTTAAGCCGCGATGAAGATTTAGGCTTTTCTCCAGTTGAGAGCAGAGCTGAGGGAGGACATGAGCTGACTTAGGTTTTGAGAGAATCCTGCCGGCTGCGAGGTGGGGAACAGACTGTAGGGAGCAAGAAGCAGGGAGCCCAGTGAGGAAGCGACTGCAATAGTCCAGGTGGAAGACAAGACAAGATGGTGGCCAGATCAGGGTGGAGACAGTGGCGGTGGTCCCCAGGACTGCTGGCTGGGAGATTGTGCTTGGATGGGCATGTATGAAGGAGAAATGGAGGAAGAAGGGCAGTGACAGGTTAGCATATTTAGCTTAGCACTAATGGCAATGCCAGGCATTGTCCTAAGTGCTTTATTATTGTTGTTGTCATTATTATTATTATTATTATTATTATTATTATTATTATTATTATTTTGAGACACAGTCTCGCTCTGTCGCCCAGGCTGGAGTGCAGTGGCGTGATCTCGGCTCACTGCAAGCTCCACCTCCCGGGTTCATGCCATTCTCCTGCCTCAGCCTCCCGAGTAGCTGGGACTACAGGCACCCGCCACCACGCCTGGCTAATTTTTTTGTATTTTTAGTAGAGACGGGATTTCACCATGTTAGCCAGGATGGTCTACATCTGCTGACCTCGTGATCCGCCCGCCTCGGCCTCCCAAAGTGCTGGGATTACAGGCGTGAGCCACGGCGCCTGGCCTTTTTTTTTTTTTTTTGAGATGGAGTCTCACTCTGTCACCTAGGCTGGAGTGCAGTGGTGCGATCTTGGCTCACTGTAAGCTGTGCCTCCCAGGTTCACGCTATTCTCCTGCCTCAGCCTCCTGAGTAGCTGGGACTACGGGTGCCTGCCACCACGCCCGGCTAATTTTTTGTATTTTTAGTAGAGACGGGGTTTCACCATGTTAGCCAGGATGGTCTCGATCTCCTGACCTTGTGATCCGCCCTCCTTGGCCTCCAAAGTGATTTTTTGTTTGTTTGTTTGTTTGTTTTTGAGACAAGGTCTTACTCTGTTGCCCAGGCTGGAGTGCAGTGTCATGATCTCGGCTCACTGCAACCTACGCCTCCTGGGTTCAAGCAATTCTCCTGCCTCAGCCTTCCGAGTAGTGGATATTACAGGCATCCACCACTGTGCCTGGCTAATTTTTGTATTTTTAGGAGAGACGGTTTCACCATGTTGGCCAGGCTGGTCTGGAACTCCTGACCTCAGGTGATCTGCCCACCTCGGCCTCCCAAAGTGCTGGGATTACAGGCGTGAGCCACCGTGCCTGGTCTATTATTGTTATTATTATTTGAGACGGAGTCTCGCTCCGTTGCCCAGGCTGGAGTGCAGTGGTACTATCTTGGCTCCCTGCAACCTCCACCTCCCGGATTCAACCAATTCTCCCGCGTCAGCCTCCAGAGTAGCTGGGATTTCAGGTGCGCGCCACCATGCCTGGCTAATTTTTGTATTTTTAGTAGAGACGAGGTTTCACCATGTGGGCCAGGCTGGTCTGGAACGTCTGATCTCAGGTGATCCGCCTGTCTTGGCTTCCCAAAGTGCTCGGATTACAGGCGTGAGCCACCGCGCCTGTCCTGTCCTAAGTGCTTTACATGGCCTAACTCATTTATTCCCCACAACCGCCCTTTTGGGGTAGGTACGGTTTTTTTTCCTCCATTTTACAGAGGGGTAACTGAGACACAGAGAGGTTAAGTCACTTGCCCACAGTCACACAGCCAGTAAGAGGAAGTAGCTGGATTTGGACCTAAAATGTCTGGCTGTGGAGCCCAAGCGCTTAACAACAGCAGGAACCTCAGAGAAGGGTGTGATTCCGGGGACAGAGTCGGGCCCTAGACAGACTGGAGCAGAGACCGCCTGGTGCGGGAGGTGGGGCGGTGACTCAGGCAGGCCTAGAGAGGGCTCTGCTGTCTCGGATTTTCGACCTTGGGGAGGGGGCTGCGGGGGCCTAGGGACGGTGACAGGGAGGAGGGCTCCATGTAGTCTCTGTTCATTAGAGATTGGGAGAGGACCGGCCTGGCAGGGCGTCACCAAGGGAGAGGAGAGGGGCCCGAGAGCTGACAGGCGTGGCCCGAGAGAAGGGGCGAGATGGAACCTAAAGTGGCTTGACATGCGACGGCGAGGGGCACAGGAGCCCGGAGGAGCATGGGGAGGGGCAGAGGGAGACTAAGCCCCCAGGGTTGCGGGTAATGATCCTCAGGCAGTGCCTGATTCAGCCGGGAGCAGGCAGGGGAAAGCCACGGGGCTCAGCACAGGGCAGGGCTGGAGGGAGAGGAGCCTGAAATTGACACGCGCAGCCTGGTAAGGCGGCGGGGCATGGGGCGGGTCGGGGCCTGAGACAGCGGGGGATCGGGGGTGTGGCCGTGGCTGTCTGGGTTCAGAGTCAATATTGCAACAGGGCCCCCTTGGCAAGGGGCACAGTGCGACGCCGCGCTCCCCTTCACCGCCCCAGCTTGGCCCAGCGAGAGGTGCAGCACGTGCAGGCCGAGGGCGGGGCCGGCGCGGAGAGGGTGGCCCTGCATCGTTGTAGGTCCCTCCCCTGCAGTGCTCCCGGCAGGCCCGCTTGTTCTCGAGAAGGGCGTGACTCGACCGGGGGGTGGATCCTAGGCTGAGGGTTAGGGTCCTCCGGTGGGCTTGGTCCCGAAATTGACACGCGCCCCTCCCCAGTTAGCCCGTGGACTGATAAGTATTTTCAGCCCCGGATCCCGTGTCTCAGGGGGCGTGGCCCCGTGCGAGGGGCGGGGCCTGGGGGCGGGACCAGAGACTGACGTGTGCCTGCCCCGGCTTGCAGGCGGATCGTGGACCGCATGGACCGCGCGGGGGACGGCGACGGCTGGGTGTCGCTGGCCGAGCTTCGCGCGTGGATCGCGCACACGCAGCAGCGGCACATACGGGACTCGGTGAGCGCGGCCTGGGACACGTACGACATGGACCGCGACGGGCGTGTGGGTTGGGAGGAGCTGCGCAACGCCACCTATGGCCACTACGCGCCCGGTACGCGGCGAGCCCCCGACCCTGCTCCCCATACACCGTGACCCTGACCTTCTGGACCGCCTCATTCTGAGAACCCTGAACCCATTCACCCAGAGTCCCTGGCCCCTAACCAGGCTCTACCCACTTTTAGGAGCCCATCGCTGTGAGATCTTCAGTTTCTCACCTCTGGCTTCTCTTTTTTGTTTTTCGTTGCTTATTTTTCTGGTATTTAGCTGCACGCTAAAAACGATCTTTTTTTCAAACATGAAGTCACAATTAGGTGCTAAAAGCCACTGAACGCACCCAAACAGGGACTTGAACCCTGGGCCCTCAAATTAAAAGTCCAATGCTCTACCAACTAAGCTACCCAGGTTCCCTTCAGGGTTTTCATTCTGGGACCCACCACCTCCATGACAATATGACTAGGGTACTTGAGATCCCTGGCCAAGGACACCTACTTTCCATGCCTTGTCATCCTGACCCCTAACTTCCGTGACCTCTCATCCTGAGAACCCCAAAGCCAGTTACTCAGCCCCTGACTCTCAGATCCCTCCTTTCTGTCCCAAGTCCCAGCCTCAGTGCCCCACCCCCCGCCACACACACAGCCCTCATTCTCTCCTCCCTCTCCTCTCTGTCCCTGGCCCCAGCCTCCCTGTCCAGCCTGTCCTCCGCAGGGCTCCGGGGGCGGGGGTCTTCACGCCCAGCACTGACTCTGCCCCTCCCTCCCCCTCCTGGGCCCCCAGGAGACAGTCCCACTCCTCAGCCAGGACGTTTCCACCTGTAGCTTTGTTTTTCTGCATTTTCTGCACCAAATGGATTTTCTGTGGTTTTCCTGAACTCACCACACTCTTCAAACCTCTACCTTCTGCCCATATTGTTCCCTCCAGTTACAATGCCCTTCCCCTCCTCTCAGTCAAGCCATCTCAGTCCCTGTAAGCTACTCCATCACAGCCTCAGTCTGGGGCCAAAAGGGCCACTGTCAACTCAAAGTCCGCCATTCCTGTCTCCACACCCTTGGATCAGTTATTTCTTCTCTCTGATAATCAATTTTTGCATTCAGAAAGTAGAATACATGGAAAAACCCACTGTACATGCTTTTTTGTGATGATTAAATGCAATATTATACATAAAGAGCTTAGCATATAATCTCTCACAAGTTAGCTAATTTATTGTGTGGATATAATATGTTATATAGCCTGGGTGCCATGGCTCACGCCTGTAATCCCAGCACTTTGGGAGGCCGAGGCGGGCGGATCACGTGAGATCAGGAGTTAGAGACCAGCCTGGCCAACATGGCAAAACCCCGTCTTTACCAAAAAAAAATACTTAGCTGGGCATGATGGTGTGCACCTGTGATCACAGCTACTCTGAAGGGTGAGGCAAGAGAATCACTTGAACCCAGGATGAAGGGGTGGGTCGCCCCTTCACACCTGTGGGTGTTTCTCGTTAGGTGGAACGAGAGACTTGGAAAAGAAAAAGACACAGAGACAAAGTATAGAGAAAGAAATAAGGGGACCCAGGGTACCAGCGTTCAGCATATGGAGGATCCCCCTGGCTTCTGAGTTCCCTTAGTATTTATTGATTATTTGTCGGTGTTTCTCAGAGAGGGGGATGTATCATGGTCACAAGACAATAGTGGGGAGAGGGTCAGCAGACAAACACGTGAACAAAGGTCTTTGCATCATAGACAAGGTAAAGAATCAAGTGCTGTGCTTTAGATATGCATACACATAAACATCTCAATGCTTTGCTAAGCAGTATTGCTGCCCGCATGTCTCACCTCCAGCCCTAAGGCGGTTTTTCCCTATCTCAGTAGATGGAACGGGTTTTATACAGAGACATTCCATTGCCCAGGGACGGGCAGGAGACAGATGCTTTCCTCTTGTCTCAACTGCAAGAGGCATGCCTTCCTCTTATACTAATCCTCCTCAGCACAGACCCTTTACGGGTGTCGGGCTGGGGGACGGTCAGGTCTTTCCCTTCCCACGAGGCCATATTTCAGACTATCACATGGGGAGAAACCTTGGACAATACCTGGCTTTCCTAGGCAGAGGTCCCTGCAGCCTTCTGCAGTTTTTGTGTCCTGGGTACTTGAGATTAGGGAGTGGTGATGACTCTTAAGGAGCATGCTGCCTTCAAGCATTTGTTTAACAAAGCACATCTTGCACAACCCTTAATCCATTTAACACTGAGTTTGACACAGCACATGTTTCAGAGAGCACGGGGTTGGGGATAAGGTCACAGATTAACAGCATCTCGAGGCAGAAGAATTTTTCTTAGTACAGAACAAAATGGAGTCTCTTATGTCTACTTCTTTCTACACAGACATAGTAACAATCTGATCTCTCTTGCTTTTCCCCACACCAGGAGGCGGAAGTTGCAGTGAGCCGAAATCACACCACTGCACTCCAGCCTGGGCGACAGAGGGAGACTGTCTCAAAAAAATAAAAAAATTAAAAAAATATATATGTATACATATATATGACTGGGCACGGTGGCTCATGCCTGTAATCCCAGCACTTTGGGAGGCCGAGGAGGGCAGAACATGAGGTCAGGAGATCGAGACCATCCTGGCTAACACGGTGAAACCCCGTCTCTACTAAAAAATACAAAAAATTAGCCGGGCGTGGTGGCAGACGCCTGTAGTCCTAGCTACTAGGGAGGCTGAGGCAGGAGAATGGCGTGAACCCGGGAGGTGGAGGTTGCAGTGAGCCGAGATCGCGCCACTGCACTCCAGCCTGGGCGACAGAGTGAGACTCTGTCTCAAAAAAAAAAAAAAAAAAAAAAATATATATATATATACACACACACACACACACAAATATGTTATATAACATATTATATACATATATAAATATATATACAAATTATATATAAAGTATCGATATAAGCTTTTTTTTTTTTTTTTTTGAGGGAGTTTTGCTTTTGTTGCCCAGTCTGGAGTGCAGTGGCACAATCTCGGCTCACTGCAACCTCCACCTCCCGGGTTCAAGCGATTCTTCTGCCTCAGCCTCCCAAGTAGCTGGGATTACAGGCATGTGCCACCACACCTGGCTAATTTTGTATTTTTAGTTGAGATGGGGTTTCTCCATGTTGGTCAGGCTGGTCTCGAACTCCCGACCTCAGGTGATCTGCCCACCTCGGCCTCCCAAAGTGCTATGATTACAGGTTTGAGCCACCGCACCCAGCCTACTTTTTTTTTTTTTTTTTTGAGATAGAGTGGAGTTTCACTCTTGTTGGTCAGGCTGCAGTGCAATGGCAAGGTCTCGGCTTGCTACAACCTCATCCTCCTGGGTTCAAGCAATTCTCCTGCCTCAGCCTCACGAGTAGCTAGGACTACAGGTGCCCACCACCATGCCAGGCTAATTTTTGTATTTTTAGTAGAGAAGGAGTTTCACCATGTTGACCAGGCTGGTCTCGAACTCCTGACCTCAGGCGATCCACCCACCTTGGCCTCCCAAAGTGCTGGGATTACAGGCGTGAGCCACTGTGCCAGCCTTCTAAAATTTTTTTTCTTTTTCTTTTATTTTTTTTGAGACATAGCCTCCCTCTGTTGCCCAGGCTGGAAAGCAGTGGTGCAATCTCGGCTCACGGCAACCTCCGCCTCCCAGGTTCAATCGACTCTCGTGCCTCAGACTCCCGAGTAGCTGGGATTACAGGCGTGCCCCACCATGCCCGGCTAAGTATTTTTTTGGTAGAGATGGGGTTTCACCATGTTGGCCAGGCTGGTCTCGAACTCCTGACCTCAAGTGATCCACCAGCTTCAGCCTCCTAAAGTGCTGGGATTACAGGCGTGAGCCACCGCGTCCAGCCTACTGATATATACTTATTAACTCCACAGAAATCTTTGTACCCTAGTAGGATTTACTTTGTCTTTATTTTAACCTGCTTGGCGTTTCCTCCATTAAAGCTCATCTCACTGAGACCGGTCCTTCCCCAGGTGAAGAATTTCATGACGTGGAGGACGCAGAGACCTACAAAAAGATGATGGCTCGGGACGAGCGGCGTTTCCGGGTGGCCGACCAGGATGGGGACTCGATGGCCACTCGAGAGGAGCTGACGGCCTTCCTGCACCCCGAGGAGTTCCCTCACATGCGGGACATCGTGATTGCTGTGAGTGGTGGCCGGGGAACCCTGCCCCCCACACCCTTCCGGGGACCCAGGTTTCCGGTTCAGGTCCTGCTTCCCAGCACCGACCTGGGGGCAGGCAGTCACCTGGCTCTCCAGCATCTTGCTGGGGAAGCCAGGCTGCAAACACAGGTCAGGGGACGGTGACCTTTCCCACCTCCACTCTCAGATCCCTGGGGTCTGATCTCTCCTCATCTGGCCTCCCCCTCCTTGTGCTCACATTTGGGGTCCAGGCCCCCAGCCTTCCCTCAGACAGCCACTGTGCCCCACCTTATACAATTTCTTTTCTTTCTTTTGTTTTTTTGAGACATAGTCTCCCTCGGTTGCCCAGGCTGGAAAGCAGTGGTGCGATCTCAGCTCACTGCAACCTCCGCCTCCCGGGTTCAAGCAATTCTCCTGCCTCAGTGTCCCGAGTAGCTGGGATTACAGGCGCGTACCACCACGCCTGGCTAATTTTTAGTAGAGACAGGGTTTCTTCATGTTGGTTAGGCTGGTCTCAAACTCTCGACCTCAGGTGATCCACCCGCCTCAGCCTCCCAAAGTGCTAGGATTACAGGCATGAGCCACCGTGCCCGGCCAATTTTGTATTTTTTTCTAGTAGAGATGGGATTTCAACATGTTGGCCAGGCTGGTCTTGAACTCCTGACCTCAGGTGATCTGCCCACCTTGGCCTCCCAAAGTGCTGGGATTACAGGCGTGAGCCACCGTGCCTGGCCCCAAAATGTGCTTTGTTCTATAGAAAAAGGCTTTTTTTTCTTTCCTTCCTCTTTTTTTTATTTTTTATTTTTTGAGACAGGGCCTCACTCTGTTACCCAGACTGGAGGGCAGTGGCTTGATCTCAGCTCACTGCCACCTCAAACTCTTGGGCTCAAGTGATCCTCCCACCTCCGCCTTCTGAGAAGCTGAGACCACCAGGCACAAGCCACCATGTCTGGCTAATTTTTTTTTTTTTTCAGACGGAGTCTTGCTCTGTCACCCAGGCTGGAGTGCAGTGGCGCGATCTCGGCTCACTGCAAGCTCCGCCTCCCGGGTTCACGCCATTCTCCTGCCTCAGCCTCCCGAGTAGCTGGGACTACAGGCGCATGCCGCCATGCCCGGCTAATTTTTTTATTTTATTTTATTATTATTATTTTTAATAGAGACGGGGTTTCACCATGTTAGCCAGGGTGGTCTCAATCTTCTGACCTCGTGATCCGCCCGCCTCGGCCATCCAAAGTGCTGGGATTACAGGTGTGAGCCACCACGCCCGGCCATGCCTGGCTAATTTTTAAATTTTGTATAGAGACAGGGTCTCACCATGTTGCCCAGGCTAGTCTCGAAATCCTGGGCTCAATCAATCCTCCCGCCTCAGCCTCCCAAAGTGCTGGGATTACAGGTTTGAGCCACCACGCCCAGCCCACAGTCTTATAGTGAATGAGTTTGGATATAAATTGGGGAGCAAAAGTCATTTTGCTCAAGGGCACAAAAACAAGGAGCGGAGGTGTCAAGTGTGTCAGAGGAACCCCCGAAGTGCACCATGTTCACACATAAGGCAGAGGTAGGTTCTAGGCTCTGCTAAAATAAAGGAGCTTCTCCCCTTCGAGGGTGTTTGCTGGGGCTTGAGCAAGTTATCAGGGACCTAGGACAGCTCCCCTTGTGAGCAACAAACCTGTGCATTGCTGGACACTGGGGCCTCCGGGCTCTCGCCCCGTAAATGCAGGTAGTGCCTGTATAATGATAACATCCCAGAAAGCCCGCAAATTTCCCACATGCCACCTGTTGAGACTGCTCTACTGCCTGCCCCCCACATAGCTCCCGGAGCTAAATTTCCAAGAGAACCTCTCACTCTTACCCCAGGGGTCCAGCCTCCCCCAGGAGCCAGCGGCATCGGCCCCCAGCCTCAATTCCCCTCTCTCCCCCAGGAAACCCTGGAGGACCTGGACAGAAACAAAGATGGCTATGTCCAGGTGGAGGAGTACATCGGTGAGTGGGCCCCAATTTCTTCTTGGGATGCCTGTCCTCTCTCAGGCATGGGCAGGGTTGGTGGGGGCAGCTGGAGGTACATCACCCATCATCAGAGAGCAGCGGCCCTCAGACATGGGGGCAGGGGCACTCACTGCTTGAGTTCATTCAGCCACCCAACATTTATTGAGCACCTACTGTATACCAGACACAAAAAGCATCTATTGAGCACCTGCTGTGTGTCACGCCCAGGAAACACTTACTGAGCACCTACTGCATATGGGTGGTTGCGCCTACAGCAGACAGTAACACAGACAAAGTCCCTTCTTGGGGGTCTGGAGTTTCTACAAAATCAAGGCTCAGGGGCTATGTTTAGTTGAGGGGGTCAGGAAGCTGGTCTTGAACCTGCCTCTGCACAGCAAACACTGTTTCCTGTTACATGGGATGTTGGGGGGACCCTCACAATAGCCCCTGAGTTCTGAATTCTCCCTGGGCCCCTGCCACTGTCCCTGCCCCAGCGGGCAAAAAATTTAGTCAAAGAGAACGCCAACAAGGAATTTTTTTTTTTTTTTTTTTTTGAGACAGAGTTTTGTTCTGTTGCTCAGGCTGGAGTGCGGTGGTGTGATATCGGCGCTCTGCAACCTCCACCTCCCAGCTCAAGAGATTCTTCTGCCTCAGCCTCCTGAGTAGCTGGGATTACTGGTGCCTGCCACCACACCTGGCTAATTTTTGTATTTTTAGTGGAGATGGGATTTCACCATGTTGGCCAGGCTAGTCTGGAACTCCCGACCTCAGGTGATCTGCTCATCTTGGCCTCCCAAAGTGGTGGGATTACAGGCTTGAGCAACCAAGCCCGGCCAGGAATTTTTTTTTAAGTTTGAAAACATTGTTTATTCTTTTATTTTTTTCTGACCATATCCTACATGAGAAAACATTTTTCTTTCTTTCCTTCTCTCACTTTCTCTCTTTCTTTCTGTCACTCCCTTTCTTTCTTTCTGTCTGTGTGTGTCTCTCTCTCTCTTTATTAAATAGAGATGGGTTCTCACTATATTGTCCAGGCTGGTCTAGAACTCCTGGGCTCAAGCAATCTTCCCACCTTGGCCTCCCAAAGAGCTGGGATTACAGGCATGAATCACCACACCTGGCTGAGAGAACATTTTTATATTTTTTTCTTAAGAGATGGGGTTGGGCCGGGCGCAGTGGCTCACACCTGTAATCCCAGCACTTTGGGAGGCTGAGATGGATGGATCATGAGGTCAGGAGTTCGAGACCAGCCTGGCCAAGATGGTGTACTAAAAATACAAAAATTAGCCAGGCCTGGTGGCAGGAGCCTGTAATCCCAGTTACTCTGGAGACTGAGGCAAGAGAATCTCTGGAACCTGGGAGGCAAAGGTTGCAGTGAGCCGCAATCGCGCCATTGCACTTCAGCCTGGGCAACAAGAGCGAAACTGCGTCTTAAAAAAAATAAAAAGAGAGATGGGGTCTTGCCCTGTCGCCCAGGCTGGAGTGCAGTGGGGTGATCTTGGCTCACTGCAGCCTTGACCTCCTGGGCTCAAGGGATCCTCCCACCTCAGCCTCCCAAGTAGCTGAGACTCCAGGCACAGTGTGGCCTCTGGAGATATTTCTGGTTGTCACTTCTAGAGGGGAGAGGATGCTACTGACGTCTCCTGGATGGAGCCCAGGGATGCTCCTGAGCATTCTCCCGTGCACAGGACAGGCCCTGACAACAAGGAGGTCACAGCCCCCAGATGCCAGCAGCTGTCCCCATCTCTCTTTTTTTTTTGAAACAGAGTCTCGCTATTGTCGCCCAGGCTAGAGTGCAGTGGCGTGATCTCGGCTCACTGCAACCTCCGCCTCCCAGGTTCAAGCAATTCTCTTGTTTTAACCTCCTGAGCAGGTGGGATTACGGGCGTGCACCGCTACGCCTAGCTAATTTTGTATTTTTAGTAGAGATGGGGTTTCACCATGTTGGTCAGGCTGGTCTTGAACTCTTGACCTCAGGTTATCCACCCACCTCGGCCTCCCAAAGTGCTGGGATTACAGGCGTGAACCACCGCACCCAGCCTATCTTCTCAATTACTTCATCCTGTTAAGACTTCATCTTCCATTCCTCAGCTCTACGAGGCAGACACTGTCACTATCCTCCATTATACAGATGACACCTGAGGCCCAGGGGGGTTGAAGGGATCTGCTGAAGACAATGGGAAGAGGCAGGGCTGGGATTTGAACCTTGGTGTTTGGGCTCTGGCACCTATTTCTTAACTCCTCCCCAACCAGTAACATATCAAAATGTATAAAATTGGGGTGGGCGCCATGGCTCACACCTGTATTCCCAGCACTTTAGGAGGCCAAGGTGGGTGGATCACTTGAGGTCAGGAGTTCAAGACCAGCCGGGCCAACATGATGAAACCCTGTCTCTACTAAAACTACAAAAACTAACTGGGCATGGTGGCGGGTGCCTGTAATCCCAGCTACTCGGGAGGCTGAGGCAGGAGAATCACTTGAACCTGGGAGGTGGAGGCTGCAGTGAGCCGAGATTGTGTCACTGCACTCCAGCCTCTAATCCCAGCACTTTGGGAGGCTGAGGCAGGTGGATCACGAGGTCAGGAGTTCAAGACCAGCCTGGCCAACATGGTGAAACCCCGTCTCTACTGAAAATACAAAAATTAGCTGGGCGTGGTGGCACATGCCTGTAATCCCAGCTACTCGGGAGGCTGAGGCAGGAGAATCGCTTGAACCTGGGAGGCAGAGTTTGCAGTGAGCTGAGATCGCGCCACTGCACTCCAGCCCGGGCAACAAGAGTGAAACTCCATCTTAAAAAAAAAAAGGGGGATGAGGTCTTGCCCTGTTGCCCAGGCTGGAGTGCAGTGGGGTGATCACAGCGAGACTCTATCTCAAAAAAAAAAAAATTTGTAGAAACAGGGTCTTGCTATGTTGTCCAGGCTGGTCTTGAATCTTGGCCTCAAATGACCCTCTTGCCTGGGTCTCCCAAAGTGTTGGATTACAGTCATCACTGCACCTGGCATATCTGTCACCTGCTAACTGGCCAGAAACATCCTCGCATGTTCCTCCTGCATAGACATTGCTTACTATGTGCCAGGCACTGCCTGGCCCAATGCACACACTACTTCACATGTGTGTCAATGAAGTCAATCAATCATGCAGTCAACCAATCAAATGAATTTCACCTGTAACACAAATGATTGCTTATAAGTCAGGTTTTGTTGCTAATTCCATTGAAACAGAAGAGGACGCTGAGGCGAGAGGGACGGTAGTGAGTTGCTCAAGGACATGGTTCAGGAAGTATCAGAGCCAGGATCAGCCCCCAGCTCCACTAGGCCCCCAGAGCTGCCCCTGACCTTGTCCCCTCTGTCCCGACCCCCAGCGGATCTGTACTCAGCTGAGCCCGGGGAGGAGGAGCCGGCGTGGGTGCAGACGGAGAGGCAGCAGTTCCGGGACTTCCGGGATCTGAACAAGGACGGGCACCTGGACGGGAGTGAGGTGGGCCACTGGGTGCTGCCCCCTGCCCAGGACCAGCCCCTGGTGGAAGCCAACCACCTGCTGCATGAGAGCGACACGGACAAGGTGCAGTGACGGGGCCTCGGCAGGAGCGAGGAGCGGGTGGGCGTTGCAGGCCAGATTCCAGAAACGAGCAAGACCTGGGCCTGGAGCTCAGAGTCCCTTCTAGGTGGGATAAAAAAAGAGGGACAGAGAAAAAGGAAAAGAGCGGGCAGAGACCCAGAGAGAGAGGAGTCAGAGACCGAGAGAGAGAGGGGGACAGAGACCCAGAGACCCAAAGAGAGAAGGACAGGGACCAAGACAGGGGGACAGATTCAGAGAGAAAGGGACAGAGGCCCAGAAAACAAGGGTCCCAGAGACTTCGGGACACACTTGGATGCAGGGAGGGCTTTCGAAAGCAGGGCCATGTTGTCCCCTCTGAACCCTGACCCTCCCTCCAGGACGGGCGGCTGAGCAAAGCGGAAATCCTGGGTAATTGGAACATGTTTGTGGGCAGTCAGGCCACCAACTACGGCGAGGACCTGACCCGGCACCACGATGAGCTGTGAGCCCCGCGCACCTGCCACAGCCTCAGAGGCCCGCGAAATGACTGGAGGAGGGGCCGCCGTGGTCTGGCCCCCTCCCTGTCCAGGCCCCGCAGGAGGCAGATGCAGTCCCAGGCATCCTCCTGCTCTTGGGCTCTCCGGGACCCCCTGGGTCAGCTTCTGTTCCTGTCATACCCCCAACCCCAGGGAGGGGCTGTCATAGTCCCAGAAGATAAGCAACCCCTATTTCTGACTGAGTCTCCCAGCCCAGACCCAGGGACCCTGGCCCCAAGCTCAGCATCTAAGAACCGCCACCAACCCCTCCAGCTCCAAATCTGAGCCTCCACCACACAGACTGAAACTCCCCTGGCCCCAGCCCTCTCCTGCCTGGCCCAGCCTGGGACACCTCCTCTCTGCCAGGAGGCAATAAAAGCCAGCGCCGGGACCTTGTGTGTCTGTGTCTGTCTGTTGTCTGCCTGTCTCTATGAAGGGTAAAGGGGCCCTGGAGACAGTCTGGGGGCTGTGACTGGGAGTTGGGGGCTGAGGCATGCAATAGGGGACCAGGCATTTGAAGGAGGGGTGCTGGGTGTTGGAGGGATTGGAGGGCGTTCCTGGGTATAAAACAAACAAACAAAAAAAATTGGGCCAGGCCCAGTGGCTCACGCCTGTAAGCCCAGCAATTTGGGAGACCGAGGTGGGCAGATCACGAGGTCAGGAGTTCTAGACCAGCCTGGCCAACATGGTGAAACCCTGTCTCTACTAAAAATACAAAAATTAACCAGGCGTGGTGATGGGCATCTATAATCCCAGCTACTCTGGAGGCTGAAGCAGGAGAATCGCTTGAACCCAGGAGATGGAGGTTGTCGTGAGCTGAGATGGCGCCACTGCACTCCAGCCTGGGTGACAGAGGGAGACACTGTCTCAAAAAAAAAAAAAGGGAAAAAAAGCCTGGACTCTGCGGCACACAAACCAGACAGGAAGACCTGCCCTCTCAGAGCGCCAGTTCTATAAGGAAGAAGAGACACAGCAACCTAAAATATGGTACGGCGCGACCGACGCTGTGAAGCAGGGGAAGCGTGTAGCAGTGTGGCAATGTTCTGATGACTGAGAGGCTGGGAAAGGTCTCAATGGTAAATGGAGTGAAGGAGGGAGCCACGGAGAGATCTGGAGGGACAGCATTCCAGGGAGAGAGAAGAGCAAGTAAAATGGCCCTGAAGCAGGAGTGGGCCTGGTGTGGCAGCATCAGCAAGGAGGCTAGAGTGGCTGGAAAGGAATGAGCCAGCGGAAGAGGGTCAGAGCTGAGAGCAGATGGGGCAAGCGGCCAGACTGTGCAGGCCCCTGCAGGCACGTCGTGGTGGTCCCTGTTTGGTGGCACAAGACAGGGATGGACAGAGACCCAGAGAGAAGGGGATGGGGACTCAGAGAGAGGGACAGAGACCTGGAGAGAGAGGGGACAGAGACCCAGAGAGAGGGGGACAGAAACTCACAGAGAGGGAAACAGAGACCCAGAGAGAGGGGGACAGAGATCCAAAGAGATGGGGATAGAGACCCAGAGAGAGAGACAGAATTTATTCTGAGTGACATGAGAGTTGCTGGAGTGTCATGAGCAGAGGAGGGATTATAAATTGCTTTGAGTTATTTAAGAGTCGGGTTGGGCACAGTGGTTCACGCCTGTAATCCCAAGGATTAATCAAGGATTGCTTGAGCCCAGGAGTTCAAGACCAGTCTGGGATGATCTTTTATAAAGACAGCATCTCTTTTTTTTTTCTTTCTTTTTTTTTTGAGACAGAGTCTCGCTCTGTCGCCCAGGCTGGAGTGCAGTGGCGCACTCTCACCTCACTGCAAGCTCCACCTCCCGGGCTCACGCCATTTATAGAGACCATATCTCTATTAAAAAATTAGTTTATGGCCAGGCACGGTGGCTCACGCCTGTAATCCCAGTACTTTCGGAGGCTGAGGCGGGAGGATCACGAGGTCAGGAGATCAAGACCATCCTGGCTAACACGGTGAAATCCCGCCTCTACTAAAAAATACAAAAAATTAGCCAGGTGTGGTGGCGGGCGCCTGTAGTCCCAGCTACTCGGGAGGCTGAGGCAGGAGAATGGCCTGAACCCAGGAGGTAGAGCTTGTAGTGAGCCGAGATCGCGCCACTGCACTCCAACCTGGGTGACAGAGCGAGACTATGTCTCAAAAAAAAAAAAAAAAAAAAAAAAAAATTAATGTACTAATTAATTTTTTAAAAGGAAATTCGAGAACAGGCAAAACTAACCTGGGGATTAGAACTCAGGATGGTGTTCACCTTTGCAGGAGAGGGACCAGAATGGGCCTCATGGGCTTCTTATCCGCAGAGGGAGGCTGGAAAATAGCCTATTCTTGATCTAGGTACTGCTTCCCAGGGGTGGTCAGATTATGAAAATTCATTCAGTTCTCCACATAGGATGTGTGCCCTTTTACGCATGATAGAATTCAATTCAAAATTTACTTTTTTTTTGAGACAGAGTTTTGCTCTTGTTGCCCAGGCTGGAGTGCAATGGCACAATCTCGGCTCACTGCAACCTCCACCTCCCAGGTTCAAGCGATTCTCCTGCCTCAGCCTCCCGAGTAGCTGGGATTACAGGCATGCACCACTACGCCTGGCTAATTTTGTATTTTTAGTAGAGACAGGGTTTCTCCACGTTGGTCAGGCTGGTATCGAACTCCTGACCTCAGGTGATCCACCTGCCTCAGCCTCCCAAAGTGCTGGGATTACAGGCGTGAGCCACCGCACCTGGCTAAAATTTACTTTTTAATTGAAAAAACTAGTCAGGTGTGGTGGTGCTTGCCTGTGGTCTCAGCTACTTAGGAGGCTTAGGTGGGAAGATTGCTTGAGCCCAGGGGGTCAAGGCTGACTGTAGCCATGTTCGCACCACTACACTCCAGCCTGGGTGACAGAGTGAGACTCTTTTTTTTTTGAGACGGAGTCTCGCTCTGTCACCAGGCTGGAGTGCGGTGGTGTGATCTCGGCTCACTGCAACCTCCGCCTCCCGGGTTCAAGCAATTCTCCTGCCTCAGCCTCCCGAGTAGCTGGGATTACAGGCACGCGCCACCACGCCCAGCTAATTTTTGTATTTTTAGTAGAGATGGGGTTTCACCATGTTGGTCAGGATGGTCTTGATCTCTTGACCTCGTGATCCACCACCTCGGCCTCCCAAAGTGCTGGGATTACAGGCATGAGCCACCGCGCCTGGCCGGTTCCCTTTTTTTTTTTTTTTTTAGGTTTACCTGGGCTTTTTGGAGTGTACCCATGCAGCCAGGTGTGGTTCAGGGTCAGCTAGATATTTGAGTAGAGTTGGGCCGGGGGCGGTGGCTCACGCCTGTAATCCCAACACTTTGGGAGGCCGAGGCAGGCGGATCACAAGGTCAGGAGATCGAGAGCATCCTGGTTAACCGGTGAAACCCCGTCTCTACCAAAAATATTTTAAACATTAGCTTGGGCGTGGTGGTGGGGGCCTGTAGTCCCAGCTACTCGGGAGGCTGAGGCAGGAGAACGGCGTGAACCCGGGAGGCGGAGTTTACACCACTGCCCTCCAACCTGGGCGACAGAGCGAGACTCCGTCACAAAAAAAAAAAAAAAAAAAAATTGTGTAGAGTTTATAGAAACCATTCCGGGTACCCTCTCTCCAGCTTTTCTTTTCCTGGATTTATTTCCTCACTTTCCTTTTGCTGTAGTTCTTCAAGCTGAGAAGACTGGATTTCCCCTGGTGTTTTAGCCGCCAGTCATGGTATGAACTAGAACTCACCCCCCAAGTAAAAGCTGTACAATAAGAAACTCGCCTTTCTTTTTTCTGAGTGTCAAGTCCCCTCCAGTTGCTCTATCTGCTTTTGTTTACCTTCCAGTGCCTTGCCTTTGGGTAATTGTTTTCTACGTTTTTTCCAGAGTTTGTAACTGTTGTCTGTGTGGGAGGGCTGGAATTTGAACCCAAGCGCGTCTGACTCCAAGCGTTTTCGTATGATAACATACTGCCCTCTAGTGGCTGGATGTGGGGAGCTGGTTTATGTGGGAGGAAGGGCATATTGGTAAATCTCTGAGGACTGCGTGTTTGGAAACATTGTTTATCGAAAACAATACCCACACATAGCAACAAATTACTTGCACAGAACAGTTTATGGTGAAAAACTGCCCAGCATCTTGTCACACTTAGTGCTTCTCTCCAGAATTTTTTTAGTTTTAAAATACTCTTGCATATTTTATTTTAAAATAATGGCCATATTCTCACAGGATACAAAACCCGAAATATACAGGATGCTACAAGCTAAAAACAACGCCATCCACTAAGTTCAACTCTTCACAGACAGCCAGTGTTTCCTTCCATGGAGAATCTATACAGATTTAAGCAAATATGTACAAACAGTTTTTTTTTTTTTGAAGACGAGTCTCGATCTGTCTCCCAGGCTGGAGTGCAGTGGTGCAATCTTGTCTCACTGCAACCTCCGCGTCCCAGGTTCAAGTGATTCTCCTGCCTCAGCCTCCCGAGTAACTGGGATTAAAGGCATGGGCCACCATGCCAGATAATTTCTTTTTTTTTTTTTTTTTTTTTTTGAGACGGAGTCTCGCTCTCTCGCCCAGGCTGGAGTGCAGTGGCGCGATCTTGGCTCACTGCAAGCTCCGTCTCCCGGGTTCACACCATTCTCCTACCTCAGCCTCCCAAGTAGCTGGGACTACAGGCGCCCGCCATCACGCCCGGCTAATCTTTTGTACATTAGTAGAGACGGGGTTTCACCGCGTTAGCCAGGATGGTCTCGATCTCCTGACCTCGTGATCTACCCGCCTCGGCCTCCCAAAGTGCTGGGATTACAGGCATGAGCCACCGCGCCTGGCCCTAATTTTTGTATTTTTAATAGAGATGGAGTTTCACCATGTTGTCCAGGCTGGTCTCAAACTCCTAAGCTCAAGCAATCTTCCTACCCCAGCCCCACAAAGTGCTGAAATCATGGGCAGGAGCCACTGCGCCCAGCCATTCTAGCTCGTGTTTTGCTGAGCATCTTTGCATGTCTTTGGGGTACATACACAGGGTGAGATAGTGGAGCACTGGCTACGCACATTTTTAGCGTTAATCGATATTGCCAATTCATTTCCCAAGTTTACGTGCCCACCAGCGTTGTAGACAAGTTCCAGTTTCTCCACATCCTGACCAACGCTTATTAGAATAAACTTTTGAACTGTTTTTGCTTTTAGTTCTTCCGTTGGTGACCTCCCCACTTTCAGATCAGCAGATCAAATCCCCATGCTGTTGACAGCACGCTGGGAGCAAAGAGCCAGGTGGAGCTTCTAACAAAGTCAGATCTTCTGATATTTTAAAAGCTGAGATACAATTCACAGGCCATAAAATTAACTCTTGGTTGGGCGTGGTGGCTATGCCTGTAATCCTAGCACTTTAGGAGGCCAAGACGGGCAGATCACTTGAGGCCAGGAGTTCAAGACCAGCATGGACAACATGATGAAATTCTATCTCTACTAAAAATACAAAAATTAGCCGGGCGTGGTGGCACATTCCTGTAATCCCAGCTACTCAGGAGGCTGGGACAAGAGAATCGCTTGAACCCGGGAGGTGGAGGTTGCAGTGAGCCAAGATTGTGCCACGGCACTCCAGCCTGGGTGACAGAACCAGACTTTGTCTCAAAAAAAAAAAAAAAAAGAAAGAAAAAAAGAAACGAAACCCACACCCCATCAGCAGTCACTATCCCCTCTCTCTCTGCACTCCCAGCCCCGGACAGCCCACTAACTACTTTCTGTTGCTATGGATTTGCCTATTCTGGGCATCTCATTATAAATGCAATCATATGTGTGACCTTTTGTGCTGGGCTTCTTTCAGCATGTTTTCCAGATCCATCCATACTGTAGCCCGTGTCAGGACGTCATTCCTTTTTTTTTTTTTTTTTCTGAGATGGAGTCTCACTCTGTTGTCCAGGCTGGAGTGCAGTGGTGCGATCTCGGCTCACTGCAAGCTCCACTTCCCGGGTTCACGCCATTCTCCTGCCTCAGCCTGCCGAGTAGCTGGGACTACAGGCACCCGCCATCACGCCTGGCTAATTTTTTGTATTTTTAGTAGAGACGGGGTTTCACCATGTTCGCCAGGATGGTCTCGATCTCCTGACCTCATGATCTGCCCGCCTTAGCCTCCCGAAGTGCTGGGATTACAGGCGTGAGTCACCGCACCCGGCCCGACGTCATTCCTTTTTAGGGCTAATATTCCATGGCACAGGTTAGACCACATTTTGTCTCCACTCATCAGCTGATGGGCTTTTGGGTTGTTTCCACTTCTGGGCTATGGTGAATGGTGCTGTTAGGGTCATTCATGTACATTTGTTTTGCCTCAGCCTCCCAAGTAGCTGGGATTAAAGGCGTCTGCCACCATGCCTGGCTAATTTTTATATTTTTGGTAGAGATGGGGTTTCACCATGCTGGCCAGGCTGGTCTCGAACTCATGACCTCGTGATCCGCCCACCTCGGCCTCCCAAATCATGTACATATTTTTGTGTGGACCCGTTTTCACTTTTCTTGGGTAGATAACTAGGAGGGGAATTGTGAAGCTGATTTTTTCTTTTATACATGTCTCACTCTGTCACCCAGGCTAGAATACAGAGGTGGGATCATAGCTGGACCTCCTGGGCTCAAGCCATCTTCTGGCTTCGGTCTCCCATGCAGCTGGGACTACAGGTGGGCACCACCATGCCCAGCTAATTTATTCTTTTTTGTAGAGATGGGGGGTCTTGCTACAATGGCCAGGCTGGTCGCCAACTCCTGGGTTCAAGCAGTCCTCCTGATTTGGCCTCCCAAAGTGTTGGGATTACAGTCGTGAACCATCTTGCTTGGGCTGATTTTTTTTTTAGATGGAGTCTCGCTCTGTCTCCAGGCTGCAGTGCAGTGGCGCGATCTCGGCTCACTGCAACCTCCAACTCCCAGGTTCAAGTGATTCTCCTGCCTCAGCCTCCCAAGTAGCTGGGACTACAGGCCGCGCCACCACGTCCAGTTAATTTTTGTATTTTTAGTAGAGACGGGGTTTCACTATGTTGGCCAGGATGGTCTCTATCTCTTGACCTCATGATCCACTCCTGCCTCAGCCCCCCAAAGTGCTGGGATTACAGGCATGAGCCACCGCGCCTGGCCATGCATTTCTCTTTAAAAAGAAAAATGGAGTCTGTAATCCCAGCACTTTGGGAGGCCAAGGCGGGTGGATCACTTGAGGTCAGGAGATCGAGAACAGCCTGACCAATGTGGTGAAACCCCTTCTCTACTTAAATAATACAAAAATTAGCCAGGCACCGTGGCTCACGCCTGTAATCTCAGCACTTTGGGGGGCCAAGGCAGGCGGATCACGAGGTCAAGAGTTCGAGACCAGCCTGGCCAACATAAGTGAAACCCCGTCTCTACTAAAAATACAAAAAAATTTACCTGGGCACGGTGGTGGGCGCCTGTAGTCTCAGTTCCATGGGAGGCTGAGGCAGGAGAATCGCTTGAACACGGGAGGCAGAGGTTGCAGTGAGCCGAGATCATGCCACTGCACTCCATACTGGGCGACAGGGTGAGACTCCGTCTCAAAAACAAAAAAAGAGAAATGGAAATCTAGTTTTTCACATGAAATCTCTCAGCTCCTTTTTTGCATTTGAAAACTTCATACAGTAAAATCCACTTCTTTTGGTGAACAGTTCTGAATTCTGATAAACCAGAGTCATGTAACCACCACAATCAAAATCCGGAACTGTTCCTTCACACCCCCCCTAGAATCTTGCTACTCCCCACTTTGGGGTCAATTTCTTCCCCCACCCTGGCAACCAAAGCTTTGTTCCTGGTTCGTATAGTTTCGCCTTTGCAGTGTCAGAATCAATCTTCCTGTTTTTATTTTCTATTGTTTTGATATGGGGTCTCACTCTGTAGCCCAGACTGGAGTGCAGTGGTGCTATCTCAGCTCACTGCAGCCTCCACCTCCTGGGTTCAAGCAATTCTCCCATCTCAGCCTCCTGAGTAGCTGGGATTACAGGGGTGCTCCACCACACCCAGCTAATTTTTGTATTTTTAGTAGAGACAGGGATTCACCATGTTGGCCAGGCTTGTTTCGAACTCCTGACCTGAGGCAATCCACCTGCTTTGGCCTCCCAAAGTGCTGGGTTTACAGGTGTGAGCCACCAGGCCCACCCATCTTCCTGTTTTTTTTGGTTTTTTTTGAGATGGAGTCTCGCTCTTGCTGCCCAGACTGGAGTGCAGTGGTGTGATCTCAGCTCACTGCAACCTCCACCTCCGGAGTTCAAGCAATTCACTTGCCTCAGCCTCCCAAGTAGCTGGGATTACAGGCCTGCGCCACCACACCCGCTTAAGTTTGTATTTTTTTTAGTAGAGATGAGGTTTCACCATGTTGGCCAGGCTGCTCTCAAATACCTGACCTCAAGTGATCCACCCACCTTGGCCTCCCAAAACGCTGGGATTACAAGTGTGAGCCACTGCACCTGGCCCGTTTTTATTTATTATTTTTATTTTTATTTTGGGACAGAGTCTCACTCTGTCGCCCAGGCTGGAGTGCAGTGGCGCGATCTTGGCTCACTGCAACCTCTGCCTCCAGGTTCAAGCAATTCTCCTGCCTCAGCCTCCTGAGTAGCTGAGACTACAGGCGCATGCCACGACGCCCGGCTAATTTTTTATATTTTCAGTAGAGACAGGGTTTCACCCTGTTAGCCAGGATGGTCTCAATCTCCTGACCTCGTGATCCGCCCGCCTCAGCCTCCCAAAGTGTTGGGATTATAGGTGTGAGCCACCACGCCCGGCCCGTTGTTAAATCTTTACAAGTAGCTATAATCTTCTGGAAGCGCTGTCTGTGAGCTTCTTGAAGCTGGAGCCCTCGGCAGGCATGCCTGCCATCAGCGCCACCAAGCCCAGGTCTTGCTCTAAACTTCAGATCATTGTCTAAGGAAACTCTGCTCAAAAAAGACACTATTTGTCTCATTTCCCGTCTCTTTCTTCTGCTACAGCTGAAGCTGTGGTTCTGCTCTTGCTTCCTCTCCAAGTACTTTAGAACCTTAAATGACAGAACAGTGTGAGGTGACTCAAGCCTGTAATCCCAGCACTTTGGGAGTCCGAGGCATGTGGATCACTTGAGGTCAGGAGTTCAAGACCAGCCTGGATGGCCACGTGCGGTGGCTCACGCCTGTAATCGCAGCACTTTGGGAGGCCGAGGTGGGTGGATCACGAGATCAGGAGATCGAGACTGTCCTGGCTAACACGGCGAAACCCTGTCTCCACTAAAAATACAAAAAATTAGCCGGGCGTGGTGGTGGTCGCCTGTAGTCCCAACTACTCGGGAGGCTGAGGCAGGAGAATGGCGTGAACCCAGGAGGCGGAGCTTGCAATGAGCCAAGATCGCACCACTGCACTCCGGCCTGGGCAAAAGAGCGAGACTCCGTCTGGGGAAAAAAAAAAAAAATGACCAGCCTGGCCAACATGGCAAAAATCCATCTCTACTAAAAATACAAAAAAAAAAAAAAAAAAAAAAACAACAAAAAAAAACTAGCTGGCTGTGGTGGCAGCACCTGTAGTCCCAGCTACCCAGGAGGCTGAGGCAGGAGCCAAGATCATGCAAGTGCACTCCAGCCTGGGCAATAGAGCAAGGCTCCATCTCAAAAAAAAAACCAGAACAGATTGGAGCCAGGATTTTGACCTCCCCACCCTGAACTGCACAAAGAGTCTGTGAACAGAGTGGTGTTCAGGTTCCTTTGGGAAAACACAGGTGCAAGATTAGAAACCCTTCGGGTTGTTACTGGAGGCACCGGTGATCTGTTCAACATATGAACAAGACTGGGGTTCTTAGAGGGCTGAGATAGCTGGAAGGATTTGGGTGGTTAACAGGTCTTGGGAAGAGGACAAGGATTAGGGATGTTGAAGGAAAGGGCATGACATGGAACTCTGGGTATGGAGGGATGGGGTGGGAGCTTGTGGAGGTGGAGGCCAGTGGGTCTTAGGGGAGTGAGGGTATGAAGGATGGGGGAAGTCCAGGACAAAGTCTCGGGGGGTCTCAGAGGCAACTGGCTCCTGGGGGAACCTGGCTTCTGTCACTCCCTCGAGCACGTGTGACTTTGCTCAAGTTGTGCCTTCTTGCGCCACTGCACTCCAGCCTGGGGAGTGGAAAAGTATTACTCACTGAACAGGATGATGCATGCACTGTGATTCACTTTGGTTGAAACCTCATGTGTACTCACATAAAGAACAGGAAGGACAGAACCTAGGTGGCATCGCTCTGCGAGGCAGGAATGCTGTCTTTAGTTTTTGTTGTTGTTGTTGTTGTTTTTTGAGACAGAGTCTCACTTTGTCGTCCAGGCTGGAGTGCAGTGGCATGATCTCAGCTCACTGCAACCTCCGCCTCCCTGCTTCAAGCAATTCTCCCGCCTCAGCCTCCCGAGTAGCTAGGACTACAGGCGCCGACCACCACACCCGGCTCATTTTTGTATTTTTAGTAGAGACGGGGTTTTCACCATGTTGGCCAGGCTGGTCTCGAACTCCTGACCTCGTGATCCATCCGCCTCAGCCTCCCAAAGTGCTGGGATTACAGGCGTGAGCCACCGCACCCGGCCTGTCTTTATTGTTTTAATCTTTGCTTGTCTCCATGCTGTTTTTCACACTGCCCAGCAGCTGCTTTTGCGACTTGATGGTTATTAAACACAAGGCCTTAAGGTCAGCCCCTACATTCCCAGTCAAGTCTGATGCCACCGGGCTGGTTCCTGGTCCCCGCTCTGCCCTGGCTCCCTCACTCTCCCCTGTACGCCCTCTGCTCCTTAAATCTGCAAAGTGCGTTGCTGCCTCTGGGCCTTTGCACTCGCGGTTTCCTCTTCCTTTCCCCCTCAGGCAGCCACAGGTGGGGGCGTGGTGCTCCTGCCCGCCTTTCCTAGTCCGGGTGCTGCGAACTTTTTCACAGAACTGCACTTCCTTTGTGGGTCTAATCACACTGCAGCCCGGAAGACACGCTCCTGGGCATTTCCTGTTCTTCAAACCTGGCAAAAATCCGGGAACCCTAACAAAGAACTCGAGGAATTTCTATGTAGCTCATTAAAGTGGCGCACTCACACGGTCTTGGCTTAGACTTGGACTTCCGGCCACTCAACCAATTTTAATGCTGTGCATTTGCGTTCTATTCAGGTTTTTTTCTTTTTCTTTTTTTTTTCTTCTTTTGAGATGGAGTCTCGCTCTGTTGCCCAGGCTGAAGTGCAATGGTGCGATGTTGGCTCACTGCAACCTCCGCCTCCTGGGTTCAAGCGATTCTCCTGCCTCAGCCTCTCGAGTAGCTGGGATTACTGGTGCGCACCACCATGCCCGGCTAATTTTTGTATTTTTAGTAGACAGGGTTTCACCATGTTGGCCAGGCGGGTCTCGAATTCCTGACCTCAAGTGATACGCTGGCCTGGGCCTCCCAAAGTGCTGGGATTACAGGCGTGAGCCACTGTGCCTGGCCAGATTTTGTTCTTAATGTGAGACCACATTCAATATGCTTAGCCCGCTCTTTCAAACTCCAGCGTGCGCTGTAGGAGCGCTGTTTGCATGGCCCGGCATCCTCGCCTGCCCTGTCCCCGGGGCGCCCACGCCGCGAATGAAGGCGCCACGTCCTTGCGCACCCAAGCCGGTTTATTTGGTCTCCCGCACACACTCAGGCCTGCATCACTGGCCGCGATTTCTCCGCTTGCAGCTTCACTCCGGAGCCGGCGAAGCCGGTACCGCCCTGGGGGAGGTAGAGAGAAGGGCGAGGTGGAGGCCGGCCCGGGGGTGACCAGTGGGGCTCCAGGTGGTAGTGGGGATTCCTAAGCGGGTCAAGGTGAAGCGGCTTGCTGGCTAAGGAGTAGGAGTTGGGGAGAGGGCGAGGCGACCGCAGTGGGCATGGATGGACAGGGCGCAGGGCGCAGAGAAGAGGGTAGAGTGTGGCAGGGGAGGAGCCTTGGGAGGGAGCGTGTGAAGGAGAGGGGTGGAGCCTTGGAGGGCTGGAAGCAGGGGAGGGGCGGGACCTTAAAACATAGGGCGGGGGGGGGGCCTTGAAAAGGAAGGAGGAGGCGGGGCCTAGGAGAGCAGGAGGAAAGGGCGGGGCCTTGCAGGAGAAAGAGGGGGGCCTTACAGAGCAGAGAAGCTGGGGCCTTGGAGAGTTGGGGGAAGGGGAAGGGACGAGGCCTTGGAGGGGGTGAAGGGGAGGGGCGGGGCCTTGGAGGGGGTGAAGGGGAGGGGCGGGGCCTTGGAGTGCGGGGGGAAGGGGAGGGGTGGGACTCTTACCCGCTGCAGCACGATGATGTCGCGGTCTGTGAGTTTGTCTCCAGTCACAGGGTCCACCATGTCCTTCCGAATCAGCTTCTCCACGCATTCGAGGGTGACCACTGCCCCACTACGGTGAGGCCGAAGGCGGGAGACTCTGATCAGAGGCCTTCCTGGGGACCTACTGGCCCCAAAGCTGGCCCGCCCCGCAGGTTCCCGGGTGGTCCCTTCCCTCCCCTCCCAGGTGACTCACGAGGGCCGCAGCACAGCGCAGGGGGTGGCGTTGCTCAGGCTGTCGCGGGTCACGGCGCACACGTAGCGCTCGCTGCGCGTGATGAGCCCCACGCGGTCCACGGAGCTGTCTAGCGGTGTGAAGTGCACGGGCGTCAGGTCCGACATGCGCAGGGGCTTCCCCGACATGGGGCAGGTCACCGTGCGGGACTGCAAGGGGCAGAGAGGCGGGCTCAGTAGGCAGGGCTGGCGCAGGTGGAGAGCGCGTGGTCCCTGTGCGTGAGGACGGTGGGGAACCCTGGCGCCCTGGCACAGTGCGTGCTGGGGCGCTGTGGGGGCTCACCGGCTTCTCCAGCTTGGTGGCCTTGGCTTCGGGTGTCAGCGACGGGATCCAGAAGCTGGGCAGCACTTTGTCCTTGTCCTTACTTGGAGGACCCACACTGGGCCCAGGTTGGACATCATCTGTGGGGGAAGGAAGGGACTCAGATGCCGCCCCCTGGGCCCGCCCAGTCCGCGGCGCCCCGCCCCCCAACCCACAACAAGCCCAACCTGAGTCACCTGGGCTGGTGCCCGAGAGGGCCTTGGCTGTGAAAGGGTTGAGGGGCCGGCTCACGATGGCCGACTCCTTCTCCAGGAATCCCCGCACATGGTCCTGCGAGGCCGCCCGCTGAAGCTCCTTCTGCTCCTCGCGCCTGGTGCCCCGCTGCTTCTCGTAGGCCTGCGTCGGGGAAAGTGGGCTGAGCATCTGCCCGTGAGGCTGGGGGTATCTTCCTCCCATTTCACAGGTAGGTAAACTGAGGCCCGCAAAGGGGACCCTCTGATGGAGGCACTATCTGGCAGAGGGTGGTCACTGCCTGGGCGGGTGTGAACCTTACTGCGTTGTATAGCCAGAGCGCCAGGGCTCAAAGCCCATCTCTGTCACTCTGTGGCCTAAGTGAGCACTATGACCTCTCCTGGCCTCAGTTTCTTCATCTATAAAACAGGCTAACGGTGGTTACCCACCTCAGTGACTCACTGAAGGGTTACATAAGGTGAGTGTTTAAAGCATGGAGAGCCTCACCTGGCACTCAACTAAGCATTTAATTAATGTCACCTGCTGGCCAATTAGGTTTTCTATACAGTGCATGCCCCAGACCGTGTTTGGGACGGGGGATGTAGACTCCAGATCTAAGGGAATGCTGAGGAGCCCGTGTCTACGGACGGGCAGTGAGTGAGGACGGGAGGAGTGAAGCCATGTCCTGAGCTCAGCCCTCACTGGTGCACAGCAGGTGCCCGGGCGGTGCTGCAGTTTGAGACCACCCTGGGCCACCCAGCTGAGTGAGGAGGTAACAGTGACAGTGATGGATGCTCATGAGGGCCTCCGACATGACCACCAGGCTGCGTGGAGGACATGGGCACAGGGGGAGCCACTTGCTTGGGACAAAAAGCCCAATAAGCACGTGACCTGTAGTGTTTCCTGAGCGCCAGCAACCAGGCAGGGGAAGAGGGGGACAGACCCACTGTGCCTCAAACAGGGCCCCTCCTACCCATCAAATGGCTTTGTCCGTGGAAGGCCAGGCCGGGTTCCCAGTAACACGCCTTGAGAATGCTCATCTGCGTGTACCTCCCAGGTGCCCTGCTGTGTCCTCTGATTTGGCCGTCAGCCCGTTTTACACATGATGAAACAGGCCCAGAAAAAATGGGGTGGTGATGTCAATTCATGTAGCACATCTTTTTTTTTTTTTTAAACAGAATCTCATTCCATTACCCAGGCTGAAGTGCAGTGGTGCCATGGTGCCATCTCAGCTCACTGCAACCTCTACCCATGGGTTCAAGTGATTCTCCTGCCTTAGCTTCCCGAGTAGCTGGGATTACAGGCGCCCGCCATGCCCAGCTAAATTTTTTTTTTTTTTTTTTTTTTTTTTTTTGTATTTTTAGTAGAGACAGGGTTTCACCGTGTTGGCCAGGCTGGCCTCTAACTGTTGACCTCAAGTGATCCGCCTGCCTCGGCCTCCCAAAGTGCTGGGATTACAGGTGTGAGCCACCACCCCCAACCCATTTAGCACATCTTTACTAAGGACCTAAGCCACAGGGGGGGAAAACTCGAAGTCCAGAAGGGAAAGTGGGCATGTGTCAGACAGCCACATGTAGAGTTACAACTATGCCAAGTGCTAAGAGAAGAGGTGACTGGGGTAGATCCAGGGGACTGGCAGGAGCTCAGAGGAGGCAGCACCTGGGCTGAAATTGGTGAGGAGGATTTGGCCGGAAGCAGAAGGGGAATGGTGTACCAGGCAGAGGGAACTGAGATCGGAGGGCTCTGAGTGGCTCTGCCTGTGAGCTCAGACTCAAAAGCTCCTGCCTCCCTGTGCCTCCTTCTCCCCATCCCCATCACCTTCATTTGCCGGGCAATCTCCTTCTTCTGGTGCAGAATGTACTCCAGGATGGCCTCACGCTCATACAGGTAGCCATCTGGGCTGCAAAGACAGGGTGCAATGAGAAAGAAAGAAAGTGATCCTCCCGCCTCGGCCTCCCGAAGTGCTGGGATTACAGGCAGAAGCCATCATGATCAGCCCCAAGTTCAATTATTTGCTAGAATTCACAGAACTCAGCAAAGCTGTTATACTCATGGTGATAGTTCACTGCAGTGAAAGGATGCAGATTAAAATCAGCAAGGGAAAAAGGCACATGGGGCAGAATCTAGTAGAGAATAGATTTGAGCTTCCAGCTGTCCTCTCCCAATAGAGCTGCAGGGAAAGTGCTTCATTCTCTCAGCAACAATGTGTGCCATATATTGTTGCAGCCAGGAGTTCGAGACCAGCCTGGGCAACAAAGTGAGATCCCCTCTCTACAAAAAACAAACAAACAAAAACTCTAGGTGTGGTAGTGCACACCTGTGGTTCCAGCTACTCGCGGGGGCTGAGGCAGGAGGATCACCTGAGCCTGGGAGATCAGTGATGTCCCCAAGATGTCCCCATTGCACTCCAGCCTGGGCAACAAAGTGAAGACTCTGTCTCAAAAAAAAAAAAAAAAAAAAAAAAAAAAACCTGAAGGTGGCCTTGGGGGCTCTGAGCATTAATTACTGTCTTCTACAAAATATACCACTAATTGAGCACGTATTTAGTGCCTGGACTCAGCACCTGTTAAGCCTTTGCCCTACCACCAGAGGTAGGTCATGGGAAGTCTCCAAAGGCGAGCTGCTCCGATGGCCTCGGCAATGCTCCAAGAGCCCTACACCCCATTAGAAGTATGTTCCTTTCCATCTGTTCCACACTATGAAACAGACGCTAGGATCATGCCCACGTCTCAGGTGAGAATACAGAGGCTCTGAGGATAAACTGCTCATCCAGGGTTCCCTGGCTGTGCAGGTGGCCAGACCCACGCACACAGCCTCCTCCTGGCGGTTCCCTTGCCCTCCCCACCCAGACCTACCCATCCCTGTTCCCAGCTCACGTGACAACAGGATCGTGGCAAGGCTGCAGGGAGAGACAACAGCAGTCGAAGTCCTTCACGGCATCCCGGCTCAGTCGAATGTTCTGGGTCCCATAGCCTGAGGCCGCTGGGGACAGAGATGGGCAGAGTGATGGAGGGGCGGAGCAACAGGAGACATGTCTGTCTCCAAAGCCCCAAAGAGAGGCACAGAGACAACAAGGTGGTGGGGGTGGGGGACCCAGAGAGAAACAGGCAGTCGGGAGCCGCTGTCTGTGTGCTGGGGCCATGGGCTGAACCCACAGGGAGGTGTCAACCCTGGAGGGTGAGAGGCAGACAGGTCTGGTCACTGAGTGGCAGCTCGGTGGAGGGGCTGACAGCTGACTCCCCTCCACCCTTCTGGCTGTGACCAAGCTCAAGTGCCTGTCCCTCTTTGGGCCTCAGTTTCTTCCGCTGGAACATGGGGTAACAAGAGCACCCTCCCTGACGCTCTGTTGGGAGGAGTGAGTTCATGCGCAGAAGGCAGAGAACACAGTGCCGGGCCACATGGGGGCGTGGGATCACCCAGCTGTTGTTTACATGGTCATGGCCATCAGTGTATGTCAGGGGCGGGAGACAGGGACACAGAGGAAACAAAACCTCGGGCACGAGGGGAGATGGTGACTCCAAGACACAGCCATCTCCCGCCCCGCCCCACCCCAGCCCTGCACCTGTGTCCTTCTTCTTCTCGTGGTAGGTGTAGACGGCCCCCGCGGTGCAGTTCTTGCCATGCCGCGTCATCCTAGGGAGGAAGGGACAGTGGCAGGACTGTGGTGACCAGAGGCAGGCAGCACAGGGAAGACCTCTACAGCCCTCAGAGCTGATCTGCCCCCTCAATGGGAAAGCGGAGGCGGAGAAGGGGGGGTGAGGTGGAAGAGAGGGAGGGCACGTGGTCGCCAGGCCTCCTCCAGGAAGTCCCCCTTCCAGACTCACCTAGACTCATTTATATATGAAAATAGCACCTTTAACAACAAAACTCTTTGTTTGGAGGTAAGAGGGCGGGAGACCAGGATTCAAAGTCTAGCCACTACTTCAGATTAGCTGGGGTAGTGGCTGTGCCATTTAATGGAGGGGAAAAAAAAAAGACACCAAGGGGGCCACTATTGTTGATGAATCCACTCCACCTTCCCTTCCCCTCTCATATCTGGAGGCTCTGACTGAGGCCAAGGTGTGGACCAGCCCAGTGATTGGCTCAAGGCTTGGCACTTAGCTAAGGCTTGACCCAATCGCTGCCTGCCAGTCCACTAGCAACTGGATCTAGCAGCTGTGATTATGTCTCAGATCGACCGATCAGAGGGCAGGTCAGAGTAGGGCTCTGTGTCTAGGGGAAGAGCTACCTCCACACCCACTGCAGGTAAAGGAGGAAGAGAAGACCCCAGAACCCTGGAGCTCAATTCAAAAAGCAAAACTTTTTTATTCTGTAAGTTTTCAAACACATACAAAACCAGAATAGTATAAGGAACCCCCATGTACCCATGTCCTGGGGTCCAGCAGCTGTCAACATTTTGCCACCTTACTTTGATACCTTTGATCATTCCCCATACTTGAGGGCAACCCCCACCCTTTTAAATGAGTTTATTGAGACATAATTCACATACCATAAAATTAACCCTTTTAAAGTGGTTTCAGACCAGGTGTAGTGGCTCATGCCTGTAATCCCAGCACTTTGGGAGGCTGAGTCAGGTGGATCACTTGAGTTCAGGAGTTCGAGACCAGCCTGGCCAACATGGTGAAACCCCGTCTCTACTAAAAATACAAAAATTAGCTGGGCGTGGTGGCGCACGCCAGTAATCCCAGCTACTCGGGAGGCTGAGGCACTGAGAATCACTTGAGCCCAGGAGGCAGAGGTTGCAGTGAGCCAACATCGTGCCACTGCACTCCAGCCTAGAAAGAGCGAGGCTCTGTCGCAATTAAAAAAAAAAAAAAAGACATTGCCTAAGCCAAGATAATGCACATTTATTCCTATGTTTTCTTCTAGGGGTTTGATCATTTTCACTTTTACTTTTTGAGTTAATTTTTGTGTATGGTGTGAGGAAGGGAGCCCCCTACTTTTTTGGAGTTCATTTGTAAAAGGAGAACCCCTGAACCCACAGAGGCTGGGCAGCTTTCACCAAGACTGCTTGGCCAGTAAACAGCCTGCATGCCTTTTTGTTTGTTTTTTGAGACAGAGTTTCACTCTTGGTGCCCAGACTGGAGTGCAATGGCATGATCTTGGCTCACTGAAACCTCTGCCTCCCAAGTTAAAGCTATTCTCCTGCCTCAGCCTCCCAAATAGCAGGGATTACAGGTGCCTGCCACCACGCCTGGCTAATTTTTTTGTATTTTTAGTAGAGACAGGGTTTCACCATGTTGGCCAGGCTGGTCTTGAGCTCCTGACCTCAGGTGATCCACCCACCTCAGCCTCCCAAAGTGCTGGGATTACAGGCGTGAGTCACTGTGCCTGGCCCCTGCAGGCTTTTTTATCCCTTAAAAGGATTTAGAGTCAGGCTCAGGGCTCACGCCTGTAATCCCAAAACTTTGGGAGGCTGAAGCAAGAGGACTGCTTGAGCCCAGGAGATGGAGATGAGCCTAGGCAACACAGCAAGATCCATCTCTACTAAATTTAAAAAGAAGTTAATGGCCAGGTGCAGTGGCTGATGCCTGTAATCCCAGCACTTTGGGAAGCTGAGGCGGGGGTGGATCACGAGATCAAGAGATTGAGACCATCCTGGCCAACATGGTGAAACCCTGTCTCTACTAAAAATACAAAAATTAGCTGGGTGTGATGGCACACGCCTGTAGTCCCAGCTACTCACGAGGCTGAAACAGGAGACTCACTTGAACCTGGGAGGTGCAGGTTGCAGGGAGTGGAGATTGCACCACTGCACTCCAGCCTGGTGACAGACAGAGACTGTCAAAAGAAAAGAAAGAGAGGAGAAGAGAGAAGAGAGAAAATCTAGTAACATTATATACTAGTCTCACTCATCTCTAAGTTGCCACCTAAAAATTCTCCCAAGCTTAAACAGTTGCAAAGGATACAATTTCCAGCAATGTAAATGTGTAGCTCATGGAATCTAAATACTGTAATGATTTGAGACCTTTTTAAAAATGCAAGAAAAAGCTGTTTCAACAGCAGAAAATTGTACATGTCCTGTTTTTCTCTTTGAACTTGTATTTCCGTTCCACTTCCCTCTCTGCCAGCCATTTTTAATCTAACATCGTTTTTTCTTTGTGGGTTTTTTTTTTTGAGACAGGGACTCACTCTGTTGTCCAGGCTGGAGTGCAGTGGTACAATCACAGATCACTGCAGCCTTGACCTCCTGGGCTCAAGTGATTATCCTGCCTCAGCCTCCCGAGTAGCTGGGACTACAGGCATGTGCCACCATGCCCAGCTAATTTTTGTATTTTTAGTAGAGATGGGGTTTTGCCATGTTGCCCAGGTTGGCCTCGAACTCCTGGACTCAAGTGAACTCCCGGCCTCCCAAAGTGTTGGGATTACAGGTGTGAGCCACCGCACCTGGCACATCATATCTTTTGTGCTTGAAAATTCTTTTTTTTTTTTTGAGATGGAGTTTTGCTCTTGTTGCCCAAGCTGGAGTGCAATGGCACGACCTCAGCTCACTACAACCTCCGCCTCTTGGGTTCAAGCAATTCTCCTGCCTCAGCCTCCTAAGTAGCTGGGATTACAGGTGCACGCCACCATACCTGGCTAATTTTTTGTATTTTTAGTAGAAACAGGGTTTTACCATATTGGCTAGGCTGGCCTTGAACTCCTGACCTCAGGTGATCCACCCACCTCGGCCTCCCAAAGTGCTGGGACTACAGGTGTGAGCCACCATGTCTGGCCTGAAAATACTTGCTTTAGTGATCAACCTGTTATATATCTCTGCAAGAAATAAAAAATATGGATAGGAAATCCTTTTAAACATTTGCCATCGTTCCTAGGCTATAAGAGTCCAATATTCTTCTAGATCAGTGTGGGTTCTCAAAGTGTGGGTCCCAGGACCCTGTGGTCCCCCAACACATTTCTAGAGAGTCTGCAAGGTGAAAACTGCTATCTTAATAATACTAAGATATTATTTGCCTTTCTGACTCTCATTCTCTCACAGGTACACCAGAGGCTCCATGAGGTGTGATGCTGCAACACTAAATTAGTAGGAATTTGTTACAACAATGATAGGAAACTAATATAGTCACCAGGGAAACACACATTAAAACTTCACTGAGGGCTGAGCGCAGTGGCTCACGCCTGTAATCCCAGCACTATGGAGGCTGAGGCGGGCAGATCACTTGAGGTCAGGAGTTTGAGTCCAGTCTGGCCAACATGGCAAAACCCCATCTCTACTAAAAATACAAAAAGTTAGCTGGGCGTGGTGGTGTGCGCCTGTAATCCCAGCTACTGGGGAGGCTGAGGCATGAGAATCGCTTGAACCTGGGAGGTGGAGGTTGCAGTGAGCTGAGATCACGCCACTGCACTCTAGCCTGGGGGACAGAGCGAGACTCCATCTCAAAAAAAACGTCATTGAGATACCTCCCCACATGCACCACAAGGGTTGCAATTAGACAGAGGGGTGCAGGCGAGGACATGGAGCTACTAGAACCCTCGTGCACTGCTGAGGGGAGTGCAGACCAGCACAACCACTTTGGAAAGCAACTGTCAGTATCTACTGAAGCCAGGCATATGCCAATCCTATGAGCCAGCAATTCCTCTCCCACGTATACACCAAACAGAAGGGTACACCTGTTTACAAGACACATACACTGCCCTATTCACAATGGCTCATAAACTGGAAACTACCCATGCCTGTCAGCACAGAGTAGATAAAGAAACTGGGCCATAATCACATACTGGAAACACCCAGCAATGAGACACAACAGCCTACTGTCATACCCATAGTATAGCTGAATCTCACAGACGCCATGCAGGCGAGACACCAGACATGCAAAAGAAAACTTACTGTATGATCCCATTCATATGATGTTCAAAAACTCACAAAGTAATTACCACACTAGAAGTTATGTGTGGGTGGGTGTGGTGGCTCACACCTATAATACGAGCAAGTGGGGAGGCCAAGGCAGGAGGATCGTTTGAGCCCAGGAGTTTGAGACCAGCCTGAGCAACACAGCAAAACCTTGTCACTACAAAACATAGAAAAATTAGCTGGGCATGGTGGTGCATGCCTGTAGTCGCAGCTACTTGGTAGTCTGAGATGGATCACCTGAGCCCAGGGAGGTCAAGGCTGCAGTGAGCCATGATTGGGCCATTGCACTCCAGCCTGGGAGTCAGAGTGAGACCCTGTCTCAAAAAAAAAAAGTCAGGCGCCTTTGGGAGGAAGAAGGTTGGGGTGACTAGGAGGGGCACAGGTAGCATCTGGGAGGCTGGAAATGTTGTTTCTTGATCTGGGTGCTGGTTACATGGGTGTGTTTGCTCTGAAACTCGCTGGGTTAGACAGTTATGCTTTCTGTACTTCTCTGTACATGTTATAAAAAGAAATTGGCTGGGCGCCATGGTGCACGCCTGTAATCTCAGCACTTCGGGAGGCTGAAGCTGGAAGATCACTTGAGCTCAGGAGTTTGAGACTAGTCTGGGCAACATATTGAGACCCCCATCTCTACAAAAAAATAAAAAATAAAAATTAGCTGGGTGTGGTGGTGCACGCCTGTAATCCCAGCTACTCAGGAGGCTGAAGCAGGAGGACTGCTTGAGCCTGGGAGGTCAAGGCTGCAATGAGCCAAGATGGAGCCACTGCTCTCCAGCCTGGGCAATAGAGTGAGAACCTGTCTCAAAAAAAAAAAAAAAAAAAAAAAGAAAGAAAGAAATTAATGGTGGGGGAACCCCCACTCCATCTTGGACATCATTCCCCATCAGCCCACCAGGCACGTCCTTGGTCTCTATGTGGCTACAGATTCATCCCTGAATGAACGCAACTCTTGGATTTGACACCTGTGGACAGACATCCTTGTCCACTATGACAAAGGAGTTTGGCACCCAATGTCTAGCACGTGTCCAAGGATGTTTTTCAGATAAATTCTTTTTTTCTTTCTTTCTTTTTTTTTTTTTTGAGACGGAGTCTCGCTCTGTCGTCCAGGCTGGAGTGCAGTGGCGCGATCTTTGCTCAGTGCAACCTCTGCCACCCGAGTTCACGCCATTCTCCTGCCTCAGCCTCCCGAATAGCTGGGACTACAGGCGCCCGCCACCACGCCTGGCTAATTTTTTGTATTTTTTAGTGAAGACGGGGTTTCACCGTGTTAGCCAGGATGGTCTCCATCTGTTGACCTCGTGATCCGCCCGCCTTGGCTTCCCAAAGTGCTGGGATTACAGGCATGAGCCACCGCGTCTGGCCTTTTCTTTCTTTTAAGACACGGTCTCACTCTGTCATCTAGGCTGAATGCAGTGGTACAATCATAGCTCACTGCAGCCTCAAACTCCTGGGCTCAAGTGATCCTCCCACCATAGCCTCCCAAGTAGCTGGGAATACAGGCATGCACCACCATGCCCAGCTAATTTTTTATCCAGATGGGGTCTTGCTATGCTGTCCAGGTTGGTCTTGAACTCCTGGGCTCAAGTGGTCCTCCTGCTTTGACCTCCCAAAGTGCTAGGATGAAGGGTATGAGCCACTGCACCCAACACTGCTTTTAAGATAAATTTTAAAAGTGGAATAACTGGTTCAAAGGGTGTGTGCATTTAAAATGTGGTTAGAGGCTGGGCCGAGTGCAGCGGTGTTTACAACTAATTGATCACAACCAGTTACAGATTTCTTTGTTCCTTTCCATTTCCCCTCCTTCACTCGACCAGCCTTAAAAAAATAAATACATATATATAAATACATATATATATATATATATATATATATTTTTTTTTTTTTTTTTTGAGACAGAGTCTCACTGTCACACAGGCTGGAGTGCAGCGGCATGATCTTGGCTCACTGTAACCTCTGCCTCCCAGGTTCAAGCAAATTCTCCTGCCTCAGCCTCCTGAGTAGCTGGGATTACAGGTGCGTGCCACCGTGCCCAGCTAATTGTTGTATTTTTAGTAGAGATGGGGTTTCGCCATGTTGGCCAGGCTGGTCTTGAACTCTTGACCTCAGGTGGTCCACCTGCCTCAGCCTCCCAAAGTGCTGGGATTACAGGCATGAGCCACCGCGCCCAGCCAAAAAAATTTTTTTTGTTTGTTTTTAGACAGAGTCTCGCTCTGTTGCCAAGGCCGGAGTGCAGTGGCGCGATCTCGGCTCACTGCAAGCTCCGCCTGCCGGGTTCAAGTGATTCTCCTGCCTCAGTCTCCCGAGTAGCTGGGACTACAGGCACCCACCACCACGCCCGGCTAATTTTTTGTATTTTTAGTGGAGATGGGGTTTCACTGTGTTAGCCAGGATGGTCTCGATCTCCTGACCTTGTGATCCGCCCGCCTCGGCCTCCCAAAGTGCTGGGATTACAGGCGTGAGCCACCGCGCCCAGCTGCAAAAATTTTTTTGTTGGAATTTACTAGTTGCTCTCCCTACAAACTGCACAGGTCTATATACCTCCAACAACATGAGAGAACCACTCCTCACAACTTTGCCCCAGGGCTTCCTGGTACTGGCTCTGAGCTGTGCCTGGGTCAGCAAGGAACCTCCCGCACCGTGCTGTGGAAAATGTGGCATCAGTGAGAGACTGGGAGAAGATATTTGTAATGCCTACAATCAACAAGGGACTAATATCATTTTTATTTTTATTTTATTTATTTTGAGGCAGAATCTTGCTCTGTTGCCCAGGTTGGAGTGTAGTAGCATGATCTTGGCTCACTGCAACCTCTCTGCCTCCTGTGTTCAAGCGATTCTCCTGCCTCAGCCTCCCCAGTAGCTGGGATTATAGGTGTCTGCCACCAGGCCCGGCTAATTTTTTTGCTTTTTTTTTTTTTTTTTTTTTTTTTTTTTAAGTAGAGACGGGGTTTCACCATGTTGGCCAGGCTGGTCTCGAACTCCTGACCTCAGGTAATCCGGCCGCCTTGGCTTCCCAAAGTGCTGGGATTACAGGCATGAGCCACCACACCCGGCCAACAAGGGACTAATATGTAGAATAGTCAGTTCTACTATAATGCACGCATTCATAGAAATCACAGCAATATGCAAAATCCTGCAGTCAAAACCACAAGACTTACAGAGAAAACAGGATTGTGTCACAATCCTCGTAAACTTTGTCAGTGATGCTTAAAGAAAAAGACAAGAACAGAATACAAAAGGAGAGAACAGTTTCACACAGGCTAGGTGGTTAAGACATACCAACATACTCCAAAAAATATGGCACTTGACCTTGACAAAGACTTGAAGTTTGTTGTGGCAATGGGTGTGGGGTGGAGGGAGCGCCTTGTGAATTACTGTGATGTGGTGGAAAGAGGGTTATTTGAGATCTGATGGAAAGTCCTAGTACCAGATGTGGATGGGTGTGGCTCCTAATACGCGGGGAACTGCGGTGGTGGTATTTGTTTGAAGTGCCGTGTATGTGTGCTTTGTGTATTCCTACACACATACTTATAGCAGAGTGTGGTTTCCTGGATTCACCTTGGATGCACGTAAGCAAATGTGAAATTGGTGTTATGCTCAAATTGTTCCCTGATATATCAACTGCATTGGAATAAATTCACATTTTCAAAATAAGCATTATAGCAGAACTGATGGTACATGAAACTCCAGCAAATCAAGAAGAAAATAACAGCCACTCCAATAGAAAGATGAGTAAAAGAAGCTGGGTGCCGAGGCTCATGCCTGTAATCCCAACACTTTGGGAAGCCAAGGCAGGAAGATTGCTTAAGGCCAGGAGTTCAAGACCAGCCTGGGCAATATAGCTAGACCCCATCTCTAAATAAAGAAAAAAAAAAGTTTGTTTTTTGTTTTTTTTTTTGAGACAGAGTCTTGCTCTGTCACCAGGCTGGAGTGCAGTGGCGCAATCTCAGCTCACTGCAACCTCCGCCTCCCAGGTTCAAGCGATTCTCCTGCCTCAGCCTCCTGAGTAGCTGGGACTACAGGCGTGCGCCACCACGCCTGGCTAATTTTTGTATTTTTAGCAGAGATGGGCTTTCACCACGTTGGTCACGATGGTCTTGAACTCCTGACCTCGTGATCTGCCCGCCTTGGCCTCCCAAAGTGCTGGGATTACAGGTGTGAGCCCACTGCGCCTGGCCTGGGAGGATCTTTAAATCATAATGCTTGGTGAGAAAAGAGTAAAACAAGAGCTCAATACCATGTAGGCACAGGAAATCTACTGTGCATACAATGATACTTTTTTTTTTTTTTGAGACGTTATCTGGCTCTTTCGCCCAGGCTGGAGTGCAGTGGCACAATCTCGGCTCACTGCAAGCTCCACCTCCCGGGTTCACACCATTCTCCTGCCTCAGCCTTCTGAGTAGCTGGGACTACAGGCGCCTGCCACCACACCCAGCTAATTTTTTTGTATTTTTTTTAGTAGAGATGGGGTTTCACCATGTTAGCCAGGATGGTCTCGATCTCCTGACCTCGTGATCCGCCCGCCTCGGCCTTCCAAAGTACTGGGATTACAGGCGTGAGCCACCGTGCCTGGCATACAATGATACATTTTAAAGAACACTTGGCCAGGCACAGTGGCTCACGCCTGTAATCCCAGCACTTTGGGAGGCCGAGGTGGGCGGATCACTTGAGGTCAGGAGTTTGAGACCAGCCTGGCCAACATGGTGAAACCCTGTCTCTACTAAAAATACAAAAATTAGCTGGGCGTGGTGGCAGGCGCCTGTAATCTCAGATACTTAGGAGGCTGAGGCAAGAGAATTGCTTGAACCCGGGAGGTGGAGGTTGCAGTGAGCCAAGATCGCACCATTGCACTCCAGCCTGGGGGACAAGAGTGAGACTTCGTCTCAAAAAACAACAACAACAACAACAAAGAACACTTGCAGGTGGGGTAAGATGGCTCATGCCTGAGGTGAGCAGATCACCTGAGGTCAGGAGTTCAAGACCAGCCTGGTCAACATGGTAAAACCCTGTCTCTACCAAAAATACAAAAATTAGCCAGTCGTGGTGGGCACCTGTAATCCCAGCTACTTGGGAGGCTGAGGCACAAGAATCGCTTGAACCAGGAGGCGGAGGTTGCAGTAAGCCGAGACTGTGCCAATGCACTCCAGCCTGGGTGATAGACACTCGTCTCAAAAAATAAAGAAAGAAAGAATAAAATATAAAGAGTGCTTGCAGACAAAAGGCTCCACATGACACATATTAGTTGCATTCAGGGAAGATTGTCTCCTGCTCTCAAGTAGCCTGCAAGTAGGATCCAGAAGTTGGGGTGGGGAGCACAACCAAGGGTCCCACCGATGTAAAAAGCAACTTCATCTCTATCGCCCCCTTCTGGTTGCTTTGAAAAACTTGCTTTTCCCATTCAAAACTTGAAACACAAACCTCTGGGAGCTATGGAGCTCTCTCTCCCCCTACTGGCGTCTTCTCAGAAGCCACTCTTTGGGTTTTAGGTATATTTACACAGAATCAAAGCAAAGACCTTTACAGTTGGATGCGATCTGACAAATGTATACACCCTTGTGACCATGACCCTATGGAGATACAGAACCTTCCTATCACCCTAAATACCCCCTCACGCCCCTTCCCGATCAACGTGCCCCCTGAGGCAGTCAGGGCTGCTTGCAGAAGGGCGACCTTGATCAAACACCCCAACTTGACCCAGGGTCCCCTCCACATGCCAGGCTCCTCCTCCGACTTCCCCCGACCCCCAAGCTTCTCAGTGAACGTCCAGCACCTGTTGCCTCCCCTCACTCACCTGCCATCCGCTCCCCAGCCCCCACAACTGCCACTCATGAAGGTCACGGTGACCTTTTCATGGACACATTCCCCACTCTATTCTTAGTTGTCAACTCCCTTGACCCTCTGCAGTATTTGGCTCTGGGCACCTCGGCTTTCCCAGAGATGAGCTTGCTTGCTGTTTTGTGGCCAAGAACTGAGGCTTCTACATAGATGGGGACATTTTCCCTCCAAAAATAGGAGGAACAGCTATAGAGGGAGCATTTAAACTTTTTTTAATTTAATTTTTTTTTTTTTTTGAGATGGAGTCTTGCTCTGTTGCCCAGGCTGGAGTGCAGTGGTGTGATCTCAGCTCACTGCAACCTCCACCTCCCCGGTTCAAGCAATTCTCCTGCTTCAGCCACCCAAGTAGCTGAGATAACAGGCGCCCACGCCCAGCTAATTTTTTTTTTTAAATATTTTTTAGTAGAGACAGGGTTTCACCATGTTGGCCAGGCTAGCTCTGAACTCCTGATCTCAAGTGATCCGCCCACCTCAGCCTCCCAAAGTGCTAGGATTACGGGCGTGAGCCACCGCGCCCGGCAAACGCTTTGATTTTTAAAACTCAGTGATTTTTAAGATCCTGAGACCAGAAAGCGTGAGCGCCTCCAAACAAGGGTTGAAGAATAGCCAGTTTCAGGATTTACAAACTCTGAAAGCTGAGCTCTCCTGCCCCACACTATATTGTCTCTTTGGTAGGTCCAATTTCAAACTACAAAGCAGACTGCTGCCATCTGCTGTCACCAGCATTTCAGAGAGGAAACAGGCAAAGAGCAGGAGCGACCGATGTCAGCATAATCCCTACCTCACAGCACAGGAAACAGGCTCACAGCATGTCCCAGCTGGGAAATGGCAGAGCTGGGACTCAGACCCAGGCAGCCAGGCTCTGGAGCCATTCCTTTTAACCAGGTGACAACTGTCAGTTTTCCCAGGAAAGTCACAATCTCAGAAAAAAGGCCAATCAGGCTGGCCACGGTGGCTTAAACCTGTAATGCCAGCACTCTGGGAGGCTGAGATGGGCGGATCACAAGGTCAAGATGTTGAGACCATCCAGGCCAACATGGTGAAACCCCATCTCTATTAAAAATACAAAAATTAGCTGGGTGTGGTGGTGCGCGCCTGTAGTCCCAGCTGCTCGGGAGGCTGAGGCAGGAAATCGCTTGAACCCAGGAGGTGGAGGTTGCAGTGAGCCCAGATCGCACCACTGCACTTCAGCCTGGCGACAGAGCCAGACTCTGTCTCAAAAAAAAAAAAAAAAAAGCCAATCCGTTCCTTTATTTGTAGCCTTTGAAATCCAGAGTGTATTTTACTCTTTCAGCACATCTCAGTAATTTCAGTAATTCAGATACTAAATTTTCTTTTTTTTTTTTTTTGAGATGGAGTTTCGCTTTTATCACCTAGGGTGGAGTGCAGTGGTGTGATCTCGGCTCACTGCAACCTTCACCTCCCCGATTGAAGCGATTCTCCCGCCTCAGCCTTCCGAGTAGCTGGGATTACAGGCACCCGCCACCATGCCTGGCTAATTTTTTGTATTTTTAGTAGAGATGGGGTTTCGCCATGTTGGGCAGGCTGCTCTCGAACTCCTGACCTCAGGTGATCCACCTGCCTCAGCCTCCCAAAGTGCTAGGATTACAAGCGTGAGTCACTGCACCCAGCCTTTTTTTTTTTTTTTTTTTTTGAGACAGAGTCTCGCTCCGTCGCCCAGTCTGGAGTGCAAAATAGTGCGATCTTGGCTCACTGCAACCTCCACCTCCAGGGCTCAAGCCATTCTCCTGCCTCAGCCTCCCAAGTAGCTGGAATTCCAGGCGTGTGCCACCGTGTCCAGCTCATTTTTGTATTTTTATTTTTGTATTTTTAGCACAGATGGGGTTTCACCACGTTGGCCCGGCCATCAGATGCTAAATTTTCATTGGAGGTACTTTAAAATATATATATATGGCTGGGAGCAGTGGCTCACGCCTGTAATCCCAGCACTTTGGGAGCCCGAGGCAGGCAGATCACCTGAGGTCAGGAGTTCGAGACCAGTCTGGCCAACGTGGCGAAACCCCATCTCTACTAAAAATGCAAAAATTGGCTGGGTGTGGTGGCAGGTGCCTGTAGTCCCAGCTACTCGGGAGGCTGAGGCAGGAGAATCGCTTGAACCTGGGGGCAGAGGTTGCAGTGAGCCAAGATCGGGCCACTGCACTCCAGCCTGGCCAACAGAGCAAGACTCTGTCTCAAAAAAAAAAAAAAAAAAAAAAAAAAAAAAATCTGCTCTGAACCAGACCCTGGCTCTAAGCATTTTACTGAATATCATAACACCTCAAACGGTTGAGTATCACAACACTCCACTGAACATCACAACACCTCACATGGTTGCTATAAATGAAGAGAGGCACAGAGGCGGTGCCCTAGGTTATGCAGCTAGTGAGTCCTACAGCTGAGTTTGATCCAAGCACCTGTGGCTTTGACCATCCACTGTGCCAGCTGGCTGCAGGTGGCCTCAGGCACTGTGCTGAACTCTGGGAGCGGATCAGACAGCTAGTGTGTGTCTTGTCCTCCCCTGAAATCCTGTCTCCTTTCTCCTCCAGAGCACTGCCAAGGTTTGCCTCCTCCAAGAAGCCTGCCTCTCCGGGATCAGTTAGGTTCTCCTTGCACTTGACCATGCCCTGAGCTACCTCCGTTACAGCCCGTTCCTCGGTATTTCGGCTCCAGAATAGGGGCCCCTGGTTGGTGGGGCCTGGGTTGAACTTCAGTCTGGGTCCCAGCATTGCCTGGCACCTGGGAGGTCTCAGAGATGTCATGATAGAATCAATGAACCACCTCCAATTCTGGGGACAGGGGAGGTGGGTTAGCAATGAACTAACCATGCAGCCATGACATCATGCCATTAATACACTAATAATTCATTAGTAACACGTGAATCACAGAAGCACTGGAAGAACAGAAGTAATCATCACATCCTTCAATCCCTTAAGAATCAGACCTTGTGGAAGCACTTTCCACATGTGAACACATTTGGTCCTCATGACAACCTCCCCACGTTCTGCCCATTTATTTTATTTATTTATTTATTTATTTATTTTGGAGACAGAGTCTCACTGTCACCAGGACTGGAGTATTTTTTTTTTTTTTTTTTTGGAGACGGAGTCTCACTCTGTCACCTAGACTGGAGTGCAATGGTGCGATCTTGGCTCATCGCAACCTCTGCCTCCTAGGTTCAAGTGATTGTCCTTTTTCAGCCTCCCCAGTAGCTGGGATTACAAGCACACACCACCACGCCTAGATACTTTTTTTGTATTTTTAGTAGAGACGAGGTTTCACCATGTTGGCCAGGCTGGGTCTCGAACTCCTGACCTCAGGTGATCTACCACCTCGGCCTCCCACAGTGCTGGGATTACAGGCATGAGCTACCACGCGCAGCCTTGCTCATTTAATAGGTAGGAAAATTGAGGCTTGGAGAAATTGGCCTCTTCCTCAGTCTATTCCTTGACAAACCAGCCTCCGGGGGGCTTTTCAGAATGGAAGTTTGATTAAGTCACTCTCTTCAACTGCTTCTTGGACATGACTCAGATAAAAACCAAACTATTCAGACTAAGTGTAAGAGAAATGGGAGAATAGGAAAACTGCCATTTTGCAACCTCTGGTGAAATAGTTGACTCAGGCAATGATTGTTGATGGATGGCATTAAAGGAGAGGCTGATGGGGCCCGGATAGTCACAGGATGCTAATTCTTGCTGCTGGAAAATACACAGTTGTAGCTTTACGATGTGGTTTTCGATGGCTGCCACCGGTCTCAGTCTGTTCCAGCTGCCGTAACAAAACACCACTCTGGGTGGCTTAAAGAACAGACCTATTTTCTCCAGTTCCTGAGGCTGGAAGTCTAAGTTCAGGCTACCAGCATTGTGGGGTTCTGGTGACACCCTCTTCCTGGTTTGCAGATAGCTATTTTCAGTGGCAGAGAGAAAGCTCTCTGGTGTCTCCTTCTGTTTTTTGGGAGGAGTCTCACTTTGTCACCTGAGTTGGAGTGCAGTGGCGGATCTCACCTTCTAGGCTCAAGTGATTCTCCTGCTTCAGCCTCCTAAGTAGCTGGGATTACAGGCGTCCACCACCATGCCTGGCTAATTTTTTTTTCTTTTTTTTTTTTGAGACGGAGTCTCGCTCTGTCACCCAGGCTGGAGTGCAGTGGCACGATCTTGGCTCACTGCAAGCTCCGCCTCCCGGGTTCATGCCATTCTCCTGCCTCAGCCTCCCAAGTAGCTGGGACTACAGGCGCCCGCCACCACGCCCGGCTAATTTTTTTGTATTTTTAGTAGAGAGGGGGTTTCACCATGTTAGCCAGGATGGTCTCTATCTCCTGACTTCATGATCCGCCCACCTTGGCCTCCCAAAGTGCTGGGATTACAGGCATGAGCCACTGTGCCTGGCCTAAGTTTTGTATTTTTAGTAGAGATGGGATTTCACCATGTTGGCCAGGCTGGTTTTGAACTCCTGACCTCAGGTGATCCACCTGCCTTGGCCTCCCACAGTGCTGGGATTATAGGCATGAGTCACCATGCGCAGCCTCCTCCTTTTATAAGGACACCAATCCATCAGATTAGGGCCCCACTCATTCACCTTAATTATCTCCACAAAGGCCCTACCTCCAAATATAATCACCTTGGGGAGTTAGGGCTTCAATATACGAATCTGGGGGGACATTCAGTCTATAATGCTGCCTGAGCCTGAATGAATTTCGCTACCTCTGAAATTGGGGCACCCAGGCAGTATGCAACATGAAGCGACCAGCTCTGAAGTAATCACCTGACAGCTGAACAGAAATTTAATCAAGTCTTTACATTCAATTTCCTGATTCTAGGAAGTCAGAGGATATAGCAGAGAATACCCAAAAAGGGCCAGAGAGTAACTGTTTTGAACTTTGCAGGCCAAACAGCCCCTGTAAGTACTCCACTCCACCCCTGTAGCATAAAAACAGCCACAGACACACAAACGGGCATGGCTGTGTTCCAATAAAACTTTATTTTTAGACTCTGACACGGAATCACATATAATTGTCATAGGTCACCAAATTCATTCTTTTGGTTTTTTCCAGTTATGTAAAAATGTTAAAAACCAGGCCGGGCGCACTGGCTCACGCCTGTAATCCCAGCACTTTGGGAGTCCGAGGCGGGCAGATCACAAGGTTAGGAGATAGAGACCATCCTGACTAACACAGTGAAACCCCGTCTCTACTAATAATACAAAAATAAAATTAGCCAGGCGTGGTGGCGGGCGCCTGTAGTCCCAGCTATTCCGGAGGCTGAGGCAGGAGAATGGCATGAACCCGGGAGGTGGAGCTTGCAGTGAGCCGAGATCACGCCACTGCACTCCAGCCTGAGCAACAGAGCGAGACTCCATCTTAAAAAAAAAAAAAAAAAAAAGTTAAAAACCATTCTTAGTTTGCAGGCTGAACAAAAACAGGTAGCAGTTACAAAAGTCAGATTATCTCCTGGCTGTTGTGGCTCGCACCTTGATAGGGCACTTTGGGAGGCCAAGGCAGGAGGATCACTTGAACTCACGCGTTCAAGACCAGCCTCAGCAACATGCCAAAACCCTGTCTCTACCAAAAAAAAAAAAAGTAGTAGCAACATGGTTTTTGAGACCAGACTTGAACTTGCTACGGGCAACACAGCAAGACTCCATCTCTACATAATAAAATTTAAAAAATTAGCCAGGCAAAGTGGCATGCGCCTGTGGTCCCAGCTACTTGGGAGGCTGAGGCAGGAGGATCACTTGATCCCAGGAGGTTGAGGCTCCAGTGAGTTACGATCGTGCCACTGCACCACTGCACTCCAGCCTGAGTGACAGAGTGAGACCTTGTCTCTGGGGAAAAAAAAAAAAAATGCCGGGTGAGGTGGCTCACACCTGTAATCCCAGCACTTTGGGAGGCCAAGGTGGGCAGATCACCTGAGGTTGGGAATTTGAGACCAGCCTGACCAACATGGAGAAACCCCATCTCTACTAAAAACACAAAATTAGCTGGGCGTGGTGGCGCATGCCTGTAATCCCAGCTACTGGGGAGGCTGAAAAAGGACAATCACTTGAACCCAGGAGGCAGAGGTTGTGATGAGCCAAGATTGCACCATTGCACTCCAGCCTGGGCAACAAAAGCGAAACTCTGTCTTAAAAAAAAAAAAAAAAAAAAAAATCAGGATATCTGACAAGGGAATTGCAGTGAGAATATATTAAAAATTTACAACTCAATAGTGAAAGGACACCTAACACAATTTGAAAATGGGTAAAGGATTGGAATAGACAGTTCTTCAAAGATCTACAAATGGCCAATAAGCACGTTAAAAGACACCAGTTCACACCCCCTAGAATGACTATAATCAAAAAGATAATAATAAGTGCTGGTGTGGATATGGAGAAACTGGAACCCTTATACATTGGTGGTAGAAACGTAAAATGGTATAGCCATTCTGGAAAAGTCACAGTTTCTCAAAAGGTTAAATAGTCACCTTTTGACCCAGCAATTCCACTGCCAATAGAAATAAAAACATACATCCACACAGGCTGGGCATGGTGGCTCATGCCTGTAATCCCAGCACTTTGGGAGGCCAAAGTGGGCGGATCGTGAGGTCAAGAGATCGAGACCATCCTGGCCACCATGGCGAAACCCCATCTCTACTAAAAATACAAAAATTAGCTAGGTGTGGTGGCGCATGCCTGTAGCCCCAGGTAGTCGGGAGGCTGAGGCAGGAGAGTCGCTCAAACCTGGGAGCCGAGATCATGCCACTGCACTCCAGCCTGGGCTACAGAGCAAGACTCTGTCTCAAAAAAATAAATAAATAAAAGAAAATAAGTATATCTTGGGTAAAGGAATATTATCCAGCCATAAAAAGAATAAAGTAGCCAGCTGGGCGCTGATGGCTTACACATGTAATCCCAGTACTTTGAGAGGCCAAGGCAGGAGGATCACTTGAGCCCAGGAGTTTGAGGCTGCAGTGAGCCATGATCGAACCACTGCACTCCAGCCTGGGTAACAGAGCAAGGCCCTGTCTCGGGAGAAAAAAAAAAAAAGAAGAAGTATTGATACACGCCACAACATAGGTGAACCTTGAAAACATGCTAAGTGAAAGAAGGCAGTCACAATAATATTTTATGGTTTCATTTGTGCAAAATACCCAGATTAGGCAAATCCATAGATATAGCAGAGTGGTGGCTGCCAAAGGCTGGGGTGGGAAGGATTGGGAGGAAATAGGGAATGACTGCTAATGAGTACCAGGGTTTCTCTCTGGGTGATTAAAATATTCTTAAAGTGATAGTGTTGATGGTTGCACAACTCTGTCAATGTACTAAACACCACTGAATTGTATACTTTCAATGGGTGAACTATATGTTAGGTAAATCATATCCCACTAATGCTTTTTTTTTTTTTTTTTTTTTTTGAGAGGGAGTTATGCTCTTTTGCCCAGGCTGGAGTGAAGTGGCATGATCTCGGCTCACTGCAACCTCTGTCCCTGGGGTTCAAGCAGTTCTCCTGCCTCAGCCTCCCGAGTAGCTGGGATTATAGGCGTCGGCCACCATGCCCACCCAATTTTTGTATTTTTAGTAGAGATGGGGTTTTACCATGTTGGCCAGGCTGGTCTCGAACTCCTGACCTCAGGTGATCCACCTGCCTCCACCTCCCAAAGTGCTAGGATTACAGGCATGAGCCACTGCGCCTGACCAATGGGGATTTTTAAAACAGGTAGCTGGCAGGATTTGGGTTTGGTCTGTACAATGTAATTAGCTGATCCCTGGCATGAAGAAACAAGTAAAATGAGGCCGGGCTCAATGGCTCACACCTGTAATCTTAGCACAGCACTTTGGGAGGCCAAGGCAGGAGGATCGCTTAAGCCCAGGAGTTTAAGACCAGCCTGGGCAACAAAGCGAGACCTTGTCTCTATTTTTTTTTTTTTGAGATGGAGTCTCACTCTGTCGCCCAGGCTGGAGTGCAGTGGCGTGATCTTGGCTCACTGCAAGCTCCGCCTCCTGGGTTCACACCATTCTCCTGCCTCAGCCTCTGGAGTAGCTGGGACTACAGGCGCCCACCATCACTCCCGGCTAAGGGGTTTCACCACGTTAGCCAGGATGGTCTTGATCTCCTGACCTTGTGATCCACCCGCCTTGGCCTCCCAAAGTGCTGGGAATACAGGTGTGAGCCACCCACCACGCCCGGCCTATTTTTAAATACTTATAAAAAAGAAACAAAACAGAAACAAGTAAAATGAGACCACAAAAAAGCAAACAGACAAATTCAGATGGTGGGATGATCAACAGAACTAGAATTAGTTTCTTCAATGAATCGATTATACCAAGAAATAACCAAAGTGGAGTGGAAGGGGAACAGTTCTAAATTAAGAGAGATGTAAAAGACGATAGCAATCACTTAACTATATCCTGATACCAACAAACCCACAGTTACACTGGACTTGACTCTGCACCACGTAATGGATAGTAGTCTAGAATTACGGTTGTTCTTTTAAAGTGTGATAATGGTGTTGTGGTCATATTAGCAATGTTTCTGGTTTTTACACACGCACCCTGTTAGATAAAATTTATAGAAGGTCATTGGTTTGGATTGAGCTCCAAACCAAAATGGAGACACTCATGCTAAAGTTCCATGCTTCCAAGCCAAAACTAAGTTGATATCTGATTTTCTGAGATATCAGGAGAGAGATAATAGCCGAATCCCCAAACAACCCAGTGTTAGCCCACCTGATAAAGGAAGTCCCCTCTACTTTAACCTTTAACTTAGAAATTTAATCAAGTTAATCAATTTAACCAACTAGTTTTTTGTGTTCCGTTTGATTTTCTCAGCCCTTTGTCTCTGAAAACAACCTCTGCTCAGCTCATCGGAACACTCATGCTATTTTCCATAATTAGATGTTGTTTGATTGTAGATTCACAAATAAATGCCAATTAAGATCTTCTCACCAAATGTGTTGTAATTTTGTCTTTTGACAATCCTTAAGTGTCATGATGCCTACGATTTGTTTTAATCTCTTTAAGTTTAAAAAAATACAGCAAGTATGGCAAAAATAATAATGGGTAGATTTGGGTGACAAGAATTCCTGTATTCTTCTCTCACTTTTATATAAGTTTGAACATTTTCATAAGAAAACATTAACATCAAACTGCCTCAAGGACCGTTCAAGCCCCAAGTTCAGAGAATTAGCAGCACAATCAGAATGCGAATCCATGACTGCCTGACCCCGAAGCTCCACACAAGAAAACGTGAATCCCTGCACCAACCCCGAGAGGGAAGGGGCTGTCAAAAAGGTGAAGAGAAGGTGGCGATGGATGACTGCACAATCTAGTATCGCCCGCCGTCCCACCACAGTCTGAGAAACTGAGGCCAGGAAAGGAGTTCTCTTTCCTCAACTCCCACTCCTTAGACCCCCAGCAATCCCAGTCCATTCCTTCCCTTGGGACCACGAGCAAATAGCCATCATCTACAGCGGAACTGTAACTCTCAGGAGAACTGACCGATGCTAGCTACCACTTGACTGAGTTTATAGTGAGAGAGAGAGACAGAGAGAGAGAGAGAGAACTGCCCGATGGACGGTTGGCCACCTCCAGCAGAGTGTAGTTCAGCTTTAAACTTGGGGGCGCCCGGACACCTCTATTAATAATGATTGACAGGGAATCGGGAATTCAAAATCTTGCCCCAGTCTCCCTCAAGACCCCAGGCCTCTAGCCCGCAGGAAAGCGATCCCAGCAACACTCTTCCTGCACCGCCTCCAACTCACCTCACGAACGACTCCCAGTCCCTCGGTCGCTTCTTTAACTGTGCCCCGACACCGGAAAGGAGCGCTATTTTCCCCCTCCGCTTCGCCCACTTCCGCCCAGCAGAAGGCACCGGAAGTAGAGCTGCCCCTAGTTGCGGAAGTGCCTCGCCTGGCTTGCTCAAGTCCTGTCTTCTCTTTTTCCCTCCGGAAACGTGAGTAGCTAATCGAAAGTTCCGGATATTGAAACTGGTGGGAATATGGGGAACGCTTACTATGTACTAGGCATTTCCCAGGGAGATCGTTTTTTCCTACTTGATTGCCAGGTTTTGAGTCTCTCCAAGCCCAAATTTAAGGACTAATCACTTCCCCTAGAGATCGAGAAGCCCACTTTCCCAAATATATCATCCATTTTTCTTGCTGCATCTTAAAACTCAATTGAGAAGAGACAACTACGCTCCCATTTTACAGACAGAGCCATTTGAAAATTGAAAATCAAAGCCGTTCAAGTCGCCCTCAGGAAACGGATTTACTGCGGCACTGCCCAGCTGTCCCAGGGACTAAGGCATATCGTTCCCGCTAGTTTCTAGATACCTAGAGACCTAGACATTAATTTTTCTAGCTCGGACAGGCGAACTCCCAGGGGAGAGCCAGAGGGGGTAGGGGTCGGCAGAGAAGAGGAGGGTCGAATCTAATCCCCCAAGTGCCCCATGATATTCGACACCTTGGCTTCCTCACAGAGCTCTGGCCTTTAAGTCCTTTATCCCAAGGTCCCTTTAAATACTTTGTCCCTTACCTGAGTCCCGCCCAGGGCAGGTAATGGCAAGTTCCGCCCACCTGCCAGAAACCGAGATCAGTCCTGGTTACCGGGAGTGGGGCGCCCCTCCTCCTTATCCCCTCCCCTCTTCCCTGTCCCCCTTCACAGCTGGCTGTAGCTGGCCAAGGAGGTCTCGATTAAAGAGGAAGGGGCAGTGCTCACATTTCTGGGTAGGTAAGTGAATGTCCCTGGAGGAAGAGCCTGGCTTGGGGACTCAGGCATCCTGGCTCCCCGCCCCTCCGAGACCCAGAAGTTTGGGGCTCCTAGGCCCAGGAGTCCAGGGCCCCTGCCCACTTAGGTCCCTAGACCCAATAATATAACTAATCCCCTGCCTCTGCCTCTCTTGTAATCTTTGTTGTCTGTGGGTGGATGTGACAATGGCCACAGAAAGAGGCACAAGTAGAACTTACCAGGAAGGGAAGACTCCAGATCACCAGTGGACATGTTTATAAGCATCTGTGTCAGGTGCTGTAGACACAGTGGGGAAAAAAGATAAGCTGCCTGCTCCTTGCTCTCTTCTCTGGTGGACACTGCCTTCACTGAAATCTTGGCTCTCACACTTGCACACTGTGTGACCTTCGGCAAGCTATATTACCTCTCTGTGCCTCCATTTCCTGTTCTCTATATTGGGGATAATAATAGGACTCCTGGTCAGGCGCAGTGGCTCACACCTGTAATCCCAGCACTTTGGGAGGCCGAGGCGGGTGGATCACTTGAGGTCAGGAGTTTGACACCAGCCTGGCCAACATGGTGAAACCCCATCTCTACTAAAAATATAAAAATTAGCCAGGCATGGTGGTGTGCACCTGTAATCTCAACTACCCGGGAGGCTGAGTCAGGAGAATCGCTTGAACCCAGAAGGCAGAGGTCACAGTGAGCTGAGATAGTGCCACTGCACTCCAGCCTGGGTGACAGAGCAAGACTCTGTCTAAAAAAAAAAAAAAAAAAAAGGACTCCTGTGAAAAGTTTTGTTTTGTTTTGTTTTTGACATGGAATCTCGCTCTGTCACCCAGGCTGGAGTGCAGTGGCACAATCTCGGCTCACTGCAACCTCTGCCTCCCGGTTCAAGTGATTCTTCTGGCTCAGCCTCCTAAGTAGTTGGGATTACAGGCGACCACCACCACGCCCGGCTAACTTTTGTATGACTCCTGTGAAAAGTAAAATGAGTTGAGGCCGGGCACAGTGGCTCAAGCCTGGAATGCCAGCACCAGCACGTTGGGAGGCTGAGGTGGGCAGATCACTTGAGGTCAGGAGTTCAAGACCAGCCTGGCCAACATGGTGAAACCCCATCTCTACTAAAAATATGAAAATTCACTTTGGGAGGCTGAGGCGGGCGGATCACAAGATCAGGAGATCGAGACCATCCTGACTAACACAGTGAAACCCCATCTCTACTAAAAATACAAAAAAATTAGCCAGGCGTGGTGGCAGGCACCTGTAGTCCCCAGCTACTCGGGAGGCTGAGGCAGGAGAATGGCATGAACCCGGGGGGTGGAGTGTGCAGTGAGCGGAGATCGCACCACTGCACTCCAGCCTGGGTGACAGAGAGAGACTCTGTCTCAAAAAAAAAAAAAAAAAGAAAATTAGCCGGGTGTGGTGGCGCATGCCTGTAATCCCAGCTACTTGGTAGGCTGAGGCACGAGAATCACTTGAACCCAGGACACAGAGGTTGCAGTGAGCTGAGATTGTGCCCCTGCACTCCAGCCTAGCTGACAGAGCGAGACTCCATGTCAAAAAATAAAAGTAAAATGAGTTTATATAGGTAAACAGTATCTGGCACAGAATACAGGCTGTGTAAGTGTCTGCTATTATTACCATTCATGGACCACAGAGGCCAGTCAGAGAGGCACTGCCTCATTACCCAGGGACTGAGGCCCTTGTCAGCTGTAACAAACCTGGTTCTAGGCGTCTGGAAAATATGAGAGGCCACCCCTCTCTGCTGCTGCTATACATGGCATTAACCACCTGCCTGGATACTTCACCCGGTGGGGAGACAGACCAAGGTGAGTGTTTGGGGGAAGTGGTATCCAGACACTTGGCATTGGCCTCCCCCTGACTCAGGAATGTCTCTGGTCCCTCCTCTTCCAGGAGTCCAGGACCCAGCCCCTTCCTCCTTCAGACCCAGGAGTCTGGATTCCCAGCCCCTGCTCCTTCCTCCAGGACCCCACTGCTTTCCAGCCCCTTATGACTCCAGCTCTAGGGACCCTCCATTTTTCTGTCCCTCATGTCTTTGGGTCCAGAAGTCTTCCTGGGTCCCCCAGAGGCCCAGAGCTTCCTGAGTAGCCATACCCGGATTCCAAGAGCCAACCACTGGGACCTGGAGCTGCTCACACCAGGGAACCTGGAACGGGAGTGTCGCGAAGAGAGGTGTTCCTGGGAAGAGGCCAGGGAGTATTTTGAGGACAACACTCTCACGGTGAGGGCCTCGAGACCCTGGAGTTTCGGGCCCTCTCTCTTCTCTATACCTGTGGGGAGGTTGCAGGGGGAGGTTCTGGCCTTCAGCTCCTTCCTCCTTGGTGTCTCAGAAATCAGGATGGGCTAGTTTGGGGGTGTGAACCTCCTAGCTGAATTCCTGCTTTTTCCCCTTCTTTTCCACTCCTCCCCCTTCAAGGAGCGCTTTTGGGAGAGCTACATCTACAATGGCAAAGGAGGTGAGTGAGGGGCTGAAGCCGTCTTGTTCTGTGCAGCTAAGGGAGTCCCTTCTCAGGGAGGCCAAACCAACCTCCTCCACCCCAAATTAGGTACAAGAATCGTCTGCCCCCCAATTCTGGGCTCTCTGAAGCTGGCTGCTAAAGGAGTTCCCTCCCTTAAAACCCCAGCTTGCCTGAGGAGCCCCCCACACCTTATTATTATTTTATTTTTAAATATTTATTTTTGCTTTTTTTTTTTTTTTCAGACAGAGTCTCACTCTGTCGCCCAGGCTGGAGTGCAGTGGTGTGATCTCGGCTCACTGCAAGCTCTGCCTCTCGGGTTCACGCCATTCTCCTGCCTCAGCCTCCCGAGTAGCTGGGACTACAGGCGCCCGCCACCACACCCGGCTAACTTTTTGTATTTTTAGTAGAGACGGGGTTTCACCGTGTTAGCCAGGATGGTGTCGATCTCCTGACCTCGTGATCCACCTGCCTTGGCCTCCCAAAGTGCTGGGAGTACAGGCATGAGCCACTGCGCCCAGCCTTTAATTATTTATTTTTGAGACAGGGTCTCGCTCTGTCACCCAGGCTGGAGTGCTGTGGTACAATCTTGGCTCACTGCAGCCTCAACCTCCCAGGCTCAAGGGATCTTCCCACCTCACTCAGCCTCCTGAGTCAGTGGGACTCCAGGCACGTACTACCATGGTAATTTTTGTAGTTTTTGTACAGACAGGGTCTCACTATATGGCCCAGGCTGGTCTTGAATGCCTGGCCTCAAGCAATCCTTCTGCTTCAGTGTCCCAAACTGCTGAGAGTATAGGTGCCAGGCCCCACCACATCTTACTGGACGCAGGTCCTGTGTCCCTAGGAAGGGAAAAGTGTCAGTGGAGGGAAAGGTTAGAGCTGTGGGGCCCATCAGGCCCTAGGCTCAGAGGGGCAGGCCCACCTGAACCCTTCCCTGGTGTCCAGAGTAAGTGGAAAGACCAGCCCCTCCGGCAGCTTGATTGCTGGGGACACAGCCCTCTAGCAACATGACCAAGTGAGGAAGCCTGCCCATCCTCACCTGCCCATTTTGCCCCCAACAACCCCTCCTCTGAGTTCTGAGGCCTCATCTTGTTGCCAGCCTTGTTGCTAAGGGGGGCTGCTCCTTAGCAACAGGGCCTGGCCAGGCCAGACCAGACGAAGAAGCCTGAAGCAGTACCTGGCTGATTTCCCCTCCCCCACAGCCCCATCCCAGCAGCTGCCTGGTTGCTAAGGAGGCCTTCTCCCTAGCAACCACACCTAGCCAGGCTCCAGGACCCAAGGCCTTCTGCCCACTGGAGGACCACCCTCCGGGCCCCCGATGCCCCACCCCCTTGTGGCCCAGTTGCTAGGGGTAGATGCACCTTAGCAACAGGCCCTAGGTCTGGGCTGGAGTCTCACATTGGAGCCTGGTTGCTAGGGGAGGTAACTCTTTCCTGACAGGCCTAGCGAGGCGTAGTGGCTCCTTGAATCTACCTGAAGGTGCCCAAGTCAGGAGGACCTGCCTTCTGAAGCGGCACTTGTGCCTTTTGCTAAAGGGGCTCAAAAGTCTGGGGGTTTACTGTGGTCAGATGTGGTGGCTCATGCCTATAATCTCAGCACTTTGGGAGGCCAAGGCAGGCGGATCACCTGAGGTCAGGAGTTCGAGATCAGCCTGGCCAACATGGTGAAACCCCATCTCTACTAAAAATACAAAAATTAGCCAGGTGTGGTGATGTGTGCCTGTAATCCCAGCTACTCAGAAGGCTGAGGCACAAGAATCGCTGCAGCTGGGAGGCAGAGGTTGCAGTGAGCAGAGATCGCACCATTGCACTCCAGCCTGGGAGATGTCTCAAAAACAAACAAACGGCTGGGCGCGGTGGCTCACACCTGTAATCCAAGCACTTTGGGAGGCCGAGGCGAGCAGATCACCTGAGTTCAGGAGTTTGAGACCAGCCTGGTCAACATGGTGAAACCCCATCTCTACTAAAGATACAGAAATTAGCTGGGCATGGTGGCATGTGGCTGTAATCCCAGCTATTGGGGAGGCTGAGGCAGGAGAATTGTTTGAACCCAGGAGGTGGAGGTTGCAGTGAGCCAAGATCATACCATTGTACTCCAGCCTGGGCAACAAGAGTGAAACTCCATCTCAAAAATAAAGAAAAAATTTGGGGTTTACTTTTGGAGGAAAGCCCGCCTACTTAGTGCCCATAGAAGTTTCCCCAGCAGCAAGAGCTAGCAAGGCCTCCCCAAGCCCAACGGCTCCCTATACCCCCTTGTCCTTAGACTCAAGGCCTTGAATTGCAAACAGGGCTGCACCTTAGTAACAGGTCAAACATGAATTCTAGCTTCTTAGTTACATTGGTGGGGCGGGGGGGGGTCCCTAAATTCCTCCATTTGTATTTTGTTTTTTTGAATCAGGGTCGGGCGGGGCATGATGGCTCACGCTTGTAATCCCAGCACTTTGGGAGGTTGAGGCGGGTTGATCATGAGGTCAGGAGTTCAGGACCAGCCTGACCAACATGGTGAGACCCCGTCTCTACTAAAAATACAAAAATTAACCGGGCATAGTAGCGCGCGCCTATGATCCCAGCTATTTGGGAGCCTGAGGCAGGAGAATCGCTTGAACCTGGGAAGCAGAGGTTGCAGTGAGCCGAGATCACACCACTGCACTCCAGCCTGGGCAACAGAGTGTCTCCAAAAAAAAAAAAAAAGAAAGAAATGGGGTCACTTTGTCACCCAGGCTGGAGTGCAGTGGCACAATCACGACTCACTGCAGCCTCGAACTCCTAGGCTCAAGTGATCCTCCCACCTAAGCCTCCTGAGTAGCTGGGATTACAGGCATGCACCACCATGCCCAGATACTTAAAAAAAATTTGTTTTGTAGAGATGGGGGTCTCACTGTGCTCACTGTGTTGTCTACGCTGCTCTCGACCTCCTAAGCGCCAGTGAACCTCCTGCCTTGGCCTCCAAAGTGCTGGGATTACAAGTGTGAGCCACCAAGCCCGGCCATTTTTTTTTTTTCTTTTAGAGACAGGGTCCAGTCACCCAGGCTGGAGTATACTGGAGTGATCCTGGCTCACTGTAGCCTTGACCCTCTTGGGTCAAGTGACCCTTCTTCCTCAGCCTCCCAAGTAGCTGGGACTACAGGTACCTGTAGCACCACACCCAGCTATTAAAAACGTTTTTTTCCGGCAGGGTGAGGTGGCTCACGCCTGTAATCTCAACACTTTGGGAGGCCAAGGCGGGTGGATCATGAGGTCAAGAGATCGAGACCATCCTGGCCAACATAGTGAAACCCCGTCTCTACTAAAAATATAAAAATTAGCTGGATGTGGTGGTGCACACCTGTAGTCCCAGCTACTTGGGAGGCTGAGGCAGGAGAATCGCTTGAACCTGGGAGGCGGAGGTTGCAGTGAGCCGAGATTGCGCCACTGCATGCCAGCCTGGTGACAGAGCAAGACTCCGTCTCAAAACAAAACAAAACAAAAAAACCAACATTTTTTCCCCAGGCTCAGTGGTGGCTTATGCCTGTAATCCCAGAACTTTGGGAGGTAGAGATTGGTGGATTGCTTGAACCTAGGAGTTTGAGGCCAACCTGGGCAAAAAATACAAAAAATTACAAAAACACAAAAATTAGTCAGGCATGGTGGCACACACCTGTGGTCCCAGCTACTCAGGAGGCAGAGGTGGGAGGATCACCTGAGCCCTGGAGGCCAAGTGGCAGTGAGCCGCGATTGTGCTACTGCACTCCATGCAGAGTCAGACCCTGTCTCAAAAAAAAAAATTTTTTTTTTTTGGTAGAGCCTCCCTATGTTGCCCAGGCTGGGCTCAAGTGATCTTCCTGCCTTAGCCTCCCAAAGTTCTGAAATTACAGGTGTGAGCCACTGTGCCTAGCTACAATGAATAATTTTAAAAGCATATTCCAAGTAGTACATGTGACATCCTTTTTTTTTGAGGGGGACAGAGTCTCTCTCTGTCATCCAGGCTGGAGGGCAGTGGTATAATCTCCCCGGCTCAAGTGATCCTCCTGCCTCATCCTTCCAAATAGCTGGGACTACAGGCAAGCACCACCAAGCCTGGTTAATTTTTTTTTTTTTTTTTGAGACAGAGTTTCGCTCTTGTTGCCCAGGCTGGAGTGCAATAGCACAGTCTCGGCTCACTAAAACATCCACCTCCTGGGTTCAAGTGATTCTCCTGCCTCAGCCTCCCAAGTAGCTGGAATTATAGGCATGCGCCACCATGCCTGGCTAATTTTGTATTTTTAGTAGAGACAGGGTTTCTCCATGTTGGTCAGGCTGGTCTCGAACTCCTGACCTCAGGTGACCCGCCCACCTCGGCCTCCCAAAGTGCTGGGATTACAGGCGTGAGCCACTGCGCCTGGCTAATTTTGTATTTTTTGTAGAGATGGGGTTTCACCACGTTGGCCAGGCTGTTCTCAAACTCCTGACCTCAAGTGATCTGCCTGCCTCAGCCTCCCAAAGTTCTGGGATTATAGGCATGAGCTACCACACCTGGCCAGGACATAGTTTTGTTTTTTCGTTTGTTTGTTTTTTTGTTTTTTATATTTTGAGACGAAGTCTCGCTCTTGTTGCCCTGGCTGGAGAGCAATGGCTCGATCTCAGCTCACTAAAACATCCACCTCCTGGGTTCAAGCAATTCTCCTGTGTCAGCCTCCCGATAACTGGGATTACAGGCACATACCACCATGCCTGGCTAATTTTTTTGTATTTTTAGTAGAGACAGGGTTTCACCATGTTGGCCAGGCTGGTCTTGAGCTCCTGACCTCAAGTGATCCACCTGCCTCGGCCTCCCAAGTGCTGGGATTACAGGCATGAGCCACTACATCCCGCCTAATCTCATTAAGTTTTTACAGTGGGGTAGGAGTTATGGTTCCCATTTTACAGAACCGGCAGTGGAGGGTCAGAGAAAGAAATGAGGTGAATTGCCTGAGGTCACAGGGCTAGGAAGGGACCCCAGCTCTGCCTGCTTCCGGGTCCATTCTCTTCCCTCAGTGGGAAGGAATTTTGATGTTGGGGTGGGTGGCAGTCTCCGAGACAGTGTCTCCCCTTCCCTGCTTCCCTGCAGGGCGTGGACGAGTGGATGTGGCAGGCCTGGCTGTGGGGCTGACATGTGGCATCCTGCTCATTGTCCTGGCCGGCCTGGGAGCCTTTTGGTATCTGCGTTGGCGACGGCGCCGAGGCCAGCAGCCCTGTCCCCAAGAGTAAGGGAGCTTCAGCGAGGAGGGGGTGGTGGTGGAGAGCACGGGAGGGAGGAAGCATTGACCTAAAGGGGTATCCTAAGGATTAGGGGCAGGCGGGCACTGATGAAAGACCTAAGGACACAGTCATTTGGAGAGTGAGTCTGTGAGCTGCCTTGTGTCTGGTTTTGGCGACTGTCTGTCGCTCTGTCTGTCTGGATCCTCAGTACCTGGCCTGCAGTAGGAGCTCTGACCACTTTTGCTGCCAGCCTGTCTTTGCGGTACTGAGATTACCAGTATCCGTGGGATTACCACTCTGGATATTGTATCTGGTGAGGCTGCGACGGTGCAGCCTGTGGTGTCTGGGTGTCTGTGGTATGTCAGTTTCAGTGGTGACAGGTGCAGCACCTGAGTGGGTGTGGGAAATTGGTGAGGAGTGCATCTATATTGTGTTCCTGTCTGTATGGATGGGCTGAGTTCTGCCTGTTTGGTGTGTGTTGGCCTGCCTCTCTGCAGGGCTGTCTTTTTTTGTTTTGTTTTTTGAGATGGAGTTTCACTCTCATTGCCCAGGCTGGAGTGCAATGGCATGATGTTGGCTCACTGCAACCTCTGCCTCCCGGGTTCAAGTGATTCTCCTGCCTCAGCCTCCAGAGTAGCTGGGATTATAGGCACACTCCACCATGGCCAGCTAATTTTGTATTTTTAGTAGAGATGGGTTTCTCCATGTTGGTCAGGCTGGTTTCGAACTCCTGACCTCAGGTGATCTGCCCGCCTTGGCCTCCCAAAGTGCTGGGATTACAGGTGTGAGCCACCACGCCTGGCCCCCTTTTTAAAAAAAAAAAAAAAAAAGACAAAGTCTCAGTCTGTTGCCCAGGCTGGAGTGCAGTGGCCCGTTCACAGCTCACTGCAGCCTCAATTTCCTGGGCTCAAGAAATCCTCCCACCTCAGCCTCCTGAGGAACTAGAGCTACAGGTGTGCGCCATGCACCTGGCAGGGCTGTCTTTTTCTCTATTGCTCTGCCTGTATCTGGTGCACATGAGTGTGTCTGAATAAGAGTGTGTCTTTGTGGTTGCTGATTTCTGTGTCTGCCTGTTTGTGTGCAGCTGCCTGTCATTTGAGGCGCTTTTCTGTGTGTAAGGCTAGGCTGAAGGTGACCCTCCTTTTCTGAAGTCCACCTCCCTTCCAGCTCTGTCCCAGTGTCACCCTGAGTCTCCGTCTCCTAGATCCCCTCTCTTCCTCCCTAGTCTAGGTATCCTGTAAGTTGCCTCTGCTAACTGTACCTTTGCTGTCCCCAGGGCCGGGCTCATTAGCCCTCTGAGTCCTTTGAGCCCTCTGGGCCCACCGACGCCCCTGCCTGCACCCCCACCCCCACCCCCACCCCCGGGCCTCCCCACCTATGAGCAGGCGCTGGCAGCCTCTGGGGTGCACGACGCACCTCCACCCCCCTACACCAGGTATGGGGCGTGGCTTCTGCCCGGGGGCGGGGCGCAGAGGGGTGGGCACGTTGGAGGAGGAACCTGGGGTCAGGGGCGGGGCTTGGAATTTGGGCCTTCTTACCTAGGGCGGGGCTTGGAGTGCGGGGGCGGGGCGGGGCCCCATGCAATGGTCTAGGGGCGTGGCCCAGCGTTGTATGTGTGGAGCCGTATAGGAGGGTGGGGCCTGTGCCCAGAGGGTCCTGGATTGGCTGAGACGCCAAGGGCGGTCGGAGTGGTCCTGGTTGAGGGGGGGAGAAAAACAGCCAGATCTTTGACTCCCTAGTGTGCCTTTCCTCTTGCAGCCTCAGGAGGCCTCACTGAAGAGTTGCTTTCGAGACCCGGCTCTCCGAACCGTGTCCCTGATTCATACCGGATTCCGGAAGCTCCTAGGCCTCGTAGACGCCGAAGCGGACTTGGAGGGGGGGATGGTGGGAGTAGGGGTCATCCGGCCCGAGGCCTGCCCTGGCACACGCGTTTCCGCCGCGTATGGATATACACATGTTCTCGGCAACGTGTTCCCGTGTCCTGGCCCCTCACGGGCCCCCACACTCTCCTGACCGTGAGGGCACTGGTCAGTTCCACCCCCGTGGTAGGCAGACGCGCGGGGAAATTCGGACGCAGGAGCCCAGCCCTGGCTGTGCCATCTAGTGTATGGGCAGATATGACCTGACAGCCCCCTCCAGTGCCACAGGGTACGCACACGGAGAGCCCCGCCTGTGCACACGCGTGTCTTCGTGCACTCCCCGTGCGGTACAGGGGCACTTCGTAACCCAGGGAAAGGGCGGGGGGCATATTTGCAAGCGTGCTCGGTGCGGGCAGGCTCGCATTGCACCCAGGGAGCTGGAGTTGAGCTGTTCCCCTAAATAAAAACTCTTCGGAAAGGAGACCAAAAAAAGCAGAAATAATGCAAAAAAAAAAAATAATGAAATGAACCGCGATCCCGGGCGCATCGGAACTGGTTTTCTGTGCAAACGCGCCCTACACCCCCAGGCCCTGCTTGCGCTCAGTCTCTCTCTCTCTCACTCTCCCTTTTTTTTTTTTGCATTTGCACGGGATTGTGGGAGGAAGCGGAGCGCAGCCAGACACCCCGCCGCCCGCCCCCCCTTCCCCTCCCCCCTCCCCCAGCCGCCTTGTGCAAAGATGGCTGCACCGTGAGCGCAGAGGAGGAGGAGGCGGCGGCGGCGGCGGCGAGAGAGCGAGCACCCAGCGCCTGCACCCACCCCGGGGCCGCCCGGGACGCCCCCTCCCGAGCGCGCGCCCCCCCTTTTCTCTCGCAAGCGCCGGGGCAAAGGCGGAGACAGCGGGGTCCCTCCTCCCCCCCTTCCCTCCTCTAGGGGGAACCCCCCTTCCCCCTTCCTTGGCTCAGCGACTGCACCCCCTCCCTTGCCCGCCCCTCCGCCCCTGCCCCCTCCCTCCCCCGCCCGGGGCCTTCCCGGGCCTTCGGCGGCTGCAAAGAAAAAAAGAGAGAGAAAAGGGGGGAAAAAAAAGCAGCAGCGGAGGGAGCGGCGGCGGAGGAGAGCGCGCGCGCGCCCCCTCCCTCCCTCCCTCCCTCCCTCCCCCTCCCCCCAATTTCCACCGCGGCCAATTCATGGACAGGAACTACCCCAGCGCCGGCTTCGGGGACCCGCTCGGCGCCGGGGCGGGATGGAGTTACGAGAGGTCAGCGAAAGCTAGGTAAGGAGCTGAGGGTGGCCTGGAGAAGGGGGCCAAGGGGTGGGAGCCCAGCCGGGCCGGGCCGGGCCCGCCCGGCGACGCGTGCATCGCAAACTCCCCTCCGGCTTGCAAGGGAGCGGCCTTCCTCGGTTTGTAACAACGCCGCCGCCCCAGTTTGCAAATTGCAAACTCCGCCAAAGCCAGCTCCGGCATGCAAAGGGAGAATTGCAGCGGGAAAATGGGGGTGCAAAACAATTTCGGACGGGAAGGCCTTGGGAAGGTGGGAGGGACTGGCGAAGCAAGGCCTGGACTTCCCCCCATCCTTGGATTCCCGGCTTGGAGACCCCTCCCCCCCGCGCCCCAGGCACTGCTCTTGCAAAGGTGGGAAGAAGAGAAGAATTAGAATGCAGATCTGGGGGGCGCGAACCCCCTCTCAAGTCCTATTGTTCCGGGACTGTGCGAGGCCGCGCCACTAGGTGCCCCCCCAAGAATTCCGCGCGCAGAGTGGGCACGGGGCCCCGCCCCCTTCCTAAGCTGGGGTTGTGTGTGTGTAAGGGGGGGTCCGGCGTCTGCGACACGCCCCCTTTAATGCCCCCACCCCCAAAGGCAGAGAATCCTAGTTGATCGCAAGGAGTGGAGCGTTTGCCCTCTTGAGTCTGGCCACGGACGGGGGCCGTTGCATGGGAAGAGTCGGATGTTTCCCGGGTGTGTGTTTGTGTGTCTGAGCGTGGGCCCTGTGCGTGCGTGGCTGGCAGCGTGTTCACCTGTGAATCTGCTTTCCTGCTGCTTCTTGGTGTGGCGCTCTCACACTTCACCTAACCCCAAGCACCTCCCCCCCAACACACCTGGATTTCCCAGCAGGGCATAACCCCAAGTGTGTCAGGATTTTCCGTGTGGGATTCTTCCGTCTATATCTTTTCTTCCCCACGGGTGAGTTGGGTGCCCGTTTGCACACATACCTGGCATTGCACGGGCCTATGCATTTGAACCTCAACCCCCGGGGATGGTCGGTGTTCTTGTTCACACTTGTACCTGGTACTTTCCCTGGGTCTTATTCCCTCTTCTCTCCACCCCCCAAACCGTTGCCGCTTGGGAACCGATCTGCCTCCTGCTCCCAGCTTGTTTTGCACCACCCCATGAAGTTCAGGGCCTATGTGTTCCCGTGTGTCTACGGAAGAGGAGGCGTCCATGTGGACCTCTGGCGTTGGCCCCATGGCCTGTGTCGCCGGCATGGGGGCCGGGGGGGTTGGTGGGGTCGACGGGGGAGGGCTCTCATTTGCAACTAAGACGCTTCCTCTGCCTTGGACCCTCTTCTGTGTGTTAGTCTCGTCTCTGAGCATGCCTGTTTGTAAACGTGAGACTATCCAGGCTCTCTTTATTCAGGCTCTGGAGTGGGGGTCATTTCTGTGGCTCTTTAGTTGGGCACCCCGATTCCCTTGTGTTCTCCCCTTTAGGGCCTACGGTTCCTTAGCTTAACACCCCCCACCCCAGTCAGCTGGAAGGGTCCCCCCAACTCCCCCGGGGTTTTCCTGAGCTTCCTTCTCAGAAGGCAGCTTGGAAGAACCCCCTGACGTCTCCCCTTTCCCCCCAGCTTGGTTTATGGCAGCTCCAGGACCTCGCACCCCGAGACGGACATCTTACACCGCCAGGCCTACGCGGCCCCCCACCCACTGCAAAGCTATGCCACCAACCACCACCCGGCAGGTACGGCCCCCATCCCGCCCCGCTTTGGGCTGGCCCTCCCCCTCCCCCGAGGCAGCTGATTGGCTGTTGAAAGTTCCGCCCCTCCTAATTGGCCGTGGCCCGTGCCGTGGCCCGCCCCTTGCTTTGTCTCCTCTGATTGGTTGCCTTTGAGGCTGCTGGTCCCCGCTTCATTTCTCGCCGGATTCGTCCGCCCCTGCCTCGCCCCGCCCCTTTCGCTCCAATTGGCCCTGTACCATCAGCCCCCAAATCCCACCTTCTCTTCCAGGCTTTTCCGCCTCTCCCCAGCCCACCCCAATTCTTTCTCTCTGGGTTTGCCCTATTCTTTTGGGTCTTTGGAACTCTGAATTCTTTCTTCCTGATTCCCTTTCTTCCTGATTGGCTCTAATTCTCTGGCCCGCCCTGTTTTATCTTATTTTGCCCCATTGCCTTATTCTATCCCCCTTGCCTTTGCCTCCAAGGTTTCTGATTGGTTCTCTCTTCCTAGGGGTACTGGTAATGACATGATGCTGTCCAGTTTGACCCTTGACCCTCCTGATTGGCTCCTTCCCTTTTTCCCTGCCCATCTTTTTTTCTGAACCCTCCCAGGTAGCTCAATCCCTTTTGACTCGTTCTCTGGTCTTTCTTAGACTTCATTGTACCATCTGTTCCTCTTCCTTGCTGGAAATATCCAAATTTGGTCTCTCTCCTGGCCTTACTGAGGACTCTGTTCTTTTGCCCCTGGCTCTTTCGCTTCTAGATTTTTCTACGCTTTTGTCTACCATTTCTTACCTGGGCCTCCTGTCCTTATGACTGGATTGCCCCTTGTCTTGCTTTACTGTCTCACCTTTCCCCCTTCCCTCCCCTCATTCGTGTCTCATTAGCTTGGTTCTGTCCATCTTCTTTTTGAATTTGCCCTTTTCTCTCCCATCCCCTCCTTTTCCTGATCCAACTTGCTTTTGGCCTCTTCCGTTTCTCTCTTGACCGTATCCTACCGACCCCCACCTGGCTGACTATAACCCCTGTCCCCGGCCAGGCCTCTCTGGACTCTTCGACACTGGCCTCCACCACGCGGGCTCAGCAGGGCCCGACGCCTCCGTCATGAACCTCATCTCGGCCCTGGAATCCCGGGGCCCCCAGCCTGGCCCCTCCGCCTCCTCTCTCCTCTCCCAGTTCCGCAGTCCTTCCTGGCAAACAGGTAAGCCCAGCGCCGGCCCTGCAGGGCCAGGGTGGGACTGGCTTGCTGTCCTCTCTGACCCGCGGTCTTCCTCATCTCCAGCCATGCACACGCCAGGCCCCACGGAGCTCTTCATCTCAGGCGCCCTGCCGGGTTCCAGCACCTTTCCGTCCTCATCTGCCCTGTCGGCTTACCAACACCCGGCTTCCTTCGGCAGCCGCCCCTTCCCAGTGCCCTCGTCCCTCAGCCTCCAGGACCCCCCATTCAGCCCTCCAGCTAACGGGCTCCTGTCCCCTCATGACGTGCTACACCTGAAGCCCTCGCAGGCACCCACGGTGCCCTCTTCACTGGGCTTCGAGCGCCTGGCAGGGGGCGGTGTCTTAGGGCCAGCTGGTCTCGGTCCAGCCCAGACCCCCCCTTACCGCCCTGGCCCCCCAGACCCACCACCACCTCCTCGCCACCTCCCAACTCAGTTCAACCTGCTGGCTTCCTCTTCTGCTGCCGCTGCCGCTGCCGAGCAGTCCTCCCCACAGCTCTATAACTTCTCGGGTGCTGCCCCGGGCCCACCACCGCCTGAGCGGGCCCTGCCCCGCCAGGACACGGTCATCAAGCACTACCAGCGACCAGCCAGTGCCCAGCCCCCACCACCCCCGCCACCAGCCCATGCCCTCCAGCACTACCTGAGCTGTGGAGGCAGCTACCCCTCCATGGGCCACCGGGCCAACCTGGCCTGCAGCCCCCTGGGTGGTGGGGAGCCCTCCCCGGGTGCTGGGGAGCCTAGCAAGGCTGGTCCCAGCGGAGCCACGGCGGGGGCATCTGGCCGGGCCACGGGCCCTGAGGCAGCAGGGGGCGGTGGGGCTGGGGGTGGTGGCGGAGGTTACCGCCCCATCATTCAGTCGCCTGGGTACAAGACGGGCAAAGGTGGTTATGGAACAGCTGCCGGGGGTGCCACCAGGCCCCCCCCACCCCGTTCGACCACTACCCCCAAATGTCAGAGCCTGGGTGGGCCAGCAGCCGCCTATGCCACTGGGAAGGCCTCTGGGGCTGGAGGGGCAGGGGGCCAGGCTTATTCCCCCGGTCAGCCTCAAGGGCTTCTGGGACCCCAGGCCTACGGGCAAGGGTTTGGAGGGGGGCAGGCACAGGACTTGAGCAAAGCCCCCAGCTACTCAGGGGGACCCCCACAACCCCCCAGCGGCCCCCCTCCTCCTGGCCTGGCCACATGTCAGAGCTACTCCCCGGACCAGCTGCAGGGGCAGCTGTATGGGGTGCAGGGCGAGCCATACCCAGGGCCAGCCGCCCACTCCCAGGGGCTGCCCACAGCCAGCCCCTCGCTCAGCTACAGTACCGGCCATTCCCCAGCGCTCTCGGGCCATGGGGGTGGCTGGGGACCCAGCTCCCTGGGAGGTGGCGGTGAGGCCAGCCCATCTCACATCATTCGTCCGCTCCAGTCACCTCCTGCCGCTGGCCGCCCACCTGGAGTCGGCTCTCCAGGAGCCCCTGGCAAATACCTGAGCTCAGTCTTGGCCTCAGCGCCTTTCCTGGCACCTCCGGGAGCTGGCAGCTATGCAGCCGGAGCAGGTGGCTACAAGGGCAAGGGGGATGGCTCAGAGCTGCTGGCGGGCCCAGGTGGGCCTCCCGCGGAGCGCACAGAGGATGAGGAGTTCCTTATCCAGCACCTCTTGCAGGCGCCCAGCCCTCCTCGGACCTCAGGGGCGGACGGCTTGGTGGGCGAGGACGGGGCAGCAGATGCCTCTAAGGGACTTGGGGGGAGTGGCGGGGCCGGGGGACCGCCGGGTACACCCTACGAGTTGGCCAAGGAAGACCCCCAGAGGTACCACCTGCAGAGTGTCATCCGCACCAGTGCCAGCCTGGATGAGGGTGCCACTGCGGCACTGGAGCTGGGCCTGGGGAGGCTGAAGGAGAAGAAGAAAGGGCCAGAGCGGGGTGGCGAGACCCCCGAGGGGCTGGCCACCTCTGTTGTCCACTATGGGGCAGGCGCCAAGGAGCTGGGGGCCTTCTTGCAAAAGAGCCCTCCACCCCCACCTCCCACGGCCCAGTCCACCCAGCCCACTCCCCATGGCCTCCTTCTGGAGGCCGGGGGCCCTGACCTCCCACTGGTGCTGCCTCCACCTCCCCCCCAGCTGCTCCCCTCGGTCCTCAGCCATGCCCCCAGTCCCTCTCCCAGCGCCTCCAAAGTCGGCGTCCACCTCCTTGAGCCAGCCACCCGCGATGGGGCACCCCAGCCACCTCCACCGCCACCCCCGCCTCCACCACCCATGCCCCTACAGCTCGAGGCCCACCTCCGCAGCCATGGCCTGGAGCCCGCGGCCCCCAGCCCCCGCCTGCGACCCGAGGAGAGCCTGGATCCGCCAGGCGCCATGCAGGAATTGCTCGGGGCTCTGGAGCCGCTGCCCCCGGCGCCTGGGGACACCGGTGTAGGCCCGCCAAACTCGGAGGGCAAGGATCCCGCAGGCGCCTACCGCAGCCCCAGCCCGCAAGGCACCAAGGCGCCGCGCTTCGTGCCGCTCACCTCCATCTGCTTCCCTGACTCCTTGCTCCAAGACGAGGAGCGCAGCTTCTTCCCCACCATGGAGGAGATGTTCGGTGGAGGGGCCGCGGACGACTATGGCAAGGCCGGGCCACCTGAGGACGAGGGGGACCCCAAGGCGGGTGCTGGGCCACCCCCCGGCCCCCCTGCCTATGATCCCTATGGGCCCTACTGTCCTGGCCGGGCGTCGGGAGCCGGGCCCGAGACACCAGGCCTGGGCCTGGACCCCAACAAGCCGCCTGAACTGCCCTCCACGGTCAACGCCGAGCCGCTGGGCCTGATCCAGAGCGGTCCCCACCAGGCGGCGCCACCACCCCCGCCTCCGCCACCGCCGCCTCCAGCACCGGCCTCCGAGCCCAAGGGTGGCCTCACCTCGCCCATCTTCTGCTCTACCAAGCCAAAGAAGCTGCTCAAGACGTCCTCCTTCCACCTGCTGCGGCGCCGCGACCCACCCTTCCAGACCCCCAAGAAGCTGTACGCCCAGGAGTACGAGTTCGAGGCGGACGAGGACAAGGCCGATGTGCCCGCCGACATCCGCCTCAACCCCCGGCGCTTGCCTGACCTGGTCTCCAGCTGCCGCTCCCGCCCGGCCCTCTCGCCACTGGGGGACATCGACTTCTGCCCACCCAACCCGGGACCCGATGGCCCCCGGCGCCGTGGCCGCAAGCCCACAAAGGCGAAGCGTGATGGGCCACCCCGGCCACGGGGGAGGCCCCGGATCCGCCCGCTGGAGGTCCCCACCACTGCGGGGCCCGCCTCGGCCTCCACGCCCGCTGATGGCGCCAAGAAACCCCGGGGCCGGGGCCGAGGCCGGGGTCGAAAGGCTGAGGAGGCAGGGGGCACCCGGTTGGAGCCCCTGAAGCCACTTAAGGTGAGGGGGATGGGGTCTTGTAGGGGTTAGGGGAGGAGGGGCTGTGCCCGATGTTGAGTCTTTTTTTTTTTTTTGAGATGGAGTCTTGCTCTGTCGCCCAGGCTGGAGTAGTGCAGTGGCGTGATCTCGGCTCACTGCAAGCTCCACCTCCTGGGCTCACGCCATTCTCCTGCCTCAGCCTCCCGAGTAGCTGGGACTACAGGCGCCCACCACCACACCCGGCTAATTTTTTGTATTTTTAGTAGAGACGGAGTTTCACCGTATTAGTCAGGATGGTCTCGATCTCCTGGCCTCGTGATCCAGCCGCCTCGGCCTCCCAAAGTGCTGGGATTACAGATGTGAGCCATCACGCCTGGCCTCCCGATGTTTGAGTCTTAAAGGACGGGTTTATGGCCGCACCTTGGCATTTTTGGGGCAGGGGGATAATAAGGTTTACATTCCTAAAATCTGTGAGGAAGTTAGCCTGACGAATTTCCCACTGACAGAAAGACCTAAGAATTGAAATTCTGAATCTAGGCTGGGCAGGGTGGTTCATGCCTGTAATCCCAGCACTTTGGGAGACTGAGGCGGGAGGATCTCTTGAACCCAGATGTTCGAGACCATCCTGGTCAGTGTAGTGAGACCCTGGTCTCTATTAAAAACAAAAAAATTTAGCCAGGTGTGGCTGCGTGTACCTATAGTCCCAGCTACTCAAGAAGCTGAGGTGGGAAGATCTCTTGAGTCTAGGAGTTCAAGGCTGCAGTGAGCTATGATTGCATCACTGCACTGTGGCCTGGACCATAGAGTGAGACCCTGTCTCAAGAGATAAAGGAAATTCTGGGTTTAGGGAGAGAGGCAGGAGGTTGGAGCTTATGCTGATATGAAACTCCTGACCTCAAGTGATCCGCCTGCCTCAGCCTCCCGAGGTGCTGAGATTATAGGCGCGAGCCACCTCACCCGGTCTGCTTGCTTTTAGTTTCTGTATCCCAAAGGATAGGCATTCAGGGATCCTACATTCCTGGGTCTCATGGGAAGCGGGTCTAGGGACCTGAACTGGGCTGTAAGTGAAGAGCTCAGTGAGTTTAAGTTCCTGGTCTTCTGAGAGAGGAACTCCAGTCTTGTCCTCCTAGAATCTAAGACAAGGGGTCTGCAGGTTTGAATTCTATAAATTCACAGGCTGAGCACCTGTAAATTTGGATTTTTGGGGGCCGAGGGAGGATGGGACTGGGGGCCCAGACTACCGGGCCCTCACGGCCCGCCACTCCCATGTCTAGATCAAGCTGTCTGTGCCCAAGGCTGGCGAGGGTCTGGGAACCTCATCAGGTGATGCCATATCAGGCACTGACCACAACAGCCTGGACTCCAGCCTGACTCGGGAGAAGATCGAGGCCAAGATTAAGGAGGTGGAGGAGAAGCAGCCGGAGATGAAGTCAGGTTTCATGGCCTCCTTCTTGGACTTCCTCAAGTCAGGCAAGCGCCACCCACCACTCTACCAGGCGGGCCTGACGCCTCCGCTCAGCCCTCCCAAGAGTGTGCCACCCTCTGTGCCAGCCCGAGGCCTGCAGCCCCAGCCCCCTGCCACCCCTGCTGTGCCACATCCCCCACCTTCCGGAGCCTTTGGGCTTGGGGGTGCCCTGGAGGCTGCGGAGAGTGAGGGGCTGGGGCTCGGCTGCCCTTCACCCTGCAAGCGGCTGGATGAGGAGCTGAAGCGGAACCTCGAGACGCTGCCCTCCTTCTCCTCGGACGAGGAAGATTCTGTCGCCAAGAACCGAGATCTGCAGGAGAGCATCTCCTCTGCCATCTCTGCCCTCGATGACCCACCCCTTGCTGGGCCAAAGGACACTTCCACCCCAGATGGGCCGCCCTTGGCCCCCGCGGCTGCAGTTCCAGGGCCACCCCCTCTTCCGGGGCTACCCAGTGCCAACAGCAATGGCACTCCCGGTGAGCTCTGGGAAGGTGGTCTGGGAGTAAAGTAGAGCTTAAAGGTTATTATGGTCACTAGATAACAGTTGTGCAGGTTACTCACTGTTTTAAGAGACACCATTCACGTAGATGGTGTAAGCTTGCGTGTTTATGAAGGGACTTTCCTGATTACACAAGCATTTTGAGGAAGGTGTATCTTTTTCTAATTCACCCAGAGGTGCTAAGTGGACTAGGAGGGGCCCCAGGGCAGACACTGGAGAATGCAGGGAGACAGGGCAGGTGATAAGTTACAGGGACAGGACGGGCTACTCAGGTTCTGAATGGTGGGAGGTATGGGGACTGAGGAGGGCTCTGAGTCAGCCGTGTGTGAAGGTACAGAAAGATGTCTGGGGGCAGAGAAAGACTTGGGGAGGCTGATGGTCTTGGGGGTGGGCGTCGGAAGGGAAGGCTAGGGGCATAGGAAGGGTTTAGGTTGTGCTCTGGTTTTGGACACAGTTTAAGGGGTGTAATGGCAGAAACAGAGGCATTGGGAAATGAGAGGTGGGAGCTTATAGGAGGGCAGAGAGGGGTCTTAGGAAATGGAGAGGGCTTTTGGGGGGTATAGAAAGGTAGGGAATGGGGAGTGGGGAGGTGAGAAGAAGGGATGAGGCCAAAGCTGCCAGGGTCATTGCAGGAGAGAAGAGCCAGGCTGAGAGAGCCTTTGAAGGGCTTGGAAGGGTCACGGCCAAGGATACAAGGATGGAGAAGCAGCAGTTTTATGGATCAGGAGAGTTTTCAGGGAGTTAGAGGGGAGTGTTCAAAAAAAAAGAAAAAAACCATGACAGTCTGAGCATGGTGGACCACACCTGTAATCCTAGCACACTTTGGGATGCTGAGGCAGGAGGATCGCTTGAGTCCAGGAGGTTGAGGCTGCAGTGAGCCATGATCGAGCCACTGTACTCCAGCCTGGGTGACAGAGCAAGACCCTGTCTTAAACAAAAAACCCCAAAAACAAAACAAAAAGACCCTATGAGGTTCTTTTTTTTTTTTTTTTTTTCTTCTTGAGACAGAGTCTCGCTCTGTCACCCAGGCTGGAGTGTGGAGTGCAGTGGTGCGATCTTGGCTCACCGCAACCTCTGCCTTCCAGGTTCAAGTGATTCTCCTGCCTCAGCCTCCCGAGTAGCTGGGACTACAGGCGCGCACCACCATGCTAATTTTTGTATTTTTAGTAGAGACGGGGTTTCACCATGTTGGCCAGACTGGTCTCGAACTCCTGACCTCAAGTGATCCGCCCACCTCGGCCTCCCAAAGTGCTGGGATTACAGGCGTGAGCCACCATTCCTGTCCTCTGTGAGGTTCTTAAAAAGCCTGAAGAAGGGAGCTGGCAGACGGGAGAGGTTAGCAGTCTGCACACTGGTGAGCAGGCCAAGGAAAGGACAAAGATGGTCCTGGAGGGAGGAAGAGGAGGTGAGGAAGTAGAGTTAGGGAGGTGATGATTTAGGAGTTGGGAGGGTCATTCAGGAAGAGGAGTTAAGAACCAGACAAGGGCTTTAAGACCACAAAGAGACATTCCAGGACTGAGAAGGGGATTAGGGATAGGAGACAGGTCTCCTTTGCAGCCACAGGAGCCAGAGTAGGTCTCTGGAGAGACTCTTGATAGGGTAGAAGGGACACTGGGAGCTGAGTGGTAGTTACAGAGGGGCTTTTGGTACAGAAAGCGGTGTTTAAAGGACAAGAGGAAAGGTGCCAGGAGTGATGAATAACATCCAGGCCTGATGTCCCTGTCTCCCCCAGAGCCCCCGCTGCTGGAGGAGAAACCCCCACCCACTCCACCTCCTGCCCCGACTCCTCAGCCTCAGCCTCCACCACCCCCTCCGCCGCCACAGCCAGCCCTGCCCTCGCCACCCCCGCTGGTGGCCCCCACGCCCAGCTCACCACCACCACCGCCGCTGCCGCCGCCACCTCCACCAGCCATGCCCTCGCCTCCACCACCACCCCCACCAGCCGCTGCCCCACTGGCTGCTCCTCCCGAGGAGCCCGCCGCCCCGTCCCCTGAAGACCCCGAGCTGCCGGACACCCGGCCCCTGCATCTAGCCAAAAAGCAGGAGACGGCGGCCGTGTGTGGGGAGACGGACGAGGAGGCCGGCGAGAGTGGCGGGGAGGGCATCTTCCGGGAACGGGACGAGTTTGTCATCCGTGCCGAGGACATCCCTTCCCTCAAGGTGAGTCCCAGCCTTCAGAAACTGGGCCTGATGGGTTTGGTCACCTGTTTGTTGAGTGCCTACAGGATGACAGGCCTGCGTTGAGACCTGCAGATCCAGTCATGGCCAGGCTGCCCTGGAATTCACAGTCCTATGGGGCTGATAGAGGTGTCGAGGACCTGCGGGCCTCAGAGGTGTTATTTGCGTTTGTGTCTGTACACGCATTACCTGTATATAAGGTAAAGCGATTGTTAACGCATATGTGTCTATACATGCGTTACCTGTATATAAGGTAAACCGCTTGTTAATGTTTATGCGGATACCCTGCTGTGGGTGGTAGAGGACCAGTACTGTACAAGCAGATGAGGCTCTGGCCCTAGGGAGCCTCTAGTCTAATGGAATGAGCCAGAGAGGTGGGCTGCTTTGCCATTTATGGCACAATGGTGGAAATGTGTCATCGACATAGACTACCTGCAGATACACATTTACGTAACCTGTAAATGTAATCATGAATTGGGCCGGACGCGGCAGCTTACACCTGTAATGTCAGCACTTGGGGAGTTTGAGACCAGCCTAGGCAACGTATTGAAACCTTTTCTCTCAAACAAACAAAAAAAGTGAATCATTTAGGAATGGTTGTTGTGTGTCAGGCCATATCTTTTTTTTTTTTTTTTTTTTGAGATGGAGTTTCGCTCTTGTTGCCCAGGCTGGAGTGCGATGGCGCAATCTCGGCTCACTGCAACCTCCGCCTCCCAGGTTCAAGCGATTCTCTTGACTTGGCCTCCCAAGTATCTGGGACTACAGGCGCATGCCACCACACCCGGCTGATTTTTGTGTTTTTAGTAGAAATGAGGTTTCACTGTGTTGGCCAGGCTGGTCTGGAACTCCTGACCTCAGGTGACCCACCTGCCTTGGCCTCCCAAAGTGCTGGGATTACAGGTGTGAGCCACTGAGCCTGGCTGGCCATATCTTCAATATTTACCTTAAATACTTAAATACATAAATGCAGACCAACAGCCTGTTCACTGCTTCCAGTTTGTCTACTGCAGGAGCTGGAAAACTATGGCCCCTAGGCCAAATCCAGCCCACTGCTTGTTTTTGCAAATAAAGTTTTATTGGCACACAACCATGCCCATTCATTTACATGTTGTCTATGGCTGTTTTTCCCATATGGCAGAGAGCTGGGTAGTTAGCTGTCCCTCAATGGCAAAACATATTTCTGGCTCATGATGAATAAAGTTTGCTGGCCTCTACTGTACTGGGTTCACTGGACAAATAGAGTTGGATCAGAGGATTAATGTGCAAGACACTTGACAGGGGTAGGTGTTACCAGGTGCCCATGGAGTGCTCTGCACAGGGCATGCGGCTGATCAGGTGCTCAGGAGGTCAGCCCATTCTCACCCTGATGGTGGCATGGAAGCCAAGGCAGTTCTCCATGTCAATCATTGTCATTGATTGTACTGATTATGATACAGGGTTATTGTTTGGCCCTTCATGTACAGTGTGACATTTCATTTAATCTTGGCGGGGCATGGTGGTTCACGCCTGTAATCCGAGCACTTTGGGAGGCCAAGGCAGGTGGATCACTGGAGGTCAGGAGTTTGAGACCAGCCTGGCCAACATGGCAAAACCCCGTCTTTACTAAAAATACAAAAAATTAGCTGGGCGTGGTGGGGCGCACCTGTGACCCCATCTACTCGGGAGGCTGAGGAAGGAGGATCACTTGAACTCTGGGGTGGAGTGGGGAGGTTGCAGTGAGCTGAGATTGTGCCACTGCACTCCAACCTGGGCGCCAGAGCAAGACTCCATCTCGATAAAATAATAATAATAATTTAGTCCTGGATGTTGTTTTAATTTAATCTTGGATGTAATATGGAGAAATTGTGGGAAGAATTAATTATAAGGATAACAACTATTATTACACTTTTTTCTTTTCTTTCTTTTTTTTTGAGACGGAGTCTTGTTCTGTCGCCCAGGCTGGAGTGCAGTGACGCAATCTCGGCTTACTGCAACCTCTGCTGCCCAGGTTCAAGCGATTCTCCTGCTTCAGCCTCCTGAGTAGCTGGGATTACCGGCAAGTGCCACCACACCTGGCTAATTTTTGTATTTTTAGTAGAGAAGGGGTTTCAGCATCTTGGCCAGGCTGCTCTTTAACTCCTTACCTTGTGATTCACCCATCTCTGCCTCCCAAAATGCTGGGATTACAGGCATGAGCCACCGCGCCCGGCCTTACACTTTCTTCTTAAGTGTGTTTTTTGAGGCAAACTCAAATGTATTTTTTCCTATGTTATTTCAATATATTTCATTGTGGGAAAAGTAAATAATAGAGCAGGCCGGGAGTGGTGGCTCACGCCTGTGATCCCAGAACTTTGAGAGACTGAGGTGAGAGGCTCACTTGAGGCCAGGAGTTTGAGACCAGCTAGGCAAATAGCAAGACCTCACATCTACCAAAAACAAAGGAGTGAGACTGTCTCAAAAAAAAAAAAAAAAAAAAAAAAAAGGATATTGACATCGTAGGCCGGGTGCGGTAGCTCACGCCTGTAATTGGAGCACTTTGGGAGGCCAAGGCGGGCAGATCACCTGAGGTCAGGAGTTCAAGACCAGCCTGGCCAACATGATGAAACCCCATCTCTACTAAAAATACAACAATTAGCCGGGCGTGGTGGCAGGCACCTGTAGTCCCAGCTACTCAGGAGGCTGAGGCAGGAGAATCGCTTGAACCTGGGAGGCGGAAGTTGCAGAGAGCCAAGATCACGCCACTGCACTCCAGCCTGGGCTATAAGAGCGAAACTCTGTCTCAAAAAAATAAAGAAAAAAAGAATATTGACATTGTTAAATGACCGTCAGCACCATCCATCTCCAAGTTTTATCTTTTTATATAAAAATAAACTTCATTATAGAGACTACTAGTAGCGTTTTACAGGGATGGAAACTGAGGCTCACACAGGTAAAAAGTCCTTCCAACTGCGGATTACTATGCCCGTTTTTTCTGAGACAGGGTCTCCCTCTGTTGTCCAGGCTGGAATGCAGTGACGTGATCTCGGCTCACTGCAACTTCCACCTCCCTGGTTCAAGCAATTCTTATAACTCAGCCTCTCGAGTAGCTGGGACTACAGAGGACCCCACCATGGTTGGCTAATTTTTGTATTTTTAGTAGAGATGGGGTTTCACCATGTTGGCCAGGCTGGTCTCAAACTCCTGACCTCGGGTGATCCGCCCGCCTCGGCCTCCCAAAGTGCTGGTATTACAGGAATGAGCCACTGTGCCTGGTCTATTATCCTCATTTCATAGGGAAAGAAACCAAGGCACAGAGAGATAAAGTAGCCTTCCCAGGCTTTTGTAGCTTGGGATCCACACCCAGCCCTGCTGGCCCTAGGAGTCCGTATTCTTTTTTTTTTTTTGAGATAGTGTTTCGCCCTTGTTGCCCAGGCTGGAGTGCAATGGTGCAATCTCAGCTCACTGCAACCTCTGCCTCCCGGGTTCAAGTGATTCTCCTGCCTCAGCCTCCCGAGTAGCTGGGATTACAGGCATGTGCCACCACGCCTGGCTAATTTTGTATTTTTAGTAGAGATGGGATTTCTCCATGTTGGCCAGGCTGCTCTCGAACTCCTGACCTCAGGTGATCTGCCCGCCTCAGCCTCCCAAAGCGCTGGGATTATAGGCATGAGCCACTGCGCCGGGCCAGGAACCCATATTCTTATCCCCGACTCAGCCATGCACCATGTATGTTCTAGTCAAGCGCAGCTGAGCCAGCATTGGGTCAAATGAACAGGGCCCTGGGGCAGGGACCTTGACCATCCCCATTTTACAGATGGGGAAATTCACATTCAGAGAAAGGAAGTCAGTCGGCTGGCCAGTGCCAACCTGGGATTGGAGCCAGGGCCACCTGACACCACCTCCCAGCTGGCACGGGGCAGGGGAAGGGGCCAGGCGAGGACTCAGATGCTTAAAATACAACTTGAGTGTGCATTATAATGGGGGACAAAGCCCTACGCCTTTGCCAAATGTACAGACCTTGGGGACTCATTTGTGGGTCTGGAGATGGGGCAGGCTGCTGGCATAGTTAAGAGCCCAGCTTTGGTTTAACCTGACTGACTCAAATCTCTGCCACTTATTATTATTATTTTTTTGTTTTTTTGAGACAGGGCCTCACTCTGTCACCCAGGCTGGTATACAGTGGCATGATCATGGCTCACTGAGGCCTCAAACTCCTGGGCTCAAACGATCCTCCCACCTCAGCCTCCCAAGTAACTAGGACTACAAGCATACAACGCCATGCCTGGCAAATTTTTTTATTCCTTAAGTAGAGACTCACTCTGTTGTCCTGGCTGGTCTTGAACTCTTGGGCTCAGGCAACCCTCCCGTCTCAGCCTCCAAAAGTGCTGAGATTGCCAGTGTGAGCCACTGTGTCTCAGTGTGTCTCTCAGGGTGGAGTGCAGTGGCTCAATCTTGGCTCACTGCAACCGTCGCCTCCCGGATTCAAGCGATTCTCCTGCCTCAGCCTCCTGAGTAGCTGGGATTACAGGCGCGTGCCACCACGTCAGGCTAATTTTTGTATTTTTAGGGGTTTCACTATGTTGGTCAGGCTGGTCTCGAACTCCTGACTTCGTGATTTGCCCCCCCCCCCCCCTTGGCCTCCCAAAGTGCTGGGATTACAGGCATGAGCCACTGTGCCCAGCCCATTTTTTTCTTTTATACCATCTCTTTTTTTTTTTTTTTGAGACGGAGTCTCGCTCTGTCTCCTAGGCTGGAGTGCAGTGGCACAATCTTGGCTCACTGCAACCTCCACCTCCCGGGTTCAAGTGATTCTCCTGCCTCACCCTCCTGAGTAGCTGGGATTAGAGGCACCCGCCACCATGCCTGGCTAATTTTTGTATTTTTAGTAGAGATGGGGTTTCACCATATTGGTCAGGCTGGTAGAAACCGCTCTTAAAGCCCCTACAAAAACAAGCCATAGACCATTGTTTATTCCAGAAAAACAGCAATCCAATATAAATATCACCTGAGCCATATATGTGATTTTAAATGTTTTCATTCCTGCATTTATAAAGATAAAAAAGACAGGTGAAATTAGCCATAGGTGGCCAAAGTGCTGTAATCTCAGCACTTTGGGAGGACGAGGCAGGATTGCTTGAGCCCAGGAGTCGCAGACCAGGCTGGGCAACATTGTGAGCCCCTGCCTTTAAAAAAAAAAAGAAAGAAAGAAATTAGCCATAGGAATGCATTTTATTTAGCCTAACATATTGAAAGTATTATTTCGGCTACATGCGGTGGCTCACACCTGTAATCCCAGCAGTTTGGGATGTTGAGGTGGGAGGATCACTTGAGCCCAGAGGTCGAGGCTGCAGTGAGCTATGATTGCGCCACTGCACTCCAGCCTGGGCAACAGAGTGAGCCTCTGTCATGTGCGTGTGCACACACATACACAGAGTTTCAACTTGTAATTAATAAAAACTATTAATGATGTTTTTGCGAGGTGTGGTGGATCATGCCTGTAATCCCAGCACTTTGGGAGTCCAAGGTGGGTGGACTGCTTGAGGTCAGGAGTTCAAGACCAGCTTGGGCAACATGGCAAAACCCCCCCTCTACAAAAAAAAAAAAAAAAGAAAAATGAGCCAGATATAGTGGCATGTGCTTGTTGTCCCAGCTACTTGAGAGGCTCAGGTAGGAGAATAGCTTCAGCCTGGGAGGTGGAGGTTGCAGTGAGCCGAGATCGTACCACTGCACTCCAATTTGGGTGACAGAGCGAGACCCTGTCTCAAAAAAAAAAAAAAAAAAAGAAAAGCTGTTGGCCAAGCGTGGTGGCTCACGCATGTAATCGCAGCACTTTGGGAAGCTAAAGCGGGTGAGTCACCTGAGGTCCAGAGTTCAAGACCAGCCTAGTCAACATACTGAAACGCCATCTCTACTAAAAATACAAAAATTAGCCAGGCGTGGTAGTGGGCACCTGTAATCCCAGCTACTCAGGAGGCTGAGGCAGGAGAATCACTTGAACCTGGGAGGCGGCGGTTGCAGTGAGCTGAGATGGTTCCATTGCACTCCAGTCTGGGCAACAAGCATGAAACTCAGGCTCAAAAAGAGTAAAAGAAAAACTGTTAATGATGTTTTAATATTATTAAATGGGATATTACTAAAATGAAAAGTTAAGAGGTTTTACATTCTTTTTTGCATACCAAGACTTCAAAATCCTGTGAATACTTTGTATTCGTTGAATACATCCATTGGACCAGCCACATTTTAAGTGCTCTAGCCGACATGTCACCCCAGGTACCGTGGCTCAAGCCTGCAATCCCAGCACTTCGGGAGGCTGAAGCCTGCAGATCACTTGAGCCCAGGAGTTTGAGACCACCAGCCTGGGCAACATAGTGAGACCCTGTCTCTACACAAAATTCTTTTTTTAATTTTTATTTTGGATTTTATTTTTTGAGATGGAGTCTCGCTCTGTCACCAGGCTGGAGTGCAATGGCGCGATCTCTGCTCACTGCACCTCCACCTCCCGGGTTCAAGCGATTCTTCTCCTTAGCCTCCCGAGTAGCTGGGACTCCTGCTTCAGCCTCCCGAATAGCGCGGACTACAGGCAAGCGCCACCACACCCAGCTAATTTGTGTATTTTTAGTAGAGACGGGGTTTCACCATGTTGGCCAGGGTGGTCTCGATCTCTTGACCTCGTGATCTGCCCGCCTTAGCCTCCCAAAGTACTGGGATTACAGGCGTGAGCCACCACGCCCAGCTTCTACACAAAATTCAAAAAAACTTAACCAGACATGGTGGTGCCTGCCTGTAGTCCCGGCTACTGGAGAGGCTGACGTGGGAGAATCACCTGAGCCCAGGAAGTTGAGGTTGTAGTGAGCCATGATTACACCACTGCACTCCAGCCTGGGTGACAGAGAATGTGACCCTATCTCAAAAACAAACAAAAAAAACCAAATCAATCTCAAAAGCTCAAGAACCACTTGTGGGAACGAGCTGCCGAATTGACAGGGCCAGGCTAGCCCATTCTCCTTCCCCATCTGTAAACCAGGACTGTTGTTGCGGTTGTCGTAAGGGTTGGGCAGCGTGTATACTCCAAGCATGTAAGAGTTCACTGGGTGGAGACTGGGCACAGTGGCTCCTGCCTGGAATCCCAGCACTTTGGGAGGCTGAGGTGGGTGGATTGCTTGTGCTCAGGAGTTCAACACCAGCCTGGTCAACATGGCGAAATCCTGTCTACTAAAAATACAAAAAATGAGCCAGGTGTGGTGGCACATGCCTATATTCCCAGCTACCCTAGAGGCTGATTACCGGAGTTTGAGAGGCCAAGGCTGCAGTGAGCCAAGATTGCTTGATTGCACTCCCACCTGGGCAACTGGAGTGAGACCCCGTCTCAAAGAAGAAAAAGTTGGCTGGGCATGGTGGTTCGCATCTGTAATCCCAGCACTTTCGCAGGTCGAGGTGGGTGGATCACTTGAAGTCAGGAGGTTAAGATCAGCCTGGACAACATGGTGCAATCCCATCCCTACTAAGAATACAAAAATTAGCCAGACATGATGGCGGATCCCTGTAATCCCAGCTACTCAGGAGACTGAGGCAGGGGAATCACTTGAATTCAGGAGGTGAAGGTTTCAGTGAGCCGAGATCGCGCCGCTGCACTCCAACCTGGGCCACAGAGTGAGACTCTGTCTCAAAAACAAAAAAAAAATTCACTGGGTGGAGAAGAGTATAGTGTTGGGGTTGTCCAGGCAGAGGAAACAGCTGTGCAAAGGCCCTGTGGTGAGGGAAAGCACGCTGTGTTTGAGGTGTGCAGGGACGCAAGGTGTTGAGTGGCTGGACAGTGAATGCTGTTGGACTTGGGTGCAGGGGTGAGTTCCAGGGGTGCCGATGAAGACATTAGGCTCTGCGCTGTTTAGAGCCCCTGGCCAGTAGGGAAGTGACTGGGGATTTGTTCAAGCCTGGATAGTACTCTGTCCACAGCCTCTGTCCTGGGACTGACTCCCCTGTTAATGGGACACTGCAGTTTTCTTTTTCTTTCTTTTTTTTTTTTTTTTTGTTTTTTTGTTTTTGAGACGAAGTCTCGCTCTTGTCCCCCAGGCTGGAGTGCAATGGCGCGATCTCGGCTCACTGCAACTTCTGCCTCCCGGGTCCAAGCGATTCTCCTGCCTCAGCCTCCCGAGTAGCTGGGATTACAGGCGCCCGCCACCACACCTGGCTAATTTTTGTATTTTTAGTAGAGACAAGGTTTCACCATGTTGGCCAGGCTGGTCTCGAACTCCCGACCTCAGGTGATCCGCCTGCCTCGGCCTCCCAAAGTGCTGGGATTACAGACGTGAGCCACCCTGCGCCCAGCCTGGGACCCTGCAGTTTTCTCATTAATATCGAGTCTGAGTGTCTGTAGCTCAGTGGCTTACATCCCCACTGCTTACCCCACACGTCTTAGCTTGTCGCAGTTCAGATTCTCAGAAGAAAATCTGATTGGTTCTGCTCAGCCTACAGGGCCAAGATGAGGTCAATGGCTGGGTGCAGTGGCCCACGCCTGTAATCCCAACACATTGAGGCATGAGGTGTGGGAGGTTCACACGAACCTGGGAGTTGGGCATGCCATGGTAAAACCCTGTTTCTGTTTTTTTTTTTGAGATGGAGTCTGTCTCTGTCGCCCAGGCTGGAGTACTGTGGCTGGATCTCAGCTCACCTCAAGCTCCGCCTCCAGGTTCACGCCATTCTCCTGCCTCAGCCTCCCAAGTAGCTGGGACCACAGGCGCCCGCCTCCACGTCCGGCTAATTTTTTGTGTATTTTTACTAGAGACGGAGTTTCACGGTGTTAGCCAGGATGATCTCAATCTCCTGACCTCGTGATCCGCCCGCCTTGGCCTCCCAAAGTGCTGGGGTTACAGGCGTGAGCCACCGCGCCCGGCCTTTTTTTTTTGAGACGGAGGTTCACCCTGTCGCCCAGGTGGGAGTGCAGTGGCGCAATCTCGGCTCGCTGCAACCTCTGCCTCCCAGGTTCAAGTGATTGTTCCACCTCAGCCTCCCGAATAGCTGGGACTACAGGCATGCGCCATCATGCCCGGCTAATTTTTGTATTTTTGTAGAGACCATGTTGGCCAGGCTGGTCTTGAACTACTGACCTCAGGTGATCCACCTGCCTCAGACTTCCAAAGCATTGGGATTACAGGCGTGAGCCACGGCACCTGGCCATGAAACCCCATTTCTACAAAAAATACAAAAATTATCCAGAAGTGGTGGCGCCTACCTGTAGTCCCAGCTACTTGGTGGGTAGGTGGCTGAGGCAGGAGGATCACTTGAGCCTAGGAGCTTACTTGGTCACATGACCATAAGTAAGCTATGGTCATGGTTGTGCCACTGCACTCCAGCCTGGGTAACCAAGTGAGAGGGTCTCACAAAAACAAAAAACAAAACAAAAAAGGCCAGGCACAGTGGCTCACGCCTGTAATCCTGGCACTTCGGGAGGCTGAGGCAGGTGGATCACCTGAGGTCAGCGGTTTGAGACCAGCCTTGCCAACTTGGTGAAACCCCGCCTCTACTAAAACTACAAAAGATTAGCTGGCCCTAGTGGCAGGTACCTGTAATCCCAGCTACTTGGGAGGCTGAGGCAGGACAATCGCTTGAACCCAGGAGGCAGAGATTTCAGTGAGCTGAAATCACGTCACTGTACTCTACCCTGGGCGAAACTCTATCTAAAAAAAAAAAAAAAAAAAACAGGCCAGGCACAGTGGTTCACCCCTGTAATCCCAGCACTTTGGGAGGCCGAGGCGGGCGGATCATGAGGTCAAGAGATCGAGACCATCCTGGCCAACATGGTGAAACGCCATCTCCACTAAAAATACAAAAATTAGCTGAGCGTGGTGGCGTGCGCCTCTAGTCCCAGCTACTCGGGAGGCTGAGGCAGGAAATCGCTTGAACTCAGGAGATGGAGGTTGCAGTGGGCCGAGATCGCGCCCCTGCACTCCAGCCTGGTGACAGAGCAAGACTCTGTCTCAAAAAAAAAAAAAAAAAGCCTGCTGGTGAGCTCCCCAGGTCAAGTCTCCAATCAGCTGTGGGTTTGGAACCTTTAGTAGGAGGCTGTGGGCCAGGCCATTTTTCTAGTAATCGGCAGTTGGCATGGTCAGTGATATGAGTGACATGACGAGAGGCAGGATGGGTGGGGCTTGGGGATTGACTGGCCGTGTTTGGGGAACCGGCAAGGCTGAAGTCAGGGTGAGGCCTGATGACTGGGTGTGGGGTGGGGATGCTGGGAGGAATAGTGGTTTGAGGGAAGGTACCAAGCCCAGTGAGAATGTGCTAGCCAGAGAGTCTGACCCCAGCTACAGTGTCAGCAGCTTCCTCAGAGGTGGCCAACACAGGGAGTGGGAGGAAGCAGAGGTAGGGGTGGTCTCCCTGGGCTGACAAGATGTACCAATGGCTTCCTCAAGCTGCTGCTTTTTCTTTTTGGGACAGGGTCTTCCTCTGTTGCCCAGGCCAGAGTGCCTCAGCTCACAGATCACGCCACTGCACTCTAGCCTGGGTGACTGAGGCTCCATCTCAAAAAAAAAAAAAAAGAGAAATCTGAGGCCCCTCCTCTAGGCTTCTATAGTTTCCAGGGAATTGGCATTAGGACATTTATGACTTGTACTATTATTTCTTGTGTCCATATTTGGCGCCTCTGCTGCCCTTTTAGTCCTGAAGGTCACATGCTCAGTGTGACTCACGTCCATCAGTTGCCATCGCCCAGCTGGGGCATACACAAACTGCAGGGTGGTGGCGGTTGGTGTTCAGGTGTTTGTGGGGCAGGGAGAGCAGAGATAGGGAGCCTTCCCGTTGCTCTGTCTTCCCTGCTGTGGACATGCTGATGAAATGGTCTCAGGTAACCTCACCTGCCTGTTCTTGGCACAGGCCACAAACTCACCCTGTTTTGTTTATTTGCTTGTCTGTCTCATTAGCTCTGTTATTACCTCTGTGAAAAGGCTTTTTCAGTGTCTTAGACCCCTCAGGCTGCTGTACCAGAATACCATAGACTGGGTGGCTTATAAGCAACAGAGATTTGGCTGGGCTTGGTGGATCACGCCTCTGATCCTAGCACTTTGGGAGGCCAAGGCAGGTGGATCACCTGAGGTCGGGGTTCAAGACCAGCCCAACCAACATGGAGAAACCCTGTCTCTACTAAAAATACAAAATTAGTCAGGTGTGGTGGCGCATGCCTGTAATTCCAGCTTCTCAGGAGGCTGAGGCAGGAGAATCGGCTTGAACCCAGGAGGTGGAGGTTGCGGTGAGCTGAGATTGTGCCACTGCACTCCAGCCTGGGCAACAAGAGCAAAACTCCGTCTCAAAAAAAGAAAAAGTAAAAAGAGAATTATGAGGGCAGTGACAGTCAGACCACAACAGGACGTCTTGCTCACAACCGTACTCTCCTGTCCAGCACAGTAAATAGCAGGCGGTGTTCAAAGATTGTCATTACTCTGAGTCACACAGGAAGTTTTGGGCTTTCACACTGTAAAGCAATAGTGACTCAAACTCTACAGCCTAAGAACGAGCAGCCCGATCCAGGGTACTGGGTGGGCAGGAGGCGACAGGGTCAAGTTCAAGCTGTACACAGAGCTGAACACATCATGGGGGTAGAAGATATTTGTTGTTTACGTCTCTGCTTTTTCTCTAAGGGGATGGTGAGGGAGGCCAGTGGACCAGGGCATAGGGGCAGTAGGTACAGGAATGAGGACTGACCCTGCTGGCCTCACCACACCCCTCCTCCTCAGCTGGCGTTGCAGACGGGGCGCGAACCCCCACCCATCTGGCGAGTCCAGAAGGCCCTTCTGCAGAAATTCACTCCGGAGATCAAGGACGGCCAGAGGCAGTTTTGTGCCACCAGTAATGTAAGCCTGCAAAGGGGACCAAGGACTTGGGGGCCCCGGGGCGTGGTATCTAGGAGCTGGGGTTCCCCTTAGCGTGGCTGTTACTCACTCCACAGTGTATCTGGAAGGGGGCCCCCTGCTGCCGGCAGGCTCCAAGCAGCTGCCATGGTGGCCCAGGGCACGGGGGTGTTGGCCATCTGGCTGGGCAGTGTGAAGAATTTCCTCATGTGCCTCTTTCTCCCCATAGTATTTGGGGTATTTTGGGGATGCAAAAAATCGGTACCAGCGCCTCTATGTAAAGTTCCTGGAAAATGTCAATAAGAAGGACTACGTGAGGGTCTGTGCTCGGAAACCCTGGCATCGGCCCCCAGTGCCAGTCAGGTACCAACCATGGGGGACACAGGGGCAGGTAGTATGTAGCGCCGACAGGCATGGGGATGGAGCATGCAAGAGGGAAGGCTGGAGAGTGGGGGGTGGGGACAGAGAGAGGGGACAGAGCCCAGAGAGAGAGGGAGACAGAGACCCAGAGAGAAATAGGGACAGAGACCCAGAGACAGGAGGGGAACAGAGACCCAGAAAGAGGGGGACAGAGATCCAGAGGTGGGGGGACAGAAACCCAGAGACAGAGAACCAGAGGCATGAGGGAGACGGAGACTGAGAAGGAGACAGACCCAGAGAAAAAGAGGGACATAGATGGGGGAGGATAGAGGAGACCCAGAGACGGGACGGGACAGAGACTCATAGAAGGCTACAGAGACCTGGGGTGGACAGAGACCCAGAAAGAGGGGGATAGAGACCCAGAGAGGGAGGGGGTCAGAGACCCAGAAAGGGAGGGGGTCAGAGTCCCAGAGAGGGAGGGGAACAGAGACCCAGAGAGGGAGGGGGTCAGAGACCCAGAGAGGGAGGGGAACAGAGACCCAGAGAGGGAGGGGAACAGAGACCCAGAGAGGGAGGGGGTCAGAGACCCAGAGAGGGAGGGGAACAGAGACCCAGAGAGGGAGGGGAACAGAGACCCAGAGAGGGAGGGGGTCAGAGACCCAGAAAGGGAGGGGGTCAGAGTCCCAGAGAGGGAGGGGAACAGAGACCCAGAGAGGGAGGGGGTCAGAGACCCAGAGAGGGAGGGGGTCAGAGACCCAGAGAGGGAGGGGAACAGAGACCCAGAGAGGGAGGCGGTCAGAGACCCAGAGAGGGAGGGGGTCAGAGACCCAGAGAGGGAGGGGAACAGAGACCCAGAGAGGGAGGGGGTCAGAGACCCAGAGAGGGAGGGGAACAGAGACCCAGAGAGGGAGGGGAACAGAGACCCAGAGAGGGAGGGGAACAGAGACCCAGAGAGGGAGGGGGTCAGAGACCCAGAGAGGGAGGGGGTCAGAGACCCAGAGAGGGAGGGGGTCAGAGACCCAGAGAGGGAGGGGAACAGAGACCCAGAGAGGGAGGGGGTCAAAGTCCCAGAGAGGGAGGGGGTCAGAGACCCAGAGAGGGAGGGGGTCAAAGTCCCAGAGATGGAGGGGGTCAGAGACCCAGAGAGGGAGGGGGTCAGAGACCCCGAGAGGGAGGGGAACAGAGACCCAGAGAGGGAGGGGGTCAGAGACCCAGAGACGGAGGGGGTCAGAGACCCAGAGAGGGAGGGGGTCAGAGACCCAGAGACGGAGGGGGTCAGAGACCCAGAGAGGGAGGGGAACAGAGACCCAGAGAGGGAGGGGGTCAGAGACCCCGAGAGGGAGGGGAACAGAGACCCAGAGAGAGGAGGGGACACTATGAGAGAAGCTGTTCCTGTGCCTAGGGCACTGAGCAGGGGCCCTGAGGAGAATTTGGGTTCTCGGGGGCTGCTGACTACAGTCCCTTCTCTGTTCCCTTCTAGACGCTCTGGGCAGGCCAAGAACCCCGCATCTGCTGGGGGTAGCTCTGCACCTCCCCCTAAGGCCCCAGCACCACCTCCCAAGCCTGAGACCCCTGAAAAGACGACATCTGAGAAGCCCCCAGAGCAGACACCTGAGACGGCCATGCCTGAGCCCCCTGCCCCTGAGAAGCCCTCCCTCCTGCGGCCTGTCGAGAAGGAAAAGGAGAAGGAGAAGGTGACGCGTGGGGAGCGGCCATTACGGGGTGAGCGGGCCACCAGCGGACGGCAGACGCGGCCAGAGCGGAGCCTCGCCACGGGACAGCCTGCCACATCCCGGCTGCCTAAAGCCCGGCCTACCAAGGTGAAGGCTGAACCGCCTCCTAAGAAGAGGAAGAAATGGCTGAAGGAGGCAGGGGGCAACGCTGCAGCAGGCGGGGGCCCACCAGGCAGCTCCTCGGACTCGGAGTCCTCCCCTGGAGCCCCCAGCGAGGACGGTGAGGCCCTAGGCAGCCTCAGGGCTGCAGGGGTGGGTGGGAAAGGGACACAGGTGAGGGCTGTCCAGAGGGCTCCAGGTAGCCTCGGCAGGACAGTAACAGCCAGTATGTTACAGATAATGGCAGTAGCTCACAGTCACGGGGCATCTAACTACACGACAGGCTGCCTCCTAAGAACCTGATGGATGTTAACTTGTGTAATTTTCACCCATCCTAGTAGGTAGATACTGTTATCCTCATCTACAGATGAGGAAGCTGAGGCTCCAAGAGAGGGCAGCACAGTCTGTGTTGGGTGCCCACCAGAGTTGCAACTGAGCCCAGGGTGCCTTGGACTCTGTTCTTCAGTGCTGCGTTCTGCCTCATAATAGGCAAGATTTGAGGGCCGAGGAAGATGTGGGACTAGGCGGCTGTCCTGGAGGCTCTGTGATGGTGGGGTTTCCTGTGAGGCCCTGGGTGACCCTGAGAAAGAGGCATAACCTCATGTGCCTTAGTGACCTCACCTGTAAAATGGGTTCATAATAGACGAAGCTCATAGGAGAGTGCCAGTCTTTAGTAGACACTACCTGTCTACTCCACGTATGCCCAGCACACTGCCACATCCTCAGTGCTTATGATGATGTCTGGTTAGGCTGGGCACAGTGGCTCGCGCCTGTAATCCCAGTACTTTGGGAGGCCAAGGCGGGCAGATCAGCTGAGGTCAGGAGTTCAAGACCAGCCTGGCCAACATGGTAAAATCCCAGCTTTACTAAAAAATACAAAAATTGGCCCAGCATGGTGGCGCGTGCCTGTAATCCCAGCTACTCACGAGGCTGAGGCAGGAGAATCACTTGAACCCAGGAGGCAGAGGTTACAGTGAGCTGAGATCAGGCCACTGCACTCCAGCCTGGATGACAGAACAAGACTCCGTCTCAAAAAAAAAAAAAAAGTCGGGTTAGTGATGACAATAACAACAACAAAAATAAATATATATTCACATATGTACAGTAAGGGTAACAGCTGACTTTTGTTGAGTGCTTACTATGTACCAGAAATCATTTTAAACATTTGCACACAGGCTTACTTGACCTTTACCTAATAAACCCTGGGAGATAGCTTGGTAGAATTATCCTCATTTTAAAGATGGAGGCCGGGTGTGGTGGCTCGCACCTGTAATCCCTCCACTTTGGGAGGCCGAGGTGGTAGAATCACTTGAGCTCAAGAGTTCGAGATGAGCCTGGGCAACATAGTGAGACCCCCGTCTCTACAAACAAATTTTTAAAAATTAGCTGGGCTTGGTGGCGAATGCCTGTAGTCCCAGCTACTCAGGAGGCTGAGGCAGAAGGATCACTTGAGCCCATGAGTTCAAGGCTATGGTGAGGTATGATTATACCACTGCTTTCCAGTCAGGGTGACAGAATTAGACCCTGTCTCTAAGGATAACTTCTTAAATAAATAAATAAAAGATGAAGAAACTGAGGCACCGAGAGGCGATGGTACCTGGTCAGGGCCACACAGTACAGGGGTAGCTGTTTTAACAGAGATTAGAAATAGAGCGAGTCAAAGGAGGAAGGCAGAATTCTCTTTCCAACAAAGCCCTGATGTAGCAGGGAGATGTATAGAAAATAAAAGCGGCCGGGCACGGTGGCCAATGCCTGTAATTCCAGCACTTTGAGAGGCCGAGGCGGGCGAATCACCTTAGGTCAGGAGCTCCAGACGAGCCTGGCCAACATGGAGAAACCCCGTCTCTACTAAAAATACAAAAATTAGCTGGCTGTGGTGGTGCATGCCTATAATCACAGCGACTCAGGAGGCGGAGCCAGGAGAATCTCTTGAACCTGGGAGGCAGAGGTTGCAGTGAGCCGAGATTGCACTGTTGCATTCCAGCCTGGGCAACAGAGGGAAACTCCGTCTCAATAAATGAATGAACGAATGAATGAATGAATGAATGGCTGTTTTTCAGGGTTGTCCAGGGTCCCAGTTTCCTTCTTTCTTGTTGACCGGCTGTTTGCCTTGTTGATGGGGTCATGACCCCTTTCCAGTGAGCCCAAGCCCTGTTTCTGCCCTTGGCCACCCCACAGACCTTCCCCAACACCCCCAAATCCCATCAAGCTCCGTGTCCTGGCTTCCCCATGTTAGGGACCGGACCTCTGGCTATACAGTCACCTGACCAGACTTCCCAGGAGCCATCCTCACCTCTTTTCCTTTTCTTTTTCTTTTCTTTTCTTTCTTTTTTTTTTTTCTGTTTGTTGAGACAGAGCCTCACTCTGTCACCCAGATTGAAGTGCAGTGGTGCAATTTCAGTTCACTGAAACCTCCACCTCCTGGGTTCAAGTGATCCTCCTGCTTCAGCCTCCCAAGTAGCTGGGACTATAGATGTGCGCCACCATGCCCCGGCTAATCTGTGCATTTTTAGTAGAGATGAGGTTTTACCATGTTGGCCCAGGGTGGTCTCGAACTCCTGACCTCAGGCGATCCGCTCACCTCAGTCTCACAAAGTGCTGGGATCACAGGCGTGAGCCACTGCACCCGGCCTTCCTCTTTTCCTTTTCTACCTGTCGCCCCCACAGCGGGGCAGCTCCCAGCCCTGCCCGCCCCCATCCCCTCCACCCTTTCCCAGGCCTGCCCAGCTCAGCCTCGTCCTCTGCTTCCAGCCCTGCCCCACCTCCATTCGTTCCTACCTGGTCCATCAGCCTGGACTTCAGCCTCACTCCTCCAGTCTGTCCCCTGCTTGGCTTTAGGAGGGATCTTTCTACACTTATTCTCACCCCTTCCCTGCTTTCAGTTCTCTCATGGCTCCCTAGTACCCACCAGAAAAAGCCCTTGCCCTTTCTGCCTGGTGTTGGAGGCCCAGTGTGGGCTGGCCTGCACTGACCTGTGCAATCCCAGCTCCCATCTCCTCCCTCAGCCTTGCCCCTTTATGATCTGACCTCTCTGGATGCACTCTTTTGGAAACCAACAATGCTGCTTCTTTAGACTTACGTGAAGCCACAATTAAGTGCTCTGAGCTATCACTCAAGGCTCAGCCTTTGTTTGACCTTGAACAAGGGTGAGTCTGATGCCTCCTGTGAGCTTTTTTTTGAGACAGTCTTGCTCTTGTTGCCCAGGCTTGTTGCCAGTGCAATTGTGCGATCTCGGCTCACCGCAACCTCCGCCTCCCGGGTTCAAGCGATTCTCCTGCCTCAGCCTCCCGAGTCGCTGTGATTACAGGCATGCACCACCACACACGGCTAATTTTGTATTTTTAGTAGAGACAGGGTTTCTCCATGTTGGTCAGGCTGGTCTCGAACTCCCCACCTCAGGTGATCCACTTGCCTTGGCCTCCCAAAGTGCTGGGATTACAGGCATGAGCCACCGCGCTCAGCCGTATTTTTGTTTTTTTCTTTTTTTTGGAGACGGAGTCTCGCTCTGTCACCCAGACTGGAGTACAATGGCGCGATCTTGGCTCACCGCAACCTCCACCTCCCAGGTTCAAGGGATTCTCCTGCCTCAGCCTCCTGAGTAGCTGGGATTACAGACATGCGCCACCATGCCCGGCTAATTTTGTATTTCTTAGTACAGACGGGGTTTCTCCATGTTGGTCAGGCTGGTCTTGAACTCCTGACCTCAGGTGATCTGCGCCTCAGCCTCCCAAAGTGCTGGGATTACAGGCCACAGCACTTTATGGGCTACAATGCCCGGCCTTTTTTTTTTTTTTTTTAGACAAGTTTCACTCTGTCACCCAGGCTGTGCAATGGCACAATCTTGGCTCACTGCAACCTCCGCCTCCTGGGTTCAAGCCATCCTCCTACCTCAGCCTTCTGAGTAGCTGGGATTACAGGCGTGTGCCACCACGCCTGGCTAATTTTTGTATTTTTAGTAGAGACAGGGTTTTGCCACGTTGGCCAGGCTGGTATCAAACTCCTGACCTTAGGTGATCTGCCTCGGCCTCCCAAAGTGCTGGGATGACAGGCGTGAGCCACTGCGCCTGGCCTTCTCTGAGCTTCTTGCAGTCCCTGTGATTCTGCCACAAGAGCACGTGGCACTGGCGCTTGCCTGTCAATCTTCCCTAGCGGACTTGGACCTCCCAAAAGCAGGGATTTCTCTTTTGGTCCCCAGTGTTGAGAACAGCGTCTGCCACACAGGTGGTCTCAGAGGAAGTTGGGATAACGAGCCTGCGTCCTGTCTTTTCTGCAGAGCGGGCAGTACCTGGGCGTCTGCTCAAAACCAGGGCGATGCGGGAGATGTACCGGAGCTACGTGGAGATGTTGGTGAGCACAGCACTTGACCCAGACATGATCCAGGCCCTGGAGGACACGCATGGTGAGCTGAGGCCTGGGGAGGAGGGGTGGGGGCTGACTCGGTCTGAGGGAGCAGGTGCTGAGGGCTTGGACCTGATCTGAGAGAGGAGAGGTTTGGGGTCTGGACTCCTGGGTCTGAGGGAAGACGAGCTGAGGCCTGGACCTGGGTCTGAGAGAGGAGGGGCTGGGGCCTGGAGTCCTGGGTCTGAGGGAGGAGGTCCCTGGGTCCTAGGGAGAAGAGGCTGGGGGCCTGGACTCCTGGGTTTGAGGGAGGAGGGGCTGGGGGCCTAGACTCCTGGTTCTGAGGGAGGAGGGGCTGGACCTGGATGGGGGTCTGAGGAAGGAGGGACTGGACTGCCGGGTCTGAGGGAGGAGGGGCTGGGGGTCTGGACTCCCGGGTCTGAGGAAGGAGGGATTGGGGCCTGGACTTCTGGGTCTGAGGGAGGAGGGACTGGGGCTTGGACTCCTGGGTCTGAGGGAGGAGGGGCTGGGGGCCTGGACTCCTGGGTCTGAGGGAGGAGGGGCTGGGGGCCTGGACTCCTGGGTCTGAGGGAGGAGGGGCTGGGGGTCTGGACTCCTGGGTCTGAGGGAGGAGGGGCTGGGGGTCTGGACTCCTGGGTCTGAGGGAGGAGGGGCTGGGGGTCTGGACTCCTGGGTCTGAGGGAGGAGGGGCTGGGGCCTGGACTCCTGGGTCTGAGGGTGGAGGGGCTGGGGGTCTGGACTCCTGGGTCTGAGGGAGGAGGGGCTGGGGGTCTGGACTCCTGGGTCTGAGGGAGGAGGGTGTGGGGGTCTGGACTCCTGGGTCTGAGGGAGGAGGGGCTGGGGGTCTGGACTCCTGGGTCTGAGGGAGGAGGGGCTGGGGGTCTGGACTCCTGGGTCTGAGGGAGGAGGGGCTGGGGGTCTGGACTCCTGGGTCTGAGGGAGGAGGGGCTGGGGACCTGGACTCCTGGGTCTGAGGGAGGAGGTGGCTGGGGGTCTGGACTCCTGGGTCTGAGGGCGGAGGGGCTGGGGGTCTGGACTCCTGGGTCTGAGGGAGGAGGGGCTGGGGGTCTGGACTCCTGGGTCTGAGGGAGGAGGGAGCGGGGGTCTGGACTCCTGGGTCTGAAGGAGGAGGGAGCTGGGGCCTGGACTCCTGGGTCTGAAGGAGGAGGGGCTGGGGCCTGTACTTTTGTCTCTGAGTGGGAAGGGGATTTGGGGACCCAGACTCCATGACCCCACCTTGGCCCCAGCGCTTTGTGAGGCTGTGGCCTTCCTGATACCGTGTCCTCGTCCATCAGACGAACTGTACCTGCCTCCCATGCGGAAGATAGACGGCCTGCTGAATGAGCACAAGAAGAAAGTCCTGAAGCGGCTGTCGCTAAGCCCAGCCCTGCAGGTGCCTGGGGGTCTGGGCAGGGGGTGTCTGGGGCCCAGGGTCCACATGGAGAAGACATGTACGTGTCGGCTGCTGTTGGGGAGGGGTGATCCTTGGAAGGAGAGTGTCCTTCTGGGCTCAGATGGGAGAAAAATTGAGGGCAGGACTGTCAGGAGATCTCTGGGTTCTCAACAGCCATGAAGCCCATGTCGGGGGGAGCTGTGGGCCTTGGGGCAGCAGAGGGGTGGTTGTGAAAGGCTGGGCTGTTGTTGCGGAGAACAAGTGTGGAGCCAAACGTAGACTAGGCCTGCACCCAAAGCTGGCACTGGACCGATGGCTTCTTCGTGAGTCCAGTGCAGGCTATTAGGATCCCAGGCTTCAGTGTTAAGTCATCTGTATGATTTCCCTTCTGGGATATTCTGGGATGGAATTATCAGGGCTCTGAAATCCAGTGTTAAACTGGCTCTGAGGATTCTGGTTGGGATGTTAGTGTGGCACTGACAATTCCGGGATAGAATGTTAGGGTAACTGAGACTTCTGGAATCGAATGTTATTCTGTCTTTGAGAATTCTGGAAGACTTCCAGTGATTCTGAGAATTCTGGGATGGATTCTAGGCTGGTACTAAGAATTCTGGGATAGGCTATTAGGCTGGTGCTGAGATGACTGGTGGGAAGTTAGTCTTAGAAAATATGCAAGGAGGCCGGGCACAGTGGCTCACGCCTGTGATCCTAGCACTTTGGGAAGCCAAGGCTGGTGGATGGCCTGATGTCAAGAGTTCAAGACCACCCTGGCTCTCTCAAAATAAAAAAAAAGTGAAACCCTGTCTCTACTCAAAATAAAAAAATTAGCTGGGCGTGGTGGTGGGCACCTGTAGTCTTAGCTTCCCGGGAGGCTGAGGCAGGAGAATCAGTTGAACCCAGGAGGTGGAGCTTGCAGTGAGCCAAGATGGCACCACTGCACTCCAGCTTGGGCGACAGAGCAAGACTGTCTCCAAAAAAGAAAATAGGCCAGGCGCGGTGGCTCACGCCTGTAATCCCAGCAGTTTGGGAGGCCAAGACGGATGGATCACGAGGTCAGGAGATCGAAACCATCCTGGCTAACATGGTGAAACTCCATCTCTACTAAAAATACAAAAAAGAAATTAGCTGGGCGTGGTGGCGGGCGCCTGTAGTCCCAGCTACTCAGGAGGCTGAGGCAGGAGAATAGCGTGAACCCGGGAGGCGGAGCTTGCAGTGAGCCGAGATCGTGCTACTGCGCTCCAGCCTGGGCGACAGAGCGAGACTCTGTCTCAAAAAAAAAAAATATATATATATATATATATATATATATATATATATATATATGGAAATATTAATATGACTGAGAATTTTGAGTGAGATAGTTTTCTCAGAATGATGGGTGGGACGTTGGGGTGACTGAGAATTCTGGAATGGATTCTTAGACTGGTGTGGAGAAATCTAAGCCGGAATGTTATGCTGACTGAAAATTTGGGGGTAGAGTGCTGGGTGGGTTGGAAAATTCTGGGTAGCATTAAGTTATAAAAACTCTGGAGGATATGAATCTAGTCTACAAATTCTGAGATGGGTTGTTAGGCTGGCACTGAGGATTGTGGGTGAGATGTTACACTACGGTAGATAATCCCGGTGTAGGATATTAGAGTAGGTCTGAGAAGTATGTGTTATTACTCGGGAGTTAGAATTCTGGGGTAGATGGCTGGGCGCCGTGGCTCACGTCGGTAATCCCAGCACTTTGGGAGGCTAAGGGAGGTGGATCACGAGGTCAGGAGATCAACAACAACCCATCCTGGCTAACACGGTGAAACCCCATCTCTACTAAAAATACACAAAAAATTAGCCGGGTGTGGTGGTGGGTGCCTGTGGTCCCAGCTACTCGTGAGGCTGAGGCAGAATAATGATGTGAACCCGGGAGGCGGAGCTTGCAGTGAGCCAAGGTCGTGCCACTGCACTCCAGCCTGGGCGACACAGCGAGACTTCGTCTCAAAAAAAAAAAAAAACACCAAAGAATTCTGGGGTAGATGGGATGGTTAGGTTAGGGCTGAGAATTCTGGGATAGATGGTTAGGATGGGGCCGAGAATTCTGGGGTAGCTGGTTAGGATGGGGCTGGGAATTCTGGGGTAGGTGGTTAGGATGGGGCTGGGAATTCTGGGATAGATGGTTAGGATGGGGCCGAGAATTCTGGGGTAGGTGGTTAGGATGGGGCTGAGAATTCTGGGGTGGGTGGTTAGGATGTTGCTGAGAATTCTGGGGTAGGTGGTTAGGATGGGGCCGGGAATTCTGGGGTGGGTGGTTAGGATGTTACTGAGAATTCTGAGGTAGGTGGTTAGGATGGGGCCAAGAATTCTGGGATAGATGGTTAGGATGGGGCCGAGAATTCTGGGGTAGGTGATTAGGATGGGGCCAGGAATTCTGGGATAGGTGGTTAGGATGGGGCCGGGAATTCTGGGATAGGTGGTTAGGATGGGGCCGGGAATTCTGGGGTAGGTGGTTACGATAGGGCTGAGAATTCTGGGATAGGATAGGTGGTTAGGATGAGACTGAGGATTCTGGGGTTGGTGGTTAGGATGGGGCCGAGAATTCTGGGGTAGATGGTTAGGAGGGGGCCGAGCATTCAGGGATAGGTGGTTAGGATGAGACTGAGAATTCTGGGATAGGTGGTTAGGATGGGACTGAGAATTCTGGGATGGATGGTTAGGATGGGGCTGAGAATTCTGGGGTAGGTAGTTAGGATGGGGCTGAAAATTCTGGGGTAGGTGGTTAGGATGGGGCTGGGAATTCTCAGGTAGGTGGTTAGGATGGGGCTGAGAATTCTGGGATAGATGGTTAGGATGGGGCTGGGAATTCTGGGATAGATGGTTAGGATGGGGCTGGGAATTCTGGGGTAGATGGTTAGGATGGGGCTGAGAATTCTGGGGTAGAATTTTGGGTGACATTGAGAATCTGAGCCAGGCCAGAAAGCTCAGTGGAAGCGTCACTGGACAGGCCCAGCCTCCTCTGTCCTTTGAGGAGACTCCAATCGTCTCTCCTGATCTGCAGCCTGGGGGAAACTGAGGCACGGATCTGAGCCCCGGCTGTTGGGTTTGGGATGTGTGGGGCCAGGGCGGCATCTAGCTGACCCATCGGCTTCCCGCAGGATGCCCTGCACACGTTCCCACAGCTGCAAGTGGAGCAGAGTGGGGAGGGCTCTCCGGAAGAAGGGGCTGTGCGGCTGCGGCCTGCCGGGGAACCCTACAACCGCAAGACGCTCAGCAAGCTCAAGAGGAGCGTGGTCAGAGCCCAGGTGGGCACTGAGGCTGGGGCTGGGAGTGGGGAGTGCTGGCGGTATGTGGGAAGGGAGGAGAGGGGCTGCCAAGTGCCGGGCCGGAGGGGCTGAGGCATCTCCACTCCTACCCAGGAGTTCAAGGTTGAGCTGGAAAAGTCGGGATACTACACGCTCTACCATTCGCTCCACCACTATAAATACCACACCTTCCTGCGCTGCCGGGACCAGGTGAGCCCCACCCACAGCACCCATCGCCCTGGGATTCCAACCTTTTTGACTTCCTCTTGGGATCGATCCGAGGGTCCAAGTCCAGCCCCGTCCTGCCTCAGACCCAAGAGTTCAGGTCCTTCTGTCTTGGGACTTAAGAATGCAGCCCCCAGCCCCGGTTTCCCTGGGACACTGACATCTGACACCCCAGTCCCCAGGCCTCAGCCCCTTCCCTCCCCAGAGGCCGGTGTGCCACCCTCCCCAGTGCCATGTTTGACCCCTGCAGACCCTGGCCATCGAGGGCGGCGCCGAGGACCTGGGCCAGGAGGAGGTGGTCCAGCAGTGCATGCGGAACCAGCCGTGGCTGGAACAGCTCTTTGACTCCTTCAGTGACCTGCTGGCCCAAGCACAGGCCCACAGCCGCTGTGGGTGACCCCGCCCCAGCTTGTGAGGGGGGCGCCTCCTCCATGAACCGAGAATTGGGACAGAACCGTGTCCTCAGGAGCTAACACCTGGGCTCCGTCGCCGGGGAAAGGGGGTCATGGGTCAGGGTGTGTCTGTGCTGCCACCTCCAGGGCAGGGTTCAAAGTCCGACTCCCCCCCTCTCCCGAGCCCCCTCCACTCCCTCCCCATTCCTCCCACTGTTCGAGTGTACAGAGAAATTATTTATATATATGTATAAATGTCTATTTAGTAACGGTTTCCCTCTCCCCTTGCCCCGACCCCGCCTCCACAGCCACAGCCCCCGCCCCTCCACCTTGTACATAATGTATAGGAAAAGTCTATGTATGGCTGGGGGGGTGGGGTGGCTTCAGAGAGCTGGGGGACCCCTTCCCCTCAAGTCCCCCTTGCAGGCCAAGATCTTTGCTAAAGGCCACTCCCTCCCCAGGGCATTTGGCGTCGGGTGGGAGGGGAAAACGCATCTTGTTAATTATTTTTAATCTTATTTATTGTACATACCTGGGGCAGGGGCTTGGGGAGGTGGAGGGGGGAGAAGGGTCCCCTCTCTCTGCCCCTCCCACTCCTTTTCTACAGCGATTTGTCTGTGTCTGGCCCCCACCCGCTGCCCACCCACCATTGTTGTCTGGATGTGGTTCTATTTTTTATCGGTCTCCTTTCCCCTCCTCCCCGTTCTTGCCCCTGCCCCACCCCGCCCCCTGCTCCCACCACCCTTTGTCTCTTGCTCTTTCTTGGGCTTCTGTACAACTCAACTTGTATACACTGTGTACACACAACCAGCCAAACGAAAACCCAACGGCAAACACTTTACCAGCAGGCTGGAGTGCCTCTGTCCTGCGGCGCTGGGGTGGGTGGCAGTGGTGGCAGGGGCAGAGGGTCTGGAACGGGACTTCCCAGAGCCCTGGGCAGTGGGGGCCCTGAGGCTGGCATATGTTCTGTGTCCCCGCACGGCAGAGTATCCCACCTTGAAATTTAATGACTTCAGACAACAAATATTTATCATCGGGGGGTTTCTTTTGTTTTTTAGCTAAAGACAGGGTCTCACTCTGTCACCTAGGCTGGGGTGCAGTGGCGTGATCATAGCTCACTGCAGCCTCCAACTCCCTGGCTCAAGCGATCCTCCTGCCTCAGCCTCCCAAAATGACGGGATTACAGGCAAGTGTCACTGTGCCTGGCCCTATGTTCCTTGTGTTACCCAGGCTGGCCTTGAACTTCTGGGCTTAAAGGATCCTCCTGCCCCAGTCTCAAGTAGTTGGCATTACAGGTGCATGCCACCACTACACCCAGCTCAAATCCTGTAGTTCTTTTTTTTTTTTTTTTTTTTGAGACAGAGTCTCGCTCTGTCGCCCAGCCTGGAGTGCAGTGGTTCGATCTTGGCTCATACAACTTCAGCCTCCCCGGTTCAAGCGATTCTCCTACCTCAGCCTCCCAAGTAGCTGGGATTATAGGGGCCTACCACTACATCCAGCAAATTTTTGTATTTTTAGTAGAAACCAGGTTTCGCCATGTTGGCCAGGCTGGTCTCGAACTCCTGACCTCAAGTGATCTGCCAGCCTCAGCCTTCCAAAGAGATTACAGATGTGAGCCACTGCACCCAGCCTCAAGTCCTGTATTCTTGAATCCAAGTGAGTGGTCCATGGTACAGCACTCGGAGTTCCCCGAGAGCTTGTAGAAATGTAGAATCGGCACAGGCAGCAGACGAGGAGAGGGCAGGTCGAATAGGGCTGTTTCCCCTCCTCCCTTAAAGGAAAAGATGTAGAATCTCAGGCTGTTGCTCTGGTCTACTTCATCAGAGCCCACTTTTTTAGTAAAATGCCGAGAGGATTCTCAAGCACATTCAAGTTTGAAGAACCGTGTTCTAGAACAAGAATGTTAAAAATGTGCAGGTTGGCTGGGTACGGTGGCTCACGGCTATAATCCTAGCACTGTGGGAAGCCAGGGCGGGTGGATCACTTGAGGTCAGGAGTTCGAGACCAGCCTGGCCAACATCGTAAAACCCCGTCTCTACTAGAAATACAAAAATCAACCAGGCGTGGTGGCGTGCGCCTATAATCCCAGCTACATGGGAGGCTGAGGCTGAGGCAGGAGAATCGCTTGAACCCGGGGGGTGGAGGTTGCAGTGAGTTGAGATCATGCCATTGCACCACTCCAGCCTGGCTGACAGAGCGAGACTCCATCTCAAAAAATAAAAAATGTGGAGGTCAACTGGCAATATTTTAGAACCCAGCCTATGAAGCAGTGAACAGGCTGTTGTCATTCTAGAGCCTGGATGGATGGACCACCGATGTTCCAGAACCCTGGCTTAGTCCGTGGGTAGGGACCCAGTGTGAGATTTGAGGGTGGAACATCAGCATTCCAGATGCCCTTTTAGGTGAGATTGAGGAAGAACCTTCATTGTTGTAGAACCTTGAGTATTGTTCCAGGGGTGTCCAAGAAGAGAATACAGTCATGGGTTCTTAGTTTCTGTTGTACCAGTAAAGCCCCTTCCTCATCCCTCTTTTTTGTTTATTACTGGAGACAGAAACTAAAAACTATGGCCTCAGGCTGCTAAAAGCCTAAAACAAAACAGAACAACAATAAAATAAGGTGGGTTGGACAAATCTGAACTCTAGACCATCACGTTACAGATTTTTTTTTTTTTTTTTTTTTTTTTTTTTTTTTTTTGATCTGTCGCACAGGCTGGAGTGCAGTGGTGTGATCTCGGCTCACTGCAAGCTCCGCCCCCTGGGTTCCTGCCATTCTCCTGCCTCAGCCTCCCAAGTAGCTGGGACTACAGGCGGCCACCACCACGCCCGGCTAATTTTTTTTGTATTTTTAGTAGAGATGGGGTTTCACTGTGTTAGCCAGGATGCTCTTGATCTCCTGACCTCATGATCTGGCTGCCTCGGCCTCCCAAAGTGCTGGGATTACAGGCAAGAGCCATCGTGCCTGGCCACATGTTACAGATTTTAGAGCCTGGTTTCAGACTAGAGGATGGATAGTAGCATTTGAGAACCCTAATGGGTGAGTCAACAATAGACCATGAGGCCAGGCATCATGGCTTACGGTTGTAATCCCAGCACTTTGGGAGGTGGAGATGAGCGGATCACCTGAGGTCAGGAGTTTGAGACCAGCCTGGCCAGCATGGCAAAAACCCTCTTTTTTTTTTTTTTTTTTTTTTTGAGATGGAGTCTCGCTCTGTCTCCCTCCCAGGCTGGAGTGCAGTGGCACTATCTTGACTCACTGCAACCTCCGCCTCCCAAGTTCAAGCGATTCTCCTGCCTCTGCCTCCTGAGTAGCTGGGATAACAGGTGCATGCCACCACTCCCGGCTAATTTTTGTATTTTTAGTAGAGACAGGGTTTTACCATGTTGATCAGGCTGGTCTTGAACTCCTGACCTCATGATCTGCCTGTCTCAGCCTCCCAAAGTGCTGGGATTACAGGCATGAGGCACTGCGCCCGACCAACCCTATCTCTCTTAAAATTACAGAAATTACCCAGGCATAGTGGCTTGCGCCTGCTACTCAGGAGGCTGAAGCAGGAGATTCGCTTGAACCCGGGAGGCTGAGGTTGCAGTGAGCCCAGATCGTGCCACTGCACTCCAGCCTGGGCAAGAGTGAGACTCCGTCTTGAAAAATTTAAAAAAGGATCATGAACTTTCTAGAATCATTGAGTTAAGAGGGCTGAGTACAAACCATTATTGTGCTTGATCTGTGGCCTATAGCATGTGGGGGTGCTATAGGCACCTTTGATGGAAAGCCATACACTCGAGGTCCTGGACTAGGCTGTCAAACTGAGGCCAAATGCCAGGTGACAGTGGCTCATGCCTATAATCCCAGCACTCTGGGAGGCCAAGGCAGGAGGATTGCTTGAGTCCAGCCTGGGCAACATGGCGAGATCCTCATGTCTACAAAAAATAAAAAAGCTAAAATTGAGGCCGAAGGATTGGCGTTGTCCCAGGTCAGAGTTCCAGGATGGAAAATGGGTGGAGTAGTCTTTTTCTTTTTTCTTTTTTTTTTTTTTTTCTTTTTGAGACAGAGTCTCTTTGTTACCCAAGCTTGGGTGCAGTGGTGCAATCTCGGCTCACTGCAACCTCTGCCCCTCCCGGGTTCAAGCCATTCTTCTGCCTCAGCTTCCTGAGTAGCTGGGACTACAGGCACGTGCCACCACGTCCAATTAATTTCTGTGTTTTTAGTAGAGACAGGGTTTCTACTAAAAAAAGGAGTTAGGATGGTCTCTAACTCCTGATCTCAGGTGCTTCACTCGCCCTCGCCTCCCAAAGTGCTGGGATTGATTAGAGGTATGAGCCACCGCGCTCGGCCGGGAGTGGGGTGTTGTGAGCGTGGATGGTGAGGTCAGGAATCATCCCTTTAGGGACAGAATCACCTTGTGATTGGCCTTTGGTATCCAGCTGCCCAAATTAGAATCCCAGCTGCAGCACTAACCAGGCAGGTTGGGTAACAGACGCCATTTTCACCTTTGCCATCCATTAAATGGGCTTTTGTCAAAATGAAGGAAGACAACCAGTTTGGAGCACCTGGCCTGCAGCTCCTGTGACCTGTAGCAGGAGATCTAGAGAAACTTAACAGAGGTCCATGACATGACAGAAAAGGAAGAGACACAGAGAAAGATAAAGATGGGGACATTGGCCGGGCGTAGTGGCTCACACCTGTAATCCTAGCACTTTGGGAGGCCAAGGTGGATGGATCACCTGAGGTCAGGATTTCGAGACCAGCCTGGCCAGCATGGTGAAACCCTGCCTCTACTAAAAATACAAAAATTTGTCGGGTATGGCTGGGCGCAGTGGCTCACGCCTGTAATCCCAGCAAATTGGGAGGCCAAGGTGAGAAGATCACCTGAGGTCGGAAGTTCAAGACCAGCCTGACCAACATGGAGAAACCCCGTCTCTACTGAAAATACAAAATCAGCTGGGGTGATGGCACATGCCTGTAATCCCAGCTACTTAGGAGGCTGAGGCAGGAGAATCGCTTGAACCCGGGAGGCGGAGGTTGCGGTGAGCCGAGATTGCGCCATTGCATTGCAGCCTGGGCAACAAGAATGAAACTCTGTCTCAAAAAAAAAAAAAAAATTTAGTCGGGCATGCTTGCAGGTGCCTGTCATCCCAGCTACTTGGGAGGCTGAGGCAGAATTGCTTGAGCCTGGGAGATGGAAGTTGCAGTGAGCCAAGATCATGCCACTGCACTCCAGCCTGAGCGGCAGAGTGAGACTCCAACTCGGGAAAAAAAAAATAAATAAATAAAGATGGGGACATCAAAACCTGGAAAGCTTTAGAATTGTTGCTAGGGCCTGCCAGAGCTCAGGGGAGGGGAGGAACTGAATACATAATTTCTGGCACTAACAGTGCCTAGGGAGATGCCAGCCTTTTCGCTGTTGTCTGTTGATCTTTGGGACACTGGTGTCTGTAAACCTTCCAAAAATGGCCTGCCAGTTGTCTTGAGCATCTGGAGGCAAGCCGTAACTTTAATCACCTTCTCAAAGTGCATCTTGGTCCTGCTAGAAGCAGGGTGCCTCAGCCAAGAAGTTGGCCCCATTGGGCAGTGCAGGAAAGACTCCAATCCTCTGCAGGGGGCATGTGGATGGTGAGATCTCGGAAGAGAGATGTTGGCACAGGACTCCTTCCTGTTGGGGGCTAAGTACCCGCAGCTGGGGCTTAGGTGGAAGTGTCAGAGCTTGTTTGGAAACTGATCGAAACATTGCCCACCCTCTAGCCCCACCACTCCCCATCCAGCAGGGGTGGACCCCTGGTGTGCAGAGTTCCTAGCAGGGAAGAGAGCCAACATGTGACACAGTACATCCGAGCTGTACTTTTTCCCAGGGCAGAAGGTTGAGAACAGGCCAAAGATTCTGTGATAATAGAACCCGGAAAGGGATATTTAGCTAATCAGGTTTTTTTTGTTTTTTGTTTTGTTTTGTTTTGCTTTTTTTGAGACAGAGTGTCGCTCTTGTTGCCCAGGCTGGAGTGCAATGGCACGATCTCGGCTCACTGCAACCTCCACCTCCCGGGTTCCCGGGTTCAAGCGATTCTCCTGCCTCACCCTCCCAAGTAGCTGGGATTACAGGCCCCCGCCACCACACCCGGCTAATATTTGTAGTTTTAGTAGAGAGGGGGGTTTCACCATGTTGGCAAGGCTGGTCTCGAATTCCTGACCTTAGGTGATTCGCCCGCCTTGCCCTCCCAAAGTGCTGGGATTATAGGCGTGAGCCACTGCGCCCAGCCTGCTAATCAGTGTTCTAATCCGGGATACAGCGGGACATTCATGGTTCTGGGGCAGAATGGAGACATGTCGGCCACAGTCATTGATGGTGAGCACTTAGTATGCGCCGGGCTCATTCCTCCTCTGCAATCGTCTCCTTTAGCCTCGTGCTCACCCTGTGAAGTAGCTTTGTACTTGCCCCCATTTTACAGATGAGACTGAGGTGGCAGAGCTGGATTTGAATTCAGGCAGCCTGGTCATGCAAAGGCCATGCTCCACCCTAGGACTAGGAAGCAGGTTCCAGGGTGGGTGCGAGTAGAGCATTCAGGGATCAGGGCCTGGGTATAGGGAGCAGATGGTTGACTGCTGATAGGTGTCAGGTGGAGCCTCAAGTTCAGGGCATGGGGACATCTCGGTTGAGGTGTTTTGTTTTGTTTTTGGTTTTTTTTGAGATGGAGTCTCGCTCTGTCGTCCAGGCTGGAGTGCAGTGGCGCAATCTCGGCTCACTGCAACTCCACCTCCTGGGTTCACGCCATTCTCCTGCCTCCAGCCTCCTGACTAGCTGGGACTACAGGCGCCCGCCACCATGCCCAGCTAATTTTTTGTATTTTTAGTAGAGACGGGGTTTCACTGTGTTAGCCAGGATGGTCTCGATCTCCTGACTTTGTGATCCGCCCGCCTCGGCCTCCCAAAGTGCTGGGATTACAGGCATGAGCCACCGCGCCCGGCCGGTTGAGGTTTTTAGCCTGGTGTGTTGGGTAGATTTGGGGCTTTAAAGATGGCCGGTCACACAGGCTTGGGAGGTGGGTAGACGGTGGTCTCCAGTTGGCTTCAGCCTTCCAGGGTAGCAAATAGTGGGCAGGACTGCCCCTCCCCCCACCAGAGCTTAGGTTGGATGTGGGAGAGTCCTAAGTGTCCCCAGGCTGGGCACGGTGGCTCATGCCTGTAATCTCAGAGCTTTGGGAGGCCGAGGCAGGAGGATTGCTTAAAGGGAGGAGTTCAAGACCAGCCTGGGCCACATAGCGAGACCCCATCTCTACAACAAAATGAAAAATTAGCCAAGTGTGCGCTCGTAGTCCCAGCTATTTGGGAGGCTGAGGCAGGAGGATTGCTTGAGCCCAGGAGGTTGAGGCTACAGAGTTGTGATCATGCGACTGCACTCCAGCCTGGGCAACACAGTGACACCCTGTCTCAAATAAATAAATAAAATGTAAAAAACGAAGTGTTCCTAGAACACAGATGGGCTTTGGGCTTCCAGACTGAAGTGTGTCATCCACTTACCGACTGTGGCCTTAAGACACCGGACACTTCTGCTTCTCCCAGGACAGAATAGGGGGTTGGATGGGGGATGTCCACACCAACCCCAAATTGGATTAAGTGTTTAGATTCAGATGTCAGTGCCACTGGGAACTTTCTGGAAATGAGGACTTGCCAGACGGCTGCTTGGACACCATTCCACCCACCTGTCCCTTCTCGATATACATTGAAGGTGAGAGTGGGACAGGCAGGGTTTGTAGCAGTTGCTCCCTGTCTCTATTTTTGTAGACAGAGTCTAGCTCTTGCCCAGGCTGGTCTCAAACTCCTGGCCTCAAGTGATCCACCCACTTCAGTCTCCCAAAGTACTGGGCTTACAAGCGTGAGCTACCACACCCAGCCGAGTTGCTGCCTGTCTCCAATGTCCTAGAACGTTCTATTGGAACGTTCTAGAAAGCACTATCCAATAGCCCACTCAGCAATGATAGGAATGTTGTCTATTTGCCCTGTCTATTAAGATAGCCACTAGAGGCTGGGCGCGGTGGCTCACGCCTGTAATCCCAGCCCTTTGGGAGGCGGAGGCGGGCGGATCACTTGAGGCCAGGAGTTCCAGACCAGTCTGGCCAAGGTGGCGAAACCCCGTCTCTACCAAAAATACAAAAATTAGCCGGGCATGGTGGCACACGCTTGTAGTCCTAGGTACTCAGGAGGTTGAGGCAGGAGAATCACTTGAGCCCAGGAAACAGGTTGCAGCAAGTGGAGATCCTGCCACTGCACTCCAGCCTGGGTGACAGAGCGAGACTCTGTCTCAAAAAAAAAAAAAAAGTCACTAGCCACATGTGACAACTGAGGTCTTGAAATGTTGATTTGACTGAGGAACTAAGTTTTATTAAAATATTTTTTATTTTGTTGTTGTTGTTGTTGTATTTGAGATGGAGTCTCACTCTGTTGCACAGGCTAGAGTGCAATGGCACGATCTCGGCTCACTGCAACCTCCGCCTCCCGGGTTCAAGCTGTTCTCACGTCTCAGCCTCCTGAGTAGCTGGGATTACAGCCGCCCACCACTGCGCCTGGCTAATTTTTGTATTTTTAGTAGAGACAGGGTTTCACCATGTTGGTCAGGTTGGTCTCGAACTCTCGACCTCAGGTGATCCGTCCGCCTGGCCCTCCCAAAGTGCTGGGATTACAGGTGTGAGCCACCGCGCCTGGCCTTTATTTTTATTATTATTTTTTTTTATTTATTTATTTTTTGAGACAGTCTTGCTGTCGCCCAGGCTGGAGTGCAGTGGCATCACCTTGGCTCACTGCAATTTCTGTTTCCCAGGCTCAAGCGATCCTGCTACCTCAGCCTCTTGAGTAGCTGGGACTACAGGCATGTGCCACCACAGCCAGCTAATTTTTGTATTTTTGGTAGAGATGGGGGCGGGGGGTCTCACTTTATTGCCGAGGCTGGTCTCAAACTCCTGAGATTAAGCGATCCACCCACCTCAGCCTCCCAAAATGCTGGGATTATAGGCATAACTCACTGCATCCAGCCGAATTTTATTTAATTTTAATTTAAATAGCCACATGTAGCTTCTGCCTACCATATTGAAGAGCACATTCTATAACTTTCTAGGAAAAAAAAAATTCCTTCATCAGATGTTCAAAGTTTATCCCAAGAAAATACCCATAAGGTCAAGAGATTGAGACCATCCTGGCTAACATGGTAAAACCCCGCCTCTACTAAAAATACAAAAAAAAATTAGCTGGGGGCGTGGTGGCATGCACCTATAGTCCCAGCTACTCGGGAGGCTGAGGCAGGAGAAGGTCATGAACCCGAGAGGCAGAGGTTACAGTGAGCTGAGATCACGCCACTGCACTCTAGCCTGGCCACAGAGTGAGACTCCATCTCAAAAACACACACACACACACACACACACACACACACACACACACACACAAACAATAAAGGGTAGAATCGCCCTGTTGAAGGGAAAGTGGGGGTCTAGGCACTTGGTTCTGCTTTATAAGATTCTTCTGCTCCTCCCCAAGCAATAGGTTCTAGATGCGAGGGTTCTAGGTGGAGGGAGGCCTTAGAACATGTGTGCCCTAATTCGTTCACCGTCCCAGAGTTCATTCCCCCACCCATTTTTTTAAGAGATGGGGGTCTCGGTATGCTGCCCAGGCTGGTCAAAAACTCCTGGACTCAAGCGATCCTCCCGCATTGGCCTCCCAAACTGCTGCGATTACAGGAGTGAGCCACAGTGCCCGACCCTCATTACCTTTTTAGAAAGCACCTCCTGACGTTGGCAGTGACGTTTATTTTTCTGGGGGAGGGGAGTTATATACAGCAGTGACCCGGAGCCCCTCACCCCCACCAGGCTTAGGTGGGGACAGGAGGTGTTGGCAGAAGGCACACAGTGGCAGCAGCCCAGAAGAGGCCAGGAAGTAATGGTGGGTATGTGATGTGTCCTGGGAGACCCAGATGAGGAAACTGAGGCTCAGTGAGGGCCTCAGGTCACACAGCAAGGTGCGAAGGCAGCTAGCCCGAGAGCTTGTGCTGGTTGCTTCTCTCTTGCCTGGGCTACAGGAGGACGCAGGGGCAGCCCCCGCCCTTCTTCCTGGGGGCACTGGGAGGGCTCGGTGGGAGCTCTTGTTCCTGGTATTTCCTGTGGGAAAACGCCAGTGAGTTTGGAGTGGAAGGGCTGGGGACAAGGATGACGGGAAGGGGACTCGGCTCACCGGACGGCCCGCACCAGCTGCTCAAAAGCCTCGTCCACGTTGAGACGCAGTTTGGCCGAGGCCTCAAAGTAGGCCACGTGGTGGGAGGCGCCGAAGGCAGAGGCTTCTGATCGGGGGACCTGGGGGTACGGGGGACACGGGGGAGTCAGGTCTCTGCACTCAGGGTGACCGCAGCCAGAGAGACAGACAGGCAGGCTGGATACTCTAGGAGAGATGACCCACTGTGAGAACTCAAAGAGGAAGAGCTCCTGAGAGATTATGGAGGGAGATGCTGCAGGGGCTTGGTGTCCTCTAAGTAAGGGATGGGGGTGGGCTTCGTGGACACTTGCCCTGCTGTGCCTTAGATAACCAGGAGTGGGCAGGCAGGGAAGTCAGGGTGTTCCCAGCAGAGGCCAGCGGAGCCCCAAAGCCTGGAAATCCCCAAAGCCTTCACCAAATGGATGAATTCTGTGTGGAAATCATTGTCGTGGGGGAAGTGATGGGAGCAGGGAAAGGAGGGGTGCAACTGTGAGGGGCATCTGGCACCTGGGGAGGAACTGGGGAGCCATGGAGGGGGCCGGCCATGAGCAGGGGAAGTGCTGGGGCTGGTGGGAGGTTGGCTGGAAGGGAGGAACGCGAGGAACGGGCAAAGAGAGCTGGCGGACCGGGGGTGAATGTCCTTTGTTCCATCCAGCAGCCTCTCCTGAGGACACCTGCATGCTAGGCTCTCTGCTCGGTGATGCTGGGGACCCTGAAGGTCCGGTTTGGGGGTAACCCATCTAGGTGAGCTGTGTGACAGTGGCAGTCACAGGACTGCAGGAACAGAGGGGGATGCTGATGGGGGACAGGTGTGCTGGAAGGAGCCTCCCAGATTGAGTTGGGGTCCCCAGAAAGAGGGGTGTCCCGAACCTGGCGCTGTGCCTCCAGATCTGCCTTGTTCCCGACCAACACAACGGGGAAGTCGTCGCGGTCCTTGACCCGGAGAATCTGCGTGAAGAGCTTGCCCACCTCGTTGAAACTGCGAGTGAAGCCGGAGGCATGAGGTCCAGCCAGCTGCGGAGCCCGGGTCCTCCCCACACCCACCTACTGCTCCACCACCGGCAACCCCTGTCACCTCTGCCGGTCGTTAATGGCGAACACCAGCAGGAAGCCGTGGCCGGCACGCATGTACTGCTCTCTCATGGCCCCAAACTCTTCCTGGCCCGCGGTGTCCAGGACTGCAGAGACAGGGAGAGGGGCCATCATGGGGACCAGGCTCCCCCCAGTCACCCCCAAGAGCCCTCAGCCCCCACTGACACCACCCCCATCCATCATCCATCCTCGCTGCCCTCACTGTCCAGCCGGGCCGGGATGCCATCCACACTGCAGATCTTCGTGTAGGAGTCCTCAATAGTGGGGTCGTAGTCAGACACGAAGTAGGACTGGCGGGGTGGGGAGAGGATAGTTACTGCAGTGCCCCGGCAGACAGGACGAAGCCCTGCCCTTGGGATGCCTCTCTCAGTCTCTGTCCTTCTCTCTCTAAATGTCTGTCCCTGTTGCTGGGTCTCTGCCCCCTTTTCTCTGGGTCTCTGTCCCCTCTGTCTCTCTGAATCTTTTTTTTTATTTTTATTTTTTTGAGACGGAGTTTCACTCTTGTTGCACAGGATGGAGTGCAATGGCAAGATCTCGGCTCACTGCACAGGCTGGAGTGCAATGGCGAGATCTCGGCTCACTGCAACCTCCGCCTCCTGGGTTCAAGAGATTCTCCTGCCTCAGCCTCCAGAGTAGCTGGGATTACAGGCATGCGCCACCACACCTGGCTAATTTTGTATTTTTAGTAGAGATGTGTCGTTCAGGCTGTGTTGGTCAGGCTGGTCTCGAACTCCTGACCTCAGGTGATCCGCCCGCCTGGGCCTCCCAAAGTGCTGGGATTACAGGTGTGAGCCATTGTGCCCTGCCCTGTCCTCTCTCTCTCCAAATGTCTGTCCCTGTTGCTGGGTCTCTGCCCCCTTTTCTCTGGGTCTCTGTCCCCTCTGTCTCTCTGAGTCTCTATTACTCTCTCTCTGGGTCTCTGTCCCCTTCTCTTTGGGTAGCTGCTCCCCTGCCCCCCTTTTCCTGGCCCCCCACCCTTCCTACCAGTCTTCTTCTCTCTGAGTCACTCCTAGTCCTCTCTTTTTGGTATAAGGTACATGTCCCACATCGTGATTACATCCTAGCTGTGTGACACTGAACAAATCACTTCCCCTCTCTGAGCCTCAGTTTCCTCATTTGAAAAAGGAAGCTAAGAACAGCACTACACTCCATCCAGCACCGGCGAGATTCAGAGCAAATCCCCGTTGAATATTGAATGTATCAGTTACCGGAGGCGTTGTTGTCCAGACTGCCTGTTTATATCTCTCCCTCCTCTTCTGCCTCCGCCCTCTCTTCCTCCTCCCCCGTCTCCTCCTCCTGCTCAGGCGGCCTCCAGCGTCTCCTCCCAGGGGAAGGTCCCGGTTCCAATCCGGCTGCGGAGAGGCTGCCCCACCCTCGGGCCCCGGCCCCTGCCTTCCTGCCTGGGTCCTGCCCGCCGCCAGCCAGGCCTTTGGCCAGCTCTGGGACTGCCTCTGGGTGCAAGGGGCCCAGGGCTGGGGCCTTTCTCTACACAAGCAGGGCTCCCTCCCAGGCCCTTGAAGGGGTCTCTTGGTGGGGGTGACAGGGATGTCCTGGGGCCCTGGGGCCTCTGTGGTAGCATCTCAGGCCAAGACACTTTTCTAGGATTTCTTTGAAGCGGGGAGGACCTCCCTCAGGAATGGGGAGGAGGTTTCCTGGGCTGGGGTGGAATTTCAGGAAAGGGAGTGATTTGGAGGCTAGGGGTCTGAAGGCTGCATCTGTCAGTTAGAGGGGTGCTTGGTGAGGGGCTTGTCCTGGAGGGTGGCTCTGGGGGTAGCTAGGGGCGTGACCTCAGAGCACAGCGTGAGAAGCTCAGGGCTGAGAACTGGGAGCCAGCCCGGAGGTGGCTCAGGGGTTTTGGGAGGTTATAGTATATACAGTCTTAGAAACATTGAGTTCATTTATAGGGTCAGAGAAACTCCCAAGGAGTAGGTCTTTCTGGAGGTGCCAAGAATCTGGGGGCTTCTTCCATGGAGATGATTTGAGAGCTATTCAGGGTTTCTGAGAGGGGCTCAGGGAGTTGCAGTGGAGAAAGCATGGGATGGAGGAGGGGCTGGTTTTCCTTGGGGGTGGGGTGGGAGAGTGGAGGTTTGGGCCTCCAGGAATGGGGGATTGTCAGGACTTGGGGTCTTGGAGATTTCTGGAATGGCCAAGGGGCAGGATCTCTTTTTAAATCTCGGGTCGGAGAGCAGGACTCTTTTAGGACTGGGTAGTCCCAGAAAAGTCTCAGGGCTGGCGTCTGGGTAGAATTTCTAGATTCTGGGGGTGGCCATGGAAGGGGCTAAGAATCAAACGTGGGGCCGGGCACGGTGGCTCATGCCTGTAATCCCAGCACTTTGGGAGGCCAAGGCAGGCCGATCACGAGGTCAGGAGTTCCAGACCAGTCCAATATGGTGAAACCCCGTCTCTACTAAAAAATACAAAAACTAGCCAGGCATGGTGGCACGCGCCTGTAGTCTCAGCTACTCGGGAGGCTGAGGCAGGAGAATTGCTTGAATCCAGGAGGTGGAGGTTGCAGTGAGCCAAGATCGCACCACTGCACTCCACCGCACTCCACCGCACTCCACCGCACTCCACCACACTCTACCAACTCTACCACACTCCAGCCTGGGCGACAGAGTGAGACTCTGTCTCAAAAAAAAAAAAAAAAAAAAAAAAAAAGAATCGAACGTGGTGGAATCTCAAAGGTGCTGGGCACTGGCATTCTCCCAGGAAAGCTCTCAATGGCTTAGAGAGGAAGTTGGGGACTGAGATTTGGGGGAGATAGGGCTCAGGGTGGTGGAAGGTGGCACCGAGGGCGTGGTGGGGGTCCTGGGAGTGCTTAGGGTCCGAAAGGGGTGAGTGTTTTATATTTAGCTTGCTCCCAGGAGGTGCTCAAAGCCAGGTCAGCAGGTAAGCGGGGTCTTAGGCACTGGGAGAGGGAATGGTGGGTCTCGGGATGCGAGTGCAGAAGGAAGGGTGCCCCGTGCAGGGGATGGAGGCTCTCCAAGAGTTTAGGTTACAATCTGTGGGGATCTTTTAAGGTTAGAGGGCCTTATAGGAGGGTCTCAGTGATGGGTCAAGGGGGAAAAGGGGTCTCGGGGATCCCCCCAAGGGCTCAGTTCTGGGTCCCGGGGGACACCCTCCCGGGTGAGGGCCCACTACCTGGATGAACTGGATGGTCAGCGCGCTCTTGCCCACGCCGCCGCCGCCCACGACCACCAGCTTGTGTGTCTCGCTGGGCGGGGGGTCCCCGGGCCCAGGTCCCCCGCCCCGGGGCCGCCCCCGCCCTGTCCCGGACGCCGCCCCGCTGCTCATGTCGCCACCGCTGCTGCTGCCTTCGCTACCGCCTGCGGGGGAGCCGGGCGGGACCCGGGGGCGGGCTACGCTAATGAGGCTACTGCATAATCATGAGCTCTGGCAAGGAGGGCTCGCGTCTCCGGACACTTAAGGAGGGGGACGGGCCAAAGAAAGGGAGGAGCTATGTTAATAAGGGAAAGGGAACGGCGTTCGCTGCGAAGGGGAATTCCGAATGAGGCGGGGCTATGCTAATGAGAGACCTGTGCTCGCCCTGAGCGGCGCCACGCGCTCTCAGCGGGGGGGCGGCCTGTGGGCGTGGCTATGTTAATAAGAATTTATTCTTTCAGCAGACGGGGCGGGAAGCCCCTCAGGGGAGGGGCTATGCAAATAAGGACCCCTGTGACACTGCTGCTTGGGGCATCGTCTCCGAGGCCTTAGTATGGTAGGCGGAGCTCGTCGACTCGCGCGCGCGGCCGTATATAGGGCGCTCCGAGGAAGCAGCAGGTTTTGAGGAGAAGCTCCACCTCCCTCCTGGGATCCTAGCCAAGCTTTCGACCCGGGCGTCTGGGTTAGAAGCTAGAGTCTCCGCCCGCTAAGGGACCCAGGCTTCCGGTTCCCGCTGTCCCAGCCAAGCGGAAGACAGACTGGGAGGAGAGTGGGGCCCTAGAGGGGGACAGCAGGGTAACGGGGCAGGGAGGGGCCGTGAGATCACTGCATTCCTAATCCATGAGCCAGCTCGCCCAAGTAGGGATGCCTGGGTCATGAAGAGCCTGGGGCCAGGATTTCTGGGTCTTGAAGGAGAAGGAAGCAGAGGGCCCAGACTCCTGGGTCCCTAGGAGAAAATGGGGCTGGAGATGTGGACTCCTGGGTCCTGGGGAGGAGGGTGTCAGGGAGGAAGGTAGACAGTTTCCTTAGTACTAGGTTCGGTAAAGGAGGGAGCCGGGGGCCTGGACTCTTAGGTCCAGGGATTGGAGAGGCTAGGGACCCAGGATTCTGGGTCCGAGCGAGGCACTGGCTTGGGGGGACCCTAATTCGTATGTGAGAGCTTGAGACCAGGACTAGTCTGGGAGACCGACTCTTGGATCCGAGGAAGGAAGAATCAGACTCCTGAGTCGGAGGGAGGAGGGAAATAGGAGTCTGGACTCTGCTCTGAGTGAGAGGATTCGGAATTCAGACTTCTCTATACTGAATGAGGCGGCTATGGGGTCGGGCTTCTAGGTTCTAAGTTTATTTTTATTTGTTTATTTTTGAGACACAGTTTCCGTCTTGTAGCCCATGCTGGAGTGCAATGGCGCGATCTCGGGCCCACTGCAACCTCCGCTTCCCGGGTTCAAGCGATTCTCCTACCTCAGCCTCTCGAGTAGCTGGGATTACAGGCGTTAGCCACCACGCCCGGCTAATTTTTGTATTTTTAGTAGAGACTGGGTTTCACCGTGTTGGTCAGGCTGGTCTTGAACTCCTGATATCAGGTGATCCGCCTGCCTCGGCCTGCCAAAGTACTGGGATTACAGACGTGAGCCTCCGCGCCTGGCCTATTTTTATTTTTTTAGAGACGGGGCCTCCCTATGTTGCCTAGGCTGGCTTCCAACTTCTAGGCTCAAGCGATCCTTCCGCCTCAGTCTCCCGAGTGGGACTACGGTGTGCGCCACTGCATCCCGTCTGGTTCTAAATTTAGGGGGGCCTAGAGGATCTGGATTCTGAGAGCCCCAGAATGTGGGCAGCACGACATCCAGCAAGTAGTGCTCACTCCGCCGGACTACAATTCCCTTGCATCTGTTCTGCCTGGCGCCTCGTACGTCACCTCCTGTTCCGCCACACTTTCCGCGCGCGCGCAGAGCACTGTGGGGCGTCATCGCGGGCTACCGCGGCCCCGCCCACTTCACCTCTCACCCCACTAGCTATCCCCGCGCGACAGAGGCGGTGCGCGGACTACGCCTACCGGCGTGCATCGCGCGGACCCCGCCCCGTGTGTCCCATTGGCTTCTGGGAAACCGAGTCCGGTTGCCTTCCCGCCGGCCTTCACGCCGCCGTGCTCGGTACTTGAAATCCCGGCAAGCTCGGCGGCGCTTTAGCTCCGCCTCTCTCCTTCTTTGCTCACGAACCCCGCCCCAGCCCGCCCCGCCCCGCGCCGGGGCCGGAGCCGCAGCCCGAGCGGCGGGGTAAGATGGCGGCGGCGGTCCGGGCCGCGGGGCTCGGGCCTATTGGGGTGGGCGGGGCGGAGTTGGGTCGCTAGTTGTCCCGGGGTCCTCCCCACAAGCCACGGGTCCTGGAGGGCTTCTCGGGGCGGTCTCGGGCCCGGCAGCTGCCGCGAAACCTGGCGCCGAGAGGGGGGCCTTCTCAGGGCCCCGGGACGCATCCGTGGGTTCCTGGGGGCGTCTATGGGGCGTCTCCGAGAGGACTTGGGGCGTCCCTGGGCCTAGACCGAGCCTAAGGCCTGCCCTCCATCACGTAGCTGGCCTGGATCGTGTCTGTAGACACTGTAGGTTGTCTTTATGGGCTGACCGAAGGCTAGGGTCTGGTTAGAGGGTTCTGGGGCCATCTTGAGATCTTGAAATATGTCCCAGGGGTGAAGGAGGGTCTGCAAGACCTGAAGAGTATCTTCAGAGCCATCTAGAGCGCCTGGGGTATGTCTGTTAGGGCTGGAAAGTGTCTACATGGGCTGGCCTGAGGATGCAACTGGTCTGCATAAGTCTGGGGCCATTTATCAGGCCTAGAAGCAGTGTTCAAGGGCTAGGAAGTCTTTTAGGGCCCCCTAGGGGGTTGGGTTATGCCCACCAGGGGAGGGCGCCAAGTACTGAGATGTACTGAGGGTCTGGGGTCTCCAAGGTATGGGTAGTGTCTAATAATGGGTGACAGGAGGCTAGGGGCAGTTAGAAGGACCTGGAACCATCTAGATGGCTTTAATGTGACTGCAGGAATGCAGTTTTTATGCCTGGAGCAAATTCAAATGCCTTTGGGGTCAGATCAGCTTGTGGTGAATAATACGGAAAGAGAATGAGGAAATTTTGTCCAGCTTAGATATACTTGCCCTTCAGAAAGTAATTCAAATGAAAAATGTTTTAAGATTCTGCATTACCCTGGGGGTTATTGAGAGAGAATTAATCTACATTAGTCTGGAAGAGTCTGGAGGGTCATCTAGACCCACTATTACAGTGCTTTTCAAGGGGAAACCTGGGCCATGTTGACCGTGATCTGCATTAAGATACATTTTTTCATTGAGACCTGGTACAGACAGTCATAATGTATTTAACATTATATAACATAATGTATTAACATTAACTCACCTTCCACGAATTGACATTTCCACTTACTACTTGTGATGTGCTGCGAAGAACTATTTTGTTCTATTTACTTTTTAAAACAAGCTGTTTGTGAAGCACTAAACTGGTATATGACCCTGTTGTTGGGGAAACCACTGATCCAGACAGGACCTAGCAGTATCTGCAGAGCATTCTTCTGTTCAGAAGATCTAAGTAGCTGAGGGTGTGTCTGCAAAGCCTGGTGCTTTCTAAATGAGCAAGCAAGCATCTTTGTATACTGCAGAGGGTTTGGGGATCCCTCAGCCTGTAGTCAGCAGATGTTGATTAAGCTTCTGATATGTGACAGTCACTGTTCTAGGTAGCATGTGCTTCCCCGGGAGGTGCTGGAGAACAGTTCCAGGGCCAGGAACTGGGGCTGAGCTTATTGAGTATTGGTGAAAGAAGCTGGGATGTAATGGACTATCAGGGTTGGGTGTGTCTTAGGAAGTTAAGAATTAGGTGGAGCTGGGAGGCTGAATATGGAGGCTTGGCATGGTTTGAAAATCTATATGGGATCTAGAACAGGACCAGGGTCTTGTCTTTGCAGGCATGCTGTGGGGGAAGTGAGGAGACAGATGTAGGGGAAACCTGGGCGTTAAGGGCTAATAGTGTCATTCCTGTTCATCCATATTGAGCACTTGAGGTGCTCTAAATATTTGTGTGGCAGAAGTCAGGCTTTCAATATTCACAGCCATTCTCTGAGATAGATGCTCCTATTTCGTGCATTTACAATTAAGCATACTGAGTTGTGGGTTAGGGATTTTGAAGCTTTCTAGGAATTTTGAGATTGGATATTGTCTTACGAGTAGCAGATTTGACAGTCATGGGGAAGCTTACAGCTGAAATATTCATATTTTTCCGAAGCCCTAATCAAGACATCCACCTGTTTGATGGATGATCTTTCAACTGCCTGACTGGGGAATCATATCAAAGAATTTCCATGACATTGCAAAGGCTTCGTGCAGATGGCGATAGGTAAATGCCTCCTGTGAAGTTTTCCTTCAGCATGCCTTTCTGAAGTTTAGCGTTTTCATTTTAAAAATGGCATACTGGTTTTGCAGATCACTCAATGAAGTTTCCAACTTAGGTGTATAAATAAAATTTGGGGGTGGTCCTCACCGTCGAGGACAGTTGATGCTCTAGGAAGCTGTGTGGTGTTTGAGGCATGGCGTTGAATATTGCCCAGCACATTGGCCTTGGGAAAGGTGGGTTTCTAGGACTGTGGAACACACTCTTTAAAATCACAGTGCAGCACACACAAAAAACCTCGGTGTTGGCTTTGCCTCTTAGGAGGCCAGGGAATGAGGTCTTGAAGTTTGGATAGGTTGTTGGAGAAGCTGCGGGAATTGAGGAGTGAGATGTTAAAAGCGGAGGCCAGGGAGGCCTCCCTTTGACATAAGAGGCACCTGAAACCCAGGAAAAAGGAAGAGAATTGCTCCTAGTCCCTGGGGTGTCTGTGCTGGGCCCAGCGCCCACCCAAGCACAGGGTGGAACGGGATGAGGTGGAGGAGAGGAGGGGTGCCAGAGGGGATGCTGAGGGAGATAGTGTGGGGCCCTTGAGGTCTTCATGTCTATCCTCTACTTCCATCCTTTCTCCCGGGACCTCCACTCCAAACTCTCACCCCTGGACCCCCAGGTGACCATGGAGGAAGAAGATGAATCTCGAGGGAAGACGGAAGAGTCGGGCGAGGATCGGGGTGATGGTCCGCCAGACAGAGACCCCACGCTTTCTCCTTCTGCCTTTATCCTGGTGAGGCTGCTGGGCTCCTGGCACTGAGGGATGGAGTAGCTGGGCATCCACACTCCAGGGGCCTGACTCCGGGGCTTGAGGCAGGGGCGCCGGACTTTTGGCTCCCATGAAGCACTTGAGTCTGGCTGTCAGTGTCTGGGATGTCTGTCTCCCAAGGGGCAGAGGTTGCAAAGCATCTGCCTGGGTCCTCTGATGCTTGGTTCTTCCCCCCTTCCCCAGCGAGCCATCCAGCAGGCTGTGGGAAGCTCCCTGCAGGGGGACCTGCCCAATGATAAAGGTATGGTGGCTTCCGGTTCCTTTTAGCCCTGCCCCCTCTCTGCATTCTTTATCCTAATGTCATTCGTACAAGCTTTTCTGAAGCCTCCTGGGTGCCACCCTTGTGCTGGCACGGGGAGCCGAAAATGGGCAGACACCCTGTGGCTGCCTTGGAAGGGCCTAGTGTGCAGTGGAAGGGAGACAGGCACAGTGCTGGGAGAGGGCAGGAGGCCCACCTGAGCTAGCATGGTGGGAGACGAGTCAGGGCACCTTCCCAGAACAGGGACAGTGAACGGCTCTCTAAGGACCTAGAAGAGTCTAAGGACCTAGGATTAGAGGGAAGCCTGATCGGCTGCAGCAGGCCTACAGCACGGGTGCAGTGGCGAGGGGCTGCGCTTGGCTTCCTTGGGGCTGGCATGCGGGGGGGTGTGAGTGGAGTGGGGGGAGGCAGGAGAGGTCTGTGGGGACTGGATCCCAGCAAGGCCTGAATGCCAGGTTGAGGTGTCTGAGGGCAGACAGGAGGATGAATGGCTGAGCGTTGGAGCCTCTGAAGTGGGTGCTGGGAAGTCCTCCTGGGAGGCGGCACATGGAGGCCTGGAGAGCAAGCGGGAGGCTGGTTCCGCTGTCAGGAACTAGATCAAGCTCCTCTTTCCTCTACCCCACAAGTCTCTGCAGCAAGTCCCCTGTGTCCAATCCCCCATGCAAATCTCTCACCAGATGGCTCTCGGTGTCATGGCCTTCGATGGCGGCGCTGCCGGAGTCCACGGTCAGAGCCCCGTTCCCAGGAATCAGGGGGCACTGACACGGCTACTGTGAGTAAGAAGAGGGGGCTGGGGGCCTGACTCACGGGTATCAGGGAGGAAGGGACAGGGGCCTGAGTCTGGGGGAATGGGGTTTGGGGACCTGGACTCCTGGCTCTGCGATGCTGACCAGGGGCAATGTTGGAGAGTCTGGGGGCCTGATCTGTGGGCCTGAGCTTTGAGTGTTGATGGCAGTCAGGCTACAGGAATTAGATCCTCAGTTTTCTTGGGGATCTTAGATGTCTGGGTTCCTGAGAGGTTAGGGAGTGGGGAAGCAGGATTTGCCAGTCTTCATGTGACCAGGGACGGCGTAGAGCCTCTCTGGCCTCTTCCAGGTGTTGGACATGGCCGCGGACAGCTTCCTCGCAGGGCTGGTGAGTGTCCTGGATCCTCCGGATACCTGGGTTCCCAGCCGCCTGGACCTGCGGCCTGGCGAGTGAGTAGCTGGGCAGCTGGAGTGGGAGAGGCCTCAGCGTGAGAGCCAGAAGCACCCCTGAGGCTCACCCACCCCTTCCGTCTTGCAGAAGCGAGGACATGCTGGAGCTGGTGGCTGAGGTCCGAATCGGGGATAGAGATCCCATCCCTCTGCCTGTGCCCAGCCTGCTGCCCCGTCTCAGGGCCTGGAGGACGGGCAAAACGGGTATGTGGGGCCAGGGCAGAGCTGGGCAGGTGGTCGTGGAGTTGTGTGGGGATCGGCTGTTTTTGGTAGTGATGGTAGCGGTGATCATGTCATTTAGACAAAACCTTTCCCTTTTCTTCGTATTAGACGTGATTAAGGCTGTAGGCGCATACAGATGTACATAAAGTAAAAACTGATGTGCTGGGGCTATGTGCGAGTGGTCAGCGTGTGTGACACCTGGTTTCGGCTCGCTAAGTATTAGTGTCACTGCACTGGGCGTTCATCTCCCCAGGAGGGGGACTCTTCGAGTCTCTATCTTCAGAGAAGCAGACAGCCTGAAAAAGGGCAGGCACTTGCCCAAGGGCGCACAGCCAGATGCTCCATGGGGTGCCTGGGCCTTGAGCCCTGGTGTGTCTGAGTCTGAAGCCCAAGTTTTTGATTTCTGAGATGTGCGCTGCCCAAGGAGGAATCTCTTCCTCCAACCCTACACACAATGGTAACCCTGTGAGCCGTTTAGACCAAACTTGAATGCACATCTCAATTGCAAGGAGGACTTGTTACTATCCACATCGCTGGGCCCACTCCCAGGAGTTCTGATTCTGCAGGTCTGGGGTGGGACCTGGGAATTTTCATTTTAAACAATACATGCTGCTGAGCCCTGGACTCTGTTGAGAACCCTGGGTTTAGGCCTTCCTTCTATGTGAACATATGTATTTGGAGGAGGGGTTGAAGGGAGAGGAGAAGAAGGTGCAGTCAGCTATGGGCACCAGCTGTGAGCTGTGAGCACCAGTTCTGTGGTAGAGCAGGCACACCACTCTGTGCCAGGTCATGTTTACCTTGTTTACCTTGTTTCGCTGTGTCACCCAGGCTGGAGTGCAGTGGCGTAATCTCAGCTCACTGCAACCTCCACTTCCCAAGTACAAGTGATTCTTCTGCCTCAGCCTCCTGAGTAGCTGGGACTACAAGGTGCGTGCCACCACACCCAGCTAATTTTCTTATTTTTAGTAGAGATGGGGTTTCACCATGCTGGCCAGGATGGTCTTGATCTCTTGACCTCAAGTGATCTGCCCGCCTCAGCCTCCCACAGTGCTGGGATTACAGGCGTGAGCCACTGTGCCTGGCTACCTTGTTTGTTTATTTTGAGACAGGGTCTCACTATGTCCCCCAGGCTAGAGTGCAGTGGCACAATCACAGCTCACTGCAGCCTCAAATTTCTGGGCTCAATTTATCCTGTTGTCTCAGTCTCTGGAGTAGCTGGGAGTACAGGTGCATGCCACCATGCCTGGCTAGTTTTTTTTTTCTTTTTTCTTTTTTTGAGATGGAATCTTGCTGTGTCACCTAGGCCGGAGTGCAGTAGTGCGATCTAGTCTCTCTGCAACCTCCACCTCCCGGGTTCAAGTGATTCTCTCCTGCCTCAGCCTCCCGAGTAGCTGGGATTATAGGTGCGTGCCACCACATTGAGCTAATTTTTGTATTTTTAGTAGAGGTGGGGTTTTACTGTGTTGGCCAGGCTGGTCTCAAACTCCTGACCTGAAGTGATCCACCTGCCTCATCCTCCCAAACTGCTGGGATTATGGGCGTGAGCCACCACGTCCAGCCTTTATTTTTTATTTTTTTAAATTTTTAATAGAGATGAGGTCTTGATATGTTGCCCAGGCTGGTCTTGAACTCCAGAGCTCAAGCAATCCTCCTGCCTTGGCCTCTCAAACTGCTGAGATCACAGGCATGAGCCACCATGCCCGCCACACCCCTCCCCCCTTTTTTTTAACAGCTGTAAATGATTTATCCATTAAGTACAGAGACATGGTGCCTAGGACTCGTGACATTCTTAGGGGCCCACAAAAGTGTTTCAATTTCTTTAAAATCAGAAGCTGTAGGGCTGGGCGCGGTGGCTTACGCCTGTAATCCCAGCACTTTGGGAGGCCAGTGTGGGCGGATCATGAGGTCAAGAGATTGAGACCATCCTGGCCAACATGGTGAAACCCTGTCTCCATTAAAAATACAAAAATTAGCTGGGCATGGTGGCACACGCCTCTAGTCCCAGCTACTTGGGAGGCTGAGGCCGGAGAATCGCTTGAACTCGGGAGATGGAGGTTGCAGTGAGCCGAGATCGTGCCACTGCACTCCAGCCTGGGTGACAGAGTGAGACTCCCTCTAAAAAAAAAAAACAAAATCAGAAGCTGCAGAGGATAAGTAAACAAATGGGTCAGGCAACATTCCCCTAAAACTTGATTTAGGAAAACAGATTTCCTAAATCTGTTGCTGGATTTGGCCCCCGGGCCTTAAAAGTGATAAAGGTGTATCCGGAAGCTAATAGTAGTTGTTTTCAGGGGGACTCTGAGGTTATGTTTTATTTGCTTATTCCAGGTAGTTTTAAAAAGAAAAGAAAGTTCACCCATAATCCTATTCCATATAGAAATTTATATAAAGCTGTGGATCTCGTGTGTTTGCGGAGTGCTCTAGTCTGTGGAGTATTTTGTGCTTAAGGTGCTGGGAATAGCAATGAGGCTAGGAAAAGCTGAGGCTCAGACTGTCCTCACCCAGCAGCAGGTGCAGCCTGGCTCTTTCTGCGCACTCATCTATTCCTCCGCTTATCCTGGGAAGTAAATGCTGTCATCATCACCCCTGCTTCATCTTCCCCTAAGCCCTTGGCAGCTGAGGGACTGTATACTCCACTCATTGATATTTTTTTTGTTTGTTTTTGAGATGAAGTTTTGCTCTTGTTGCCCAGGCTGGCGTGCAGTGGTGCGATCTCGGCTCACTGCAACCTCTGCCTCCCGGTTTCGAGTGATTCTCCTGCCTCAGCCTCCCGGGTAGTTGGGATTACAAGCATGTGCCACTACATCCGGCTAATTTGGTATTTTTAGTAGAGACGGGCTTTCTCCATGTTGGTCAGGCTGGTCTTGAACCCCCAACCTCAGGTGATCCATCTGCCTTGGCCTCCCAAAGTGCTGGGATTACAGGCATGAGTCACCCCACCCAGCCATAAAGGGTGTTGGATGAATGAACATACCCCCATTTTATAGATGAGGAAACTGAAGTAGACACATTGATCCACTTGCCTGTGGTCACGTGGCTTGTGAGGGCCAGCCCCTGGATCAAGGGGTGGCTCTGGTGCTGCCCTCTTGACCCCTCTCCTTCCCTGGCACTGTCCTCACACCACTCTGCTGGCATCCTTGCCTGTGGTGTGGCCTCTGTCAGCCACCTCCATCATGTGACTGTGGCATCGAGACTGTAGTACTTAGCACAGTGCAGCGGGCTCTTTGGGGGCGAATGAGGTGACATACGAAGCACCATGCCTGGTTTGGAGGAAGAGGCAAACCTTTGTCATTGTCACCTTCACTGGTCAGTGGTGTCTCGGAGTCCTGAGCAGATGTAATTCCTTGGGTGGGGACTCAGCACAGCGTGAAGAGCCTGGGGTGAAGACCAGCCTTCCTGGGCTCCCCAGCTCTGCCATTTCCTGACTCTGCACTGGAATCTCACCCTCTACCAAACGGGAGAGACTCCCACGAGAGGCAGCTGGCACAGCAGGCTGGAGCTTGTTTTTGTCTTGGAGGGGGACTTAGGTTTGAATCCCAGCTCTCCCCCTGCAGCCTGTTTTCCTGTTTCTTCTTCACCCAGGATGGAGTGTGGTGTTGTGGTTGTAGCTCACTGCAGCCTCCACCTCCTGGGATGGGTCGCCAGCACTGGTCAAGATAGTTCCTGGTTTCAAGGCCAGGGTACATTGCCCAGGGTCAGGCCAGTGCTGTCTCAGGATATGGGAGTGCAGGTTCGGGGCTGCATTGACTGAGTTTACACCCTGACTGCTGCCTCCTCTCTGTGTGCCCTTGGGGAGGATACTGCAGCCCTCTGCCTCAGTTTCCTCCAGTGACCTTTGGGTTAAGAACCATGGTGTGCAGTTGTTGGGAGCATCCTACAGCTGGCTCCTGTGAAGCACTTGGGGCTTCCTGGGCAGGACCTGGTGGCCCAGCGAGTGTCCACAGCTGGGCCAGCAAGCAGGCGCCAGGAGGGAGGTGAAGGCCCTGACCGCCTCTCTCTCCCTGTTCCTTTGCAGTTTCTCCACAGTCGAACTCCTCTAGGCCCACCTGTGCCCGTCACCTCACCTTGGGCACGGGAGACGGGGGCCCTGCCCCACCCCCTGCCCCCTCCTCTGCATCCTCTTCCCCTTCCCCTTCTCCCTCATCTTCCTCCCCTTCCCCTCCCCCGCCCCCACCGCCCCCTGCACCCCCAGCCCCACCTGCCCCCCGATTCGATATCTATGACCCCTTCCACCCCACCGACGAGGCCTACTCTCCACCGCCTGCTCCGGAGCAAAAGTACGACCCTTTCGAGCCCACTGGCTCCAACCCCAGCTCATCAGCCGGGACCCCCTCACCTGAGGAGGAAGAGGAGGAGGAGGAGGAGGAAGAAGAGGAAGAGGAAGACGAGGAGGAGGAGGAAGGCCTGTCCCAGAGCATCAGCCGCATCTCGGAGACCCTGGCGGGCATCTACGACGACAACAGCCTGAGCCAGGACTTCCCAGGTGACGAGAGCCCCCGCCCGGACCCGCAGCCCACACAGCCGACTCCGGCCCCTGGAACGCCGCCCCAGGTGGACTCCACCCGGGCTGATGGAGCCATGCGCCGGCGGGTCTTCGTGGTGGGGACCGAGGCGGAGGCCTGTCGGGAAGGCAAGGTCTCGGTGGAGGTGGTTACCGCTGGTGGAGCCGCCCTCCCGCCGCCACTGCTGCCACCAGGCGACTCGGAGATCGAGGAAGGCGAGATCGTCCAGCCGGAGGAGGAGCCCAGGGTGGCGCTGTCCCTCTTCCGCCCCGGCGGCCGGGCCGCCCGGCCTCCGCCGGCCTCCTCGGCCACCCCCACGGCCCAGCCCCTTCCCCAGCCTCCCGCTCCCCGGGCCCCCGAGGGGGACGACTTCTTGTCCCTGCATGCGGAGTCGGACGGCGAGGGCGCCCTGCAGGTGGACCTGGGGGAGCCGGCTCCCGCGCCGCCCGCCGCCGACTCGCGCTGGGGCGGCCTGGACCTGCGCCGCAAGATCCTGACCCAGCGGCGGGAGCGCTACCGCCAGCGCTCGCCCTCCCCGGCGCCCGCGCCCGCCCCGGCCGCCGCTGCTGGTCCGCCCACACGCAAGAAGTCCAGGCGGGAACGCAAGCGCAGCGGCGAGGCCAAGGAGGCCGCCTCGTCCTCGTCGGGCACCCAGCCCGCGCCGCCCGCCCCGGCCTCGCCCTGGGACTCCAAGAAGCATCGCTCGCGGGACCGCAAGCCCGGCTCCCACGCCTCATCGTCCGCCCGCCGCCGCTCCCGCTCCCGTTCCCGCTCCACCCGCCGCCGCTCACGAAGCACCGACCGCCGCCGCGGGGGCAGCCGCAGGTCGCGGTCTCGGGAGAAGCGGCGACGGCGGCGGCGCTCCGCCTCCCCGCCCCCGGCCACCTCCTCATCGTCGTCCTCGAGGCGCGAGCGGCACCGCGGGAAACACCGGGACGGTGGCGGCAGCAAGAAGAAGAAGAAGCGGTCGCGGTCCCGGGGTGAGAAGCGGTCTGGGGATGGCAGCGAGAAGGCCCCGGCGCCCGCCCCGCCGCCCTCCGGCTCCACCTCGGGTGGTGACCGCGACAGCCGCCGCCGGGGGGCCGTGCCACCCTCCATCCAGGACCTCACGGACCACGACCTCTTCGCCATCAAGCGGACCATCACGGTGGGCCGGCTTGACAAGTCCGACCTCCGAGGACCCTCTCCTGCCCCGGCCTCGTCACCTAAGCGGGAGGTCCTGTACGACTCCGAGGGACTGAGCGGCGAGGAGCGGGGCGGCAAGAGCAGCCAGAAGGATCGGCGCCGCTCGGGGGCCGCCTCCTCCTCCTCCTCCTCCCGGGAGAAGGGGTCTCGTCGGAAGGCGCTGGACGGGGGTGACCGGGATCGGGACAGGGACAGAGATAGGGACAGGGACAGGTCATCCAAGAAGGCCCGGCCCCCCAAGGAGTCGGCGCCTTCCTCAGGGCCCCCGCCAAAGCCACCAGTCAGCAGCGGCTCAGGCTCTTCATCCTCGTCCTCCTCCTGTTCTTCCCGGAAAGTGAAGCTGCAGTCCAAGGTGGCGGTGCTGATCCGCGAGGGTGTCAGCAGCACCACCCCAGCCAAGGATGCCGCATCAGCCGGCCTGGGCTCCATTGGCGTCAAATTCAGCCGTGACCGCGAGAGTCGCTCCCCCTTCCTCAAACCTGACGAGCGGGCCCCCACTGAGATGGCCAAAGCAGCTCCGGGCAGCACCAAGCCCAAAAAGACCAAGGTCAAGGCCAAGGCAGGGGCCAAGAAAGCCAAGGGGACCAAGGGAAAGACCAAGCCATCCAAGACCAGGAAAAAGGTCCGCAGCGGAGGTGGCAGCGGGGGCAGTGGCGGCCAAGTGTCGCTAAAGAAGTCCAAGGCAGATAGCTGCAGCCAGGCGGCAGGCACCAAGGGAGCGGAGGAGACTTCCTGGTCCGGGGAGGAGCGGGCAGCCAAGGTTCCTAGCACCCCGCCCCCCAAGGTAGCCCCACCACCCCCTGCCCTCACTCCGGACTCGCAGACCGTGGACAGCAGCTGCAAGACACCTGAGGTCTCCTTCCTGCCCGAGGAGGCCACTGAGGAGGCTGGGGTCCGAGGTGGGGCAGAGGAGGAGGAGGAGGAGGAAGAAGAGGAGGAGGAGGAGGAAGAGGAGGAGGAGCAGCAGCCTGCTACCACCACGGCCACCAGCACTGCTGCAGCTGCCCCAAGCACTGCCCCCAGCGCGGGGTCCACAGCCGGTGACTCGGGGGCGGAGGACGGGCCAGCTTCCCGTGTCTCCCAGCTGCCCACGCTGCCCCCGCCCATGCCCTGGAATCTGCCGGCTGGTGTGGACTGCACCACCAGCGGCGTCCTGGCCTGTGAGTGTCCCCTGGGGGAGGGTGGTGCTGGGGCAGGTGAGACAGGATGGGGACTGGAGGGTACAGACTTAGAGGCAGTGGGGTGCCTTGGCAGGGGGAGGTTTATAGGGACATAGACTGGGAGGGTGGTGGTGGGTAAAGGCCAGCCAGCGTCTGTCCAGAGGCTCTAGGTGCCTGGGTGTACTGGGAGAGAGGGGCCGGCAAGAGCAGGTGGTGGCCAGCACAGACTGGAGTGGTGGGCTGGGTTCTGGGACTCCCCTAGATGGGGAGTAGGAGAGAGGGACCAGAAACAATGGCTTGAGCAGGGCACTGTATTCCTTACGGATGGCGGTTGCCTCTACCAGACTGCAGAGGTGGGGAGAGAGGTTGGGACTGGCCACAGCGGGTCAGAAGGCAGAATCTCACTCCTGCCACTGTCTCATCACTGCATGACCCTGGCCAGCCCCGCACCCACACACCTGGAGTCCCAAGAACATTCGTGGTATGGGCTGTTCTCTCATTGGCCAAGGCCCCCTTTTCCCAGTTCTGAGTGTGAGGCCTTGTGGCTGTTCTGGGGCTAAGGGCAGGAGATGACAGCAGGTGTCCAGGTGAGGTTCACCAGCTCCTGTCCTGTCACCTCCCCCATCTTCATATTGTCACCTCTCCGCCTCCTGCAGTGACTGCACTTCTCTTCAAGATGGAAGAAGCCAACCTGGCGAGCCGAGCGAAGGCCCAGGAGCTGATCCAGGCCACCAACCAGGTGGGCTCCCCTGGGGGAGAGTCCCTGCCGCCCCTTCTTTTGTCCGTTGCCTCGGGTTAGGAGAGGAACCGCAGGCCCGGCAGCTCTGGGGCAAGGTATCAGCCTGAAGAGGAGCCTGTTGCCTCAGCTGTGGGGAAGTCAGCGTGGGAACAGTGGGGTGCACGTCCCCTCTTCCCCTCCACCTCCCTTTACTCATCACCTCTCCATCCTCTTCCCACAGATCCTCAGCCACAGAAAGCCACCCTCAAGTCTGGGGGTGACCCCAGCTCCTGTGCCCACCTCTTTGGGTCTGCCCCCTGGCCCCTCCAGCTACCTGCTTCCTGGCAGCCTCCCTCTGGGGGGCTGCGGTTCGACCCCCCCAACCCCCACCGGGCTGGCTGCCACGTCTGACAAGAGAGAGGGCAGCAGCAGCTCTGAGGGCCGTGGGGACACAGATAAGGTGAGCTGGCCTGGGGAGAGGTGGGGCAGTGGTGACAGTTCTGTAGAGAATATGGACAGGAACTGAGACGCGGGGGCCCAAGGAGAAAGGGAGACTGAGGCAGGCAGACAGGGCCGTAGAGACCAAAGTCATGGAACCATAAGGAACTCCACTTTGCTGGAATGGGTGAGCAGGAAATGCACTGGGCGTGTCCAAAGGAAGATCACGTCTGTGCGTGTGTGGGGCTGTGTGCGTACACCCCACATATACACACCCTGGAAGAGACGCCCCACGCTGCAGCCCACCGCTTGATTATCTGTTGCTTGCGCTGTCTCCCTCTCTGTGTGAGTGGGGGAGGGTGGTTTCTGAATGAAAACTCAAGAACTTGTTTCTAGATGAAGGGAGGGAGAATGGGTGCCAGGCAGACGGTAATGTAGGTTCTTATTCAGCTGCTCTGGCCGGCTCCTACTCCTGGGCTCTGGGGCTGTTTCTCTCTTGGTCAGGTCTACATGTGGGTTTTTGTTTTTGTTTTTTTGTTTTTCTTTGAGATGGAGTCTTGCTCTGTCACCCGGTCTGGAGTGCAATGGTGCCATCTCGACTCACTGCAGCCTCCGCCTCCAGGGTTCAAGTGATTCTCCTACCTCAGCCTCCCGAGTAGCTGGGATGACAGGCACCCGCCACCACACCCAGCTAATTTTTGTATTTTTAGTAGAGACGGGGTTTCACCATGTTGGCCAGGCTGGTCTTGACTCCTGACCTCAGGTGATCTGCCAGCCTCGGCCTCCCAAAGTGCTGGGATTACAGGTGTGAGCCACCGTGCCCGGCCTTGGTTGGTTGGTTTTTGAGACAGGGTCTCGCTCTGTCACCCAAGCTGGCATGCAGTGGCACAATCACAGCTCATTGTAGCCTCAGCCTTGATCTCTTGGGCTCAAGGGATCCTCCTACCTCAGCATCCTGTGTAGCTAGGACTACAGGCATGTGCCACCATGCTCAGCTAATTTCTTAATTTTTTGTAGAGTTGGGGTCTCACTATGTTGCCCAGGCTGGTCTCAAACTCCTGAGCTCAAGTGATTCTCCCACCTCGGCCTCCCAAAGTGCTGGGATTATAGGCATGAGTCACTGCACCCAGCCTAGATGTGTTTTCTTACAGTCCAGTAGCCCATAGCCAGACGGTGGTGTTGGTCACCCTTACACAGCTGTGTACCGTGCTGGATAAAGCTGTATAAACCCCATTAAACATCCCGTGTGAGCCGCGGAAGCGGGGCTGCAGCTTAGCCGGTCACTTGTCCGTAGCTTGTGCCTTGTGCTGCAGGACTCGGGTGGTGAGGACCCCCTGGTCTACAGTGGCCCTTGCTCTGCCCTGGTCTGTGCTCTGCCCTTTGCCCCGCTTTGCCACATCCGAGATGGGTGTTGGGGATCAGCGTCTCTCTAGAGACCCACATCCTGTGGGGCCAGGCAAGCCTGAGATGTCCCTCCAGGGTGGCCTGTGTCTCTTCTGGCCATAGAGTTGCCCTAACAGCTCAGTAGCTCGTCAGATAGTGTCACTGATGTTGCTCCTGGAGTTGGCTAGCCATTGTGCCCTGCCCTTCCCAGGACTCAGTTTACCTGCCCCTACTTTGATAATCACCTGGCTTGAGAGGGCAGCGTCTCCAAGGGTGGTGCCAAGGGACTGTCCCTTGTGCCTTCAGAAGGCCTGTTCTTCTCTGGTCCCATGTGGCTCTCTGGCTAGAGGTTTCCTGTCTGCTTTTGCAAAGATTCTGCCTGAGGCCAGGGCTGCAGCTGCTGCCCCGAGCCTGCGGCTGCGGGATCTCCTAGCCTGCTGGCCACAGGCGGGAAGAGCCTTGCCTCAGAAGCTCTCTGCCCTGTCCCTGTCGCGTCCTCCCCTTTTCATCCCATGGCCATCCCCCTTGGAACAGGCACGGCTCCCCTGGATTGAGTCTTTGCTCTGTACCCAGCCTGTGCCATGTCCTCCATGTGTGTCGCTGTAGTCCTGCCCATAGGTGCTGTCCCCGTTTTACAAATGAGCCACAAAGATGGCCGGGCACGGTGGCTCATGCCTATAATTCCAACACTTTACAAAGCCGAGGCGGGTGAATCGCTTGAGCCCAGGAGTTCAAGATCAGCTTGGGCAACATAGTGAGACCCAGTCGCCACAAAAAGTACAAGAATTAGCCAGGCGTGGGGGTGGCACATCTAGTCCCAGCTACTCAGGAGGCTGAGGTGGGAAGATCGCTTTAGCCCAGGAGACCAGGGGTACAGTGAGCAGTGATTGTGCCACTGCACTCCAGCCTGCATGATAGTGAGAGACCCTGTCTCAAAAACAAAAAATGAGCCACAAAAAGGTTTGGCTGAGCATCCCAGGGGTCAGAGACAGGGAGTGGCAGACCAGGCTTCTGATACAAATGGGCTCAAGGTCAGTCCCCACCCCCACTCCCCAGTGCCCCTCAGCCCTAGTCACCCCCTCCATCCCCTGGGTGACCAGAGCAGTATTGTAAAAACCTAAACTGAGTGCCCCCCGCTCCCGCGATGAAAAGCCCTGTGCAGTTTTCTACAGAGTCTCATTCAAAACCAGCTGCAATTGCTTGACCAATGCCTGTCTTCTCATCAGACTGAACTTTGTGAGGGCAGACGACACACGTGTCCTGGTCCTGGCCAGGCCTGGGGCAGCCCAGGGTTCGGCCTAGAGGAGATGTTCAGTGACATGCAGAGGCCCAGGCCTGGCCTTTGGTCCCGGGCACCTGCAGCAGAGGGCACATGGGACGGACCCTCAGCAGGACTTCCAGCCTGAAAGCAGCCAGACGGCCAGAGTGGCTAGGCTGGCAGCAGAGGCGAGTGGAGGTGGAGGTTCCGCAGGTACTCACTGGCCCTTGCTGTGTCTTCCCCCGTTGTCGCCACCCCACCAGTATCTGAAGAAGCTGCACACGCAGGAGCGGGCGGTGGAGGAGGTGAAGCTGGCCATCAAGCCGTACTATCAGAAGAAGGACATCACCAAGGAGGAGTATAAGGACATCCTGAGGAAGGCCGTCCACAAGGTGGGCACCCGGAGAGAGGGGCAGACACAGGCCGGGGAGAGAACGAGCTGGAGGGACAGATGTGTGCAGACAGATGGACGCGGATGGGAGACGGGGAGGAGGTCAGTCTGGGAGGTGAGGAGGGTGACGGGATTTTCTCAAGGCCACCTGGGCCTGTTCCGCTGGCCCTGGGGCACCCATCGTCTAGGGGGACAGAGGGACTTTGGCCTGGTTCTTGGGGAAGCTCCTCCTACCACAGTCCCAAGCTGTGCCCAACAGTCCCGGGTGGATGGGGCCCCGGGAGCCTGGTGGTGACTCCAACTGTCCCCGGCCCCCCAGATCTGCCACAGCAAAAGTGGGGAGATCAACCCGGTGAAGGTGAGCAACCTGGTGCGGGCCTACGTCCAGCGCTACCGCTACTTCCGCAAGCACGGTCGCAAGCCAGGGGACCCCCCAGGGCCCCCACGGCCGCCCAAGGAGCCAGGGCCCCCGGACAAGGGTGGCCCGGGCCTGCCCCTGCCCCCTCTCTGAGATCCCTGGCCAGCTCTTCGCCCCTCACCTCTTTGAAATTCTGGACGTATTTATGGCTCCACCTCCCCACCTCCCTCCCCCGTCAGTGGGATGATTGGGGGAGGGTTGCTGCAGGGAAGAGGAGAGCCCCCTGCCCTGCCCTGCCCCGTGCCCACCTCCCTTGCCCCCAAGCCTGTCCCCAGTGCCCCTCCCTTCTGTTCGTGCTCCTCTCCCCAGTTTCATTAAAGATTTCATGAAACATTACCCCTGAGCCCCATGGTTCTAACCCTTTGTTTTCAGAGACAAATTTGCCAGAGGGTTGGGGAGGGACCCCCAGGAGGCTGAGGGTGGGAGACGGAGACCAGACTGTGACTTGGGGCAGCTGCCTCCCCTGGGCCTCAGTTTTCTTATCTGTATAGTGGGTGTTGTGACGATTGAACAAGACACAGGTGGAGCACTTAGCACAATCTCTGGCTGGGAGCGAGCTGCTCACAGGGAGGCGGGGGCTGGGCCCCACCTGATCAGCATCTTCCCAGCTCAGGGCTCCTGGGTGCCATGTGCCTGTCTTGGAATTGCTCCCAGAGCAGGATCTGTGTTCCCCATTGAGTTGGCTTCTCTTCTCAGCAGCCCCGTGAGGCTGGGGTGATCTCATCCACTCTCCTGAGAGGGAAACTGAGGCACAGAGCAGCAAGGGCCGAAGGGTGAGTCAGGGCTGCGCTGGCTTCTGCCAGTTTCATCACCCAGAACTGCAGCCCAACCAGGAGAGGTGACAGTGCCCAGGGTCACCGGGCAGGCAGGCTTCGCAGGCTCCAGGGTGGCCGCAGAGCCCCTTTACCAAGGCCCCCTCCCCTCCAGCCCCACGTAGAGGGGAGCCTGAGGCCTGGAAGGAGAAAGGCCATTTGCCTAAACTGTTCATAGGCAAGGCAGGGGGCCTGGGTTCTGGCTAGTCTTTGTGTTTCCTACTGTGACCTTTGTGCCTCTCCCAGCCTGTGTCTTGGTCTACAAAACGGGGACAGCCATCACCCACCAGGTTCCTGGGCAGAAGTGAGGAGGTGTCAGCTGCCCCCTGCAGTGCTTGATCCTCATGCATTGAGCACTGAATTGTACATAGCTGCACAGATGGGTAAACTGAGACCCTGAGCGGGAATAACAACCATATTGGGTCAGAGGGTACCGAACACCAGACACGCACAAGAGGTGATCATAGCAGGAACCAGTTTATTGGTTGAGGTGGTGGGGAACAGGGGGGTTAGAGGCCACACCATGAGGAGCGAGGGCTCAGGCCTCCCCAGGGCCCTGGAAATCCATGCCCTCCACCAAGTCCTGCAGGTAGGCCTTGTACTGGTCGGAGGTGAGGGAGAGTGGGTGGCTGTTGGAAATGTGCAGGTCCACAGTGTTCTCCAGGGAGGAGGCACCCCCTACCCGGGCGATTTCTACCAAGGCCCTGAGGCACGTGGGCACAACCTGCGGGGGAAGTGGGGACAGGAGTCAGGGAAAACATCCAGCCAGTGTCCACCAAGGTAGGAGTCAGGGCTGGGAGGACTACAACTCCCCGCAGCCGCTGCTGTAACCCAGGGTGAACCATAGGCCCAGGCCCAGGGCTGCTGGGAGCTGTGGGCTGCTGGGAGTTGTACTTTTACACACACACACACACACACACACACACACCCCATAGGCCCAGGGCTGCTGGGCTGCTGGGAGTTGTACTTTTACACACACACACACCCCCCATAGGCTCAGGGCTGCTGGGTTGCTGGGAGTTGTACTTTTACACACACACACCCCCCATAGGCCCAAGGCTGCTGGGAGTTGTAGTTTTACACACACACACACACACACACACACACACACACACACACACACGTCAGGGCTGAGCAGTCTGTGATCTTGACTCCTGGGAGCCACAGCCATGGCCTCACAATGGCAGCTAAAACTTGAGTCCACCAGCTTCTACATGGTTTAGAGCAGGGGTCCCCAACCCCCCACGGCCTGTTAGGGACCAGGTTGCACAGCAGGATGTGAGCAGCGGGTGGGGGAATTTTACTGCCTGAGCTCTGCCTTCTGTGAGATCAGCGGCAGCATTAGATTCTCAGAGGAGCACGAACTCTGTCGAACTGTGCACGCGAGGGATCTAGGCTGCTCCTCAGGAGAATCTAATGCCTGATGATCTGCAGTGGAGCAGTTTCATCCCGAAACCACCCCCTCCCTGTCCGTGGAAAAATTATCTTCCATGAGACTGGTCCCTGGTGCCAAATAGTTTGGGGACCACTGGTTTAGAGAGTTCAAAACAGGTTCTGCAGGTGAGGCCATGGGAAGGAGCTCCCGGGGATGAAAAACTGGTTATTGCAGAAATCTTGGAAGTTGCAGTTTTTTAGAGGGCCCTCTGGGAGTTGGAGTTCCTGGGAGCAACCTCTTCCCTCTGTAAGGCCACCCCTCTCAGCCCCAGGGACTCAGGTCTGCAGGCACCTTGACCATCACAAGCCTCTTGGTCCACGGCTGGTCCTGGGGCCATGACTCCCCAACACAGAACCAGAGGGCATAGCGTGGTGAGCGTCCGCTTCCTTCCGTGAAGGTAATCAGATCTGGGGGCCCAGGAGCCTAGTCAGGGATGAGAAGAGGACCCTCTACCCACCCTTCCCCGTAAACTTGAATGATAACCCCCACCATCTCCCCTGACCTAAGGCCCTCTGCTGCCTCGACCAGGGGACTGCTTGTTTGGGGAAAGTCCCCTCCTTCCCTCCCTCCCTCCCTCCCATCAGGGTAGGGTTGTTGGAAGGCCACACCCCCAAGCCCCCAAGCCTCAGCATTCATAACAGGCCCAGAGTAGGGGGCCCATGCTCCCAAGGAAGCTCAGTGAATCTGGAGAAGCTGGTTGGCATTCAGTCCCGTCTGAGGCTGCACTGTCCAATTGCAGCCATTAGTCATGTAAGGTTATTTCAGTTTAAATTGTAACCAATTAAAACGAATCACGTCCTGGTTGCACTCGCCTCACCTGAGTGCTCGGCCCCTGTGGCTAGTGGCTGCTGCACTGGACAGTGCAGGTGACTGTCATTTCCATCATGGCAGAAAGTGCCACCGCACAGCAAAACCCTAAGGGATGTAGCTTTCCTGCTATTGGTCTGTTCACCATCATTAGTTACGATGATGATGACAGTGGCAGCTAATTCTCTGAGCACGCTCTGTATACTGGGCCTGTGTCTCACCCCAGCGCTGGCAGGCAGGTAGAGAGAGGAGACTGTCCTTGGATTCCACGGGCTCAGGGCAAAGTCCTTTGCCTCAGTTATACAGCCAAGGGCAGCCAGGGTCTGAATTCAGTCTTAATCCTGAGTTTTTTTTTTTTGTTCGAGATGGAGTCTCGCTCTGTCGCCAGGCTAGAGTGCAGTGGTGCAATCTCAGCTCACTGCAATCTCCGCCTCCTGGGTTCAAGCGATTCTCCTGCCTCAGCCTCCTGAGTAGCTGGGATTACAGGCACGTGCCACCACACCCGACTATTTTTTTGTATCTTTAGCAGAGATGGGGTTTCACTATGTTGGCCAGGCTGGTCTCGAACTCCTGAACTTGTCATCCGCCCACCTCGGCCTCCCAAAGTGCTGGGACTACAGGCGTGAGCCACCGTGCCCGGCCAATCCTGAGTTGTTAACCACTGTGCAGGCTGCTTCGTACCGGCCAGGGTGAAGCCCCCGTCTCACTCACCTACAATGAAGGGCCCCAGGTCGAACACGCCTCCTTCCTTGTCCTTGGGGACCTCACCGTCAGGCCCATGCCCGCTGTTGGGGAGGAGCTCCTCGCTCACTGCCCAGTATGTGTGGCAGTGCCCCAGCCGCTGGGCCCAGAGCCACTGCCCAGCCCGCCAGAGAGCCAGTCCCCCACCCAGGCAGCTCAGCACATGCCTCACGTAGCTCATCACTCCCCTGTCTGTCAGGGACACGCCAGGGTCTGGCAGTGTGATTGGCCATCCAGGCAGCGTCCTGTCTCCCACTTCGGACCCCACCAGCCGCAGGCCCTCTGGGCAGGAGATGGTCTGCTGGAAGACTTGGCGGCCCCGGTAGAAGGCTGTCACCTCAAACTCCCACTCTGAGCAGCAGCAGCAGCGGCATGAAGGGGAGAGGGATTGAGAGTCAGGGGCTGCCACCCAGACCTCAGCCCTCCCAGTCTACAGCTGACACTCACCTTCCCCCGGCACCAACAGCCGCTTCAGTGGGTTCTCAGAGGGCCCCAAGTTTGGGAAGGGAGTGGGATTGTCCAAGCTGGGGCTCTGCTGGGGCTGAGGGCAGGGCTCAGGGGCTACAGCCAGGCTTGGGGGTCCCGGATCTGGGAGTGGGGCCAACACCATGTTACCCAGTAACTCATCCAGAATGTCTTCCTGGAGGGAAACAAAAAAAGAACCAGGCATTTCCATAGCCTTTTCTGGAGACTTCATACGGACCAGGTCTGTTCTAGCAATGCAGGGAGGTCAGGCTTGAGCTCTGCCTTCAAGGGGCTTCCAGCCTGGGGACGGAGCCAGCCATGGCATCAACAGCCAAACAAACACTAATGAACGCCAGGTGCTACCATTCCAACCCAAGGATCTGGCTCTATGCAGATAAGACCTGGGCAGAGCAGGCTGGGTAGAATTTCAGAGGGGATGCTCCCCGGGCTCGGGCCTCAGCAGGATCAAGGTGAGGGAGTTTTTCAGTTCCCAAGAGGCTGACAGCCCCTTGCCAATCGAAATCCATGAAATCCCGGGAAGGTGTGCTCGGGCCTTGAATGCTGGGTGAAGACTTGGAATCTTCTCCTGAGGAGACTGGAGCAGGGACAGACAGGGCCAGCACTGGCTCAGGTGAGGGGCAGGCTGGAGGCAGGGGAGCGGGGTGGGGGGATGGTCTAGAGGGAGAGGACGAGGCCCATGGGGAGAGGTCAGAGACTGAGGGGCATGAAGGTTGGGCACATTCTCACCTGGGTATCAGAAGTACTGCCTCCGCCATTGGTGTCTGGAGAGGTGTCTGGCTGGGAAAAGTCCCCAACTCCTGTTGAGAAAGGTGGTGAGGGGAGTAGGCGTGCCAGGAACCCTTGGGGCCCCAGCCTCCCACACGAACCCCAATCTGGCAGACCTGAGTTCACAAACTCGTAGATTTTATGTGGGTCATGAGGGTCCTTGCTCCGGTCCTCTGCTAAACGCAAGCCTTCTTTGCGGTTGAGGGCAGAACGGAAATTCCTCTTCCAGGTTGGCAGGTCTGGCTTATCCCTCCCGGGAACGTATGCACCAGTGGCCTCGGCCCAGGCCTGGGGCAACAGTGGTGTCAGGATAGTGGAAGAGGACGACTTAGATCCTAACCCTGTCTCCTGAGTCCTAACACCACCCTCTTTCCCTGGCAAGTTCTAACTCTGCAAGTTCCATCCCCAAATCCCCCCGTCCCACCTACCTCCATCCCCTACCTCTAGTTTTCAAAAGCCTTTTTTTCTTTTTGAGATGGAGTTTCACTCTTATCACCCAGGCTGGAATGCAATGGTGCAATCTCAGCTCACTGCAACTTCCACCTCCCCGGTTCAAGCGATTCTCCTGTCTCAGCCTCCTGAGTAGCTGGGATTACAGGTGGGCACCACTACACCTGGCTAATTTTTGTATTTTTAGTAGAGACGGGGTTTCACCATGTTGGCCAGGCTGGTCTTGAACTCCTGACCTTAGGTGATCCGTCCTCCTCGGCCTCCCAAAGTGCTAGGATTACAGGCATGAGCTACTGTGTTCGGCTTCTTCAAAAGCCTTTGAAACCTCTTTGGTTTTTGTTTTGTTTCGTTTTTGTTTTTAAAGAGATGGAGCCTATGTTGCCTAAGCTGGCCTCAAACTCCTGGGCTCAAGCGATCCTCCCGCCTTGGCCTTGCAAAGTGTTGGGATTACAGGTGTGAACCACCGCGTCCGGCCCAAAAACCTTTTCTTTTTAAGCCAGGCTTCCAAGTCCAACTTGGTGTCTAACCCCGTGCACCACCTGCCCCGCGACACCCTCTGTGATAACCCCGCCCCTCAAACTCTTTACCACCTCTGGCACATACTAATTCGGTGGTTAGGAACCTCAGATTTGTGGCTCCAGGTCTCACTTCTGATGTTTCAAGAACCATCCCCCAGTATCTATCCTACAACCAAGAGCCCCGGCCCCTAGAGAGCCCCAAACCCCCGGGATGCATTTCCTTTTCGTACTAACCGGCTGGCTTTCCCAGTTTTATTCCCGTAACCAGGCAGCTCCAACCCTGCTTGCGCCCCACCATCAGTCAGCTGATCCGGCTAGCCCCGCCCCTCCCGTTCTAGCCCCACCCACCAGCGTTGGCACTAGCCCGCCCCTCGCGCGCCACCTCCGCCTTCTCAGCCCGGCCCACTAGGAGTCCTTTCCGCCCAGCGCGCAGCTCCGGGTTTCCAGCGTCCCAGGTCCTCGCACGCACCTGGAAGATTCCGAAATCCTCCTGCTGTGCATCCTGCCGTAGGCCGTGCTTCCAAGGGATGCGGAAGCGCGTGCGGCTCTTGTTCACCCAGGCCACGCCCTCCAGTTGCCCCAGGTCCAGCTGCGACACCAGCCAGGGCAGGATCCGTGGCTTTGGGGTTCCCATGGTCCGGCCTGCGCGTATAGGGCATTTCCTGGGCGCGACCGGCCTCCCCCGGACCCACCTGGCCTGGAGTTTCCGCACTCAGACCTCCTTCTCACGGGCCACGGCACAGGTCCTTCACCCATATTTTCGGGGATACAAACAGGAAACCTCCTCTTCCCATCCTCCCATCCTCCCATCCTCCCGAGAGGCTCTCTAATCAGCTAGGGTTCCTTCCCATATCCATGGCACACCCTTCCCCAGCGTCTTCAATGCAGACCCTCCACTCCCTCAATTCTGCCAGTATAGACCTCCTCTCTCCCCCACATCATCGAAAGTAAGTATCCCCACTTTCAGGGTAGCATCCTCTTTCCCTAGTTATTTCAGTACAGAATTGATTTCACGTGTAAGCCTCTACCTCCTGCACTTACCCCAGTGTAGACCCCCTTCCACAGTCCCCCTACAGAAGATCTCCCGAAACATTTCCAACACAGAACTTCCATCCAATTCCCCCTCGACTGCCCGCCTCCCTCCTCCAGGACAGAGCACGCCCCAGGTTTCGAGAATGAACTACCCCCATCTACGGAGTCCACCCCTCCCTCTCTAGAACCCCCTCAGTGTAGACGCCTCCTCTTTTCCTCTTCCCTCCCTACTTTTTCTAGTTTTTCTGCAGCCGACCTCCAGCGTCGGCCACTGTAGCTCCTTCCTTGCTCCACTTTCCCCAGAGTACACAGCCTGCCTTTCCACTCTCCGTGCAGACCCATCCTCTTTCCCGCTCCTCGCTCTCGGACGCCACCAACGCTCTCCCGGGCTCTTCCGCGTTACCTACGATGGAAGGTCGGGGCGTGCGGGGAGCTGGAGCCCACTCCTGTCTTCGGGCCCCGGGTAGCTCTCAAACTCGAGGCTGCGCACCCCCTTTCCCGTCAGCTGAGCTCTAGAGCGCTGGGGCTTTCTTTTCGATCGACTTCTTGAAATAACACCAACTTTATCATTCTTTGGGTAACAGACCCGAGAGCCGATAGGACGGCCCACTGGGCCCGGGGCTGTCCCCGCCCCTATGCCCTTTTTTGGGTTTCCGGCCAGAGGCATGCTGGGAGCGTCACATGCAAATTGACCGTGCACCCAGCGTTCCGCCCTTTCTACGTTGGGCCGGTTAGCGACCCGGCCCAGTGCGCAGGCGCGGGAAAGTTGAACTAATAAAGTTTGTACGAGTTGAGTGGAGGAGACCGCAAGTTGAGTGGAGGAGACCGCAAGTTGAGTGGAGGAGGCGGCGGTGGGGCCTCGGACCAGGTCAGCGGCGTGTTGACGAGGGGTGGGGTGAGGAGGGAAGAGAAGGGGGACAGGATTCAGTAGTGGGCACCCCAGTCCCGCTTCTCCGACATCCAAGGGTCCAGGGTCCTCCAGATTCCAGCAGGAGTCGGAGATTTGGAACTACACCTCACAGCAGGCTGCGCGGCGAAGAAGCGCGGACCGAGGGGAAGATTTGCCCTGAAACCTCCTGGGATTGGTAGTTCCCGATGCTTTAAGGGTTTCAGGAGTTTGGCATGTGCCTCTTACAGAATCCAGGAGTTGGGGCGCTAAGCCCCTTCTTCCTGGGAGACCTAAGGGTCTGGGGCTCCAGTTTCTTTCTAAGACTCAGGAGTCTAGGACCCCAGCTCCCTCCTCCTTTAGACCCACAAATCTGGGCACCCAGCCCCACCACCTTTCCTTGGATCAAAGAGTCTTTTTCCTGATCCCTTTTTCATCTGAGGACTTAAGAATCTAGGCCCCCAGACCCACACTCTCCAAAGGACCCAGGAGTCCAGGCCCTCAGCACCTTCCTTGGGACTCACAAGTCCTGGTCCCCAAGCCTCCACTTCTTGCTAAACCCCTGGAGTCCAGTCCCTAGCCCTCTCTCTCACAGGTGCCTCCATGGCAGGCTCTGAAGAGCTGGGGCTCCGGGAAGACACGCTGAGGGTCCTAGCTGCCTTCCATAGGCATGGTGAGGCTGCCGGGTCTCCTGTTCCAACTCCACCTAGGTAAGAGGAGTGGCCCTTCTCCCCCTGGGGCCAGCATTTGAGGCTCCCTCCTAACTCCTGCTCCTGGTCTCAGTCTGTCTCCTCTCTTTGTATCTGGCTCTATTCTCTGTCTTTGGGGTTTTGGAGAGAGGTCCTCAGCGGGGGAGGGAGGGAGTTGGGGAAAGAGACTGCTTGCAGGGGATCTCTGGTGGGGTCAGTCTCTGAAGTCTTCCTCCCCAGAAGCCCTGCCCAAGAAGAGCCAACAGACTTCCTGAGCCGCCTTCGAAGATGTCTTCCCTGCTCCCTGGGGCGAGGAGCAGCCCCCTCTGAGTCCCCTCGGCCTTGCTCTCTGCCCATCCGTCCCTGCTATGGTTCAGAGCCTGGTAAGAGATTTCCATGATCATCTATGAAGCTGGCAGAACACGGGATAAGGTGCTAGTTTAAGATCACTCAGCTAGGGGGTGGCTGTGTGGAGTCTCTAGCACCAGCCTTCAGGACAGAACCGTCCTGTCCTCTCCCCTCCCCAGTTAGATTTCTGTCAATTCTGTGGGTTGGCTTTCAGAGAGCATTTGGTCAATCTGGTTGTTGTCTCTTTCCTTCCATAACTACTTCCCTGCCCCTAGGACTTTTGTAGCCAGGAATACCCCTGATAGAGGGGCAGGAGGGCTGCTTTTCAATCACATCTCCCTGGCTGTTTTAGTTGCGTGACTCTGGGGAAAATGCTTTCTCTTCCCTGCTCCCCTGTTTTTCCAATAGCAGAGTAGGAATTGGGGAGGAGGTCATTGGACTTGATCAAGATGACCCACAAGTTTCCTCGTAGGTGTGAACCTGGACAGACTAGTAATGGCTGCTGGGAGTGCTAGCTTGAAAAGGGGTTCACAGCTGGCGAGAGGAAGTGCTGTGATCAATTGGTGATGTCTGAAGTGGGTGAGGGAAGGGGGATACTAACAGTAGTGTCTTGTGTTTGCCTTCCTTGGATGAGATCATCTTCAAGGTCTAGTTGAGCTCTGACAGTCTTTTGGAGACAGATTCTTGTTCTGTCACCCAGGCTGGAGTGCAGGGGTGCAATCTCGACTCACTGCAATCCCCACCTCCTGGGTTCAAGCGATTCTCGTGCCTCAGCCTCCCGAGTGGCTGGGATTACAGGTGCACGCCAGCATATGAGCTGATTTTTGTACTTTTAGTAGACACGGGGTTTCGCCATGTTGGCCAGGCTGGCCTCAAACTCCTGGCCTCAAGTGACCCTCTCACATCGGCCTCCCAAAGTGTTGGGATTACAGACATGAGCCACCGCACCCGGTCAGCTCTTACATTCTTTTTTTTTTGAGACGGAGTTTCGCCCTTGTTGCCCAGGCTGGAGTGCAATGGCCCGATCTCGGCTCACCACAACCTCTACCTCCCGGGTTCAAGCAATTCTCCTGCCTCAGCCTCCCAAGTAGCTGGGATTACAGGCATGGGCCACCATGCCTGGCTAATTTTTTTGGTATTTTTAGTAAAGACGGGGTTTCTCCTGTTTGTCAGGCTGGTCTCGAACTCCCAACCTCAGGTGATCTGCCTGCCTAGGCCTCCCAAAGTGATGGGATTACAGGCGTGAGCCACCGCGCCTGGCCCCAGCTCTGACATTCTAAGTCCAGTTTGAGGATCTCATAAAGTGAAAAGTACAAGGGTTTTGGCATTTTTAACCAAGTTTTCTCACTGGGCCTCAGTTTACCCCATTATAAAATGGGAATCATGGCTGGGCTTGGTTGCTCACGCCTGTAATCCTAGCACTTTGGGAGGCTGAGGTGGGCGGATTGCCTGAGGTCAGGAGTTCGAGACCAGCCTGGGCACACGGTGAAACCCCATTTCTACTAAAATACAAAAAATTAGCCAGGTGTGACGGCGTGTGCCTGTAGTCCCAGCTACTCATGAGGCTGAGGCAGGAGAATTGTGAGACTCCGTTTCCCGAAATAAATAAATAAATAAATAAAATGGGAATCATTGCCACCTGCCAAGGTAGTTGAGGGAAGGAGAGGATCCATAAGTTTCCAATGTCCTAGAAACCTGTCATTAACTCTTTTCACCCCAGGCCCAGCTACTCCAGACTTCTATGCCTTGGTGGCCCAGCGGCTGGAACAGCTGGTCCAAGAGCAACTGAAATCTCCGCCTAGCCCAGGTGAGGCACAGAGGAGCCCCAGAGAAAGTTGGCGGTAGGAGGATAGTCAGGGTTCTGCCCCCAGCCAAATTCTCTTCTGCCTCCAGAATTACAGGGTCCCCCACCCACAGAGAAGGAAGCCATACTGCGGAGGCTGGTGGCCCTGCTGGAGGAGGAGGCAGAAGTCATTAACCAGAAGGTGATGGGCATCTGTCCCACTCCTTGGCAAGGACAGGAGTTGCGGAAGGGTGGGGCACTGGGATCAGAAGCTGGATCTGTATTTTCTTTGGATGGTCAGGTGGAAAGAAGCTGGGACAAGGTTTCAATGAAGGGTTGAGGCACTTTGGGAGGCCGAGTTGGGCGGATGACTTGAGGTCAGGAGTTCGAGACCAGCCTGGCCAACACGGTGAAACCCCATCTCTACTAAAAATACAAAAATTAGCCAGGTGTGGTGGCGCGCTTCTGTAATCCCAGCTACTCAGAAGGCTGAGGCAGGAGAATCGCTTTAGCCCAGGAGGCGGAGGTTGCAGTGAGCCAAGATTGCACCACTGCACTCCAGCCTGGGTGACAGAGTGAGACTCTGTCTTTAAAAAAAAAAAAAAAAAAGAATGGTTGAATGACAGGGGTATAGTTAGGGTAGTACTGTAATGTAAATTAGTGGTTTTAATTGATTGTTAGAGGGGCATGGTCTAAATGCAGAGGGTGAGGCCATCAAAAACATCGACAAGAGACTGGCCAAGTTGGGGAAGTAAGGGAATGAATGTGGGGGTGGGGGGAGTGGCTAAAATCTTACTGAGCATAGAAGGGACCTGGCTTAGAATGTAGGGGAAAATGTACTACCAGAGGAGGCGTGGCTTGTGGCTGTGTCCTGGAATCTGATCGGCTTCGGAGCTTGGACAAGGTACATCGTCCTCTAATATTAATTGAATGGTAGAGGGCAAGATTGTTGTAGACACTAGGTTGGCCCCTGGGAAAGGCCACCAGGGGCATGGCTAGATTAACTCAGTTACAGTAGAGATTGGCCCTGATTGGCTGTTGAGGCAAGGGCCGGGCATGGCTTAGCGACTCACGTTCTAGGCCAGTATCCCGGGGGGTAGTTTGGCAGAGACCCTAGAGTCTGGCTTGATTGGCTAATATGGATGAGGGGTGGCCTAGAACTTTAGCATCTAGAACGATCCTGAACGGGGAAGCCACGCCTCCCCGCCCCCTATTGGTTGGCCCCGGGGGCGCTGCTGACGCGGACCCTGCCTCTTCCACCCTACAGCTGGCCTCGGACCCCGCCCTGCGCAGCAAGCTGGTCCGCCTGTCCTCCGGCTCTTTCGCCCGCCTGGTGGAGCTGTTCTGTAGCCGGGAGGACAGCTCTCGCCCAAGCCGAGCATGCCCCGGGCCCCCGCCTCCTTCCCCGGAGCCCCTGGCCCGCCTGGCCCTGGCCATGGAGCTGAGCCGGCGCGTGGCCGGGCTGGGGGGCACCCTGGCCGGACTCAGCGTGGAGCACGTGCACAGCTTCACGCCCTGGATCCAGGCCCACGGGGGCTGGGTGAGCCACTGAAGCCTCTCTCCGGGCCTCACTTTACCCAGCTGTCATGTGATAGAGGACGGGCGGGGACTTCTTAGGTTCCTCTCAGACCTCAGGTATTCTCCCAGCTCCACTGCGTTCGTTCTGTGTTGAGCCCTTGCTGTATGCCAGGACTGCAGCGATGAGTGCAGACTCTATGCCTGGCGTCAACGACTGGGTACGCTAATACTGTGAGTGTGAAACCAGTGACTGAGGTTACTCAGGGAGAGGCCGGACGAGGTGGCTCATGCCTGTAATCCCAGCACTTTTGGAGGCCGAGGCAGGAGAATTATTTGAGGCCAGGAGTTCAAGACCAGCCTGGACAACATAGTAAGACCCCATCTCTACAAAAATTGAAAATAATTAGCCAGGGTCGGGTGCGGTGGCTCACACCTGTAATCCCAGCACTTCGGGAGGCCGAGGCAGGTGGATCACCTGAGGTCAGGAGTTCGAGACCAGCCTGGCCAACGTGGTGAAACCCTGTCTCTACTAAAAAAAAATACATAAATTAGCCGGGCGCGGTGGCAGGTGCCTGTAATCCCAGCTACTGGGGAGATTGAGGCATGAGAATCGCTTGAACCTGGGAGGCAGAGATTGCAGTGAGCTGAGATCATGCCACTGCCCTCCAGCCTGGGTGACAGAGTGAGACTGTGTCTCAACAAAATAATATAATAATAAAAACTGGGTGCGTTGGCTCACGCCTGTAATCCCAGCACTTTGGGAGGCTGAGGTGGGTGGATCACTTGAGGTCAGGAGTTTGAGACCAGCCTGATCATGGTGACATCCAGTCTCTACTAAAAATACAAAATTAGCCGGGCATGCCTGTAATCCCAGCTAGGGAGGCTGAGGCAAGAGAATTGCTTGAACCCAGGAGGCAGAGGTTGTAGTGAGCCGAGATTGCACCACTGCACTCCAGCCTGGGCAACAAGAGTGGAACTCTGTCTCAAAAAATAAATAAATAAAAATTTTAAAAATTAATAATAATTAGCAAAGCATGGTAGCACGCACGTTTACTCCCAGCTACTCAGGAGGCAGAGGAGCCGGGAGGATCACTTGAGCCCAGGAGTTCAAGGCTGCGGTGAGCTATGATTGTGCCACTGTACTCCAGTGTGGGTGATAGAGTGGGACCCTGTCTCAAAAAATAAAGTAGTGAGAGTAGTAGTGCTACCTCAAAGGGTCGCTCTGAGGGTTAAAATGGGGTCAATCTGGTAAGCCCTCTGTGCACTGCCTGGCATATGGGCATTTTGTTGGTGAGGTTATATGGCTACCTGCTGCCTTTCCAACAGTGCCTGCCAGGATGCCCTCCCGGGGAACCCCCTGCCTCCATCCTCTGCTCCTTCTGGTGGGCTCTGGTTTCACCCCCAACGAGGCCTTCCCAGGTCCCCATCGACAATCACAGCCACCTCCACACCCTCCCACCGCCCTCCTTCCCCCTTCCTGCTTTACTTTTCCTTCCATAGCACTTTGTGCCTTCCAACAGATGGTGTAATTGACTTGTTTTACTTATCTTATGGTTTATTTTTCTTTGTTGGTGTCTCCCGCCTCTAACACATCAGCTTCAGAAGACCCAGAAGTCTTCCCCTCTCCTTTTCTTACTTTATCTTCAGTGCCGGTTTCAGAGGTGGATTGGGCTCTAGCATGCTGGCCCTGTGGCTTGGCGACTGTCGCAGTCTCCCTGAGCGGCACTCTCCCCCCTGGTCCAGTGAGCACCGTCTCATTTACCTGCCTTGGGGGGTCGCTGTGGGTATTCACTGAGAGAGGGACACAAGCCAGGCTCTGGATGGAACCGGTTTCCCTGGCAGGAGCTGGTGAAGTGTGTTTGAGGAGCAGGGAGGAGGAGGCCAGTAGGGCTGGAGTAGGGTGAGCGGGAGAGAAATGAGAGGAGGAGAGGCGCCGGGCCAGCCAGGACCCTGTGGTCGCGGTGAGTGAGAACTCGGACTTTGACTTTGGGTAAGCCAAGGTCTCTGAGCAGCAGAGGGACAGGCGCTGATTTAGGCGCTAATGGGCGCCCTCTGGCGGCCTCCTGGGGACAGACTGCTGGGGGCGAGGGCAGAAGTAGGGGCACAGGCAGGAGGTGAGTGGATCTGATACAAGTCGGAGGCAGTGGAGAATGCTGGATTTAACTTAGCGGTGAAGCTGACAGATTTGGCTAATGGGCCAGATGTGGGGACAGACTAAGGGATGCTGGCCCGAGCAGCTGCAGGGTGACATCTTAAGTTCCCCGAGATGGGGAAGGTGTGGGGACGGGGGCGATGGTGGGGAGCAGGACTGGAGGTGGTCCAGTCTACAGTAAGATCAGAACTCATAGCACATGTTGAGGGGACTGGATATGTGTTGGGCTCAGCAAAGAAGCTCGTTTATTTTATTTTATTTTATTTTAATTTTTGAGATGGAGTCTCACTCTATTGCCCAGACTGGAGTGCAGTGGCACGACCCTGGCTCACTGCAACCTCCACCTCCTGGGTTCAAGCGATTCCCTGCCTCAGCCTCCTGAGTAGCTGGGGTTACAGGCGCACACCACCATGTTCGGCTAATTTTGTAGTTTTAGCAGAGACGGGGTTTTGCCATGTTGGCCAGGCTGGTCTCAAACCCTTGGCCTCAAGTGATCCACCTGCCTCAGCCTCCCAAAGTGCTGGAATTACAGGCTGAGCTACCACGCCTGGACAATTTCTTAAAAAAATTTTTTTAAAGTAGGATTGATAGCAGATAAGTTTTCTTGGTGGGCCAGGTCCTCTGCCAGGGATTTCAATGGAATGATCCCATTTAAACCCACTACAGCCTCATGGGGCTCTTATTATCCTTGTCTTGTGGGGGCAGAGATGGAAAGTCCCCAGCATGCAGAGTGGTGGAATCTGGATTTGTACACGAAGCCACGACTCTGAATTGTTCAAATCCCAAGACTGTCTTCCCCGTCTCTGACTCTGTCCCCCGACTCTTCACTCTCTCTGGGTCTCTGTCTAACCCCACTGCAGTGCCCTGACCCTCCTTGGGCTCAACCTTTCCTCCTCCTGCTAGGACCCTGTCCCCCTCATCCCTGTGCCTTTCTGTCTGGGTCTCTGTCCCCTTCTCTGGGTGTCTGTCGCCCTCCGCTCTCTGGTTCTTCGCCTTCCCGTCTCTGATCTCACAGGGCTGATGTGGACGCTGCTGTATGGGGGGAACACCTGCCCTGCTCACAGGGCTCTGCCACTTTTCCCTTCCAGGAGGGCATCCTGGCCGTTTCACCCGGGGACTTGAACTTGCCATTGGACTGAGCTCTTTCTCAGAAGCTGCTACAAGATGACACCTCATGTCCTTGCCCTCTTCGTGTGCTTTTCCAAGCCTTCCTATTCCACTCAGGGCTGTGGGGTGGTGGTTGCCCTACCTGTTTTTGCCAAAAATAAATTGTTTAAAACTTTTCATATTAAAAACGTTACAAAGTATTGAATTGTCTGTCCTTACGCTTGAGAACTAAAGTTCTAAGGAGAGGGGATTTGGTTCAGAGATTTCTGTGGCTTACACAAATTGAGGAAAGAACCAGTTCATTATTCTAGAAATATTTATTTGCAGCACCTACAAGAGCCTGTCTCCTGGACATGTAACATGTTTGAGAGAATATCTGTAAATATTCCAGCAACTTGCATTTTTTTTTCCTATTGCACGATCTGGTTATTCTAGCTAATGCCGTGTGATGGTCATGCAGTCTTTCCAGCGAGTTCCACAGAAAGGTACAGTCTAACTTCACCTGTGTCTAGGACACCACCCTCTTCTTGTTTTTCTCGTCCCATTGCTCCTTTCAAGTCTCTCTTGCTGGTTTCTCATCTACCTACAGACCAGTGGTTTGTCACACACACCCCCCACTCCCCCTTTTTTTTTGGAGTTAGGGTCTTGCTCTATTGCCTATACTTGCACTGTTGTATAGATACAGTGGCACTATCATGGCTCACTGCAGCCTCAACCTCCTGGGCTCAAGTGATCCTCCCACTTCAGCCTCTCTAGTAGCTAGAACTAAAGGCATGCGACACCACGCCTAGCTAATTTTTAAAAAAGAATTTTTATGGGAGGCCGAGGCAGGTGGATCACTTGAGGTCAGGAGTTCAAGAACAGCCCGGCCAACATGGTGAAACCCCATCTCTACTAAAAATACAAAAATTAGCCGGGCATGGTGGTGGGTGCCTGTAATCCCAGCTACTTGGGAGGCTGAGTCATGAGACTCGCTTGAACCCGGGAGGCAAGAGGTTGCAGTGAGTTGAGATCACGCCACTGCACTCCAGCCTGGGCAACAGAGCGAGACTCCGTCTCAAAAAAAAAAAATTGTAGAAATGGAGTCTCACTTCTGTTGCCCAGGCTGGTCTCCACCTCCTGGGCTCAAGCGATCCTCCTACCTTGGCATCCCAAAGTCCTGGGATCACAGGCATGAGTCACTGTGCCTGGGCGGTTTGTCTCCTTTATAGGGCCATATCCCCCTTCACAGAGTAATGTTTGTAAATTAATAAAGTGAAATGTACAGGATTACAAACCAAACCAATTACAGTTGATCCTCAATATTTGTAGATTATTTGCAAATTTGCATCCTTGCTACAACGTATTCATACCCCAAAAATTAAGGCAGTGCTTTTGTGGTGTTTTGGAGGGCAATGCTTATGCACAGAGCTGCAACAAGCTAAAGACCTGATGTGCATATTTGCAGCTGGGCTCCTCTTGCTTCAGCTCAAACACTGGAAACAAATGTCCTTTTCTTGGTTTGTTTAGTGCCACGCTTTTCAATTTATTTATTTATTTATTTATTTATTTATTTATTTTTTAAGTTAGAGTCTCGGTCTGTCACTGAAGCTGGAGTGCAATGGCTTCATCTTGGCTCACTGCAACCTCCACCTCCTGAGCTCAAGCGATTCTCCTTCCTCAGCCTCCCAAGTAGCTGGGATTACAGGCGTGTGCCACCAGTCCTGGCTAATTTTTTTATTTTTGTTTTTATTTATTTTATTTTATTATTTTTTGAGATGGAGTCTCACTGTGTCGCCTAGGCTGGAGTGCAGTGGCACCATCTCAGCTCACTGTGACCTCTGCCTCCCGGGTTCACGTGATTCTCCTGCCTCAGCCTCCGGAGCAGCTGGGACTACCGGCGCCCACCACCACGCCCGGCTGATTTTTGTTTTTTTTAGTAGAGACGGGGGTTCCACCATATTGGCCAGGCTGGTCTCGAACTCCTGACCTTGTGATCCGCCCACCTCGGCCTTCCAAAGTGCTGGGATTACAGGCATGAGTTACCGCGCCCGACCTAATTTTTTTTTTTTTTTTTTTGAGACAGAGTCTCGCTCTGTCGCCCAGGCTGGAGTGCAGTGGCGCGATCTCGGCTCACTGCAAGCTCCGCCTCCCGGGTTCACGCCATCCTCCTGCCTAAGCCTCCATGCCCGGCTAATTTTTTTATATTTTTAGTAGAGACGGGGGTTTCACCGTGTTAGCCAGGATGGTCTCGACCTCCTGACCTTGTAATCCGCTCGCCTCGGTCTCCCAAAATGCTGGGATTACAGATGTAAGCCACCGCGCCCGGCCGCCCGGCCTAATTTTTGTATTTTTAATAGAAATGGGGGTTTCACCATGTTGCCCAGACTGGTCTCGAACTCCTGACGTCAAGTGATCCGCCTGCCTCCGCCTCCTAAAGTGCTCGGATTACACCCGTGAGCCATCGCGCCCGAACCCTATTGGAAATTTTAAGTCTCAGGGGTTTGCCAGCGGCACGCCAGAGAATATAGCCAGAAACCAAAGAGCGAGCTCATTCCGGGATTGGAGAGAAGTGTGAGCGGAGGGAAGTAGAGGGATCGGGGAGAGGAGGGGCAGGACCCACGCATTCGGCCCTTTGCATTCAGCTTCATTCAACTAGGAACTTTTTCTGCAAATCAAGGAAAGCTTCCCGGAGGAAGTGGTGTCTAAGCTGCGCTCTTGATTCACGTTTAGAAGCTGACCAGACAAAGAGAGTTGGGCGTTCCTGGCAGGGGGAGGGACTTGGCAAAAACCAAGTGGCTTGAGAGGGGTTGATGGTTTTAAAAAACTTAGAATGATTAGGTCAAGGGCTAGGGATTTAATGTGTTGAAGACGGACTCCTATTCCTCACTTGCTTCGGGACCCCAGCTATGCCCTTCCTCTCTCTGCCTCTCACCGATTCCGTTTTTCCCCCAGGTAATGAGCACAAGCTCCCTTTTTCCTCCAGACTACCCCCGGGTTGGGAGGATCCACCGAGTGGACGAGCAGTGATAATTCCTTTGAGCCAGTCTTTGGTGCCTGAAGCCCCGCCTTCTTCCCCACTCGTGGGCCAATTGCCGTGTTCTCCTTGAGGCCGGCCGCTTGGCGAGGGTGGGCCAAAGGCTGCGTGACGTCACTTCCGGATAAGCCAATGGCAGCGATTAGGAGGCGGGTGGTTTTGGTGATGGACAGGTGTTTCAAGACGCCCCTTTAGCGCGGGGCTCCTCGGGAAGCTTTGAGGCGGTGCTGGGTGTAAAGGGGAGGGCATTCCTAGTGGATTTTGCCCAATCACCAGTCGCGCTTCTTGCAATAGACGGGCAGTTTTCCCCATCCCGGGTCGACTTGAGGGGGCGGGATTCTGGACGCCAGAGTTGGCAAACCCCTGACCTATGATGGACGTATTCGCCAGCCAATTACTAGACGGCATTCTCAGACGGGCCGCCTCCATTGCCAATGAAATCTTCCAGCGGGGTCGCGGTAGGCGGGCCGTGGACCCTCTGGTATAAGGCGGTCCCGGGGGAGTGAGGAGAAAGGGGGGGGTCTTGGCGGCCGGAGGAGGAGTAGGTGCGGGTGAAGATGGCGGCAGCCGAGGCCGCGAACTGCATCATGGAGGTGAGCGCTTGGAGCGCCGCCGTGGGCGGGGGGCGGCTTTGGGTCGGTGTTTCACGCCTCTGTGGTGGGGAAAGGGCTCTAAGTTGGCGACATGGGGTTGGAGGTCCCCCGCCGCACACGGGGGCGCCGCACGTTCCACATCCGGGGATATCGTTTGACGTGACGGCTCCCTAGCTTTCAAAGGCCTTCGGCATCCGGCCTAGCGGAGGGTCTTATCCCCCCTCCCACGTGGAGGAGGGCTGGGGGCGCTTCCGGCCAGGGCCCCACGTGGCCGCGGCGCTCTGGGTGGGGAGGGGGTGTGCCGAGTCCGGTGGCCCGACGGGCTCCACGTGCGGGACAAAGGCCCCGCCCCCGGCCGGGGAGGGGCGCCCGGGGTGGGTGGGGAGGGGGTCCGACCCTCCTGACGCCCCCAGCCCTCCTCCTCGGGGACCGGGGCACATGCCGTGGGGTGGGATCGACCTGGGGCCCTCCACGTTGAAGGGAGTCTCTTGGGAGAAGCAGTGCTTCTCAGCTCTTCACAACCTCCTTCCGAGCTCCGGGGGCATCTGTTGGGATATCGTCCCCGGTTTTGTGCGTTCTGGGTTAGGGACTGGAGGAAAACCAAGAATGGGGTCCCCCGCCGACCCCGTTTCCCCTCCCAGAATTCTCCCCCTCGCCCAGGGCTTTAGGAGTTGGGGGATGGGGCATGCCCCTGTGACCTCCGTCTGGGTGGTGGTGGGGCATCTAGATAGAGATTTTCCCATTAATAGGCGCCGTGCACCCCCTTGTGGCCATTTCTGGGTGTGTGGGAGGGACATCTTTTTCATGGGGCGTGTCCTGAAGCCCACCTCCCGTCGGATTTCTTCCTGGCGGGCGGAGGGAGGAGGGTTTGTCCGCTGGGAAGGAGTTGTGGGAAATACGTAGGCTGAGAGCTTTACCCCCTACTGGAGCCCTTTATCTCTCCTGGGCCTTTGTGAGGGTGGGAGATGACCTCCCACCTCCTGAAGCCCTGTGCAGGGGTCCTGAACCCCGGGGTCCTGAGAGTGGGTGCCTGAAATGGTTTCGAGTGAGGTTTGGTTCTCGTGCAGCCATGTGGGGGAGGTTTCAGTCTTGCGTTTCAAGCCCTCTGGGGCTGGGGTTGTCTGGCGGTAGTTTTCAGTGGTATTGAGAAATACGCCCCAGTGGAAAACCCCCTCAGCACCTCTCTTCTTATAAGCATCCCCGCTGGCTTGGGAGAGCTAGAGGGAGGGTGCTTGGAGCCTAGTAGGTCATGGCCTGTGAACGTGGCCCTTCTTGGAGACTTGGAAAGTGGTCACATCTGGAAGAGATGTAATCTGATGGGGCCTCTGTCCTTCCACCCCTTACCTATGGCATTGGCTGGAGGGGCAGGTCAGCTCTCAGCTGTCAGGATGCAGCTCCCAGGGGTCACTGTAATGACTTCCCACCCTCTTGGCTGTCTCCTGCACCTGGGGCTCTATGGGTGGAAGAAATAACTTTCCCAGAGGTGGCCTCAGGCTTGGCCGCACCTGAAAGTCTTCAGGGCCTGGGATGGGTGTCTGAATGGGGGCGATGGGCTGACACCCCAAGCCACATTTTTTTTTTTTTTTTTTTTTTTTTGAGACGGAGTCTTACTCTGTTACCCAGGCTGGAGTGCAATGGCTTGATCTCAGCTCATTGCAACCTCCGCCTCCCGGGTTCAAGCGATTCTTCTGCCTCAGCCTCCTGAGTAGGTGGGATTACAGGCACCCGCCACCAGGCCCAGCTAATTTTTGTATTTTTAGTAGAGATGGGGTTTCACCATGTTGGTCAGGCTGGTTTCAAACTCGTGACCTCAGGTGACCCACCTGCCTTGGCCTCCCAAAGTGCTGGGATTACAGGTGTGAGCCACCGCGCCCCCAAGCCACTTTCTGGAGTCCTCTCATTCTTAGAGGGTCCAGGAGCTGCCCATCTTCCCTGGGACCCTACCTTCGTGGGCAGAGGGTCATAAGGGAGGGGGTTGGTTCCAGCTGGTTTTGTTTGGGGCTCCTGAGTCCAAGGCAGGAGCTGGGGTCTGGGGTACTAGCTCTGGGGAAGTACCCGTGTGCCACACATCTATTCTGGAATCCTCTCAGACATGAAACTGGTTTGCAGAGGTGGCAGATGCCCTGTGGGCATACCCTGCCAGCCCCGCTCCCTCCTGCTATTCATGGCACCCTAGGATGGGGTGTGTGTGTCAGGAAGTGTCACCTAATCTGGGGGAGATTAGGTGATGAGAGGGAGCGACAGCTGGCGATGGCGGGTGCCAATTCCCCTGGCCTAGATGGGGGAGGTGTGTGGTCAGCTGCCTGGCCAGAGAGGGTCAGCGTGGGGGTGGGCCACCATCTCTCCAGCCACAGCTGGGATAGGAGACCCCCTTTCTTCTCCCCTCACTTTTCCCATCCCTTTCTTAAACATCCCACCTCATTACTTGCCCCCTTTGCCACCACTCCCCACCAAGAAGGAGAATTGCTGGAAACCCACCCCCCGCCAGAGCCCAGGTCCCGCCGCCCAGCCCTCCCACAGCCACTCCCAGTAGCTAATCCTTTCTCCCTGTTACTCTCTCCTAGAATTTTGTAGCCACCTTGGCTAATGGGATGAGCCTCCAGCCGCCTCTTGAAGAAGTAAATATCCTTTTGTGAGACCCCTCCCCACCCCGACCTCCACATCAATATATCTTGCCACACATCTGGCCCTTTCTTGAGGTCTAACCATACCCCTCTTGCTTCAAACCAGTTTACTCCAGGCCCCCTGACACTTAGTAGCAACCCTTCCAGGTTCACAGCCCCCGCTGGCCTCCCCCAGTATCGCGGCTACTTCCTTAACTCCACCTCCAACCCCCCTTTGCCCTTCCCTGTGTCTGCCCCCATTTTCCTTCCCCTCCCCTCCCCAGCTGTGGGCTGAGCTAGAGACGGGGGCAGAGAGACTGGAGAGATGGTAGGCGTGGCTGAGGTATCGGGGTGCTCCCCTGGATGGTGCTCTGGGGGGGGTCCTGGAAGTGGAAAATGGGGTTGTTAGGTTTTGGGGTTCCTGGGGGGCAAGATGGCAGGCGGGGGCTGTAGGGTTGTCATGGTATGATTTTGGGGGTTCTATACTACTCTTCAGGGAAAAGTAGGGACCTGGAGGTTTAAGAGGCTGTGGGGAGCCCCCAGATCTGACCCATGATCCCATCGGCCCCCTCCCAGGTGTCCTGTGGCCAGGCGGAAAGCAGCGAGAAGCCCAACGCTGAGGACATGACATCCAAAGATTACTACTTTGATTCCTACGCCCACTTTGGCATCCACGAGGTCAGTGGGGACAGTCCCCAAGGCCCCAATCTTAGGGGGAGTGAAATGTTGGGGAAGGGGTGGAACCTGTTTTCCCACGCATGCGCACTGCTTCCCCTGGCAGCAGGCCGCCCCTCTGCCCCTCTGCTGCGCACCCCCCAGGGTCGCCTCGCCAAGCCGTTGCCTTGGAGACCGAGGTTAGCCTGAATCTCTGCAGGGGCCTCTCGCCAAAGGCTGGGGTGGGAGAGCGCATGCGTGCCTGGGGCCTTAGCCAGAGGTCGGGCAAGGCCCGCTGGTCTCTGCCGCCCTCTAGTGACCGGCGGTGGGACTGCGCCCCGGCTGCTCCCACCTTGACAGCTTCTGCACCCTTGAGATCTGACGGAAGACACTGAAATCCCAGAACGAAGCTGGGGTGGCATTCTAAGAAATTTTCTTTTCCCCCTGAGGCCTTTTTCATAAAATTGTGGCAAAATATGCATAAAATTGTCATTTTTTATTTTTAGAGACAGGGTCTCGCTCTGTCGCCCAGGCTAGAGTGAATTGGTGCAATCATGGCTCACTGCAGCCTCGACCTCCCTGGCTCAGGTGATCCCCCCACTTCCACTTTCGGAGTAGCTGGGACCACAGGCGTGCACCACCATGCCCAGCTGATGTTCTTATTTTTCTGTAGAGATAATCTTGCCTTGTTGCCCAGGCTGGTCTCAAACTCTTGGGCTCAAGTGATCCTCCGGCTTTGGCCTCCTGAGGTGCTGGGATTACAGGCATGAGCCACCGCTCCCAGCCTGAGGACTTTTAAAAGCCAGGGTTCACTGGTTCTTAGGTAGCAGTGGTGAAGTCTGGCCAAGATTGGAGTTTAGTCCATCTAATCTGATTTTTTAAAAAGGGAAACTGGCTGGGCGCAGTGGTTCATGCCTGTAATCCCAGCACTTTAGGGGGCTGAGGTGGGTGGATCACCTGAGGTCAAGAGTTGAAGACCAACCTGGGCAATATGGTGAAACCCCGTCTGTATGAAAAATACAAAAATTAGCCGGGCATGGTGGTGTGCACGTGTAATCCCAGCTACTTGGGAGGCTGAGGCAGGAGAACTGCCTGAACCCAGGAGGCGGAGGTTGCAGTAAGCTGAGATTGCACCATTGCACTCCAGCCTGGGTAACAGAGTGAGATTCCATCTCAAAAAATAAAATAAAAATGAATAAATGAATAAATATAAAAGGGAAACTGAGGTGCATAGAAGAAAGCGAGAGGGCCGAGCTCTGGCCCTCCGAGCTCTCAAGACACGCTGTTCTCCAGCTGGGGATATGGGGCCCCTCACGGTGTCTCGTGCCATTCTTGCCCTAGGAGATGCTGAAGGACGAGGTGCGCACCCTCACATACCGCAACTCCATGTTTCATAACCGGCACCTCTTTAAGGACAAGGTGGTGCTGGACGTCGGCTCGGGCACCGGCATCCTCTGCATGTTTGCTGCCAAGGCCGGGGCCCGCAAGGTCATCGGGGTGAGTCTCCGGGGCAGCCAGGCGGGACCAGGCCTGGGAGATGGAGGGGGGCCCATCAGGGCTCAGGGATTGGACGGGGATAGATCTCACCCTCCCTTCTTCCTGGGCCCTCAGATCGAGTGTTCCAGTATCTCTGATTATGCGGTGAAGATCGTCAAAGCCAACAAGTTAGACCATGGTGAGCCCAGAAAGAGGATGGGTTTGTGGGAGTGGAGGGGGTGATGCGCTGCTTCCCCAGGGCCCTCTGAAGAGCAGTGGGGTCTATGGATGGCCACAGATTCAGCAGCTCCCAACCCATGGTCTTTTGGGCTGCCGGCCGCCTGAGGATCTGAGTGTGTCAAAATCACAGGCTTAGCGCCTCAGTCTTAAAATTAGGGCAAGAAGCACTCTCTAGTTTCTTGAATGAGTAATAGAGTCACGTGGTTGGCCACTGAAGGCCCACAGTGAGAAGCCTCCCCTGTTTCCCAGCTGCCCTCCTCTGAGTTTAACCAACACTAACTTCCAGAGAAGTCTGGACCTACAAACACATACATGTGTAAATGCGTTTACATTCTCGTGCATAATTTTCACGCCAGTAGCATTTCGTACCAGCCTCTTGCCCTTGGCTTCTTAACACCTGCTTGTCATGTCGTTGAACACTTTCCAGGATGTTGCGGCATCCGCTCTTTTCCATGGCCACCATCATAGGTACATCCCCAGCATTTTTTTTTTTTTTTTGAGACGGAGTCTCACTCTGTTGCCAGGCTGGAGGGCAGTGGCACGATCTCAGCTCACTGCAAGCTCCGCCTCCTGGGTTCAAGTGATTCTCCTGCCTCACCCTCCCAATTAGCTGGGATTATAGGCGCCAGCCACCAAGCCTGGCTAATTTTTTTGTTTTTTTTAGTAGAGACGGGGTTTCACTGTGTTAGCCAGGATGGTCTCGATCTCCTGACCTCGTGATCTGCCCGCCTCAGCCTCCCAGAGTGCTGGGATTACAGGCGTGAACTTTTTTTTTTTTTGTATTTTTTTAGTTGAGACATGGTTTCACCATGTTGGCCAAGCTGGTCTTGAACTCCTGACCTCAGGTGATCCATCCACTTTGGCCTCTCAAAGTGCTGAGATTACAGGCGTGAGCCACTGTGCTGTCCTGAAGTGATTTTTTAAAAGAGATTATTATAATGAACGAGTCCATTTGAAGCAAATTCCCACTGTGATGTAATTTTCCCGGTAAATGCGTCTGTGTGTGTCTTATCTAATAGATAAAGGCTGTTTTGAGAACGTGACCATGCTGTTACTTATTATATCAAGCCCACCCAGTTAAAAACAAAATCGGGGCTGGGTGCGGTGGCTCACGCCTGTAATCCCAGCACTTTGGGAGGCCAAGGCGGGCGGATCATGAGGTCAGGAGATCAAGACCATCCTGGCCAATACGATGAAAGCCCGTCTCTACTAAAAATACAAAAAATTAGCCGGGCGTGGTGGCAGGCACCTGTAGTTCCAGCTGAGGCAGGAGAATGGCGTGAACCCGGGAGGCAGAGCTTGCAGTGAGCCGAGATCGTGCCACTGCACTCCAGCCTGGGCGACAGAGCAAGACTTCATCTCAAAAAAAAAAAAAAAAAATTGTAACATCACCTGATACCCAGTCCACATAAAATTTCTGTTCCTGCCTCAAAAATGTCCAGAACGATGTATGAATTTTAAAACAGAGTTAGAAGGGTTCATGGCTTCTGCTCACCCAGTTCTCTGAACTGAGTGGGGTCCCCAGGCTCTAGCCCCCGGGGGAGGTGAGGTGAGGGGCAGGCCTCCTGGGGGCTGACGTGGCCGCCCTTGTCTGCCCACAGTGGTGACCATCATCAAGGGGAAGGTGGAGGAGGTGGAGCTCCCGGTGGAGAAGGTGGACATCATCATCAGCGAGTGGATGGGCTACTGCCTCTTCTACGAGTCGATGCTCAACACCGTGCTCTATGCCCGGGACAAGTGGCTGGTGAGGCCCCAGCGGGACGGGTGCAGCTCGCATGGGCTGGGGTCCAGGCAGAAGATGAAAACCACGCTCCATTTTTCCCACAGACGGGACTTACTATGGGGGCTGCAGGTGTTAGAAGGCCACAGCCCGAGCCAGGTGTGATAGACCCTGGAGGGAGATGGTGCAATGTAGGGGAGGTTGTAGGAACAGGAAAACCGTAGCAGGGCAATAGCCCAGGTCCTTAGGCCCCAGCAGGCCTCCCCGGGAGAGGTGAGGTGACCGAGAGCAGGATGAAGCATATGGAGGGGCGGCCAGGGCAGGTGTGCCCTTGCTGCGTGTGGAATAGCAGGGAGGCCCGTGTGGAAGGAGGGTCTAGAATGGCAGCAGGAGGAGGAGTGGAGGTGAGGGGTGACAGGGCGTGTGCAGATTTTGTGGAGCCTTATGGGACCCCGCGTGACTTTGCTTTTCCTCTCAGAGCAGCCAGGGAGGGTCTGAGGATCCCCAGAACCTCCGAGGGACAGGAGCTGACTGAGGTGCCCATGGGTGCCCTCTGGCGGCCGTGTGGGAAATAGACCAGGGGGTGAGGGGTGAGTGCCGCCGCGACATGAGGGTGGCTCAGACTAGGGCAGGAGGCCACATCTCGGAGGCAAGACTCAGGGTAGTGTTGCCAGGCCCCACCCTTCATGCCTCGCCCTGCCCCTCTATAGGCGCCCGATGGCCTCATCTTCCCAGACCGGGCCACACTGTATGTGACAGCCATCGAGGACCGGCAGTACAAAGACTACAAGATCCACTGTGAGCGCGGCCCGGGAGCTGGCGGGCGGGTCCCCGGGTGGGCTGCTGCGGGCTCACCCCCTCCCTGCCTGCCTCCCCAGGGTGGGAGAACGTATATGGCTTTGACATGTCTTGCATCAAAGATGTGGCCATTAAGGAGCCCCTAGTGGATGTCGTGGACCCCAAACAGCTGGTCACCAACGCCTGCCTCATAAAGGTGAGGGGATGGGCATGGCCAGGTGCCCCCTGGGTTGAAACCAAAGACAAGTCATCACCTGGCCCTGCCGTGGGACTTTGGGGCCCAGAATGTTGGCCTGAGGTCTCAGAGCCTGATCTGCCAGCCAGAGGTGGTGCTAGAGGCCCAGGAAAGACACTTCGTCCTTTAAATATCTTTGTGAGCGCTGCTGTGTGAGAACCATGCTTGGCACTTGGCGTCCGGCGGAGGAAACACCCGAAGCTGGCAGCTAAAGCCTACAGCCCGTGCACGGAAAGGCAGGACCCCAGGGCAATGAGCGGGTGCACATGCACGCGGGCCACTGCAGAAGAGCACGGGGCCAGGCTGGGCTCCGAGATGTGTCGGAGGTCCCAGCTACTCGGGAGGATCACTTGGGCCTGGGAGTTCAAGGCTGCAATGAGCTGTGATCACATCACTGCACTCCAGCTTTGGTGACAGTGTTTTGTTTTGTTTTTTCCTTTTATTTTTTTTACTTCTGAGATCCTGTTTAAAAAAAAAATACGGCGACGAGTATTTGTTGAGCTGGGATGTGTGAGCCGGGTGAAGCTGGGTGGCTGACCGGGGGTTCCTGTCGGGGAGGAGGAAGTTGTTGAGTGGGGGAGGAGAGGAGACTAGAGGGGCAGGGACCCCACCTGGGCCCCCCTCCTGAGAGCCAGGGGAACTGGCGCAGGGTTTTAGGTTGGCATTTGGGTTGCCGTTTGAAGCCATATGTTGGTGGACTTGTCAAGGGGTTGGGGAGAGGGTGGAGTGGGGCGCCTGCATTCTAGGAGGTCTGGACAGGGTTAGGGTGGCGCTGCCAGGTTTGGCTGTTGGAGAGGAGGGAGCAAGGAATCTGGGCTCGAACCCAGGCGGTTTATTGGGAGCCGGATAGGCAGGATGAGGAGTGAATGAGGAGCCGAGGCTGGGTGCCAGTGAGGGAGGCCAGCAGGAAGGGGACAGCGAGGTCACAGGCCCTCTGGGAGCTTAAGGGAGGGAGGAGGGGATGAAGCGAGGTGGGGACACATCCCGGAGCTCGCCCTCTCCTGTCCTGCAGGAGGTGGACATCTACACCGTCAAGGTGGAAGACCTGACCTTCACCTCCCCGTTCTGCCTGCAAGTCAAGCGGAATGACTACGTGCACGCCCTGGTGGCCTACTTCAACATCGAGTTCACGCGCTGCCACAAGAGGACCGGCTTCTCCACCAGTGAGGCGGGGCCCACAGGGCTGGGGGCCCTTCCCGAGCCAGGGCTGAGGGGGCACCCACGTAGTGGAGGTGGTGACAGAAACGGGCAGAGGGAACCATGGGGACACGCGTGTTCCAGTGTGAGCTCTGCCATGTAGCAGTCACGTGGCCTTGGGCAAGTGACCTGAGCGTGCAGTGCCTCAGTTTCCTCATCCACAAAACGCTGACACGGTCCCTGTCTCCAAAGCTCAATGACAGGGAGGTGACTCACAGACAGCAGTCCCGTCAGCTGTCATGGGGGTGGGCATTCCAACAGAGGGAACGCAAGGGTGGGGTGGGGGGCAGCAGGCCGAGGCCGGCTGACCCGCCCGCACCCCCAGGCCCCGAGTCCCCGTACACGCACTGGAAGCAGACGGTGTTCTACATGGAGGACTACCTGACTGTGAAGACGGGCGAGGAGATCTTCGGCACCATCGGCATGCGGCCCAATGCCAAGAACAACGTGAGGCTCCGGGCAGCTGGGTGGGAGGGTGGCAGCTGGGGCGGGGAGCGTGGATTGGGGGGAGGGGTGGGGGGTGAATGGTGGCAGCGGGGGTAGGGGATGGGGGCAGACGGGGTGGGGGATGGGGGCAGCTGGCGGGGGCGAGCGCCTCTGCCTATTCCCGGGTCCCCAAGCCCCTCAGCCCCATGCCTGTCTACACAGCAGGATTTCTTGAGCATTCACCGGAAGCTGGGCCTGGGAAGCCAGGCCAAAACCCTGCCCTCTGGTGCTTCCACTCTAGACAAGGAGTCAGTGACATGGTGATGCCAGTTGTAGGTGACCTCTGTCAGGCTGGGAGCAGGGCAGACAGGTGCTGGCATGGGTGGGCTCCAGGGCAAGAGGCAGCCCCCAGTAGAGTGCACAGGGCTTTCTAGCCCAGCTGGGAGGCATGAGAGGAGAAAGGCAGCTTTTTGTTTTCTGCTCCCCTTTCTTTTTCCTCCTGAGCACCTGGCAGGAGCTGCCATCACCTGAGATCAGGGGGCTTCTGGGAGAGCTGGGGGGGCTTCTCGGAGAGAGGGTCTGGGCAGAGGTCCAGTGTGGCGGGTCTGAGCAGGCAGGAGGATGGAAGGCCTGGAGCCTGGAGTCGGCGGGAGTGGTCTGGGCTGGAAAAGTGGGTCCTGGCCCATGGGTGCGAGGGTGGGTGGCACTCACGGCAGTCATGGAATGTGGACCTCGGGACACCCAGGAGCCCGTGACAGCAGCAGTTGTCAACTGGGCAGTTTTACTGCCTCCCCCCCCCCCACAGAGGACGTTTGTCACCATCTGTGGAAACACTTGTGGTTGTCACTCAGGAGAAGGGGTGCTCCTGGCATCTGGTAGGTAGGGGCCAGGGGCATGGTAAACGTCCTGCAACCACAGGACCACCCCCTACAAAGACTGATGCAGCCCCCAGGACCACGGTGCTAGCTCCAGTATCTACTGGAGAGGGAGGAAGAGTCCTCGGGCGTTGGCGACTTTGTCTCGTCTTCATATGCTGGAGGGTATGGGGGGAGGAGAGGAAGTGGAGACAGCAGGCTGGACCATTGAGTTTCACTGGAACGTTTGCCTGAGGAGGAAGTGGGCTTGGGAGAGGTTTTCTTTTTTATGAAAGAAGCAATCACTGCATTGCTGATGGGAATCATCTTGATGGAGAAATCCAAGGGCAAGGGACAGCAGCTGGGCTCTGCTCCTGAGTGAGTCTAGTGGGCTTGGGGGTGTCCACGTGGTGCTGTCCCTTGGCAGGGTCAGGGCAGCTGCTAGGGTGGGACCAGCAGTTGGGGTCTGCAGTGTGGAGATGGGCAGGAAGCCGGAGCCTGGCACATCGTCACATGGCCTGCCCGCACCCCACTGCCACCATCTCCTGGTGGGTTCCGCCCTCATGCCCAGCCTCTCCCTGCAGCGGGACCTGGACTTCACCATCGACCTGGACTTCAAGGGCCAGCTGTGCGAGCTGTCCTGCTCCACCGACTACCGGATGCGCTGAGGCCCGGCTCTGCCGCCCTGCACGGGCCCAGGGGCTGAGCGTTCCTAGGTGGTTTCGGGGCTCCCCCTTCCTCTCCCTCCCTCCCGCAGAAGGGGGTTTTAGGGGCCTGGGCTGGGGGGATGGGGAGGGCACATCGTGACTGTGTTTTTCATAACTTATGTTTTTATATGGTTGCATTTACGCCAATAAATCCTCAGCTGGGTTTGGCTTCGTTTCCTGGGGGCAAAGGAGGTTTGGGGTTCCTTTTGCAGGTACTGCAGTGCCAGCCTCAGCAGTGGGGGGACCGGCCTTGGCACCTGCTGGTGGCTGCCATTCCGTGGATCTGCGTCTCCTGTCCCCCATCTCTAGGCCTCTTGCTCCCCTTCCTTGGTTCCTTCTCAGGGTCCCTGTCCTCCACAGCTGTCTCTCAGGGTCTTTGTCCAACTCTTCATCCCCCTCCTGGGTCTGCGCCCCTCCCCTCTGCGGTACCCCTGTGTCCTGCCTAGTAGGGGATGGGGGTGGCTTTCCAGCACAGCCAGCCCTCAAGTTTCCCAGAACAGTCTCCCCACCTCCCGCCAACACTCAACATTGTTCCTCTCTGGCTGTTTTTTCCTGTTCGGGTCCCTCCAAGGCCCAACTGTGCCCAGCGAGGGTTGGGGACACTGAGTGGGTTGGGGGTGTATGTTTGGGAGGATAGAATTTCTCGTGGGGGAGTGGCCCTGCTTCCTCCCCTAGAATGGCTTGGGGCTTAGGGCTGGGGACTTGCCCTCCAAGGAGGTCAGTGGGAGTTGCAGCTGTAAGGTAGCGGGGCCTCACCATCTTACAGAGGTGAAGACGAGGTCCCTCTGCCTCTGCCGCAGACATGGCGTCTGCACCCACCCTTCCACCCTCAGGGCCTGGCCACGGGGTCCCGGGTCCCCCCACAATACTGTGCACTTGACCTGGTTGACCCAGGACACCCTCCACGTTGACACAGCCCTGGCTACACCTGCTTCAGTGCAACTAGAGCCCTCACCGGCGGGTGCCTGACACCTCAGCCTTTTCTCTTTTGGAGGGGCGCTCCTCAGTGTGTTCGGGGTTTCCCTCGCTCCACACCCTCCAGGGGGCCGCATGTGCACTCGCCCTGCATTGCCTAACCCCCGAGGTTCCAGGGTCTCAACTGTCTACTAAAGGGCTTCCCGACAGGGTGAGGGTGAGGTCGCATCTACAACCAGAGCCAGTGCTTGCCCGCCTCCACCCCTTTTCTTGGAATCCCGCTGCTTGGCTACCTGCGGGTGTCATTGGCCCCGCCCCATTTCCCCACGCTTTAAAGGGGGCAAGTCTCCACAGACCTCCCAGGGGGATAGACAGCAGCTGGTGTGACCCCGCACACCCAGTGAGGGCTCTGAAGCCGCGGTGCGGGAAGCGGGGACCCGGGTTCGAATCCTGCCCCTCTGGTGTGGTGCGGCCTCTTCCCACAGACTTTTGGCCTCAGTGTTCCCCGCCTGTGAAGTGGGGACTGGCCCTGGTACCTGGCTCCAGAGCTGCACCCAGAGGCGATCAGCCTGGTGCGGGAACGGGGCGGGGTGGCTGCAACTCCGGGCCACGGATCCTGACCTGCCCTGCCCACGATGACTGTCCACATCCTCATCCTGCTGTTGCTCCTCGCCTTCTCCGCCCAAGGGGACCCGGACACTGCAGCCGGGTGAGAAACCCCGGTGGCAGCAGGGACAGGGCGGGAGGGAGACCGTAAAGGGCGAGCGCCCCCTCCCGGCCGCGGAACGGGCAGGTGATCTGTAAGCCTCCCCGCTGGTCTTGGGAGTGCTTGGGTGCCCACCTCCATCACGCTCCATCTCTCGATTCGGTTTGAACCCGGTTTTCTCCCACGCTCCCTCTCCAGGCGAGGCCAGCACCAGGTCCCCCAGCACCGCGGGCAGGTCTGCCACCTGGGCGTATGCTGGACCCACCGCCTGGCGGAGATCATATACTGGATTCGCTCTGTCTCCACCAAGGAGCCCTCGGGGAAGGCCAGCCGCGAGCCCCAGGACCCCTACAGCTATGGGCGCCGCCGGCGGCGCGAGGCGGAAGCCCGGCTGGGTTCCCAGGATTCCGGCCTGCAGCGAGGGGGCTAGCGCAGTGCCCAGCTCGCTGGATGACCTCGGGCACGGCTCGTCCCCTCCTCGGCTTCAGTTTGCCTATCTGTATATTGGAGCTTCTATCCCACATTTCTTCTCCCCTAACTCCAGCCCCTGAAACCGTCTTCCCCAGTCCCTCCCCGGGCTGCGACTAGGTTGGACCTAGAAGCACACGGGACCAGGCTGGACCAAGAACACTGACGCCCAGAGCCGAATAAACACGAGTTCCGTGTTTCAGTCTCTGTTTCTCTGTACCTATTTCGACCTCTCAGTCGGGGCTGGGTCTCTAATATACCCTTCTCCATTATCCATGCTGCTTCTCCCTCACGGAAGTCCCACTGTCTACCTTGAATCCAACCCGCTGTAGCGCCTCTTTCTTGCCAACTCAATCCATGCACCTTCCGTGGGTGGTTTTGGCGGGCCGTCCTGACCCCCAAACATCCCTCCTCCCCCCCTGGCGTGAAAGGGCTGAGATTTGCTCCGACACCCTACGCGCCTGACGTTACAATGCACCTAGGGGTGGGCTGCAACCTCCCAGCTGAGCCTTCTTCCTCGAAGAGACAGGAGACTAAGAGACAATGAGCTGAGTGAGGAGCCCACGAACCCCGGTTCCGAACAGCTGCGCAGAATGCGAGCGGCCAAATGGTGGAGAATCTGGCCGGGTAAAAGGAGACGGAGGACTCAGGATCGAACGGATGGAGGGGATTGGACGCCGTGGCTCGAAGGGGGCGGGGATAGAACGCGGGGATTGGAAGGAGGCGGGGATAAAACCCGGGACCTGAATACCCGGCTAGGGACAACGAGAGACAGGAATCGGGGTTTCTGGGTGACGGTGATCTCGGGGTGGGCAGGACTCCAAAGGCCCGTCGACCCGGTGGTGGACTCCTTGCACTGGGATTGGACATATGCAAGCGGGAGATTTGGGGCCGGCGCTCAAAATCGGGGGGCGGGGGTGGATTCGGGTTTGGACCCCAGGATCCGATCAGCGGACCCCTGATTCAACGTGGTAAGTACTGGACCCCAGGGGCTCGGGCTCCTGCGGGGGCTGGGGTCCTGTGTCTAGGGTTGGGCGTGCAAGCCTCTCCATCACTTGTCCTCGACGCTCGCCTCGGCTCACAACCTCAGCATCCCAGGCTGCGAGGCATGCGCAGTGGATGCTTCCTTCCCCATTCCCTCCAGCCCGGGCGGGGGGAGGGGACGCTGGGCCACCTCAGAGCGGATGAATTTATAGACACCACCCCCCTCGCCTTGGCATGAGAAGCGGAAACGGGGTGGACAGCGTCAATGTCTAACAGGTGTTTATTTCATATGGGTCTAAAACTAATGTTTTTCTCAAGACCCCGCAACTCAGCCTGGACCAGTTTCCCTCCTCCACCCATCCCCGAATCTTGAGAGTCCTGTATTGGGGGGAGGGCACTGCCCCCGCACCATGTTCTTGGGAGAGCAGGTAAAGGGGTTAACGCGAGCTATCCCTCTGGCCTCTCTATGCGTTCCCAGAGGCCCCGAATTGACGTCCTTCCCTCAAAACCTCCGGGTCTACAAACCAGGACCCTCAAGACCCTTCAGGTGCTTAGAGAAGGTTGAGCTAGGTTATATAGTCCTGGGCCGGCGCAAGGAGGCAGCTGAAGGCGTGGGATCCCGGGTCTGAAGGAGGAGGGGCTGGGACCTGGGCTTCTGGGTCTGAGGGAGGAGGGGCTGGGGGCCTGGACTCCTGGATCTGAGAGAGGAGGGACTGGGGCCTGGACTCCTGGGTATGAAGGAGGAGGGGCTGGGGACCTGGACTCCTGAGTCTGAGGGAGGAGGGGCTGCGGGCCTGATGAATGACTCTGCCCGACTCTCAGGGCTCCAGCGTGACATGGCTGAAGCGCACCAGGCCGTGGGCTTCCGACCCTCGCTGACCTCGGACGGGGCTGAAGTGGAGCTCAGTGCCCCTGTGCTGCAGGAGATCTACCTCTCTGGCCTGCGCTCCTGGAAAAGGCATCTCTCACGTTTCTGGGTGAGGAGCGCTGCTGGTTAGTTTCCTTCCGGGGATCCAGGTTTCTGCTTCCGGGATGTCTGAGGCTCACTTCCGCATTTCAGTTGGTTCATTTCTGGGAGACTATCGCCCCTTTTTCCGAGAATTTCGATGTCTGCTCCCAGGACCCCTTTAGCAATTTCTCCGTGGCTCACTTCTGGGATCCACAGCCCCACCTGCTGAGAACCTCTGCTCACTTCTTTCACCCAAGAGGGGAACTGGGCCCCCAAAAAACTACCCACTTCCAGTTTCTAGAACTCCATATCCTTCCCTTATGGTGAAATTATCATTTCTCCCTTTCATCTCCAGCTTCTTTTGTTGTCGTTGTTTCTGAGACAGAGTCTCACTCTGTCGCCCAGGCTGGAGTGCGGTGGCGGGATCTCAGCTCACTGCAACCTCCGCCTCCCGGGTTCAAGCAGTTCCCTGCCTCAGCCTCCCAGGTAGCCGGGATTATTGGCGCACGCCACCATGTCTGGCTTATTTATTTATTTATTTATGAGACAGAGTCTCACTCTGTTGCCCAGGCTGGAATGCAGTGGGGTGATCTTGGCTCACTACAACCACCTCCCAGGTTCAAGCAATTCTCCTGCTTCAGCCTCCCGAGAAGCTGGGATTACAGGCAGGTGACACTACGCCCAGCTAATTTTTGTATTTTTAGTAGAGACGGGGTTTCATCATGTTGGCAAGACTAATCTCGAACTCCTGACCTCAGGTGATCTGCCTCCCAAAGTGCTGGGATTACAGGCATGAGCCACCGCACCCGGCCCAAATTCCTGCCCTTTGTCCCTGTTCTAGAATGCACATGCCCAATGTGTAACCAGCACCCATGTCTGTCCCAGGGTTCCTGGTTCTAGAACTCTTGCACTGTCTCCATACAGGGCCTCCCTGCTTGTCACATCCTCTGTGTGTGAACTGGGGTCTAGAACACCTGTGGGGTCATGATTGAGTTTGAATCCTGACTCCACCGCTTAGTAGCTGTGTCATCTTGGGCAAGCACCTCTCTTGGAGTCGCAGTTTCCCCTCGTGGAAAACATGGGTGTTGACAGCACCTCCCTCACAGGATAGCCCTGAAGACTAAATTAATTCTTCTATGTCCTGGCCCATGGCGAGGTCTGAGTGTTAGCTTCTGATATTGTTCTTCATTCATTCACCATATATTTATGGGGCATCTGGTAAGGGCCTGGCCCTCTTTAGCATGGAGAACACAGCAGAGATCAACAGACAGAATCACGCCTGGGCACCGTGGGCTCACGGCTTTAATTCCAGCACTTTGGGAGGCTGAGGCAGGAGGATCACTTGAGCCCAGGAGTTGGACACCAGCCTGGGCAACATAGGGAGACCCCATCTCTATTAAAAAAATAAAGATAGGTTGGGCGCGGTGGCTCACGCCTGTAATCCCAACACTTTGGGAGGCTGAGGCAGACGGATCATGAAGTCAGGAGATCGAGACCCTCCTGGCTAACACAGTGAATCCCCGTTTCTACTAAAAATACACACACACACACACAAATTAGCCTGGTGTGGTAGTGGGTGCCTGTAGTCCCAATTACTCAGGAGGCTGAGGCAGGAGAATGGCGTGAATCCGGGAGGCGGAGCTTGCAGTGAGCCAAGATGGCGCCGCTGCACTCCAGCCTGGGCAACAGAGCGAGACTCCGTCTCAAAAAAATAAATAAATAAATAAATAAAAAATAAAGACAGAATCCTGCTTTTATGGAGTTCTCATTCGAGTTGGGGGAGAAGGCAATAAAACAGATGAGCAAAATACAGAGTATGGTGACATTCTATAGTGTCATCTGATATTGATGGTGACACATGCTATGGTGAATGATAAATCGGGTGGAGAAGAGTGATGTGGGGGTGTTGCAGGTAAATAAGGGGGTGGCGGGCCAGGTGCAGTGGCTCACGCCTGTAATCCCAGCACTTTGGGAGGCCAAGGCAGACGGATCACGAAGTCAGGAATTCAAGACCAGCTGGCCAATATAGTGAAACCCTGTCTCTACTAAAAATACAAAAATTAGCCGGGTGTGGTGGCAGGCCCCTGTAATCACAGCTACCTGGGAGGCTGAGGCAGAAGAATCACTTGAATCCAGGAGGCAGAGATTGCAGTGAGCCAAGATTGCGCCGCTGCACTCCAGCCTGGGTGACAGAGCAAGACTCCATCTCAAAAAAAAAAAAAAAAAAGGGGTGGAGGGGTGGCCAGGAGGATTTCCTGAAGTTGGGATGCTTCAGCAGGCTAAACTGCACCTCTATAGTCTTGTTGGTTGTGAAATCTGTTCCAGTTTGCAAACAGCCACTACCTTGAACTCCGAACCCCTCTCCCGCCCTTACCCTGGGACTCCTTGGGCCTCAGGCCAGTCTACCAACTAAAGTGTTAACATGTGACCATCCTCGGCCGGGCGTGGTGGCTCACGCCTCTAATCCCAGCACTTTGGAAGGCCGAGGCAGGCAGATAACGAGGTCAGGAGATCAAGACCATCCTAGCTAACACAGTGAAACTCCGTCTCTACTAAAAATACAAAAAAATTAGCTGGGCGTGGTAGCGGTCGCCTGTAGTCCCAGCTACTTGGGAGGCTGAGGCAGGAGAATGGGGTGAACCCAGAAGGCGGAGCTTGCAGTGAGCCGAGATTGTGCCACTGCGCTCCAGCCTGGGCAACAAAGGGAGACTCCGTCTCAAAAAAAAAAAACATGTGGCCATCCTTTTCATGTGTTTAAATACATACATACATAGATACATACATATTTATAGACCTATAAATATATACGTGCACACACATATGTATAACATTACTTGGAGAAAAATGCACAATTTTTTTTTTTTGAGATGGAGTTTCGTTCTTGTTGCCCAGGCTGGATTGCAATGGCACGATCTTGGCTCACTGCAATTTCCGCCTCCCAGGTTCAAGCTATTCTCCTTCCTCAGCCTCCCAAGTAGCTGAGATTACAGGTGCCTGCCACCACGCCCGGCTAATTTTTTGTATTTTTAGTATAGACAGGGTTTCACCATGTTGGCCAGGCTGGTCTCAAACTCCTGATCTCAGGTGATCCACCTGCCTTGGCCTGTCAGAGTGCTGGGATTACAGGCATGATCCACTGCACCTGGCCTTTTTTTTTTTTTTTTGACTGGAGTCGGTCTGTTGCCAGGCTGGAGTGCAGTGGCGTGATCTCGACTTACTGCAACCTCTGCCTCCTGGGTTCAAACGATTCTCCTGCCTCAGCCTCCAAGTAGCTAGGACTATAGGCGTGTGCCACCACGCCAAGCTAATTTTGTAGTTTTAGTAGAGACGGGGTTTCACCATGTTGGCCAGGATGGTCTTGATCTCTTGACCTCGTGATCCGCCTGCCTCGGCCTCCCAAAGCACTGGGATTACAGGCGTAAGCCATTGCCCCTGGCCTTTTTTTTTTTTTTTTTTTTTTTTTTGAGACAGAGTCTCACTCTGTTGCCCAGGCTAGAGTGCAATGGCAGGATCTTGGCTCACTGCAACCTCCACCTCCCGGGTTCGAGCGATTTTTCTGCCTTAGCCTCCTGAGTAGCTGGGATTATAGGTTCCCACCACCACACCTGGCTAATTTTTGTATTTTTAGTAGAGATGGGGTTTTGCGATGTTGGCCAGGCTGGTCTCGAATGCCTGACCTCAGGTGATCCACCCGCCTAGGCCTCCCAAAGTGCTGGGATTACAGGTATGAGCTACTGCGCCCGGCCAAACCCCAGTGTTTTCATTTGTAAAATGAGATCATCTTAGTACTTACTTCACATGGTTTGGGGAGGATTTAAATTGCTAATCCTTGTAGATGGCACCTGGAATGTAGTAAGTGCTCATTAAATGTTAGTTATCTCTCTCAGGCTTCCAAAGGAGTTTAGTTAGTAACCCAGTGCTGTTGTTCATTCCTCATTCATTCCATGCCCTGGTACTTCTAGAAGGCCTTACTGAGCTCCAGACCCTGCTCTGAATAGGGATCATTTTTCTTTTTCTTTTTTTTTTTGAGACAGGGTCTTACTTACTTTGTTACCCAGGCTGGAGTGCAGTGTCACCATCACAGCTCACTTCATCCCTGAACTCCCGGGCTCAAGCGAGCCTCCTGCTTCAGCCTTCCAAGTAGCTGGGACTAAGGTGTGTGCCACTACGCCTGACTAATTTTTTTTTTTTTTTTTTTTTTTTGAGACCTTGTCTTGCTCTGTCACCCAGGCTGGAGTGCAGTAGCATGATCCTGGATCACTGCAACCTTTGCCTCCCGGGCTCAAGTGATTCTCGTGCCTCAGTCTCCCAAGTAGCTGGGATTACAGGTGCCCGCCACCATGCCTGGCTAATTTTTGTATTTTTACTAGAGACAGATTTCACCATGTTGGCCAGGCCAGTCTCGAACTCCTGACCTCAAGTGATCCGCCTGCCTCAGCCTCCCAAAGTGTTGGGATTACAGGCGTGAGCCACTGCTGGTCTTGAACTCCTGGACTCAAGGGATTCTCCTCTTTGACCTCCCAAAGTGCTGAGTTTACAGGAGTGAGCCACCACACCCGGCCTGTTCTGCCTTTGACAGCCTCCCTTTCGAGGTCCTGCCTCAGAATATCCTCCTCCAGGGAGCCTTCCCTGATGCCCTCGAACTGTAACTTGCCAGCACAGGGCTCCTCCTATTTCTTGCCCTATAGCAATTAATACTTACTTCATTCTGGACGGACCTCCCTGAGGGCAGGACCTGGATCTCTCTGTTCCCTACTAGATCTTGAGCCTCCAGCTCAGGGCTCTACACTGGGTACTCAATAATGTCTGGGGATGGCACAGAACAGGGGCTCAGAGGAGAGGGCAGATGATTGAATGGATGCCCTTTCCTCCCCACAGAATGACTTTCTCACTGGTGTGTTTCCTGCCAGCCCCCTCAGTTGGCTTTTCCTCTTCAGTGCCATCCAGCTTGCCTGGTTCCTCCAGCTGGATCCTTCCTTAGGACTGATGGAGAAGATCAAAGAGTTGCTGCCCGACTGGTGAGGTCCCCCCACTCCAGCCCAGTAACCCCCAATCACTGTCCCTTCACCCAGTAAGTTCCTGTCATTGTGGTGTACCTGCTAAAGAAAAGTAACCTCTGAGACTTACGTTGGGTCAGATTAATAAAGGTATAGCATGAACAAAAAGGAGGTGAGGCCGGGCGCAGTGGCTCACCCCTGTAATCCCAGCACACTGGGCATTGGGAGGCTGAGGTGGGTGTATCACTTGAGGTCAGGAGTTCGAGACCAGCCTGGCCAACATGGTGAAACCTTGTCTCTACTAAAAATACAAAAATTAGGCCAGGCATGGTGGCTCATGCCTGTAATCCCAGCACTTTGGGAGGCTGAGGCACGTGGCTCAACTGAGGTCGGGAGTTCAAGACCAGCCTGGCCAACAGGGTGAAACCCCGTCTCTACTAAAAATACAAAAAATTAGCTGGGTGTGGTGGCAGGCGCCTCTAATTCCAGCTACTAGGGAGGCTGAGGCAGGCGAATCGCTTGAACCTGGGAGGTGGAGCTTGCAGTGAGCCGAGATTGGGCCATTGCACTCCAGCTTGGGTGACAAGAGTGAAACTCCATCTCAAAAAAAAAAAAAAAAAGGTGTGAGCTTTGCTGGGCACAGTGGCCCATGCCTGTAATCCCAGCACTTTCGGAGGCCAAGGCAGGAGGATCACTTGAGCCCAGGAGTTTGAGACCAACCTAAGCAACATGGTGAAACCCCGTCTCTACTAAAAATACAAAAAATTAGCAAAGTGTGGTGTCACTTACCTGTGGTCCCAGCTACCCAGGAGGCTGAGGTGGAGATCACCTGAGCCCGGGAGGTCGAGGCTGCAGTGAGCTGAGATCATGCCACTGCATTGCAGCCTGGGCAACGGAGTGACACACTGTCTCAAGAAAAAAAAAAATGGCCAAGCATGGTGGTTCACACCTGTAATCCCAGCACTTTGGGAGGCCTAGGTGGGCAGATCACCTGAGGTCAGGAGTTGGAGACCAGCCTGGACAACACGGTGAAACCCTGTCTCCACCAAAAATACAAAATTTAGCCGGGTGTGGTGGTGCGCGCCTGTAGTCCCAGCTACTCAGGAGGCTGAGGCAGGATAATCACTTGAACCCGGGAGGCGGAGGTTACGGTGAGTTGAAATTGCGCCACTGCACTTCAGCCTGGGTGACAGAGCGAGACTCTGTCTCAAAAAAAAAAAAAAAAAGTATGAGCTTTGCCAGTTTCTAGTCATGTAGTCTTAGGCAAGAGATCTCATCGTTCTTGATTGTCAAGGCCTTCATCTGTAAAATGAGGGTATGAATAATTGCTTCTTAGTGTGCTTGGAAGAACTAATCAAAATCCTGTCTGTCGTCCGGGCGCGGTGACTCAACCTGTAATCCCAGCACTTTGAGAGGCCGAGGCGGGTGGATCACCTGAGGTCATGAATTCGAGACCAGTCTGGCCAACATGGTGAAACCCTGTCTCTACTAAAAATACAAAAATTAGCTGAGTGTGGTGGCAGGTGGTTGTAACCCCAGCTACTCGGGAGGCTGAGGCAGGAGAATTGCTTGAACCTGGGAGGCAGAGGTTGCAGTGAGGCAGAGGTTGCAGTGGAGGCTGCACTCCAGCCTGGGCGACAGAGAGAGACTCCGTCTCAATTAAAAGAAAGAAAAATCATGCCTGTCATATAGTCAGTAGAGTGCCAGGAATTCCTCATGGGAGTGGTTGCATTATTTTTATTGTGTTATTGTGATCTTCAGGAAGGGTTTGAAAACCGGGTACAGGTGAGATGTCAGGTCTAGTTCTTGGATGAGTCCTCCCGGGGAAGAAAGTCCACATTTTGTGCAGATGGCCCCAAAGAACAGACCCAGGATCAGATGTAGACAATTCCAAGAGGGAGGCCAGGCACAGTGGCTCACACTTGTAATCCCAGCACTTTGGAGGGCTAAGGCAGGAGGCTTGAGCTCAGGAGTTTGAGACCAGCCTGGGCAACATAGAGACCCCTGTCTCTACAAAAAAAAAAAAAAAAAAAAAATTTCCTGGAACGCTAGATTTACCCCCAGTCTGCAGAGGGAAAGTGATTTGACCCAGGTCCTCCAGGTGACATTTGCAAACTTTGCAAACAAACATGTTGATTTAATGTAGCTTTAGACCAGCTTTTCCTAAATTTAAGCTTGTATTGGAATCACCTGGATGAGTTGTTAAAACGCTGATTACAGACGGTCGCTGTGGCTCACACCTGTAATCCCAGCACTTTGGGAGGCCCAGGTGGGCGGATCACCTAAGGTCAGGAGTTCGAGACCCGCCTGGCCAATGTGGTGAAACCCTGTCTCTACTAAAAATGCAAAAAATTAGCTGGGCGTGGTGGTGGGCGCCTGCAGTCCCAGCTACTCGAGAGGCTGAGGTAGGAGAATTGCTTGAACCCAGGAGATGGAGGTTGCAGTGAGCCGAGATTGTGCCACTGCATTCCAGCCTGAGCGACAGAGTGAAACTCCATCTCAAAAACAAAACATGTCGGGTGCGGTGGCTCACGCCTGTAATCCCAGCACCTTGGGAGGCCGAGGCAGGCAGATCACGAGGTCAGGAGATCGAGACCATCATGGCTAACACGGTGAAACCTCATCTCTACTAAAAATACAAAAAATAGCCGAGCGTGGTGGTGAGCACCTGTATTCCCAGCTACTCCGGAGGCTGAGGCAGGAGAATGGCGTGAACCCGGGAGGCGGAGCTTGCAGTGAGCCGAGATAGCACCACAGCACTCCAGCCTGGGCAACAGAGCGAGACTCCATCCCCAAAATAAAACAAAACAAAACAAAAAAACGCTGATTGCTGGACCCCACCCCGAGAGATTCTGGCTTGTTAGGTCTCAAAGGGGCCCAGGAATATGCATTTCGAACAAGCTACCAGGCAGTGCTCCCAGGAGCCACAGTTTCAGAACTATTGCCTTAGAGTAGTGATAGCTGGGAGGAAAAAGTGTCCCCTCAATAGAAATAATGGCTGTCATTTATTAAACACCTACCAACTTCCATGGAAAGTAACTTTGGAAGCTTGGTGCTGCCACAGTGGGAGGGGGCTGGAGGGGGTGACAGAGCTCACACCTACTGAAATGACAAAAATGGGTTTCTCTGTCTGACAGCCAAAAGATCAGCGCAGGGGCTGGAGGGGACTGGAAGGGAGGGAGGTTCTGAGGCCAGGAGACCCAGGCCCAGCCTCTGTTTCTCTCCCCACAGGGGTGGACAACACCACGGGCTCCGGGGGGTCCTGGCAGCCGCGCTGTTTGCCTCGTGTTTGTGGGGAGCCCTGATCTTCACACTGCACGTGGCCCTGAGGCTGCTTCTGTCCTACCACGGCTGGCTTCTTGAGCCCCACGGAGCCATGTCCTCCCCCACCAAGACCTGGCTGGTATGGGAGGGGCATAGCCCTGCTCAGGCTCTCCTGGGACTTATCTATTCCCCTCTCTCTGGGTCTCTGTCCCCTTTTCTCTCTGGGTCTCTGTCCCCCTCTCTCTCTGGGTCTCTGTCCCCCCCCCCGGGTCTCTGTCCCCCTTTCTCTCTGGGTCTCTGCCCCCCTCTCTCTCTGGGTCTCTTCCCCCTCTCTCTCTGGGTCTCTGTCCCCCCCCCCCCCGGGTCTCTGTCCCCCTTTCTCTCTGGGTCTCTGCCCCCCTCTCTCTCTGGGTCTCTGTCCCCCTTTCTCTCTAGGTCTCTGTCCCCCTCTCTCTGGGTCTCTGCCCCCTCTCTCTCTGCGTCTCTGTCTCCCTCTCTCTCTGGGTCTCTGTCCCCTTCTCTCTTGGGGTCTCTGATGCTCTTAAGTCTCTGTGTCTTTCTCTTTGGGTTTCTGTCCCACTGTCGACCCCTGCCCCCCTCAACTCCCTGGCCTGGGTGAGGGGTTAATGACCCGGCAACTCCTTCTCCCCAGGCCCTGGTCCGCATCTTCTCCGGCCGCCACCCGATGCTGTTCAGTTACCAGCGCTCCCTGCCACGCCAGCCCGTGCCCTCTGTGCAGGACACCGTGCGCAAGGTGGGCCTGGGAGCGCGCAGACGGGCTGGGGCGGCCGGGGCGGGCCGGGGGCGTGACCTGCCCTCTTCTCCCCTTTAGTACCTGGAGTCGGTCCGGCCCGTCCTCTCCGACGAGGACTTCGACTGGACCGCGGTCCTGGCGCAGGAATTCCTGAGGCTGCAGGCGTCGCTGCTGCAGTGGTACCTGCGGCTCAAGTCCTGGTGGGCGTCCAATTATGTGAGTCCCGCCACTGCCACCAACGCCCCACCTGAAAGGCTAAGGTTGTGAGCTCGCCCTGCTAAACTTGCGAGTTATACGCCCCGCCCCACGACACGCCCACAACCCACACGCCCCCAGCCCCCAAGGGTCAATACACTGAGCCCCGCTCACATACATCTATACCCTAACCTCAACATTTATATATATATATATACACATACATACACACACATATATATACACATACATATATATAAGCTTATATATATGCTTATATATTTATTAATATATATATATGCTCATAACATATATATGCTCTCTCTATATATTTAATGTTGAAGTTTGGGGTATAGATGCTCCAATATTCTTAGCTTCACCCTTGATCTTCCAAAGTTTGAACCAGAATTCCAGGACTTAGGCCTGGCGCAGTGTCTCACGCCTGTAATGCCAGCAGGTTGGGAGGCCAAGGCAGGCGGATCACGTGAGGTCAAGAGTTCAAGACCAGCCTGGCCAACATGGTGAAACCCCATCTCTACTAAAAATACAAAAATTAGTCGGGCATGGTGGCGCACGTGCCTATAATCCCAGCTACTCGGGAGGCTGAGGCGGGAGGATTGCTTCAACCCAGGAGGCAGAGGTGGCACTGAACTGAGATCACGCCACTGCACTTCAGCTTGGGCCACAGAGCGACACTCTGTCTCAAAAAAAAAAAAAAAAAAAAAGACAAAACCAAAGGAGTTGAATGGTGAGGAGTGGTGGGAGAGGCCTGAACTCCAGACTGAGGATCCTGGACTCTTTCCTGGGGGTACTAGGGAGCCATGGGAGGGTTTGGAGCAGGGAAGGGGCAGGGTCAGCTTTGGTGTGGGGGAAAGACTGGAGGGCGGGAGGCTGCAGAGGAAGCTACTGTGAGACCTACCATTGTAGGTTATTGAGACACTGGGCTCGGATGAGAAAAGCTGTGGCAAGAGTGAGAGGGGAAGGGAAGAGGGTCCCTGGCAGAGCCCCACGGGGCAGCGATATGGAAGGCTCAGTTGGTCAAACCCAGTGAAGGGGACGCAGGCCTTGCTTTTCTGGTTAAATATTTTTTTCTTCACACTTTTGGACAAGATTCTGCTTACACACACACACACACTTCTTTCTTCCCTTCCTTCCCTCCCTCCTTTCCTACCTTCTTTCCTTCCTGCCTGCCTGCCTTCTCTCTCTCCTTCCTTCCTTTTTTTCTGTCTCCTTCCTTCCTTTTTTTTTTTTGAGATGGAATCTCACTCTGTCACCCAGGCTGTAGTGCACTGGTGCCATCTCAGCTCACCGCAAGCTCCACCTCCCAGGTTCACACCATTCTCCTGCCTCAGCCTCCCATACCTGGCTAATTTTTTTTTTTTTTTTTTTGTATTTTTGTATTTTTAGTAGAGATGGGGTTTCACCGTGTTAGCCAGGATGGTCTCGATCTCCTGACCTCGTGATCCGCCTGCCTCGGCCTCCCAAACTGTTGGGATTTACAGGCGTGAGCCACCGCGCCCGGCCTCTTTCCTTCTTTCTCTTTCTTTCTCTCTCTCCCGCTCCCTCCCTCCCTCCCTCTCTTTCTCTCTCCTCCCTCCCTCCCTCCCTCCTTTCCTTCCTTCCTTCCTTCTCTCTCTCTCTCTCTCTTTCCTTTTTCTTTCTTGGAAGGGGTCTCACTCTGTCACCCAGGCTGCAGTGCAGTGGCATGATCAAAGCTCACTGCAGCCTTGACCTCCCAGGCTCAAGCCATCCTCCCATCTCAGCCTCCTGAGTAGCTAGGACTACAGGCATGTGCCCCCAAGCCCGGCTAATTTTTAAACTTTTTCGTAGACATGGGGTCTTGCTATGTTGCTCAGGCTGGTCTCAAACTCCTAGGATCAAGCTATCCTCCCACCTCAGCCTCCCAAAATGCTGGGATAACAGGCGTGAGCCACTGCGCCCGGCCTGTATATTTTATTGTACCTCCAAGCCAACTGCCAGTGATACACACACCATTTTTTTAGGTACAACAACGACAACAACAAAAAACCCTACAAGAGCAGCTAAACTGTGACACAGTGCTTGCTTTTGTATTTTTCATTGTTTGAATTTTATCATGGTATTGGCAAGGCTGCAATTTTCATGTATTTACACATATACATATTATTTCACATATTTATTGTTTTATAAATTTTACATTTATGTTCTGTTTTTCTTTTTCTGGGGGGACGGAGTTTCACTCTTGTTTCCCAGGCTGGAGCGCAATGGTGCGATCTCAGCTCATTGCAACCTCCGCCTCCTGGATTCAAGCGATTCTCCTGCCTCAGGCTACCTAGTAGCCGGGATTACAGGCGTGCGCCACCACGCGTGGCTAATGTTTGTATTTTTAGTAGAGGCAGGGTTTCACCATGTTGGCCAGGCTGGTCTTGAACTCCTGACCTCAGGTGATCCACCCGCTTAGGCTCCCAAAGTGCTGGGATTACAGGCGGGAGCCACCGCGCCCAGCTGTACCTTGTTCTTTCCACCAGCTATGTAATATTCCACTGCTGGAGTGTAACAGGGTTTAGCTAACTGATCCCCCATGGATGGATTTCTAGGTGATTGCTAGTTACCGACTACGATGGCTGACTTCTTTGGCTCTATCCTCCCTGCCTGACACAGGAACATCTGGGGCCTTCCCTGTCCTACTGTCCCTTCCCCAACAAGGCCCCAGCCCCTCACTGTGCGTCTCCCCATCCCGCTGCCAGGTCAGTGACTGGTGGGAGGAGTTTGTGTACCTGCGCTCCCGAAATCCGCTGATGGTGAACAGCAACTATTACATGATGGTAAGTGGAGGGGTGAGGTTCCTAGGCCCCAGGTCTAGGGTTGGGGTTCCTGGGCGGAATGTGACGGTCATGCTCAGTGACCTGGATCTAGACGCACCATCTGGGATTCATCATTCCGCCCTCTTTTGGGGTCAGGACCTGTATTTGGGTCAGTGGCTCCATCGGGGCAAACCTGACCCCGGGTGTTTTGCCATCCCCTCTCCTGGTCCCCAGGACTTCCTGTATGTCACACCCACGCCTCTGCAGGCAGCTCGCGCTGGGAATGCCGTCCATGCCCTCCTCCTGTACCGCCACCGCCTGAACCGTCAAGAGATACCCCCAGTAAGAGGGCCCCAGTGGGCTGGGGATGGAGGTGTGGTCCTGTGGCCTTTGCGCCACGTGGGTCCTGGAAGGCAGCTCACAGCCCACGGTTTCCTCAGACTTTGCTGATGGGAATGCGCCCCTTATGCTCTGCCCAGTACGAGAAGATCTTCAACACCACGCGGATTCCAGGGGTCCAAAAAGGTGAGACCCTCTCCTGTCCCCACTGATGGAGGCAGAACAATATAGTGGCCAAGAGCATGTTTTCTGGAGTCCGCCTGCCTGAGCTGGGAACCATTGCTTCCTTGCTGTGTGACCTTCTGCACGTTATTACCCTCTCTGAGCTTCAGCTTCCACTAAAGTGGGATAATAATTGTACCTAGGGGCTGGGCGCAGTGACTCATGCCTGTAATCCCAGCACTTTGTGGGGCCGAAGTGGATGAATGCTTAGGCCAGGAGTTCCAGACCAGCCTAGGGCAACGTAGTGAGATCCGGTCTATATACGAAATTTAAAAATTAGCCAGGCATGGTGATATGCGCCTGTGGCCCCAGTTACTCGGGAGCCTGAAGTGGGAGGATCGCCTGAGCCCGGGAGGTTGAGGCTGCAGTGAGCTGAGATCTCACCACTGCACTCCAGCCTGGTGACAGAGCAAGACCTTGTCTCCAAAAACTAGGTAATAAAAGTCCTAGGGTGCTGATGATTACTAGGGTACTTTGAACAACTGACAACACCTAAGAAGTATATAATAAACGGTCGCTATTTTTATATGTCTGGCCTTTCTGCCGCCATGCTTCTGCCAACGCCACCCCTAGACTACATCCGCCACCTCCATGACAGCCAACACGTGGCTGTCTTCCACCGGGGCCGATTCTTCCGCATGGGGACCCACTCCCGAAACAGCCTGCTTTCCCCGAGGGCCCTCGAGCAGCAGTTTCAGAGAATCCTGGATGATCCCTCACCGGCCTGCCCCCACGAGGAACATCTGGCGGCTCTGACTGCTGCTCCCAGGTAAGGGTCGGGGGTCAGGGGTCAGGGGCTCTCAGAGGCCGCCAGTGTCCTGAGGCTGTGGAAGGGCAGGGTGGGGCCAGGTGGCGGCTGGGCAGGATGGACTCAGGCACATCCCCGGCCCTCCAGGGGCACGTGGGCCCAGGTGCGGACATCCCTGAAGACCCAGGCAGCGGAGGCCCTGGAGGCGGTGGAAGGGGCCGCTTTCTTTGTGTCACTGGATGCTGAGCCTGCGGGGCTCACCAGGGAGGACCCGGCAGCGTCATTGGATGCCTACGCCCATGCTCTGCTGGCCGGCCGGGGCCATGACCGGTGAGTGAGTCTTGGGATGGGGCCCCGCCAGATGTGGCACCCGAGAATCCAGTATCAGACCTAGGACCCCCGACAGTAGACAGCCAGACCCTGGAGCCCCCACCTGCAGAGTCTGTAGACCAGAGGCTGCATAGGGCTGAGGACTCCAGACCCAATGCTTTGGGACCTGGAGACCTCTGACCTGGGGAACCGCTCGACCTGGGACCCAAGACCTATAAACCAGACCCAGTGACCCCCAAATCTGAGACTCCCAAACCCCTGAGCTGGACCCTCAGACCCAGAGAACTCAGCATCACAGACCCAGAGACCCCAGATCTGAGGACAACCAAACCCAGGACCCCTAGGCCCAGGGACCCCAGACTTGGCAACCTCAGCCTCAGAACTTGAACCATTCAATCCTCAGGACTTAATGCAGGTACCCCAAATCCATGGCCCCAGACCCAGACTTCCAGACCTAGAGATTCTCAGGCCTGGCAGGCATCACTGAATTCCTAGGCCCCAGGGGGGTCCCGCTGACCTCCCAGCACCCCCAAAAGCCTTGAACCTTCCTCAGCAAGTTCCCTAAAAATCTCCAAACTCCAGACTGGGCATGGTGGCTCACGCCTGTAATCTCAGCACTTTGGGAGGCCAAGAGGGGCAGATCACCTGAGCTCAGGAGTTCGAGACCAGCCTGGCCAATATGGTGAAACCTCATCTCCACTAAAAATGCAAAAATTAGCTGGGCATGGTGGTGTATGCTTGTGATCCCAGCTACTTGGGAGGCTGAGGCGGGAGAATCACTTGAACCCTCAGCTATTTGGGAGGCGGAGGTTGCAGTGAGCCAAGGTCGTGCCACTGCACTCCAGCCTGGGCGACAAGAGTGAAACTCCATCTCAAAAAAAAAACAAAAAACAAATCTCCAAACTCTAAATCCCAGACGTGTCTTGGAGACCTCCAGGGCCACTACTGGGGACCCCCAATGGTCCTAGAGATCCCCATACCAGCACCCCAATGGATTCCCACATCTGCCCATCTAGAAAACCCCCTCAAGTCCCACAGAAAGCACTCCGAGGTCCCCCTGCCCCTCGCTCTTGGTGATTCATCTGAACTCTTCCCCGACAGCTGGTTTGACAAATCCTTCACCCTAATCGTCTTCTCTAACGGGAAGCTGGGCCTCAGCGTGGAGCACTCCTGGGCCGACTGCCCCATCTCAGGACACATGTGGGAGGTAGGGCGGCCAGCCCTCCCCGGTTCTGGGGACCCCCGCCCCATCTCCAAAGACCGTCCTCTCCAGCGCCTTAGTGTCAGAAGAAAAACTGAGGCTTGTCCGGGCACAGTGGTTCATGCCTGTAATCCCAGCATTTTGGGAGGCCGAGGTGGGCGGATCATGAGGTCAGGAGTTCGAGACCAGCCTGGCCAACACAGTGAAATCCCGTCTCTACTAAAAATACAAAAAAATTAGCCAGGCATGGTGGTGTGTGCCTGTAATCCCAGCTACTCAGGAGGCTGAGGCATGAGAATCGCATGAACCTGGGAGGTGGAGGTTGCAGTGAGCTGACATTGTGCCACTGCACTCCAGCCTGGGTGACAGAGCAAGACTACATCTCAAAAAAAATAAATAAATAAAAAGAAAAACTGAGGCTCAGGGAAAGGCAGAGGCTGTGGAGAGGGCAAAGGGGACTGGGATGAGGACCTTCCTTTGATGAGTTGGTAACTGGGGCTCAAAGAAGGGAAGTGATTTTCCCAGAGTCACACAGTGAGGAGTTACAGAGCAAGAAGGAGACTCCAGGCTGGGTGCAGTGGCTCATGCCTGTAATCCCAGCACTTTGGGAAGTCAAGGCAGGGGGATCACTTGAGCCCAGGAGTTTGAGACCAGCCTGGGCAACATAATGAGACCCTGTCTACAAAAAAACATTAAAAAAAAGAAAAAACTAGCCAGGCATGGTAGTACATGCCTGTGGTCCCAGCTACTCCGGAGGCTAAGGCAGGAGGATGGCTTGAGCCCAGGAGTTTGAGGCTGCAGTGAGTTATAATTTCACCACTGCACACCAGCCTGGATGTGACAGAGCAAGACCCTGTCAAAAAAAGAAAAGAAGTACAAGGACAATAAACACCAGTTGAGTATTAGTATTAGTCTTGTTCTTGATGAGCGTGAACCTGAGACCACATCTGTGAATATCAGAGGTTTCTGTTTCTCAGGGACTGCCCCCTACCTGAAAAAGGGCTGTATAAAAAGAGGTCCCGGGTTAGATGGCCTCAGTCCACAGGGAGGAAGGGACTCTGACAGCCTCTGTTTGCCCACAGTTCACTCTGGCTACAGAATGCTTTCAGCTGGGCTACTCAACAGACGGCCACTGCAAGGGGCACCCGGACCCCACACTACCCCAGCCCCAGCGGCTGCAATGGGACCTTCCAGACCAGGTGAGGCTGGGTTTCTGGGTCTCTCCTCCAAGTCCCAAGATTCCTAGCCTTGACTTCAAACTCATCCCCACCCCCAATCGGAATGTGAAAATCAACCCCATTCCTACCCCCAACCTGAAACCCATGCTTCCCCCACCCCCAAATCAGGCCAAATGCATCCACAACCTCAAACCCCAACACGAACCTCATCCCCAGCCCCAACTCCAACCCTCCTCCCATTGCCAATCCCATCCTCAACCCCAACCCCATCTCTACCTGTTTCAGACTCAAAAACCACCACTGTCCAACCCCAGCACCAGCCCCTAGTCCATTTTCTTTCCAAATCCATCTCCATACCCAATCCCATCCCAACACCACCTGAATTCACTCCCATGTTCATCCTAACTCCACCCCATACCAAACCCTAACCCCATACCCAACCCCAACCCCATCCTGTACTCAGCCACGACCCCACCTCCAATGACAACCCATGCCCAACTCATCCCATACCCAACTTCAACCCCATACCCCACCCCAACCCCATCCCGTACTCAGCCACAACCCCACCTCCAACCACAACCCATGCCCAACTCGAATTCACTTCCCATACCCAACCCCTTCCCCGTTCTATTCCCAAACCACTCTCAGTCCCTCCTCCATCCCCATCCCCAACCCCAGCTTCAACGGTGGCCCAACCCCAATCTTGTTCCAGTCTACACCTGCCATCCCTATCCCCATTTTTTTTTTTTTTTGAGATGGAGTCCTGCTCTGTCACCCAGGCTGGAGTGCAATGGTACGATCTCAGCTCACCGCAACCTCCGTCTCCCGGGTTCAAGCGATTCTCTTGCCTCAGCCTCCTGAGGAGCTGGGATTACAGGTGCCCACCACCACGCCCGGCTAAATTTTTGTATTTTTAATAGAGATGAGGTTTTGCCATATTGGCCAGGCTGGTCTCAAACTCCTGACCTCAGGTGATCCAACCGCCTCAGTCTCCCAAAGTGTTGGGATTACAGGCGTGAGCCACCGCACCCGGCCTTTTTTTTTTTTTTTTTTTTTTTGACACAGAGTCTTGCTCTGTACCCAGGCTGGAGTGCAGTGGTGCGATCTCAGCTCACTGCAACCTCTGCCTCCTGGGTTCAAGCGATTCTCCTGCCTCAGCCTCCCAAGTAGCTGGGATTACAGGCATGTGCCACCACGGCCAGCTAGTTTTTTGTATTTTTAGTAGAGACGGGGTTTCACTGTGTTAGCCAGGTTGGTCTTGATCTCCTGACCTCATGATCTGCCTGCCTCGGCCTCCCAAAGTACTGGGATTACAGGTGTGAGCCATCACGCCCAGCTTTTTTTTTTTTTTTTTTTTTTGAGATGGAGTTTCACTCATTGTCCAGGCTGGAGTGCAGTGACGAGATCTCAGCTCACTGCAACCTCTGCCTCTGACTTCAAGCAAACTCCTGGTTCAGCCTCCTGAGTAGCTGGGATTACAGTCATTGGCCACCACGCCTGGCTAATTTTTTGTATTTTTAGTAGAGACGGGGTTTCATCATGTTGGTCAGGCTGGTCTTGAACTCCCGACCTCAGGTGATCCAGCTGCCTCGGCCTCCCAAAGTGCTGGGATTACAGGCGTGCACCACCATGCCCTGCCCCTATCCCCATCTTTAGTCTCATCCTTCAATTATCTTCTCTTCTTTGTCCCCATTTCCATATTCTGCCGCAACCTTAACTCCACATCCACCTTCGCTTCCAGCCTTATTCCTGGCTTTCACCCTACCCCCATCTGTAACCCCAACTACTCCTCTTCCCTCCTCCTCTGGCAGATCCACTCCTCCATCTCTCTAGCCCTGAGGGGAGCCAAGATCTTGTCTGAAAATGTCGACTGCCATGTCTTTCCATTCTCCCTATTTGGCAAGAGCTTCATCCGACGCTGCCACCTCTCTTCAGACAGCTTCATCCAGATCGCCTTGCAACTGGCCCACTTCCGGGTCAGTTGGTTTCCCCATCCACAGCCCCCTCAGGGTCTCTGTCCATCTGAGCCCCCATGACCTGCCCCTCCACGGTTCCTTGTGGTCGTTGCCATTGTGGGTCCACGCCATTGTGGGTCGGCCATCTTGAATTCTCTCTCCCAACCATTCTTGGGCTGGCTGGAGGAGGCTGGAGGTCTGGACAGAGATAGGTCAAGTCTGTAAGATTTCCTGAGCCCAGGTGACAGACTCCTCTTCTCCTCCCTGTCCCCCAGGACAGGGGTCAATTCTGCCTGACTTATGAGTCGGCCATGACTCGCTTATTCCTGGAAGGCCGGACGGAGACGGTGCGGTCTTGCACGAGGGAGGCCTGCACCTTTGTGAGGGCCATGGAGGACAAAGAGAAGACGGTGGGTGCAGGCCTCGCTTGAGGCTTCAGTCATTTCTGTGTACTCACTCATCCACTTGCAAACATTGATGGGACCTACTGAAGCCAGCCTCCACGAAGGGCACAAGGGACAAGGGATGAATCAGACCTGGCCTCTGACTTCAAAGAGCTCACTGATGGGGGGAGACAGCCCAGCATAGTGTGATAACTGCTTTCATGGTGGTCTCACAGGGCACTGGGGGAGCACCCAAGAAGGAACCCCATTTCTTTTTTTTTTGAGATGGAGTCTTGCTCTGTCACCCAGACTGGAGTGCAGTGGCACAATCTCGGCTTACTGCAACCTCTGCCTCTCGAGTTCAAGCGATTTTCATGCCTCAGCCTCCTGAGTAGCTGGAATTATAGGCACCCGCCACCATGCCCAGCTAATTTTTTTTTTTTTAGTAATTTTAGTAGAGACGGGGTTTCACCATGTTGGCCAGGCTGGTCTCAAACTCCTAACCTCAGGTGATCTCCCCGCCTCGGCCTCCCAAAGTGCTGGGATTACAGACGTGAGCCAATGCACCTGGCCAGAACTCCATTTTTACAACGTAACTCTGCCTATTTAATCTCTTTGTGACTTGTGACCTTCCTTGGCACCATTCCCTGTACCCTCTCTGCCCAGATCCCACCTGCCCCGCACCTCTGCTCCCTTGCCCGACACCTAGCCCCACACCTACAAGGTACTGTGGTTCCATGGAAGGAGTTTGGGCTCTGGGGCCAGACACACCTAGGAACCCGCCCGGCTCTCCCTGGCTATGTGAACCTGGCCAAATGATTTCCCCTCTCTAAGCCTCAGTTCCCCATCTGTAAAATGGAGTTGATATTCCCACCTTGCAGGGATGTGGCAAGCTCAGTTGAGGCCAGATGTGCCGCAGGCCCAGCACTAAGTCGACTTCCTGTCTTTCCATGACCTGTGACCTCCCCGGGGACCCCAGGACCCACAGTGCCTCGCCCTGTTCCGCGTGGCAGTGGACAAGCACCAGGCTCTGCTGAAGGCAGCCATGAGCGGGCAGGGAGTCGACCGCCACCTCTTTGCGCTGTACATCGTGTCCCGATTCCTCCACCTGCAGTCGCCATTCCTGACCCAGGTTGGGGCACAGGGAAAGGGTTAAAGAGGGAACTGGGAGACCATGGAAGAAGGGAGAGGTTTCAGGGAAGGAGGGTGATGTTGAAAAAGGACCCATCAAGGCCGGGCACGGTGGCTCACGCCTGTAATCCCAGCAGTTTGAGCAGCCGAGGTAGGCGGATCACTTGAGGTCAAGAGTTCCAGACCAGCATGGCCAACATGGTGAAACCCTGGCTCTACTAAAAATACAAAAATTAGCTGGGCATGGTGACGGGCGCCTGTAATCCCAGCTACTTGGGAGGGCTGAGGCAGGAGAATCCCTTGAACCCGGGAGGCGGAGGTTGCAGTGAGCTGAGATCGCACCACTGTACTCCAGCCTGGATGACAGAGCAAGACTCTGTCTCAAAAAAAAAAAAAAAAAAAAAAAAAAAAAGAGGGTGATGTTGAGAAAGGGTGCATCAGCAAAGAAGTCAGTTGCGGGGGGCGGCAAGGCAGAAGGCGGAGAGGCAACGGGACAACGGGAGCAGACAAAAGGGGAGAGGATCAGTGGGGTGGGGATAGGAGGAAAGGGCGTGGTCAGAGGAGGGGCGTGGTCCGAGGGATAAGAGGAGAGGCACGTGGGTGGTGAGACGAGTGAGGGGCGTGGCCAGAAGGGCGTGGTCAGGGAGAAGGAGGCCCGGATTTACTTTACCGGTGAGAAAAAGCCAGAGATGCAGAGAGTGAAGTGGAGCCAAGGGCCGGACCTGCAGATCTCTGTCCTGCACATGTGATGGGCTCCTGTCCTCAGGTCCATTCGGAGCAGTGGCAGCTGTCCACCAGCCAGATACCTGTTCAGCAAATGCATCTGTTTGACGTCCACAATTACCCGGACTATGTTTCCTCGGGCGGTGGATTCGGGCCTGTGAGTGGAGCTGGGGCGCGCTGGCCCCTAGAGGAAAGAGGGGGCTGGGGGCCTGCACTCCTGCGTAGTGGGGGTGGAGGAGACCAGAGCTATTTTCTTCTCTTCACTCTTTCCGACTCCAGGCTGATGACCATGGTTATGGTGTTTCTTATATCTTCATGGGGGATGACATGATCACCTTCCACATCTCCAGCAAAAAATCAAGCACAAAAACGGTGAGACAAACGTGTATACCCACCAACTCCCTCTTTCCTCAGGAACCAGGAGTCTAGGAACCCAGCCCCTCCTGCCTCAGACCCATGAGTCCAGGTCCCAGCTCCTCCTCCCTCAGACCTAGGAGTCCAGGTCCCCAGCCTCTCCTCCCTCGGACTCAGGAATCCAGGCCCCAGCCCCTCCTCCCTCAGACCCAGGAGACCAGGCTCCCCAGCCCCTCCTCCCTCCAACTTGGGAGTCCAGGCTCCCCAGCCCCAGCTCCCTCAGACCCGGGAGTCCAGGCCCCCAGCCCCTCCTCCCTCAGACCCGGGAGTCCAGGTCCCCAGCCCCTCCTCCCTCAGACCCAGGAGACCAGGCTCCCCAGCCCCTCCTCCCTCAGACTTGGGAGTCCAGGCCCCCAGCCACTCCTCCCTCAGACTCCGGAGTCCAGGCCCCCCAGCCCTTCCTCCCTCAGACCCAGGAGTCCAGGCCCACAGCCCCTCCTCCCTCAGACCCAGGAATCCAGGCCCTCAGCCCTCTTGTTTCTCAGCCTCCAGGATCCCGTCTCCCAGCTTCCCCTGGCTCTGACCTGTTCTCCTTCCAGGATTCCCACAGGCTGGGGCAGCACATTGAGGACGCACTGTTGGATGTGGCCTCCCTGTTCCAGGCAGGACAGCATTTTAAGCGCCGGTTCAGAGGGTCAGGGAAGGAGAACTCCAGGCACAGGTGTGGATTTCTCTCCCGCCAGACTGGGGCCTCCAAGGCATCAATGACATCCACCGACTTCTGACTCCTTCCAGCAGGCAGCTGGCCTCTCCAGGGAATAAGGGTGAAGATTGTCACAGCTGGCTGACACAGGACAGGGGCAGCCAGTTTGGCAACCCCACATCCAGGCCAATAAAGATGTGTGAGCTGGGTGTATGGTGTCTGCTATGCTCTTGGGCAGGGCAGGGGTGGAAGAGGTGAGGACCAGGGTGGAGGAGGACAGAAGCTCCCATCCATTCCCAGGCCCAGCCAGGGATTCCCAGTTGCAGTCACAGTTTCAACCACAGCCTGCAACACCTGCCCAGCATACTTCATTTCCAGCTTTATTCATACCAAACCCAACCCTCCAAGGCCAATGCCAATCAAACACAACCTCACAAGTTCTCCTGAGCCTAATTCCTGCTGCCCCAACACCACTGTTCACCTCAAATCCATCTCCAGGCTGGGCGCGGTGGCTCACGCCTGTAATCCCAGAACTTTGGGAGGCCAAGGCGGGCGGATCACGAGGTCAGGAGATCGAGACCATCCTGGCGAACACTGTGAAACCCCGTCTCTACTAAAAATACAAAAAAATTAGCCGGGTGTGGTGGCGAGCGCCTGTAGTCCCAGCTACTCGGGAGGCTGAGGCAGGAGAATGGCTTGAACCCGGGAGGCGGAGCTTGCAGTGAGCAGAGATTGTGCCACTGCACTCCAGCCTGGGGGACACAGTGAGACTCCGTCTCAAAAAAAAAAAACCATCTCCAAACCTAAAGATCCAGCCACCCCAATTGACGATCCCCAAACAAACCCACCAAAATTTTTATTACCCAACCCCAACTCCAGCCATTTCTTTTTCTTTTTCTTTTTTTGAGATGGAGTCTGGCTCTGTCACCCAGGCTGGAGTGCCATGGCGCGATCTTGGCTCACTGCAATCTCTGCCTCCTGGGTTCAAGCAATTCTCCTGCCTCAGCCTCACGAGTAGCTGGGACTACAGGCATGCGCCACCATGACCAGCTGATTTTTTTTTGTATTTTTAGTGGAGACGGGTTTTTGGGGTTTCATCATGTTGGTCAGGCTGGTCTCGAACTCCTGACCTCAAATGATCCACCCACCTTGGCCTCCCAAAGTGCTGGGATTATGGACATGAGCCACTGTGCCTGGCCTACTCTAGCTGTTTCAACCTCTTCCTCAATAATGGATTCAGCTCCCATAACTAGGAAATGCACTGCCCAGTGCCCACCACCCTAACTGCTGCAATCATTCCAGCAATCGGCAACTCCATGATGCCACACCCCACTATACACAACAACTCAACTACAATTCGAACCACACAACCAACACAACGTCCAACTCCAAGCTCCACCATCCCCACCAAATATCCCTTCTCATTTCCACCATAACCCACACTTTACCTTGACCCATAGTGATGACTTTATTTTTATTTATTTATTTTTTTTTTGAGATGGAGTCTTGCTCTATCGCCCAGGCTGGAGTGCAGTGGCGTGATCTCGGCTTACTCTGAGCTCTGCCTCCCGGGTTCATGCCATTCTCCTACCTCAGCCTCCCGAGTAGCTGGGACTACAGGCGCCTGTCACCACGCCCAGCTAATTTTTTGTATTTTCAGTAGAGACGGGGTTTCACTGTGTTAGTCAGGATGGTCTCGATCTCCTGACCTCGTGATCCGCCCGCCTCGGCCTCCCAAAGTGCTGGGATTACAGGTGTGAGCCACCGCGCCTGGCCAGTGATGACTTTAAACACCATCATCCCCAAGCACACCTTCACTGTGCTCCACCACCCCCATCATTACAATCTCCACCAGCCCAACTACAGTCATCAACACCAAACCCAATCACCCACCCCACCAATACCATGGTTCCAACACGCCATCAATCTAACCCTCACTGCTTCTGAGTCAAACAATAATACAACCCAACAACAAAATCAAAATTCTAAATGGCTCAACCTCTACCAGCCCAACCTCCCCAGCCAGACTGCCAACTCTGTGATGGTTTAAAAAACGTCCACAAGTGGGGGCCAGGCACGGTGGCTCATGCCTGTAATTCCAGCACTTTGGGAGGCAGAGGCGGGTGGATCACCTGAGGTCAGGAGTTCGAGATCAGTCTGACCAACATGGAGAAACCACATCTCTACTAAAAATACAAAATTAGCTGGGTGTGGTGGTACATGCCTGTAATCCCAGCTACCGGGGAGGCTGAGGCAGGAGAACTGCTTGAACACGGGAGGCAGAGGTGGTGGTGAGCTGAGATCACACCATTGCACTCTAGCCTGGGCAACAAGAGTGAAACCCCATCTCAAAAAAAAAAAAGAAAAAAGAAAATAAGTGACTAGGTCACAAAAGACATTGTGGCTTTCTTTCAGCTGGGCACGGTGGCTCACACGTGTAATCCCAGCACTTTGGGAGGCCGAGGTGGGCTGATCACGAGGTCAAGAGATAGAGCCCATCCTGACCAACGTGGCGAAACCCCGTATCTACTAAAAATACAAAAATTAGCTGGGTGTGGTGGCGTGTGCCTGTAGTCCCAGCTACTCGGGAGGCTGAGGCAGGAGAATCGCTTGAACCTGCGATGTGGAGATTGCAGTGAGCTGAGATTGCACCAGTGCATTCCAACCTGGCGACAGAACAAGGCTCTGTCTCAAAACAAAACAAAACAAACAAAACAAAACAAAACAAAACAACACAAGACATTGTGGCTTCCTTCTTGCTCTGTTTCTCAATCACTTGCTCTGGGGGAAGCCAACCACCATGTCATGAGGACACTCAAGCTGCCCACGAAAAGGCCCATGTGGTAAAGAACTGAGACCTCCTGCCAACAGCCAGTGAGGCACACAAGAATGCGCCATCTTGGAAGCAGATCCTCCAGTCCCAGTCGAGCCTTCAGATGACTGTCGCCCAGCTGACATCTTAACCACAACTTCAAGAGGGACACTGAGCCAGAACCACCTTAGCTAAGCTACTTTTGATTTCCTGACTTTTAGCAACTATGTGAGATAATAAATGTTTGTTAATTCAAGTTGCTATACTTTGGGGTAACTTTTTTTTTTACACAGGAATGAAGAATACAAACTGCAAACACCTCAGCCTCAACCCTCATATTCTTTTTTGAAATTTACTTTTATTTTTATTTATTTTTTTGAGACAGAGTTTTGTTCTCGTTGCCCAGGCTGGAGTGCAATTGCACAATCTCGGCTCACCACAACCTCCACCTACCCGGGTTCAAGCGATTTTCCTGCCTCAGCCTCTCAAGTTAGCTAGGATTACAGGCATGCACCACCATGCCCGGTTAATTTTGTATTTTTAGTAGAGACGGAGTTTCTCCATGTTGGTCAGGCTGGTCTAGAACTCCTGACCTCATGTGATCTGCCCGCCTTGGCCTCCCAAAGTGCTGGGATTACAGGCATGAGCCACTGTGCCTGGCAATTTCTTTTTATTTTTAACTTTTATTTCTTATTTTTTGAGATAGGGTCTCTCTATGTTGCCCACGCTCGTGTCAAACTCCTGGAATCAAGGGATCCTCCCACCGTGGCCTCCCAAAGCCACTGTGCCTGGCCAATGCAATTCTTACTTTTGGATTACATTTCCAAATCCATCCCTGTGGTGCACAGGCCCTGAATTGATCCCCAGTGATCTACACCTTGGCATCCACACCTCTGTGTAATCTTCTGGAGTGTAGCGGTATCTGTGACTTCCTTCCCTATAATAGAATATGGCAAAGGAAATGGGTTAGCACTCTGTTAATTAGACTCCATCCATAGTGGATTTTTTTTTTTTTTTTTTTTTTTTGGAGATGGAGTCTTGCTCTGTTGCCCAGGCTGCAGTGCAGTGACGTGATCTTGGCTCACTGCAACCTCCACCTCCCGGGTTCAAGCAATTCTCCTACCTCAGCCTCCTGAGCAGCTGGGACTACAGGAGCACGCTGCAATGCTTGGCTATTTTTTTTTTTTTTTTTGTATTTTTAGTAGAGACAGGGTTTCACCATGTTGTCCAGGCTGCTTTCGAACTCCTGAGCTCAGGCAATCTGCCTGCCTCAGCCTCCCAAAGTGCTAGGATTATAGGCATGAGCCACTGTGCCTCGCCCACAGATTTTTTTTTTTTTTTTTTCCAGAGACAGGGTCTCAGTCTGTCACCCAGGCTGGAGAGCTGTAGTGCACTCATAGCTCACTGCAGCCTCAACCTCTGAGCTCAAGTGATTCTCCTGCCTCAGCCTCACAACTAGCTGGGGCCACAGGTGCGTGCCACTACACCCAGCTAATTAAAATTTTTTTTTGTTTTTTTTTTTTGTAGAGACAGGGTTTTGCCATATTGCCCAGTCTGATCTTAAACTCCTGGGCTTAAGCAATCTTCCCACCTTGGCCTCCCAGTGTTAGGGTTACAGGTGCGAGCCACCATGCCTCGCCAAGAAGCCTTCTTAACAAGGAACTGTGTGTGGCTGAGGGCCACTTCTAGACAACAACCAGTAAGACCCTGGGACCCTCAGTCACACAGCAAAAAAGAAATGAATTTTGCCAAAAACCTGAGGGAGCTTGGAAGCAGATCTTTCTCCAGATGAGTCTCTGATGAGACCACGGCCCTCTACAACACGTGGATTGCAGCAGGGGGAAACACGGAAAGAGAAAATGTAACTAAGCTCTGTGCCCAGATTTCAGACCTATGGCAATTGTTTTTTGTTTGGGTTTTTTTGTTTGTTTGTTTTTGAGACAGAGTCTTACTTTGTCACCCAGGCTGGAGCACAGTGTACAATCACGGCTCACTGCAGCCTCAGCCTCCAAGGTTCAGGCAATTCTCACACTTGAACCTCCAGCGTAGCTGGGACTACAGTTGCATGCCACCACACCAGGCTAATTTTTGTATTTTTTGTAGGATGGGGTCTTGCTATGTTGCCCAGCCTGGTCTCGAACAGCTGGGCTCAAGCCACCTGCCCACCTAAGCCTCTCAAAGTGTTGGAATTACAGGTGTGAGCCACTCTGCACATGGCCTCTCCTGTTTTGTCTTCAGAGCATCTTTTTTTTTTTTTTTTTGAGACACAGTTTCATTTCCATCATCCAGGCTGGAGTAAAGTGGTGCAGTGGTGCGATCTCAGCTCACTGTAACCTCCGCCTCCTGGGCTCAAGCGATTCTCCTGCCTCAGCCTCCCCAGTAACTGGGATTACAGGCACCTGCCACCACGCCCAGCTAATTTCAAAGCACCCTTCTGGGGATCTGCACATCGTCACAGAGCCAGGGGCTTTGTGAAGTCACGTTGGCAAGCAGAGATGAGCAAACACGGCTTCTAACGTTTGCTTCTTTGTCTCCCAACTCCAGTTTCTGCTTCCATCTTCCTATGATGATCTCCTCTGCCTCGAATCTCTCTCTGCCTTTCTCTTCCAAGGTCACTTGGCATTGGATTGATGGGCCACAAAGATGATGTGAGAGGATCTTGTGTCAAGGTCTTTAACTGCATCTTCAAAGACTCTGTGATGGTTAATACTGAGTGTCGCCGGGCGCAGTGGCTCACGCCTGTAATCCTAGCACTTTGGGAGGCCAAAGTGGGCAGATCATGAGGTCAGGAGTTCGAGACCAGCCTGACCAACATGGTGAAACCCTGTTTCTACTAAAAATACAAAAATTAACCGGGCATGGTGGCACACGCCTGTAATCCCAGCTACTCAGGAGGCTGAGGCAGGAGAACTGCTTGAACCTGGGAGGCAGAGGTTGCAGTGAGCCAAGATCATGCCACTGCACTCCAGCCTGGCGAAAGAGCAAGACTCTGTCTAAAGAAAAAGAAATACAGAGCGTCAACTTGATTGTATGGAAGGATGCAAAGTATTGATCCTGGGTGTGTCTGTGAGGATGTGCCAAAGAGATTAACATTTGAGTCAGTGGGCTGGGAAAGGCAGACCACCCCTTAATCTGGGTGGGCACCATCCAGTCAGCTGGCAGCATGGCTAGAATATAAAGCAGGCAGAAAAAATGTGAAACGACTAGAATGGCCTAGCCTCCCAGCCTACATCTTCCATGCTGGATGCTTCCTGCCCTCAAACACTGGACTCCAAGTTCCTCAGTTTTGGGACTCGACTGACTCTCCTTGCTCCTCAGCTTGCAGGTGGCCTATTGTGGGACCTTGTGATTGTGGAAGTTAATACTTAATAAACTTCCATATATATGTGTGTGTATATATATATATGTGTGTGTGTGTGTATATATATGTGTATATATGTGTGTGTATATATATACACACACATATATACACATATATACACACACACACATAACAGGCAGATGGCCTAGTGTGGGACCTTGTGATTGCGTAAGTTAGTACTTAATAAACTTCCATATATATGTGTGTGTATATATATGTGTCTGTGTGTCTGTGTGTATATATATATACACACAGACACACACACACATGCATATCCTATTAGTTCGGCCCCTCTAGAGAACCCTGACCAATACAGACTCTTTCCAAATAAGGGAACATTCACAGGTTCCAGGGATTTGGATGTGGGCCTATCTTTTGGGGTCCTAGGGAGGGAGGGAGGGGCTGGGGCCTGGATTCTTGGATTCCCATTCAACCCACTATACTTGATCCCTGGTTAAAGTGGTATCTGCTGGGCTTTTTCACTGTAAATTTAACATTTTTCCCTTTCTAATTTTTTTTTTTTTTTGACATGGAGTCTCACTCTGTTGCCCAGGATGGAGTGCAGCGGCGCTGTCTTGGCTGACTGCAACCTCCAGCTCCTGAGTTCAAGCGATTCTCCTGCCTCAGCCTCACAAGTAGCTGGGATTACAGGCACGTGCCACCACACCTAGCTAATTTTTGTATTTTTAGTAGAGATGGGGTTTCACCATGTTGGCCAGGCTGGTCTTGAACTGCTGACCTCGTGATTCACCCGCCTTGGCCTCCCAAAGTGCTGGGATTACAGGTGTGAGCCACTGTGCCCAGCCTTCATCAATGCTGATTTCTTTTTTTGTTGTTGTTGTTTTTTTGAGATGAAGTCTCGCTCTGTTGCCCAGGCTGGAGTGCAGTGGCGCAATGTCAGCTTGCTGTAAGCTCCGCCTCCCAGGTTCACGCCATTCTCCTGCCTCAGCCTCCCGAGTAGCTGGGACTACAGGCGCCCACCACCATGCCCGGCTAATTTTTTTGTATTTTTAATAGAGACGGGGTTTCACTGTGTTAGCCAGGATGGTCTCTATCTCCTGACCTCATGATCCGCCCGCCTTGGCCTCCCAAAGTGCTGGGATTACAGGCGTCAGCCACCACGCCCAGCCTTCATCAATGCTAATTTCTTAGTGCATTCGATGTCTGTTGCTGCCGTAACAAATTATCACAAACACAGGGCATAAAACACAAATTTGGCCGGGTGAGGTGGCTCACGCCCGTAATTCCAGCACTTTGGGAGGCACAGGCGGGCCGATCATGAAGTCAGGTGTTCGAGACTAGCCTGGCCAACATGGAGAAACCCCATCTCTACTAAAGATACAAAAAATTAGCCAGGCGTGGTGGTGCACACCTGTAATCCCAGCACTTTAGGAAGCCGAGGCGGGCAGATCACCTGAGGTCAGGAGTTTGAGATCTGCCTGGCCAACATGGTGAAACTCCATCTCTACTAAAAATACAAAAATTAGCTGGGTGTGGTGGCAGGCGCCTGTAATCCCAGCTACTCGGGAGGCTGAGACAGGAGAATCACTTGAACCAGGGAAGTGGAGGTTGCAGTGAGCCGAGATCGTGCCATTGCACTCCACCCTGGGGGACAAGAGCGAGACTTCGTCTCCAAAAACAAACAAACAAACAACAAAGTCAGCAATAGCAGGTCAAGTCCTTGCCCTATGCCACGCCTCCTGCCTTCTCTTTTCTCTTTGTCTCCATTCCCCAATTCTAAGGGTTCAGGGCATTGGATTGGGCACACTTGGGTAATCCATGATAATTGCCTCACCTCAAGGCCTGCGACTTTACTCACATCTGCAAAGTCCTTCTGACAGGGAGCATCAGACAGACAGAGGTTCCAGGGATTAGCTGCAGACATCTTTGGGGACTGTTATGGGCTGAATTGTGTTCCGCAAAGAGATACGTTGACGTCCTAACCCTGCAGTACCTCTGAATGTGACCTTATTTGGAAATAGAGTATTTGCTGATGTGATTATAGCAGTTAGAATGTGGTCAAACAGGCCGGGCGCGGTGGCTCACACCTGTAATCCCAGCACATTGGGAGGCCAAGGTGGGCGGATCACGAGGTCAGGAGATCGAGACCATCCTGGCTAACACAGTGAAACCCCTTCTCTACTAAAAATACAAAAAAATTAGCCGGGCATGGTGGCAGGTGCCTGTAGTCCCAGCTAGTTGGGAGGCTGAGGCAGGAGAATTGCTTGAACCCGGGAGGTGGAGGTTGCAGTGAGCTGAGAGCACGCCACTGCACTCCAGCCTGGGCGACAGATTGAGACACTGTCTCAAAAAAGAAAAAAAAAGAAAAAAAAACGATTTACTTGTTTTTTTATTTTTGAGACAGTCTTGCTCTGTTGCCCAGGCTGGAGTGCAGTACTATGATCTTGGCTCACTGCCACCTCTGCTTCCCAGGTTTAAGCTATTCTTCTGCCTCACCCTTCTGAGTAGCTGGGATTACAGGCATTCGCCACACCTGGCTAATTTTTGTATTTTTAGTAGAGATGGGGTTTCACCATTTTGGCCAGGCTGGTCTCAAACTCCTGGCCTCAAGTAATCCACCTGCCTTGGCCTACCAGAGTGCTGGGATTACAGGCGTGAGCCACCTCGCCTGGCCATTTTTTTTTTTTCTTCTTAAGACAAGGCCTTGTTCTGCTGCCCAGGCTGGAGTGCCGTAGTGTGATCATAGCTCACTGCAGTCTCAAACTCTGGGGCTCAAGGGATCCACTCACCTTAGCCTCCCAAGTAGCTGGGGCTACAGATGTGCACCACTGTGTCAGTTAATTTTTTGTAGAGACAAGACTGGACATGATGGCTCACACCACAATGAGTCGTGTTCACACCACTGCACACTAACCTGGGCAACAGAGGGAGACCCTGTCTAAAAAAAAAGCTACAGTAATCAAAACAGTGTGGTATGGTATATAGATAGACATATATGAACCAGTGGAATTAAATAGAGAGCCCAGAAATAAACCCTCACATATATAGTCAAATGATTTTTGAAAAGGGTACTAAGACCATTCATAGGAGAAAGGACAGTCTTTTCAACAAACGGTGTTTGGAAAACTTGATATTTACATGTAAAATAACAAATTTGGACCCCTACCTTATATTATATTAAAAAATCAACTCAAAATGGCTCAAATGGCCAGGTATGGTGGCTCAAGCCTGTAATTCCAGCACTTTGGGAGGCCAAGACAGGTGGATTACTTGAGGTCAGGAGTTCAAGGCCTGCCTAGCCAACATGGTGAAACCCCATCTCTACTAAAAATACAAAAAGTAGCTGGGCATAGTGGTACATACCTGCAGTCCCAGCTACTCTGGAGGCTGAGGCAGGAGAATCACTTAAACCTAGGAGGTAAAGCTTGCAGTGAGCCAAGATTTCACCACTGCACTGCAGTCTGGGTGACAGAGCAAGATTCCATCTCAAAAAAAAAAAAGGTGTAACAATTTTCATGGAAGGAGGCTGGTGAGTTTATCTGGAATTTATTTTAGGGTATTATATAGCAGAAATATTTAAACTTTATACATTTTAACCAATAACCTCAACATAATACTTTGAATAATTTTGCTACATGTATTCCTTATTGCTTTTTGATGTTATATTAGCCCTTTTTTTTTTTTTTTTAAGACAGAGTCTCGCTCTGTCACCCAGGCTGGAGTGCAATGGCATGATCTTGGCTCACTGCAACCTCCGCTTCCTGAGTTCAAGAGATTCTTCTGCCTCAGCCTCCCGAGTAGCTAGGATTACAGGCATGTGCCACCAGGCCCAGCTAATTTTTGTATGTTTAGTAGAGATGGGGTTTCACCATGTTGTCCAGGCTGGTCTCGAACTCCTGACCTCATGATCTGCCCACCATGGCCTCCCAAAGTGCTGGGATTACAGGTGTGAGCCACCACGCCTGGCCCTCAATTATTTTCATATTTATTATCTTTCTATTTTTCTTTCAGGATAACACTAATTAGTGTTACATTATAATATATTTTAATATCTTGGCTTTGGATATCCCTTAATACTCATCAACAGGAGAACCAATCTTTGTTTTACTCATTTACTTCTTTAGACAACCTATATAATAATTGTGTCCAATCCATTGAAAAATAATCTCATTGGGATTTTGATTGAATCTGCTTTAAAATCACAATGTAATTGGGGGAGAATAAATATCAGCAGAGCATGCATATTAGCTATCCAGAAAAATAATTAGTCTTTCAATGTATTTAAGGACTTTTTTCTTTTTTTTTTTTTTGAGACGGGGTCTTGCTCTGTCGCCCAGGCTGGAGTGCAGTGGTGCAGTCTCGGCTCACTGCAAGCTCTGCCTCCCGGGTTCATGCCATTCTCCTGCCTCAGCCTCCCGAGGAGCTGGGACTACAGGTGCCTGCCACTGCGCCCGGCTAATTTTTTGTATTTTTAGTAGAGACAGGGTTTCACCGTGTTAGCCAGGATGGTCTCGGTCTCCTGACCTGGTGATCCGCCCGCCTCGGCCTCCCAAAGTGCTGGGATTACAGGTGTGAGCCACCACGCCTGGCCAGGACTTTTTTTTTTTTTTTTTTTTTGCAAGTAGTCTTTCAAAAATATATTTGGTCCTCAGGGTACAGAATTGGATTAATCATAATTGCTGGTCCTTGGTACATACTGTTATTATGTGTGCCAATTCTTAAGCTATTATCTCTTGGCTTCAAATCTATTTCCCAGCACTGGGCTTTGTGTAACTGGGAATGGGACTCTGAAAACCCCACTTTGACTTTGCCAAGTGGTGTGTTAGCCTCTGCCAATAGGGGGTGCCAGACTGACTGTAGAGCCTGAAGGAGGAAAAGGGGTCTTGCTCCTTCCTGTTTGCTCTCTGCTTACTTCCTGTTGGTTTCCTGTTCTCATCTGCGTCAGCAAAGCTTCTTCACCCTGTCCAAGGCAGTTCTTTCCTGTAGCAGCAGCTAAATCCAATTTGCAGTTTTTCCAAACTTGCACATCCTCAGAGATGCCAGACCATTTGGGGATGCCAGACCAGCACCCCTGCCTGAGAAAATTCTAGTCTCGGGCCGGGTGAGGTGGCTCACGCCTGTAATCCCAGCTCTTTGGGAGGCTGAGGCGGGTCGATCATGAGGTCAGGAGATCGAGACCATCCTGGCTAACAGCCTTTGGGAGGCTGAGGCAGGAGAATGGCATGAACCCGGGAAGCGGAGCTTGCAGTGAGCCAAGATCACACCACTGCACTCTAGCCTGGGTGACAGAGCGAGACTCCATCTCAAAAAAAAAAAAAAGAAAATTCCAGTCTCTGGTGATCCTCCTCTGAGCTCAGAAACACTAGCACCATCTGAGCAGTACCTCCTCTTCAGAGCCTCAGTGTTTTTTTGTTTTGTTTTGTTTTGTTTTTGTTTTTTGAGACAGAGTCTCACTCTGTAGCCCAGGCTGGAGTGCAATGGCATGATCTTGGCTCACCGCAAACTCCACCTCGCGGGTTCAAGTGATTCTCTTGCCTCAGCCTCCCGAGTAACGAATTACAGACGTGTGTCACCACGCCCAGCTAATTTTTGTATTTTTAGTAGAGACGGGGTTTCCCCATGTTGGCCATGCTAGTCTTGAACTCCCAACCTCAGGTGATCCACCCGCCTCGGCCTCCCAAAGTGCTGGAATTACAGGCGTGAGCCACTGTGCCCGGCCCAGAGGCTCAGTTTTATGTCCCCTGGCTCCTGATCCAAATGTATAGTTTTAAATAACTCTAACCTTTGTTTTTCATACCCTAGTGAGATAGGAATTTGGCAAGACTGGTTTCCAAGACAACAGGACACAAGACCTCACTCATAAGACAGAAAACAGCAAAAGAAACTGGCTAAAACCAGCTAGAACCAAGAGGACAATGAAAGGGACCTCTGGGGCCAGGCCTGGTGGCTCACGCCTGTAATCCCTGCACCTAGGGAGGCTGAGGCGGGTGGATCACCTGAGGTCAGGAGTTCGAGACCAGCCTGACCAACATGGAGAAACCCCGTCTCTACTAAAAATACAAAATTAGCCCGGTGTGGTGGCGCATGCCTGTAATCCCAGCTACTCGGGAGGCTGAGGCAGGAGAATTTCTTGAACCCGGGAGGCAGAGGTTGTGGTGAGCCGAGATCGTGCCATTGCACTCCAGCCTGGGCAACAAGAGCCAAACCCCATCTCAAAAAACAACAACAACTAAAAAGAAAGTGACCTCTGGTTACTTTCACTGCTCATTATATGCTAATTGTAATGCATTAGCATGCTAAAAACATTGCCACCAGCGCAGTGACAGTTTACAGATGCCGTGGCCATGCTGAAAAGTTACCCTGTGTGGTCTGGATGGGGGAGAAAGCCCGGGTTCTGGGAACTCCCTGCCCCTTATCTAGAAAACCCATGCATAATTCACCTTTTATTTAGCATATATTCAAGTAATAACCATTAAAATAACCAACCAACAATCCTCAGAGCTACTCTGCCTATGAGGTTGCTACTCTTACTTTCCTTTTTTTTTCCAATTGTAAAGCACTGATCCTGTTTATTTGGCAGGAAAACGAGACAATCCAGCAGCCCAGGAGGGACAGGTGGACTTAATCCTCCTCCTCGTCGTCTCCAGCCCCAGTCCCACCCTGGCCCTTCTTGGCGTTCTTCCTCTTCACGTGGCCCGGGTGGCCACCCCCATAGGGAGAGCGCAGAGAAGTCGATGTGCTTCTGGGAATCCAGGCGGACAATGAAGGACGGGGTGTTCACCACCTGCTTGCGGACCCTGATATGGCGCTGGCGGATCAGCACGCGAGGGTGGTGGATGGACTTGGCCAAGCCCAGCTTGAAGACCTGGGTCTGTAGGCGTCTCTCTAAGAAATCCTCTATCTTCAGGCCCAGGATGTAATCCAGCTTCATCTTGCCCTCATCCAGCACCCCAATGCGGACCAGCCGCCGCAGCAGGGCGTTGCCTTCGAACAGACGCCGTGGGTCCTTCTCATCAAGCGTCAGCAGTTCCCGGGCGGCCTTGCGGATCTTGGCCAGGGTGAATTTGATCCTCCAGACCTCACGTTTGTTCCGGAGCCCATACTCGCCGATCAGCTTCAGCTCTTGGTCGAGACGAGATTTCTCGAAGGGTCTCCGCGGGGTCACATAAGTTTTGTGACAAACCCAGCTCCGGGCCACTGGCATGTTGGCTCCGCTTCCCCGTCTGCGCCTGAGCGCAGGACCCGGTCACTGAGAAAGAGCTCCTTTCTTTTTCTTTTCTTTGTTCTTTTCTTTTCTTTTTTTTTTTTGAGACAGAGTCTCGCTCTGTCACCCAGGCTGGAATGCACTGGCGCGATCTCGGCTCACTGCAACCTCCATCTCCTGGGTTCAAGCGATTCTCCTGTCTCAGCCTCCCAAGTAGCTGGGACTACAGGCGCCCACCATCATGCTCGGCTAATTTTTTGTATTTTTAATAGAGATAGGGCTTCATCGTGTTAGCCAGGATGGTCTCGATCTCCTGACCTCGTGATCCGCCCGCCTAGGCCTCCCAAAGTGCTGGGATTACAGGCGTGAGCCACCGCGCCCTGCCTTTCCTTTCTTATTTTTTAAGACAGGGTCGCCCAGGCTGAAGTGCAGTGGCACAATCTCGGCTCACTGCAGCCTCCGCGTCCCAGGCTCAAGCAATCCTCCTGCCTCAGCCTCCCAGGTAGCTGGGACCACAGGCTCATATCACCACAACTGCTAATTTTTGCATTTTTTGTAGAGACAAGGTTTCACCGTGTTGCTCAGGCTAGTCTCAAACTCCTAGCCTCAAGCAATCTGCCTGCCTCAGCATCCCAAAGTGCTAGGATTACAGGTGTGGCACCATGCCCCGCCCTTACTTTCTTAATAAATTTGCTTTCACTTTACTCTGTTGGTTCATTCTTGAATTCTTTCTTGCATGAAGCCGAGAACCCACTTGGCCTCCCAGGATGAACCACAATTTGGGGTTCACCCAGTGACACCTTCTGGTGCCCAACATGGGGTGAGATGAGGGGAGACCTTCACCCAGACCTCTAATTAAGACCAACAGGTGGCTGGGCACGGTGGCTCACGCCTGTAATCCCACCACTTTGGGAGGTTGAGGCAGGTGGATCACCTGAGGTTGGGAGCTCAAGACCAGTCTAGCCAACATGGTGAAACCCCGTCTCTGATAAAAATACAAAAATTAGCCAGGCGTGGTGGTGCATGCCTGTAGTTCCAGGTACTCGGGAGGCTGAGGCAGGAGAACTGCTTGAACCCGGGAGGTGGAGGTTGCAGTGAGCTGAGATTCTGTCTAAAAAAAAAAAAAAAACCACAGGCACCATTGGGCCTCCGTGGGAGATTGAGCATCCCCTCTGTTCCCCTGAGCCATCAAGGTCTTTCCTTTAACTGATTTCCTTGCCCTTTTACTCTATTCTCCATCCCCTTGAGCATTGTCCCATCATCTGGATGCCCCAGATGGAAGTATGCCTGCCCAGCCACACCCCTTTTTTTCTTGAGATGAGTCTCACTCTGTCGTCCAGGCTGGAGTGCAGTGGCACGATCTCAGTTCACTGCAACCTCTGCCTCCCCGGTTCAAGCGATTCTCCTGCCTCAGCCTCCCCAGTAGCTGGGATTACAGGCACCTGCCACCACGCCTGGCTAATTTTGGTATTTTTAGCAGAGATGGGGTTTCTCCATGTTGGCCAGGCTGGTCTCAAACTCCTGACCTTGTGATCCGCCCGCCTTGGCCTCCCAAAGTGCTGGGATTACAGGTGTGAGCCACCACACCCAGCCCAGCCACACCCTTTATAACCTGCCTTGCCACCTCTCTCAGGCCTTTTCTCTTTTTAATGACTATTTTACTTTTCTGCTCTTAGTGCCAAAATGTATGCTTATGATGCTTATTTCACTGTTGGACTGGTAGCATTTGTTCTGGTTATTTGGGCAATTTTTGCTATTCTGTATCAGGTAGGGCACTTTCCTTGTTTTGAATTCTTTATTTTGGAGAGATACCCCTTTGTTCTGATTCTGGAATGCCAGAGTCACATTGTTCCGTAGCCTCAGTTGTGCCTTTGGGGTTCACTGTCAGCCACCCTCAGGATGCTCCAGGGTTTTCGGCATTTGGCGTGGGGACCCTTGGTGACTGACGTCTGGAGGCCCCAGGTCTTTTGGTATTTGGTGCCCTGGATTCAGGTTGGGTGGTTGTACTGGTAGCCAGACTCAAATTTGTTTTTTTGTTGTTGTTGTACGGAGTCTCACTCTGTCACCCAGGCTGGAGTGCAGTGGCGCAATGGCTCACTGAAACTTCTGCCTCCCAATTTCAAGCGATTCTCCTGCCTCAGTCTCCCAAGTAGCTGGGACTATAGGCATGCACCACCACACCCAGCTAACTTTTTATATTTTTAGTAGAGACGGGGTTTCACCATATTGGCCAGGCTGGTCTTGAACTCCTGACCTCATGATCTGCCCGCCTTGGCCTCCCAAAGTGCTGGGATTACAAGTGTGAGCCACCATGCCCAGCCTGTTTGAGACCGAGTTTCACTCTGTCACCCAGGCTGTAGTGCAGTGGTGCAATCTCAGCTCACTGCAACCTCCTCTTCCCGGGCCCAAATGATTCTTGTGCCTCATTCTCCCGAGTAGCTGGGATTACAGGCGTGAGTCACTGCACCTGGCCAAGAAATTTGTTTTTGGTTGGAATACTGCGTGGGTCATTACAAACTGGGAGACCAGAAATTTTAGCCTAAAAATAGTTCTTTGTGGCCAGGTGTGGTGGTCATACCTGTAATTCCAGCACTTTGGGAGGCTGAGGCGGGCGGATCACAAAGTCAGGAGTTTGAGACCATCCTGGCTAGCATAGTAAAACCCCATCTCTACTAAAAATTCAAAAAATTAGCTGGGTGTGGTGTCATGCCTTTAGTCCCAGCTACTCGGGAGGCTGAGGCAGGAGAATCGCTTGAGCCCAGGAGGCAGAGGTTGCAGTGAGCCGAGATCATGTTACTGCACTCCAGCTGGGTGATAGAGACTCTGTCTCAAAAAATATCAATCAATCAATCGATCAATCAATCAATAAAATAGAGGGCGTGTGCCTCTTTCTGAGTCTGATCTGGCTTTATGTAAGGATAAGTTTGGCCAGTTTTTGGAGAATCCAGTAGTTTATTGAAGAGTTTGTTAAGTTGGCCATGTCCTGTGACCTGACTTGGCATGACTAATGAATATTATTGTCTACCTGCTCTACAGTAGAGGAAAAACAGAGGATTCTAGGCACTCCCCATGAAACCACAAATGGAATGGCCACTTGCAATCAAAGCCATGCCATTTATTGGGAGGAGGGAATGCAACCCCAGATTGGCCCCTGATCTGGTTTGGCTGTGTCCCCACCCAAATCTCATATTGAATTGTAGCTCCCATAATTCCCCCATGTTGTGGGAGGGACCCAGTGGGAGATAATTGAATCATGGGGGGCAGTTTCCCCCATACTGTTCTGGTAGTGAATAAGTCTCATGAGATCAGATGATTTTATAAGGAGTTTCCCCTTGTGCTTGGCTCTCGTTCTCTCTTGCCTGCCACCATGTAAGACGTGCCTTTTGCATTCTGCCATGATTGTGAGGCCTCCCCAGCCACGTGGAACTGTAAGTCCATTAAACCTCTTTTTCATCCTTTTTTTTTTTTTTTGAGACAGTCTTGCTCTGTCGCCCAGGCTGGAGTACAGTGGCACAATCTCGGCTCACTGCATCCTCCGCCTCCTGGGTTTAAGCAATTCTCCTACCTCAGCCTCCCAAGTAGCTGGGATTACAGGTGCCCGCCACCATGCCCGGCTAACTTTTAAATTTTTAGTAGAGATGGGGTTTTACCATGTTGACCAGGCTGGTCTCAAACTCCTGACCTCTAGTGATCTGCGTGCCTCGGCCTCCCAAAGTGCTGGGATTACAGGTGTGACCCACTGTTCCCGGCCAGTAACAAAGTTTTAGAAGTACAGAGTGTTAGGGCCAGGTGTGGCGGCTCACGCCTATAATCCTAGCATTTTGGGAGGCTGAAGTGGGTGGATCACCTCAGGTCAGGACTTGGAGACCAGCCTTGTTGGCAGAAGAGCTGAGGCAGGGCTTGCTTGTCTGACATAATATAAAAGAGTCTTGGAACATGTCCTGGGTTCAGGGTCTAAAACCCCTTGTGGCCTATGGAACACCAAGCTCTGTGCTTAAGGGTGGAAGGCTGCCCTACCGCACTACAATCTAAGCCCAGGACATAAAACCCCTTGTGACTTGAAGAGAACGCAGGGCTCAGGGCATAAAACCCCTTCTAGCCTCTGGAATGTGTCCAGACTTGCTGGCCCCTTGCTCCTTGCTCTCCCAAGATCATAAATTGATTGTGTCTTGAGTGAAAAGAACTTGTTCTCCCTTATCTCAAGTAGCAGAGCGTATGCTAAACCGTCACAGCTATGCTTGATGCACCACTACCTTTCTACCCCCATGTCTGCACGTCCTCACCACCTGCTTCTTTGTTTGATTACCAATAAATAGTGTGGGCTCCCAGAGCTCAGGGCCTTCGCAGCCCCCATACACCAGCGTTGGCCCCCTGGACCCACCCTATGTACTCTTAACTTGTTTTGTCTCATTCCTTTGACTCTGCCAGATTTCGTAGCCCCCACGACCTGGTGTTGGGTCTGATCACCCCAACAAGCCCCATCAACATGGTGAAACCCCATCTCTACTAAAAATACAAAAATTAGCTGCTGTGGTGGTGAATGCCTGTAATCCCATCTACTTGGGAGGCTGAGGCAGGAGAATCGCTGGAACCTGGGAGGCAGAGATTGCAGTGGGCGGAGATGACGCCACTGCACTCCAGCCTGGGTGACAGAGCAAGACTTCGTCTCAAAAAAAAAAAAAAAAAAAATAGGCCGGGCGCGGTGGCTCACGCCTGTAATCCCAGCACTTTGGGAGGCCGAGGCAGGCGGATCACGGGATCAGGAGATCGAGACCATCTTGGCTAACAAGGTGAAAGCCCGTCTCTACTAAAAATACAAAAAAAAAAAAAAAAATTAGCCGGGCGTGGTGGCAGGCGCCTGTAGTCCCAGCTAATCGGGAGGCACCCGGCCAAGGCTTTTGATTTGTTTACTGGAACCTCATTGCAAACAACCAAAGATAATAAATAATGAATGATGCCACTACATGCAATAACTGTCATCCCGTTTTCCACCTCCCAGGATATCATCACATCATTAAACAGCTCATCAAAGAGGTGAATAACCTAATCCCAGAATCCCGTCTTCAGCATCTTTTTTTTTTTTTTTTTAGACGGAGTTTTACTCTGTCACCCAGGCTGGAGTGCAGTGGCGCGATCTCAGCTCACTGCAACCTGTGCTTCCCGGGTCCGAGCAATTCTCCTGCCTCAGCCTCCCGAGTAGCTGGGACTACAGACGCTCGCCACCATGCCTGGCTGATTTCTGTATTTTTAATAGAGACAGAGTTTCGCCATGTTGGCCAAGCTGGTCTCAAACTCCTGACCTCAGGTGCAGTTGGCCTCCCAAAGTGCTGGGATTACAGGCGTGAGCCACCACGCTCAGCCCAGCATCTGTTTTCTGAGACCACTGGTAGAGGGAAAAGCAACTTCATCTTGGATGCTCATCTGCCGTGTTGGCGTCTGACTCACCCCAGCTCTGGGAAGGGCCCTAAGACTTCCAGTTTAGGCTGGGCACAGTGGCTCACACCTGTAATCCCAGCACTTTGGGAGGCCAGGCAGGCAGATCACGAGGTCAGACCATCTTGGCTAACACGGTGAAACCCTGTCCCTACTAAAAATACAAAAAATTAGCCGGGTGTGGTGACAGGTGCCTGTAATCCCAGCTACTCGGGAGGCTGAGGCAGGAGAATGGTGTGAACCCGCGAGCCGGAACTTGCAATGAGCCGAGATCCCGCGCACTACTGCACTCCAGCCTGACAGGAGCCACGGCTCCTGGCCAATCACCTTTTCTTTATGGTCTATAAACTTTAGGTCTGGGGGTAACAGTGCAGAGATCTGCTGTCTTTTTTTTTTTTTTTTTTTAGAGTCTCATTCTGTCATCCAGGCTGGAGTGCAATGGCACGATCTCGCCTCACTACAACCTCCACCTCCCAGGCTGAAGCGATTCTTCTGCCTCAGCCTTCAGAGTAACTAGTTCTACAGGAGCGCACCACCATGCCCGGCTAATTTTTTGTATTTTTAGTAGAGACGGGGTTTCGCCATGTTGGTCAGGCTGGTCTCAAACTCCTGACTCAGTGATCCACCCGCCTTGGCCTCCCAAAGTGCTGGGATTACAGGCATGAGCCACTGTGTCCAGCCTTCTGTGTTTGTTTGTTTGTTTGAGACAAGGTCTGGCTCTCTTGCCCAGGCTGGAGTGTAGTGACTCAAAGATGACTCACTGCAGCCTCAACCTCCCAGGCTCAACTGATTCGTCCACCTCAGCCTCCCGAGTAGTTGGGACCACAGGTGCATGCCACCATGCCCAGCTAATTTTTTTATCTTTTGTAGAGACAAGGTCTCACCATGTTGCCCAGGCTGTTTTCAAACTCCTAGGCTCAAGTGATCCACTGGCCTTAGCCTCCCAAAGTGCTAGGATTACAGGCATGAGCCATTGTCCCTGGTCCAGCTTCTGTTTTTAAGTCCCTATTAAATGTTTATTTCTAAGAAACTAGGCCGGGTGTGGTGGTTCACACCTGCAATCCCAGCACTTTGGGAGGCCGAGGCAGGTGGATTACCTGAGGTTAAGAGCTGGAGACCAGCCTGACCAACATGGCAAAACCCCGTCTTTACTAAAAATGCAAAAATTAGCTGGGCATGGTGGTGCATGCCTATAGTCCCAGTACTTTGGGAGGCCGAAGCGGGCAGATCACTTGAGTCCAGGAGTTCAAGACTAGCCTGGACAACATGGAGAAACACTGTCTCTACTAAAAAAAAACAAAAATCAGCGGGAAGTGGTGGTGCACACCTGTAACCCAGCTACTCTGGAGGCTGAGGCAGGAGAATCGCTTGAACCTGGGAGGCGGAGGTTGCAGTGAGCCAAGATCGCACCACTGCACTCCAGCCTGGGTGACAGAGTAAGACTGTCTCAAAAAACTAAAACTAAAAATTAATTACTTCAGGCCTGGTGCGGTGGCTCATGCCTGTAATCCCAGCACTTTGGGAGGCCGAGGTGGGCGGATCACCTAAGGTCAGGAGTTTGAGACCAGCCTGGCCAATGTGGTGAAACCCCATCTCTACTGAAAATGCAAAAAATTAGCCGGGCATGGTGGCAGGCGCCTGTAATCCCAGCTACTCGGGAGGCTGAGGCAGGAGAATGGCGTGAACCTGCGAGGCGGAGCTTGCAGTGAGCAGAGATCCCGCCACTGCACTCCAGCTTGGGCAACACAGCAAGACTCTATCTCAAAAAAAAAAAAAAAATTAATTACTTCAGTCCAATCAAACCTTACATTCCATCCTCCCTGGTCCAAAACCCTTAGAATCCATTGCTATACATACCCACAGGTTTGTGAGCTCTTTGGAAACACACAGCAACTCCTTCTGGAGCTGAGAGTTTAAGGTCCTGAGCTCATCTTAGAGAGACAGCGAGTGACAGAACAACTTAGGTTTCAGAGCACTCCAAAATTCAGAAGCCTAGAATCAAATAAGTGATGTAACTTACGGTGGAAAACGAAAAGGAAAAACCGGTGAGTAGGAAGAGAATCAAAATAAGATGATGTGGCCTGGCGCAGTGGCTCATGCCTGTAATCCCAGCACTTTGGGAGGCCGAGGCGGGCGGATCACCTGAGGTCAGGAGTTGGAGACCAGCCTGGCCAGCATGGTGAAACCCCGTCTCTACTAAAAATACAAAAATTAGCCGGGCGTGGTGGGGGGCACCACTATTACCCCACTACTCGGGAGGCTGAGGCAGGATAATTGCTTGAACCTGGGAGCAGAGATTACAGTGAGCCAAGATTGCACGACTGCACTCCAGCCTGGGTGACAAGAGTGAAACTCCATCTCAAAAATAAAATAAAATAAAATAAGATGATGTCCTTGAAGGCAGTGAAAAAATGTACCAATGAGGAGGGAGCAATCAACTCCAAATGCTTCTGTGGGTCAGCTACGATGAGAACCGGGAAACTGATTATTGCATTGAGCAACAAAAGTATTTTCACTGGAGTGATGGTTGAGAGACTGAAGGAATGACTTTTTTGAGATGGAGTGTTGCTCTGTCAACCAGGTTGGAGTGAAGTGGCATGAACATAGCTCATTGCAGTCTCGACCTCCTGGGTTCAAGCAATCCTCTCACCTCAGCCTCCTGAGTTCCTGGACAACAGGCACATGCCACCATGCCTGGGTGATTTTTTTTTTCCCCCCAGACGGAGTCTCGCTCTGTCGCCCAGGCTGGAGTGCAGTGGCACGATCTCGGCTCACTGCAAGCTCCGCCTCCCAGGTTCACGCCATTCTCCTGCCTCAGCCTCCGGAGTAGCTGGGACTACAGGCGCCTGCCACCACACCCGGCTAATTTTTTTTTTTTTTTTTTTTTTGTATTTTTAGTAGAGATGGGGTTTCGCCATGTTCGCCAGGGTGGTCTCAATCTCCTGACCTCGTGATCCACCCACCTCAGCCTCCAAAAGTGCTGGGATTACAGGTGCGAGCCACTGCGCCCGGCCTCAAGTCTCAAAGTCCCACTCATTTTCAACTGATGCCCAAACCTTCATATTAGAAACTTGTGCTGGGTACGGTGGCTCACGCCTGTAATCCCAGCACTTTGGGAGGCCGAGGCGGGTGGATCACGAGGTCAGGAGATTGAGACCATCCTGACTAACACGGTGAAACCCCATCTCTACAAAAAATACAAAAAATTAGCCAGGCTTGGTGGCAGGCACCTGTAGTCCCAGCTACTCGGGAGGCTGAAACAGAAGAATGGCGTGAACCCGGGAGGCGGAGCTTGTAGTGAGCCGAGATGGCTCCACCGCACTCTAGCATGGGCGACAGAGTGAGACTCTGTCTCAAAAATAAATAAATAAAATAAAATAAAATAAAAATTAGCTGAGCATGGTGGTGCATGCCTGTGGTCCCAACTACTCAGGAGGCTGAGGTGGGAGGATCACTTGAGCCCAGGAGCTCGAGGCTGCAGTGAGCTATGATCACACCACTCTACTTTAGCCTGGGTGCCAGAGCAAGACCCTGTCTCAAAAAATAATAATAGATAAATAAATGAATAAACAATTCCCCAAAACCTACCTTTGAAAAGTTCCTTCCTATTACAAATATCTGTGTCAGTCAGGGTATATTCAGGAGACAGAAATCACACTGGTTATTTTAACAGAGATGACCGAATATAAATAAATTTAGGTATTAAAGGATTGGTAACTAGGAAACTGAAAAGGCAAAAAGAGGACCCTGTGGTATTGTGGTGGCAGTAACTACAGGAAACAGCATTATATTGGTCCTGCTGTCACAGGACGCACCCCAAAACTGGGGTTCAGTCTGGGAGGCCAAGTGGGTTCTTGGCTTCACAGAGGAAAGAATTCAAGAGCAACAGGAGTTGAAGACCAGCCTGTGCAACATAGTGAGGCTCTGTCTATACTAAAAATAATTTTAGCCTGGACGCAGTAGCTTACCCCTGTAATCTCAACACTTTGGGAGGCCAAGGCTGGCGGATCACTTGAGGTCAGGAGTTCGAGACCAGCCTGACCAACATAGTGAAATCCTGTCTCTACTAACAATACAAAAATTAGCTGGGCATGGCGGCATGCACCTGTAATCCCAGCTACTTGGGAGACTGAGGCTGGAGAATCGCTTGAACCCAGGAGGCAGAGGTTGCAATGAACCAAGATCGTGCCACTGCACTCCAGCCTGGGCAACTCTGTCTCAAAAAAATAAGTAAATAAAAATAAAAATAATTTTTAAAGTTGGCCAAGTGGGCATGGTGGTGCCTACTTGTAGTCCCAGCTACTTGGGAGGCTGAGGCCGGAGGGTTGCTTGAGTCTGGGAGGTCGAGGCTATAGTGAGCCATGATGGTACCACTGCAGTCTAGTCTGGGTAACAGAGTGAGACCCTGTCTAGAAAAAAAATAATAAATTGAAGAGCAAGTGGATTCAGTAAAGTGAAAGCAAGATTATTAAGGAAGTAAAGGAATAGCCAGGCATGGTGGCGCATGCCTGTAATCCCAGCACTTTGGGAGGTGTAGGTGGGTGGATCACCTGAGGTCAGGAGTTCGAGACCAGCCTGACCAAAATGATTAAACCCTATCTCTACTAAAAATACAAAAATTAGCCAGGTGTGGTGGCATGCGCCTGTAATCCCAGCTACTTGGGAGGCTGAGACAGGAGGCTCTCTTGAACCTGGAAGGCAGAAGTTGCAGTGAGCAGAGATCACGCCATTGCACTCCAGCCTGGGCAACAAAAGTGAAACTCCATCTCAAAAAAAAAAGAAAGTAAAGGAAAAAAAGGGGCTGGGTGCAGTGTCTCACCCCTGTAATCCCAGCACTTTGGAGGCCAAGGCAGGTGGATCACTTGAGGCCAGGAGTTCAAGACCAGCCTGGCCAACGTGGTGAAACCCCATTTCTACTAAAAAGTACAAAAATTGGCCGGGCGCTGTGGCTCACGCCTGTAATCCCCATCTCTACTAAAAATACAAAATTAGCTGGGCGTGGTGGCACATGCCTGTAATCCCAGCTACTTGGGAGGCTGAGGCAGGAGAATCGCTTGAACCCGGTAGGCGGAGGTTGCGGTGAGCCAAGATTGCGCCACTGCACTCCAGCCTGGGCAACAAGAGTGGAACTCCATCTCAAAACAACAACAACAACAAAACAAATACAAAAATTAGCTGGGCGTGATAGCGTGTGCCTGTAGTCCCAGCTACTCAGGAGGCTGAGGCACAAGATATGCTTGAACCTGGGAGGTGGAGGTTGCAATGAGCCGAGAATATGTCTCTACTCCAGCAGCCTGGGTGACAGAGGGAGACCCTGTCTCAAAAAAAAAAAAAAAAAAAGAGTGAATGAAAGAGTGGCTACCCCACAAGCAGAATAGTCCTAAGGGCTATTGGTTGGCTGTTTTGATATATTTTTATGGTTATAGTTATTTTTTGATTATATGCTAAATAAGGGGTGGATTATACATGAGTTTTCTGGGTGAGGAACAGGGAGCTCCCAGAACCTGAATTTTCTCCCCCATCCAGATGATACCGAGTAACTTCTCAGCATGGCCGTGGCATTTGCAAATTGTCATGGCGCGGGTGGAAGTGTGTTTGGCATGCGAATGCATTCTAATTAGTGTATAATGAGCAGTGAGGGTAGCCAGAGGCCGCTTTCATCCTGTCTTGGTTCCAGCTGGTTTTGGCCAGTTTCTTTTACTGTCTCCTGTGTTATCAGCAGGGTAGCAGGGTCGTGTCACGTGTTGTCTTGGAAATTAGTCCTGCCAAATTCCTACTTTATTCCCCGCTCAAACATTATATAGGCCTCCTTAATCTTTTTTTTTTTTTTTTTTTTTTGAGACAGAGTTTCGCTCTTGTTACCCAGGCTGGGGTGCAATGGCACGATCTCGGCTCACGGCAACCTCCGCCTCCCGAGTAGCTGGGATTACAGGCACCCGCCATCATGCCCAGCTAATTTTTGTATTTTTAGTAGAGACGGGGTTTCACCATTTTGGCCAGGCTAGTCTTGAACTCCTGACCTCAGGTGATCCACCCACCTTGGCCTCCCAAGGTGCTGGGATTACAGGCGTGAGCCACCACGCCAAGCCCTCCCCACCCTAATCTTATTATGCAAATGAACTCTCCCCATGGCCAGAGCCCTCTTGTCCGCTTGTTACTGTACACGTAGCTGGCAGAGAAGGGAAGATGGAGCCACCATATTGAACATGTCTAGTCCCTAGTTCCTTGTTCCTGCCAGGCCGGCATTCACCGAGGCAAGCTCCCAGCTTGCACATCTATCTCTGCAGCTCAACTTTACAAGCCGCTCTTCCCATACCCTATCAGTCTAAGTGATTTCGTCTTAACTCCTACATCACCTTGACCTTGACTGTCTTCACGGGCGGGAACTGGAGTGGCTTTTTTGGCTCAGCCTGCTGCTGGTGACTCCTCATGAGCGGAGCGTGGGAGCAAGCAAGTGCAGGAACTGAAGGGAACAAACGCTGGAGCCGGCCAGTCACTGCTCTCTGGTGGGAGCAGGCTCTGTGCGGCAGTGTCCAAGCCCCTGTTCTCTCAGCACCCGGGTTCTTGACTGGTGTCCAGGAAGAATTAGGTCACACGAACAGATTGTAGGGTAGTGTATGGGGAGGATTTTACTGGGTGATGGAAGTGGCTGTCAGCGGAATGGAGGCTAGGGGAGGGTATGGGAAGAAGGTGATCTTTCCCTGAAGCTGCTCCATCTGAAGTGAGCCGTGTCTATCCATAGTCTTTGATGCTCAGCCATCAGCCGCTTGTGTTGCTCTGCCAGCTGCAGTCTTTTTGTGGGCACAGGATAGGGGTGTGGCAGGCCAAAAAGGCAACATTTGGATGGAAAAATGGGGTCAGCTGTTTTCACTTAGGGCGGCGGTTCCAGGATTAAGGATAGGGTTTAGCCGGGACCCCAGCTGTTCTGTACCAGTCTGGGTATGATGAAGGTAGCCAGGTAGTTGTTTGTATATCTTGTTGATATTTTTCTCTATTTGATCTGAGGTGTTTATATAGGTACAGCAGGTTTTATTAATTACAGTTGTTCCACTACACCATACTAATTACTAATGTTCCATTAGACCATGGATAGACTAATGCTAATCTGTTACTCATTACTACATCTGTTACAGAATTAAGGGACAGTCTCAATTTATCTAAACTGTCCTCCAGTCTATGAGACACCAGTGTACAGAGTAAAGAAGTAAAGTTTTTTGTTTTGTTTTGTTTTGTTTTGTTTTTGAAACAGAGTCTTGCTCTGTCGCCCAGGCTGGAGTGCAGTGGTGTGATCTCAGCTCAGTGCAAGATCCGCCTCCCCGGTTCACACCATTCTCCTGCCTCAGCCTCCAGAGTAGCTGGGACTACAGGCACCCGCCACAACGCCCAGCTAATTTTTTGTATTTTTAGTAGAGACGGGGTTTCACCATGTTAGTCAGGATGGTCTCAATCTCCTGATCTCATGATCCACCTGCCTCAGCCTCCCAAAGTGCTGGGAATACAGGTGTGAACCACCGCACCCGGCCGAGTAAAGAAGTAAAGTTTTGAAGAGTTGCCTCATGATTGGCAAATCCTCCCCATGGGGCCAACAAGTTGATGGCAGCCCCAACTCCAGCCAAGATAAGGCCAATTGCCTGCTTAGCACTTGGGTGAGTGACGTCATATAACTGTATATTAGAGGGCTTTGCCTGTCCTGTTATACATTGACCCCCTGAACCAAGCATTATCAATACACTGTTAACCATGGGTTTTATGATTTCAAATGAAAGAAAAGTTATTTGGAGGCTGACTGAATGGGTATCTGATATGGTTTGGCTCTGTGTCCCCACCCAAATCTCATCTCAAATTGTAATGCCCGTAATCTGCACACGTCGAGGGAAGATCCAGGTGGTAGGTGATTGGATCATGGTTGTGGTTTTCCCCACGCTGTTCTCGTGATAGTGAGTGAGTTCTCACGAGATCTGATGGTTTTATAAGGCAGTTTTTCCTGTGCTTGCTCACTCTGTCTCTCTTGCCACCACGTGAGATGTGCCTACTTTCCCTTCTTCCATGATTGTAAGCTTCCTGAGGCCTTCCCAGCCAGGCAGAACTGTGAGTCCATTAAAACTCTTTTCTTTATAAATTACCCAGTCTCGGCTATGTCTTTATAGCAGGGTGACAACGGACTACTACAGTGTCCGTATAGCCAAAGGTATCCATTGGAAGCACAAACCCATGTAGGATGGGAGTTAAGAAGGTTGAGTATCTCTGTTATCTACGTGGTGCTTTGGTTTAAGCATGAATGGGATAAGAATCTGAGGGGAGTCCGGGGACAGTGGCTCACGCCTATAATCCCAACACTTTGGGAGGCTGAGGTGGGCAGATCACTTGAGGTCAGGAGTTTGAGACCAGCCTGGCCAACATGGTGAAACCTCATCTCTACTAAAAATACAAAAATTATCTGAGTGTGGTGGCAGGTGCCTATAATCCCAGCTACTCAGGAAGCTGAGGCAGGAGAATTATTTAAACCCAGGAGGTGGAGGTTGCAGTGAGGCAAGATTGTGCCACTGCACTCCAGCCTGGGCAACAGAGCGGTACTCCATCTCAAAAAAAAAAAAAAAAAAGAGAAAAAAAAGAATTTGACTGGAAAGTGGTAATTTAAAATAATGCCATTATTATCAGAGGCAGCTATGGGAGTAGAGAAGGGCATAATTGTGTACAGAGGGACTAAGACCCTCCAGGGAGACAAGAAGAAATGTATTTGATGGTACCATCAGGGCAAAAGTGTGTGGCATTTACTTGACAGGTAGTGTTAAAAGATCCTGCTCTGGCCAGGCACGGTGGCTCACGCCTGTAATCCCAGCACTTTGGGAGGCCAAGGCGGGCGGATCACCTGAGGTCAAGAGTTCGAGACCAGCCTGGCCAGCATGGTGAAACCTCCATCGCTACTGAAAATACAAAAAAATTAGCCAGGCATGGTGGCAGATGCCTGTAATCCCAGCTACTTGGGGGGCTGAGGCAGGAGAATCGCTTGAACCTGGGAGGCAGAGGTTGCAGTGAGCTGAGATCACGCATTGCACTCCAGCCTGGGCAACAAGAGTGATACTTTGTTTCAAAAAAAAAACAAAAAACAACAACAAAAAAAAAGACTTGCCCTATAAATGGCATTGAATAAGTGGCACAAAGTAGATACCATTGCCTGTAGGAGAGTTGGCATATGGGTATTATTATAGTACTGAGGACAGGCCAGGTGGGTAACATTGCAGGAAAACAATTTTAAACGGACAGCCGTCTAGTTGGAAAGTTTCCTATGGGAACAGGCAAGGTCTAATAAATAATTCTAATAGAGAGTGTTTCCTAAAGCAATGTCTAAGATGACGAGGAAAAGAAACATCATTGTTGGCCAGGCGTGGTGGCCCACCCCCATAATCCCAGCACTCTGGGAGGCTGAGGCAGGCGGATCACCTGAGGTCAGGAGTTTGAGACCAGCCTGGGCAACCTGTTGAAACTCCGTGTTTACTAAAAATACAAGAAATTAGATGATCGTGGTGGCAGGCACCTGTAATCCCAGCTACTCTGGAGGCTGAGGCAAGAGAATCACTTGAATCTGGGAGGTGGAGGTTGCAGTGAGCTGAGATCGTCCCACTGCACTCCAGCCTGGGCGACAGAGCAACACTGTCTCAAAAAAAAAAAAAGGTGATATCAGTGGGCGGTGGGGGGTCCCCAAATGCCAGGATCTTGACATCATCGCGAGAAGTAAGGAACTCAAGGATGAGTCAGAAGATGGTGAAAGTAAGGAGATTTATTGCAAAGCAAAAAGTACACAAGAAAAAGGCATGTGGGCAGGTTCAAGAGAGAGTGACACAATGGGGTTAGGGCTACTACCTTTTCTTTTCCTCTTTTTTTATTTTTTATTTATTTCTTTTTCTTTTTTTTTTTTTTTTTTGAGACGGAGTCTCGTTCTGTCCCCCAGGCTGGAGTGCAGTGGAGCAATCTCTGCTTATTGCAAACTCCACCTCCCGGGTTCACGCCGTTCTCCTGCCTCAGCCTCCCGAGTAGCTGGGACTACAGGCACCCGCCACCAAGCCCACCTAATTTTTTGTATTTTTAGTACGGACGGGGTTTCACCATGTTAACCAGGATGGTCTCAATCTCTTGACCTCGTGATCCGCCCGCCTCGGCCTCCCAAAGTGCTGGGATTACAGGCATGAGCCACCGCGCCTGGCCTCTTTCTTTCCTTCTTTCTTTCTTTTTCTTTCTTTCTTTCTTTCTTTTCTTTTCTTTCTTTCTTTCTTTCCTTTCTTTCTTTCCTTTCTTTCTTTCCTTCCTTCCTTCCTTCTTTCTTTCTTCCTTCCTTCCTTTCTTTCTTTCTTTCTCTTTCCTTCCTTCCTTCCTTCCTTCCTTCCTTTCTTTCTTTCTTTCTTTCTTTCTTTCTTTCTTTCTTTCTTTCTTTCTTTCTTTCTCTCTTTCTCTCCCTCCCTCTCTCTCTCTCTTTCTTTATTTCTCTCTCTTTGTCTCTCCTTCCTTCTTTCTTTCCTTTCCTTTCTTTCCTTTTTCTTGGAAGGGGTCTCACTCTGTCATCCAGGCTGGAGTACAGTGGCATGATCATGGCTCATTGCAGCCTTGACCTCCTAGGCTCAAGCCATCCTCTCACCTCAGCCTCCCAAGTAGCTGGGACTACAGGCATGTGCCCCCAAGCCCGGCTAATTTTTAAACTTTTTTGTGGAGATGGGGTCTTGCTATGTTGCACAGGCTGGTCTCAAACTCCTAGGCTCAAGCTATCCTCCCACCTCAGCCTCCCAAAATGCTGGTCAGAAGTTCGAGACCAGCCTGACCAACATGGAGAAACCCCTTCTCTACTAAAAATACAATATTAGCCGGGCATGGTGGCGCATGCCTATAATCCCAGCTACTTGGGAGGCTGAGGCAGGAGAATCACTTGAACCAGGAGGCGGAGGTTGCAGTAAGCTGAGATCGAGCCATCGCACTCCAGCCTGGGCAACAAGAGCAAAACTCTGTCTCAAAAAAAAAAAAAGAACAAAAATGTACTGGGAGTCTGGGTATAAAGTTATATAAAAGAAAGCATCTGGGCTGGTCGCGATGGTCATTGCTCTAATCCCAGCATTTTGGGAGGCTAAGGTGCGTGGGTCACCAGAGGTCAGGAGATCGAGACCATCCTGGCTAACATGGTGAAACCCTGTCTCTACTAAAAATACAAAAAATTAGCCTGGCATGATGGCACGTGCCTGTAGTCCCAGCTACTCAGGAGGCTGATGCAGGAGAATTGCTTGAACCTGGGAGGCAGAGGTTGCAGTGAGCCAAGATCGTGCCACTGCACTCCAACTTGAGTGACAGAGCAAGATCCCATCTCCAAAAAAAAAAAAAAAAACGAAAAAGCATGTTTATATCCAATACCATGAACCCATTAGCCTTTCCTGGGACGTGGGTCAGCATTGTGTGAGGGTTGGGAACTAGTGGCAGGAGTGGAATTCCTGCCTCGTTGACTGCCCTCAGAGCCTTAACAAACTCGTATCCCCATCTGGTTATTTTATAGGCAGCATGGGGGTGTTATATGGGAACTGACAGAGTTGTAACACTGTGTATTTTTATTTATTTATTTATTTATTTATTTATTTATTTTTTGAGACAGAGTCTTGCTCTGTTGCCCAGGCTGGACTGCAGTGGTGTGATCTCGGCTCACTTCAAGCTCTGCTTCCCAGGTTCACACCATTCTCCTGCCTCAGCCTCCCGATTAGCTGGGACTACTGGCGCCCGCCACCACGCCCGGCTAATATATATATATTTTTTGTATTTTTAGTAGAGATGGAGTTTCACCTTGTTAGCCAAGATGGTCTCGATCTCCTGATCCTGTGATCCGCCTGCCCGGCCTCCCAAAGTGCTGGGATTACAGGTGTGAGCCACCGTGCCCAGCCTAAACTGGAAATCTTAGGGCCCTTCCCAGAGCTGGGGTGAGTCAGACGCCAACATCGCAGATGAGCATCCAAGATGAAGTTGCTTTTCCCTCTACCAGTGGTCTCAGAAAACAGATGCTGAGCTGAGCGCGGTGGCTCACGCCTGTAATCCCAGCACTTTGGGAGGCCAACTGCACCTGAGGTCAGGAGTTTGAGACCAGCTTGGCCAACATGGCGAAACTCTGTCTCTATTAAAAATACAGAAATCAGCCAGGCATGGTGGCGAGCGTCTGTAGTCCCAGCTACTCGGGAGGCTGAGGCAGGAGAATTGCTCGGACCCGGGAAGCACAGGTTGCAGTGAGCTGAGATCGCGCCACTGCACTCCAGCCTGGGTGACAGAGTAAAACTCCGTCTAAAAAAAAAAAAAAGATGCTGAAGATGGGATTCTGGGATTAAGTTATTCACCTCTTTGTTCTTTGATGAGCTGTTTAATGATGTGATGATATCCTGGGAGGTGGAAAACGGGATGACAGTTATTGCATGTAGTGGCATCATTCATTATTTATTATCTTTGGTTGTTTGCAATGAGGTTCCAGTAAAGAAATCAAAAGCCTTGGCCAGGTGCGGCGGCTCACGCCTGTAATCCCAGCACTTTGGGAGGCCAAGGTAGGCGGATCACCTGAGGCTGGGAGTTCGAGGCCAGCCTGACCAACATGGAGAAACCCTGTCTCTACTAAAAATACGAAATTAGGCAGGCGTGCTGGCACATGCCTGTAATCCCAGCTACTCAGGAGGCTGAGGCAGGAGAAGCACTTGAACCAGGGAGGTAGGGTTGCGGTGAGCCAAGATGGTGCCATTGCACTCCAGCCTGGGCAACAAGAGAGAAACTCCGACTCAAACAAACAAACAAAAAAACAAAAACAAAAGGCTTTAGCCAGGCATGGAGGGCACACCTGTAGTCCCAGCCACTTGGGAGGCTGAAGCTAGGGGATTACTTGAGCCCTGGAGTTCAAGGCTGCAGGGAGCTATGCCACTGCACTCCAGCCTGTGTGACAGAATGAAATTCTGTCTCTAAAAAAAACCTTTGTTGTTGTTGTTTGTTTGTTTTTGAGAGGGGGTCTCGCTCTGTTGCCAGGCTAGAGTGCAATGGCGCGAACTAGGCTCACTGCAACCTCTGCCTCCTGGGTTCAAACGATTCCCCTGCCTCAGCCTCTCTAGTAGCTGGGACTATAGGCACGTGCCACCACGCCTGGCTAATTTTTTGTATTTCAGTAGAGACGGAGTTTCACCATGTTGGCCAGGATGGTGTTGATCTGACCTTGTGATCTGCCCGCCTCAGCCTCCCAAAGTGCTGGGATTACAGGCATGAGCCACTGTGCCTGGCCAAAACAAAAAAACAAAAAAACAAAAAAAACCCCTGTTTTTAAAGACTTTAGAAAATCAACTAACTGCTGACCTTGACCAATATAGTGGGAGCGATGAGGGCTGTGGAACAGAACAGCTATTTCTGTCACACTGGGAAGACAACATAAAGAAAATGATGAGCTCAGGACTTTAATCTCAGCTCCAGAAGGAGATAGAGATGCTGTGTATTTCCAAAGAGCTCAAAAATCTGGGTGTTTGTGTAGCAACGGATTCTAACAGTGTTGGACCAGGAAGGATGGAATGTAAAGTTTGATGGGAATGAATTAATTTATTAATTCTGAATTTAATGTGCTAGCTTGAGCAGCTGTAAGTAGCTCTAATAATAATGGACCAAAACTTGGGTTCAGTGATGGCCTACATTTAATTAGGTTAATATCCCAGAACTTCCCTGGTAGAATGTCAAGAAGAGAAGATAAAGTGGCTGGAGGGGTGGCTCAGGCCTGTAATCCCAGCACTCTGGGAGGCTGAGGCAGGCAGATCAGCTGAGCTCAGGAGTTTGAGACCAGCCTGGCCAACATGGTGAAACCCTGTCTCTACTAAAAATATAAAAATTGGACGGGCATGGTGGTGCACACCTGTAATCCTAGCTACTCAGGAGGCTGAGGCAGGAGAATCTCTTGAACCTGGAAGGTGGAGGTTACAGGTTGCAGTGAGCTGAGATCATGCCACTGCACTCCAGCCTGGGTGACAGAGTGAGACTGTCTCAAAAATAATAAATAAATAAACAAATAAATAAATAAAATAATCTAAAGGATTTGGGAGGTAGCAACTCTGGAATAGAATTGTTATGTGCAATCACTTGTTTCTCCTCCGGTATATAGCCCCAGGAGTACACAGGAACATTCTTTTCATTGAGAAATGAACTAGGGAGGAGTATAAATAAGTGGATGGATGGATGGATGGATGGATCAATCAATAGATCCACAGAGTGCTCTCCATTCAACAATTGAAGCACACACATTTTTTTTCTCAAGCACATTTATAAAAATTGATCTGTACTAAACCAAAAGAAAGCCCCAATAAATTCAATGAACAGGTATCATACAGATCAATGTTTCTGATCACTATGCAATTAGATCTCTAGTTAATGTCAAAAAGAGGAATTTAAAATCCTCATATATGTGGAAATTTAAATTGTTTTAACTTTTGCTTTTGAGACGGGGTCTTGTTCTGTTACCCAGGCTGGAGTGCAGTGGTGCGATCACAGCTCACTGCAGCCTTGACCACCCAGACTCAAGCCATCCTCCCACCTCAGCCTCCCTAGTATCTGGGACTATAGGCACGTGCTACCATGGTAAGCTAATTTTTTTATTTTTATTTTTAGCAGAGACAGGGGTCACTATGATGCACAGGCTGGTCTTGAACTCCTGGGCTCAAGCAATCCTCCCGCCTCAGCCTCCCAAAGTGCTGGGATAAGGTGTGAGCCACCGCACCCGGGTTTCCCTGCATTCCAGGGGACTTGTTTACAATCTGTTAACTTTGCATTCTTTTGTTGTTTTAAGTGTGTTTCTTTCTGTCTTTCTTTGTTTTTTGTTTTTTTTTTTGAGACAGAGTCCCACTGTGTCACCCAGGTTGGAGTGCAATGGCGCGACCTCAGCTCACGGCAACCTCTGCCTCATGGGTTCAAGCAATTTTCCTGCCTCAGCCTCCCGAGTAGCTGAGATTACAGGCATGCACCACCACGCCCAGCTAATTTTTGTATTTTTAGTAGAGACTGGGTTTTACCATGTTGGCCAGGTTGGTCTCGAACTTCTGACATCAGGTGATCCGCCTGCCTCAGCCTCCCAAAGTGCTGGGATTACAGGCGTGAGCCACCGCCCCCAGCCAGTGTGTTTCTTATAAAACAGCATTGATCTGGATTTAGTGTGTATATGTTTTAATCCATGTTATCAAACTTTGTCTTTTAACTAGTGAAGTCTTGTTAATTTACATTTAATGATTGATATAATTGACACTGTGTTTATCATCTTCATGTATTATATTACTTCAGTTTATCTCTCCCTCCTCAAACTCCAAAATGTGGATATAATCTAGTCTTTAAATTCTTAACTATTGAGGATATATTTTTCTGTTTCTTTTTTTTTTGAGACAGAGTCTTGCTGTCACCCAGGTTGGAGTGCAGTGGCGCGATCTCGGCTCACTGCAGGCTCCGCCCCCCAGGGTTCACGCCATTCTGCTGCCTCAGCCTCCCAAGTAGCTGGGACTACAGGCACCCGCCACCTCGCCCGGCTAATTTTTTTGTATTTTTAGTAGAGATGGGGTTTCACCATGTTAGCCAGGATGGTCTCGATCTCCTGACCTCGTGATCCGCTGGCCTTGGACTCCCAAAGTGCTGGGATTACAGGCGTGAGCCACTGCGCCCGGCCTATTTTTCTGTTTCTTACATTGAAGTTTCATTTTAAGACAACAGAAAACTTTACCAAATTATTCTAACCACTTTACTTCATATGTTTCTTGCAATATCTTCTGGATTTGCACTTTTTTCTCTTTATTATTTTATTTTATTTTTTGAGACAGAGTCTCATTCACTCTGTTGCCCAGGCTGGAGTGCAGTGGCGTGATCTTGGCTAGAGGCAACCTCCACCTCCCAGGTTGAAGCGATTCTCCTACCTCAGCCTCCCTAGTAGCTGGGATTACAGGCACACTCCACCACGCCCAGCTAAGTTTTGTATTTTTAGTGTAGACAGGGATTCACTATGTTGGCTAGGCTGGTCTCAAACTCCTAACCTCCAGTGATCTGCCTGCCTCAGCCTCCCAAAGTGTTGGGATTACAGGCATGAGCCACTGTGCCCGGCCTATTGCCTCATTTTCACCTGAAGAAATTGGGTATTCTGCCAGACACAGAGGGTATTTCCAGGTATATTCTGTCTGTTAGAGAGGGTATTTTTACTTTGAGGAACTGCCAATTCCCTATTCTGTCTTTTATGGAGGGAAATATCATAACTCTGTGCTTTCCCTCTGAGCTCAGAGGTGTACTGGGGGGGAGGGGTATTAAACCTATGGGTCAAAAGCCCTGGGTATAAAGAAAACTTTGTCAGGCCGGGCACAGTGGCTCATGCCTATAATCCCAGCACTTTGGGAGGCCAAGGCAGGAGGATCCCTTGAGTCTAGGAGCTCCAAACAAGCCTGGGTAACATAGTGAGACCCTGTCTCAATTTTTCAATGTTTTTTTTTTTTTTGAGACGGAGTCTCGCTCTGTTGCCCAGGCTGGAGTGCAGTGGCGCGATCTCGGCTCACTGCAAGCTCCGCCTCCCGGGTTCACGCCATTCTCCTGCCTCAGCCTCCTGAGTAGCTGGGACTACAGGCGCCCGCCACCACGCCCGGCTACATTTTTTGTATTTTTAGTAGAGATGGGGTTTCACTGTGTTAGCCAGGATGGTCTCGATCTCCTGACCTCGTGATCCGCCCGCCCCAGCCTCCCAAAGTGCTGGAATTACAGGTGTGAGCCACTGCACCCAGCCTCAATGTTTTTTTTTTTTTTTTTTTGAGACGGAGTCTCACTCTGTCACCCAGGCTGGAGTACAATGGCAGGATCTCAGCTCACTGCAACCTCTGCCTCCCGGGTTCAAGCAATTCTTGTGCCTCAGCCTCCTGAGTAGCTGGGACTACAGGTGCGTGCCTGGCTAATTTTTGTATTTTTAGTAGAGACAGGGTTTCACCATGTTGGCCAGGCTAGTCTCAAACTCCTGGTCTCAAGTGATCCACTCGCCTCAGCCTCCCAAAGTGCTGGGATTACAGGTGTGAGCCATCGCCTCTGGTCCTGGCTGACATCTTGACTCTAACTTCATGAGGATCTGAGCCAGGACTTAACCCCAGGAGTGAGGTTAACTGATTGTATTTCTGATCTTCAGAAGTTGAGATACATTTGTTATCTTAAGCAACTAACTTATGGGGTATTTTTACATAACAATAGACAACTAATACAGTTATCTAGTAATAATCAGCCTAAAAAATGTTGACTTGACAGACCCATACTATACCACAGAACCTTGTTTCTACCACCATTGCCATCTCAAAGAACTGTACCACCATCAGCACCTCTCTGGGGACCACAACATCCTGTTTGCTGAAAATTAAATAAATCACAGTGGGCTGGGGTGGTTCACACCTGTAATCCTAGCACTTTGGGAGACCAAGGCAGGCAGATTGCCTGAGCTGAGGAGTTTGAGACCAGCCTGGGCAACATGGGGAAACCTTGTTTCTACTGAAAATACAAAAACTTAGCCAGGCGTGATGGTGTGCGAACGTAATCCCAGCTACTCGGGCGGCTGAGACAGGAGAATTGCTTGAACCCAGGATGTGGAGGTTGCAGTGAGCCGAGATCACACGCACTTCAGCCTGGGTGACAGAGTGAGAATCTGTCTCAAAAAGAATAATAAAGTTAATTAATTAATTAAAATAATAAATCACATTGGGCATAGAGGGAGTGCATGGTGTGTGGCCAATTCACTAGGACTCTGGTGCCAAAAAGCAGACAGAATTCATGCCAGCATGAGAGGCTATTTATTGTTCAGGGGCTGAGCCCCCATGTTTTGGGGGGGTTCCTGCACTGCTGCCTCCCCCCATTGTTCCCGTGGACCCCTCAAGTGGCAGGTTGCTGAGATGATCGTGGAGGGAGCACATCTTCAAGTGTAGATGGTCCAGAGTGGCCATCTTCTCCCTGTCATGAGGCAGCGGGGAGTTGATGCCGGCATGGCTAGGTGCTGGGGTGTTGGAGTGGAAGGGGAGATCAGGCCCTTTCCCCAAGATCTCACCCTCCTCCCACGCCCTCAGCCTCCTTCCTCACTCCGGCTTCATCTTGTCTGTTAGCAGTAGGTTCTTGGCCCGCAGGGCCTCGTCTTGGGCCAGCCGAAGGGTGGAGCTCAGGGCCTCTGCCCTGACGTGTTTGGCTAAGGCCTGGCGCTCCAGCTCCTGGGGAGAGGACCGTAGGTGTAGCTGGGCTTGCTGGACTGGGCTGGGGATGGAGGGGGAACTGGATTGCGGAGGGCAAAGGGTAGGGTCCCATGGGGCCCACATTTCTCCCTCAGAGTTTCCCATCATGCCTTGAGCTTGAGACTGACCCCAGCATCCCACAATGCACTGGTCTCCAGATTCCGTTGTGGACTAAATCTGTGTCTGTCCTATTGTCTGTCCCATGATGCACTGACCTATGTCCCAGCAAGCACTAAATCAGTGCCTATCATCTGTCTCCTAAGCTCATGAACTATCCTACATTTGATATGTGTATGCGCCCCAGTATCCTACCACATGGTGAGCTCCTACATTCCATAATTTAGAAGACCCCACATCTCCTTATCCATTAGACCAGCACCTCTCACACAAAAGTCCTGGCCAGGTGCAGTGGCTCACACCTGTAATCCTAGCACTTTGGGAGGCCGACACGGGTGGATCACTTAAGGTCAAGAGTTCGAGACTAGCCTGGCCAACAGGGTGAAACCCCATCTCTACTAAAACTACAAATATTAGCTGGGCGTGGTGGTGTATGCCTGTAATCCTGGCTGCTCAGGAGGCTGAGACACGAGAATTGTTTGAATCTGGGAGGTGGAGGTTGCAACGAGCCAAGATGGCGCCACTGCACTCCAGCCTGGGGCAACAGAGAGAGACTCTGTCTCCAAAAAACAAAAGGCTGGGCACAGTGGCTCACGCCTGTAATCCCAGCACTTTGGGAGGCCAAGGCAGGTGGATCATGAGGTCAGGAGATCGAGACCATCCTGACTAACATGGTGAAACGCTGTCTCCACTAAAAATACAAAAAATTAGCCAGGCATGGTGGCAGGTGCCTGTAGTCCCAGCTACTTGGGAGGCTGAGGCAGGAGAAGGGCGTGAACCCAGGAGGCGGAGCTTGCAGTGAGCCGAGATTGTGCCACTGCACTCCAGCCTGGGCGACAACGCGAGACTCCATCTCAAAAAAAACCCAAAAACAAACAAAAAACAGTCCTTAGTGCCCTGGTTCTCTATGTCCAACTGCACCAAGCCCCATGTCCTCTCATGTATCAGTCCTATAGCTCGGCCACATCAATGTCCCACAGTGCCTCACTTGTCTGTCTCACCCACTACAACATAATCCCATAGTACATTAGGTCAACATCCCATAATACAGTGCACTAGGGCTTAAGTTCCACCAACTATTGGGCTGAGTGTGTTGTGCAATGCCCCAGGAAGAGCTGTGGTTCCATTTCTCATAATGCATCAGCTAACTGGGACCTACAGTCACTGGGTCTCCTATTTTACCTCAATATAGCTGACCCCAATGATCTCGTACAATGCACCGCCTCTCTAAAAGTTTAGAGAAAATTAGGCCTATGTTCCATGAAGCTTTAGACTGGTGTCTGTCTCGTGTCCCACAATGCACTAGATCCAACGTCCCATCGTGCTTTAGGCCCAAGTCCATCTTCCGAGGTTTCGTAATGATTGGCCTGTGACTCCCTCACCACCAAACTGCTTGTCCGTCTCCCCATGCATTAGGGCCACGTCCTCCCCCAGTGCCTGCTGCTCCCAGCTCAGCCCTTCCCCTTCTGCCACATACCAGCAGTACCCTTGAGTCTGGGGTTCCCCTCCCTTTGCTCCAACAGAAAAGTAAAGTGGGACATGGTGGCCCATATTCCCCGGTACCAGAATCTTCTTGTGTAGCCTCTGACAGCTGGGACAGGCAGGAGTCAGGCCCCTCTGCTTCACCTCGTCCACTAGCGGGGTCAGCGCTCGGTCCAGCAGCTGCTGCAGGGACTCCGTGGACAACTGTGACCCCTGGCTGGGGGAGGGGCGGTTACCAGATAAAGAGGCCCAGTACCAACTCCAGGATGCCCCATGCCCCATGCTCACCTGTGGAGCCTCCATTTGGCCTCGTTTCCAGTATGCACCCTATGCAACCTTCCCATCATGGACTGTGCACCAGCTGTCCCTTGGTTTCCATGATGCTCTGGGGATCACTACTCCTTTTTTTTTTTTTTTTGAGATGGAGTCTGGCTCTGTTACCCAGGCTGGAGTGCAGTGGGGCAATCTTGGCTCACTGCAACCTTCACCTCCCGGGTTCAAGCGATTCTCCTGCGCCAGCCTCCCAAGTAGTTGGGACTACAGGCATGTGCCACCATACCCGGCTAGTTTTTGTATTTTTAGTAGAGATGGGGTTTCACCATGTTGGCCAGGATGGTCTTGATCTCCTGACCCCGTGATCTGCCCATCTCGGCCTCCCAAAGTGCTGGGATTACAGGTGTGAGCCACTGGGCCCGGCCCTTTTTGTTTTTTTTTTTTTTTTGAGATGGAATCTCGCTCTGTCACACAGGCTGGAGTGCAGTGGCACGATCTTGGCTCACTGCAACCTCTGCCTCCTGAGTTCAGCGATTCTCCTGCCTCAGCCTCCTGAGTAGCAGGGACTACAGGCACCTGCCAGCACGCCTAGCTAATTTTTGTGTTTTTAGTAGATATGGGGTTTCACCATGTTGTCCAGGCCGGTCTTAAACTCCTGACCTCCGGTGATCCTCCCACTTGGCCTCCCAAAGTGCTGGGATTACAGGCGTAAACCACGACGCCCAGCCAGAGTCACTATTTCTAAGGGCACCAGACAGCCCTCAGTTTCCAAAGGCTGTCAAGAACTAACACTTCCCATAATACACTAATGAAACTCGATTTCATGTTGTACTGTGAGTCCCCCTTTCCTACAATGTATCTTCCCACAATGGACCAAAAATGGTGTATCCCTTGGCTCCCACCATACACCAAGGTCTCACTTTCCCCTCAGTGCACTGAAACCCCGCCTCCCCTCATGTTCACATCCCAGCCTTCCCACAATGCACTGGAAATATGATGCTCAAAATGTACCAAGTTCTTTTTTTTTTGAGATGGAGTCTTGCTGTCGCCCAGGCTGGCGTGAAATGGCGCGATCTTGGCTCACTGCACCCTCCACTTCCCAGGTTCAAGAGATTCTTCGGCCTCAGCCTCCCGAGTAGCTGGGATTACAGGCACTCACAACCACGCCCAGCTAATTTTTGTATTTTTAGTAGAGACGGGGTTTCACCATGTTGGCCAGGCTGGTCTCAAACTCCTGACCTCAGTGATCTGCCCGTCTTGGCCTCCCAAAGTGCTGGGATAACAGGCATGAACCCCTGCGTCCACCCTTTTTATTTTATTTTTATTTTTTTGAGACACAGTTTCATTCTACCTACCAGGCTGGAGTGCAGTGGCGTGATCTTGGCTCACTGCAACTTCCGCCTCCTGGGTCCAAGTGAATTTCTTTCTTTCTTTTTTTTTTTTTTTTGAGATGGAGTCTCGCTCTATCTCCCAGGCTGGAGTGCCGTGGCGTGATCTCAGCTCACTGCAAGCTCCACCTCCGGGTTCACGCCATTCTCCTGCCTTAGCCTCCCTAGTAGCTGGGACTACAGGCACCCACCACCATGCCTGGCTAATTTTTTTTGTATTTTTAGTAGAGACAGGGTTTCACCGTGTTAGCAAGGAAGGTCTTGATTTCCTGACCTCATGATCCGCCCGCCTCGGCCTCCCAAACTGCTGGGATTACAGGTGTGAGCCACCGCGCCCGGCCTGGTCCAAGTGAATTTCATGCCCCAACTTCCTGAGTAGCTGGGATTACAGGCACGCGCCACCACGCCCGGCTAATTTTTGTATTTTTCGTAGATACGGGGTTTCACCATGTTGGCCAGGCTGGTCTCGAACTCCTGACACCAAGTGATCCGCCCACGTTGGTCTCCTGAAGTGCTGGGATTACAGGCGTGAGCCACTGCGCCCGGCCTGTACCAAGTTTCTCTTGAGTTCCTCAAGACACTGATTCTACCTTGTAGAGTGGGAACAAATGAGGCTTCTAGTGCAGCAGGACCGGTTGTTTCTACAATGCACTGGGATGCCTTGTCTCCCAAAATGAACAGCGCCCCACCCTTCACTAATGTCCCATCTCCTTCCGCATCTCCTTTAATGTCCTATCCACAAGGCTCCCAGAGGCAGGCCCAGCCCCGTTACCTGGCACAGCGGGCACAGTTGCCTTGGTGGGACCGATCCAGGTTCATGGAGAGGTCAGGCCCTCTTCGAGAGTTCTGAAATTGCCGCCCAAACTCCTCCAGAATGGGTTTCAGTGGGCCCAGCCCCTCCAGTTCGCTCTTCAGTGAAGCCATAGACACTGCTGACCGCTCCACCCTGAGGCATGAGTAACCAGTGCTGCCGGGTCGTCTCTTCAGTGGTATAACCCTGGCAAGACTCCACCCATTATTAGCCCACCACTTGTGTCTCCATCTGGTCAGCAATTCTCCACCCTGCCCTCCCGTCTCTGCTCTGACTGGCCTCACTTTTTGTATTTTATTTTATGTTATGTTATTTTATATATCTATTGACTATTTTGAGCCAGGGTCTGGCTCTGTGGCCCAGGCTGGAGTGCAGCAGCACCATCATAGTTCTCTGAAGCCTTGAACTCCTGGGCTCAAGCGATCACTCCTGCCTCAGCCTCCCGAGTGGCTAGGACTACCAGGGTGCGACACCACACCACTCCCAGCTAATTTTTAAATTGTTTGTAGAGATGGGGTCTCCGCTATGTGGCCCAGGCTGGTCTTGCACTCCTGGCCTCAAGTAATCCGCCCACGTCGGCCTCCCAATGTTCTGGGATTATAGATGTGAGCCACCTCACTGGGCCACCTTTTGTAGATTACTGTTTGGAATGCCCCTCCTAGTTCTCTAATTGACTTTCTCGGATCACACTTGACCCCACCCTTTGCCCTTTTAAGGTATAGACCACACCCCTTCTCTAATTGATTCCACCCCTCAGGCCTTATTAGGGCTGATGCAACCCTTCCTGCTCTCTAATTGATGTTTCCCGATGTCGGTATATGTTCTGGAATGCCTGACCATAGCTGATTGGCCTACCCATTTCCCTCAAGACCCCGCCCTCGGGTTGGGATCGCCCTGCCCCTTCCGGTCTTCCCATGCACTGGCCCCAGTCCTCACATGGTGCACAGCTCATCCGCCCGACCTCGCAGCTCCTGCAAGCCCCGCGCCGTCTGTGCCTGTTCGCGCTGTGCCCGTTCCCACTGGCCTAGGAAGCCGTCGACCCTGCCGCCCAGGCCCCCGAGCAGCCGCAGGGCTTCCTGCACCGCCCCCTCCTCCTGATGCCACCGGGCGGTCAGTGAGGACACCTCTCTCCTGGAGGGGCAGAGGGCGGGAATGGGTAGGGGCTAGGCTTCGACAGGTCCCTACCTACCTCCACGAGATAGGTGGGAAAGGACTCACCTATCTCACCCCACTGAGACCATGCCCGTGGCTCCAGGCCCACCCAGGTCACCAAATTTTCTTGCACCCTCCATTTGGTGAAATTTGGTCGTGTCCTCCAGAGCCCCGCCTTTATCCCCTTCCTTTATTGGCTATCTTGGCCCTTTCCTGGTCAGGTCCCCAACCTCTACCTGGGCTCCTCCAGACACTGGCCCCCCAAGGCACTGCCCACCCTACTCTGCCCCAGTTGGTGCCTCCAGGACCACTCCTCTCCTAAGCCCCGCCCACCTCAGTTTCACCAGGCCTGGACCTGCCTCCCAGCAGCCCAAAACTCAAAAAAGTTCCTTTATTCTGTCCCTCCCTTGCTCAGGTCACTGCCTTCGGGGCATTCCCTCCTCTGTTCTTGGAGACCCCAGCCTTGTCGCCTTCCGGTTAAGATCTAGGCCGGGCGCGGTAGCTCAAGCCTGTAATCCTAGCACTTTGCGAGGCCGAGGCGGGCGGATCACGAAGCCAGGAGATCGAGACCATCCTGGCTAACACGGTGAAACCCCGTCTCTACTAAAAATACAAACAAATAGCCAGGCGTGGTGGCGGGCGCCTGTAGTCCCAACTACTGGGGAGGCTGAAGTGAGAGAATGGCATGAACCCGGGAGGCGGAGCTTGTATGGAGCCGAGATGGCGCCACTGCACTCCAGCCTGGGCGACAAGCGAGACTCCGCCTCAAAAAAAAAAAAAAAAAAAAAAAAGATATTTGAGGCTCCTCCCCTGTGTCCCCGCCCACCGTAGCTCCTGGAGACTCCTCCCGTGTCTCTACCCACCTTTGTTCCTCGAGGCTCCTCCCATGTTCCCTCCCACCTCAGGTCCCCGAGGCTCCACCCATGTCACCGCCCACCTCAGCTCCTTGAGAACCCCGTCCCTTGGGTCCCGCCCACCGCAGCTCCTCGAGGCTCCACCCCTGAGTCCCCGCCCATCTCGTTTTCGAGGCTCCGCCCCTAGGTCCCGCCCACCTCAGCTCCTCGATGCCGGTGAACACCTTCTGCAATTCCTGCTCGCTCACGTAGGGGCCCTCACCTGCCCGAGGCCCCATTCCCCAGCCTGCGGGGACCAGGCCGCGCGGCCGCGAGGGTTTGTCGGGACTCCCTGGCGGGCCGGGGCAGCCCTGGGACGTGGTGGCGGGGCCCAGGCCGTTCCTAGAGAGGCCAGCCTCCGGCTTCTGCTTCTCCTCCGGCTCCTGCAGCTCGGCCTCCTGCCGTCGCGGCGTCTCATCCTGCAGCTGCTGCTGGAGGTAGCGCAGCTTCTCCTGGGCGGTAAGAGAGGACGGGGTCACAGCGTCCAGCCGCTTTCCTCCCGCAACCACCTCCACCCCAAAATCCGCTCCAGTACTCCCTGAGATTGGAAGTAGAATGCCTGTGGGGACAGGATGTTGGAAGTCTCACCGGCTGTCATTAGGGAGGGGAGGCACCATTTGAGGCCCAGTTGGACCCCAATTCCCGCTAACCTCCCACAGCCTGCCTCCAGGTATCCACCCAGCCCTCCAAGCCTTCCAGGCGTCAAATACCAGTCCCGGCCACTTGGCAAGAACAACTGAAGCTTTCTCAGCATTTTGTTGGAAAATGAGTGGGCATGTGGACAGGACAGGCCTTCTCACCTGAAGTCCAGCTCGAGTCTCTTTCTGGGACCTGAATGTGACTGCAGGGCAAGAGTCCCCCATCTGGGTGTTGGAGCCTCATTTGAATCCCTCTTATCAGTGAGTTCTAAGGATGACTATGTGCATGAAGGTGCAGTGTGGTGGTGGTGTCGGGGCGGGGAGTTCCACCTAAAAGTGTATCTTGAGTCCCTCGTGCATCTGACCTCCTCCCACAAATCCTGGGACTGCCCCCTAGCCCTTACCTCCAGCAGGGCAGAATTCTGCTTCAAGACGTTGGTTTTGATTTCAGCATCTTCCACAGACCGGGTCACCTTCCAGCAGTTCTCCTGGGTCAGACACCAGGGCGAGGGCCCTGCCTTCCCATTCCAGTTCCGCCTCCCAACCCTTAGCCTGTCTGTTTCCATACAGGCTCCAGGCCTCCCAGCCCCCCAGTACAAGACGCACTCACCAGCTCATTTCCTTGGCTAAAGGGATGGCTTCCTCCTTAGCCAGATGTGCCAGAGTGGTACCCCTCCACTTCTTCCCACCTCTCTTTGGTCCACCCATTCCATTTCTCCCCTTTCTTTTCTTTTCTTCTTTTTTTTTTCTTTTGAGACTGAGTCTTGCTCTGTCGCCCAGGCTGGAGTGCAGTGGCGCAATCTTGGCTCACCGCAACTTCCACCTCCTGGATTCAAGCAATTCTCCTGCCTCAGCCTCCCAAGTAGCTGAGATTACAGGCGCCCGCCACCACACCTGGCTAATTTTTGTATTTTTAGTAGAGATGGGGTTTCACCATGTTGGCCAGGCTGGTCTCAAACTCCTGACCTCAGGTGATCTGCCTGCCTCGGCCTCCCAAAGTGCTGGGATTACAGATGTGAGCCATTGCACCCAGCCTCCTCCCCTCTTTCTCCCACCCTCTTCTTACTCCCATTCCCCTCTCCCCACCCATTCCTGCGTCCCACTGGCTCACCTTGAGTTGAATGCAGTACCCCTCCAACTCTTCTGCCTCTTGCCGCCTTCTCTCCAGATTCTCGCTCAGCACAGAACACTCGCTCTGGAGCACGGAAGGAGGAAAGGTTAGCCAAGGACACAAGGGGACAGCCTGTGGAAAAGAAGATCTGGGCCTGGGAAGGTTCCTCTTCCTTCTGAGCCTCAAGATCCCCAACTGAGCTATGGGTGCATTCTGCTGGAGGCAGGCTCCAAGAAGGGAACTTGGCCCTGGAGGAAGGGCAGGTGTTGGATATAGGGGGTCCTCACACCTGCAGAGACTGCACGTGCTGGTTAACCCGGTTGGTCTTTTCCTTCAAGCTGGTGATGGAGTCTTTGGCGCGGACCAATCCACTGTTGACCCCACTCTGGGAAAGAATGGGAGACAGGTGAGTTAGTGGGTATGTGGGGGCAAGCCCCAAGCCCAAGAAAAATTCCAGAACTGGGAGGCTGTGTTTACACCTTGATTTTGCCCTGGAATGGCTGTGTGACTTGGAGCCAAGAGCTATACCGCTGATTCTTAGCATTCCTGTGCGGCAAACCCAGGGGATAAACGACCTTTCTTCATGGTGGGCTGGGAGAAAAATAGGATCCAGGAGGGAATGGGGGATGGAGGTGGGGTGCTCAGACACGTGGAGGAAGAGGGATGGACTCAACTAAACACTGAGCTAAATGTCCTTGGGCGCCAGGCGCTGTGGCTCACTCTGGTAATCCCAGCACTTTGGGAGGCCGAGGTGGGTGGATCACTTGAGGTAAGGAGTTCAAAACCAATTTGGCCAACATGGTGAAACCCCAACTCTACTAAAAATACAAAAATTAGCCAGGCGTGGTGGTGCGTGCCTTTAATCCCAGCTACTTGGGAGACTGAGGCAGGAGAATTGCTTGAACCTGGGAAGCGGGGGCTGCAGTGAGCTGAGATTGCACCACCGTACTCCAATCTGGGTGACAGAGCGAGTCTCCGTCTAAAAAAAAAAAAAAAAAGTCCTTGGGGTCCACAGCTTAAAAAGATAAACTTTGAAAACACATGCCCTGTCTTTCTCTCCAGGAACTGGTGAATTACAAAGAAAGCTACTTTTCAGATATGAGCACTTGCTATGCACCAAGCACTTGTCTTTTATTCTTCACAACTCCACCTCTTGAGGTTATTTGGCCTATTTTACAAGTGAGACAAATGGGTCTCAGAAATGGGATATCCCTTGTCTTCCCGGGCACTCAGCACATTAGGCGACCTCATCAGAATCTAGATTCAGAACCCTTGTTTTAAACCATAACACCATGTGGCCTCTGGTCATCATTACTTTATATCACATAAAGTGTTGTGCGACTCCTGCCAATCTGTGGTTCAGGAGGGATGCATGTGGTAGGATCCATTCTCCCAGCTTGGACAATTACAGAAGCCTTAGCCTGGCACATGGCTGCCCAATCAGAGACTACATTTCCCAGGTTTCCTTGCAGCTAGGTGTGGCCATGTGACTAAAGTTCTGGCCAATGGAATGTGAGTGGAAATAATGTAGTCAATTTATTTTGGGGGGAGGTGTGGGGGGGGGGTCTCTCATTATTACCCTGGCTGGTGTGGAGCGGTACTATCATAGCTCACCAGCTCCTGGGCTCAAATGATCGTCCTGCCTCAGCCTCCCAAGTTGCTAAGAGTATAGGTGCTTGCTACCATGCCCAGCAAAATTTTAAAATGTTTGGTATAGATGGGTTCTCACTACATTACCCAAGCTGGCCTCAGACTCCTGGGCTCAAGTGATCCTTTTGTGTCAGCCTATAAGTGTTGGTCTTACAGGCATGAGCCCCTTGTGCCCAGCCTCCTTTTTCTCTCTCTCTTTTATTTATTTTTTTAGCTTACATCATTACTTAGACTGTGCAGAATTATAGTGAATTTCTGAGTCATCCCTTAAAGGAAAAGAGTGAGAACTTTCCCTTTTTCTCTCATTTCACTGGAATGCACAATTGAGGGCTGTCTTGGACCAGCAGATAGAGGACACAACGAGACAGAAGGAGCCTGAATCCTTGACATGGAGCCGCCATACTCCATTCCAACCACCTGTGAAGACTTTCAGGGTGAGACATTACATCTTCTGTGTTATTCAAGCTGTGTTATTTTGTGTTTTTTTGTTATGGTAGTCAAATGTATAACTTCAATATCATTGACATTCTTTTTTTTTTTTTTTGACAGAGTCTTGCTCTTTTGTCAGGCTGGAGTGCAGTGGCATGATCTAGGCTCACTGCAACCTCTCCCTCCCAGGTTCAAGCAATTCTCCTGCTTCAGCCTCCCGAATAGCTGGCACTATGGGTGTGCACCACCACGCCAGGCTAATTTTTTGCATTTTAGTAGAGACAAGGTTTCACCATGTTGGCCAGGATGGTCTTGATCTCCTGACCTTGTGATTCGCCCACCTCGGCCTCCCAAAGTGCTGGGATTATAGGCGTAAGCCACCGCACCCGGCCTATCATTGACATTCTTATTTCACAATTGAAGGAGAAGAGACCCAGAGAGCCCTCTGCCAGCTGTTTATGACCAGTTCCAGCCGATGGAAGGGAAGTGGGCACTGGTCGATGTGTGGAAAAGACAGGCATGATCTCTTCCCCTGTTCCCCCTGCTTAATGGCTGGAAGGCAGTGGTGAGAGCAACTGTCTAGAAATGGCTGAGCAACCAGAACATAGGCGCCTGTAACCTGCTGCATTTGAAGAGCAGAGCTACTATGCTTATCAAGCATTTTATGTGCAAAAAAACATTTCTCTTGGTTTCTCTCATGGTTGCTGAACTAATACACAAAAGATAGAATAAGTTTCCTCCCTTGTAAGATGGAGGCAGCAACACATTTCTTGCATGATTGCTCTGGGGAAGAAGTGTGATAAGAAATATTGTATCCAGTTAACTCAGCAAAATGGTGGATTAAATAATTCAGGCTGGGCACAGTGGCTCACACCTGTAATCCCAGCACTTTGGGAGGCCGAGGTGGGTGGATCGCTTGAGGTCAGGAGTTCGGCCTGACCAACGTGGTGAAACCCCGTCTCTACTAAAAATACAAAAAATTAGCCAGGCGTGGTGGCAGGCACTTGTAATCCCAGCTACTTGGGAGGCTGACACAGGAGAATCGCTTGAATCTGGGAGGAGGAGGTTGCAGAGAGCCTAGATGGTGCCATTGCACTCCAGCCTGGGCGACAGAGTGAGACTCCATCTCAAAAAAAAAAAAAGGAATTCAAAAATTCCATCGCTCCATAAAAACAATGAAAAAACTAACAAAAACCATAAGAAGCAGTTTTTTCACAATTCTGGAAATTAACCAAAGGCTTGCAGCAACTCAAGGAGCATTTATTCAAGAAAAGTGACTCTCGATAAAAATGGCAAGACTTGAGGAATTTTAACTTATCCTAGTCCTATCTTCCACTCCCTAGCTCAGCAGGAACCCTGGAAAATAACAGCCCACATTTCCCACAGGGAGGAAGCAGAATGAAGCTAGAACTCATTCAAAGCCTCATAACCCAAAGAAGAGTCATTCTATGATTAAGTGATACCTGGGAAGACCCCACACAGAATATTTGTCTTTCCTTTTCAGAACTGGCAAAGCCCTGAAAGCATCTCTGATAGTTGAAGGAAAGATTTGGATGTTTGTCCCCTCCAAATCTCATGTTAAAATGTCATCCCTTGCCAGGCACAGTGGCTCACACCTGTAATCCCAGCACTTTGGGAGGCTGAGGCAGGAGGTTCACTTGAGCTCAGGAGTTTGAGAGCAGCCTGGACAACATGGTAAGACCCCATCTCTACAAAAAAAAAAAAAAACAAACAAAAAGTAGCCAGGTGTGGTGGTGTGCACCTGTAGTCCCAGCTCCTCAGGAGGCTGAGGTTGAAGAATCGCTTGAACCTGGGAGGTGGATGTTGCAGTGAGCCGAGATTGCGCCACTGCACTCCAGTCTGGATGACACTGAGATCCTGTCTCAAAAACAACATCAAAAAAATGTAACTCCCAGGCTGAGCGCAGTGGTTCACGCCTGTAATCCCAGCACTCTGGGAGGCCAAGGTGGGCGGATCACTTGAGGTCAGGAATTCAAGACTAGCCTGGCCACCATGGCGAAACCCCGTCTCTACTAAAAATACAAAAATTAGCCAGGCATAGTGGTGCATGCCTGTAGTCCCAGCTACTCGGGAGGCTGAGGCAGGAGAATTGCTTGAACCCAGGAGGTGGAGGTTGCAGTGAATCGAGATCACGCCACTGCTCTCCAGCCTGGGTGACAGAGTGAAACTCCATCTCAAAAAAAAAAAAACAACAAAACCTGTGTGGCACCTCCTTGCTCCTGCTCTTGCCAGATGATATGCTGGCTCCATCACCTTCTGCTATGAGGCCCTGACCAAAAGCTGAGCAGATGTTGGCACCATGTTTAACAGATAGCCTGTGAAGCATAAGCCAATTAAACCTCTTTTATTTATACCCAGCCTCGAGTATTCCTTTATAGCAATGCAAGAATGGACTAACACGGAGTGGGAGAGGGAACATTTGTAAAGAAAAAAAAAAATTACGCTTGTTTTAATGTTGCTACTGCCGAAGGCAATGGATAACAGTTGGAGTAAACAATAAAAAACAAAAAATCTTAAAAGGAAAATCTGATGGACATATCTGTAGAAGCCTTGAAATGTTCCAACAAATTCCTGGGAATGTAGAAAGCCATTGGCCTGTGTAGGGTTGTGTACATGCTTGGGAAAGTTCTGAGAAGGCCCCAAGCTTTTCACTTCTGCCTGACCTTGAAACCGTGAAACGCTGCACAAGCAGGAAGGGAAGGCTAAGGTAGAGTTGTAAATTGTCTGAGTGTTAAAGGTGTGCCTCATCAGGCACACAGAGTGCCGTTTGGCAAAGACTAGAAGATTTTGTCGTTCCAGTTTAAGGAAATGTCTCTCCAGTCATTAGCTAACCACTAAAATCAGAGAACAGAGACTTCAGTGGCCAAACATGACAAAGAACACAGATATTACAGAAATAGTTCAGAAAAGTCTGTTTTTTAAAAAGCAACTACAGGTCAGGTGCAGTAGCTCACACCTGTAATTCCAACAATTTGGGAGGATGAGGTGGGAGGATTGCTTGAGCCCAGAAGTTCAAGACCAGCCTGAGCAACATAGTAAAACCTAATCCCTTAAAAAATAGTAATAAAATAGGCCGGGCGTGTTGGCTCATGCCTGTAATCCCAGCACTTTGGGAGGCCGAGGCGGGTGGATCACGAAGTCAGGAGATCGAGACCATCCTGGTTAACATGGTGAACCCTGTCTCTACTAAAAAATACAAAAAATTAGCCGGACGTGGTGGCGGGCGCCTGTAGTCCCAGCTACTCAGGAGGCTGAGGCAGGAGAATGGTGTGAACCCGGGAGGCAGAGCTTGCAGTGAGCCGAGATTGTGCCATTGCACTCCAGCCTGGGCAACAGAGCAAGACTCCATCTCAAAAAAAAAAAAATAATAATAATAATAATAAAATAAAATTAGCTGAGCTTGGTAGTGCATACCTGTAGTCCCAGCTACTCACAAGGCTGAGGCAGGAGGACCCCTTAAGCCTGGGAGTTAGAGGCTGCAGTGGGCCACGATCATGCCACTGTACAGTGGCCTGGGCAACAGAGCAAGATCCTGTCTCAAATAATAATAAAAATAAATAAATAAAAATAATAAAATGAAAAGCAACTATAACAAGCAATAATAACAACAAATCCTTATGAGTGGGGAGAATCTGTTTCTAGGGTTGCTACATTATGATACTTTATTTTTTATTGTTTTTTTTTTTTTTTTGAGACAGAGTCTCCCTCTGTCCCCCAGGCTGGAGTGCAGTGGCACGATCTCAGCTCACTGCAACCTCTGCCTCCTGGGTTCAAGCGATTCCCCTGCCTTAGCCTCCCCAGTAGCTGGGACTACAGGCGCCCGCCACCACACCTGGCTAATTTTTGTATGTTTAGTAGAGATGGGGTTTCACCATATTGGTCAGGCTGGTCTCAAACTCCTGACCTCAGGTGATCTGCCTGACTTGGCCTCCCAAAGTGCTGGGATTACAGGCGTGAGCCATTGCACCCGGCTAAAGTATATTTTCTAACCTCTATGACCTCAGCAGAATGCAATTAGAAATCAGTATCAGAAAGAAATTTGGGGCTGAGCACGGTGGCTCATGCCTGTAATCCCAGCACTTTGGGAGGCCAAGGCTGTAGGATCATGAGGTCAGGAGATTGAGACCATCCTGGCTAACATGGTGAAACCCCATCTCTACTAAAATACAAAAAAATTAGCCTGGTGTGGTGGCACATGCCTGTAGTCCCAGCTACTCAGGAGGCTGAGGCAGGAGAATGGCATGAAACCAGGAGTCAGAGCTTGATTGCACCACTGCACTCTAGCCTGGGCGACAGAGCAAGACTCCATCTCAAAAAAAAAAAAAAGCGAAAAAAGAACAAAAAATAAATAAACGTGGGAAACACACAAATGTGTGGAAATTAAACAGCACACTAAAAAAAGCAATGGTGCCAGGCATGGAGGCTCACACCTATAATCCCAGCTCTTTGGGAGGCCGACTTGGGAGGATCACTTGGGCCCAGGAGTTCAAGACCAGCCTGGGCAACATAGTGAGACCTCATCTCTACAAAAAAAGTTTTTTTTAATTCGCTGGGCATTGTGGCACACATCTGTAGACCCACTCACTACTCAGGAGATTGAGGCAGGAGAATCATCTGAGCCCAAGAGGTTGAGAGGCTGCAGTGAGCTGTAACCATGCCACTGCACTCCCGCCTGGGTGACAGAGCAACATTGTCTGAAAAAAATTTAAAAACCCAATGGGTCAAAGAAAAAAATCACAAAGGAAATTATAAGATTGTTTGAGATGAAGAATAATGAAAATACAGCATACCAGAATGTAAGTGATACAGTGAAAAAATGCTTTAAGGGAAATTTATAGCTATAAACACATTTAAAAAGAAGAAAGGGCCGGGTGCCGTGGCTCACACCTATAATCCCAACACTTTAGGAGGCTGAGGTGGGTGGATCATGAGGTCAGGAGATGGAGACCATCCTGGCTAACACGATGAAACCCCGCCTCTACTAAAAATACAGAAAAATTAGCTGGGCGTGGTGGCGGGCGCCTGTATTCCCAGCTACTCGGGAGGCTGAGGCAGGAGAATGGCGTGAACCCGGGAGGCGGAGAGTGACAGAGGAGACATTACTACCAACTGTACAGAAAGAAAAATGGTTATAAAGGAAGACTGAACAATTGTGTGCCAACAAATCAGATAATGTAGATACAGTGGAAAAATGTCTGGAAGCACACAAACTACCAAAACTGACTCAAGACCTAGAAAGTCCGAAAAGACCCATAACAAGTAAAGAAATGGAATTAAAACATAATTTTAAAACTTCCAACAAAGAAAAGCCTAGCACCAGATGGCTTCAGCAGTGAATCCTGTCGATCATTAAAAAAAAAGAATTGACAATCCATTTCAAAGTCTACCAAAAAATAGAAGGAGCAGTTTCTAACTCAGGAAATATCTGACAGTATTTCCCTGATACCAAACAAAGAGATCACAAGAAAAGAAAACCACAGACCAGGCCAGGTGTGGTGGCTCATGCCTGTAATCCCAGCACTTTGGGAGGCCAAGGTGGGTGGATTACGAGGTTAGGAGTTTGAGACCAGCCTGGCCAAGATGGTGAAACCCTGTCTCTACTAAAAATACAAAAATTAGCCGGGCACGGTGGTAGGCACCTGTAGTCCCAGCTACTTGGGAGGCTGAGGCAGGAGAATCGCTTGAACCTGGGAGGTGGAGGTTGCAGTGAGCCGAGATTGTGCCACTGCATTCTAGCCTGGGTGACAGAGCAAGACTCCATCTCAAAAAAAAAAAAAAAAAAAGAAAGAAAGAACACCACAGACCAATATCCTTTATGATTATGGTCACAAAAATCCTCAACGAAATACTAGCAAACCAAATCCAGCAGCGTGTAAAAAGGATTATACATCGTGACCAAGTGGGAATTATCCCAGGAATGCAAGGTTGGTTCAACATACTAAAATCAACCAATGACTGGGCATGGGGCTCATCTCAGCAATTTGAGAGGCTGAGACAGGAGGATCACCTGAGGCCAGAAATTCTAGACCAGCCAGGTCAACATAGTGAGACTCCATCTCTACCAAAAAATTTAAAAATTATCTGGGTACAGTGGCATGTGCTTGTGGTCTCACCTCCTTGGGAGGCTGAGGTGGGAGGATTGTTTGAGCCCAGGAGGTTGAGGCTGCAGTGAGCTATGATAGCACCATTGGACTCCAACCTGGGAAACAGAGCAAGACTCTGTCTCTAAAATAAATAAATGTTACATACCGTATTAATAGAATAAAAGGGAAAAAACCACATGATCATGTCAGTTGAGAAAAAGCTTTTTACAATATATAACACCCTCTTATGATTAAAAAAAAAAAAAAACACTCAACAAACTAGAAATAGGAAGAAAGGAACTTCCTCATCCCAATAAAGGGCAGCTACAAAAATCCCACAAAATGTGATAGTTTAAAATATGTCCATAAATTCTTTCACATTCCTTTAAAACGTGGAGCCTTATTTGCCTCAGTTGAGTATGAGCTGGACTTACTGACTCACACCCGGGAAATAGAATAAGGCAGGCTGGTTGTGGTGGCTCATGCCTGTAATCCCAGCACTTTGGGAGGCCGAGGCAGGCGGATCACCTGAGGTCAGGAGTTCAAGACCAGCCCGGCCAACATGGTGAAACCCTGTTTCTACAAAAAATACAAAAATTAGCCGAGCATGGTGGCACACACCTGTAATGCCAGCTACTCAGGAGGCTAAGGCAAGACAATTGCTTGAACCTGGGAGGCAGAGGCTGCAGTAAGCCGCGATTGCGCCACTGCACTCCAGCCTAGGTGACAGAGACTCTGTCTCAAAAAATAAAAAAATAGAATAAAGTAGAATTGATGATATGTGAGGTAAGAGACTACTTCATAAGAGGAACTGTTTCTTATTTGCTCTCTCTTCCTCTTGGGAATGATAGCCTCAATGTCATAAGCAGCCACCTATGAAGAGGCCCATGTAGCAAGGAATTGAGGCCTCCAGCCAAGGGCAGGTGAGTGCCCCATTTTGGTAGCACAACCTCTGGCCCCAGTCCAACCTTCAGGTGACTGCAGCCCCAGCCAAAATCTTGTTTGCAACCTCATGAGACACCCTGAGCCAGGCCCACCCAGCTGAGTCCCTCCAAGTTCGTTGTTTGAAGTTTTGGTGTAATTGGTTTCACAGCAATAGAAAGCATTACACAAAGTGTCTTTCTAACCTGAAGACTCAGAAGGTCTTGGGTTTCCTGTGGGTAATTGTTCTGGAAACCAAGGCAACAGGACCTAGGGTCAGCTAATTTCTCCCAGTTACTAGCCGTATGACCTCATGGAGGGGACTTCACCTCTCTGTGCCTCTGCTTCCCTACCTGTGAAATGGAGATACAACTAACAACTACCTTCACAGGGTTCCCATTGTCCTTCCTCCTACCTGGAAACTGACACTCTCTCAACCAGGGTCTCCATCACTGCCTGGTTCTCTGTCCCCCTCTTTCCAGTTCTCTGTCCCCACCCAGCCCGTGTCTGTTCCTTCTGTCTCTGGGTCTCTATCCCCCTCCTCTATTTCTGGTCTTCTGTCTCACCCTGATTCAGCTCTGTCCCCCAAATCTCAGAGTCTCTGACTTATTTTTCCTGAGTCTCTGCCTTTCTACTCTTTAGGTCTCTGCTTCTTTTTTTTTTTTTTTTTTTTTTTTTTTTTTTTTTTTGAGATAGAGTCTCACTCTGTCACCAGGCTGGAGTGCAGTGGCACGATCTCGGCTCTCTGCAACCTCCACTTCCCGAGTTCAAGCGATTCTCCTGCCTCAGCCTCCCGAGTAGCTGGGATTACAGGCATGTGCCCCCCTCTGTCTCTGGGTCTCTGTCCCCTCTCTCTGGTCTTCCTTCCCCTCTCTCTGGGTCTCTGTTCCCCCCTCTCTCTCTGGGCCTCTGTCCCCCTCTCTCTCTGGGCCTCTGTTCCCCTCTCTCTCTGGGCCTCTGTTCCCCCCTCTCTCTCTGGGTCTCTGTCTCCCTCTCTCTCTGGGTCTCTCTCTATCCCCTCTCTCTGGGACTCTGTGTCCTTCTCTCTGTCCGTCCCTGCCTTCTCTCTGGATGCAGCTCAGGTGCTGGGTGCTGGTTCTAGCTCTTGCTGCCCCCCTCACCTCTCCAGCAGGCACCCCAAGGTCATTACTTTTTCCATTTCACAGAGAAGGAACTTGAAGCCGGTTAGAGGCCGACACTCCCCTGCAGCCCCACAGCGAGCTGGCGGCTGTGTCAGACCTCGATCCTGGCTGCCTGGGGCACTTTCTCAGGCTTCACGATCCAGTGGGGGATGTGACTCAGAAATAGCTCTGGTGGGAGGCAAACGGCTGCAAGTGCTGCCTGAGGGACACTCCCCAAGAGAGAGCGGAGAGCTCTTCTGTCTGAGGGAGGAGATGTCTCCCAGACATCCTTCCCAGACCAGACTCTTTGCCCTGTTCTCTGAAGCTCCTCCTCCTTCCCTGGACCCTCGCCCAGCCTCCCCTCTGGCCTCCCTGCCTCAGTCTCTCCCCTCCAAACATCCCCCACTCAGCCCAAGGGAGTCTTGGGGAGAGAAAGGCCTTTTGCATTAGTGACAAAAGCAGCAGCCTTCTTGTCTTGGTCCTGCCTCTTACAACCTCTCCAACCTTGACCTTGTGGAGGTTACTACACCACTGTCTACCTTAGTTGTTGTTTTTTTTTTTTTGAGACGGAGTTTTGCTCTTGTTGCCCAGGCTGGAGTGCAATGGCATGACCTCGGTTCGCTGCAACCTCTGCCTCCAAGGTTCAAGTGATTCTTCTGCCTCAGCCTCCCACATAGCTGGGATTACAGTCATGTGCCACCACGTCCGGCTAATTGTATATTTTTCGTAGAGATGGGGTTTCTCCATGTTGATCAGGCTGGTCTGGAATTACCGACCTCAGGTGATCTGCCCGCTTCAGCCTCCCAAATTGCTGGGATTACAGGCATGAGCCACCAAGCCCGGCTTCAAAAATTTTTTTAAAAAATTAGCTGGGTAAAGCCGGGCGCGGTGGCTCATGCCTGTAATCCCAGCAGTTTGGGAGGCTGAGGCAGGCAGATGACAAGGTCAAGAGATCGAGATCATCCTGGCCAACATGGTGAAACCCCGTCTCTACTAAAAATACAAAAATTAGCCGGGCGTGGTGGCGCGCACCTGTAGTCCCAGCTACTAGGGAGGCTGAGGCAGGAGAATGGCTTGAACCTGGGAGGTGGAGGTTGCAGTGAGCTGAGATCACACCACTGCACTGCAGCCTGGCAACAGAGCGAGACTCCATCTCCAAAAAAAAAAAAATTAGCTGGGTGTGTGGCATGTGCCTGTAGTTACAGCTACTTGGGAGGCTGAAGTGGGAGGATCACCTGGGCCTGGGGAGGCCAAGGCTGCAGCGAGCCAAGATTGTGCCTGGACTGTCATGCTGTCACTCTAGCCTGGGCAACAGAACAAGACCCAGTCTCAAAAAAAAAAAAAAAGAAAGAAAGAAAAAAATTTGTTTAGCTGGGCACGGTGGTGTACACCTGCAGTCCCAGCTACTTGGGAGGTCAAGGTGGAAAGATCGCTTAAGCCCAAGGGTTTGAGGTTGCAGTGAGCTATTATCATGCCACTGCACTCCAGCCTGGGCAATAGAGTGAGATCCTGTCTCAAAAAAAAAAAGAAAAAAGAAAGAAAAAGAGAGGCCAGGTGTGGTGGCTCATGCCCCTAATCCCAGCACTTTGGGAGGCTGAGGCGGGAGGTCATCTGAGGTCAGGAGTTCGAGACCAGCCTGGCCAACATGGTGAAACCCCATCTCTACTAAAAATACAACAATTAGTCAGGTGTGGTGGCGCTCTTGTAATCCCAGCTACTTGGGAGGCTGAGGTGGGAGAATCACTTGAACCCGAGAGGTGGAGTTTGCAGTGAGCCAAGATCTCACCACCGTACTCCAGCCTGGCTACAGAGTGAGACTCCATCTCAAAAAATAAAGAAACAAAAAGAGATGTTTGTTAAAAAGAATAAATGTGGCTGGGCATGGTGTTGCACTCCTGTAATCCCAGCACTTTGGTGGGAGGCTGAGGCCCAAAAATTGCTTGAGTTTAAGACCAGATTGCACAACATTGTGAGATCCTGTCTCTACAAAAATTATTATTATTATTATTATTATTATTTTTTTTTACAGACTCTCGCTGTGTCGCCCAGGCTGGAGTGCAGTGGCGTGATCTTGGCTCACTGCAACCTCTGCCTCCCGGGTTCAAGCAATTCTCCTGCCTCAGCCTCTGCAGTAGCTGGGACTACAGGCGCCCGCCACCACAGGCACACACCATCAGGCCCAGCTAATTTTTGTATTTTTAGTAGAGACGGGGTTTCGCCATATTGGCCAGACTGGTCTCGAACTCCTGACCTCATGATCCACCCGCCTCGGCCTCCCAAAATGCTGAGATTATAGGTCACTGCGCCTGGCTTACAAAAATTTTTTTTTAAATCAGCCAGGTGTGTGCCTGTGGTCCCAGCTACTCAGAAGGCTGAGAGGGGAGGATCCTTTGAGCCCAGGAGTTCCAGGCTGCAGTGAGTTGTGATTGCGCCACTGCACTCCAGCCTGGGAGACAGAGCAAGACCCTGCCTTAAAAATAAATAAACAAAAGCTGGGCGTGGTGGCTCACGCCTGTAATCTCAGCACTTTGGGAGGCCGAGGTGGACAGATCACCTGAGGTCCGGAGTTCGAGACCAGCCTGACCAACATGGAGAAACCCTGTCTCTACTAAAAATACAAAATTAGCTGGGTGTGGTGGCACATGCCTGTAATCCCAGCTACTCGGGAGGCTGAGGCAGGAGAATGGCTTGAACCCAGCCGGGAAGCAGAGGTTGCTGTGAGCCAAGATCATGCCATTGCACTCCAGCCTGGGCAACAAGAGCGAAACTCCGTCTCAAAAAATAAATAAATAAATAAATAAAATTTAAAAATAAAGGAACAAATGTATGCATCTCCATTTTACACATGAGGAAACCAGGGCTCCCTGAACATAGAAAGTGCTAGTGAATCTTATCAGCATCATTAAGATCATGGCTATTGTTAGTGTGGTTCTCAGTATCTGGTAGAGCCTGTTTCAGGCCTGGCCCAGAGGAAGCCAGGTGTGGGGTGAGTTAAAGGACCCAGTTGTAACCCTCTATACTTTTGCCAGAAATTCCCTAAATCCCCCTAAATCTTGCTCATCTCTCAGTTTTGCCCCAGATTCTTAGCTGACTCCCCTCAGAGAACTCCTACTCACTCACTAAGGTCCAGTTGCAGGACATCCTCCTCCAGGAAGCTTTCCCTGGTACCCCCCAGCCTGACTTGAGGGGCCCTTCTCTGGGATCTCCTCCGTTAGGGAATTTCTTACCCTAGTCTGTGTCTTTTGCCCCCACCAGACTGGGAGCTCCCCAAGCACAGGGATCTGGCCTGTTTCCTGAGCCCAGCCTCACTGGGGACATTTGGGAGTGACTGTATGAACTGAAGACCACCCAGGCCAGGCACAGTGGCTCTCGCCTGTAATCCCAGCACTGTGGGAGGCCGAGGTGGGAGGATCACTTGAGCCCAGGAGTTTGAGACCATCTTGGGCAACACAGTGAGACTGTCTCTAAAGGAAGAAAAAAAAAAGACCAACTCCCAGATTCATGGCTGGCTGTCAGAGAAGGAGGAGGCAGTTCCCAGTTAGTTCCTCTGGGTCTTGAATGACCAAAACATTCTAACTCCAAATCAAAAACACCCACCCCCGTCCTAAGTATTTGCTACCACCTTGTGGAGGACCTCGGTTTTCCCCAGCGGGTGGTGTGGGGGGCCCTCACCAGGATTTCTGTGATGTCTGCATCATCCGGATCCCAGGGTAGGGTAGGGGAGGCCGGGGGCCCGGCCAGCGTGAGTTGGCCGCTGAGGTCTTCCACTGTGGAGTCTGTCCCCGTGGAGTCAGTGGGCTCCATGGCGGCCAGGTTGAGCAGTGACACATTGGTGCAGGCCGAGGACCGTTTGAGGTTCAGGCACCAGTGCATGGGCTGGTGGGACATCTGGGGCTCCACCCTGCAGAGGAGAAACAGGCAGAAAGGTGGAGAAGCAGCCCCAGGGTGTCTGGGCCCTCCTGTCTTCCTTTCTCCATACCGCACCCCCTGTGACTCCACCCTCACTGTATACAAGTTTCTCCCTTCTCTGTCCCCGCTGCCTACTTTATTCTCCTTCCCCATGCTGCCTACTTTCTTTCTTTTTTTTTTTTGAGACAGTGTCTCACTCTCTTGCCCAGGCTGGAGTGCAGTGGCGCGATCTCGGCTCACTGCAACCTCCGACTCTGGGTCCCAGTTCAAGCAATTCTCCTGCCTCAGCCTCCTGAGTAGCTGGGGTTATAGGTATGTGCCATCACGCCCAGCTAATTTTAGTATTTTTAGTAGAGATGGGGTTTCACCATGTTGGCCAGGCTGGTCTTGAACTCCTGACCTCATGATCCACCTGCCTCGGCCTCCCAAAGTGCCGGGATTACAGGCGTGAGCCACCGTGCCTGACCACCACTGTCTACTTTCTTCTTCTCCTTCCCCGCTGCCTACTTTCTCCTCCCTTCTCTGCCCCCGCCATCTACTTTCTTCTTCATTCACTAGCCTCCCTTCTCCTTCTTCCCTCCCCACTGGCTTTTTCCTCCCTCCATCCATCCCCATTACCTTTTTCCTCTCTACCTCCCTGTGACTTGATGTCTCTTCACTGCTGCCCTCTTTCCTGGCCCTCACTCACTGGCTTTTCCCCCTCCCCTTCCTCCAGCACCCACAGTCGGACTCCTGCTCTGTTGGAGGCAGTGCTGGGCATTAGAACCATCCCTGACAGGGTGCAACAAACCCACCCGTGGAACGACACGGCCTTCTTTTTCTTCGGGATCCCCTTGGCCCGGCTGGTCACCCCCCGGGGAGCCTCTGGGACTAGCTGGGAGCAGCTCTCCACCCCCGTGGGGGTGTCCCCGGCCTCATGGATCTCTTTGGACTGCCAGATCGTCTTCACCACCACGCTCGCCATGGTGTGGGGGTCTGGCTCCCAGGGAGGGGCTCCTTCCTCTGAGACTTCCTACCTACTGTGACCACAGACCCTCAGGATCCACTGTCCCCTCAGCCTGCCTCACAAAGGACCCAACCACTGGGCCCCAGTAAGTGGGGGGCACAGGGTAGGGAGAGATGCTGGCCCAGGTCATTCCCCTAGGGTTCTCAGTGGACTCCTCCTGTTCAGGATTCTAGTTACATGCCCAACATGCCCCCCGTCTTCAGAGCTCCAGTGGATGGACTCATGCTAGCCTGTAACTTACGATGGGTCGGCTCACGGATTCTTGGGAGAGGTCCAACTTCCCTCCCCCTGAGACTAAGCGTGGGGTCACACAGCCCTGTGCACTTGTACTTGATTCTTCATGTAGCTTCCTGGATTTGACAGTTGGCTGCGGTTTGAGAGACTGTGATCAAAGAGGGCTGAGATCCAGACCCTGACCTGGAGGGTCTCATATTCTATGGGGCGTCAGGGTGGGGGAAAAGGCAATGTACAGGTAGATCAACAAGAGAAAGCTAGATGCGGTGGGCCTCAGGATCAGGGTGGAAAGTGAGGGAGGAGAGGAAGGTGGAGAGTTGAGGCAGGACAGAGGGTGGCATCCCCCTCCCCCGTTTATTTATTTATTATTTTAATACTTTTTTTTTTTTTTTTTTGAGACAGAGTTTCTCTCTGTCACCCAGGCTGGAGTTCAGTGGCGCGATCTCAGTTCATTGCCACCTCCACCTCCCGAGGTTCAACCGATTCTCCTGCCTCAGCCTCCCCAGTAGCTGGTACTACAGGCGCTGGCCACAATGTCTGGCTAATTTTTGTATTTTTAGTAGAGATGGGGTTTCACCATGTTGGCCAGGTTGGTCTCAAACTCCCGACCTCAAATGGTCCACCCACCTTAGCCTCCCAAAGTGTGGGATTACAGACATGAGCCACCATGCTCCGCCATAATTTTTTTTTTTTTTTTTTTTTTTTTAGATGGAGTCTGACTCTGACACCCAGGCTGGAGTGCAGTGGCGTGATCTTGGCTCATTGCAACCTCTACCTCCCAGTTTCAAGCGATTCTCCTGCCTCAGCCTCCTGAGTAGCTGGGACTACAGGTGCCCGCCCCCACACACATCTAATTTTTTTTTTGTACTTTTAGTAGAGACGGGGTTTCACTATGTTGGCCAGGCTAGTCTCCAACTCCTGACCTCGTGATCTGCCCACTTCAGCCTCCTAAAGCGTTGGGATTACAGGTGTGAACCACTGCGCCCCGCCTGCCCAGAATATTTAAAAAATATATGAAACATGTCACAAATTTGCCTGTCGTCTTTGCGCGGGGCCCATGCTAATCTTTTGTGTATCCTTCCAATGTTAATGCATATGCTGTCGAAGCGAGCACTGCCCTGCTATTTAGGGACAGACTTTTCCTGTTCTTGTGACCCTCGATGTCTCTCTTCACACTTCTCAGAAAGACTAGTTCAAACATCACTGCTAAAAGACATTTTAAATGCCGTTATCCCCAGGGAGAAAGTACTTCTTCCTGGTCATGAATGGACTCCAGTTCTTGGAACGCTTAATCTTTCTATAAAAAAGAACTGGCTGGGCGTGGTGGCTCACACCTGTAATCCCAACACTTTGGGAGGCCGAGGCGGGCGGATCACCTGAAGTTAGGAGTTCAAGACAAGCACGGCCAACATAGTGAAACCCTGTCTCTATAAAAATGCAAAAATTAGGTGAGCATGATGACGGGTGCCTGTAATCCCAGCTACTTAGGAGGCTGAGGCAGGAAAATCGCTTTAACTCGGGAGGCAGAGGTTACAATGAGCAGAGATTGAGCCACTGAACTCCAGCCTGGGCGACAGAGCTAGACTCTGTCTCAAAAAAAAAAAAAAAAAAAAAAAAGGCCGGGCGCAGTGGCTCATGCCTGTAATCCCAGCACTTTGGGAGGCCGAAGTGGGCGGATCACAAGGTCAGGGGATCGAGACCATCCTGGCTAACACGGTGAAACCCTGTCTCTACTAAAAACACAAAAAATTAGCCAGGCATGGTGGCGTGCGCCTGTAGTCCCAGCTACTCGGGAGGCTGAGGCAGGAGAATGGCGTGAACCCGGGAGGCAGAGGTTGCAGTGAACTGAGATCCCGCCACTGCACTCCAGCCTGGGCGACAGAGCGAGACTCCATCTCAAAAAAAAAAAAGAAAAAAAAAAAAAGAACTTCAAGTTCTGGGATTAATAATTTTTCTTGTGTTTAATGGGGCTGCTTTATGTTCTTCAGGGGCAAACAGCAACGCCCCCCATATTAGAAATGGACTCTCCCTGTGACTAAAACAGCTGAGCAATTTCTGTCCTCCTGGAATCCAAAATGGACTTTCCCAGGCCCCTTTCCTGGAAACCCAAATGGACGCATCCATTGAGCCTGGAAGGTGGGCTCTTCTCAACCTCCTTTCCATCTCCCAGGATTCAGAATGGCCATTCCAAAGGTCCAGGACACACCCCCAAGGTTCATTCCAGGAATGCTTGGCTTCTGAGATTAGAAAAGGCTGATGGGGTGGAGTTTTGTTCCTAGAGGTGACAGAAATGGACTCTTCCAGTTCCCTTTGTCCCAAATTTCTCAATCGCCCGGGGCGTTGGGAGTTCTGGCCGTTTTGCCTTCCCCAGAGCCAGTTTACCAAAGAGCCTCTGGGGAGCTGGGGGTTGGGGATGGAGGCTGGGGCTGGGCCAAAGCAGATTCACCCATTCCTTCCTTTAACAAATGTTGAAACTCTTCAAGGCCAGGTCCCATTCTTGCCCAGAAGGCGTTCCCAGTCTGGAGGAGAGAATCAATTTTGGTTTGATATCTGCTACAATGGAGGCTGCCCGAGAGACACTGTGGTTGGACCAAAAAAAAAAAAAAAAAAAAAAGCAACATGTATTGAAAAGTAAGCCAAGATACGGTTTACATTTATTTCTGCTTTTTTACTTCCAAGCTGTATGGCCCTGGGCAAGTCATTCACCCTCTCGACCTAAGGTTTAACTTCTGCTTAATGGGACTAGCCTTGAATTACTGTTTTTCACTCTGAGATTCTAGGTCTCCTGACAACTCAAGTCCCGACGCGTTGGCTGCAGAGAAGGGGGGAGGGGAGGAAGGCTTCCTAGAAGAGGATTTTAGCAGTCGGGGGTGACAGTGGAGGGAGAAAGGGAACACGGAGACGCTTGCGCAGTAAACACCGCACGCTCTCTTGCCCCGCCCAACCCCTTCTCTGCAGCAGGGAATTGCAGGCGTCGCTCCACCTATCCCAGCCGAGCGGAGTGACACCTCCTCTTCTTTCCTTCTCTACTGATCTTCGCCTTCCGCCCGCCCCACAGCCGCCCAATGGAGGGCTGAAGTAGGACAGATCTCGCCAATGCGCGACGCCTGCGGGGGAGGTCTACCCGTTCATTGGTCCCAGTCAACCTAAGTCCCGCCTCCTAGGCCCTTTCCCCGCCTTCCTTCACGTCTCTCCCTCCCTCCTTGGAGAGCCGCTAGGTCCAATCAGTGTTTGACCTGGCCGCGCGGAGGGGGCGGGCCCATGATACGCAATCGAACCCCGCCCGTCTCTCGGGCAACGCCTCCTCCCCCCCTCCCCGTTCCCAAACGGAAATAGCGGAACACGGGGCCAATCGCAGCGTCGTGCCTTTGCTTAGCAGCCAATGAGAGATGAAGTGGGGAGAAACCCGCCTGTGAGCGGCAGGAGCTCACACCAATGGGCGGCTCAGAGCTCCGGACGGCGGGCGGAGGGGAGGGGCAGGGGGCGGTGCCACGGCCTGCCAGCCCGCCCGCCCGCCCGCCCGCCCGCCAGCCAGCCCTCCCCGCGGCCGGCTCGGCTCCTTGGCGCTGCCTGGGGTCCTTTCCGCTCGGTCCCCGCTTGCCAGCCCCCGCTGCTCTGTGCCCTGTCCGGCCAGGCCTGGAGCCGACACCACCGCCATCATGCCGGCCGTGTCCAAGGGCGATGGGATGCGGGGGCTCGCGGTGTTCATCTCCGACATCCGGAACTGTGAGCGCGCGGCCGGGGGACACTGGAGACGCGGGGGAGGGGGGAGCGTGAAATTGAGGGGTTTGGGGGTCACAGAGGGACCCGGGGGATCAAGAGCCTCTGCGGCCGTATAGGGAGAGCATAGATGGGCCCCAGGAGGAACTTTAGAATGGGGGGCACCCAGGGGCTTGGGGTGTCATAGAGTGCCTCTTGAGGTGACGACACGGAGTAGCTAGAGGGGTCCGGGAGGGCTTGAAAGGGGAGGAAGCCAGTGAGGTCCCAGGGATGCGAGCATAGAGGTGTCCCCTGGGAAAGACTGAAAAGCTGGGGGATCTTACAAACGATGGGGTCAGAGGGATTCCTAATGTAGAGAAGAAGGGAAAGAAGTGCATGGGGGGGGTGCCCTGTGGAGCGATGGAATGGGAAGAGGCCAGAGGGGACCTGGAGGAAGTGGAATGCCGGAAGCCTAATGGAGCAGGGCTTGAGGTTCTGGGATAGGGGGTGTCATACAGAGGAAAGGGGTTAGATAGGTCACCGAGGCTCCTGGCCAGTGGTATAGAGGAGGCCTGAGAGTGGTTGAAAGTCCACGAGTTTGGGGCAGGGAGATGATGGGAGGGGGAGACTATAAGGACACCCTGGTGAGGGATACAGGGGCTTCAGGGTGGGAGATTGCTTAGAAGACATGGAAGGCAGTGTGGAGGGGGCTAGAGGGGCAGCTGAGGGGAAAGGAGGGACCCAAGGAACACAGAAGAAAAGAGCTGCTGGTGTAAGGTCTTGGGAGAACCTGTGACAGGGAACGGGGGCCTGGAAAGGAGAGGACGTTAGAGTGGGGGATTGGGGAAAGGGTAGAAGAAGGAGCGCCCAGACCTCAAGGAAGGCGTCGGGTTCTGAAGTGCTTGAGGGGTAGAGATCTGGAAAGCTAGGAATAGGGGAAGTCTAATCCCAGAGAGAGGTCAGGGGTCAGGCAGCAGGACAGGCAGAGATCTGAGCCCTTTTCTATTTGACCACAGTAATATGGGGACGGTGGTCCCTGCCAGGAAGAGTTGTCGTGACGATGGGAATCCTGGCGGCAAGTCAGCTCTCAACTCCTGGGAATGGCTGTTGGTGATTGGAGCTGCCAGGAGTCTTCAGAGGCTGTATCCGCATGGGCTCTGGGGTCAGCCAGACTTGGGTTTGCGTTTGAGCACCGCCACTCCCTGGCTGTGTGACCTTGAATGAGGGACTTCACCTCTCGGTTTCTTCATCTGTCAAGAGTGCCCCTCAGGCCTTTCACTCGTTCCAGGCCCCAGATGGAACTCGGCTATTGGTTTTACTCCCTTGGCTCTGTAAAGTACCCAGTGATGGTTGTTGTTTTAGAATTTAACTGTTATGGAAGGATCTGGCATGTAATAGGTGCTCAGGAAACAGGAGGGTGGAAACGGTTGAGTATCAGTTGGAGGAGAAATGATCACTTGTTATGACAAGGGGTGGAGCGATGGGGGTTGTGGAGGAGCTGGGAGCCACTGTTAGCAGATGTGGGCTGCCTCTGTTACCCACCAGCGATGTGACCCTCCACGAGTCGTTTAACCTCTTTCAGGACGTTTTCTTGTCTGCAAACTTCATTCATAACAGTGTCTTGCCTCTGAAGGCTCATTTATTCATTCATTCACTTGACAAATACTTTTTGATTGCTCTAGTGTTGTCCAGGCCCTGTTCTAGGTACTGGGGTGACAATAGTGAACAGAAATTCCTCTTCTTGCTGGGCATGGTGGCTCATGCCTGTAATCCCAGCACTTTGGGGGGCCGAGGCAGGCGGATCACCTGAGGTCAGGAGTTCAAGACCAACCTAGCCAACATGGTGAAACTCTGTCTCTACTAAAAATACAAAAATTAGCCAGGTGTGGTGGTGGGTGCCTGTAATCCCAGCTACTCAGGAGGCTGAGGCAGGATAACTGCTTGAACCCGGGAGGCGGAGGTTGCAGTGAGCCAAGATCACACCATTGCACTCCAGGCTAGGCAACAAGAGTGAAACTCCGTCTCCAAAAATAAAAAAAAGAAAAAGAAACTCCTGTTCTTGGGAGCTCCCTTCTCCGAGGAAGACAGAACATATGCACAGGGAACATCCTGAGATACAACCTCAGGACCTGACTGGTGCCGTGAAGAAAAATAAGGAGAAAATGGTCAGGAGAGGGACTAGGATGGAGAGGGTCCTCAGTAGGCCTCGTGAAGGAAGTCATATCTGAGTGGAGCAAGCCCTGTGGATTTTGGAGGAAAGGGGTCCCGGCACAGGGAGGTGCATTCAAAGGTCCTGAGATTGCGGCATGCTTGACATGTGTTCGAGTGAGAGGGAGAAGGTCAGTGTGGCTGGAGCTGAGGGAGTGAAGGGGAGAGAGGGCGGGTGTGGAGGGGAGTGGGAACAGGATCCGGAAAGGCTTTCTGGGCCATGGTGAGCACTTTGGCCTTTGTCTGCGTGAGAATATTTTGAGCAGAGGAGGGATGTGACCGATTGATGTTTTAAAATAATTCCTCTGGCTGCTGTGAGAACAGATTCTAGAGGTAGCCGTGGAAGCAGGGAACCAAATTAGGAGGGTGTTGCAGGCCTCTGGGTGAGAGATGGTGCTGGCTTAACAGGGTGAGAAGGGACTGGTGAGAAGTGGGTTGGTGATACATTTTTTTTTTTTTTCCGAGACAGTCTGTTGCCCAGGTTGGAGTGCAGTGGCATGATCATACCTCACTGCAACCTCCGCCTCCCAGGTTCAAGCAATTCTCATGCCTCAGCCTCCCCTGTAGCTGGGATTACAGGCACCCGCCACCATGCTTGGCTAATTTTTGTATTTTTAGTAGACACAGGGTTTCACCATGTTGGCCAGGCTGGTCTCGAACTCCCAACCTCAAGTGATCTGCCCGCCTTGGCCTCCCAAAGTGCTGGGATTATAGGCGTGAGCCACTGCACACGGCCTGGGATACAATTTGAAGGAAAAACTGTCAGGATTTGCAAAGGGATTTGATGATGGGGGTTGGGGAAGGAAAGAGATTGTCCCGTCACTGCAGGACCCCAGAGAGGAGCCAGAGGACAGAGGGGAGAGGCAGGCTTGGGGCACTGGTAGTAATTTAGCTGCGGGAATTAGGGCTGGAGAATCAGGGGCCTTTTCTTAGCAAGCGTATGTTGAACGGCTGGTATGTCTCAAGAATTGTGTTGAATGCTGGGGACGCTGGTGAACAGGACAGACTTGTCCACACCCCCATGAAGCTCCCAGCCCCGTGGCGGAGAAGGTGCAACATACAAATTGCAATTGTCCTTCACACTAGTACCTGGACACGGATGTTCACAGCAACATTATTCATGATAGCTGGAAAACGGAAATGGGCCAAATGCCCATCAACTGAGAAATAAACAAAGTGTGGTCTATGTAATGGAATATTACCGGGCCTTAAAAAATAATGACGTCCTGCTACGTGCTGCCACAGGGATGGACCTTGAAACCATGACACCAAGTGAAAGAAGCCAGACACAGGAGGCCACGTGTTGTATGATTCCATGTAGATAGAGTATTTCGAATAGGCAAATCCATGGAGACAGAAAGGAGATTAGCGGTTGCCTAGAGTAGGGGCTGGTGGGATGGGGAGTGACTGCTCATGAATGCAGAGGTTCTTTTTTTATTTTTTGAGACGGAGTCTCGCTCTGTCGCCCAGGCTGGAGTGCATTGGGGTGATCTTGGCTTACTGCAACCTCCGCCTCCCAGGTTCAGGCGATTCTCCTGCTTCAGCCTCCTGAATAGCTGGGATTACAGATGTGCGCCACCACGCCTGGCTAATTTTTGTATTTTTAGTAGAGACGGGGTTTTTACATGTTGGTCAGGATGGTCTCGAACTCCTGGCCTCAGGTGATCCACTACCCTAGCCTTCCAAAGTGCTAGGATTACAGGTGTGAGCCACCATGCCCGGCAGCATTCAGAGCTTTTTTTGGGTTCATGAAAAAGCCTACAGCTGGACACGGCACATGCTTGTAGTCCCAGCTACTTGGGAGACTGAGGTAGGAGGATCATTTGAACCCAGGAGTTCGAATCCAGCCCGGGCTACATAGTGAAACCTCATCTCTTAAAAAAAAAAAGAAAAAAAAGAAATGTTCTGGAATTCGATAGTAGTAATGGTTGCACAACATCATGAATGTACTAAAGAACACTGAATTGTTCACTGTAAAAGAGTCAATTTTATGGTATGTGAATTGTATCTCTCTCTTTTTTTTTTTTGTGACAGTCACAAAAATGGCACAATCTTGGCTCACTGCAGCCTCCACTTCCCAGGTTCAAGTGATTCTCCTGCCTCAGCCTCCCGAGTAGCTGGGATTCTAGGCGCCCACCACTATGTCCCGCTAATTTTTGTATTTTTAGTAGAGGTAGGGTTTCACCATGTTGGCCAGGCTGGTCTCGAACTCCTGATCTTGAGTGATCTGCCTGCTTCAGCCTCCCAAAATGCTGGGATTACAGGTGTGAGACACCGCGCCCGGCCGTATCTCAATTTTTTTTTAAATGGGGAAAGAATTTGCAGCTGTCGTAAGCCCAGTGAGGAAGAGGGCCGTGGTGTTGAGAGCATGGGGGTCCTGTGTGGTCAGCGAGCTCCGGCCTGGCTTTGCTTCACAAGAGATCCTTGGAGCTATGTGGGCAGGAAGTGGGGGAGTTACCTAGGCTGAGGGCAGTGAGAAGAGCTGTGAAGGCAGAGGCGGGGCAAGTGCAAAGGTCCTGACTTCCCGGCGCCATGGCGGGCATCTCTAGTCCCAGCTACTCAGGAGGTGGAGGCAGAAGGATTGCTTGAGGCCAGGAATTTGAGACCAGCCTCGGCAACATAGCAAGACCCCGTCTCTCTTTTTTTTTGAGAGTCTGGCTCTGTCATCCAGGCTGGAGTACAGTGGCGCGATCTCAGCTCGCTGCAACCTCCACCTCCTGGGTTCAAGCTATCCTCCTGCCTCAGCCTCCTAAGTAGCTGGGACTACAGGCGCATGCCATCATGCCCCAGCAAATTTTTTTGTATTTTTCTTAGTTTTTTTTTTTTTTTTTGAGATGGAGTCTCGCTCTGTCGCCCAGGCTGGAGTGCAGTGGTGTGATCTCCTCTCACTGCAAGCTCCACCTCCCGGGTTCACGGAGATGGGTTTTTATTATGTTGCCCAGGCTGGTCTCAAATTCCTGGGCTCAAGTGATCTGCCTACCTCGGCCTCCCAAAGTGCTGGGATTACAGGAGTGAGCCTCTGTGCCTGGCCCCCTTCTCTATTTTCAAGAATTCTTTTTTTTTTTGGAGACGGAATCTCACTCTGTCCCCCAGGCTGGAGTGCAGTGGTGCGATCTCAGCTCACTGCAAGCTCTGCCTCCCGGGTTCATGCCATTCTCCTGCCTCAGCCTCCCGAGTAGCTGGGACTACAGGCGCCCGCCAACATGCCCGGCTAATTTTTTGTATTTTTTTTTAGTAGAGATGGGGTTTCACCGTGTTAGCCAGGATGGTCTCGATCTCCTGACCTTGTGATCTGCCCGTACCGGCCTCCCAAAGTGCTGGGATTACAGGCGTGAGCCACCGCGCCTGGCCCAAGAATTCTTTCTGGAAACAAAAAAAGGCCCTGATGCCCCACTGAGACCCTGAGAAAAGGGCTGTGTGGCTGGTGCAGAGAGGGATGGGATCTGACGCTGGGGAGTGGGCAGAGGCTAGGTCTGTGTTTGTCCTGAGAGCTCTGGCGAAGGTTTCAAGCAGGAGCGAGGGAAGAGAAGGGTGGAGGGATGTGGAGGAGGAGGTGGGGAGAGGCAGGGCTCAGAGAGGAGCAGAGGGAAGAGTGTGGAGCCAGCCTGCAGGAGGATCTGAAGGGCACAGTGGGGCTAGGGGGAAGGGTCTAGAAGGTGAAAGGCAGGCTCTAAGGAGGGCAGGGAGGGCAAATTCTGCAGATAAGGAGGGGGAGAGGTTGAGGCTGGGCCCAGCCTGAGGGTGTGTTCTGTCCTCCTGTCTGCAGCAGGAATACAGCAGAAGTATTATCTCACAGGGAGCAAGGGCTGGGGCTGCCTCCTATCTAGGCAGAGTCTGGCTGGAGTGGGCCTTAGGAGAGTTGGACGAGTGAGCCAATGGGAGCAGGGTGCTGGCTGCACACTGCCCTGAGCTCTTCCATCAGAGCATATCCCACTCCAAATGGTGATCCACTGCAGTGGTGACATCGAGCCCAGGCCCTGGGTCTCACTCCAGCTTTGTCCTCTGTAGGTTCTAGCCCATGGGAGGCCTCAGGAGATGATTGCCAGTTGAATGAATGAATGAATGAATGAATGATGGAACCAGTCTTTCTTGAGTTCCAGCTGGGTGCCAGGAACTGTTCTAGGTGATGGGGCTACAGCAGTGAGCAGAAGTTCCTGCCCTAGGGTGCTCACGTTCTAGAGAGGAGATGGGCCACTACACAGGTGAATATTTTGGGGGCCAGACAGGTGGGAGTAGGTGTTGGTGGAAAATGAGGCAAGGGAAGGGCTTGGGGATGGAGTTAAGGATGATGCTCTTATATAGGCTGGTCAGAGAGTGTCGCTGAAAAGGTGGCATTGGAGCAGAGAATCTAATTAAGTGGGGGAATGGTGCATGCGTGACTCTGGAAGAGGGAGCTGCCTGTGCAAAGGCCCTGAGGCAGGATTGTGCTTGTAGTGGAGCAGGGACTTAGAAAAGGAGGAGGAGAGGACGGCTCCTGCCTTGGAGAGAGAGGACAGGAGAACCGGCCAGAGAGGGAACAGGGTAGCTGGTGCAGCCCCTTGTGGGCTGCAGTGAGGACTTTACATTTACTTCGAACCTGCTGGGAGCCATGGAAGGGTCTGGAGGAGTGCTGGGGTCTGACTCAAGTTTTCACATGATCCGTCTGGCCTCTGTGAAGAGCACAGGAAGTCAAACAGATTTCAGTTTGGTATCCCTTAAGAACGGGACAGATGCAGGCCTGAGCCCCAGCCCCACCCGTTTCCAGCTGGTTATTGTGTGATGGCTTTGGTCCACAAATCCGCATTCAACACCTCCCCTGTGCCAGGCTGCCCTGGGCCCTGAGAACACTGTGAGGACTGAAGCAGCCGTACATCCCTGGCGTCATGGCACTGGTGTTCCGATCCAGGAGGAAATGAACATGCAAGCCCTTAATATGTAAGGAGGCAACTCAGGCAGGGTCTTGGTGGCCCAAATAGTTTGCCCCGCTGAGCAGGGGGGCTGAGCAGGAGAATGAGAGGGTTTGATTTTGTTATTTACGAAGAATATATTTTCATCACCCAGGAATAGTGATGACCTTGAGAATATGAGTGGTGTAACCCAGCACCAAAATGCAAGCCATATATATGTTGAAATTTTCTTTTCTTTTTTTCTTTTTTTGAGACAGAGTCTTGCTCTGTCCACGCCCGGCATATGTTGAAATTTTCTTGCCACATTACAAAAGCAAAACAGGGGCCGGTTACGGTGGCTCACGCCTGTAATCCCAGCACTTTGGGAGGCCGAGGCAGGCGGATCACGAGGTCAGGAATTTGAGACCAGCCTGGCCAACATGGTGAAACTCCGTCTCTACTAAAAATACACAAATTAGCCGGGCCTCGTGGCACACCTGTAGTCCTAGCCACTCGGGAGGCTGAGGCAGGAGAATCGCTTGAACCCAGGAGGTGGAGGTTGCAGTGAGCCGAGATTGTGTCACTGCACTCCAGCCTGGGTGACAGAGAGAGACTCTCTCAAAAAAAAAAAAAAAAAAAAGAAGCAAAGCAAAACAGGCTGAGCACGGCAGCTCACGCCTGTAATCCCAGCACTTTGTGGGGCCGAGGCGGGCAGTTCGGTTGAGCCCAGGAGTTTGAGAACAGCCTGGGCAACAAGATCCTGTCTCTCCTCCATACAAAAAAACGTTTTAAATTAGCCAAGCATGGTGGCATGCACCTGTAGTCCTAGCTTCTTGGGAGGCTGAGATGGGAGGATGGCTTGAGCCCGGGAGGTCGAGGTTGCAATGAGTCAAGATCGCACCACCACACTCCAGCCTGGACAATACAGCAAGACCCTGTCTCCATATATTTTTTTAAAAAGCAAAACAACCAGTGAAATTCATTTTAATATCTTTTCTTTACCCTAGTATATCCAAAATATTATTTCAATGTGTAATCAGTGTTTTTTGAGATGGAGTCTTGCTGTATGGCCCAGGCTGAGTGCAGTGTCAGGGTCAGGATCTCAGCTCACTGCAACCTCTACCTCCCAGGTTCAAGCGCTTCTCCTGCCTCAGCCTCCCTAGTAGCTGGGACTACAGGCGTGCACCACCATGCCCGGCTAATTTTTGTATTTTTAGTAGATATGGGATTTCGCCATGTTGGCCAGGCTGGTCCCAAACTCCTGACCTCAAGTGATCCACCTGCCTCGGCCTCCCAAAGTGCTGGGATTCCAGGTGTGAGCCTGTGTTACCCAGGCTGGTCTCAGATTCCTGGGCTCAAGTGATCTGCCTGCCTCAGCCTCCCAAAGTGCTGGGATTACAGGCGGGAGGCATTGCACCCAGCCTCCAGAAGGCTTTCTGAGGATTCAGGGCTGTTGGGGCTTGTACAGGAAACACATCAGGTCTTGGTCTCAGGAGAGGAAATGTCCTTGGTCTAGAAGGCTCTGAAGGCCTTTGCGGTGAGATGCTGGGTAATGCCTGTGCTACCTTCATAAATGCACATTAGTCCCTCCAGGGCAGGGCCCAGGTTTGACAGGATGCCTTTGCTGGTAGTAACAGACCCACCCTGATCTGGGGCTTACATGTTTAGGGACGGCGTTATCTCCCCTAACCAGAAGCCCCAAGGTAAGGCAGCTCCCTGGCACAGTCAGCACTTCCCTTGACTCTGCCTTATTCTGCCTGGAGCAAGACATTGGCCGCCTTTGCACCCGAACACCCCTCACGGCAGCAGCCGCTGGACGGAGCACGGCCTGCCGCTCCCATGGCCGCCCCCCAGCACCTCAGGAAACTCTGGAGAGGCTGCGTGGTCTGGCCCCACCTGCTGTGCTCTTCTCCCCGCCCCCACCGCCGCCCGCATCCTCAGACTCTGTGCCTCTTTCATCACCGTCCGCCTGCCTTGCCTCATGCTGTCCTACCTCCAGGCCATTGCACCTGCTGGTCCTCCTGCCCAGAGCGCGCCTCCCCTTGTTTCTGCCTCGTCCATTTCAGCCTCATCTTTTGATCCTCAAATCCCAGCAGCTGTGTACAGAGAAGCCTTCCCCGTCCCCTGCGCCGTTCTCTCAGCGCCGAAATGTGTATACCTCTTTCAGAATACTTGCCGCTGTCCCTGTCTTCCACCACTCCAATCCAGGGATGCCTCGAGAGCAGGGTAGATGTGACTCATCCTTAAGCCTGGCCCCAGAAATCCCACTGTGAATGAGAGAATCCCTTTAAAACTCCCTCACAGGCTTGCTTGCCTCCTGTGACAGTGAGCTCATTCCCTCTGTTGCTGGCCCTGAGTGCTGGGTCATCCTTTCCATGATCCTGGTCTGTCAGAGCTGCCTCAGCCCTTTCCCCAGGCGCCACCCCAGTAGCACCCATACAGTATCCCTGGGCTCCCTGGCCATCACGGGCCTTTAGATCTTTGCAGAGCTGGGCCTCTGCCAGAGCCCTCCCTTTGGGGCCACAACTGCTCCTTTTTTGAAGACCGAGAGCTTTTCTTCTCTCTCTGAATTCTTTGTTTTATAGCAAATTATACCAGTTATGCAGAAGATAGCATCAAATAGATGTGGACCATTTAAAGCCTATTTAAAGGCCGGGCGCAGTGGCTCATGCCTGTAATCCTAGCACTTTACTTTGGGAGGCCGAGGCGGGTGGATCACTTGAGGTCAGAAGTTCGAAACCAGTCTGGTCAACATGGTGAAACCCTGTCTCTACTAAAAATACGGAAAAAAAAAAAAAATAGCTGGGCGTGGTGGTGGGTGCCTGTAATCCCAGCTGCTCAGGAGGCTGAGGTAGGAGAATCACTTGAACCTGGGAGGCGGAGGTTGCAGTGAGCCGAGATGGTGCTATTGCACTGTAGCCTGGGTGACAGAGCGAGACTCTGTCTCAAGAAAAAAAGTAAAAATAAAGCCTATTTAAAGAAAAATAAACATATATATGCATATTTGTGTATACATGTAAATATGTTTTAAATACAATTTAAATAATACTTTAAAAAGAGATTTCCGGCCGGGCGCGGTGGCTCACGCCTGTAATCGCAGCACTTTGGGAGGCTGAGGCGGGTGGATCATCAGGTCAGGAGATTGAGACCACCCTGGCTAACATGGTGAAACCCCGTCTCTACTAAATATACAAAAAATTAGCTGGGCATGGTGGCGGGCGCCTGTAGTCCCAGCTACTTGGGAGGCTGAGGCAGGAGAATGGCGTGAATCTGGGAGGCAGAGCTTGAAGTGAGCAGAGATGGCGCCACTGCACTCCAGCCTGGGCGACAAAGCGAGACTCCATCACACACACACAAAAAACCAAGAAATTTCCTGGCAGTGAGCGGTGGCCCATGCCTATAATCACAGCACTTTGGGAGGCTGAGGTGGGTGGAGGAGTTGAGACCACCCTGGGCAACATGGCAAAACCCTATCTCTACAAAAAATAGAAAAAAAATTAGCTGAGTGTGGTGGCGCACCTCACAGGCCCAGCTACCTGGGAGGCTGATATGGGAGGGTCACTTGAACCCAAGGGGCCAAAACTGCAGTGAGCTGAGATCACACCGTTGCATTCCAACCTGAGTGAAAGAGTGAGAACCCGTCTCAAAAAAAAGAGAGGAAATCTATATATTATACATATAATAATATGTATTTCTTTAAATGAATACTAAAGAAATATGTAAATATATAAGTACATATGATATATATTTCTTTAAATTTAAAGAATATTTGAAGAATACATATACATGCACATATTTGTGTATATATTTAAATCTTTTGAAGTACAATTGAGTGAATACACTCGTGTATTACTTAACGATGGGGATATGTTCTGAGAAATGCATCGTTAGTTGGTTTTGTCATGATGTGAACATCCTGGAGGGTGCTTACACAAATCGAGATGGTATAGCCCACCACTCACTGAGGCTCTGTGGCCCAGCTTGTTGCTGCTGGGCTATAAACCTGCACAGTGGCCAGCCACGGTGGCTTACACCTATAATCCCAGCACTTTGGGAGGCTGAGGCGGGCAGATCACTTGAGGTCAGGAGTTTGAGACCAGCCTGGCCAACGTGGTGAAACCTCGTCTCTACTAAAAATACACTAATTAGCTGGGTGTGGTGACGCATGCCTGTAATCCCAGCTACTCAGGAGGCTGAGGTAGGAGAATCACTTGAACCCAGGAGGCGGAGGTTGCAGTGAGCTGAGATCACGCCATTGCTCTGCAGCCTGGGTGACAAGAGCGAAACTGTGTCTCAAAATAAAACAAAAAAACCTGCACAGCATGGGACTGTCCTGTAGGCAACCGTGACGCAGTATTTATGCATCTAAACATAGAAAAGGTACAGTAGAAATAAGGCATTAGAATCGTATGGAACCACTGCAGTGTGTGCGGTTTGTTGTTGACTGAAATGTTAATATGCGGGGCAGGACTGTATTGAAATAATACATATTATTTAAATTAAGTAATACATATATATTTAAATAACACATATATTCTTTAAATATGTGTATACTCTTTATATATACTATATTTATGGTACGCATATGTATATATACATATTTATGACAAAACCATATATATATATAGGCCAGGCATGGTGGTTCATACCTGTAATCCCAGCACTTTGGGTGGCTGAGGCAAGTGGATCACTTGAAGTCAGGAGTTCGAGATCAGCCTGGGCAACATAGTAAGACCTCATTGCTACAAAAAAAAAAAAAAAAATTAGGGCCGGGCTCAGTGGCTCACGCCTGTAATCCCAACGCTTTGGGAGGCCGAGGTGGGCGGATCACGAGATCAGGAGATTGAGACCATGCTGGCTAACATGGTGAAACCCCATCTCTACTACAAATACAAAAAATTAGCTAGGGGTGGGTGGCAGGCGCCTGTAGTCCCAGCTACTCGGGAGTCTGAGGCAGGACAATTGCTTGAACCTGGGAGGCGGAGGTTGCAGTGAGCTGAGATTGCGCCACTGCACTCCAGCCTGGGTGACACAGTGAGACTCCGTCTCAGGAAAAAAAAAAATAAAAAAAAATTAGTTGAATGTGGTGTTATGCACCTTTAGTCCCAGCGACTTCGGAGGCTGAAGCATGAGAATCACTGAACCTAGGAGGCAGAGGTTGCAGTGAGCCGAGATCGCGCCACTGCACTCCAGCCTGGGCTACAAAAAAAAAAAAAAACCAGAAACGGGCAAAATTAATTTTAATAATATGTCTATATAACCCAGTACACCCAAATTATTATTTCAGCATGTGATCAATACTTTATAATTTGTATTGTTTTATTTAGTTGACACACAAGTTCTCACTATGTTGTCCAGGCTGGTCTCCAACTCCTGGGCTCAAGCCATCCTCCTGCCTTGGCCTCCCAAAGTGCTGGGATTACATGCGTGAGCCACCACGCCTAGCCCCTATAATTTTTACTGAAATATTTTACATTTTTTCTCCACACTGTCTTCTAAATCCCATGTATGTTTGCTGTTGACAGCCCCTCTCAGTTTGGAATGGCCACATTTCAGGATCTCAGGAGCCACTGGCTGGCAACTGCTGTATTGGATGGTGCAGCGCTAGGGTCCCCTTAGCACTGATCAGGAGGTGCTAATCAGAGGGGCTTCCTGGAGGAGGTGATATCTGAAGTGAGGCTTATGGGAGCTTCCACAGAAGTTGGGAGCAGGGACAAGACAGGATTTCTAGAGAGAAGGATGGCACATATACTTGCTTTCTCAGTTATTGATTCATTCGTTGAATGCACACCCCACCCTGCTGGGGACTACGCCCTGAAGGATGTGGGTCAGAGCAGATCTCTGCCCCTTAGATAACTAGACATTTATAGAGCACCTGCTGTATGCAGGGCACTGCTCTAGGAGCTCCCTCCTGATGCTTGTAGTCTGAAGTGAGAGGAAGTTCGACAGTGGAGAGAAATAAAATTGAGACATAGTGAAATGTACCAGAGAGGACTTTTTGAAAAATAACTCTTTAAGCAGAATAATAAAGAATTGACTTTAAAGAAGTGAAACGGAACGGCCTTTCAGAGGTGGCAGGAGCCGAGACCCAAATGATGGGAAGATGACAGGGGAGGGGTGGCCCCAGGAAGAGGGCACAGCTTGTGTGAAGGCCCTTGAGGCAAGAGGATGTGCGTGTTCCTGGAGCAAAATGGAGGCCAGGGGGCCTGGATGGACAGTAGGGGTCTGAGGGGTGACACCAGCAGGGTGGCTGTGACAGGGGCAGAGGGCTTGATGGGCCGTGGAGTGGAGCACCCCCAGCTGGCATCACAGAGCCCAGGATATGGAAACACGAGGGAGGCAAGAAAGCCAGAGGGGAGGCTGCTTCACTGACCCGAGCGAGTGAGCTTGGGGTCTGGATGAAGTGGTCACTGTGGAGGTGCTCAGGACACGTTCTGAAGGTCAAGCTAGGAGGAGGAGGCTGGGCACAGTGGCTCATACCTGTAATCCCAGCATTTTGGGAGGCTGAGGTGGGAGGATCGCTGGATCCCAGGAGTTTAAGGTCACAGTGAGCTATGATTGCACCACTGCACTGCAGCCTGGGCGACAGTCTAAGACCCTGTCTCAAAAATAAATTTAAAAGGACGAGGCAGTAGCCTGATTGGTGTGAGGATGTCCAGGTTCTGTTTGGAGGAGAAGAGGGCATGGTGGAACCTGTCAAGGGAGGGATGAAGTCTGGGGTGAGTGGAACAGGGACAGGAGAAGCAGAGAGGGCAGCTGAGAGCATCCAGTCGGATTGTGCTCCGAAGGGGGTGCTGTAGGGCATTGAGGAGCACGGAGGAAACAGAGACCTGGCCTGTAGGATCAGGGGAGGCTTTCTGTGCTTATTCCACAAGCAGGTCCTATCAGAGGTGTAGGAGTGTCCCAGACAAATTGGGGAGAGGTTGGCAGCCAGGGGACAGGAGGCAGTGGGGACAGGCCACGTGGGAGAGGACAAAGCCATGGCTGTGGGGACAAAGGGGGTGAGAACAGCACCCAAGGGTCTGACCTGGTGACTGGGTGGACAGTGGGACCTTCAGGGGATTGAGAACTGGGAGAAGAGGCAGTGAGCTCAGTGGTAGGGGTGAGCACCCTGTGGCTAGCCAAGCTCTTCATTCATTCATTCATTCATCACATGTTCATTGCATGTGGGGAGTGGGGACAGGAGTTCTCAGGGAGCGTGTCTGGGGCCCTGAGGAGCCCCACAGATCGGGGCCACAGTGGGAAGAGGAAGGAGAGAGAAAGTCAGGGACAGCCCAAGGGTGTGTGCTCTGTGCTGTGGGGCTCAGCCAGCGGTGGTTCTTCCCTCTTTGAAACTCCCAGCCAGAGAAGGGGTCCTGGCCTGTCCTGAGCCCCAGGGCTTGGGGGTGGAGAAGAGCTGCCCTTCCCGCTGGGTGGGGCCGCGCCTAGGAAAGAGAGGGCAGGTGGCTGACTCCCCAGACCCCTCGCCACCTACCCTCCTCCTCCTCTCCCAGGTAAGAGCAAAGAGGCGGAAATTAAGAGAATCAACAAGGAACTGGCCAACATCCGCTCCAAGTTCAAAGGTAGGCTGGGGGCCCAACTTCTGGCTCTGAGGGAGGAGGGGGCTGGGAGCTGGGGCTCCTGTGACCCTTCCTGATTTCTGGCTCCCCTTTCCTCCTTCCTCTGCCCTAGGAGACAAAGCCTTGGATGGCTACAGTAAGAAAAAATACGTGTGTAAACTGCTTTTCATCTTCCTGCTTGGCCATGACATTGACTTTGGGCACATGGAGGCTGTGAATCTGTTGAGTTCCAATAAATACACAGAGAAGCAAATAGTGAGTCTGGAGAGGGGGGTGCCAGGGCCTGGACTCCTGGGTCTGCGGGGGAGGGGGCTGGAGGTCTGGACTCCTGGATCTGAGGGAGGAGGGGGTCTAGGGGTCTGGACTCCTGGGTATGAGGGAGGAGGGGGTCTGGGGGTCTGGACTCTCAGGTCTGAGGGAGGAGGGGCCTGGGGGCCTAGACTCGTGGGTCTGAGGGAGGAGGGGCCTGGGGGCCTGGACTTCTGGGTCTGAGGGTTGGATCTGGGGCCACTCAGTCACAAGGCTCCTAGCCATCCACGACCTCCCTCCCCACAGGGTTACCTGTTCATTTCTGTGCTGGTAAACTCGAACTCAGAGCTGATCCGCCTCATCAACAACGCCATCAAGAATGACCTGGCCAGCCGCAACCCCACCTTCATGTGCCTGGCCCTGCACTGCATCGCCAACGTGGGCAGCCGGGAGATGGGTGAGGCCTTTGCCGCTGACATCCCCCGCATCCTGGTGGCCGGGTAAGGCACTGGGGACCCGTTGGCAGTGGGGGGCATGGGGGTGATGAGTCCCAGCCAAGTGTGAGGCTCAGAGAGGCTCTGTCGCCTGCCCAAGGTCTCCCAGCCACGATGTGGGCTAACGCTGGGCTGGGGACCCAGTGTTTCCGGTGGCAGCCCCATACTTGTCTCTTCCAATGATACGAAGCTGACTTGATGGTGTGAGGCTGCTTCCCCGCAAAAGCCAGTGGAGTGTCTCTGAACTGCAGAACTGTAACACCTACGATAAGAGGGATAACTATGCTATGTGGGTGACGGCCCTCCAGAACTTCCTCATCTTCTCCATTCATTCACCAAACATTTACTGAGCACCTACTATGTGCCAGGCACTGTGCTGATTGCTGGGGATGTTGTATTGTCCAGAGGTGGACATGGTCATTGCCCTCCTGTGTTCATGGTCTGGAGCAGGAGACAAATGGTGATGGAAGAATTGCAGGATGAAGTGTAGAATTTGCCAGGTGCGATGGCTCATGTAATCGCTGCATTTGGGGAGGCTGAGGCAGGTAGATTGCTTGAGTCTAGGAGTTCGAGACCAGCTTAGGCAACATGGCAAAATCCCAATCTCTACTAAAAATACCAAAAATTGCCAGGGCATGGTGGCGTGCGCCTATAGTCCCAGCTACTCGGGAAGCTGAGGTGGGAGGATCTCCTGAGCTGGGGAGGTCAAGGCTGCAATGAGTTGTGATTGTGCCAGTGTATTCCAGCTTGGTGCACACAGGTGGGACTTCTATTTCTGGCAGTGTGGTCAACTAGATACCTGACTCATGTTCTCCGTGAAACCTAACTGTCAATATTGGATAAAAGAGGAAAGACAATATTATTTAATGGATTCATGAGGTAGCCAGAAAATGAGGAGCACACAGGCCACAAGCTAAGAGAAGCTGGGCACCCAAGCAGATGAGCTGCGTGCTAGAGCCAGCATTTGCCTAGAAGGCATTTGCTGAACTGGGTGAACCCGAGTATTGGTTTTGGGGCCCTGCAGCCTCTGGGAACAGAAGACAAAGCTTGTCCGAGAAGTTCTCGAAGGCTATACTTCAAAGTGAGAGTGACCTAGAAATAAACCCCCTTGGGGACTATGAGGAAAATTACCTGTCTGAAACGTTGGCACGGAGCAGCCCTCAGACTGGTTTTCAGCCTGACTTTAACCTATCTGGGTAGTCCAAAAGCCCCTAAGTCAACCTTTAGTTGAAAGTGATGGAAACTGGAGGTTCCTTAGTGCTTCACAGAAGCAAATACGAGTCTTTTCTGAGGAAGCCCATTTTCACCACAAGCTTCAGTGATATCCACAGATAAAGCTCCAAGTGATATGAGTAGCTCACAGCCAAAAATCTCTAAACACACGACACAAGACACCATGAGGGAGAACCAGCAGAAATAGAACAGAAGGCCAGGCGTGGTGCGCACGCCTGTAATCACAGCACTTTGGGAGGCTGAGGTGGGCAGATCACCTGAGTTCGAGATCAGGATTCTCGAGATCAGGAGTTCAAGACCAGCCTGGCCAACATGGCGAAACCATATGTCTACTAAAAATACAAAAATTAGCCAGGTGTGGTGGTGCATGTGTGTAATCCCAGCTCCTCGGGAGGCTGAGGCAGGACAGGAGAATCACTTGAACCCGGGAGGCGGAGGTTGCAGTGAGCCGAGATCGTGCCACTGCACTCTAGCCTGTGTGACAGAGCAAGACTCTGTCTCAGAAAAAAAAAAAGAAAAAGAAAACAGAAAATAACTTTGGAATTGGAATTATACAGAATGTAAAAGAAGTATATTTCATATGTTTCAAGAAATAAGAGAAGCATTTTAAAATATGAGTAAAGTTTAAGCGGATTTGAAAATATAATTGAAATAGTCAAAAATTGCCAGGCACAGTAGTGGCTGACACCTATAATCCAAGCACTTTGGGAGGCTGAGGCGGGAGGATCACTTGAGGCCGGAAGTTCAAGATCAGCAACATAGTGAGACCCTATTGCCACAAAAACTAAAATATTAGCCGGGTGGGGTGCCGTGTGCCTGGGTAGTCCATCCAGGAGGCTGAGGCAGGAGGATTGCTTGAGCCTGGGAGGATGAGGCTGCAGTGAGCTGTGATCTCATCACTGCACTCTAACCTGGGTGACAGAGCAAGACCCTGTCTAAACAAACAAACAAACAAACAAAAACAAAAAACAAATAAATGTTTAAAACATTAAAAATTAGGTGTCTGAATTTAGTTAGCAGAGTAGGCACAGCCAAAGCCAGAATTAGTGACCTGGCAGTAGAACTGAAGAAAGACATCAAAATGCAGCCCAAAGAAGACAAAGCGATGGGGATTTTAGGAAAGAGACAAAGACTCATGGAAGACAGAGAATGTCTAACAGAATTGCCATTTAGAGTTGTAGGGAGAGATTGTGACATAGGCAGTGTTCGAAGAGAGATAATGGTTGAAAATATTCCAGAACAGATGAAAGAGGCTGATCCCCAGATTCAAATAGGCCAGGAAATCATAAGCAGAAGCACAGACTGTAGGGGGTGACTGTGGGGCAGCAAGACCAGCCAGGCATCTGTCACGAGGTCCAGGTCAGAGCTCGCGGTGGCTTGGACCAGGGCTATGGCGGTCGTGTGGTTATAAGAAGGGCATGTTTCGGGAGGAGAGTCAATGTATTATCTGTGCTGTGCTAGGACGAGGTGGGGACATTGAACAGGTGAGTAAATGATGGCAGACCTTTCAGCAGTGTGACAAAGGCTATAGGAAAATGGGTCAGAGAGGGCAGAACCTGAGTGTGGTTTGGTCATGCTGAATTTGAGATGCGTATTAGACATCTGAGTAGGACTCTGGGGAGGAAGTTGGATTGCAGGGAGTCAGGGCAGCAGGGAGAGAGATCTGAGAGAGTTCGGCACCGTCCAGTAAAAAATATAATGCAAAATACAGGCCAGGCACAGCAGCTCACACCTAGAATCCCAGCACCTTGGGAGGCCAAGGTGGGCAGATCACTTGAGGTCAGGAGTTCGAGAACAGCTTGGCCAACATGGTGAAGCCCCGTCTCTACTAAAAATACAAAAATTAGTCAGGTGTGGTGGCGGGCACCTGTAATCCCAGCTACTCGGGAGGCTGAGGCAGGAGAATTGCTTGAACCCAGGAGGCGGAGGTTGCAGTGAGTGGAGATTGCGCCACTGCACTCCAGCCTGGGTGACAGAGCGAGATTCCATCTCAAAAAAAAAAAAAAATTAGTGGGGTGCAGTGGTGCACACCTGTAGTCCGGCTACTCAGGAGGCTGAGGCAGGAGAATCGCGTAAACCCAGGGGGCAGAGGTTGCAGTGAGCCAAGATTGCACCACTGCACTCCAGCCTGAGTGACAGAGTGAGACTCCATCTCAACAAAAAACAAACAAAAAGCAAAATACAAAAATGTGTGCCTGTAATCCCAGCTACTCGAGTGACTGAGATGGGAGGATTGCTTGAGCTCAAGAGGCCCAGGGTGCAGTGAAGAGGCCCAGGCTGCAGTGAGCTGTGATCATGCCTGGGTGACAGTGACACCCTGTCTAAAAAAAAAACATGCAAGCCACACAGGTGTTTTTCTGTTTTCTAGTATTTAACATATCAATTTAACCTGATCCACGCAAAATATTATCACTTTGACACTGAATCAGCATAAAAATTATTCACGAGCTATTTTATTTGACATCTGTGTTTGGTGCTAAGTCTTTGGAATGTGGCGTTGCGGGCGTCTCTCAGTTTGGACTCGCCGCAGTTCCAGTGCTCTGGGGGCTGTTGTATCTGACAGCATGGGGATTGATGGCAGTTAAGCTCAGGCGGGTGAAGCCGCTGAGGGCAGGTGTTAACTGGGAATCCCCGAAAGCTGGGCCCTTGAGTGGCCTTGGTGCAGCCCAGTGTGTTACGCTCTGGCAGGGGGGATGGGAGGCATGATCAGGGGTGTGGGAGGAAAATCAGGATCAGGCCATGACTCAGAACGCTGAGAACTTTGATGGAGGAGGGAGTGGCCAGTCACTAATGCTGCCAGCAGTTTCTTTAGGACAAGGACAGGCAGTCAGCATCAGCTTGGGGGAGACAGAGGTTACAAGCCACCCTGAAGAGGGAAGAACCGGGCACTTTGAGGACTGAGAGGGAGGCCAGCGTGGCCAACATGTGTGGGTGCAGATGACATTGTCCCTGGAGTGGATGCCGAGGGGTGGTGCCCTGCCAGGGTCAAGGGGCCAGGGTGGGGCTGTCTGGCTCTAGGCTGCCCCCTCCACACTGGAAACTGGGCCTCGACGGTGACTGGGGCGCGGAGGAACTTTATTTTGTAGGTAGACTTTTTTTTAACTTTTTATTTTTTGGAGACAGGGTCTTGCCCTGTTGCCCAGGCTGGAGTGCGGTGGCACAGTCTTGGCTCACTGCAACCTCCGACTCCTGGGCTCAAGCGATCTTCCCACCTCAGCCCCCTGAGTAGCTGTGATTACAGGCGTGCACCACGACACCTGGCTAATTTTTTTTTTTTTTTTTTTTTTTTTAGAGATGGAGTTTTGCTATGTTGCCCAGGCTCCAGGCTGGTCTTGAACTCCTGAGCTCAAGCAATCCTCCTGCCTCAGCCTCCCAAAGTGTTGGGATTACAGGTGTGAGCCACCACTCCCAGCTAGGCTTTTTTTTTTTTTTTTTTTTTTTTTTTTTGAGGCAGTCTCTCTCTGTCGCCCAGGCTGGAGTGCAGTGGTGCAATCTTGGCTCACTGCAACCTCTGCCTCCCAAGTTCAAGCAATTCTCTTGTCTCAGCCTCCTGAGTAGCTGGGATTACAGGTGTGTGCCACCACACCTGGCTTTTTTTTTTTTTTTTTTTCAGTAGAGACAAGCTTTCACTACGTTAGCCAGACTGGTCTCAAACTCCTGACCTCTATTGATCTGTCTGCCTCAGCCTCCCAAAGTGCTAGGATTACAGGCGTGAGCCTCCGCGCCCGGTCATTTTAACCATTTGAAGGTGTTCAGTTCAGTGGTTTCTAGTATATTCATGATGCTGTGCAACCACCACTGCCACCTAATTGCAGAACATTCATCACTCCAAAAAAAGACCCTGTACCCATTAGCAGTCCCTCCCCATTCCCTCTTCCCCCCAGCCCCTGGCTGCCACCAATCTGCTTTATGTCACGGATTTGCCTAATGTGGACATTTCATAGAAATGGAACCGCACAGTAGGTGGCCTTCTGTGTCTGGCTTCTTCCACTCAACAAGATGTTTTTCAGGTTCATCCACATTGTAGTGCATATCCGTGATTTGCTCGAGATAGAGTCGTTCTGCTGCCCAGGCTGGAGTGCAGTGGCATGATCATAGCTCACTGCAGCCCTGACCTCCCAGGCTCAGGTGATCCTCCCACGTCAGCCACTCCAGCAGCCGGGACTACAGGCACAACCCACCACGCCTGGCTAATATTTGAATTTTTTATAGAGACAAGGTCTCACTATGTTACCCAGGCTAGTCTTGAACTCCTGAGCTCAAGTGATCCTCTGTGGCCTCAGCTTCCCAAAGTGCTGAGATTACAGGCGTGAGCCACCACGCCTGACTTGTTGGTTTTATTTTTTATGCTTGGATATGCAGCTTGATATTGTGTAGTTTAACCTTTTCCTCAGTAGCACCACAGCCCTTATTCCACTTAACCAAGTTGATAAATAGCTCTTATTCCTTTGTGTGGTATCCTTATCTGTAAATGGAGATGATAGAATCCGCGTCCTTAGAGGGCTGTGGTGGGGAGCGAGCGAGCTGTGCGGGAACACTTAGAGCAGAGTTTGGCCCGGAGTCAGGACTCGGGAGATGCGCTGTGGCTCGGGAGATGCGCGCCGTGGCAGCGATGGGAAAGTGGCCCGGAGTCAGGGCTCGGGAGATGCGTTGTGGCTCGGGAGATGAGCGCCATGACGGAGATGGGAAAGTGGCCCAGAGTCAGGGCTCGGGAGATGCGCGCTGTGCCGGAGGTGGGAAAGTGGCCCAGAGTCAGGGCTCGGGAGATGCGCGCCGTGACGGAGGTGGGAAAGTGGCCCAGAGTCAGGGCTCGGGAGATGCGCGCCGTGTGACGGAGGTGGGAAAGTGGCCCGGAGTCAGGGCTCGGGAGATGCGCGCCGTGGCAGCGATGGGAAAGTGGCCCGGAGTCAGGGCTCGGGAGATGCGTTGTGGCTCGGGAGATGAGCGCCATGACGGAGATGGGAAAGTGGCCCAGAGTCAGGGCTCGGGAGATGCGCGCCGTGACGGAGGTGGGAAAGTGGCCCGGAGTCAGGGCTCGGGAGATGCGCGCCGTGTGACGGAGGTGGGAAAGTGGCCCGGAGTCAGGGCTCGGGAGATGCGCGCCGTGCCGGAGGTGGGAAAGTGGCCCGGAGTCAGGGCTCGGGAGATGCGCGCCGTGACGGAGGTGGGAAAGTGGCCCGGAGTCAGGGCTCGGGAGATGCGCGCCGTGACGGAGGTGGGAAAGTGGCCCGGAGTCAGGGCTCGGGAGATGCGCGCCGTGACGGAGGTGGGAAAGTGTTGTCACAAATGGAGCATCGTCTGTGGCCAGGCTTCTTGCTGGTTTCTGGTTCTAACTTGATGACCACTGGGCAGTGAACGTTTCTGTAGGGCGGGCGTCTGGGGGCAGCACTGCTGGTCTTGGTCTGCTTCACACACAGCAGTGGCCTTTCTAGACAGAGGAAACCCAGAGCCTCTCCAGAGGGCCTGTCCCTGTGTCTGCCTCCAGCTGCAGCACACGAAGGTTCCCAGCACTTTAGGAGGCTGTAGCAACAGGCGTCAGTCGGGCGAGTATCTGCCTGGATGATGGCAGGAGCCACCTGCTGGGTGGCTGCACATCCAGTGAGACATGTTGCCACAGGCCTTTGACTCATGCAGGTCTCCCCTCTGAGGACTTCTCCCCTGTGTCCTTTGCTGTCTGTTGGGTGCTTTCTGGGAAATCCTTTACTGATAGGCCACGGCTGGGCCAGTCTTGACAGCTCCCAGCACCTCCTTTTATTCAAGGCTATGGCCATGTGCCACACAGTCTCATTTCTGTTTTTTTTTTTGAGACGGAGTCTCACTCTGTCTCCCAGGTTGAAGTGCAGTGGTGAGATCTCAGCTCACTGCAGCCTCCGCCTCCCAGGTTCAAGCGATTCTCCTGCCCCAGCCTCTCGAGTAGCTGGGATTTCAGGCACACACCACCATGCCCAGCTAATTTTTGTATTTTTAGTAGAGATGGGGTTTCACCATGTTGGCCAGGCTGGTCTCAAACTCCTGATATAGGTGTGAGCCACCGTGCTTGGCCTTTTTTTTTTTTTTTTTTTTTTTTTGTAGAGACAGGGTTTCACCATGTTGGCCAGGCCGGTCTCAAACACCTGGCCTCAAGTGATCTGCCTGCCTCAGCCTCCTAAAGTGTTGCGATTACAGGTGTAAACCACCATGCCTGGCCCACCATCTTATTTCTTTGTCCCCAAAGTCGACAAAGCTCCTCATTTTCCTGAAGGGGAAACAGCCCATCAGAGAGGGTCAGTGGCTTACCCCCAACTGTGCCCCACAGTCACAACCTCAGGCAGGCGTGTCTGACCCCAGAAGGTGCTCCCCTGGGAGCCTCCTCTAGAACAACATCATGCTCCATGCTCTTTGCTGTGCTAGGAGCTGGGTTATGGTTGGGGCCTGGAGTCAGCCCTCTGAGATGGGCTGCCCGCTGGCTGCCAGGTTCTGTGCCAGACAAGTGCCTACACTGGTTTCCTGTGACTGCTGTGATGAATTACCACAAACACAGCAGTGTCAAACACCGGTTCTGGATATCGGAAGTCCGATATCCATCTCACGGGGCTAAAATCAAGGCGTGGGCAGAGCTCGTCCCTTCTAGGGGCCCTAGAGGAGAGGCCGCGTCCTTGCCTTCTCCAGCTCCTAGAGGCCACCTGCTTTCCTTGGCTCGTGGCCCCTTCCCCCATCCCCAAAGGCAGCAGTGTGGCATCTTCTCTCCTGCCTGACCTCTGTTCCATCCTCACATCATCTCTCTCTGACTCTGAACTGTATCTCTCCCTTATAAGGACCCTGTGATGACATTGGGTCCACCTGGATCACCCAGGATCCTCTCTCCATCTCATGATCCTTAACTTCATCATATCTGCAAAGTACCCCCACCCTTTTTTTTGTTTGGAGACAGGGTCTTGCTCTGCCACCCAGGCTGCAGCCTTCACCTCCCAGGCTCAAGCGATCCTCCCACCCCAGCCTGCCAAGTAGCTGGGTCTACAGGCAGGCGCCACCACGCGTGGCTAATTCTCGTATTTCTAGTAGAGATGGGGGTCTCACCATGTTGCCCAGGCTGGTCTCCAACTCTTGGGCTCAAGTGATTCTCCTGCCTCAGCCTCCTAAAGTGCTGGGATTACAGGCGTGAGCCACCCTAACCGCCAGAATCTGTGAATATGTTCCCTTGGATTCAAAAGGGCCTTGCAAAGTCTGTTCCCTCACAACAGGCAGAGGGACCCTTTAAAAACCGAAGCCAGATCAAAAATACACCCATTTTCTCAGTTTGTTGTGGAGAGAAGATAAATGTGTGAATCCACCCAGAGACCTGTGGGAGTGCTGGACAGGCCGAAGGGGTCCGGGGGTAGCTGTTCCTGCTGTCGTGTTAACATCACGCTGATTCTCTGCTCACCACCCACAGCAGCTTTCATCTCCCAATCACTAAAAAGCCAAGTCCTCACTTCAGCCAACAAGGCCCTGCAGGGTCTGGCCCTCTGTTCCCTCCCTGTCCTATCTGCAGCCCTCCTGCCCCATGTCTCAGGCTGCAGCCTGCAGGCCTCCGCAGCGCCCAGGACTCCTCGCTGCTCCTCCTACGCATGGGCTCCACCTTCCTGATGGCCTTGGCACAGGCTGTTCCCTCTGCCTGGGACATTCTGTTGCAGAGGATTTTCAGTCTTCCCTCATTAAGTTACTCTGTTTTGTTTATTTTTTAATTTTTTTATTCATTTAGAGACAGATCTAACTCTGTTGCCCGAGCTAGAGGGAGTGCAGTGGCACAGTCGTGACGCACTGCAGCCTCGACCTCCCAGGCTCGAGCAATCTTCCCACCTCACCCTCCCGAGTAGCTGGGATTACAAGCCTGCGCCACCACACCTGGCGAATTTTTGTATTTTTGAAGAGACTGGGTCTCACTGTTGCCCAGGCTGGTCTTGAATTCATGGCCTCAAGTGATCCTCCCGCCTCGACCTCCCAAAGTGCTGGGATTACAGGCGTGAGCCTCCATGCCCAGCCCTGACAGTATTTGATGTATGTGTTTTCGTGGTGCTGTCTGAAATGTAAGCCCTGTGAGGACAAGTGTTTGGACCACTTTGTTCACCACTCTATCCATGGAGCCCACAGCAGTGCCTGGTACCCCATGGGCACCCAGTAGGTGCTTGGTGAATGAATGAAGGTACAGAGCCAGGCCTGACATGTTCCTGAGCCCTGCCAGGGACACCATGAGGTTACTGAGATGCAGTCATTTTGCAGATGAAGACATTGAGTCCTGGTGGGCCATGAGGTCAGTGCCAGATTGGATCCTGCGGCCGCCTGGCTGTCTGTCCCTCTCGCTGGCCTCGCACACCCTTCCTGGGAGGAACAGGAGAGGAGGGGAGGTGTGCAGGGCTGGGGTCACTGACTCTGCTTCCCCTGCCCTGCATGGTGTCCCCACAGGGACAGCATGGACAGTGTCAAGCAGAGTGCGGCCCTGTGCCTCCTGCGACTCTACAAGGCCTCGCCTGACCTGGTGCCCATGGGCGAGTGGACGGCGCGCGTGGTACACCTGCTCAATGACCAGCACATGGTGAGCCCCCAGCCGTCACGCCCCTGGATACCCAGGGCTCCCACCTCAGCCCTGACCCCCCTGGATGCCCGGGGCTCCCACCTCGGCCCTAACCCCCCTGGATACCTAGGGCTCCCACCTCAGCCCTCACGCCCCCTGGATGCCCAGGGCTCCCACCTTAGCCCTGACCCCCCTGGATTCCCGGGGCTCCCACCTTAGCCCTGACCCCCCTGGATTCCCGGGGCTCCCACCTTAGCCCTGACCCCCCTGGATTCCCGGGGCTCCCACCTCGGCCCTGACATTCACCAGACACCAGAAACCATGATCCAGTGTCCCCGGTACTCATTACCTGCCCAAGTGTCCAGAAACCCTCCCATCCCCATCTCTGACACTCCCCTGGCTGGCCAGGGATCCTGTCCAGTGACCCCCACACCCCTCACCAACCACCCAGTCCCTTAGAAAATCCCACTCTGTTTCTAATACCTGGAGATTCCCCCAGCAGCGCCCATCACCTGCCCACCAGCGCAGAAACCTTGACCCTGTCCCACCCCCCACAGTCCCAACCCTCTAGAGTCTCGCCCCTTCACTGCTCCTTACCCAGCTGCCTGGGGTTCTGCCAGGAACACCCCACACACCCAGGTCAGTGCTGGCCATGGTACCCGAGGCCCCTGGCCTCCTCACCTCACCCCTAAAGCACGCACAGTGACACGTGCACACCCCTAAACCCCATCTTCCCAACTGCACACACATCCCGACCCTGCCCCACTCCTGAGCCTCTGCTCTCAGGTACCGCCTCCCCCAGGGGCCTGACTTGTCTCTCCTCTGCCCCTGCAGGGTGTGGTCACGGCTGCCGTCAGCCTCATCACCTGTCTCTGCAAGAAGAACCCAGATGACTTCAAGACGTGCATCTCTCTGGCTGTGTCGCGCCTGAGCCGGGTGGGTGTGGCCTAGATGTTGGCTGCTGGAGGTGGCCCTGGCATCCCTATGCCCTCTGACACCCCTCAGGCCCCCACTCTCCCTGAGAAGCAGCCCAGCCCAAGGTTTACAAATCAGGCTCTGAGCTGGATTCATCCTGGCTCGGCCTCTTCCTGGCTGGGTGGCCCCGGACAAGTGGCTTCACCTCCCTGGCCTCAGCTGCCTCCTGTGTTCAGTGGGGATAATACCAGTGCCCACCTGGAAGCACAGAGCGCTGTGGATAAAGTGCTCAGAACAGGGCCTCGCAGGCCGAGCACCCCAGGAGCCAGAGCCGCCCTCATGACCTCCTCCCTCTCCTGCTTCTCTCTCTGTCTCCCGCCTTCCCTCTTCTGGCTTTGCCTCCCGCCTCTCTCTTTCCTGTGCAGCCTCTCACTCCTGCCTGGTGTCCCTCTCCCACCTTTGCTCCTGTCCTGCCCAGGAACATCCCCTGAGGCCTTGTGCATGCCAGGCTCCATGTCCGGTGACACCAGGGACACAGATGAGTCAGAACCAAGCTCTGCTCTTAAGGAGCTCCCTGTCCTGCTGGCAGGGAGGTGACTCAGTCACAGATTGTCAGAAAGGGGGTGACTTGTGCTATGATGGAGGTAGGACAGGTCACCCATAGGAGGCACTTAACCCAGCCTGTGAGTCCATGAAGGCTTCCTGGGGGCGGCGATCCCTGAATTGAGACTTAGAACACACATGTGCGTCTCCTGGGCAGTTAGGAAGAGGCCTGGATTCGCAGGCAAAGAGAAGAACACACCAGCTCGTGCATCCATTCATTGTTTCTTTTTTTTTTTTGAGACGGAGTCTCGTTCTTTCCCCAGGTTGGAGTGCAGTGGCGCGATCTTGGCTCACTGCAAGCTCCCAGATTCACGCCATTCTCCAGCCTCAGCCTCCCAAGTAGCTGGGACTACAGGCGCCCGCCACCACACCCGGCTAATTTTTTGTATTTTTAGTAGAGACGGGGTTTCACCATGTTAGCCAGGATGGTCTCGATCTCCTGACCTTGTGATCCGCCTGCCTCGGCCTCCCAAAGTGCTGGGATTACAGGCGTGAGCCACTGCGCCCGGCCCACTCATTGTTTCTTTCTCAGGTTTTTTTTTTTTTTTTGAGACAGGGTCTCGCTGTCACCCAGGCTGGAGTGCAGTAGTGCAACCATGGTTCACTGCAGCCTCCAGCTCCTAGGCTCAAGCTATCTCTCGCCTCAGCCTCCCGAGTAGCTGGGACTGCAGGAGCCTGGCTAATTTTTGTATTTTTTGTAGAGATCGGTCTTGCTTTGTCGCCCACACTCAAACTCCTGGCTTCAAGTGATCCTCCCGCCTCAGCCTCCAAAAGTGCTGGGATTACAGGTGTGAGCCACTGCACTCAGTCATTGTTTCATTCATTCATCACACATCTGAATACTGCAGTGTGCCAGGATGACAGTGAGGCAGGAACACAGACCAGCACGGAGGTGGGACAGAGCTTCCTGGAGAAGGGCTTTTCAAGGTTGAATAGGAGTTTGCAATGAGGAAAAACAGTCACATGATCTTTCTTTTTTTTTCTCTTTTTTTTTGAAATGGAGTTTCGCTCTTATTACCCAGGCTAGAGTGCAATGGCGCGATCTTGGCTCACTGCAACCTCCGCCTCCCGGGTTCAAGCAGTTCTCCTGCCTCAGCCTCCGAAGTAGCTGGGATTACAGGCATGTGCCACCACGCCGGCTAATTTTGTATTTTTAGTAAATGTGGGGTTTCACCACGTTGGTCAGGCTGGTCTCAAACTCCTGACCTCAGGTGATCCGCCCACCTCAACCTCCCAAAGTACTGCGATTACAGGTGTGAGCCACCATGCCGGGCCCAATCTTTCTTTTTCTTTTTATTTTGAGATGGAGTTTCACTCTTATTGCCTGGGCTGGAGTGCAGTGGCGCCATCTTGGCTCACTGCAATGTCTGCTTTCCAGGTTCAAGGAATTCTCCTGCCTCAGCCTCCCAAGTAGCATGGATCACAGGCAGGCACCACCACGCCCAGCTAATTTTTGTATTTTTAGTAGAGATGGGGTTTCGCCATGTTGGTCAGGCTTGTCTTGAACTCCTGATCTCAGGTGATCCACCCACTTTGGCCTCCCAAAGTGCTGGGATTACAGGCATGAGCCACTGCACCTGGCCATGATCTTTCAATCTTTCACTAATTCCCTGCCTCTTCCCCAAACCTCTTCCTATCTGACCTTGTATTAGGCCGACCCAAAAAAGGGTCAGACCCAATCCCTGCCCCTGAGTAGCTTCAAGCCTTGTAGGGGGACTACAGGAAACAGCCTCCAGGAGCTGGCGCGCTGTGTGCTCTGATGGAGGAAGCCTGGGGCATGGGAGCCTCAGAGCCGAGTGAGGAGGGGGCCCTGGGAAACTGTCACACAGAAGGGAACCAGCAGAGACCTTTCCTGCCCACCGCACACCAGCATTACTTGGAAAGATCAACCAGCTGGGCTTAGTCCTAGTTTTGCCCCCATACAGTGTGCCTGACGCTTCCTCGCTCCCTTCCCAGAGCCTCAGATTCCTGCTTCATAAAACCATTGCATTGGCCGGGCATGGTGGCTCATGCTTGTAACCCCAGGACATTGTGGGACTGAGGTGGGAGAATTGCTTGAGGCCATGAGTTCGAGACCAGCCTGGGCGACATAGTGAGACCCTGTCTCTACAAAAAAACCCACTAACAAAACCGTTAACACTGACAGCACCACCCTTGGAAGGCACCATTTGCTCCACCCTGGCATGTGGACCCACGTGCCCCTCCCACCCCAGCCCCCAACTTATTCCTTGCTCTTCCTTGCCAGATTGTCTCCTCGGCCTCCACCGACCTCCAGGACTACACCTACTACTTTGTCCCAGCGCCCTGGCTCTCGGTGAAGCTCTTGAGGCTGCTGCAGTGCTACCCGCCTCCAGGTAATGAACGCCGTGCACTCCCCAACCCGGGGTGGCCTGCTGCTGGCATCTGGGGGCCTCCTGCTCCACAGCGCACCAGGTGGGACTGGAGGGGCTGGGTCAGGATTTCTCTGAAGCTGGGGCAGTTCCTCTGTCCCGTTACATGGCTGCGGTGGGGGAGGCAAGCGGGCAGCCCAGGGCCCAGTGCCTCCCATGTGCAGCATCGTGGATCAACCTCATAGCTGAGGTCCCTGCTACCCGGGCTCTCACTCCAGCCCTGTTGCGAGGGACTGTTAACTGTGCCTGTTTTATAGATGAGGAATCTGAGGCTTGGAGAGGGAGCTCCTGGCCCAGAGTCACTCACCCGGTCAGTGGGTAATTCCAGGCTGTGCTATCTGAATGACCATAGCCCCGTTAGGGGTTTTCACATCTGGTGGGAACCTTCCCTTACTGCTCACAGTCACAATAGCCAGTGTGTATGAAACTCCTGTAGTGAGCCAGGCACTGTGCAGGGGGGCACCTGCACCTGCCGAACAGAGCTGGCAAGGAGGAACAGCCAGTGTGATATGCACACAGGGAAACTGAGGCTTGGAGGTGAGACATCACCGTTCTAGGCAGTAAGTGGCAGTTGGCCCCCAGACTCTCTGCTCTAAACCCCTCCCTCTGCCACTGAGCGCCCCCCGAGCTTCTGTCGCCTTGGCTGACTGACCTCATGGAGCAGTTTCTTCGGACCCTGTGCTGAGGGGCTTGGCACACAGTAGGTGCTAATGCACCAGTTCCCTCCGTTCAGCCAGCATGTTCAGCACCTGCCAGGGGCCAGGGCTGATGTACACCACCAAATCTCTGGGTGTGCATGCCTGTCTGTGTGCATGCCTGCATGCGTGCATGCGTTCACCTGTGTGTGTCGATACCTGCCCGTGTGCATGCATGTCTGCGTGCATCCTGTGTGTGGGTGTGTCATTGTGTGTGCATCTGTATGTATGCGTGTCTGTGTCTATATCTGGTGGTGTTCATGGTATCTCTGTGTCCCTCTGTGTGTACATGTGTGTGTATCAGTGTGTGCATCTACATGTGTATCAGTGTGTGCATCTACATGTGTGTGTATCAGTGTGTGCATCTGTATGTATGCGTGTCTGTGTCTATATGTGGCGGTGTTCATGGTATCTGTGTCCCTCTGTGTGTACATGTGTGTGTATCAGTGTGTGCATCTACATGTGTGTGTATCAGTGTGTGCATCTACGTGTGTGTATCAGTGTGTGCATCTGTATGTATGCGTGTCTGTGTCTATATGTGGCGGTGTTCATGGTATCTGTGTCCCTCTGTGTGTACATGTGTGTGTATCAGTGTGTGCATCTACATGTGTGTGTATCGGTGTGTGCATCTACATGTGTGTGAATCGGTGTGTGCATCTACGTGTGTGTATCAGTGTGTGCATCTGTATGTATGCGTGTCTGTGTCTATATGTGGCGGTGTTCATGGTATCTGTGTCCCTCTGTGTGTACATGTGTGTGTATCGGTGCATGCATCTACATGTGTGTGTATCGGTGCGTGCATCTACATGTGTATCACTGTGTGCATCTACATGTGTGTGTATCAGTGTGTGCATCTGTATGTATGCGTGTCTGTGTCTATACGTGGCGGTGTTCATGGTATCTGTGTCCCTCTGTGTGTACATGTGTGTGTATCGGTGCATGCATCTACATGTGTGTGTATCGGTGCGTGCATCTACATGTGTATCACTGTGTGCATCTACATGTGTGTGTATCAGTGTGTGCATCTGTATGTATGCGTGTCTGTGTCTATATGTGGCGGTGTTCATGGTATCTGTGTCCCTCTGTGTGTACATGTGTGTGTATCAGTGTGTGCATCTACATGTGTGTGTATCAGTGTGTGCATCTACGTGTGTGTATCAGCGTGTGCATCTGTATGTATGCGTGTCTGTGTCTATATGTGGCGGTGTTCATGGTATCTGTGTCCCTCTGTGTGTACATGTGTGTGTATCAGTGTGTGCATCTACATGTGTGTGTATCAGTGTGTGCATCTACGTGTGTGTATCAGTGTGTGCATCTGTATGTATGCGTGTCTGTGTCTATATGTGGCGGTGTTCATGGTATCTGTGTCCCTCTGTGTGTACATGTGTGTGTATCAGTGTGTGCATCTATGTGTGTGTATCGGTGTGTGCATCTACGTGTGTGTGTATCGGTGTGTGCATCTGTATGTATGCGTGTCTGTGTCTATATGTGGCGGTGTTCATGGTATCTGTGTCCCTCTGTGCATACATGTGTGTGTATCAGTGTGTGCATCTATGTGTGTGTATCGGTGTGTGCATCTACGTGTGTGTGTATCGGTGTGTGCATCTGTATGTATGCGTGTCTGTGTCTATATGTGGCGGTGTTCATGGTATCTGTGTCCCTCTGTGTGCACGTGTGTGTATCAGTGTGTGCATCTACATGTGTGTGTATCGGCGTGTGCATCTACGTGTGTGTATCGGTGTATGCATCTGTATGTATGCGTGTCTGTGTCTATATGTGGCGGTGTTCATGGTATCTGTGTCCGTCTGTGTGTACATGTGTGTGTATCAGTGTGTGCATCTACATGTGTGTGTATCGGTGTGTGCATCTACATGTGTGTGAATCGGTGTGCGCATCTACGTGTGTGTACCGGTGTGTGCATCTGTATGTATGCGTGTCTGTGTCTATATGTGGCAGTGTTCATGGTATCTATGTCCATCTGTGTGTACATGTGTGTGTATCGGTGCATGCATCTACATGTGTGTGTATCGGTGCGTGCATCTACATGTGTGTGTATCAGTGTGTGCATCTACATGTGTGTGTATCGGTGTGTGCATCTGTATGTATGCGTGTCTGTGTCTATATGTGGCGGTGTTCATGGTATCTGTGTCCCTCTGTGTGTACATGTGTGTGTATCAGTGTGTGCATCTATGTGTGTGTATCGGTGTGTGCATCTACGTGTGTGTGTATCGGTGTGTGCATCTGTATGTATGCGTGTCTGTGTCTATATGTGGCGGTGTTCATGGTATCTGTGTCCCTCTGTGTGCACGTGTGTGTATCAGTGTGTGCATCTACATGTGTGTGTATCGGTGTGTGCATCTACGTGTGTGTATCGGTGTATGCATCTGTATGTATGCGTGTCTGTGTCTATATGTGGCGGTGTTCATGGTATCTGTGTCCGTCTGTGTGTACATGTGTGTGTATCAGTGTGTGCATCTACATGTGTGTGTATCGGTGTGTGCATCTACATGTGTGTGAATCGGTGTGCGCATCTACGTGTGTGTACCGGTGTGTGCATCTGTATGTATGCGTGTCTGTGTCTATATGTGGCAGTGTTCATGGTATCTATGTCCATCTGTGTGTACATGTGTGTGTATCGGTGCATGCATCTACATGTGTGTGTATCGGTGCGTGCATCTACACGTGTGTGTATCAGTGTGTGCATCTACATGTGTGTGTATCGGTGTGTGCATCTGTATGTATGCGTGTCTGTGTCTATATGTGGCGGTGTTCATGGTATCTGTGTCCCTCTGTGTGTACATGTGTGTGTATCAGTGTGTGCATCTATGTGTGTGTATCGGTGTGTGCATCTACGTGTGTGTGTATCGGTGTGTGCATCTGTATGTATGCGTGTCTGTGTCTATATGTGGCGGTGTTCATGGTATCTGTGTCCCTCTGTGTGCACGTGTGTGTATCAGTGTGTGCATCTACATGTGTGTGTATCGGTGTGTGCATCTACGTGTGTGTATCGGTGTATGCATCTGTATGTATGCGTGTCTGTGTCTATATGTGGCGGTGTTCATGGTATCTGTGTCCGTCTGTGTGTACATGTGTGTGTATCAGTGTGTGCATCTACATGTGTGTGTATCGGTGTGTGCATCTACATGTGTGTGAATCGGTGTGCGCATCTACGTGTGTGTACCGGTGTGTGCATCTGTATGTATGCGTGTCTGTGTCTATATGTGGCAGTGTTCATGGTATCTATGTCCATCTGTGTGTACATGTGTGTGTATCGGTGCATGCATCTACATGTGTGTGTATCGGTGCGTGCATCTACATGTGTGTGTATCAGTGTGTGCATCTACATGTGTGTGTATCAGTGTGTGCATCTGTATGTATGCGTGTCTGTGTCTATATGTGGCGGTGTTCATGGTATCTCTGTGTCCCTCTGTGTGTACGTGTGTGTTTCAGTGTGTGCATCTACATGTATGTGTATCGGTGTGTGCATCTACATGTGTGTGTATCGGTGTGTGCATCTGTATGTATGCGTGTCTGTGTCTATATGTGGCGGTGTTCATGGTATCTCTGTGTCCCTCTTTGTGTACGTGTGTGTATCAGTGTGTGCATCTACATGTGTGTGTATCGGTGTGTGCATCTACATGTGTGTGTATCGGTGTGTGCATCTACATGTGTACCTATGTGTGCAAGTGGATGTGTGCATGAGTGTAGATGCCTGTGTGCATGCCTGTGTGTGCGTGTCTCAATGCTTGCCAGCATCCACGTGTGTCCATGCACGTCCCTCTGCACATGGTGTGTGTGTAGATACTCTGAGTATATGATATGGAGGTGACACCAGAGGCCCATTGTGTGTGAAACCAGTGATGAATTCTGTTGTGTGGCCCTGGGGACATGTCTTCCTTCCCTGGGCCTCTTTTTTATCCTGTCAAGAAGGACTTAGGTCATGCTCTAAGCCCATGACCACCCCAGAAGGCACAGCTGGTAATTCTGGGGTACACCCAGGGCAGGCACCTCACCCACTCCAACCCTCGGTGGTGTAGGAACTGGAGACACAGCCTTGTCCTGAGGCTGGGCCTGAGGACACACCAACCCTGTGTCACCTCCTCTTCAGCAAATGGTGGTGGGCTATTGCCAATTTGTTTCTAAGTCAATTTTTTTCTCATATGCATTATGAAAAGTTTCCCAACATCCAGATAAGTAGAGAGATCTCATTACTTAGACTTCACATTTTGCCATGTATGCATGCTCTTGTTTATTTTCTTCTGAAATATTTAAAAGTAAATTACAGACATCATGATGTTTTGGCTTTAAATATGTTGTTCTGGGCCAGGCACAGTGGGTCATGCCTGTAATCCCAGCAATTTGGGTGGCCGAGGTAGAAGGATCACTTGAGCTCAGGAATTCGAGACCAGTCTGGCCAATGTGGAGAAACCCCATCTCTACAAAAAATACAAAAAATTAGCCAGGTGTGGTGGTGCATGCCTGTAGTCCCAGCTACTCAGGAGGCTGAGATGGGAAGATTGCTTGAACCCGGGAGGTGGAGGTTGCAGTGAGCCAAGATTGCACCACTCACTGCACTCCAGCTTGGGTGACAGAGTAAGACTCTGTCTCAAACCAAACAAACAAAAAAAAACAATATATATCACAGTACAATCTAGGATCACATATTCAATCGGACTCTGCCAGGCTCAGTGGCTCACACTGTAATCCCAGCACTTTGGCAGGCTGAGGCAGAAGGATCGCTTGAGCCCAGGAGTTTGAGATCAGCCTGGACAGCATAGTTGCCCTGTTTCCAAAAATAGGATTTAAATTGGATTCTGTCTTTGTTATTTCTCGTAGTCTTCACTAGCCCCCATACCTGTTTCTGGAGAAACCAGGAGATGCCGTTGCCGTATGTCCCATGGTGGCGACTGGGCTCTTTGCTGCCTCGTGGTGTATTTTAGCTTGTTCCTCTATCTGGTGAATTTTCCTGTAGATCTGCGGAACCATTTTTTGCTGGAACACTTGACAGCTCTTGTATACACTTGAAAACATGTCACATTCTAGGAAATGTAGTGATTGGTGTTCCTGTGAGCTTCTGGCTGGCATCTGTCAGTGGTAGAGAGCTCTGGGGGGTGAGGGGCACCTGGTTGAGCCTTGTCTCCTTTGACCTCCCAGCCTCTAGGCCAGGAGGATGACACCGAGTGTGCCTGCAGTGCTCTCTTGCTGAATGGACACTTGGGTGGGTGGCTTGTGCATTTTTGTCAGGGGCTGCTCGGCACTCACACCAGTCCTTGGGAAGGCCTGGGTTTGGGGGCATCTCTGGGGAAGATTCCTGGAGCTTCCTTTGCTCTGTGAGAAACCTAAGGAGCCTCAGAGCTGCAGATGAGGAAACTGAGGCTCACATGGTGCCACCTCTTGCCCGAGAGGGTCAGAGCAGGAGGAGAGCCCAGGTCTGGGGATAGATCCTGTGTCTCCAGAGGTGCCTTGTCTTACCTTCTCTGCTGGGCTGGGAAGAGGTTGAGGGAGCAGAGACCCTGGCCCTGAACTGCAGAATTCTCGAGGGTCAGAGGCACCCCGAGCTCCTCCCTTGGAAGACAGGAGCTGGGGCATGGCCACCACCCCAGCAGGTGTGCCAGGTGGGCAGGACACTCAGCCAGGGGTGTCCCCTTCATTTCCCCAGAGGATGCGGCTGTGAAGGGGCGGCTGGTGGAATGTCTGGAGACTGTGCTCAACAAGGCCCAGGAGCCCCCCAAATCCAAGAAGGTGCAGCACTCCAACGCCAAGAACGCCATCCTCTTCGAGACCATCAGCCTCATCATCCACTATGACAGGTGCGCGCCTGGGCCTATCAGGGCCTGATGCCTGGGGCCAGGAAAGAGGGGCGTGGAGGCCTGGACTCCTGAGTCCTAGGCAGAGGGCAGGGAATCTTGACTTTTAGATAGGGTGGGGGGAGGATGGGGCTGTGAAGTGTCACCTTGTGAGGTTGGTGCTGGGGCCCTTCCTGGGGGCAGAATTGCTGGGTATCTTTCTCTAGGCTCAAAGGCCCAGCTGTCTGGGTCACGGAGGTGCAGGACTACGATGTAGGGCCGGCAAGGTTAAGACCTGGATCCTTGGGGTCTGTGAGATGGGTCAGCTGGGGCCCGAGTCCTCCACCTCCTCCTGTCAGTTTCTCTCACCATTCCTGTCTTGTGGCCCCTGCTGGCAGTGAGCCCAACCTCCTGGTGCGGGCCTGCAACCAGCTGGGCCAGTTCCTGCAGCACCGGGAGACCAACCTGCGCTACCTGGCCCTGGAGAGCATGTGCACGCTGGCCAGCTCCGAGTTCTCCCACGAAGCCGTCAAGACGCACATTGACACCGTCATCAATGCCCTCAAGGTGTGAGCCCTTGGAGCCCACCCCGGGCCTGTCACCCCCCTCAGAAATACCCAGAGGCTCAGAGGCCCTTGGGTGGCCAACCCTGTGCCAACAGGGAGTCTAAAACACACCTGGGCCCTGCTCTCCGCCCTCAGACGGAGCGGGACGTCAGCGTGCGGCAGCGGGCGGCTGACCTCCTCTACGCCATGTGTGACCGGAGCAATGCCAAGCAGATCGTGTCAGAGATGCTGCGGTACCTGGAGACGGCAGACTACGCCATCCGCGAGGAGATCGTGAGTGCTGTGGGGTGCGGGCTGGACTCTTGGGTCTGAGGGAGGAGGTGGCTGGGGGCCTAGACTCTTGGGTCTGAGGGAAGAGAGGCTGGAGCCTGGATGCCTGGGTCTGAGGGAGGAGGTGGCTGGGGGCCTGGGTTCCTACGTCTGAGGGAGGAGGGGCTGGGGCCTGGACTCCTGGGTCTCTAGCTGGGGGCAGTGGTGAGTCCAGATCCAGGTGAGTGAAAGCCCGACGTGGCCCGCGGCACTCTCTCTCACACGCTCCGGCGGCAGGTCCTGAAGGTGGCCATCCTGGCCGAGAAGTACGCCGTGGACTACAGCTGGTACGTGGACACCATCCTCAACCTCATCCGCATTGCGGGTGACTATGTGAGTGAGGAGGTGTGGTACCGTGTGCTACAGATAGTCACCAACCGTGATGACGTCCAGGGCTACGCTGCCAAGACCGTCTTTGAGGTCAGCATCCCTGACCCTGACCCCCATGACCCCACGACAGGACCTAGAGGCAGAGCAAGGATGCCCAGGGCTGTGGGGCCTGCCAGCGCCCAGCCACCCTCCTCCTCCTGCACCCCTGTGACCTCAGAGTGGGGCCTCTGCCTCTCTGGGCCAACCCAGGGGACCCAGGGCTATGGCCTCATGGGCCTGATGTGAGGAGTCCCCAGGGCATGGGCATGGGGTGCCCAGTGTACAGTCCTGGCCCCCAGATCTCAGTAGTTTCCCTCTGCCCCAGGAAAGGGGCCCCGCACAGTCCTGTTTTTTGTTTGTTTGTTTGTTTGTTTGTTTCTGGAGACGGAGTCTCACTCTGTTGCCCAGGCTGGAGTGGGGAGTGAGTGCCATGGTGCAATCTCGGCTCACTGCAACCTCAGCCTCCCAGCGTCAAGCCATTCTCCTGCCTCAGCCTCCCCAGTAGCTGGTACTTCAGGCGTGCGCCACCACACCCAGCTAATTTGTTTGTATTTTTAGTAGAGATGGGGTTTCACCATGTTGCCCAGGCTGGTTTCAAACTCCTGAGCTCAGGCAATCTGCCCGCCTCAGCTTCCCAGAGTGCTAGGATTACAGGCATGAGCCACCGCTCCCGGCCCACAGCCCTGTTTTACTTCCTGTGTGAGCTTGGGCCCATTACTCAACCTTTCTGTGCCTCAGTTTCCCACCTATAACCCCACCCGCAGCAGAGCTTTGAGTGTTCCACCAGTCAGTAGGTGGCTGCACCCACTGATCCCGGAGAGGGCGCTCATTGTTGTCCTCTCCACACCCTTTCCCGCCCCCTTCAGGCGCTCCAGGCCCCTGCCTGTCACGAGAACATGGTGAAGGTTGGCGGCTACATCCTTGGGGAGTTTGGGAACCTGATTGCTGGGGACCCCCGCTCCAGGTGAGGGAGCCTCAGCCTGCGGGGTGGAACACACACGCTTCTGAGGGGTCCAGGGCTTGGGGGATCCCCAGGGGTCTCAGGGCAGGCGGTGATGGGCTCCCATCCTCTCGGCCTCCACCCCAACCCACCTAGCAGGGTAAGAGAGGACCTTAGTCCCAGGATCGTGGACAGAGTGTGACTGCGGCCCCTGTCTGGTGCCTGGGGAGGGCCACTCCCCTCCAGTGGCTTGGGGTCCTGGGATGGGTCCATCCCAGGGAGGGGGGCCTCTCGAGGGGGTTTCTGGGAGAGGGCAGTGGAGTCTGGCCCCGCTGACACCCACTCCCGCGCACAGCCCCCCAGTGCAGTTCTCCCTGCTCCACTCCAAGTTCCACCTGTGCAGCGTGGCCACGCGGGCGCTGCTGCTGTCCACCTACATCAAGTTCATCAACCTCTTCCCCGAGACCAAGGCCACCATCCAGGGCGTCCTGCGAGCCGGCTCCCAGCTGCGCAATGCTGACGTGGAGCTGCAGCAGCGAGCCGTGGAGTACCTCACCCTCAGTTCGGTGGCCAGCACCGACGTTCTGGTCAGAGCCCTGTCACCCCCACCCCACCCCCCGGCACACCCCCTTCCCGCCCTCCCCTCCTCCTGACCCGAACTGACCTTCCCCACCCCGACCGCGCCAGGCCACGGTGCTGGAGGAGATGCCGCCCTTCCCCGAGCGCGAGTCGTCCATCCTGGCCAAGCTGAAACGCAAGAAGGGGCCAGGGGCCGGCAGCGCCCTGGACGATGGCCGGAGGGACCCCAGCAGCAACGACATCAACGGGGGCATGGAGCCCACCCCCAGCACTGTGGTGAGTCCCCTGGGGTGGGCCCTGCCAGGGTGCCTGGGGCTGGGTTCTGCCGGGCGCTGCCTGTCCTCACCGTGACCTGCGCTTCCTACAGTCGACGCCCTCGCCCTCCGCCGACCTCCTGGGGCTGCGGGCAGCCCCTCCCCCGGCAGCACCCCCAGCTTCTGCAGGGGCAGGGAACCTCCTGGTGGACGTCTTCGATGGCCCGGCCGCCCAGCCCAGCCTGGGGCCCACCCCCGAAGAGGCCTTCCTCAGGTAGCACCCCCTGGGCCCGGGCCCCTTCTCGCGGCCACCCCCGGGGCTGTCCCTTCTCGGCCTCTGTCCCCGTTTTCCCTGAGCCCCTCCCCAGCCCCCTACTCGCTCCTCTCTCCATCCCGATGCCTTCGCCAGTCCTGGCTGCTGCCTCCCCTGCCCCAGCCTCCCTGCTCACGCCCTCCCTCTGCCACTCTGGACTCCGCCGACACTGGCCACCCTTCGTTGTCTCCTTTCCTGTCACCGTTTCTCAGCCTGCTCTTCCTTTTCTCCTTCTCTCCTTCCCTCCTCCCTCCCTCCCTCCCTCTCTCCCTCCCTCCCTCCCTCCCTCTCTCCCTCCCTCCCTCCCTCCCTCTCTCCCTCTGTCTCTCTTCTGCCCTCTTGCTGCCTATCTGGGATTGGCTGCCTGCCACGCCTGTCTTCTCTTGTCTGCTCTGGGATTGGATGGCCCAGCGAGCTGGAGCCGCCTGCCCCCGAGAGCCCCATGGCTTTGCTGGCTGACCCAGCTCCAGCTGCTGAGTAAGGGGTGGCCTGGGGTGGGAGGTCGGGGGGCAGACTTGGGTGTCCCCAGGGAGAGTTAGGGTACTGGGAGCCCTCGTCAACGGGTTCCTGATGAGCAGCAGAGGCAGGGACTTGGAGGAAAGGGAAACTTGGTGTCTGCCGATGCGGGGGCACGGGCCAGAGTTCTATTCGCATTGGAGGCCACTGCTGGATGGATGCGAGGTTCCTCGAGGCTCCGTGAGGAGTCTGGATATGTGGTTCTGGGGTTCTGTCCTTAGGGCTTGTTCTCGCACTCAATCGCTCTGGGCCTTTGCCCCTCCCCACCAAGTCCCTTCCCATCTCACTCCGCTCCCTACCTCCAGCCCAGGTCCTGAGGACATCGGCCCTCCCATTCCGGAAGCCGATGAATTGCTGAATAAGTGAGTCCTGGGAGAGGTGGGGGAGGGGAACGGGGACAGGTGCGGAGCCTAGGCCAGGTGCAGACAGGCACCCCCCGTCATCCTGCGTCCCCTGCCACTCCCACCCAGGTTTGTGTGTAAGAACAACGGGGTCCTGTTCGAGAACCAGCTGCTGCAGATCGGAGTCAAGTCAGAGTTCCGACAGAACCTGGGTGTGTCCCGGGGGACTGTGGGAATGGGTCGGAGGGAGACCTTGGGGAAGGGGTCAGAGGGACTCAGATGGAGCTCTGCCTCCCCCACCTACTGCAGGCCGCATGTATCTCTTCTATGGCAACAAGACCTCGGTGCAGTTCCAGAATTTCTCACCCACTGTGGTTCACCCGGGAGACCTCCAGACTCATATCCTGTCAGGCCCCGCCCGGCCTCCTGCCTCTCCAGGTCGGCCTTCCTCACCGTGGGGAAGCCGGCTGACCCATGTCCACACTTCTCTTCAGCCTCTCCTGGGCACGCAGTTAGTTCTCTGAGATTCAGTGTCTGCATCTGTAAGATGGGGGGTGGGATTCCTTCCCCCAGGACGGGATGACAGTGAAGTGGTGTGTGGGAGGCATTATTTCCAGAACTCCACCTTGCTGCAGGCCTCATTTTGTCCCTGTCTGGCACCTTCTGTGTCCTGCCATCGTCCTCCACTGGGCTCCATGTCATGATGCCAGCACCTCCTGCACTCAGGAGTCAGGCCTGCGGGTCCCAGACGCTGATCAGGCCTGATCTGGGCTGAGTCACTTTGCCTCTCTGGGCCCTCCTGTCCCCGCTGTGACGTGTATGTAGACCCTCCTCTTCCTCATAGGGTTATTGAGAAGATCAGAGTGTCTGGAAAACCCTGGAAGGGCGGCTGGAGGTATCAGTCCCCCCTGCCCCTTCTCTGGGCCTCCATTTCCACATTCATGAAATTAGAAAAGCTTGACTCGAGAACTCCTTCTGGCCGGGCGCGGGGGCTCACACCTGTAATCCCAGCAGTGGGAGGCTGAGGCCAGTGGATCATTTGAGGTCAGGAGTTCAAGACCAGCCTGGCCAACATGGTGAAACCCCATCTCCACTAAAAATACAAAAATTAGCTGGGTGGTAGTGGTACGCGACTGTAATCCCAGCTACTCAGGAGGCTGAGACAGGAGAATCGCTTGAGCCTGGGAGGTGGTGGTTGTGGTGAGCCGAGATTGTACCACTGCACTACAGTCTGGGCGACAGAGTGAGACCCTGTCTCAAAAAAAAAAAAAAAACAATGAAAAACAAAATTCTTTCTTCGGTCGGGCGCGGTGGCTCACGCCTGTAATCCTAGCACTTTGAGTGGCCGAGGTGGGTGGATCACAAGGTCAGGAGATTGAGACCATTCTGGCTAACATGGTGAAACCTCCATCCCTCTGTCTCTACTAAAAATACAAAAAATTAGCCGGGCGTGGTGGCGGGCGCCTGTAGTCCCAGCTACTAGGGAAGCTGAGGCAGGAGAGTGGCGTGAACCCAGGAGGCGAAGTTGCAGTAAGCTGAGATCGCGCCACTGCACTCCAGCCTGGGCGACAGCACGAGACTCCGTCTCAGGAAAAAAAAAAAAAAAAAAAAAAAATCCTTCTTTCATAATTTCCAGAGGCTCATGCAGGCAGTTCAGTGGAGGCATTGGCAAAAGAACATGAGACTCAGGCCTTCCCAGTGGGCTACTGACACAGATGCAGATGATGATAACACTAATTGCTACCATCTTTGTGTACTTACCATGTGCCGGGCACACAGACAAGTACTTATGATGGATTATTTTCTTTTTTTTTTTTTTTAAATAGAGATGAGGCCTCACTATGTTGCCCAGGCTGGTCTCAAACTCCTGGGCTCAGTGATCCTCCCCACCTTGGCCTCCCAAAGTGCTGGATTACAGGCGTGAGCCGCCACACCCGGCTGGATTATTTCATCAACTCCTGAGGACATTTTACACATGTCCTTGTGTTGAGACAGGGCCTCACTCACCCAAGCTGGAGTGCAGTGGCATGAACACTGCTCACTGCAGCCTCGAACTTCTGGGCTCAAGGCATCCTCCTGCCTCAGCCTCCCAAGTAGCTGGGACTACAGTTGCACATCACCATGCCTGGCTAATTTTTTTGTAGAGATGGGGTCTTGCCATGTTGCCCAGGCTTACACATGTCCAGAGGCTAAGAGAGGTTGAGTGGTTGCCCACAGCCACTCAGGTGGTTAAGAGCTGGGATTCAAACCCAAGTCAGCCTCCAGAGCTAATACTATTATGTCTCAGTGTGGTGTGACACTGTGGAAGGCCAAAGGAGGCACCTAGGGGGCGCCTCAGAGGTTTCCATAGTATGAACTTTGTAGTTGAACCTTGTAGGATTGAGTCCAGGATTGCACCATGGGGTCCGTCAAAGACCTGCAGGCGGGAGCTGCCGGGAGCTCTGGGGTTCTTAACCCAGACCTCCCGGGGGCCCGCCTCCTCTGTCTGGCTTCCTTGACCCCTGGCGGGCACAGCTGGCTGTGCAGACCAAGCGTGTGGCGGCGCAGGTGGATGGCGGCGCGCAGGTGCAGCAGGTGCTCAATATCGAGTGTCTGCGGGACTTCCTGACGCCCCCGCTGCTGTCCGTGCGCTTCCGGTGAGTCGGGTGCGGCGCGGCCGGTGGGCGGGGCCTCCGGGCGAGGGGCGGGGCCTAACGGAGCCTCCATTTCCCCCCACCAGGTACGGTGGCGCCCCCCAGGCCCTCACCCTGAAGCTCCCAGTGACCATCAACAAGTTCTTCCAGCCCACCGAGATGGCGGCCCAGGATTTCTTCCAGCGCTGGAAGCAGCTGAGCCTGTGAGGGGTGGGGAGGGGGCGGAGCCAAAGCCGCGCCTCCTGGTGGGCGGGTCGGGCCGTGCAGGTCCCTGACTTGAACCTTCCCGGTCCCCAGCCCTCAACAGGAGGCGCAGAAAATCTTCAAAGCCAACCACCCCATGGACGCAGAAGTTACTAAGGCCAAGGTGAGAGACCTCGGGCGTTTGCCGGCCTATGGCTGCTTTGCTTCTCTGAGCCTCTGTTTTCCCATCTGTAAAGTGGGGCCAATTCCCATCCCCAAGGGTTTTTTGGGATCTGGGATGCCACTGTGTGGTAACTAATAGCTCTGGCACACTCTGACGGCGCCGCCCCTCCCTCCCAGCTTCTGGGGTTTGGCTCTGCTCTCCTGGATAATGTGGACCCCAACCCTGAGAACTTCGTGGGGGCGGGGATCATTCAGACTAAAGCCCTGCAGGTGGGCTGTCTGCTCCGGCTGGAGCCCAACGCCCAGGCCCAGGTGAGTGCTGCTGTGGGAGGCCTGAGGCCGGCAGGAAGGCCGCCTGTCATCTCTGCGCCCACCCTTCCTGCCTCACTGTTCTTTAATTCACGTCCCCACTTTGACCCTCCTCCTCTCACATTTCTTTGTCCACTTTTTCTCCTCTTTATCCATCAGTTTTCTCTCCTGTCTCCAACCTCTGGTGTTCCTCTCCTCTTCCTGTCCCTCCCTGATTTCTACCTTTCCATATCCTTTCCACCTTTCTCTCCTCATCTTTTATAATTTTCTTCCTCTCGGGCTCCTCTGTTGATTTCATTCTTACATTCTTCTCTCCTGTGTCTTGTATCACCTTTCTGGCCCCTTTATCCTTCCTTCTTCTATCTCCCTTGTGTCCCCACTTCCCTGGGCTCCCCATCTCCTCTGAGTTCTGCCCCCAATGCCCCCACCCAGATGTACCGGCTGACCCTGCGCACCAGCAAGGAGCCTGTCTCCCGTCACCTGTGTGAGCTGCTGGCACAGCAGTTCTGAGCCCTGGACTCTGCCCCCGGGGATGTGGCCGGCACTGGGCAGCCCCTTGGACTGAGGCAGCTTTGGTGGATGGGGGACCTCCACTGGTGACAGAGAAGACACCAGGGGTTGGGGGATGCCTGGGACCTTCCTCCGGCCTTTTGTATTTTTATTTTTGTTCATCTGCTGCTGTTTACATTCTGGGGGGTTAGGGGGAGCCCCCTCCCTCCCTTTCCCCCCAAGCACAGAGGGGAGAGGGGCCAGGGAAGTGGATGCCTCCTCCCCTCCCACCCCACCCTGTTGTAGCCCCTCCTACCCCCTCCCCATCCAGGGGCTGTGTATTATTGTGAGCGAATAAACAGAGAGACGCTAACAGCCCCATGTCTGTGTCCATCACCCACTGCTAGGTAGTCAAAGAAGTGGGGTGAGGGCATGCAGAGTGTGGGTGGCCAGGCTTCTCAGCCCATGGGTGGGACTCTGGGGAGATAGCAGCAGCAGCAGCCGCCGAAGCCCCAGCTGCAAGGCCACCAGACGCACTCCTGTGCCTGGTTCCTCAGTCCCCAACACCAGGTAGCAGGCTCTGGGCAGCTGGGCCTGGTAGACCTCATCTTCTGTCTTCTCTGGTGGCCCTGGCTCTGGAGAAAGAACAGGGGGCACTGAGATGACAAGTAGCATGCTAACCTTTGCAAGCCACACCACATCCTGAGCCCAAGTTCTGAATGCGTGGGGTCTCTGAACACAGGTTTTGGGAGCCTCCTGCCAGGGGAGGGCCTCGGGGCTCTAGCTGGCTGTCAGCAACTTGAAGACCATGATGCTCTCACTCAGCTCACCCTCTTCCTCTTTCTCAGCCTTGGCCCCCATTTTCCTGGGGAAACTGTGCACCTGCAGGTGATCCTCTTAGCAATACACATGGCAAACACGGCAGCAATACAGGAGCTCCAGTAGCCTTTTCCAGGAGCCCACTCGCCCCACTGTACGAGGCGTGTGGAGGGAACAGGCAGGGACCAGTGAGAGGTGGAGTAGCACAGCTAAGAAGGGGTGCAGCCCCCGAGTTGGAGCTCTTGACCACTGTACTGCATTCATCCGGGCTTCACTGGGGTCATAGCGCCATCCCAGGTCCCTTTCTTTGTCTCTCTGGGCCCTTAAGGGTTCTACGACAATTTTTCCGTTCTAACCCAGAATCTTGTGAAATCCTCCTCCATACCCTCAGCCTATCAGCAAAGCCTGTGCTTTCGGCAGTAGTGCAGAACGCTGGACTGTGTGGATATGGGAGCCAGATCCCGTGTTCGAATATGGCTCTGCCACTCATGAGCTGAGCCTCAGTTTCCTCATCTGTAATATGGGAATGATGAGGTAATGGGATAGTCCTCACCTGTGAGGATGAAGTGATTTCATTCTTTCATTACATGTAAAGGCACTGGGAAGAGGTGAGGTCTCAATGTTAACTATTGTTGACTATGATCCAGGAGGTTCTGAAGCCAGGCAGGGACCTCCCTTCCCCTCCCTTCCCATCTGCATCAATGCTCAGATCTCAAGGAAAACCACTGCCCTATGGCCCAGTGCATACTGGGTTCCTCCGCTTCCTCCAACCCCACCTCCTACTCCCACTTTGTGCGACCTGGGACTCAGTGTCCCCGCCTGCGCAGTGGGAGCACTGTGCCTTCTGCTGACCTGGTGGGAAGTGCGTGGAGGTGACCAGGGTATAGAAGTTTCGGAGGAGGCGCCGGCGCTGTTCTGGTGAAGGCTCTGCTGGGAGGAAAAGGCCGTGATGCAGAGCCCCTCCCCGGCCCACGCCTCTCCTGCCCCTGCCCCTGTCCTCAGTCACCTTTATCCCCCAAGGGCTCCACGGTGAAGAGGCAGCGTTTCAGTTCCAGGTGGAGGAGCAGCAGCCTATGGGAAAGGGAAGGGAATGTCATGGCTGGGGAAGAGGACATGACCCCCAACCCACTCCCTCCATCCGAGCCCTACCCGAGGATGTCTGTGTGAAGGCGGAAGCCACTGGGCAGCGCCCGGGGTCCCAGCGGCAGACAGGCCCGCAACGGGTCCAGCAGTGGCTGCCACCAGCGCTCCAGAAGCTGCAGGGGGCGTGGTCATTGGGACGTCGTCATGGGAAGGCGGGGCCGGCGGGGGAGGTCGGGGGGTGCACAAGGATAGGGGCGTGGTCAATCGGGAGGGGCGGGGCCTACAAAAAGAGTGGAGGGCGGAGGGCAGAAGGGACCGGGGAAGGGGCGAGGCCTGGAAGAATAGAGGCAGAGCGGGAGTGGCCGATCTTGGGGGGAAGGTGAATGACTGGAGCGCAGTCCAGAAGAGGCGGGGCTGGGGAAAGATGCCGCTGGCAGGGCAGGGTGGTGGGGAAGGGCTCCGCTGGTAGAGGGTGTCCTAAGAGGGAAAGCGGGACGTGGCGCGGGTTCACCTGTGGATACAACTGGCTGAGGGGTGGGCTTGGCCCGCAGAGTAGACACAGCTCCAGGCTCGGCAGCAGAGTCAGGGTCAGGAGCCGGTGTGGGACCTGAAGCAGGGCACAGGCTGGGGCTCACCGCGGCCCGGCCCCTTTCCATCGCAGATCCCGCCTCCTCGCGACTCGGCCCCCAGGTCACATCCCTCCGTCGCTGCCCGCCCCACCCACTCACCGTGGGGCTCCCGTGCGGCAGGTACACCGGGTAGTCGCGAGCGGTCTGCGGCGGCAGAGACCCCACCAGCCAGGGGAGCAGCACGGCCTCGGGCGTCCCCAGCCGCCACCAACCCTCTGTTGCTGCCACCACCCGGCCCGACACCACCAGACTGACGAAGGCCGTGCCCACGGCCTCAGCGAACCCGGAGAGGGCTTCCTGGGTAAGGGAGGCAGGAGGACTGGGAGTCAGCAGACAGGCGTAGAGGGTGGCAGCGACTTCCCAGGTGGGCAGGGAATGGGGAGAAACCCACAGCCAGCCCCGAGCTCACGCAGTGGCCATGCTCCTGCGTCTCACCCTCTCTGAGCCTGAGTTCCTTCACCTCCATAAGAAGTCACATCCCCAACTCACACTGTGAAGTCTGTGAAGTCTGATTAAACACCTAGCCTGGGCGGGCAAACTGAAGCTAATAATGTAAACGCAGCAGCTACCGTTCATCGAGACCTGTTACATGCCGAGGAGCCACCATTAGCAATGTGGAGAAACCAAGTCACCTGCTGAGAGTCACACGCCTGGGAGGCAGCCATACCAGGCAAGTCCACAAGAGCAGTATTTAAGTAGAGGTAGCTAGAGATCTCAGAGGCAGGAGGAAGAACATGCACTGAGGTTGCATGAGATCTCTGGGGACTGTGAGGTAGCTGGGTGGAGGTAGACTGTGGATTTAGCAACAGGTTAGGGGGTGCCAGGTGCCACAGGCCTTCAAACACCAGGCTGAGGAGCTGGGACCTTGTCCTGGGGGAGGTGGAGTCTGCGGGAGGGCTGTGAGCAGGAAAGGGGCAGGGCCAGCTCTGGATATAGTAGGATTCTTCTGGTGGCTGGGTGTGATGGCTCACACCTGTCATCCTAGCACTATGGGAGGCTGAGGCGGGAGGACTGCTTGAGCCCAGGAGTTCCAGACCAGCCCGGGCAACTTAGTGGAAACCCGTCCCCAACCCTAGTCCATCTCTTAAAAAAAAAAAACAGCCGAATGTTGGCTGGGCGCGGTGGCTCATGCCTGTAATCCCAGCACTTTGGGAGGCTGAGGCGGGTGGATCACGAGGTCAGGAGTTCAAGACCAGCCTGGCCAACATAGTGAAACCCTGTCTCTACTAAAACTACAAAAAATTAGCCGGGCCAGGTGTGGTGATCAGCGCTTGTAATCCTAGCTACTTGGGAGGCTGAGGCAGGAGAATCGTTTGAACCCAGGAGGCAGAGGTTGCAGTGAGCCAAGATCACGCCATTGCACTCCAGCCCCTGTGACAGTGTGAGACTCCGTCTCAAAAAAAAAAAAAAAAAAAATAGCTGAATGTGGTGGCACAGTGCCTACAGTGTCAGCTACTGGGGAGGCTGAGATGAGAGGATCACTTGAATCTAGGAGTTCAAGGCTGCAGTGAGCTATGACTGAGCCACTGTGCTCTAGCCTGGATGACAGAGCAAGACCCTTCTCAGAAAAGAAAGAAAGATGGCCCAGGCGCAGTGGCTCACGCCTGTCATCCCAGCACTGCGGGAGGCCAAGGCAGGTGGATCACCTGAGGTCAGAAGTTCAAGATCAGGTTGGCCAACATGGTGAAACCCTGTCTCTACTAAAAATACAAAAAATTAGCCAGGCGTGGTGGTGGGCACCTGTAATCCCAGCTGCTCGGGAAGCTGAGGCAGGAGAATTACTTGAACTCGGGAGGCACAGGCTGCAGTGAGCCGAGATCGTGCCATTGTACTCCAGCCTGGGCAACAAGAGTGAAACTACGTCTCAAATAAAAAGAGAGAAAGAAAAGAAAAAGAAAGAAAAAAGATTCTTCTGGGACCAGGTGAGGATAGGATTGGAAGCTGAGAGGATAGGAGGAGGCTGGGACAATGGTCCAGAAGAAAGAGGATGAGGACTGAGCCAGGGCCAGCAGAACAGGTGTAAGAGTTTCCATAGCATCCCCAGTACCTGCAAGAGGGACCCCTCTGGAGGAATCACGCAGTCCACACACTGGGTCAGGTCCCCGATGAGCTCCGAGTCCCCTAGGAAGCTGTCGATGAGGCAATAACTGGCCTAGGAGAGGAAGAAGGGACCAGCCTAGGATTCAGGTGGGCCCAGGGTCAGACAACCAAGAACCTGTGGGACCAGGCTGCCCCAGGGGCTGCTGGAAACTGTAGTTCCCAAATGGCAGTGCCCAGGTATCCTAACTTCCCACCCTCATGTCCTGCAACCTCACCCTCAAGTCCTTCTTCAGTCTCTCCACGTTGCGGATATTGGTCAGTTCTTCAAGTCCCACAAGAAGGACCTAGAAGAATCATATAGGAGAGGACGGGCGAGGGGCTAGAACTCGAACTCCTGGGTCTGAAGGAAGAGGGGGCTGGGACTCCCACTTCTGGGTCTGGGGATGGGGGAGTCAAGATTCCTGGGTTCTGGCTGGGCGCGGTGGCTCATGCCTATAATTCCAGCACTTTGGGAGGCCAAGGTGGGTGGATCACTTGAGGTCAGGAGTTTGAGACCAGCCTGGCCAACGTGGTGAAACCCCGTCTCTACAAATATACAAAAATTAGCTGGGCATGGTGGCGCGTGCCTGTAATCCCAGCTACTCGGGAAGCTGAGGCACGAGAATCGCGTGAACCTGGGAGGCAGAGGTTGCAGTGAGCCGAGATCAAGCCACTGCACTCCAGCCTGGGCAACAGAGCGAGACTCCGTCTCAAAACAAAACAAACAAACAAAAAAAAGATTCCTGGGTTCTGAGGGAGGAAGTGTTGGTGATCTGCACTCCTAGGTCTGAGGGAAAAGGATGCTGAGATCTCAGATTCCTGGTTTGGGGAGAAAAGAGGACTGGTGAGTCTCACCATGGCTCCAAACACCATTTGGAGTAGTCTCTCCAGCCTCAGCTCAGAGATGCCCACCTCAGATGACAGAACAATGAGGGTGATGCTGTGGAATGGAAGTGAGAAGAATGAGTCAAGGCCTGGGGAATCAGGAAGGGGTATGTTGGAGTCCGCCCATTGATCCTAGAACACCAGATACATCCTCTCTCAGCCCAACCTGCCTTTCTTATAGAGAACATCAGGGATCAAAGAGGGTAACTTGCTTGCTAAAGATCCCATAGCCAAATTAACAGCTGGTTTTAGAGAGCTGGAAGGCCTCCGGGGTCATCTTCAACAGGGACTATCACCCAGGCCCTGTCCCTGTCCCACGTTCCCTCCTGGGGACCTGTCATGGAAGCTTTTCCACACCACAGTCGTGTTCTCGGTCCTCGCAGAGCTCAGCTGCATCTCCAGATTCTGCCCAAACATGTGGACTCCATTGAGGGAACCGATGACAGAGAACGGGAGCTAAGGAGGGGTTAGGGACATCAGACAGGAGCACCCCCCCATCCCCTCCCCCTTAGGACCCAAGCGTGCCAGCTCCCAGCCCCATCCTCTTTCCATATGCCCTGACAGTGCCTCTTTGGGGAACCAGGCTTATTGGTCCATTGCCTCCTCGGTCCTACAAACTCAACACTGAAACTTCCCCAGCCCCTACTGCCTTAAAGACCCAGAGTCAAAACACCGAACCCCCTTCGGTTTAGATACAGGCGTCCAAGGCCCCACCTGCTGACGGACGGGGGTGCCGCCGCGACTGCTCCTGCAGAATAGGGGGACCCCGCTGGAGGCCGCGAGGCACAGCAGATGCACAGTGCCGCCCGTCCCCTCCTCCCCCATTTAGGACTCCCACCGCGGTCCCTCACGTGGGGACTGTCAGTGCCGGTCTAGGAGCATGCCGGTAATCACAGTAACTCGGCCTGTGGTCCGGAGCCGCCAGAGGGCGAGATGGGGAGCTGATTGGAAGAGGATTAACTTCCCGCCTTCTTCACCCAACTCAAACAGACCCTCAAATCGTATTCAGGCACCTCCCCCAAACCCATTAGGTTCTCTTCCGCCCCAACCGGAAGTCACGGTACCCCTAACAAAGATGGCGGCTAATTGAATTTGCAAAGCTTTCCAGTTTCTCCGAGGAGGTAAAGAGAACCAAGAGGCCGGATTGAAGATGATGACTGCGCCAAGGCGTTGCCTAGCCACCATCTTGTAGGCTTTGATGATTTACATTCTAAACGGAAAAAACAGTTGTGCCCGGATCAAAGATTGCGATGGTCCCAAAGCGTTGCCTAGCAACCACATTCCCTCTAGATTTCCATTATACAGTAGTAAACAATGTGCCCTACCCAAAGATGGCGACCGTGGCGGGGCGTTGCCGAGCAACCACCATTCAGCTTGATATCCATTCCAAGGCTGTAAACAGCTGTGCCCTGCTCAAAGATGGCGGCACGTCGAAGTCCGAGCACCCTCTTTGGGGCGAAATCGAGAAAAACACCATCTCCCCCACAACCTTCGAGGGTGGTTGAGTCCAACGATCGTTGCCTAGTAACCACCCAAAAAAATGGTTGTTTTTGTTATTAGAAAAAAGAAAACAAGGAAATCCTTTATTTTCCAGAATAATAAAAATAATATCATTTCTGTAATGAATTTATACATGATAGCATACCATGTAAAATGTGAAAAATCCCTTCCCCAATTTTTTCCTAAAATACAGTTTAACGTAGACTATTCATACGTTTTCACAAAGATGATCAATATACTAACATTTTCACACTTTTTTCCCATAGAAAAGTATGTTTATTTCATCTTAATAATGTATTTTTATAATCTATTTTATGGATGTGACAAATTGATTTGACCAATTCCGTATTGATGTACATTAGGTTGTTGAACTCCTCCAGACTAGCCAACTAGTGCTGGGACAGCATTTTACTGAATTTTTAAAATGCCCTTATGAATATTTTTATTATTTTATACAGGCAGCATTTACTTGTAAAAACAAAAGTATTTATGATTCATTTTGCCCTTCCTCTTCCTTCTTGCAGATCAGCCCATCTTTCTAGCATAATTTTTAATTTTCCTACTTCCTAAAGTACATCCTTTTCTCTTTTTTTTTTTTGCGAGAGGGGACGGGGTCTCGCTCTGTCGCCCAAGGTGGAGTGCAGTGGAACCATCTCGGCTAACTGCAACCTCCGCCTCCCGGATTCAAGCGATTCTCCTGCCTCGGCCTCCTGAGTAGCTGGGATTACAGGTCTGCCCCACCATGTCCGGCTAATTTTTGTAGTTTTTGTAGAAACAGGGTGTCGCCATGTTGCCCAGGCTGGTCTCAAACTCTTTGGCTCAAGTGATCCACCCACCTCAGCCTGGGACTACAGGCAGGAGCCACCATGCCTGGCCTAGGTACCATTTTAATCTTCCTTCTTGCCTATTGATTTTTTTCCCCTTTCTCTGGATTACTTTTATCTTCCTTATAACTTTATTAAAATTTTAGTTACACAGGCATAAAAGAGGGGGCTGCTCTAGATGAAAAGAAACTTGAGACATAATGTCTAAATATGTGTGTGGTCTTTGTTTGGATCCTGATACAAATAAACCAACTGTAAAAACACATTTTGAGACAATTGGAACGTTTGATTACACACTTACTGTTAGATGATACTAAGAAGTTAATTTTGTTACAGGTAACAATGGCATACTAGTAATGTAAGAAAGTGTTCATAAAATTGGAGAAACCCCGGCTCTACTAAAAATACAAAATTAGCTGGGCGTGGTGGCGCATGCCTGTAAACTCAGCTACTCGGGAGGCTGAGGCAGGATAATCGCTTGAACCCAGGAGGCGGAGGCTGCAGTGAGCCGACATTGCGCCACTGCACTCCAGCCTGGGCGACAGAGCGAGATTTTGTCAAACAAAAAAATAAAAATAAAAAATAAAAATAAAAGATAAAAGAAAAATAGAAACCCAATAAAAAATAATTTTAAATGATAAAGGTAAAAACCTGTATCACTGGGCTTTCTGTAAGTACTTTTCAATTGGTGAAGATTATTATTATTATTACTTTTTTTTTTTGAGACAGCGTCTCGCTCTGTCCCCCAGGCTGGAGTGCAGTGGCGCGATCTCGGCTCACTGCAAGCTCCGCCTCCCGGGTTCACGCCATTCTCCTGCCTCAGCCTCTGGAGTAGCTGGGACTACAGGCGCCCGCCACCACGCCCCGCTAATATATATATATGTGTATATATATATATATATTTTTTTTTTGGATTTTCAGTAGAGACGGGGTTTCACCGGCCGGGCGCGGTGGCTCACGCCTGTAATCCCAGCTCTCAGGGAGGCAAGAGGCGGGAGGATAGCTTGAGCCCAGGAGTTCGAGACCTGCCTGGGCAATATAGTGAGACCCCGTTCTCCAGAAAAAGGAAAAAAAAAAAAGAGACGGGTTTTCACCGTGTTAGCCAGGATGGTCTCGATCTCCTGACCTCGTGATCTGCCCGCCTTGGCCTCCCAAAGTGCTGGGATCGCAGGCGTGAACCACCGTGCCCGGCCTGTTTTTTTGTTTGTTTTGGGTTTTTTTTTGAGACAGAGTCTCGCTCTGTCGCCCAGGCTGGAGTGCAGTGGCGTGATCTCGGCTCACTGCAATCTCTGCCTCCCGGGTTCAAGCGATTCCCCTTGCCTCAGCCTCTCGAGTTGCAGGGATTACACGTGCGCAGCGCGACACCCAGTGATACTGACCTCGTGATGTGCCTGCCTCTACCTCCCAAAGTGCTGGAATTACAGGCATGAGCCATCTCGCCCGGGTGAAGATTATGTTTTAAAATATTTATTGGCCATTCAAAATTTTGTGTGTGTGTTTGTGTGAAACTAGTCAGGTTTCTTTTTATTTATTTATTTATTTTTTGAGACGGAGTCTAATTCTGCCGTCCAGGCTGGAATGCAGTGGCACAATCTCAGTTGACTGCAACCTCCGCCTCCCGGGTTCAATCGAATCTCCTGTCTCAGCCTCCCAGGTAGCTGGGATTATAGACGCCCACCACGACAGCTAATTTTTTAATTTTTAGTGGTTAGAAGGAGTTTCACCATGTTGGCCAGGCTGGTCTTGAACCCCTTACCTCGGGTGATCTGCCCGCCTTGGCCTCCCAAAGTGTTGGGATTACACGCGTGAGCCACGGCGTCCGGACCTGATCAGGTTTCTTTCTATTAAAATAAATATAAAGTGGCAGGGCACGATGGCTAACACCTGGGATCGCTTTAGCCCAGGAGTTTGAGACACGTCAGAGCAACATAGTGAGACCCCATCTCTACAAAAAATTTAAAAATTAGCTGGAAGTGGTGGTGCGCGGCTGTGGTCCCAGCTGCTCCACAGGCTGAAGAGTGGCTCCAGTGCGAGTAGAGGCTGCCGTGAGCCAAGATTGGGCCACTGCACTTCAACCTGCACAACAGAAAGAGACCCTGTCTCAAAAAATAAAAATTAAAAAGATAATAGTAATGAAGTGTTTCTATTTTTCTATATTGTTATTCACCAGTAAGATTTATTTGCGTAGCACAGTTCTGTCAAACACGCTAGAAAGATTTTCCCAGTTGGCCGTATATTTCTCAACTTGGTTTATACAGTCTTTTGGGAAAAATTAATAAAGACTACGTTTTCTGACTTTGCTGTAGTACTAAGAAACTCCATGGCAGTCGTTAAGATTTTTTTCCTTCAGATAGTTTTCGGGTTTCGTTTGTTGCACTTACATTTTTAATCCACCTGGAATGTATTTATGTTCTAAGCCAGTTTCTGGCTCCTCTCCCAGAAAACAACGCTCAGGTGTTGCTTAGCAACCCGCACTTGGTTTGGTGTTCGGCTTCTTTTCAGGGGGAAAACAACTGCCCTCCCTTCCACGTTGAGGACGACCTTAAAGTGTTGCCTAGTAACCTCGTTTCCGCCGATGTGATTGGATCCTTCTCGCGTCCCTCCCCTACTCCCCACGCCCGAAAGAACAGAACCAGAAACTTAACCTAACGGTTAGAAAACAAGGGCAGCGCGCCCGGCGCGGTGGCTCACGCGTGTAATCTCAGCACTTTGGGAAGCCAAGGCGGGCGAATCACTTGAGGTCAGGAGTTCGAGAACAGCCTGGCCCACATGGTGAAACCCTTTCTCTACTAAAAATACAAAAATTAGCGGGGCGTGGTGGTGGGCACCTGTAATCCCAGCTACTCGGGAGGCTGAGGCAGGAGAATCTCTTGAACCCGGGAAGCGAAGGTTGTAGTAAGCCGAGATCGCGCCACTGCACTCCAGCCTGGGCGACAGGGCGAGACTCTCGTTTCGAAAAAACAAACAAACAAACACAAAAACGAAAACAAGGGCAGCGTACGCGTTGCATAGCAACCAGGTCTCCTGCCCTTCCCTTTGAGACAAGAGACGGACCCGGACGCCCCGCTCAAAGATGGCGGCTGACTGAGCCGCTTTCAGTTTATTTAGCTCTTGACAATACTGACAATAATTCCGTCTAACCCATCAGGCCCCTAGAAGGGCTAACTATGCCCTTTCTGAGTCTTCCACGCGGTGGAAGCGAAGGAGGATGGAGCTAGAACGAAGCCTCAGCGCGTACCCCGCACAAACATGGCTGCATTCCCAGCGGCCCTAAACCGCCCGACACGGGTGCGCGCGCGGCGCAGGCGCATTTCCGCTCATTCCGCGGTGTCGGCTGCGGCGGCAGTGGTGGTGGCGGGTACCGCACGGGGTATGGTCCCCGGGTCCGAGGGCCCGGCCCGCGCCGGGAGCGTGGTGGCCGACGTGGTGTTTGTGATTGAGGGTACGGCCAACCTGGGACCCTACTTCGAGGGGCTCCGCAAGCACTACCTGCTCCCGGCCATCGAGTGAGTGCTGTTTCCGCGACTCTAACCCCGCCCTCCCACTTCAGTTTCGCAGTTTCTTGCCTGACTCCGACCTTTCACCTTCTACCCTCACAGGTATTTTAATGGTGGTCCTCCTGCTGAGACTGACTTCGGGGGAGACGTGAGTCTAGGGACTCCTGGGCCTGAGGGAGGAGGGGGCGGGGGCCTGGACTCCTGGGTCTGAAGGAGGGAGAAAGTGCTGGGTCTGGACTCCTGGGTCTAAGGGAGGAGGGACTGGGGGTTTGGACTCCTTGTTCTGAGGGAGGAGGGCCTGGGGGCCTGGACTCCTGGGTATGAGGGTGGAGGCGCTGGGGCTCGGATTCCTGGGTCCGAGGGAGGAGGGAGCTGGGGGCCCAGACTCCTGGGTCTGAGGGAGGAGGAGCTGGGGGTCTGGACTGCTGGGTCTGAGGGAGGAGGTGCTGGGGCCTGGATTCCTGGGTCTGAGGGAGGAGGGGCTGGGGCCTGGATTCCTGGGTCTGAGGGAGGAGGGGCTGGGGTCTGGATTCCTGGGTCTGAGGGAGGAGGTGCTGGGGGCCTGGGCTCCTGGGTCTGAGGGAGGAGGTGCTGGGGCCTGGGCTCCTGGGTCTGAGGGAGGAGGGGCTGGGGCCTGGGCTCCTGGGTCTGTCGGAGGAGGGGCTGGGGCCTGGGCTCCTGGGTCTGTCGGAGGAGGGGCTGGGGGCCTGGGCTCCTGGGTCTGTCGGAGGAGGGGCTGGGACCTGGGCTCCTGGGTCTGAGGGAGGAGGTGCTGGGGCCTGGACTCCTGGGTCTGAGGGAGGAGGGGCTGGGGGCCTGGGCTCCTGGGTCTGAGGGAGGAGGTGCTGGGGGCCTGGACTCCTGGGTCTGAGGGAGGAGGGGCTGGGGGCCTGGGCTCCTGGGTCTGAGGGAGGAGGTGCTGGGGGCCTGGACTCCTGGGTCTGAGGGAGGAGGGGCTGGGGGCCTGAGCTCCTGGGTCTGAGGGAGGAGGGGCTGGGGGCCTGGACCCCTGGGTCTGGGGGAGGAGGGGCTGGGGACCTGGACTCCTGGGTCTGTCGGAGGAGGGGCTGGGGCCTGGGCTCCTGGGTCTGAGGGAGGAGGGGCTGGGGCCTGGGCTCCTGGGTCTGTCGGAGGAGGGGCTGGGACCTGGACTCCTGGGTCTGAGGGAGGAGGTGCTGGGGCCTGGACTCCTGGGTCTGAGGGAGGAGGGGCTGGGGTCTGGATTCCTGGGTCTGAGGGAGGAGGTGCTGGGGGCCTGGGCTCCTGGGTCTGAGGGAGGAGGTGCTGGGGGCCTGGACTCCTGGGTCTGAGGGAGGAGGGGCTGGGGGCCTGAGCTCCTGGGTCTGAGGGAGGAGGGGCTGGGGGCCTGGACCCCTGGGTCTGGGGGAGGAGGGGCTGGGGACCTGGACTCCTGGGTCTGTCGGAGGAGGGGCTGGGGCCTGGGCTCCTGGGTCTGAGGGAGGAGGGGCTGGGGCCTGGGCTCCTGGGTCTGTCGGAGGAGGGGCTGGGACCTGGACTCCTGGGTCTGAGGGAGGAGGTGCTGGGGCCTGGACTCCTGGGTCTGAGGGAGGAGGGGCTGGGGTCTGGATTCCTGGGTCTGAGGGAGGAGGGGCTGGGGCCTGGGCTCCTGGGTCTGAGGGAGGAGGTGCTGGGGGCCTGGACTCCTGGGTCTGAGGGAGGAGGGGCTGGGGGCCTGAGCTCCTGGGTCTGAGGGAGGAGGGGCTGGGGGCCTGGACCCCTGGGTCTGGGGGAGGAGGGGCTGGGGGTCTGGACTCCTCGGTCTGAAGGAGGAGGGGCTGGAGCCGAGATTCCGGGGTCTGAGGAAGGAGGAAGCTGAGGAGTTCCTGGTTCTGGAGGAACAGGAAGCTGGGAGCCCTGATTCCTCCTCTAAGGGAAAAGGGAATTGAAGTCCCAGATTAAAAGTTTTCTGTCCTCCCCTCCCAGTATGGGGGGACCCAGTACAGCCTCGTGGTGTTCAACACAGTGGACTGCGCTCCCGAGTCCTACGTACAATGTCACGCTCCCACCAGCAGCGCCTATGAGTTTGTCACCTGGCTCGATGGCATTAAGTGAGCTTTCCCCCACTTGGGGTGGGTTGGGGGGCCCTGTGAGGGGCCGTGAATGAGTGATGGCTTGGGTGGTTGGGGTCCCTGTAAGGGGCCGTGCATGAGGGATGGCTTGGGGTGGTTGGTGTCCCCGTGAGGGGCTGTGAATAAGTGATGGCTTGGGGTGGTTGGTGTCCCCGTGAGGGGCTGTGAATAAGTGATGGCTTGGGTTTGAGCTGCAGGAAACATCCTATACATTAAGCGATTGAAAGGACTTTGAAAGTGATTGTGTTTTTGTCAGAAGTCACTTTTGTGGTGGCTTCTGTGTGCTCAGCAATGTTGCCATCCAGTTTAGAAGCAGGAAAAACTTCCCATTCAGGGAGGCCTGGCTGAGCTCCAGCAGCCACCTTGTACTCCCTGTGTGATTGTCCCCTTTCTGTCCTCTCTTTTTCCATCTACCCCTGTCCTCCTTTTCCAGATGGGTACATTGTAGCCTCAGTGCAGGGGGATGGGTCAGAGCCAGGATAGATCCCTCTGTGGCTTGGGTCAGATTTTTTTTTTTTTTTTTTGAAGCAGAGTCTTGCTCTGTCTCCGAGGCTGGAGTGCAGTGGCACAGTCTTGGCTCACTGCAACCTGTACCTCCCGGATTGAAGCGATTCTTCTGCCTCAGCCTCCCAAGTAGCTGGGATTACAGGCGCACGCCGCTATGCCCAGCTAATTTTTTTTTTTTTTTTTTTTTTTTGTATTTTTAGTAGAGACAGTTTCACTGTGTTTGGCCAGGCTGGTCTCAAACTCCTGACCTCATGTGTTCTGCCTGCCTCAGCCTCCCAAAGTGCTGGGATTATAGGGGTGAGCCACTGTTGTGGGATTCAGGACGACAGGAGAGAGCCCTGGGGTTAAAGCGGGAGAATCTTTCATTGAGTGCACTCAGGCCCAAGCCGACTCACGTCCAAAGATGGCCCAGAACAAAGACAGCACTTGACTTTTATACACACTTCACAAAAGGGGGTGGGCTAGCTTGAAGCAAGCTTACAGTGGCGTGACAGCAGGGATACAGAGGCAGGACAAAAACAGTTAATCAAATTGTTGTAACAGGTTCATAACTCAGGATTGCACATAACTGTTGCTATGCAACCCAGACGTCCGTTATCTAGGTTAGCCTAGGCACGGGCTTATCCCCTAACCTTCACTATGGTGCCCAGGCAGTTCAGGCTTCTCATGACCTTCGCTGTACTTCTTAGATAAAACAGAATACTTGAAGTCATGAGTTACAGAGAACAGGAATCTATAAACTCATTCTATAAAACAAAGGAAAATTTGTTTTTTCTTCTATGTTGAGGGAGTGCTGGGAGAGTCTCCAAGAGCACTTTAGATAATATTATCAAGACTTTTCCTGGGTCTGGGCTGTGCCCGTTGCTGCCTCTCGGACAAGTCAACCTAATACAGTAAAATTTATTTCTCTTTTTAATTTTATTTTTCTTTAATTTTCTGCCTCACCACCACGCCTGGCACTGGATCGGATTTTGATAGTTGACATTGTAGACTCTGGAGTCAGGCATACTGGGGTTAAATCCTGGCTCTTCAGCACAGAACTAACTCTCTGACACAGGAGTCTGTGTCCGCTCTGTGCCTAGTATCTCACCTCTGAAGTGGGGATGTGGATAGTACTTGTATTAGTATTTCATTGTATTACTTATTCTTAGCTGCATAACAGATTACCACCAAACAATGGCTTCATACTGCAAACACTTATTATCTAACGCAGTTTCTGTGAGTTAAGGACACAAGAGTGGCTTGGCTGGATGGTTGGGCTGAGGGTCTCACAAGGCAATAGTCAGGAGGTCGGCAGGATTGCAGCCATCCAGGGGTTTGACTGATGGTGGGGAATCCATTCCCAAGGTGGCAAGTCTGTGGCTATTGGCCACAAGACCTCTCCACAGGGCTGTTTGACTGTCTAACATGGCAACTGGCATTCCTCAGATTGAGGGACCCAATAGAGAGAGCAAAGAGGAAGCCCCAGGCCTCTTTTGTTTTTGAGGAAGGGTCTCACTCTGTCACCCAGGCTGGAGTGCAGTGGCTCAGTCACGGCTCACTGCAGCCTCGACCTTCTGGGCTCAAGCTCAAGCGATCCTCCCATCTCAGCTTCCCGAGTAGCTGGAGTAGCAGGGACAGTAGCCAAATGCCAGCACACCTGGCTGATTTCTTAAAAATATTTTTGTAGGTCGGGCGTGGTGGCTCACGCCTGTAATCCCAGCACTTTGGGAGGCCGCGGCGGGTGGATCACCTGAGGTCAGGAGTTCGAGACCAGCCTGTCCAACATGGTGAAACCCCGTCTCTACTAAAAATACAAGCAATCGTCCTGCTTTTACCTCCCTAAGTGCTGGAGTGCTGAGATTATAGGCCTTAGCTGGGCATGGTGGCGCATGCCTGTAATCCCAGCTACTCAGGAGGCTGAGGCAGGAGAATTGCTTGAACCTGGGAGGTGGAGGTTGCAGTGAGCTGAGATCACACCATTGCACTCCAGCCTGGGCAACAAGAATGAAACTCCATCTCAAAAAAAAAAAAAAATTTTTGTAGTGGCCGGGCACGGTGGCTCATCCCTGTAATCCCAGCACTTTGGGAGGCCAAGGCGGGCGGATCACCTGAGGTCAGGAGTTCGAGACCAGCCTGGCCAACATGGTGAAACCCCATCTCTACTGAAAATACAAAAATTGAGCAGGCGTGGTGGCTCACGCCTGTAATCCCAGCACTTTGGGAGGCTGAGGCGGGTGGATCATGAGGTCAGGAGATCGAGACCATCCTGGCTAACACGGTGAAAACCCGTCTCTACTAAAAATACAAAAAATTAACCAGGCGCGGTGGCGGGCACCTGTAGTCCCAGCTACTCAGGAGGCTGAGGCAGGAGAATGGCATGAACCCAGGAGGCGGAGTTTGCAGTGAGCCGAGATCGCACCACTGCACTCCAGCCTGGGTGACAGAGCAAGACTCTGTCTCAAAAAAAAAAAAAACATACAAAAATTAGCCAGGTGTGGTGGCATGTGCCTGTAATCCCAGCTACTCGGGAGGCTGAGGCAGGAGAATCACTTCAACCCAGGAGATGGAGAGATCGCACCAGTGCGCTCCAGCTTGGGTGACTGACTGAGACCATGTCTCAAAAAACAATTTTTTTTTTTTGTAGAGACAAGGTCCTGCAATGTTGCCCAGGCTGGTTTTGAACTCCTGGTCTCAAGTGATCCTCCACTTCAACGTCCCTAAGTGCTGGGATTAGAGGCATGAGCCGCTGCACCCAGAGGCCCCACTAGGCTCTTTGTAATCAAGTCTTGAAAGTTATACGTCATTATTTCTGTTACATTCTTTTTTTTTTTTTGAGACGGAGTCTCGCTCTGTCGCCCAGGCTGGAGTGCAGTGGCTTGATCTCTGCTCACTGCAAGCTCCGCCTCCCGGGTTCACGCCATTCTCCTGCCTCAGCCTCCTGAGTAGCTGGGACTACAGGTGCTCGCCACCACGCCCAGCTAATTTTTTGTATTTTTAGTAGAGACGGGGTTTCACCGTGTTGTCCAGGATTGTCTTGATCTCCTGACCTCATGATCCACCTGCCTTGGCCTCCCAAAGTGCTGGGATTACAGGCGTGAGCCACCGCGCCTGGCCTACATTCTTTTTTTTAACCTGGGACAGGGTCTTGCTCTGTTGCCCAGGCTGGAGTGCAGTGGTGGGATCATAGCTTGCTGCAGCCTCGACCTCTCGGGCTCAAGTGATCCTCCCACCTCAGCCTCCTCCTGAGTACCTAGGACTGCAGGTGGGCATCACCATGCATGGCTGATTTCTTTATTTTAATTCTTGTAGAGATGAGGTCTTGCTGTGTTGCTCAGACTGGTCTTGAACTCCTGGCCTCAAGCGATCCTCCTGCCTTGACCTCCCTAAGTGCTGGAGTGCTAAGATTACAGGCCTGAGCTACGGTGCCAAGCCCACTTCTGCTATACTGCATTTGGTGTGCAGTATAAGCCTATCCCGTTCAGTGTAGGAGGAGACTACACAGTGTGTAAATAGCAAGAGGCTGGATTGCTGGGTGCTGTACTGGGGGCTGGGTACCACAACCTCATAGGGATGTTTGGAGAATTAGTTGATGATGTTTCATACAGTGCCTGGCATGTATTAAGTGCTATGTAAGTGTTTCCTAGGATTTTGTGCCTCACTTTCCTGGTTTGCAAATGGATAATGGTAGTGTGTATCTCCATGTTGTTAGAAGATCACAGGAGCTGAGTTGTGTACTGTGTTTCGCTTAGGGCCTGGTCTGCAGTCAAGGTTCATTAAACAACACCTGTTCGTAGCTGCCGTTACCTCTGTATGCTTCTGCCGCAGGTGTTTGTTGAGTATCTGCTTTGTTCCAGGATGTGTATGCAAGTGCTGGGTGCAGGACATATAGTGAAAAGGTGACACAGAAGCTTCCCCTTCGTGGTAGCTGGAATTCATAGATAACACAGAGCAGAGTTTCTCATCCTTGGCCCTAGTGACACTGTGGACACAGTCATTCCTTGTAGTGGGGGCTGTCCTGGGTATTGTAGGATGTTTAACATCATCCTTGGCGTCTACTTACTAGATGCCGGTAGCCCCCTCCCAAAGGTGTGACAACCAAAAATGTCTCCAGGCATTATAAAATATCCTCTGGGAAGGGGGCACAAAATGTATTCCAGTTGAGACCACTGGGAGAGACTGGTAAGACAGTCTTGAGTGATGTTAAATGGAGACTTCTTGAGGCCCAGGTCCAAGTCTGATGCTCCTCAAGTCCCTGGCAGCCAGCACAGGGCCTGGTACGCAGGAGGCCTCGGGTAAATTCTGTAGAATGAATGTCCAGAATGCACTTAATACTAACTACCCTGGAAGACACCGCATAGCCTTCCAGACCCAGCTCAGGTGTCTTATACACTGGGAAACCTTCCTGATTCTTGCAGCCAGATGCTTCCTCCTCTGTCTTTGTGACCTGCCACAGCCCCACACCTCTGGACTGTGAATGTCCAGGTCCCTGGGTGTTTCTGCCATTTGCTTCCAGCGGGGGCTTGGCACCCACGGGGCTTCAGGAGACTGGCTGAATAGATGAATTAGTATGTAATACAAAAACAACAAATAAATAGAAAAAATTAGCCAGGCATGGTGGTGCACACCTGTAGTCCCAGCTACTCAGGAGGCTGAGGTAGGAGGATCAACTGAGACTGGGAGGCGGAGGTTGCAGTGAGCCGAGATTGTGCCATCGCACTCCAGCCTGGGTGAAAGAGCGAGACCCTGTCTCAGGGAAAAAAAAAAAAAAAAAGAGGTGGAAGGAAAATAGACCCAGTGTCTTTCCCATAACATTATGACAACTCAGTTGTTCATTCATATGTTCGCTCATTAATTCAACAAATGTTTGTGGAACAAACTGTCCTGGGCACCAAGGAGTTAGTGGGCAGGAGACAGGCAAGATCCTGGCCCTCCTGGAGCTAGTTTGCCTGGGTGACAGGCCGTGCGTAGGGAGCCCTCGGTCATGGCCGGATGCTGTTAACATTCACTCGTTTTGACCTCCTGGGGCTCCAGGCACCTGTTAGCCCGTGAAAGCGGGCAGCAGAGACCCCGGGGAATGATACTGGGTAGAACAAATGGGAGTAAGTTAGAGGACTTGGGAACACCAAGTCAGAGCCCACTTGTGTCACCTAGGGGGCTTTTATTTTTATTTTGTGTCTGCCATATCAAGGGGTTTATTTGGAATTTATCATAAACTTGATGATATTTTAGCCATATTTTGCAGCCAGCCATAGTGCTTCTTCTGTTCACGTTTTTCACATTTCTTTGACAAAATGTTTATTACATGTCGCCTTTTGAGCTTGTAGCAGATGACTTGTACTTAGTGTTCAATAAGAGAAATGCAAGTTTTAGCATCTCAAACTTGTTAGTTTATCACACTTTTCCTCATAAGGGTTTTTTTTGTTTTGTTTTGTTTTGTTTTGTTTGAGACGGAGTCTCTCTCTCCCCCCCAGGCTGGAGTACAGTGGCGTGATCTCAGCTCACTACAACCTCTGCCCCCGAGGTTCAAGTGATTCTCCTGCCTCAGCCTCCCGAGTAGCTGGGGTTACACGTACCCACCACCGTGTCTGGCTGATTTTTGTATTTTTAGTAGAGATAGGATTTCACTTTGGCCAGGTTGGTCTTGAACTCCTGACCTCAAGTGATCAGCCCACCTCGGCCTCCCAAAGTGCTGGGATTACAGGCATAAGCCATTGTACCCAGTCACTTCCAAAATGTTTTACAGGGTCATGCCTGTAATCCCAGCACTTCGGGAGGTTGAGGAGGCGGATCACCTGAGGTCGGAAGTTCGAGACCAGCCTGACCAACATGGAAAAACCCTGTCTCTACTAAAAATACAAAATTAGCTGGGCGTGGTGCCGCATGCCTGTAATCCCAGCTACTCGGGAGGCTGAGGCGAGGCTGAGGCAGGAGAATCACTTGAACCCAGAAGTCGAAGGTAGTGGTGAGCTGAGATCGTGCCATTGCACTCCAGCCTGGGCAACAAGAGTGAAACTCCATCTCAAAAAAAAAAAATTTTTATCACCCCAAAGGGGACACCCCATATGCATGAAGCACTAGCTCCCCATTCTCCCATCCCCAGCCAGGGTGCTTTTGGCTCGAGTCTCAGAAAGGCCCAGGAAAACATTGGCTTAATTTCACCTGTAGCAGAAAAGCTGGGTCCAGAGTTGGTTCACCCCAACTCTTTGCACACAGTTGAAGTTTCTGTGTGCAAAGCTGTTTTGATGGCGAGGAAGAGGAGGGCTGGGAAGTGTGTGGTGGGTTGGGAGCAGCGCCCGAGTGCCCTGAGAGCGGGAAGAAGGCTCAGGGGCCCAGTGTGCTCACTGGCCGGGCCGACTGGGACCGGAAGGAAATCAGTGCGAGAACTCAGGCAGGAAGCGGAGAGCCCCGCTGCATGGCCCTGCCAGGCCACCAGTGCACTGAATACTCAGCAGACGGTTCCTAGGCCTTGTGTGATCTGGGGTCAGACGCCTTGGTGTCTCTCATGGAGGGCTGCACAGGGTATGGAGAGAAGCTTGACAGTTGCAGTATGGGTGATCTATGATGTGACTAAGGGCAGGCCCTAAAATTAGGTGGCACATGGGTAAGGCTTCCTATAGGAGGGCACACCAGGATGGGTGTCGTAGTTTAGCTGGATTCCATCCGGGCTGGAATGGGTGTGTTCCAGCACATGCAGAGACCTGGATGTGTGGGCTTCGTCAGTTGAGAGGACCTATAGGTGCGGGCATGGAGCAGGAGAGATGGATGGGGTGCAGGACTCGGAGGCCTCGGATGCCGGGCCAAGGGCCTGGGTTGGTTCCAGTCTTGATGGACACGGTTGGACCTGTAGATGTTTATTTACTTAGCCTACATTTCCTGAGGCCTCCCATGTGCCCCGCTGTGGTGGGCAAGCCTGGGGGTGAGAGAGAACTCAGACCCCATCCCCTCCTGTGGGGGAGGTAGGATCAGAGACCACACTTCAGGGGGACAGGGCCCTCAAGACCCTCAGAGGGGCGCTCGGTCTCCACACACGTCCCCTACAGCAAAGGTCAGCCTCTCACAACCACGTGACCGGAAGAATGGTGGCAACCACAGCTGCCCTTGAGGAGAGGCCATCCCCGGGCCACAACCCATGTGGGACGGACACTGCGACGCGACTGCAGATCAGGTGGAGGAGAAACGAGAGTCTGTGTGTGTTAGTTTCCCAGGCTGCCATAGCAAAGTATGAGAAACTGGCCAGAAGAATGGAAATTGATGTCTCAGGGTTCTGGAGGCTGGAAGTCCAAAATCCAGGTGGTAGGGCCAGGCCGTCTCTGAAACGTCCCCTTATAGGGGAAGGGCCCTTCTGCCTTTCCTGGCGCCTGCTGATGCTGCATCACCCGTCCTCACGTGGCCTCTCCCTGTGTCTCTCTGTGTCCTCGTGTCTTCCCTCTGTGTGTGTGTCCGTGTCCACGTTTCTCCTTTTCACGGATACCAGCCATAGTAGATTAGGGCCTGCAATTTTAACTCAATTACCTGTGTAAAGATCTTTCCAAATCAGGTCACCTTTTGAGGTACTGGGGCTTAGGACCTCAACCTGTCTTTTTTGGGGGGCACACTTCAACCCATAAGACTAGGAGGACAGAGGAGGCCCCCGTCTCTGGCTGGGAAGGTGAAGTGGGGCCAGGACTGATTTGGAGCAGACAGCTCAGAGAGGGGAGGGGACAGCGGGAGGCTGGGCAGGGAGTCAGTCACTCCAGGGTTGGAGTCAGCACAGGATCCTAGGATTGGGGTCCCCAGCCCTTTCCCATTCCCTCCCAGTCCTCATGATTAAAGACAACAAATGTCGGCCAGGCGCGGTGGCTCACGCCTGTAATCCCAGCACTTTGGGAGGCCGAGGCAAGCAGATCATGAGGTCAGGAGATGGAGACCATCCTGGCTAACACGGTGAAACCCTGTCTCTACTAAAAATACAAAAAATTAGCCGGGTGTGGTGGCACAGGCACCTGTAGTCCCAGCTACTTGGGAGACTGAGGCAGGAGAATGACGTGAACCCGGGAAGCAGAGCTTGCAGTGAACTGAGATCGTGCCACTGCACTCCAGCCTGGGAGACAGAGCGAGACTCCGTCTCAAAAAAAAAAAAAAAAAAAAAAACACAGACAACAAATGTCCCCTGTCCTGTCTGGGACTGGCGCTGTGCTAGCACCAGGGATTGCATAGGGAACTTAGCGGTGTCCCCGTCATCCCAAGGTACATAGCCCAGAATAGAGTCGGGGACAGCACGGGAGCAGGCTTTTCAAGCATAGCCTGGGGATGGGGATGATGGCAACCCTGGGGGCTGACAACTCTGCCCCTACAGGTTCATGGGCGGGGGTGGTGAGAGCTGCAGCCTCATCGCGGAAGGACTCAGCACAGCCTTGCAGCTGTTTGATGACTTCAAGAAGATGCGCGAGCAGATGTGAGTGCCCCCTCCACCCAGGCCAGGCCAGTCTCTCTCTGCCTGGCCTGGAACCTCTTTGCCTGTCGAGTGGCTCTACCTCCAGCCTCACCCTGTAGGGCATGGGCTCTGTGTTCCCAAGCACGCTGAGCCAGGAGGCTGCAGGTGTGTCCTTGGGGGAGGCCTGGCCAGTGCCCGGTCTCAGCATCCCCATCAGGAAGCAGTGCCAACTCTGGGTGTCACTCCTGCCTGCCCTGCCTGCTGGGTGACGTAGAGCACATCCCAGAACCTCTTGGAGCCTCAGTGTTCTTAGCTGTAAAGTAGGAGCGTTGCTTCTGATTCCATATGAGGCAGAATATGTGCACCTCTGCTGGTGCTGGGTCTGGGTTCCTTCTCAGGGCCCCTGTTGCTGCTGGCTCCATGTCTTCTCTCATTCTTGGTAGTGGCCAGACGCACCGGGTCTGCCTCCTCATCTGCAACTCGCCCCCATACCTGTTGCCTGCTGTTGAGAGCACCACGTACTCTGGATGCACAACTGAGAATCTTGTGCAGCAGATTGGGGAGGTGAGGACTCCAGGGTCTGAGGGAGGAGGGTCTGGGGGCCCGGAGTCTTGGGTCTGAGGCAGGAGGCACTGGGGGCCTGGACTCCTGGGTCTGAGTGGGGAGGCACTGGGGGCCTGGACTCTTGGGTCTGAGGGAGGAGGCACTGGGGGCCTGGACTCCTGGGTCTGAGTGGGGAGGCACTGGGGGCCTGGACTCTTGGGTCTGAGTGGGGAGGCACTGGGGGCCTGGACTCTTGGGTCTGAGGGAGGAGGCACTGGGGGCCTGGACTCAGTCACAGAATAGGCACAGAATAGTCACAGACTGGTGACCAGCTTTGCTTACTCTCTTTTTTTGAAACAGAGTCTGGCTCTGTTACCCAGGCTGGAGTGCAGTGGTGTGATCTTGGCCCACTGCAGCCTCTGCCTCCTGGGTTCAAGCAATTCTCGTGTTTCAGCCTCCCGAGTAGCTGGGATTATAGACGCCCACCACCACGCCCAGCTAATTTTTGTGTCTTTAGTAGAGATGAGGTTTCACCACGTTGGCCAGGCTGCTCTCAAACTCCTGGCCTCATGTGATCTGCCTGACTCGGTCTCACAAAATCCTGGGATTACAGACGTGAGCCTCCACACCTGGCCCGCTTAGTCTTACTGACACAACTAGAACCCAGAGTCTCCCGGGGCAGGTGATACCCGGTTTCAGGGTCTCCTGCCTCAAAGCCCAGTGGGAATTGTGGTTGTGGGGCTGGTGCCGTCCAGCCACACAGCAGCTGTGGTAGCTTGGGGGCCGGCCCTAACACCCTTATGGAGGGGGCCTGTCATGACTGCTTGGCCCCTCTCCTACAGCGGGGGATCCACTTCTCCATCGTGTCTCCCCGGAAGCTGCCTGCGCTTCGGCTTCTGTTTGAGAAGGCAGCCCCCCCGGCCTTGCTGGAGCCACTGCAGCCTCCGACAGATGTGAGCCAGGACCCGAGGCACATGGTGCTGGTTCGGGGACTCGTGCTGCCTGGTGAGGCCTGGGTACCGTGCGCGGGGATGGGGGCTCGACGTGTTTCCCCAGCTCCCTCTGACTGGATTTTGGATTTCTCTCCTCTCTCTGCATCTTGAATCCCTTCTCTCTGGGGTTGGCCATCCCTCCTGCTCTCAGTTGGGGGTGGCTCAGCCCCAGGCCCCCTCCAGTCAAAGCAGCCAGTCCCCCTGCCTCCCGCCACACCCTCAGGTGCCACTCTCTCAGCAGCCCCCCAGCAGCCTCTGCCCCCCGTCCCCCCGCAGTACCAGGTATGGATATTTCCAAGAAGGGACATGCTTCTGGGGACTTGGTGGAGCCCTGGCCCCTGCGGGGAGATCTAGTTGCATGTTGGAGCTTGAGGGATGATGGGAGTCCCATGGGACATTGGGAAGGTGGGACTCCTGGGGCCATGGAAGCTCATGTGCTGTGTGATGGGTGTCGTGAGCTCCTAAGCTATCCCAGCTGATGCCTCGTGGGGCCATGGGTGGTGTGACCTCGTGGGATACCAGGACTGGGGGGCCATGGTCCTCACCAGTCCCTTCCCTTCTTCCCTTCTACCCACAGGTTCCCGGGAACCTGAGTGCAGCTCAGGTGGCCGCGCAGAATGCAGTGGAGGCCGCCAAGAACCAGAAGGCTGGGCTGGGCCCTCGCTGTGAGTCCTGGGGCAAGGATGAAGAGCGGGCAGGGGCCAGGCAGGCCTCTCTCCACACACTTGTTCCCCACTTCTTCCTTTGGTCTCTCCCACAGTCTCGCCCATCACCCCTCTCCAACAAGCTGCTCCCGGAGTGGGTCCCCCCTTCAGCCAGGCCCCAGCTCCCCAACTACCCCCAGGACCCCCTGGCGCCCCCAAGCCACCACCTGCTTCCCAGCCCAGTCTGGTCTCCACCGTGGCCCCTGGCTCCGGCCTGGCTCCCACGGCGCAGCCTGGGGCACCGTCCATGGTAGGTGCCTGCACGTCTCCTGCCCCTGCTCCTTCCTCCTGCTGTCCACAGCTAGGACAGTTAGAGGATGAGTCATTTGCCTTCCAGGGGGATGTGGGTCTGGTCTGGTGGTTCTGGGGCTTTGGGGGCTCGTGGTGTGTGTGCTGCAGATGCCTGAGATGAGGGTCTGGGGACAGAGTGGGGAGGCTCATGGCTCCAGGAGGGTCAGGGCTGTTCTGAGAAACCCAAGGGAATCCCTGGGTCTGGGAGTCCAGGGCATCGCACAGCTTACGAGTCCTCGAATCCTGCAAGGTCCAAGCATTTGGGGTCCTGGGGCTGGCCAAGTGCTGTTCTGGGGATGGAGGGGCAGAAGAAGGGGCCTTCCGTCCTTCCCGGTTTGCCCTCACAGGATGGCCCCCGGAGGCTCCCGTCCTTCCCCATTCTCATGGCCCTCCCTCCCCTCTGACAGGCAGGCACTGTGGCCCCAGGAGGGGTGAGCGGCCCTTCCCCAGCCCAGCTGGGAGCCCCAGCCCTCGGTGGGCAGCAGTCAGTCTCCAATAAACTTCTGGCCTGGAGCGGGGTCCTGGAGTGGCAGGAGGTGAGGGGCCTGAGGGTCCACTGGGCACTTGGGACTCCTGGGGCCATGGGGCTGGGCATGTAGGACTCATGGGGCCAGATGCGTGGGGTCTGCAGTGCTGGGTTTGGAGGCATTTGTTGCGCTGGACCTGTGGGATGCGGGGCGAGGCCAGGAGCCCCATGGAGCGGTGGGACTTGTGGTACAGAGGAGAGTCCCCATGCAAAGAACCCAGAAAAGCCTAGGATTTGGGGCCCAGAGAAGGGCCCAGGCGATGTAGCATCTGGGGCACAGTGGATGGTGGGATTTAGGGGCCGGTCGCGTAGCTGTAACATTTGAGGAATTGAAGGCTTGCTGGTCTGGAGGAGGGGCCTGGGGCTCATGGGACTTAAACTGGGGAACATCCTGAGCTTTGGGGCTACCAGGGTAGGACATGAGGGCTCAAGGGGACTGAGGCTTTTGGCCCTTTTTACTGTGACATGCTCTTTTTTCGCCCTCAGAAACCCAAACCTGCCTCAGTGGATGCCAACACCAAGCTGACGCGGTCACTGCCCTGCCAGGTCTACGTGAATCATGGCGAGAACCTGTAGGTGACAGTCAGGGGTGGGGTGCGGTGGGGCTGGGGCTGGCCCCCTCCTCACACCTCTCCTGGCATCGCCCCCCAGGAAGACAGAGCAGTGGCCCCAGAAGCTGATCATGCAGCTCATCCCCCAGCAGCTGCTGGTGAGTGGCGGTGGAGGGCCAGCCCTGCTGCCGGGCATCCCTCACCCTGCTGTCTCTTCCCTGTTCCTGCCCCACCCCCACTCCCTGCCTCGTGTCCCCGCCTGACTTGCCCACACCAACACGCCAGCCGACTTCTGTGTCTCCCGCAGACCACCCTGGGCCCTTTGTTCCGGAACTCAAGGATGGTCCAGTTCCATTTCACCAACAAGGACCTGGAGTCTCTCAAAGGCCTCTACCGCATCATGGGCAACGGCTTCGTGAGTCCAGGGCATGGGGGGCTGAGGGGTGTTGACTCTTGTCCTGCTTTCTGCTGACCTTTGACGGGAATCCCAGAGTGCCTGGGCCCACAGAAGCCGTTTTTGATGTTTGGGTGCACTTCATGCCCTTAGGTTCCCTGCCTTTCTTCTAGAGCCGTGACTTTTATTATAATCATCGTATGCACCAGATTGAGGGATATTCCACATTAAAACTGTGAGCTGGATGTGACAGGATCAGTTAGGAGGAAGCTGTTGATTCTGGCATGGCTTTACGGGATGTGTTTGTTTCCTGTGGCTGTGGTAACACATTACCACAAGCAGAGGAGCTTAAAACAACAGAAACGTGTTCTGTCCCAGTTCTGGAGGCCAGAAGCCCAAGGTCAAGGTGTCGGCAGGGCCACGCTCTCTCTAGAGGCTCCAGGGAAGGCCTCTTCGTTGCCTCTTCCGGCCGGTAACCCCAGGCTTCAGGTGGCATTGCTCCAGGATCTTCCTCCATCCCGTGGCTGTCTTCCCTCTGTGTGTGTCTCCACATGGCATTCTCTCTGTATCTCTGTGTCCCTGTGCTTATAAGGACATCAGTAATTTTGGATTAGGCGCCATTTTCCTGACCTCATCTTACTACAACTGCAAAGACCCTCTTTCCAGATAGAGTCACCTTCACAGGTGCTGGGGACTGGAACCTCAGCTTAGCTTTCTGGTTTTGTTTTTTGAGACAGAGTTTCACTTTTGTCAGCCAGGCTGGAGTGCAGTGGTGCAATCTCGGCTCACAGCAACTTCCATCTCCTGGGTTCAAGGAGATTTTGGATTAGGCCCATTTTCCTGACCTCATCTTACTACAAGTGCAAAGACCCCCTTTCCAGATAGAGTCACCTTCACAGGTGCTGGGGACTGGAACCTCAGCTTAGCTTTCTGGTTTTGTTTTTTGAGACAGAGTTTCACTTTTGTCAGCCAGGCTGGAGTGCAGTGGTGCAATCTCGGCTCACAGCAACTTCCGTCTCCTGGGTTCAAGCGATTCTCCTGCCTCAGCCTCCCAAGTAGCTGGGATTACAGGCATGTGCCACTATGCCCAGCTAATTTCTGTATTTTTTAGTAGAGAGGGTTTCACCATGTTGGCCAGGTTGGTCTCGAACTTCTGACCTCAAGTGATCTGCCTGCCTCGGCCTCCCAAAGTGCTAGGATTACCGGTGTGAGCCACCGTGCCCAGCCTCAGCATAGCTTTCTGGGAGACATAGTTCACACCTTGTAACTCGGGGAAGGAGCAGATCAGTTACTTCCATGCAGCAGGCACTCCTGCAGGAAAGAGAACCTTAGAGGGACCACCTCACGGGACCCTCAGAGCCTTGTGAAGAAGGCATTCCTGAGAGTTAGGAGGACTTCCGGCTGCAAATCACGCAGTTTCCCAAACAAATAGATAATTGGGGGCACTCGGAAAAAATTTTCTCTTATGATTCTGTGGGTCACCTGGGCTCAGTGGGCCATCTCGCTTGGGGACTCTCATGGGGTTGCCATCAGATGGCAGCTGAGACTCTGGTCATCTGAAAGCTTTACTGGGCTGGATGTTCAGAAGAGCTCCTCACACAGCCCTGGCTGTTGGCTGGGGCTTGGCTAGGACCGGCCATCCCGGTGTCTGCACATGGCCTGTCCACGTGGCCACACTGTGGCAGCTGGGTTCTGAGAGGGCAGGCGTTGTAGGAGCAGGCATTTATATTTTGCACAGGACAGGACATCTAGAGGGGGCCAGCTATTGGGGTTGGTTTCATAGGTCTGTGCCACCAGGGACAGGGCCGTGTGGTTCTCTTGGCCTCTCCTTTATAGTCACAAGGTAGCTCTCATGGCTCCAGGCATCCTGTGTGCTTTCAGGAAGGAGGGGAAGGGGGCTGTGTGTTTCCCTTTCTTCAGGACAGCAGAAACTTTCTCAGATTCCAGAGCAGGCATTCCTTTCACCTCCTAGCCCGGACCTAGGCCACTGGGCAGCCCCTAGTTGATGGGAGGCTGCTGGGAGCAGGTATGCGTGACTGTCTGGGGCTAGGACATGTTACAGCCCCAGACAGCATCGGGAATGCAGGGGAGGAGGACACTTGGATATGGAATAGGCAGCTAGCAGGGTCTGTCTCAGGCAGGAAACCGAGGCTCAGAGAAGTCAACTCACTTGGCCAAGGTCAGCCTCGCCTCCCTCAGGAGCCCCTGCCCTGAATGCTCCATGTGTTACCCTCCTGATGACCAGTGATGTTTACTGGGTGCTTCCTGTGGGCTGAGCCTCAGGCAGGGCTCTTGCTGTGGATCAGACATCCCATAGTCACAGCGACCCTGTGATGTGGGAGCACTCCGCATAGTGTGCACTGGCCGATGCTGAGGACCGGAGGATCTCTTGGATACCCGGGGTCCGACACCACCGTTGATCACAGGCCTGTGGGTACCACGCTGTGCATCTAAGCCCATCTCTCATGGCTGTGACCGTCAGCAGCCCTTTGAGGAGGCAGCCGTGGCATTTTATGCCCCAGGAAACTGGGCCCATGAGGAGCAGGTGGTGGCTGAAGGTTGAAGAGCTGGGCTCCAGCGCTTTCTCTCTGCTTTCCCTCTCAGTGGGCAGCCGGAACCCTAGCTTGCCCTGAGCGCCTCAGTTTCTGTCTCCGGAGCAACCCACAGCACACCTGTTCTCCTCAACCTTCTATAGCAGAAACCTCACCTCCCCTTGCCTGTGGGGCCTCTAGAACCTTCTGGAATGGGGACGGGGTCAGGGCTGCCTCTTTCAGGGCATGAATGGTTCTGAAGAGCTGTTGTCCACCCAGGCGGGCTGCGTGCACTTCCCCCACACGGCGCCCTGTGAGGTGCGTGTGCTCATGCTCCTGTACTCGTCCAAGAAGAAGATCTTCATGGGCCTCATCCCCTACGACCAGAGCGGCTTCGTCAACGGCATCCGGCAGGTCATCACCAACCACAAGCAGGTCCAGCAGCAGAAGCTGGAGCAGCAGCAGCGAGGAGTGAGTGTTGACAGTCCCCAAACCAGCACTCCGACCTCCGACCCCCTCCTGCCCGGGCCCCACAGCTCAGTTGCCCAAGCCCCACATGGCCCCCTGGGGTCTCCAGGACCAAGATGCCCACCCTTCTCCCAATACGTGGCGCCTCCAAGCTAAGTCCCACTCAGATTTTCTTGCAGTCTCTCTCCTTTTTCAGCATCCACATCAAATCCCTGACACAGCTTCCTCCTGGAGACCTTGGAGTGTACGGCATCCCTCCCAGACCACTCACCCCCAAAGAGAATGTCCCCATCTCCTTACTAGTTCCCCTCAGGGCACAGGTCCTCCCGCCTCAGATTCAGGATGCCACCACTCTCAGTTACTGACCTGCCTCTCTCTCCCCGTGCAGATGGGACAGCAGGCACCCCCAGGGCTGGGGCCCATTCTGGAGGACCAAGCAAGGCCCTCACAGAATCTGGTGAGGACAGGGCTGGCGGGGTCGGGGCTGGGTTGGGGAGGCCCCGGAGGCTGCGCTCTGTGCCTGCAGGAGGGGCGTGAGGCCCTGCCCATCTCCCTCACCCCTGTGTCTCTTCCCACCAGCTCCAGCTCCGCCCACCGCAGCCCCAGCCTCAGGGTACCGTAGGGGCCTCTGGGGCCACGGGGCAGTCCCAGCCCCAAGGTACTGCCCAGCCCCCCCCAGGTGCCCCCCAAGGCCCTCCTGGAGCAGCTTCTGGCCCACCCCCTCCTGGACCCATCCTTCGGCCCCAGAACCCTGGGGCCAACCCCCAGCTGCGAAGCCTCCTCCTCAACCCACCACCGGTGAGATGTGGGGGTGGGGTGGCGAGAGTTCCAGATCCTGGCCCTGGTGGTTCTGGTCCTGTTGTCTGGGAGGAGGGAGGTTGACTGTGGTCAGTGGGTGTGAATGGAGACCCACCCAGGGCTTTAGGCAGAAGGCAGACCGCCTTCTCTCCCTCCATCCCCCACCTTTGAAGAAAAACTTCCCCTCACCACTAGCTGATTCCATCTCTGAGCAGTGTCTGTGTTGAGAGGTGGGGAGTCTCTACCAGGAGCCTCTGAGCCACTCTCTGTGTTCTCCCAGCCGCAGACTGGGGTGCCCCCACCCCAGGCCTCCCTCCACCACCTCCAGCCACCAGGGGCTCCTGCGCTGCTGCCCCCGCCGCACCAGGGCTTGGGGCAGCCCCAGTTGGGGCCCCCACTCCTGCATCCACCACCTGCCCAGTCCTGGCCCGCACAACTTCCCCCACGGGCTCCACTGCCAGGTAAGGGGACCCGGGGGAGGGCAGAGGTCTGGATTGAGTGTCTCAGCAGCCCCTGGGCTAGAGCACCGAGACCGAGTGCTGGGAAGTAAAGACATAGGATCCAAGAATGAGGGTTCCCCCATGGCCTTTGCGGAGCTCTGAGGGCTCCGGGAAAGTACAGCCCATGGGTCCAAGGACCTAGTGAGTTAAGAGCGTTTCCCATTATCCTCCTGTGTGTGCTCCTGGGATTGCTGGGAAATGTGGTCTTAGGGCCAGAGAAGTAGTTTTGGAGAAGGGCTCCCAAAGGCTCATGGGAAACAGCATATTTGTAATTAGATGGGGCCAGAAGGTGCTTCTGTTGGGCCCCCCAAGGGCTGCCTAGAAAACTTAGTGCCTCTGGGCCCTCCTGGGCCCAAGGGCCTACTGGGAGATGCAGTCCCTTCCCCACTGCCCCTCAGGTCAGATGCTGCTGAGTGGGGGTCCCCGGGGCCCGGTCCCCCAGCCGGGCCTGCAGCCCAGCGTCATGGAGGACGACATCCTCATGGATCTCATCTGAATCCCCAACACCCAATAAAGTTCCTTTTTAACACACGCCCCGGCTCCCGTCACTGACATCCCTCAGGACTGGGCAGGAGGAGACCCCAGGGGGCATCTCTGTCCTTGTTCTCACTTCAGCAGACATCCCTGGGGCCCTGGGTGAATGACGCCGGGGCCTCCGTGGTGAGTCACAGGCAGTCTGGTGCAACCTGATTCGTGGGAGATGCAGGGACAGGCAGGCAGCGCTCAGGACTCAAGCTCTCATGGAGGCGGCAGGGGCACCATGGGAGCCTGGAAGAGGCATCTGACCCAGCCCCAGCTCCTCAGAGTCTTGAAAGAGAATCAGCCGTCAGGCTGGGAGGGAAGGAGGTGAGGGGTGATCTGGGTGCAGAGGACAACAGAAACTGAATACTCAAAGGCAGGAGGAAGCCTGGGACATTGAGAGGAGCAAGTTGATGGATGCTTTTGGAGCATGAGCATGTAGGGAGCTAGAGAGATGGGCAGGTGCAGAGTTTGAGGAGCTCGGATTCCAAACTGAGCAGCCCATGGTTTGTCCTGGGGACACAGGAGAACCAGGAGGCTTTGAGCAGTGGGGCGGGCCTAGACCAGCTCTGGATGTCAGAAAGACCCCTCTCAGCTGTAGAGCGTGATGAGGCCAGACAGGAGGCCAGGAAGGGTGAGGCTGGGTGGTGGGGGTGTCGGGGGCTGGGGTAGAGGTTGGCTTCCGGGGCCAGGCCTATGTGATGGTAGGTGGTGGGGCTCCTGGGAGAAGGAGCTGGTAGTAAGTGCAAGTGGTCCAAGGGACGTCCAGGTGACAGGTGCCATGTTGGGAGCTCAGGACGTGTCCTTAGGGGACAGTGTATGTTTGGCAGTTCAAGCCACAGAAGCAGACAAGATCGCACATGGAGAGAGGGCAGTCCCTGGGTCCACGTCAGAGACTGACCTTCCAGGGCTGTGGACGGGGAAGACGGTGGGTCTGTCCCCGGGATAGAATATCCAGCAGGGAACAGGTTTGGGACGTGGCAAGGTGAGGGACCTGAAGGATGTCCTCAGAGACGTCCCAAGGGCAGGGGGATCCAGACAGGCTTGGAGCGCAGGGTGGTCTCTCCTGGAGGTGGAGAGTGAGTTGTCTGTTGTTGGACTCTGGACCAGTGTTGCTGAGAGCACGGTCCGTGCCTAGACCACCAGCATCCACATCATTTTGGATGCTGGTTAACGTACAGATTCACGGGCCGCACCCCGGGAGAGAGATTGCAATCTGGTGGCCTATGGGCCATCGTGCAGATGAGTTTTGTTTGGCCTTCCCTGTGTTAGCATATGTGGCATTTTTTTCTTACGAGTTAGTTGTAAAAATCAGGTTAATTCACACACACACACGCACACACACAAAATCTGCAGTCTTGGCTTCTTTTGACAAGTCAGAAGAATTGGCACCCCTGGGCCCACCCTTCTGCCTGGCAACAATGGGCTGGAGCTGCCCCTCTCCATGGGGCGTGTGCTCTCCGGTTCGCCACAGTCCCCACCACTCCCTCTTGGCTCCCCCGTGAGGCAGAGAGTCACTGCCTTTGTCACGGGGTTTGCACTGTGGTTGTTCTGTGGTAGCATTCAGAGGAAAGTGAAATCTTTCTTGTACCCATGTCTCTATCACAAGTGGCAAAACGAAAGAGAGAAGGAGAGGGCCGCGTGTTTCGAGAAAAGTGGGAGCGAGCCTATTTCTTTGTGGAAGTGAAGAGCATGCCTATGTGTTTAATATGCAAACAAATCGTGTCTGTGTTGAAAGAATACAACCTGAAACGCCACTATGAATCAAAGCATAGTAAGAGCTACGACCAGTACACAGAACAGACTCGAGATGCCATCCTCAACGAACTGAAAAAGGGACTCAAATGTCAATAGGGTTTGTTTTGAAAAGCGAATTAACAGAAGTGGCGCGGCAGTGGTACGCCGTTCCGGAATCACGTGAGAAGAATGACCTGGGCATTCAGAGCTACAGCAGATGGCGAGTTTATAAAGGGAGCAGAGTGACGTGTCCTGCACAGAAACACATGACTGTTGAGACCATTATTTAAGTCTAACGGGCATTTGCGTTGCACAGTGAGTTGGAGATAACTCGGGGGATTTACAAGTCCAGTTGCTTGAAAGAGTCAAATTGATTGTGGCCTTTTCTTTCGCTGCTCATAAACTATTACCACCCAGTTAGCTTTATTTATTTGTGGTGTTAAGAATCTTGATGTGACCGAAGAAGTCTGTGGCATGGTGCCAAGGCAGGCCCAACACTGGGAAAGGACTAATTTTTTTTGTATATTGAGAGAAAAGTTTCACATAGACTGGCCAGAGTGCCGAAGCACAACTACAGACAGCATCATGACAGGGGGACTTGGCAGGACACCTTGATCTAAGGCGACAGCATTTGGCAAGGACACAGAAGTCGGATCGTTGCATCCATCATCAGGAGTTGACTTGTTCTGAGCCACTGAACAGAACACACCGCGATGCTCTCAACACTTCTGCTCCTGGACTTCAGTCACAAGTGAGTTGATGGTGACTTGACCTGAGAGATTTCACAGAAGCTCTATGACTTGGTTGTGGAAGAAATCTGAACTGTTCAAGTTAACCAACTTGGTTCATTTTAAATCAGGCAAAAGCCACAGTGGGTTCCCCTGAGAAAGTTAGTCAAAGACTTCTGGTCAAGGTTATGACCGTTCTGAACACTGAATATTTCTCCGCAAGGATGTCCACAAACAGCTACTTGAATGTATGATGGTGTATGCTTGGTCCTGGGGAATCCACCGGCAAGGAAAAAAAAACTTTTACTCTTTCCTGTGCTGCAGTCGGCTTTCAGAAATGAAAGAAGTGGCCGGGACTGTATTCACCTACGTCTTGGGGTTGAAGACCAAATTCCCCCAAAGGCTCTCGGAATCCAGACTCATGAGAAGGAACAGACACTGTCCAGTTTGCCTTTGTTGGCAAATGTTTCTTGTGTGAATGCAGACCATAAATAGTAATTGAACTACAGTGCAATACGGCGCTGGTTCCTAAATACAAGTCTGTGTGAAGATGGTGAGATTCTACAACTATCTCCAGTAGTTGTCCTGAATATCCGTGTTTGGGAGTACCCACGCTTGTGAACAGCTGTTTTTCCGTTATGAACCTGAATCAAATTAAACATCGTTCCCAGTTGAAGGATTCAAGGCTGAATTCTAAACTGCCCGTCCCCACCGTGCCACCCGAGGCCTGACACTGACATCTCGGTGTGGAAGGGAAGACGCCAGCCTTTTGGCTTCAACTCAAAGGCGCAAAAAGAATTATGAAAGAAAATTTTAATAATTAAATATTTCTATTTTTCAATTTGTATTTTTTCAATTTTGAATTTAAAAATATAAACTCCAGTATCATCCATGTTTGTATTATGTTCCATGCATTCACCATAGTTCAGTAAAGATCCGATTTGATGATATTTCTGGCCGTCGACTTTTCTTATACCTGGCTAGTTCACTCATTTATGTGACCCGCCTGGCCCCTGTAGGCATGTGAGTTTCCGATCCCTGCCCTGGAACTGTTGGATCCAGCGGGGGGAGGGCGGGGGTCTGGGAGTCGTGTGAGCAAGCTCTCTAGGCGATCCTCAGGAATGTGAGTGTGGAGCAGGAGGCACTGGTGACAGCGAAGAAGTGCAAGTGGGTGATTTCCCAGGCAGCCTGTGTAGCAGGGGTTTTTGAAAACTCAGATGGCTTCGGGGACCAGGCAGGTGATGAAAATGTGTGAAGCGGACGGGTGTAAGACAACAGGGAATGATGGGGACTGTGGCGAACTTGGAGAGTGCTTGCCCCGCCTAATGGCATTCAAATTGAAAACAAAAACACTGTGAGGACCAAACAAAATCTGCCTGTGGGTCTAATGAGGCCGCCAGGCCGCCATTTTGCGACCTCTGGAAGAAGGAGAAGACTCAAGAACAAGGACAGAACCCTGAGAAAGAGCCACGCGTAAGGGTTGGGCAGGGAGCCAGAAGACAGGAGAAAAACCAGGCAAGTGTGGCGTTCTGGAAGCTGAGTGTTTTTGAGGAGGGAGCAATCGACTGTCAGAAGCCGCTGAGAGGAGCAGGAAGCAGCCTTCGGTGTTTCCACCAGGGTGGCCACGTCCCCCGGCAAGGGAAACGCAGGTTTGGATCAGAAACAAATTGGTTAAAAGGAAAGGTTTCCAGTCGCCAGTTTGGCCATCTCATGCCAGTGGTGCCCTCTTGACCTTAACACTCAATTAGAGGAACCAGAGGGACTGTTGTGGCCTAATCACGGTTTACAGGAGTGAACCGGGGCTTGCTTATTAATAGTAGCAGACCTGTTAGGGGTGAAAGAAAATGCCCACCCACCAGCTCCAAAGAAGATTTAGGAGAAAAAGGACACCTTCTCAAAAGGGGTGTTAAGAATATATTTGTTTTAAGGTACGCAAAACACTAACACATATTTTCTCACCATCTTGGCGTTTAAAAAAAATTGACTTTTAAAATGTATTGAGTTACACACACTAGAACAGTTTCCTAAAATGAAAGGCCACTGAAATTTGTGTGGAATAAAAAGGAGGCCCAGGCTGGGCGCGGTGGCTCACGCCTGTAATCCCAGCACTTTGGGAGGCCGAGGCGGGTGGATCACCTGAGGTTGGGAGTTGGAGACTAGCCTGACCAATATGGTGAAACTCCGTCTTTACTAAAAATACAAAATTAGCTGGCCATGGTGGCACATGCCTGTAATCCCAGCTACTCGGGAGGCTGAGACAGGAGAATCACTTGAACTCGGGAGGCAAAGCTTGCAGTGAGCTGAGATTGTGCCATTACACCCCAGCCTGGGCAATAAGAGCAAAACTCCATCTCAAAAAAAAAAAGGAGGCCCAAGGAGTGAGGCCAGATCTAGACACATGGGACTCACCTCCCCATTTCATAGGTCAGGTGACAATAAGGCCTAAGAACTTCACGTGCCCCTTAGAACCAGCCAACACCAACAGAACAAATCTTTTGGGAAAGTTTTTCTCTGAATACAAGGTTCTCCTAAGGCAAGAAATAGTGAAAAGCCTAGAACAGCAGGGTTTAATCCTGAGATTCGGTGCTGATTAGCTCTGTGACCTCGGGCAGGTCCCTGCACGTCTCTGAGCCTCACTTTCCCCATATGTCAAATAGTGACTACCCCAGAGGATTCTCATAAGGAATACAAGATCTGGCCCAGCTCAGTCCTGGACACAGGAGAGCTGCTAGTAGCCACTGTTGTCATCTTTTGGCTGAAATGCACTCTAAGAAGGTAAAACATGGGCAAAACTGCTTCTAGAAATGCATGCCAAGCTGGACCTCATGCCTGTGATCCCAGCACTTTGGGAAGCCGAGGTAGGAGAATCGCTTGAGGCCAGGGTTTCAGGACCAGCCTGGCCAACATGGTGAGACCCCATCTCTATTTAAAAAATGCATCCTGGCTGGGCGTGGTGGCTCATGCCTGTAATCCCAGCACTTTGCGAGGCCGAGGCGGGCAGATCACTTGAGGCCAGGAGTTTGAGACTAGCCTGGCCAACACGGTGAAAGCCTGTCTCTAGTAAAAATACAAAAATCAGTTGTGGTTACGCACACCTGTAATCCCAGCTACTTGGGAGGCTAAGGCACAAGAATCACTTGAACCCCGGAGGTGGAGGTTGCAGTGAGCCAAGATCGTGCCACCGCACTCTAGTCTGGGTGACAGAGCAAGACTCTGTCTGAAAAAAACAAAAAGCATCCTAACTTACAAAAATCACTTGTGTCCAGAAAGGTTATAATTGAGTGAGTGACTTGTTGGAAACATTTTCTTTTTGACAAGTTTGCTTTTGAATCACGCATCATGGCTGGAGGCAAGACTGGGGATTCATGAAAATTCTTGCAAAGGAGCAGGTGGTAGGATGTAATTGGAAAAAAGTGATTGTTGAGGCAAAAATGCTAAAACACCAACATATTAATAGTTGCAAACCTGTTCGGGGTGAAAGAAAATGCCCACCCACTTCCAAAGGATTATGAGAAAAAGGACACACACCTTCTCAAAAGGGGTGTTAAGAATATATTTGTTTCAAGGTACACAAAACACTAACATGTATTTTCTCACCATCTTGGCATTTAAAAAAAAATTAACTTTTAAAATAGATTGAGTTACACACACTAGAACAGTTTCCTAAAATGAAAGGGCACTGAAATGTGTGGAATAAAAAGTGGAAGTACCACCAGGCATGGTGGCTCATGCCTGTAATCCGAGCACTTTGGGAGGCCAAGGCGGGCAGATCACCTGAGGTCAGGAGTTTGAGACCAGCCTGGCCAACATGGGGAAACGCCATCTCTACTAAAAATACAAAACTTAGCCAGCATGGTGGCATGCACCTGTGATCCCAGCTACCCAGAAGGCTGAGGCAGGAGAATCACTAGAACCCAGGAGGCAGAGGCTGCAGTGAGGCCGAGATCGTGTCACTGCACTCCAGCCTGGGAGACAGACCAAGACTCTGTCTCAACAACAACAAAAAAGTGGAACTACCCCATCACACCTCACTCTCGCCTCTCCCGCCCAAACACACACCCTGAGCAAACCACTTACCTCCCTAGAGGCTGATGTACCAGTTCTGCATTTGGGTTTTTACATGCATGCGGTTGTGGATACATTTATACTTTAATTTTTTTGTATAAGTGAGTCAATTTCTTTGTTCTTTAGCTTGCTTTTTTTTTTCTTCCCACCAAAGTAATGGCCATCTGCCTGCACTGTTTTTATTTATTTATAGACAGAGTCTCACTCCGTTGCCCAGGCTGGAGTGCAGTGGCGTGATCTCAGCTCGCTGCAACCTCTGCCTCCCAGGTTCAAGCGATTCTCCTGCCTCAGCCTCCCAAGTAGCTGGGATTACAGGCAGGAGCCACCACGCCTGGCTAATTTTTTGGTTTTTTTTTTTTTTTTTTTGACGGAGTCTCACTCTGTGTGCCCAGGCTGGAGTGCAGTGGCGCAGTCTCGACTCACTGCAACCTCCACTTCCCAGGTTCAAGCGATTCTCCTGCTTCACCCTTCCGAGTAGCTGGGATTACAGGCGCCCACCACCATGCCTAGCTGATTTTTGTATTTTTAGTAGAGATGGGGTTTCACCATGTTGGCCAGGCTGGTTTCAAACTCCTGACCTCAGGTGATCTGCCCACCTCAGCCTCCCAAAATGCTGGGATCACAAGTGTGAGCCACCGCATCTGGCCTGCCTGCACTGTTAATTACCTGTTCCTCTATGTCCCCACTTCTCATAGTGGCCTCAGGTAGTGCACTAAATGGACGCATTTCAGTTCCACGAGCCATCCTGCCTTTAAGTTAGATGTTGTGTAACAAACCCCACCACTGAGTGGCTTAAAAGAAGCAGCATGTATTGCCTCACTGTTGCTGGGGGTCAGGAATCCAGGCTTGGCTGAGCTGCTGGCTCCTGGGCTCGCAGTCGAGCTGGTGGCTGGGGCTGTGCGGTCATCAGAAGGCTCCGTGAGGAGGGCCCACTTCCAGCCCACTCACATGCCTGTTGGCAGGATTCAGTTCCTCACAGGTGATGGGGCCGAGAGCCTCAGTTCCTAGCTGTTGGCTGGAGGTCTCCCTTGCTTTCTTGCCATTGCAGGCCTCTTCACAGAGCACCTTGCAGTTGCAATGTGGCATCCAGCTTCTCTAGAAATATGATAGGGCTGGGCGCAGTGGCTCATGCCTGTAATCCCAGCACTTTGGGAGGTCAAGGTGGGTGGATCACCTGAGGTCAGGAGTTTGAGACCAGCCTGGCCAACATGGTGAAACCCTGTCTCTACTAAAAATACAAAATATTAGCTGGGCATGGTGGCAGACATCTGTAATCCCAGCTACTCGGAAGGCTGAGGCAGGAGAATTGCTTGAACCCAGGAGGTGGAGGTTGCAGTGAGCCAAGAACACACCATTGCACACCAGTCTGGGCTGCAAGAGTGAAACTGTCTCAAAAAAAAGAAAAAAAGAAATGAGAGGACACCCAAAGTGGAAGCTGCAGTCTTTTGTACCCCAATCTTGGAAGTGATAACTTGTCACGCTTGCTATATTCTGTACATTACAACAAGTTGCTAGGTTCTACCCACACTCAAGCTGAGGACAGTGCAGACAGGAGGTGAGGGTCATGGGGGCCATCTTTCAGGGTGCCCACCACACTTCGCCCTGCCAGTTGGGGGCGTGTCCAGTTTTTCTTTTTTTTTTTTTGAGATGGAGTCTCGCTCTGTTGCCCAGGCTGGAGTGCACTGGTGTGATCTCAGCTCACTGCAGCCTCCGCCTCCCGAGTAGCTGGGATTACAGGCAAACACCACCACACCCAGCTAATTTTTGTATCTTTAGTAGAGATGGGATTTTGCCATGTTGGCCAGGTTGGTCTCGAACTCCTGACCTCAAGTGATCCACCCACCTCGGGCTCCCAAAGTGGTGGGATTACAGGCGTGAGCCACTGCGCCCGGCCAGTTTTTCACTATTATCAGACATGCTGGAGAGGATGAATGTGTATTTTTTTAACCCACTTGTGCAGGCATTCCTATGGGATGCATTCCCAGCAGCAGAATTTCAAAACTAAGTATGCCAGCTTTATTTACATGACCCAAAAAAATGTTGTATTCATGTTTCGCATATATGAGAAACCCTCCTATGGTTCACACTTGGAGGGGCTCCAGAAACCAACCAATGCAGTCTGTCTCAGCTCCCTCTAGAGATCACTTACCAATTGCTTAAGTGTCTTTTCAGAGATGTGTACAAGCAGGTACAAGCAAATAGAGAAACTGATTCATTTTCTGGCTTTTCTATCCAGTGGCAGCCTCCTTTATTCTATAATTTTTTTGTTTTTCAATCTAACAACATATCTTGAAGTTTGGACAAAAAGCCTTCCATTCATTTTATTTATTTTTAAAAATAGCCCAGGGGGCTGGGCACAGTGGCTCCTGCCTGTAATCTCAAACCCAGGACCCTGGGTTTGGGGATAGGGCAGATCTGTGTCTTTTACAATCTGGGAACACTCAGCATGGTCTGTGCTGGAGGGCAGATGGTGGCAGAGAGGCTGAGAAGCGTGGCAGTGACGAGGGTAAGACGGTCCCAAGCCCGAGGGGCTCGGCCCCTTGTTTATTCCACAAAGTGGAGGCCAACACCTACTGAGATTAAGAACCTGGGCCCTGTCCCTGTCCCCTGAGTCTCCGCAGCCTGTGACCTCAGGCTTTTGCTTCTGGATCCTTGGTTTCCCCATCTGTGGAGTGGGGATTAAAAGATTGTTGAAGTCATGGCCTGCTGTGTGAGAATTCAGTGAGTTCAGACTTGAAGTTCTTGAGAAATATTAACTACTATTATTGCCAGGGGCCTCACTCTGTCAACTCTGGAGTGCAGTGGCACGATCTTGGTTCACTGCAGCCTCTGCCTAGAGGGGTCAAGCAGTCTTCCCACCTCAGCTTGTCGAGTAGCTGGGACTACAGACACGCACCACCATGCCCAGCTAATTTTTGTATTTTTTGTAGAGACAGAGTTTTACTCTGTTGCTCAGGCTGGTCTCGAACTCCTGGCCTCAAGTAATTCTCCTACCTCAGCCTCCAGAGTAGCTGGGACTAGAGACATGTAACACCATGCCTGGCTAGTTTTATAGTTGTAGAGATGGGGTCTTGCTATGTTGTCCAGGCTGGTCTCAAACTCCTGGGCTCAAGCAATGCTCCAACCTCAGCCTACCAAAGTGTTGAAACTACAGGTGTGAGCCACTGCGTCTGGACACACATAATGACGAGAAAGTCGAAATACCTAGAGTTTGCAGAGCATGTATCAGGCAGACCTTTAAAAAAAAAAATCAGCCATAAACTATTTTGTAATTGCAAAGAAAGAAAAGAAAAATCCAAGCCAGAGACGATCTTACTCCCATTTCTTAGTATAAAGCATTTTGTTATCTTTTTTATTTGTTTGTATTGAGACGGAGTCTCGCACTGTCACCTGGGCTGGAGTGCAGTGGCACAATCTCAGCTCACTGCAACCTCCGCCTCCTGGGTTCAAATGATTCTCCTGCCTCAGCTTCCCAAGTAGCTGGGATTACAGGCACCCACTACCATGCCCAGCTAATTTTTTGTATTTTTAGTACAGACGTGGTTTCACCATGTTGGCCAGGCTGGTCTCGAACTCCTGACCTCGTGATTCGCCTGCCTCAGCCTCCCAAAGTGCTGGGATTACAGGCGTGAGCCACCGAACCCAGCCTATTAGCATTTTTTGAGACAGAATGTCGCTCTGTCACCCAGATTGGAGTGCAGCTCACTGCAACCTCTGCCTCCCGGGTTCAAGCAATTCTCCTGCTTGAATTGGAGGATCAATCAGGAGGCTGTATTTGTATTCCTGAGTAGCTGGGATTGCAGGTGCCTGCCACCACATCTGGCTAATTTTTGTATTTTTAGTAGAGATGGGGTTTCACCAGGTTGGCCAGGCTGGTCTCCTGACAACAGGTGATCCACCTGCCTCAGCCTCCCAAAGTGCTAGGATTACAGGCATGAGCCACCGTGCCCGGCCAGTATAAAACACTTTGTCCATGTTGTCATTGTGTCCTAGCCTATGTCATCCAACCTATATGTACTGCCAGTTTGTTCTTCTAGGAAACTCAGACTTGGTAGTTGATTGGTTTAACAAATGTTGGTTAAACTGGGATTATTTGAAAAAAAAAATTGTGTATATCAGGAAAGGCCGGATTACCCCCAGATTGCAGTGGCTTGAAACAGCAAAGGTGGATTTTCTCACTCATGCTGTATTGAGTGTCAGCTTGGAGCCTGTGTGGACAGATCATGAAGGTTGCCAGTCGACGTAGTAAAGGCAGAGGGGTCTGGTCTTTCACTAGCAATTAAGTGCTCTAGCTGAATTCACATGTGTCACTTCTGCTCATATCTCATTGGCCAGATGTAATCACATGGCCTCACACCTTATTGGCCAAAATTAATCACATGGCCCCACTCAAGCTAAATGGGGTCAAATGCTGGCCAAGTGTGGAGCTAGAAATATATGGCAAATAGCACTAATGGCCATCCTAACACTTTAAACATCTTATTTTAACCAAAAACATTTAAACAGACATCTCTTGTACGTAAGACCAAGACCCTTTCTTTCAGTATTGGTCTCCTAGTTAGCACACGACATCACATTCTTGTTTTTTGAGACAGGGTCTCACTTTGTCACTTGGACTGAAGTGCAGTGGTGTGAACACGGCTCACTGCAGCCTCAATCTCCTGGGATCAAGAGATCCTCCCACCTCAGCCTCCTGAGTAGCTGGGACCACAGGTGCATGCCACCATGCCTAGCAAATTATTGTTGTTTTTGTAGAGGTGGGAGTCTCGCTGTGTTGCCCAGGCTGGTCTCGAGCTCCTGGGCTCAAGCAATCTTCCCACCTCAGCCTCCCAATGTGTTGAGATTACAGGCATGAGCCACTGCGCCCAGTGGAACATCACATTGTTGTATAAGCTCCACCCATAAACCACAATGAGTCATCTTTTTTTAAGTGACTTGAGAATCTAAAGACATTTATGAAACAAACGGGGGCTGAGTCTTCCTAGGTTTTTATAAGCTTTTTCATTAAATAATTTACAGTTGCTTTACTTGTACCTAACTTGGCAGCATTTTTTTTTTTAGAGATGGAGTCTTTTGTCGCTCAGGCTGGAGTTGCAGTGGTGAGATCTCAGCTCACTGCAACCTCCGCCCCCTGAGTTCAATTGATTCTCCTGCCTTAGCCTCCAGAGTAGCTAGGACTACAGGGATACACCACCATGCCCGGTTAATTTTTGTATTTTTAGTGGAGATGGTGTTTCACCATGTTGGCCAGACTGGTCTTGAACTCCTGACCTGAAGTGATCTGCCCACCTCCGGCTTCCCAAAGTGCAGAATTACAGGTGTGAGCCACCACGCCTGGCATGTTTTTCTTTTAACAACTCCCTTTTAGTCTTTCCAAAGCAAGCAATCTGGTTTGTGTATAAACAACTCTCTTGCATTAATTTCATTAGTTTGATAGTAAATTAAACAAGAACTTCTCGCATAAACAGGTTTGGATCAAAGAGCTACCTTTCAGGAAGTAAGCAGCTTGAGAGATGGAAGTGGAATTGCTTAGTCATAATAGTAGCCTGCTAGCCCCAGCAGCGGGCTTCACAGATGAAAGTGTCTTTCAAGTTGGTGGACCGAGTGAGATGGTTTCAGAGAGTTTTGTTGCAGTATTACTGATAGAATTTCAGCCTACATTTTCATTTCACTTTCTGACATGAGTTCCCATTTTGCTCACTCTGGAGTACACCCTGGTATACCTCTCTCCATGCTTATACAATTCAGGGCATTCAAACTTATGTGTGTCCTGGTGGGTTCTGAGGGATGGGAAGGCATTAACTAGGTAGAGAACAGGAAGGATGGGAGACAGATTTTTGGGGGGGTGGCAGCAGGGGCCACAGTACCAAGTTTGGATTTAATTCTAAAGGCACTGGGAAGCCATTGGATGGTTTTGATTAGTGTAGTGACAGAGAAGGCAGCAAGAGTTAGGAGGCGTCACCCAACCAAGAGATCTTTATGGTTTGGACCAACAAGAATGGGAAGAAGTGAGGATTCCGGGAGATTAAAGCAGCTCCTGTTTTTTCTCCTTCCTGCTGCCAGGTTATCCTCACATGGGTGATTGACAGGGCATTGGAGGTACCTGTTGATAACAAACTTGCAGTTTGTGTCCAGGGAGCACTGACTCCATTTGGCCACAATGCAGGTTGGATTTGGGGTTTAAGGCTGGGCTCCAGTCAGCCCTCGGAAGCCCCTGGGCAGGAAAACATGGACAGGCCTACGGGTTCTTCTGCCATTTCACTGGCCACTCCTCCGTATCCTTTGCTAGTTGCTTTTCATTGTCGTGACTGCTAAAGGGATGAGTGTCCCAGTCTCTTTGTGAGTGAGCTCATCCAGTCTCCATTAAAACACTGATGACTCCCGAATTTCTCTCTCCAGGCTATGACATCAATATCTATCTACATTGTTTAGTCAATATCCGAAACAGAAGTAGGGACTCCCTCTCTAACCTCCTACAGCTGTGTCTATTTCTCCTCTCTACCTTCACTCGGCTCCGCCCACACTGGCTCCCTTTTATTCCTTCTACTTTCAGGATTTGTCTTTGCTGTTCTGTCCTCTTGGCACACTTTTCCAGCCACCTGGAATGGCAGGTTGCTCACAGGTCGTTTTGACTTCCCTTGCTTGCTAACTTTACCTCCCTATGGTCATATCCCATCGCCCTGTGGATATGCGCTAGTTAACACTTAGCACAGCCTGTGATTATGTCTCTCCCCAGTGGACCGTGGGGTCTGTGAGGGACGTGGTCTGATTCGGTCGTCGCCGAGCACAGAACTGGACAGGGTACTCATAACAGATTTTTGTTGTTGTTTTTAAAGAAAAGCTAAATTTGAGTAGTGACTGCGCCAAGCAGTCAAGCACAGCCCCTCGGGCTTGATCCCCATAACCACTCTAGGGTTAGGTATTACCCACGTTTAAGGAACAAAAATCGAGGGAAAAATCTTATACAACTACTAGTAAGTAGTCATTTCATTTTAGCAGAGCGAATGAGCAAATCCACGGAAGGACGGGGAGCGACGTGAGTGGTGAGAAGCTTGGAATCGCCAGGGACGGCGGGCGGAGCCTGGGCGCGGGGGCTAATGGGCGGAGCCTCCAGGGACCGCTGGCCCCGCCCAGGCCGCGCGGGGGCCGCTGGGAGTTGGAGTCCCCTGCCCACCTCGCCACGTCACCGCCTGCAAACTTCAGCTCTCCCCCTCAGGCTCGGGTGCAATCCGTACCCTCAGTGGGTTCCCTTTTAGTGGGTTCCCTTGTCCCCAGGCCCATTATTCCGTCCTCTCCTCTTCCCTGATGTATTTTGGCGCGGTTTCCCGGCTCTGCGGGCCCAGGGCTCCGGATGAGGTCTCCCGCCGTCCCGACCCCCGCAAGGGGCCAGCTTGGTGTCGCCTTCGTCCTTCTGCCACCCCGTTTGGTAGGGGCTCCCGTTCCCGCCACGCCCCCTGAAGTTGTGGCTCGCGCGTCTTCCCAGGACTCCCCCGCGCCGGAGAGGCCCGCAGGACCGCCGAGCCCACACTCCGCTCCCGCCTGGGCCCCGCTCCCCCGCGCCGCTTTGGTACGCTCCGGCCACGCCCCCTCGGACGCGCTTGGTACGCGCCGGGCTCCCCCGCTCGCCTCAGTGGTTCGGCCGCGACGACCCCACTCCGGCGGCGCGTCCCCCGAGCTTGGTACGGCTCAGCCCGTCTCTCCCGAAGCCGCGCGCCCGCGCCCCTCCGTCGGTGGAGCCCGCAGCCCCCCTTGTGGCCCGCGGCAGCTCCCCGCCCGCTCGGCCCGCGCCCGCCATGGTCCGTCCGCGCCGTGCCCCGTACCGCTCCGGCGCCGGGGGCCCCCTCGGGGGTCGCGGCCGCCCTCCGCGGCCCCTCGTGGTGCGCGCCGTCCGCTCGCGCTCCTGGCCTGCCAGCCCCCGAGGCCCGCAGCCTCCGCGGATCCGGGCCCGCTCGGCCCCTCCCATGGTGAGCCCCCCGCCCTTTTTCCAGAGCCTTCCACGGCCCCGCCCCCCAGCCCCTATCCCGGGCTCACGCCTTTGTCCGCAGCCCCCGCCGCTCCGGGGTGTCCCCTGTGGCCCGAAGGGTGGTCCCGCCCGGGGCCGGGTTCCCCCGTGGAGCCCCCGGTGGTTCGCGCCGCGCTCTACCCTTTGTTGCGCGTTCGGGCCGGGGTGGGGGGGTGGGGGACGGGGGCGGGGCGGGCTCAAATTACTGCTGACTCCGCGGCCCGATTTAAACGCGGGTGGGGGGCGGTGGACAGGCAGCCGGCACGCTCGCTTGTTTTTCCCATTGGAAAGTTGCTCGCTCTCCGGGTAGGAAACCTGGAAATGGGGGCGGGGTTGGGGGACGGGGGCGGGGTTGGGGGACAGCGGCGAGGGAGGGGCCCGCGTTTTGTACCAGCGCCCCCAGATGTCGCACCCGTGGGCGTTCTCCCTGGGGCCCGCTCCGTGCCCGTGGAGTGCGCACCTAGAATACGCGCCCGCGCCCAGATGTGGGATGCTTTGATGGACTGCCGTGAGCCCAGACCTTAAACGTAAACATTCAGCTTCGCAGGTACTTTGGGCTGTACACGCTTCCCCGGACCCAAAAGACACACATGCTTTTCAGAAACCATAAGGTTTACCTGGGGCTGTAAAACCGCACATCGCGACTTTGCACCGTGCACACGCTTGCCCCGATGTGAGATTTTCCCTGGGTTCGCGCTCGGGTCCGCTTCTTAAATACACTGCCTCAGCGGTGTGGATGGCCCAGAGCTGTGGCAGCCCTACTGAAAGCTTAAACAGGCTTCCTGGGGTCATAAACATGGATACCGAGACTCAGATCACCTCCCACAACTTAAACGTACCCCTTCACTCGACTGCCTTCGCCCCTTCCTGCAACATTCGCATCTAGTCGTTCAAAAGTGCTTTCCGGGTCCTCAGACACGCACCCCAAGGCTTTAAACCTCAGTGCAAGTACTAGATGGGCGTCCCTGTGCAGTAGGGATGTCAGGCGCGCACAGTTTTGCACGCGATTGCCAAGATGTGAGATTTCCTTTAGGTTGCACCTCAACCGTCGTTTTTAAATGTGATCGTCCCATCTTGATATGCTGCTCCTGCTGTGGAAGGTATACCTGGGTTTTAGGCGAGCATATCTGTTCTTTACTATGGTTCCAGATCCCAGCATATTTGAAGTCCTGAGTCAACCTGCCCTCCTAGACAAGCAGACATTAAGTATGTCGCTTGGGCTCTTAAGTGCGTTCGCCTGATTTTTACCCATCTTTGTAGCAGTAAATGCATATGTGTCACTGTATATGCGTACTAGATACCCCAGGTCCCAGCGCCATAAACAACTAGTATGTTGTAAGTGTACCCTCATCTCTAAAGTCACCTCCAGCTGTGCGTTTTAACTCATCTCAGATGCTGGATGTCCGGTATGGTGCCTGAAGCCCCCGGGGCAACATCGACTCTCTGTCCAACTCATTCTAACGCCAAGATACTCAGGTTTTCTATCTGATCTTCTGAGGACTGCCCAAAAGCCAGAATCACCTGCGTGGGTGGAGAATCACCTGCGTGGGTGGAGAGCAAGTTTGTTGAGGTTTTTCTCTTTTTAAGCACTCATAAAATAAAATTTTTTGTGTTTGCTAGTATTCTGGAAGGAAAGATCTCCTTGTGCTTCATAGAAAATTTGGAAAATACCTGTTTGTAATAAGACGAAAAGAAATCACCCTTATAATTTGTTTTCCCCCGCCTGGAGGCGCCTACTACGGGGAAACTCTCGTGGGTTTCCTGCTGCCAGGCTGTTTGCGAAGCTTTCCCTTGTTTGCTTTGAGATGTTTGGTTTTAAAAAACAATAAATGAGGTCAGGCTTGGTGGCCCTCGTCTGTAATCCCAGCACTTTGGGAGGCTGAGGCGGGCGGATCACTTGAGGTCAGGAGTTCGAGACCAGCCTGGCCAACATGGTGAAACCCCATCTCTACTAAAAAAAAAAAAAAAAAAAAAAAAAAATTAGCCGGGCATGATGGCATGGTTTGCAGTGAGCTGAGATCGCGGCACTGCACTCCAGCCTGGGAAATGAGTGAAACTCTGTGTCAAAAAAATAATAGTAATAAAAAAAATAGTGGGGAGAGTGCCTGTGAGTAGCATTTGTGGCGTTGCTTGGCTTTATTGCTAGAACCTTCTCCTGGTGTTCTACATGTTTTGGTCTGTGAGACCCCTCCGGGGGTGGTGTCCCAGCTGTCTTCCCAATGTTTCCCCCTTTTCCTCGCTGTCTTTCTCCTGGATGGTTTAGTCCCCTCTGTGTTTCTTGTCACCTCCTTCCTGCCTCCCCGGGGTCAGACTTATAAGGCCAGAGAGGTGGGCACTGGCCTGAGCCAGAGGAAGGAGTTGAACTTTGGGGTGACAGGGAGCCTTAGGAGAGTTTCAGCCTGGGAAAGTCAGGGCAAGCTAGTGTGCGGGACAGACACGGCGCAGGCCGGCTTGTGCCTGCGGAGGCTGCAAGGAAGCCCTGGGCCCAGCCTGGGGCACGGGGAAAGCCCCCTACAGCTGGCTTCTAACTTGGGTCTCAAGAATCAATCAGGCACACAGCTGGGGCAAAGGCTGGAGGTGGGGCTGGCTGAAGGCTTCAGGACTCTGCTGGGCCAGTGTCAAGGTGACAGCAGGCTCTGGGAAGGAAGGGTCCTGAGGGGGGGCAGTGGGAAAGGACATGAGGACCAGCGTGTTGGGGTCCTGAGGGGTAAGCAGAGGGTTTGGACATGGCCCCATGGGCTTCCAGCAGGGGATTTGGGGCTGAATATTGGGACGTCCCCTCTGGGGTGTGTGGGGACTGCCTGTCCTTGCAGGCCCCGGCCTCAGTTTTCCCACCTACCCCCCACTCCACTGCAGGAAGGTGCTCGGGTCTTCGGGGCACTAGGTCCCATCGGTCCCTCCTCACCTGGGCTCACCCTCGGGGGTCTGGCCGTGAGCGAGCACCGGCTCAGCAACAAGCTGCTGGCATGGAGCGGCGTCCTTGAGTGGCAGGAGGTGAGTCTCTGTGGGGCTGCGGCTGGCCTCCAGGGTCTTGTCTTGTCCCCGCGGGGACAGGCCAGGGCATCTAGGCTGTGCACAGTGACGCCCCTCCTGCCCCCACAGAAGCGCAGACCCTACTCTGACTCCACTGCAAAGCTGAAGCGGACCCTGCCTTGCCAAGCCTACGTGAACCAAGGCGAGAACCTGTGAGTGCCGGGGCGCAGCGGCCAGGGTGGTGGCAGGGGCAGTGGCTGTGGCCGTGGGGATCAGGGCAGCCCTTTCTGACTGGCTCCTTCCCATAGGGAGACCGACCAGTGGCCGCAGAAGCTGATCATGCAGCTGATCCCGCAGCAGCTGCTGGTGAGACCCGCCCCGCCCGCCCCACCTACTCTGAGCACCCCCATGCCTGGCTGACCCAGCTGTCTGTCCCGTCGCCCCCAGACCACCCTGGGCCCCCTGTTCCGGAACTCCCAGTTGGCACAGTTCCACTTCACCAACAGAGACTGCGACTCGCTCAAGGGGCTCTGCCGCATCATGGGCAACGGCTTCGTGAGTGGGGCGGGCTCGGGTGTGTGAGGGGTGCGGGGGGCGGCTCCCTTGTAGCACTGTGGTGACAAGTACAGCTGGAGGCAGCGCTCTGCTCACACAGCCCAGGCTGGGGCCGGGGGTCTCCCCTGGGGTCGAGGGTAGCCCTCGTGGCCTCTCGGACCCCATCTGGAAATGACTGACCCCAGGCACCCTCCGTAGAGCACAGGGTGAAGGAACTCAGCCTGAGAGGCCTCCAGTTTCTGCATCTGTGCCCAGCTTCGAGGTGGCTCTGGGGGAGTGAGTGCACAGAGGGACCGGGGCCAGCCCTGTTGGGGCCCAGGAGCCTGTCGCGGACACATAGCGTATGGCAGGGACCTGGTAAATGGGTGTGCTAGGCACGAGAGCCAGCCAGGAGGGAGTGGCACATTGGGGCTTGGTATTCTGGTTTGTAAAATGTGCTAACCTCCCCGAGTGGCCTGAGCTGGCCATGAGGGAGCGGAGCTGAGGGTGCTGAAGCAGGCGCGGTGAGTAGGTCCTCAGGCCTGGCTCCAAGGGGACCCAGGTATCCAGCCGGTGGCTGTGCAGGGACTGAGTGGGGCAGGCACGGCCACGACCTGGACCTGGGGGGCTGCCAAGGGATCTGAGAGCGGCTTCTGCAGCACTCCAGGGTTGGGCTGGTTGAGGGGTAGAGATGACATTTCCTGAGGTAGGGAGGACAGGGGAGCCTTGCTTCCTAGGGCCACCGGGAGGCTGGAGAGAGGGAATTTGTGTAAAGCGCTTGAGATGGTGACTTTAGTACCTAGTGAGTGCTTGGTGAACCCAGCTGGTGAGGCTGTTCAGGTGACTGGGATTCTGGCGCAGGGCAGGTCAGAAAGGGGGCTTGGGCTGTGAAAGATGGCAGGTGCTGGAGAGGAGGCAGAGATGGGGTGGGAGCGAGTCGTCTGCCCAGAGGACTTGGCTCTGGGACATTCCCAGTCCCTGTTCCCCTTTGGGACAGTCTGCCTCTACCCCGTCCCAGCTGCCGTTGAGCGCCCTGGGTTCCACTAGGGCCTCCCTTGTCCGTCAGGAGACCAGGGGCAGACCAGGGCTTGTGCCTGGCATGAGGTCTCTTAGCTGACCCGTTCCCCCTTCACCCAGCACTGTTTGTTGAGGGCCTGCTGTGTCTGGACCCCGAGTACTCAGTCGGTAGGGAAGGTGGATCCATACTCACCCCCAGGCATGGCCCTGGGAGGGTGACTGTGCATGGCTCCAGGGAGGCCAGGGACAGGGCTCTGAGCGGGTGATCCCTGGGCTGGACACCAAGGTCCAGAAGTTAGGCCGGCAGCGTGGAGGGGACAGCACTGTGTGGGGTGGCCCGGTGTGGGGAGGGGACATGGGGTTCTGGGACGGTCACACCACTTCATCCAGACACCACAGCCAGGCATATCTGTCGGGCTTAGTTGTCCCATGTCCCATTCAAGAGGCACCAGTACTTTATCTGTTGAGCCTTTATGTGGCACCAGCTGTGTGCACTATTACCCGGTTTTACAGATGATGGAGGCCCAGAAGCAGGAGGTGGCTGGTGTTAGGTCACACAGCTAGGAGGCAGCAGAACGGTGGGGCGCTGCCTGTGCTCTTAACCCCCAGGCCAGGTCACCCCATCAGGCAGTCAGGAGGGCTGGCGGCAGAGGGTGAGGTGGGCGGGAGGTGGTGCCTTCTCGGCATTCTCACTGCAGCCTGGGTGCTGGGTGCCACTCTGACTTCAGCCATGGCGGGGTCAGAGGATGCCGATAGGCGCTGCACGGGCTCTCAGAGGCCCCTCACCTATGGCCATGGCCTTGACTGTGGGGGCCTCTGTCCGCCGATGATCTCCCTTCATTCCCTACGGGGGGGGGCGGTCCAGGGTGGTGGGGGCACAGCACCCCTGGGCAGTGCCCACAGGGTCCTGACCCGTGGCCCCCACAGGCGGGCTGCATGCTGTTCCCCCACATCTCCCCCTGTGAGGTGCGCGTGCTCATGCTCCTGTACTCGTCCAAGAAGAAAATCTTCATGGGCCTCATCCCCTACGACCAGAGTGGCTTCGTCAGTGCCATCCGGCAGGTCATCACCACCCGCAAGCAGGTGTGCCAGCCAAGCACAGCCCCTCTGGGGACAGAGGGGGATTAGGCCCCACTGCCCTGGTTGGGCAGCCAGACTTGATGTGGGCGGAGTGTGATGCAATAGCTGGAGCAAGGAGCTGCAGGGGAGCCCAGAGGAGGCTGGGCGGGTTCCCACCAGGGCTCCATGGAAAAGCGGCCACTAGGTGGCTCTGAAGGGCTGGAGGGTGGGTCTTGGTGCAGCGGCAGGGAAGCCAGTGGAGCGGGGAGCTGGGCAGGGGTTGGGATCATCGTGCGGCTGGAAGGCCCTGCCCAGTGACCACGTGTCTTGGTCATGCCTTGCCAGTTGAGGCAGACTCTGCAGGTCCTGTACACCAGGTGAGGGCCGGGACCTGTCTCAGGCCACTGGGGAGCCATGGGGGGCTGTGAGCAGGTGAGGGGCAGGGCCTCTTCCCCTGGGGCTAGAGAATGGACCCAGCTGCGGCTAACAGGCCAAGGCTCGGAGGGAGGGATGGCAGGCCCCAGGACAAACAGAGGTTTCCCAGGAGCCTGGGCCTCTCTTCCCACCCCCTTCCCTTCCAACAGGCAGTGGGACCTGGTGGTGTCAACTCAGGCCCAGTCCAGATCGTCAACAACAAGTTTCTGGCATGGAGTGGCGTCATGGAGTGGCAGGAGGTGAGCCCTCGGCAGCCCGGGGAACTGGGACCCCCAGATCCTCACGGACTGTGGCTGGGAGGGGACACTGGGGTTGGGGGTCTCCAGCCCTGAGGGCTTCTCTTTGCCTCTCCCCCAAAAGCCCAGGCCTGAGCCCAACAGTCGGTCCAAGAGGTGGCTGCCATCCCACGTCTACGTGAACCAGGGGGAGATCCTGTGAGTGCTGGGCTAGGGGGTGGAGGCAGCATCCAGGGGAGCTGGGGCTTCCTGACCCTCGTCCCCTTGTGCCCCACAGGAGGACCGAGCAGTGGCCAAGGAAGCTGTACATGCAGCTCATCCCACAGCAGCTGCTGGTGAGGGGCTGGGGCCAGGTGCTTGAGCCTGCACGCAGTAGCTATTACAGATGGCAGGGCTGGGGGCAAGAGTGCCTCCCTGGGTGGCCTGAGCTGGCTGTGAGGGAGCAGAGCTGAGGGTGCTGAAGCAGGTGCGGTGGGTAGGTCCTCAGGCCTGGCTCCAAGGGGTCCCAGGCAGCCAGCTGGTGGCTGTGCAGGGACTGAGTGGGGCAGGGGCAGCCACGACTTGCACCTTGGGGGCTGCCAAGGGATCTGAGAGCGGCTTCCACAGCACTCCAGGGTTGGGCTGGTTGAGCGGTGGAGATGACGTTTCCTGAGGTAGGGAGGACAGGGGAGTCTCAGTTTGGTCCTGGGCCTGGGGGACTCAGCGGGCTGGGAGCGGGAGGCCGTGGTGGGAGAAGCCAGAGCTGGGGGTCCCCTCGCTTCCCCGCAGACCACCCTGGTGCCGCTCTTCCGGAACTCACGCCTGGTCCAGTTCCACTTCACCAAGGACCTGGAGACACTGAAGAGCCTGTGCCGGATCATGGACAACGGCTTCGTGAGTGGTGCCAGCAGATGCTGGGGAGGGGCCGGCCAGGGCAGAGCGAGCCAGGACCGCTCAGAGGGGCGGACATGGGAGAGGAACAGAGCACCATGTCCCGGACCAGCTGGGGAGAGAGGGCGGCTAGTGTGGGCGTGACTTCTGGGGGCTCTGCTGTCCCCACGGCACTGGACGGGGCACTGACCCTGGTTCTGCAGGGGCCTGCTCCTCCTCTGCCACGTCAGGGCTGACTCAGCACCAACTCCGCGCTCTCCGCTCCCCAGGGACAGGCGCCCTTGTCACTCCAGGTTTCCCGGGAGCTTGTGCCACATCCCAAAGGCCCATTGCCGGGCAGGGAGGGCTGTCTGTCCCCAGCAAGGTCCCAGAATATCTGGTGATCATCTTATCTGGGGGAGTCTCAACTGACTCTTCTCTCTCTGGGGCTCAGTTTCTCCATCTGTGAGTAGAGAAGGTTGGACTTTGGTGCTTCTGAGCCCTCCCCCCTGATGTCCACCTTCCAGCTGGGCCATACTTGGGTAATATCCCAAAACTACCTTAAAATTACCTTCGAGTCAGTCTGAGTAAACTGTCCACGAAGCTGTTCGTGGGCGGGGGGTGGGGGAGGGGGTGAGGCCTGGGTGTTAAAGCAATTTCAAGCGTTCCCTCAGGGGCCGGGTGTGGTGACTCACGCCTGCAATCCCAGCACTTTGGGAGGCCGAGGCGCAATCCCAGCACTTTGGGAGGCTGAGGCGCAATCCCAGCACTTTGGGAGGCCGAGGCGCAATCCCAGCACTTTGGGAGGCTGAGGCAGGTAGATCACCTGAGGTCAGGAGTTTGAGACCAGCCTGGCTAACATGGTGAAACCCCGTCTCTACTAAAAATACAAAAATTAGCCAGGCATGGTGGCCACTCAGGAGGCTGAGTCACAAGAATGGCTTGAACCTGGGAGGCAGAGGTTGCAGGGAGCTGAGATCATGCCATTGCACTCCAGCCTGGGCGACAAGAGCGAAACTCACAGTCTCAAAAAAAAAAAAAAAAGTTTCCTCAAGGAAACCCAGAAAGGCTCCATGTTACCTCAGCCCTTGCTTGTGCTGGGCCGGCCACTGCAGATCCCTTGGGCTCCTGAGTTGAAGCTGTGGCCGGCTGGCTCAGGTGGCTGTGGTGAGGTGGCCCCAGACACAGCCTGGCCTGCCCAGGAGCTCCGAAATGCAGGTTCTTGGGCCCTTCCCGACAGAGCCTGTTGGTCTTTGGCCCACCCATTGCTCTTGGCCACCGTGTCATCCTAATAAGGGGGCCCACCTCTGGGGTGGGTGAGGACAGAGCAATTAGGCTGTGCCTGGCTCATGGAGCCCATGGCATGGTGCCATGGTTGGAGGGATGCTGGTCCCTGCAGCCTGAGTCCCTGTGGTGCTGTCTGGTGACACCACGCCCTCTGCCTGCCAGGCCGGCTGCGTGCACTTTTCCTACAAAGCATCGTGTGAGATCCGCGTGCTTATGCTCCTGTACTCTTCGGAGAAGAAAATCTTCATCGGCCTCATCCCCCATGACCAGGGCAACTTTGTCAACGGCATCCGGCGTGTCATTGCCAACCAGCAGCAGGTCCTGCAGCGGAACCTGGAGCAGGAGCAGCAGCAACGAGGGGTGAGGTGGCCGGGCTCCAGGGCTGCTCAGCCTCCCTCCACCCCCCTGCCTGCTCACCACTGGCCTTCGATTTCTCCCCACAGATGGGGGGGTAGTGGCTACCCAAGGCTGGGCCTCTCCAGGAGTCACAGATGAGGCCCCCGCAGAGACTGGTGAGTGGTGACCCTGTCATGTACAGGAGGGACCCTGGGGCATGTGGGGGGTGGGGTTGGGAAAGAAGCAGGGCAACCTTGGCCTTCGGGAGAGCAGAGCAGAGGGAGAGGCAGCAGTCCCAGCAGTCCTAGGCTGTTGGGAAACTGCAGCCCGGCCGTAGGGCCGTGGGAGGTGGTGTCCAGGCCTGGGTGGGGCCAGGCCTCTGCTCACAGGGATGTAGGGTCAGTGTTTGGGAGCCTGTGGCCAGCAGCCCCCACTGCACCCCTGCCCCCAGGTGACACGCTTCTGAGCAGGGGCCCCTGGGGACTTCAACTGCCCAGCAACATGGAGGATGGTGTCCTGAGGCCTCCAAGGACGGTCCCCACCCCTCTACGTTTCCCCAATAAAGCCTTTTAAAAACCTGCCTGCTCCCTCTGCTCACTGCCCCATGCCTGGCAGCCCCCTAGCTGTAAGGTGGCCCAGCAGGCTGGACAGCCCAGGAACTCACTGGGTTTGGCTCTCGGCTGCCCACACCCTCTTCCCTCCCCAGTCTCCAGACCCACAGGCCTTGAGTTCAAGTTCAGTGTCACAGAACCTGAGCTGGATTTTGTCCTCAGGGGTCACACCTGGCCTTGAGCCAGCCCCTCGGTTGGGGCTCGTGGGCTCACCAGCTGGCTCTTGGGGCCACACAGTGCCCTCCCTGTGCGTTCCCCGGCTAATGTCTAAAGTGCTCATGCCAGGTCCCAGCAAAGCTGGACTCCCCTCTGTAGGGGCCCCACCTTTTGTTACCTGAAAATGTTCTTAAAGCCTCAATCCATGTAAGAAAGTGTGGCAGGCCTGGAGCCCCTCTCCCATGGGGACCACCCTCCTTCCAGCAAAATGCCGGCCAAGCTCAAAGAGAAACAGCATTTATTGTGGAGGGGAGCTGGGCGGGGCTCAGCCCTCGGAGAACTGGCGGTACAGCCGCCCCAGCCTCGGCTCCACCCACAGCCGGAACGGGATCTCCAGGATGGCAGAGAAGCCTTCGGCCAGTGTTGGGGCCTCGAACTGCTTCCTGGCAGTGGTGGGAACAGTGAGGGACAGTCTGGCTCATGTGGCCCAGCCAGTGCCCTGCCCCCTGGTATCCGCAACAGTACCTGTAGCCATACATGACCATGTCTGACACGGGGACATGAGAGGAGTCCGTCATCTCTCGAAACTGTGGGGACATCAGAGGGGGCGGCAGGCCCAGGGGTCAGGGGACGCGGTGGGGGTACCTGGGGGCAAGGAGGGGGGTCGGGGTGCAGCCCGGGGGGTGTCCGGGCTGAGCAGGCTCACCCGGTTGTTGTGGCGCGCCTGCTCCAGAGTGGCGGTGAAGAGGAAGCAGCGGCAGGGGACACCCGCGGCTCGGGCACACTGGACGTACCTGTGGTGGAAGGAGCTGGATGTGCAGGCCCCGCCCACGCCACCCCAGGCCCCCTACGGCCCCGCGGACCCGCTACCTGCCCCGCTACCTGCCGCGGCTCGCGGCGTCCGGGTTGGTGTTGTCAATGGCGACCCGTTTCCCTTGCTTCAGGGCTGTCTCACACGTGGTCACACAGCGCTGCCAGGAGCCTAGCGTGTCCTGGGGACAGGAGAGGTCACAAACGGATCGGGAGACCCAGGGGGGAGAGAAGACCCCGAGCGGGGACAGGGAGGCAATGATGGAGGGAAGCCGCCCCAAACTAAGTTGAGAGGTGGAGATGATGGGAACTTAATAGATTTGGGGCAGCAAAAGCCTGGTCATACCCTGTTCACATGGACATATCCGGCAGACACGAGGTGCTTCTTGAGAAAGGTGGACTTCCCGGCTGTGTGGGGGGCAGTGTCAGTGGGTGGCCTAGGACCCAGGCGGGGCTCAGGGCACGGGCACAGGGGCAGGGCACTTACCCCCAGGGAATCCCACTGCGACAACCACCTCCGGGCTAGCGCTCAGGAGGGCCCTGGACTCGGGGAGGCAGAGAGGCCCTGAGCGGGAGACAGTTCTCTGCGAGAGGCGGGGGATACGCGTGAGACCCCGTCCCCATCTCCGGGAACCCTCCCACCCCCACCCCCACCCCCACCCCGACCCCAGGGCCTCACCGGATCAAAGGCTGGGAGCTCGAAGCCGGCTGCTGGCCACTTCAGAAAGAACTCCTCAGGCGTGGCGAAGGGCAGGCCAAGGTTGAGGGCAAACTAGGGGTTGAGGACGGACATCAGACACAGGTCGGGGTTGGGGTCGGGGTCGGGGTCGGGCTCGGGCGCCGGGCAGGGGCCTCACCAGACGATCTGCGCAGGAGAAGTCTTTCTTCTTCCGCCCTGGGGCCCAGTTGGCCGGGCGTCCGGCTGCGTCTGGAACACACGTGACACCCCTTTCCCACCAGCTCAGAGGGAGGGATCCCAGCCCACCCTCAGCATCCTCCAGGCCCTTACCTCCCACAAAGATGCTGTCCCCGATGGAGATGGGCGCGCCCTCGTTGGCCTACGGGAGACGGCAGTGAGGAGGCCCTTCCCACAAATGTACCCCCGAAGCGGTAGCGGGTCCCTGGGGCTGCTTTGCCTGGTCTGTGCCCCGCATCAGGAATCATCCTCCGACCTTTCATGTCCCCCACCACCATCCAGCCACTTTGCACCGTGCTCCTGGCGCACCCCCCCCCGCCCGCCGCCGTGGTCTCTCCATACAGCCCCCTCCCTCCAGGTCTCCCGACTTCGCCTCCTCCCGTTCCCCACGCGGCCACCGGAGGGCACCTACCCTGCTGCAGCTCCAGCCTCTGGGGTGCCAGCACCTCCCAGGTTCCCCCTCCCTCACAGGGGAAAAGCCCGGGCCCTCCCTGTGGCCCTGCCCTCTCCCCTCCCTTGCTTAGGTTAGGGCCAGCCGCATGGGTCTTGCTGTCCCTAACTAGCCCAGGCTAGGGACTGCCTCAGGGCCTTTGCACTTGCTGTCATTCCCACAAGGGGGGGGGGACCGCTTTCCCCAGGTGTCCACCTGGCTCCCTCCTTCCCCTGCCTTAGGACTTTTCCTCTGATGTCACCTCCTCAGAGGCCATCCCTGCCCACCACGGGTGAAACGATGCCTGCTTTCTCCAGCTCCCTCCCTCCCGCTGTTTTACACTCCAGTCTGACCATCTGCCTAGAGTCACCGCCCTCGCCGTGCGGGCCCTGCTGGAGCAGGCTGTCCCGCTCACTGATACCTTCAGCTCAAGAACGCGCTAAACTTCAGAACAAATGCACACACAAACGAATGAACAAAGTAATGAACACTTCCCTACTACTCTGACTTAGAAAGTCTAAGAGCATTGGTCTCGTAAACCAACATCTAAGATGTGACAGCAAAAAAACAGAAGGAGGGAGCGAGGGAAGGCAGGGAGGAGTAAGGAGGCCCCGACCGGAGGCCAGGGAGCCCAGGAGTGAGGGGCTGGAGCGAGGAAAAGGAGGGGGGCCGGGCAGGCTGTGAGACTCACCTGCTCCTGCAGATGGTCCCACATGCCTGTCACCGGCTTCCGGTACAAGCCTGCGTGCGTGGCCACCAGCACCTGTGGATGGGAGGGGGCCACCAGCTTTAGCTCCCCCTCAAGCACTTACTGGATGCCACCCCAGCCCTCACCCAGCTGAGCAGAGCTGCAGAATTTGTATCTGATGATGGGTTCCTATCAGCATCACACTGCCTGAGGCCTCCGCCCCGCTTACCCTGGAGTCTAAAGCCCTCGCTCTGGATCTCTGTGCCCCCACATAGCTCCCAGCCTCCCTTCCAGCCATACCTGGAAGGGGACCCCCAGCTTCTCCACCACAGCCTCCACCTTGGCCTTGAACTCCTCGGCTGGCAGCTTCCCGCGCCCGATGCTCATCTGGTTGGTGAAGATCACCAGCTAGGGAGCAAAGGGTGTCACCAGGCGCCCTGCTCACCACGGCCTTGGTCTGACCTGCAGTCGGACATCCACGTGCCCATGCAGACAGGCGGCTGCACAAACCTTGTAGCCCTCGGCTTCCAGCTCTCGGAGCTTACGGGGAATCTCTGGGTACAAGATCCTACGGCAGGTAGGAAGCGGCAGGGGTGACCCGGGGCCAGAGGTGGACTCCAGGCCTCACTCACTCCCTTGTTTTGCCTCTTATCACCTCCAGTCACTGGGGCCAGTGGGAAAGACCTTCCCAGAGCGTGTGGTGATGAGGGTCCCGTCCAGATCAAAGCCAGCCACCTGGTGTCACCAAGGAAAGACAAACAGCAGCACTGTGATACCTCTGACCCTCCTCACTTACAGGCTGACTCACACCAACCCTGCCAGGCAGGGTGTTATCACTGCCATCTCACAGATGGGGAAACCGAGTCACAGAGCACCTCCATGTCAAGCATCCGTGATGCCTCTGAGTGCGGCCCGACATCTTAACCTTACTGTCTCCTGTTAATCCTTATGACCCCGGCCCCAGGATTACAGTCTTTAAAATGGGGGTTAATGTCTTACCCAGCCTCCTTCCTCCCCTGACCTTCGCCACCTCGGTGGGCTAATAACCATGGAAATAAAAGCAGGAGCAAAGCTTTGGGTGCTAACTGCATGTCAGGAACTATGCCACGTGCTTTTTTTATGGATTCAGCATCGTAGAGATGAGAGACATGGGACTCAGAATGTGGTGGCAACAGCATTTGAACTCAAGTCTCTCTGGACATAAAATCCTCATCATGATAGCTCCTACTGAGACAGTCATGGTCATTGCTGATTACTGGGTGGTCACCGTGGGTAACGCAGGAGCTGACATACATCATTCTCCCCACTGCTTACAACGACCCCTGCGTTTATCATTAGGCCCATTTCTCAGAAAAGTAAGTAGAGGCTAAAAAGTTGAGAGAGCACACAACAAACCTGGGACTGGGTCCCAGTCTGTGGCGGCTCCCTCAGCCCTCGGCGTGGCCCTCACCTTGCTCTGGGGTTTCACCCCAGCTGCGGTGAACACTAGCAACTTCTCCAAGTTCTCCCAGCCGGGGTTTGACTTCCGCATACGCTTCTTCGGCAGCTCAGCATCTCTCTTCTCGTCTTGGGACACCGGAGGGGTGCCAGGCGGAGTATCTGGCTGGGATTCTGGTGTGCGGGTCTCTTCCCAGCGCAGGGTCAGTGGGTGGAGGCCATTGACCAAATACAGTGTGTCCCCCACCCCCAGAGAGCCCTCCAACCCCGGCTTCAACTCCTGGGTCCCGGCAGTTGAGGGGTTAACTCCCAGCTGCAGAAAGAGAGGGAGGAGCTGGGACTGGCTCCGCCCCCACCGGGAGCTTCCTCCAATCAAATACCCAGCGGACAAATCAGCCCTTCTCCACCACTAATCAGACCCTTAGGCCCCACCTCTTCACTTTGGAAGGGTTACAGGTTTTCAGCCTTGTCCGAATCTTTTTTTTTTTTTTTTTTTTTTTCCCTGGAGCTAGAGGCTTGTTTTCTCGCCCAGGCTGGAGTGCAGTGGTGCAATCTTGCCCTATTGAAACCTGTGCCTCCCGGGTTCAAACGATTCTCCTGCCTCAGCCACCCAAGTAGCTGGGATTACAGGCACCCGCCACCATGCCCCGCTAATTTTTGTATTTTTAGTAGAGATGGGATTTCGCCATGTTGGCCAGGTTGATCACAGACTCCTGATCTCGGGTGATCCGCCCGCCTAGCCTCCCAAAGTGCTGGGATTACAGGCGTGAGCCACCGCGCCTGGCCGCCTTGTCCAATTTCTAAGGTCTTGGACAGGTACCCACCCCACTGAAACATGCAACACTTCTTTCTTTACTGGACACATCCCCTTCTCTCCCAGTCATATTTTTTCTTTTCTTTGAGACAGGTTCTCGCTCTGTCACCCAGGCTGAAGTACAGTGTGGTGATCACTGCTCACTGCACCCTTGACCTACTGGGCTCAAGGGATCCTCCCGCTTCAGCCTCCCGATTAGTTGGAACTACAAGGACGCGCCACCATTCCCGCTAATTTTTTATAGAGACAGGTTTCACCATGTCGCTCAGGCTGGTCTCGAACTCCTGGGTTCAAGCGATCCGCCCGCCTCGGCCTCCCAAAGTGCTGGGATTACAGGCTTGAGCCACCACGCCCGGCCCCAATCAGATTTTCCTAATGTACCCCCTCACTGATGGCTTGCAATTCCTCCCCAAATCCCATCCCCAGGCCTTGCCGCCCCTTGCAGAGGCACTGATACCTGTTTCACTGCCACTGTCCGGGTTTCAGGATCTGCGACCAGCTCCACTGAGGATTGGAGGGGTGGAGTCAGGATTTGCATCCTTGTGTGATTGGTTCCCTCATTTCTGGGGAGTGTGGCCTGCTGCAGGCTATAGCATCCACGGAGTAAGAGGCAGTTTATTTCTACATGGGATTGGCTCGTTAACATGCTGTAGCCAGATGGTGGCACTAGGATTGCCTGACGCTGGTCCTTGCAAGGGACAGGGAGGTACTTTTCTCTATAGAATTGGTTTCCTCCTTGACAAAAAATGTGGCTAGATATAGGTCCGGGGCTTGGCCTGTTACCATCCAACCCAACCTAGCGACATTTACTTTTCTCCATAGGATCATTTTTCTCTTGACAAGGGTTGTCGCCTGTTTCTGGAATTCCCGATGGCCTGAGTATCATCCGCGCAGTGAACATCCTCCCGAAATCGGCTCGATCCCCTCTCCCCCAAAGGATCTAGCTAATGCTAAATCAAGCACAAACTTTCTCTTCCTGTACTCCCTAGAGAGCACCTTCCGACTTCGGGGCTGGCTGCACCACTGCAATCCCGCGTAGCAGCCAAGCGTCCCTCGGGATTGTTCCCGCTTTTGCAGCAGGCCACACCCCCTCCAGCTCAGGCCCCGCTCACCTTGAGTTCTGGAGCACTTCCGGTCCGTGACCTGGGTCAGGGGTCCCCTGCCCAGGACCAGAGCTTGCCCGTCCGAGGGCAGGAAGATAGGGGGCGCTCCCCCAGGGGGGCTCTCGAGCCACAAACGGCCTGGGGCCTCCACCTCGCCCATCCTGGGTGCCGGCCTGGGGAGCAGGTAAACGGGCTTGAGTGGCGCACAGCCCCAGTTTGCTGCAGGAAGTCCCGCCTCCTCCCACAACCACTAGAAAGTTTCCCCACCATTAACTGCTCCGGAAGTCCCACCCGCTCGCCTTCCGCGGGTCGATCCGTTTCCCAGGCGACGACGCGTGCTCCATCCCTCCGCGAGTTACAATCCCCACCTTCCAGGGCACAGGCAGAGAGCCTCGCACATGCCTCCGCCCCGCCCCGTACTCACCCGGGACCGCGGCTCGGGCTCACGGCCACTTCTGACCAGGGAGGTCCTGCCCGAGGTGCCCCGCCTGCAACCCGGCCGGCGGCGCTCCGTTCCTCGGCGGACGGAAATGACTCGTCCCCTCGTGGGGGGCGGGGCCTGGCCTCCTCCCACAGCAGCCACGCCCCTTCCCCGACTCCCGGCCCCCAGGGTCCCTCGGCAGTCCTGACCTTCATCTCTCTTGCTGCAACGCGAGGCTCAGGCCGGTAGTGGGGACTGGATCCTCCGTTAGCAGATTTGCCTCTTTCCACCTTGACTTCTAATTTTCATCCCAGGGAGGAAGATTTTTTTCCCATCTGATGGTCATTGTCAGTCGAGGAAACCTCCGCCCCCGACAGCGCCCCTAAATCCTTCTTTGGCTTCACCCTCCATGTTCTAGTTTCCTCATCTATAAAAAGGATAATCGTTTCCACTTCGTGGGGTTACCATGAGGATTAAAGGAGCTAACACGTGACAAAAGCTTCAAAAAATGTTTGCGTGGTAGTAAGCTCTGTTTAAGTCTTTTTTTTTTTTTTGAGACGGAGTCTCACTCTGTCGCCCAGCCTGGAGTGCAGTGGCGCGATCTCGGCTCACTTGCAAGCTCCGCCTCCCGGGTTGACGCCATTCTCCTGCCTCAGCCTCCCGAGTAGCTGGGACTACAGGCGCCCGCCACTATGCCCAGCTAATTTTTTGTATTTTGAATAGAGACGGGGTTTCACCGTGTTAGCCAGGATGGTCTCGATCTCCTGAGCTCGTGATCCGCCCACCTCGGCCTCCCAAAGTGCTCGGATCCCTGTTTAAGTCTTATTTAGTGTTAGCATTCTTCCGGTAGTGGTCTGGTGGGATTACGTTTGCCTAGTCCTAATTTCGGACGAGTTTCCACCCGCTTTCTAACCTCCAGCCATTTTTTTTTCCTTAGAAGGGGTCTCACTGTGCTGCCCAGGCTGATCTTGACCTCCTGGTGTCATGTGATCCTCCCGCCTTGGCCTCCCAGCGTGTTGGGCTTATAGCCGTGAGGCACCAAACCCAGTTGCTCCAGTCCTTTTATAATAGAAGACTCCCGGCTGGAGTTCCTGGCTTTGCTGGTGAATATGTGGGCTCTGGCTCCAACACTCACCCCCTCAAGATTGGGTTCCATGGTCACATAAGACTGGGATGCTCTCCTCCACCCCATGAACCTCTGTCTTCATATCTATAAAATGGGCACAGAGCCAGGCGCGGTGGCTCACGCCTGTAATCCCAGCACTTTGGGAGGCCAAGGCGGGTGGATCATTTGAGGTCAGGAGTTCGAAACCATCCTGGCCAACATGATGACACCCTGTTTCTACTGAAAATACAAAAATTACCCGGGCGGCAGTGGCGCGTAATCCCAGCTACTCGGGAGGTCGAGGCAGGAGAATCGCTTGAACCTGGGCGAGAGTGGGACCCTGTCTCAAAAAAATAAATAAAATGGGCACAGTAATTCCAACCCCCAGCTGTTCACTGATAATCAGACGCTGCCATTCGGTTTCAGAAAATGTTGAATGAACACTCACAACACACTTCACATTTATCTCAGAGGTAAAACTCTTTAATCTCAGAGCGCCCCTCCCAATTGCCGATCCCCCAACCCCTCACTCTCTCCCCCACACCAGGGCCGGAGAGTGAGGGCCCCTGCCCCCCACCTTGGGTGGACGAGGGCCCTTTAAGGCACCTGTGGAGGTGGGGGGCGAGGGGCGGGAGCTGGTACCATCCTGGATGCAGGGACGGGCTTCGATTGGCAGGCTGTTGTGGGGATGGATGGAACCAATGAAAGGGGGTGCCAGAGGCAGGGACAGTCTGGGGCCATCCCTGAGGGGGTCAGGGAACAAGTTGTCGGGACTTGGGCAAAGACGACCCCAGTCCCCGTAGTGTATATAAAGAACGTAAATTGAAGGCCCCGGGCCAATTCTGGGAAGAGGGGGGCTTGGCCACGCCCCCAGGAAGCTGGAGCCAATTGGGAGGGAGAACTCAGGAAAAGCGGACGGTGACTATGTAGAGACTGGTCAAGCCCTTTACAGGATTCGAGCCAATCAAAAAAAGAGCTGTCCAGCGACTAGGGGATGGAGCCAATGCCGGGCGAGCAAAGCCCTTGTCGCTAGGCGGAAAACAAAGGAGTTGACCCATTTAGAGCTCAGAACTCAGCGAGCCAACCCCTTAATAGAAGGAATCTGTCGCTAGGCGGAGAGAGGCGACAGACCCAATCGGGAAACGGGACAGATCCCGCTCCTCGGCGCGGGAGGTCGTGGGCTGGAACTACGGCGGGGATTGGCAGAGGCGGGTCAATCCTGGGAAAGGGAGACTCAAGGAGGCCGGTCCCGGATCGGCCTCAGATTAGCGGGCCCCGGGAGTGGGGCGGGGGCGTAGTGTGGGACGGGGCGGACGCGGCCCGGGACGCTCCCTCCCTGGGCCTCAATATTTCCGCTTCAGCTTCTGGAAGTCGCTGGTGTTAAGCCGCGGCCGTGGCAGGTCCCCGAAGACCTGGGTGTCCTCGGCCTCTCGCAGCACCAGCGCGCGCATGCTCGCCGCGATGCGGTCCAGGTCGGGCGAAGAGGGCTGCGGGGACGGCGACGGGGCGAGGTCAGCGCCGGCAGGGCACTCCCCCTGCACCCACACGCGGTCCAGGGGTGCACCCTGGCTTCAAGCCAACTTCTAGCACGTCCCCGCCCTGCCACCTGTGCCCTGCGATGCCCACTGCCAGCAGTGCCCCTCCCCGTCTTGCTCCGCGTAGGAACCCTTCTGCCCGGTTCAGACACCTCCTCCACGAAGCCTTCCTGCCCCTCTCCCTCTCCCCTTCTTGGCTTAGGACATTGCTTCCTACACAGTGGAAATGCTGTTGTCTGCTAGCCATTAAGGCTGCGTGCACCGTCTCATGTCTGAGAATCTGGGCTGGGGTTTCAGTCATGTTCCAATCAGACCTCTGCCGCTGACAAACAATGAGCAAGAAGTTTTGCTTCCCTAGGCCTCAGTCTCCCCTTCTGAAAAATGGGGCGAATAACAGGGTCTCTGTGAGGGCTGAGATAATCAGCTGTTACTGCTTTATCATGTGGTCACTGCGCTACAGAAAAGATCCCTCCCTGTGTCAGCCCCCACCAAGGAGCGGTCCTACCATTCTGCCTGCAGCTCCGGCACCTAGTACTGCCTCCACTACAGCCCCCGTCACCCTGAGCTGGGCCCGTCCCCTTGCAGGATGGGACCCAGAGACCCAGATCAGGAACTGGACCTGAGCCCAGTGGGAGACCAGCCCCTGGGCACAGCACTCAGGAGGCCAGAGCGTTCAATTAACTGTGTTGCCATAAGTTGCAAGCACATAGAGCAGCAGCAGGTGGACCCCGCCTGCACCAGGCCCTGTTCCTGGTCTTCAGCGCTCACTGCCTCATTGAGGGAGGATGCACAGAAAAGGTGACCACTGTGACTGCTGGTTTGCACATAAGGACACTGAGGCTTGGGGGGGGACTGTGGGGACCCAGGCCTCCTCCCTCAAAGCCCACAGCTCCTTCCTGAAACACACCTGGGTTCCAGTCCCAGCTCTGCCTCTCAAGGAAGTCACATGTCCCCTCAGTGCCTCAGTTTCCCCTCTGCTTCAGGGAGGCTCAGTGAAGGGTGAGGAGGACCCACCCAGGCCAGCACAGCCCAGCCCAGGAGCTTCAAACAGGGGTTGCTACAAGGGATGAACAGGGGACCAGGGAGTGGGACAAATTCTGCAAAGGGCCAGGAATGTGCAGGGTGGGGATGGAAGGTGATCTGAACCCTCCAAGCCTCAGTTTCTCCACTGGAGGTCATGCCAAAATACCTGTGCCTTGCCCAGAGCAGGTGTTCTATAAATAGAGATGCTCCTGGAAAGGAGAGGCCTTCTCTATAAGGCACTAGGACACATGGTAAGGCTACAATTGTTAAAACTGCAAGGCTCGGGTCCAAGAACTCGCCTCTTGAGGTTGAGGAGAGGATTCAGTTAGCTTATGGGTGGAAAGCAGCATCCATGCTGGAGGGCTTCCTGGAGGAGGCAGCTCAGAGCCCTTCCAGCTGCCCTCCCTACCTCCCCACATTTGCCCCTCACCGGCCCGTTCTCCTCATCTGATGACCGCGCCTCTGTCCTCTTCTCCTTGAAGCCCCAGACGGGCACAGACACAGGCAGGGACTTGGCGTACTGCTGTGTGGGTAGGGCTGAGGCTGGGGGCACTGAGCAGGTGGGGGGGCCGGCGGGGGTCTCCTCGCTCAGGCTGCCATCTGAAAGAGAGGGTGGATTTCAGCTCCTGTCCCTGCCTTTGTGTCGGCCGCGTGCCTGCCCCCAGGTAGGGAGGGGAACAGCCTGGGACACTCACCGTCTGTACTCTCGGGGTCCGACTCACAGAAGGGGGGAAGGTCCTGGAGGGTGGCATCCTCATCCATCACGAAGAGCCCTGTGGATGACATGAGTTAGAGGCCCGGGCCAGGCAGCACCTAGCCATGCTCCATGTGCCCTCCTCCTCAGCTACGGCCACCACCACAGCCACCACCTCCACCTCCCTGAGGCTTCTGAGACCCATTTCCTTCACCTCAAAAACAACTTCCTCTAGCAGCCTGCCTGGTCATCGGCAAAAACAAACCCAGTTTCTATGGATCTGCCACCTTCTCAGCTGCACACAACGGGCTGCTAACATGAAACCTCTACGATCTGTTCGGGACAATATGACTCAAAATACAGCCTGAGAGAACTATGGGATGACTATGACCTCTGTTTCACAAATGGAGACCTGGAGGCCCAGAGAAGTTAAGTCACTTGCCCGAGGTCCCATGGCTACTAAGGGACACCACCAGGATTTGAACTCAGGATGCCTGCCCTTCACCCTATGCGGGTTTTCTCCAGCAATGGTGAGGAGGCCGGCCATTGGTAATAACAACAAACAAGGACCTCCTAGTTACTGATCAAACTCCTACTAACTCCGCAAAGCCCTAGTGTTAACAGTCCAGCCTCCGGGAAGTGCCCAACCCCCAAATTCCCCCCAAAACAGCTGGTTGCTCCCTCCCTGGCTTCCTCAGATGTTGGCTGCACCCCAGATAACTCTTTAACTCCTACTTGGCCTCCCAGGCGTTGTGGAAACGACTCTGGTTCTACCCATGACCTGTTCCAGAGCCTTCCGACCCCCACTGGGACTCCAATTCCTTAGCTAGACCAGGAGCCCCTTGAGAAAAAAGCCCGAGCCTGCTCTGTGTCCCTGTGTCCACCACTCCCAGCACAGAGCTGGCCCCAGGACCAGTAAGGCTCAGAGCAGGGAAGGGACTGGCTTTAGATCACACAGCAAGCCCCGGGTAAGCCTGTCTGGCTCTGGGGTCCTGAGACTGCACTTCTGTAGAAGTACTCTGGGCTAAGCAGGTCCCCCCACGACAAAGCCTTCTGCGGGCACCTCAAGCGCTGGGCCGCACCCACCCCTGACCCCACCCTCTCACCTCCATTATCACTGATGGCCAGCTGCTCCCCGGAGGTCTCTGTCTCTGTGGGCTCATCCTCGTCCTCCTCGTTGTCCTCTCTGGCCAGGGTAGGCCGGGGTGGGCTGGGTGTGGGACTGGGTGGCTGTGGTGCTGGTGGGGGTGGAGGAGGCCGAGCAGCAGTGGCAGCCCTGTGGGCCAGTGCGATGTCGTGGAGGCAGCGGCGCGCTGCCTCCGCCAGGGCTCCTCGACCATGGGCAGCGTAGGCACAGGGGCCCGGGCGGGGTGGTGGCGGCGGAGCCGCGGTCAGCAGCACCAGCTCCGTGCCAGTCCGGGCCCGGAAGCGCTCAGCAGCCCCCACTACGGCCTCCCACAGCTCCTCGGGGCGCCCCGACGCCATCCGCGCCCTGCGGGCCAGAGCAGGACAGAGGGGGCTGAGGCTTGGCTGCCTACATCATCGCCACCCACTCAGGGTGTCCGCCCGTACCCTGGATGGCACTCACTCCCCTCCACCCACCTTGTCCCAGAGGTGCTGTGTGTCCTCCCCAAACCTGCTACTCCCCAGGATTCTCACCATCCAGCCCTCGAAGACCCAGACCCTGGCGACATCCTCTGTCCCAGCCCATCCCTCCTGCCCCAAGTCACTGTACTCCTTCCCCTTTGGCCCTGCCCTGGCCTCTGTGGGAGCCGCCAGCCACATGTGAGCACTGGAAAGGCAGGGAGTCCCAGCAGAGAGGCCTCTAACAGTAAAACCTGCACCGGGTTCTGAAGACTGAGTACAATAAAGCAGAACGAGCCGGGTGCAGTGGCTCAGGCCTGCAACCCCAGCACTTTGGGAGGCCGAGGCAGGCGGATCACCGAGCCCAAGAGTTCGAAGCCAGCCTGGGCAACATGTTGAGACCCCGTCTCTATTTAAAAAAAAAAAAAGAATTTTATCCGCTTTTTTTACTCTTTTAACATGGTATCTAGAAAATTTAGAATTCCACGTGGGGCTTGCGTTGAATTTGATGGATGATGCCACCCTGCTCTGTCGCCCAGCCGTCCCGTTGAGAGTGTCCTGCACAAGGCCCAGGGGGTTCCTTCTGCACCCAGAGCTGATGCTACTCCTCGCCATAGTCCTCAGGACAGGCCTTGGAGACTCTGCGTGTTCTGGCCATCCCCAGCTCCTGGGCCATCCTGCCTCCACGGCCTTCCAGGGCCTCTGAGGCCCGAGGCCTTCAGAAAACATGGTCCCTGACCTTGATGACTTGTGCTCCATTCCCCACCAACCTTTCACTCATCCTAGGGTGGAAGAAACTTTCCCTCACCCCTAGATCCAGCCAGTCCCCTCCCTAAGGGGTCCCACACTGTCTGAGTGGCCGCTTTCCCAGCACACTTGCTTCCGGAGGGAACTGGCTGGTTCCATGACTGGGGCCTCAGAGAGTCGGGGCTGACCAAAGGCAAGAAATGGTGCTGGCGCTGCTCTCCGTGCTGGGAAATCCACACGGCTTTTCCTACAAGACTGTTCTGGCAGGTCCTCTGTCGTCCCTGATCCCCCAGGGTGCATCAGATGACTTCAGGAGCCCATCCGATGCCCTGGGCTTCCTCCATGAGCACTCATGTCACCTGAGCTTGTGACAGCTGTACCCTGGCTGCCTCCTGCATCAGACTGTGAATTCCCCCAAGGTCAGGGATTTGTGTTTGCAGGACAGGTCGGCCCTAAGCAGACAATGCAGGGTGCGTCTCCTTACTGGGTGAGAAGAGCGAGGGCAGGGGGGCTGGGTCCTTGCCCTGACTCTGTCTCAAACCTGCTGTGTGACCTTAGATGGCTCACTGGCCCTCTCTGTGCCTCATTTTCTTCCCCATTAACCAGCGTGGTTGAGCCAGAGCTGCTGGGCTGCGGAAGAGGCTCTTCCGGGAGGCAGTAAGCACACCGCCACTGCACGGATTCAGGCACAGCTGTGGTCCAGCCCACCAGGGTGAAGGGAGCAGGAAGTCTGGAGTCTGAATGAAATTTGCAGGCCTTTTATGACTCACGATCATTGATGTCGGTGTTTGCTGAGTACCTATTCAGTGCTGGGATTCCACACCTGGCATCTCACCTCCTATCTGACTCACTCAGGGAGTTCAAAGCCCCAAGGGAAGGAAGAGGTTTATCCACCACTTCCCAGAAGCCACGCAAGGACCCAAGATGGGATCAACCTTCTCATCCCACCGTTTCACCTACGCTATGAGGCAGGAGCTTTAGTTACAGTTCACCCCATTTTACAGTTGCAAACTCAGGCCCAGGGGCAGTCAGCATCTTGAAGGGTCCCACAACTGGAAGAGGCAGGGCTGGGACCTGGACTCAGAAAGTCTAGATCCGGGGCCTGTTCTAAATCCTGACCGCCATCCTGCCTGCCTTTAGGAGGGCAGATATTCTAATCCAGATGGAAAAGTGAGGCTCCGAGAGCTTAGGACACTGGCAAAAAAGCACACAGCTACATAGGGCACAAGTGGGGCTGAAACTGCTGACTGCCCAGCCCCAAAACCCCACTGAACTGGGGGGTACCCAGTGTCTCAAACGCACCCCTCATGTCTTCCCAGCTGATGAAGGAGGAAACTGAGGCTCTAAGCAAGAAATGGCTGGTCCAAAGTCAACTGCCTGGCCATGCTAGGCCTGGGGCTCTCACTTCCACGGGCCCCCAGCCCCTAATGACATGCGGACAAGAGCGGGAGAAGAGGTCCCGGAACACAACGTCAGGATGAACTCTCCCTGTACGCAATCTTGGAGTAGCCACTGGATTGAAGAAAGTGAAATAGGGTGAGTGGGTTGTGAGGGCTCCCCCAACTCAGGAGACATGAGCAAAAAGGACAGGGCGACTTCCACAGGCCTCTTTGCCAAGGTCCAGGGGCACCCTGTAATGTTACCCAACAGGAGAGTAGCCAATACCTAGGGGTCCTCCTTACCCTTCAGCTTCTAGAGGAGGTCCTGTTTCCTCCAAGGAGCTGAGAGATGGAGGAAGAACCCGCCCCGATGGACGAGTTTCGTTTAAGATCAGGGAGAGATGAGAGGAAAGTGAGACGTGTTCCCCACAGGAGCGGGGGCACGATGTGACCGTCCTCTTTGGATACAAGGAGGAGGGAAGAGAGCTAAGGAGGATAGGAGTGGAACCACCCCTCCTGTCGAAATTTTAGTACTCCACACCCCAAGATATGAGGAACCTGAGCATGAACGCGGTAGACATGGGTGGGGTGAGCGCCTGGGGCCACGCTCAGCTGCCCCGAGACCTCCCAACCTCGCCCGGGGTCCAGGGAGGACCCACTGGTCTAGAAAGAAAACAGGAAATCCCGCCCAAGCGGAGGCCAGGACCGGAAGTCCCGCCTTTGGACGGGTGAGGGGCGCCCCGAGGCCCCCCGAGCCATCCCCCGACCCCGTGGACGTAGTCCACGGCCCAGATAGAGATCCTAGGCGCTTTGGACACCGCAAAGTGAGGTTGTCTACGATTTGCCTCAGGTCTGACAGGACGATTCCCACGGGCGACCCCCTTCCAGCGCTCAGCAAAAGGTCGCTGGCGGACCTCTGCCCTCTGATCTGTGCAGGCCATACCCCACCCGTGAGCCGCTCGCCCTCCCAGCGCCCCGCTGCCTCAGGACGGCCAAATCCTCCCCACACCGCGGTTAACAACGCCGCCTCCACTCACGTGCCCGTAGCCAGCATGGCCGGCCCGGCGCCGTCGCCGCCCTCAAAAGACATGGCGGCGCCTTGCGTCACGTCCGCGCAGTTGCCCCGCCTCCTCTCCGCACACTCCGCCTCCCTTATCGGGACCGCCCGAGATCAAGATGGCGGCCACAGGGGCTTCATCCGAACCAGTGGACGAGGGTAACGACAGCGTGCCCATAAGAAAAATGGCGAAAGAAACGCTTCAGCTTTCCCGCCTAGAGCATTTCCATTTGCCCCCAACAATAATGGCCGTCCTCATACGCTCAATCATGAGCACAGTAAACGAAGGCAAGCGACCTGACGTCCCTGACCCACAATAAACTTCTTCGACAAAAGTAGAGGAAATCGGTGCTCGTTAACAACATTGCAGCCAACCGGGCTTAAGCAGCCCATAGTGTATATTGGCTCTCCCTCCCTCCAACCTGCTCCCATTCAGCACGAAGGCTGGCAAAGATCCAACACGGCAGCATTTCTTGCTTCGGTTTGCCAGGCTTCAAAATGGCGGCTCAGCCCGCTTTCTCGCGACGGTGACTCAGAAATTCGTCTGGGGCCGCTTCGTTTCTGGGGGTACTGACGGCTTCATCCCGTTATCCCGAGTCCCTCAGTGCCTCTTGTGGCGTACAGCTCCTCTCACCTCCTCTTCTCTTATCCGTTCGGCTCTTCCAGCTGTCGTGCCCCGCAAAGAGATGGGACAGCCCCGTATTAACATGGCCTTAGCTGACCGGCTTAGGCCATGCCCTCGAGCAAAATGGTACGTCCTTGGCTTCAATTCCAGTATACAATATGGAGAAGGAACTGGGCGTTTCGAGGCGTGCTTGCCCCAGGTGGTGCAGCTCTCAGACCCTCCCACTTGTTTACTTCGTGGCGAGAGGGAGAACACTGCGCCTGCGCACTCTCCGTAGCCGGCTCCACCTTCAGCGTCTGCGCCGCGTGACTCCGATCCACCCTCGAGGTTCCAGTGGAATAACCCCCTTCTGAAAGATGGTTTCACCCGCTCCTTCTCTAGAACGGGTCGGGCCGCTACCACTGTCCGGCCCGGAGGGGAACTGTTTTCTCCGGAAGTGACAACACGCTGACTAGGAAAAGGAGGAGGCGGGGCAGTGGGGCTTTCGGCGGCGACTATGGAAGGAGCCGGCTACAGGGTAAGCACTGAGGACGCATTCCCTCGCTTCAGTGTATGCGAAACGCCTCGTCTAGTGATTAGCTCTTCTCTCAGGTCTTGCGAGTGCTCTTGAGAATCCGGCATGGCCTTGGCAAACACCGATCTCTTATAAACGCGCCGTCACCCTCCCGTCCACCGCCCCAGGGAAGAACCTCTCATGGCCCCGCCCCCCAGCTCAGGCGACTCCTTGGGCCCTGCCCCCTGTGGAACGCACGCCAGCATCCGAACGCGGGCTAGACCATTCTCCCCGCCTTGGTCCCGGGGCAATGGCTCTCCCGGCCCCGCCCCCTGAGGGTGGCTCCTCCCGGGGCCCGTCCCTATTGGCTCCCCAGGCCGGTCCCCTCGCTTGGGCCCCAGCCCTCGCTGGTTCCCCCCAACTCAGGTGGTGTTTGAGAAGGGCGGAGTGTACCTGCACACCAGCGCTAAGAAGTATCAGGACCGAGACTCTCTCATCGCTGGTGTCATCCGTGTCGTGGAAAAGGTGCGCTGGGAGGGAGCAGGGCTCGGACCCGCTCCGAGCGGGATGCAGGCGGCAACTGTAGGAGTTTGGTCTGGCGGTCAGCAGTGGGGCCTGAAGAAGGGTGGGTGTGGGAACTGGAATGAGGGGCGGGACTTTGAAAGGCTGAGGGTAGAAACTGGGAAAGTTTGGAAATTTGCAACGGAAAGTTTTGGGAATGTGGTTTGGGGAGCGCCTCTAACCCCGCCTCCCTCCTTACCCTAGGACAATGACGTCCTCTTGCACTGGGCTCCTGTAGAGGAGGCTGGAGATTCCACCCAAATCCTCTTCTCCAAGAAGGTAGGCACCACCCGCTTTGCCCTTCTCTACTCGCTTTTCTTCTAGGTCCGTGCTGTTGTAAGTCATTTGAGGGACCTGTATACAATCCCAGATCTACTCGTGGGGCATGTGTGACCCTATTTGGGCTTGGGTACTCTGCCCCTCGGTTTGCTCCTCTCTGTGAAATCGGCAGAGGATGCCCATTCAAGGAAAAAGAGCAGGGAGCATGAGACACAGGGTCGTGGGGACAGCTGACCCCTCTCTCCCTTTGCTTCTTGGGAGATCCCTGCCAGGGTGCAAGATGTGGATTCGAGTTGCTTGAAGGGAAGTGGCATTTCCTCTGGTGCCAGAGGACAGGGCCTGACAGCCTACTCACCCACTTCGTCACTGCTCCCGGCTTTCCCTTTGTTATATTTCCTGGGACTTCCCATGGCTGGACTCCGTCCTGGGCAATTCTGAGACCCAGAGATAAGTCAGATCCAGACCCACCTAAGCCCCGACCCTTATTCGCTTTTTGAGAAACTGATAGATGAGGTCGAAAACGCTAGGAAGTGTTGGAACTTTTGCACCCAGACAGTCTGATTCCAGATCCCCAACGCTTCCTGGGACAGCAGACGTTTGAGCTGGGACTCCCAGGATATGAAAGGACAAGAAGGTATTTCAGGGACAGCAGAACAACCTTCAAGGCACACGGAGAAGTTGGATGCCTTTGTAGAGGGGTTCTTTAGTGGGGAATGAGACCTCCATTGGAGCTGTCGAGTTCCACCCAGGGGCAGGAAGTCAGTCGCCACCCACAGAGCTAGTGACGAGACACTGGAAGGCTGAGCTGGCCACCCGCACTGCCCCAGGGCAGGAGGATGAAGACGAAGATGAAGATGAGTCTCCACCTTGCTCCACAGCCAAACACAGCCAAGGCACCAGGAAGTTGTGTTACGTCACTTCTGCTTTTCAGGTTGGCCTGCATCTGATTGGTAGAATTTGTCCTGTGTCCTGGATTCCAGCTGCAGAGAAACCTGGGAAATGTAGTGGTTTTTTTATTTTGTTTTGTTTTGTTTTGTTTTGGACAGTCTCACTGTCTCAAAGAGTGCAAAGTGGTATCTTATTGTGGTTTTGGTTTGTATTTACTTAGTGAGTACAACAGTGTCCATTGAGCACTCTGCAGCCTGACTGCAGAGCCACTTGCCGTGTAGCATGGACCTCCCCATGCACTGGGAGACATGGGGTCAGGTCCTGGCTCGCTCTCTGGTTGCATTGGGTGACCCTGAGCAAGTGCTGTACCTTCTTTTTTTTCTTTTTTCTTTCTTTTTTTTTTTTTTTAATGAGACAGAGTTCGCTCTTGTTGCCCAGGCTGGAGTGCAATGGCGCCATCTCAGCTCACTGCAACCTCCGCCTCCCAGGTTCAAGCGATTTTCCTTCCTCACCCTCCCGAGTAGCTGGGATTACAGGCATGCGCCACCATGCCTGGCTAATTTTTTTGTATTTTTTTAGTAGAAACAAGGTTTCTCCATATTGGTCAGGCTGGTCTCGAACTCCCGACCTCGGGTGATCCACCCGCCTCAGCCTCCCAACGTGCTGGGATTTCAGGTGTGAGCCACCGCACCCGGCCTGCTGTACCTTCTTTGTGCCTCAGTTTCCCTCTTTATTCAATGGGGCTATGTTCCAGGGTAGCCTCAAGGCTCAGATCTGAATCCATAGCCCCTTACTGTCTGCTCCTTCCCTCTCCTAAGGACTCCAGTGGGGGTGACTCCTGCGCTTCTGAGGAGGAACCAACCTTTGACCCCGGCTATGAACCTGACTGGGCTGTCATCAGCACTGTGCGGCCACAGCCCCGCCACTCAGAGCCCACGAGAGGTAGGCTAAGGTGGCGGCCCTTGGGAAGCACGTGTAGGCCAGATAGGACACATCTTGCCCTCAGTGGTCACGGTCCCAAGGGCTTTGCTGCCCACGATCAAGAAGGCCACCAGTCACCACCTTCTAGTCCCAGGAGCATGGAAGTGAATGGGAGTATAGGACTGTCCCAGCCCAGGTCAACATGGCCAGTGTCTCTGAGGTTGCAGCCTTGCTCATCCTACTGGGCTCCCGGATTGGCTGTGGGTGCCCCCACACCAGGCCTGCCCCTGAGGTTCGAGGCTGGTGGGGTGACAGATGCAGCCAGTTAGGGTGATTTGCACCATCCTGGGGCCACACAGGGTGCAGGGGACATCCAGAGAAGGCACCTGACCCCTCTGGGGAATGGAGACCCCATCCAGGAAGAGGTGATGCTGGAGCTTGGCACTGAGGGACTCTTGGGAGTTTTCTCTTCTGGCAGAGAGAGCAGCCTGTACAAGCCAGAGGCAGGCGGCCCTGGTGTGTTTAGGGAGCCGCTGGCCTTTCATTGTAGCTCAAGTGTGGGATTTTGAGTGAAGAAAGGTTGGAGATAAGATAGGCAGGGGCGAAGGACAGACCCAAGGGGCCTCGAGTGCCAGGTTGAGGAATAGGGCCCTTACCCTGCAGGTCGAGGGATGCCTAGGAAGGTTCTAGAAAGGCACATGTCCACTGGGCTCCCTTCCCATCTTACTCATTTGTGCTTCCAAGGAATGTGAGGTCAGAGGCAGAGGGGTGGCTTGTGGCGGGGCCCTCAGGAGATGCCTGTGCTGAAGGAACATCCTGGGTTGAGGTTGATAAGGCCGACCTCAGCCTCCCACACTTCCCCTAACACAGCGCCGTCTCCCTAGGTGCAGAGTCCAGCTGCCCCCAGGGCTCCTGGGCCTTCTCAGTGAGTCTGGGGGAGCTCAAGTCCATCCGCCGCTCCAAGCCGGGCCTCAGCTGGGCCTACCTGGTTCTGGTGACCCAGGCTGGAGGTTCCCTGCCTGCACTGCACTTCCACCGCGGGGGCACCCGCGCCCTGCTCCGCGTCCTCAGCCGCTACCTGCTGTTGGCCAGGTGAGGTCTCTCCCAGTGCTGGGCCTTAAACCGGGCCCAGTCCCTCCATGGCTACAGCGTGACCTCTCGGGGCTGTGAAAGAAACACAACTCACACTGATTTAAAGGAAGGCACATATAGCCAGCATATATAACTGAAAAGTCAAAAGGGAGTATTGATTTCAGGCAGGACCCAGGTCCCAAAATGTTAGAAAGAGTTATCCTTTTTCCCTCTGAGTTCATCATTCTCTGGGGCCCCAGTATCCCTGGCTTAACAACCCGGCTGGATAGAAAGCACCTCTTTCCCCACATTCCAACAAGATCCCAGAGCTGCCTCTCATTGGCTCATCCCTGAGTCAGTCACACTGGACCGGAAGATGAAAGGCCCTCATTGGCCAGCCCTGAGTCATGTGCCCACCCCTGGGATCCAGCTCTGGGCCTCCTTTAACAGCATCCCCTGAAATGAGAGATTCCCCAGGGGTGGTTGGGACGCTGCAGCTGGAACGGATGTCGGCTGAGCACAGACAGCCTGGGACACTGGGCCCCTACCTGTGTATCACCTGTGCGTCACCTCCCGCCTCCCAGCTCCCCACAGGACTCCCGCCTCTACCTTGTCTTCCCCCACGACTCCTCTGCCCTCTCCAACTCCTTCCACCACCTGCAGCTCTTTGACCAGGACAGCTCCAATGTGGTGTCTGTGAGTGTCCCCGGCACCAGGCTTGGCGGGTGTGGGCAGGGAGGGACGAGAAGGGGCAGGCCGTGATCTCCCTTGGCCTCGTCCCCAGCGCTTCCTCCAGGATCCCTACTCCACCACCTTCAGCAGCTTCTCCCGAGTGACCAACTTCTTCCGGGGTGCCCTGCAGCCACAGCCCGAGGGAGCCGCCTCCGACCTTCCCCCGCCACCCGACGATGAGCCCGAGCCTGGGTTTGAGGTCATTTCCTGTGTGAGTAGTGAGTGGACCCTCCCTGTTATTTCTGGCCGTGTCTCCTTGGGCTCATGATTTCATTTCCCTGGGCCTCAGTTTCCTCCTTGGTAAAACGGAGATGGTAATGGGATCCCCTCAGGGGGTGCATGAGGAAAGCGCTCATGGCTCTGCCAGACACTGTGAGCACCTGCTCACTCTTATTGGGGGACTCCTCCTAATTGGGGAGTGACTTGGCTGCTGAGCCCCAGCAGAGGCTGCTGCCTGCCCCTGAATGTTAGCCATCCGTCAAGCTAAGAAGCTCTCTGAGCTTGTGGACTGAGGCTGGGTTGGGTCCCCCTACTGCCCCGCCGAGCCCCAGGCTCATTTGCCCTTTGGCTGCAGGTGGAGCTGGGGCCTCGGCCAACTGTGGAGCGGGGCCCTCCAGTTACAGAGGAGGAGTGGGCGCGCCACGTGGGCCCTGAGGGCCGCCTGCAGCAGGTCCCCGAACTGAAGAACCGGATCTTCTCAGGGGTGAGTGCCAGGACAGGTGGAAGGATGGGGCAGGGCCAGAACAAGGCCCCATTAAGCTGCCTGCCCTCCTGTACCCCCAGGGTCTGAGCCCCAGCCTGCGGCGCGAGGCCTGGAAGTTCCTCCTGGGGTACCTCAGCTGGGAAGGCACAGCTGAGGAGCACAAGGCCCACATACGCAAGAAAACGTGAGTCCTCAGGAGGCCCTGCCCTGCCAGGCATGACACCTGGCACCTCCTAGGGCACCAGTGGGCAAGTTCTGTGGACACTGGTTGTGAGCCTGCCGTATCTGGGCACCATCCTGCACCTGTGGAATACGGCAATGATCAAGCCAGACCCATCCTCACCTCTGTATGGTCTGTTTCCTGTCTCCATTGCAGTTTTCAGTCCTGTGCCATACTGTTTTAATGATCATAGTTTTGCAGCATGTTTTGTAACCTAGGAGGGCCCATCTCTCCTCATTCCTGGTGTAGGTTATGTACCTGCCAGGCACTGAGGATGCAGCAGTGCTGTACGATTCCCTGTCCCTGGTGCCCTGTCCAGCAGGGGGTGACAAATTTTCACCAAAAGCCCACAAAGCTATGTAGTGAGAGATGCCAGGAAGGTGAGGTGTAAGGAATAGTGGCAAGAATGACGAGGTGACCTGCTTGGGTCTGTGTGGTCAGGGAGGGGCTCTGAAGGGCTGACCTGGGAGGTGGTGCCAGGCTGGGAGGTCTCTGGGTGCTGCAGATAGTGGCGGCCTCACATCTTGTTTCCCTCTGCCACTCAGGGATGAGTATTTCCGCATGAAGCTGCAGTGGAAATCTGTGAGCCCTGAGCAGGAGCGGAGAAACTCACTCCTGCACGGATACCGCAGTCTCATCGGTCGGTGTCAGAGGTGGCACTTAGGGTGGATGGGCTCAGGGAACCACAGGAGGGCCTCAGGCATGAGTGCGAGGGGGAGATAGAGGGAGCCCCTTGCCTCCCCAAGACCAGGGAGAGGGCATCTTGGGGGAAAGCGGCATGGGCTGTTGGGGAATGGCCCTGGGGGAGCAAGGCCAGGGACAGGATGGGAAAGAAGGGGAGCCCGGCTGCCTTGGGGCCCAGTCTCAGTTCTGTCGATGCCTGGAGATCTTGGCAAGTGATTTTGCCTCCCTGGGCCTCAGTTTCCCCTACTGTGGGAGGATACAGCTAGCTGGCGAGTGGGAGGCCCGGCGCCTCACAGCAGGAGCATCAGTGATGGTTTCTAGAACCAGCTCCACTTCTCCCCCAGAGCAAACCCCGAGGCTAGGGGCTGCCAGCAGGAGGAGCAGTGGGGGCTGGCACTGGTAGCCAGCAGGGATGGGCCCCCCTACCCTTCTCACCTTTGCACCCTGTGCCCGGTCCCCTCAGAGAGGGACGTGAGCCGCACTGACAGGACCAACAAGTTCTACGAGGGTCCCGAGAACCCGGGGCTGGGACTGCTGAATGACATCCTCCTCACCTACTGCATGTATCACTTCGACCTCGGTGGGTGCCAGGCCTGGGGACGGGTGCGGCCGGGGCTGTCCAGGGGAGCGCTGCGGGCTTGGCTGCAGCCTGACCCCATGTCCCTCCAGGCTACGTCCAGGGCATGAGTGACCTTCTCTCCCCGATCCTCTACGTCATTCAGAACGAGGTGGATGCTTTCTGGTGTTTCTGTGGCTTCATGGAGCTTGTGGTGAGGCTCGGGTCAGGGGTGGGACACAGGCCTGTCGAGCGATCAGGGGTCCTGGCACCTCACAGGGTCTGCTCTTCCCCCCATCCTTCTGTCCCACAGCAAGGGAACTTTGAAGAGAGCCAGGAGACCATGAAGCGGCAACTCGGGCGACTGCTGCTGCTCCTGAGGGTGCTGGACCCCCTGCTCTGCGACTTCCTGGGTATGTCTCTCAGGAGGGCGGGCAGGAGGCAGTGGGGCCATAGACCTTGCCAGATTCTCTGGTAGCAGCCACAGGTGGCATCCTGGACATTGGGTCTAGATCCAAACAAGAGAAACATCCCCGCACAACCTAGAATGTAGAGGCAGAATTGCTGTTTGAAGCAAAACTTCACCAAATGCAGACACACAGGCACGCTGACTCACCCCATCCTCATGCTCACCTAGATCCTGTTTGGGCTTTGCCTTTGGCTTAACCTGCAGAGTATTTTTCAGAAATAAGGACCTAGGCGTTCCTGCCACTTATCTCCACCTGGCCGTGGCTCACCTTGAACCAGGAATCAGAGACTGCTTCTCTGGGCCCTGGGGCTGGGGGTGCTGCATCCCAGCTTTAACATTTTTATTCTTCGACCAGGCACAGTGGCTCACGCCTGTAATCCTAGCACTTTGGGAGGCCGAGGCGGGCAGATCACCTGAGGTCAGGAGTTCAAGACCAGCCTGACCAACATGCAGAAACTGTCTCTACTGAAAATACAAAATTAGCTGGGCCTGGTGGCACACGCCTGTGATCCCAGCTACTCAGGAGGCTGAGGCAGGAGAATCGCTTGAACCTGGGAGGTGGAGGTTGCAGTGAGCCAAGATCACACCATGGCACTTCAGCCTGGGCAACAAGAGCAAAACTCCATCTCAAAAAAAAATAATTATTATTTTTACATATATATATATATATATATATATATATTCTTTATTACTTGGTCAGTATAAAACTGCAGGAAATTAAGATGAAGAAAAAAAAGTAAGGCTGGGTGTGGTGGTTCATGGTTGTAATCCCAGTGCTTTGGGAGGCCGAGGTGGGAGGATCACATGAGCCAAGGAGTTTGAGACCAGCCTGGCCAACACTGGGAGACCAAAAAAAATTGGGAGACTACAAAAAGATTTAAAAATTAGCCTGGGCGCAATGTCATCCTGGGATTATGCCTGTAATCCCAGCACTTTGGGAGGCCAGGCAGGTGGATCACTTGAGGCCAGGAGTTCCAGACCAGGCTGGGCAACATAGCAAAACTCTGTTTCTACTAAAAATACAAAAAAATTAGCCAGCTATGGTGGCACACGCCTGTAATCCCAGCTGTTGGGATTGGCTGAGGCACAAGAATCATTCGAACTGGAGTGGGGGAGGTAGCAGTGAGCAGAGATTGTTCCACTGCACTCCAGCCTCGGCAACAGAGTGAGAACTTGCCTCAAAAAAAAAAAAAAAGAAAAGGTCAGGTGCGGTGGCTCACACCTGTAATCCCAGCACTTTGGGAGGCTGAGGTAGGCGGATCACCTGAGGTCAGGAGTTCGAGACCAGCCTGGCCAACATGGTGAAACCCCGTCTCTACTAAAAATACAAAAATTAGCCGTGGGTGGTGGCGGGCACCTGTAATCCCAGCTACTCAGGAGGCTGAGGCAGGAGAATCACTTGAGCCAAGGTTGCACCACTGCATTCCAGCCTGGGCGACAGAGCGAGACTCTGTCTCAAAAAAAGAAAAAGGAAAGTTAAAGTTGCTGTTTGATATCATTATTTTTCTTGAGTGCAGATGGTGATGATAATAAGTTAAACTTATTCATGAACATTTCCTCGATGCTTTAGGACCCCCCGGGGAGGGAGCTGAGATATTCTGTCCTCACCTTACTGATGAGGAAACTAAGCCATAGAAAAGCGTCACCTCCTAGGGCACAAGGACAGAGGCTGCGTCTGTGTCACTCAGAGCCTTCTGAAACATCACTTTGCCTGACTGCACGGCATCGTGTCCACCTGTGAGATGTGGCAGAATTGATTTAACTTGACCTGCTGGAGATTCGGGTCCTTTGCAGTTTTTCATCATGGTGCATAGTCTGGGTAATTTCTTTAGGTTCACTTCCAAGAAGTGGAATTTTGTTCAGGACAGTGCTTGTTTTCACAGCTTTGGAGAGTTTTGTCCTCCATCGTTACTTTCCTAAAAAGTTAGAATGCTCAGACTCTCACTTTCATTTGAGTTAACTTGGGGGGATAAAAAGGTTCACCAGCTTAATTTTTTTTCTTTTTCTTTTTGAGACGGAGTCTCGCTCTGTTGCCCAGGCTGGAGAGCAGTGGCGCGATCTCGGCTCACTACAACCTCCACCTCCCGGATTCAAGCGATTCTCCTGCCTCAGCCTCCCAAGGAGCTGGAATTACAGGGGTGTGGCACCATGCCCAGCTAATTTTTGTATTTTTAGTAGAGATGGGGTTTCACCACGTTGGCCAAGCTGTATTTTTAGTAGAGATGGGATTTTACCATGTTAGCCTGGCTGGTCTCGAACTCCTGGCCTCAGGTGATCCACCCGCCTCACCCTCCCAAAGTGCTGGGGTTACAGGCGTGCGCCATCGCACCCGGCCCTCAGCTTAAACTTTTGCTAACAGCATATCTAGGAGTGTCAGTTTCCTTAGCCCTCACCAGCAGCGGGCACTGAGGTCTGTTTCCTCGGGCGTGCTGGGCGTCCTGCCTCCTTTCCATGTCCATGGCAGATGTGGAAGTATAATAGCACACTTCCTCTGGAGAGTGGGAGGAAGGAGGGGCAGGGCCCGCGTTCAGGGCTGCTCCTGCCTCACCTGCGAGGTTCCCGAGCCAGGCATAAGTCACTTGCCTAGACTTGGGGAAGGTCTTCCAGTCAGGATGACTTCTCAAACTCTCAGTCCCAGCGCTGGGCAAGGCTGAGTGGGCTCCATGTCATCCCCCAGATTCCCAGGACTCCGGCTCTCTCTGCTTCTGTTTCCGGTGGCTGCTTATCTGGTTCAAGAGGGAATTCCCCTTCCCGGATGTCCTTCGGCTGTGGGAGGTGGGCCAGCCAGTTTGGGCGAGAGGCCTGAAGGGGTGGGCTCACCTGCCCTAGGAGAGCCTGGGAGGTTGGGCGGAGAGGGGCAGACCCTGGTGGGACCTCAGGCCCAGGCTGGGCTATGACCCCTCCCTCCCTCTGTCCCGCACCCCCAGGTGCTGTGGACAGGGCTCCCTGGCCCCAATCTGCACCTGCTGGTGGCCTGCGCCATCCTGGACATGGAGAGGGACACCCTCATGCTGTCCGGCTTCGGCTCCAATGAGATCCTCAAGGTGAGGCTCCGGCCCCGCCCCCACCCTGTCCACCCTGAACTGGGCGCTGCCCAGGCCCGCAGTACCTCCGGGGAGCAGGTGTTCATTGTGGGATTATTGAAAGCCTGGTTAGCTGGGAGCGCAGTGGGGGTGGGGTCGCGTAGGTTTCCCTTCTGCCCCATGCCATGCCTGCTCCCAGCAAGGTCCTCCGGGCAGGTGGGTAGGGACCTTCCCTTCCCGAGGACGTGCTCACAATGCTCCCGGAGGCCTGAGAAGCATGACTCCCCCCAGCGCACCTCTGAGCCCCCAGAGGGCCAGCCCGGTGTGTCTTCATTGTTTCCCAGCACGAGGCACAGAGTGGGCGCTCGGGCGGAGGTGGCTGAGTGCCGGCTGGCGCCTGACCCACCCCCTCCCGCAGCACATCAACGAGCTGACTATGAAGCTGAGCGTGGAGGACGTGCTGACCCGCGCCGAGGCCCTGCACCGCCAGCTAACCGCCTGCCCCGTGAGTCCCCGTCCACCCCGCAGCGCCCAGCCCGAACCCCGACAGACCCCCGCCCCCATCCCACCTTCACCTTCCGCTTTTCGCTTCTCTCACCCCGCGCCTCCAGGAGCTGCCCCACAACGTGCAGGAGATACTGGGGCTGGCGCCGCCCGCAGAGCCCCACAGCCCCTCGCCCACCGCCTCCCCGCTGCCTCTGTCGCCCACCCGGGCCCCGCCCACCCCGCCGCCTTCCACGGACACAGCCCCGCAGCCCGACAGCAGCCTGGAGATCCTGCCCGAGGAGGAGGACGAGGGCGCCGACTCCTAACCCCGCCAGGCAGCCTCGTTCTGCACAGGCACTTTAGCCCGAGCCAGGCACACCTGGGAGGGGGCGGGTGTGCTCCGCCGCGCTACTGATAAGCTGGCTTCATTAAACTGACACTTCTCATGTGCAGTTGGCTTCTTGGTGGTGGGGGGAAGGCTGCCAAGTGGGCTCTGACCTGGGTGGGGAAGGGATGGTGGCTGGGCAGATCCTAGGGTGAATGATTGGGGTTTGTGGAGGCAGGGCTCCCTGAGTTGCCTGATTTGTTTTTTTGTTTGTTTGTTTGTTTTATGAGATGGAGTCTTGCTCTGTCGCCCAGGCTGGAGTGCAGTGGCAGATCTCGGCTAATTGCAGCCTCCGCTTCCCGGGTTCAAGCAATTATCCTGCCTCAGCCTCCTGAGTAGCTGGGACTACAGGCGTGTGCCACCACACCTGGCTGATTTTTGTAATTTTGGTAGAGATGGGGTTCCACCATGTTGGTCAGGCTGGTCTTGAACTCCCGACCTCAGGTGATCTGCCTGCATTGGCCTCCCAAAGTGCTGGTATTACAGGCGTGAGCCAGCGCACCCGGCCAGATTTGGGGTTTTTGGAAGAGGATAGGGTGCTCTGGGCGGCGGCTGCGACCTGGTAGCTGTGTGGGAACACTTCCCGGACATAACCAAGGTGGAAGGGCCTGCAGAGATGCACTCTGGGGAGCCTGCCCTCCCAGCTGCTGCTTGTGAGAAAAATCACCTCCTGTTCAGCCACTGTCAGCCGGGTTTTCTGTTACTTGCATTAGGGCCCATCTGTGCTTCAGCCTCGTGACAGAGATGGTCGCTGTGATTGCCATTTCCCGGTGGTGCAGGGCGTCTTTCCGGTTCCCTCTATGTGCACCCCCCCCACCCTCCTCTGGAGCCCCACTGTCCAGGAAGAAGTGAGGGGCAGATTCCTGGGGGGTTCCAGGATGGGCGTGGCGCCTGCTAACTGTAGGGCTAGTGGTTCCGATGCAGGCAAACTGGGGAAGTAACTGAGATACGGGGGAGTCTGGACCACACGGCTTTTTCCGAAAATACTTTAATGCGAGGTCCTCCTGTGGGTCGTGTTTTGGAGAGAGAACTGGCCTTGGACTGGAGGGTGGCTGCCCTCTTCCTTTGCCAGGTCATGCGAGGGGCTGCCGGCCACCCCATGCACATGCCCCTGCCCCTCCATGTCAGACGCGTGCCCCTCGGGGCTGGCCGTGTCCGATGCAGGCCCCTTCCGGCTGTTGATCTTGATAGCGGCGCGCAGCGCCGACTTGACCGCCGTTTCCACCCAGCCGTGCGGGTAGGCGGTGTGCTCCCCGGCAAAGTAGATGCGGCCATAAGGGACCGTCCAGTAATCGTTTTCGGTTTGCCAGAGCGCCGGCGGCTGTACCACGAAGCCACCCTGGCTGTGCGGGTCCTCCGCCCAACGCTTGACGACGCCGGTGCCATCCCAGAGCTGGCGCACGACAGGCCCGTGCAATGCCGCCACGTCGTCGAGCGCCAAGCGCAACGCTTCTTCCCGGCTCAAGCCGGCGAACGTTGCCGCCGCGTCCGACCACGTGTACGAGGCCAGCAGCAGCGCGCCCTCGCGCGGCGGCGGGTAGAAAATCATGCGCGACGGGCGATCGGTGTTCGAGTGGCCGCCTTCAATGTGCTCCTCGCGCCAGAAGGGCCTGCGGAAGCTTAGGAACACCTTGGTGGCCGGCACATAGTGCAGCCTCCGCAGCGCCTCCTGCATGTGGCGGGGCAGCGGCGGAGAGAAGGTGATGCGCTTCACCGCCGGTCCGCTCGCAGTTAGCAGCACCACGTCGGCCTTCAGCACCTTCAGATTCCGCTCCAGGGGAGAGGTCTCGATCTGCACGTGCACATCGTGCGGGCCCTGGGTCATCGCCACGACGGGCGCGTTCAACAGCACAAGCCCGGACAGCGAGCTCAGCAGCGCGCGCGGCAGCAGGTCCCAGCCACCCACGATGCGGCTGTACCTGCAGGCGGGGCGGGGCGGGGTGGGGGCGTGACCTGGGCTCTGCGGCCCTGCCCCTCCGCCTGGCCCCACCCACCCCGGCTGCTGGCCCCTATGGGCACCGGCCCGCTCCCCCGTCATCCACCTCTCCCGACCCCGCCCGTCCCTGACATCCCGAAGGCCGCAGGAGTAGTAGATTGTGTCACCAGGGACCCCACCACTTCTCCCCTAGGCCGTGTCCTTTATCTGGGAACCCTTAGCCCCGCAGCCATCAATTAGGCCACGCCGTTCACAACAGCCCCGCCCCCAGACCCAGAGGCTCCGCCCACTTCCTGCTACTTCCCCTGATTGGCCCCCGCCCGCTAGCCCCGCCCCTTACTGGAGTCTGTCGCTGAGGCAGCTGTGGGCCCGGAGGGCCTCGGCGAAGCTGAGATAGAAGAAACCATCCTCGGACATCACGTCTCCCAGAAGCTGCACGGCCGGCCGGCTCAGGTTCCCCTCCCCGAGGAGATATTCCTGCAGGTTGGGCACAGGCCGAGGTCAGGGCCCAGGCAGGCTGCACCCCCGAGAGAGCCCCTCCGCAGCCGGGCCTCCTGGTCCCATGACATGTCATTGGACCGTAGGATCCGGTCCCCGCTCTCTGACAGATGAGGGAAACGGAGGTCCAGAGAGGGGGCGTGTCCAGCCCCCGGGTCAGGCAGGAAGGCGGTGGCAGGACTAGGGTCCCAGGTACCCGCCTTGTGACTCTCTGAGGAAGGCCTCATGGTCACTCTCTTTGCCCTGCGTCTCAGCAGAACCAAGGGCGCCACTTACCAAGAGCGTGTGCCTTTCAAACTTCTTCATTGCCTTTCTGCAGCCCAGTGCCTTGAGGTCTTTGAGGGCCTGTTGTGGAAGAAGCGGATATGGTGCTGAGCTGCCCGGGCAGCCACGCTGGAGGCCGGGCCTGGAGCCCACACCCGGCTTCTCCTCGTGGTTCTGCCCACCGCCGGCCATTCACCACTCTCAAGCCCCTGGGCTTTTGCCCACACCGTGCCCTCCGCCTTGCCCTCCACAGCAACTCAGATGCCACTACTCCTCCGATATTCCCGAACTGTTAATGCCGCCGCATCCCCCCTCATTCGGCTGGCCCGGCTGGTCACAGCTAATCCCGGTTGGGTGTTATTTTGCCTATTTCTCAGCCAGCCAGCCAGACTGTGAGCTCCATGGAGGCAGGGATGTGGGCAGCTGGAGAGGAGATTGGGAGAGGGTCCCAGGCGTGCAGTGTCCTCCCCGGGGGCTCAGTGATTATTTGTTGCCTGAATCCCTGTGGCCACGGACAGAAGCTGGTCCCCTGTGCCACTGGTCAGTGCTGACAGGGCATGATGGCTGAGAAGTTTACCTACTGTCCGTCCCTTACCCACAGCCCTCCTGTTGCTCCCCAGTGCCTGGAGCCACAGAGTTCTTGCCCCTCAGCCTCAGATTCAAGGCCCCTGCTAGCCCCTCAATGTCTTTTTTTTTTTTTTTGAGATGGAGTGTCGCTCTGTTGCCCAGGCTGGAGTGCAGTGGTGCCATCTCAGCTCACTGAAATCTCTGCCTCCCAGGTTCAAGTGATTCTCCCAACTCAGCCTCCCAAGTAGCTGGGATTACAGGCTCCCGCCACCACACCTGGCTCATTTTTGCATTTTTAGTAGAGACAAGGTTTCATCATGTTGGCCAGGCTGGTCTCGAACTCCTGACCTCAAGTGATCTGCCCGCCTCGGCCTCCCAAAGCGCTGGGATTGCAGGCGTGAGCCACTGCATCTGGCCTCAGTCCATGTCTTTTATGGCAGCTCTGGTTCTGTGAACAGTGTACAGTGCCCAGACCACCTGCCCTCAGGGCTCTCCCACCTACACATCCGGCACCTATTGTTTCCCTGCCTGTCTTTGCGTGGCACATGAGTGCCTGTCCTTCAGCACTTTGTTCAAATCTCACCCCCTCCCAGAAGCCTTGCTGCCCCCGTCTAATTTCAGGCTTCTTCTTGGTCCACCTGGCTTCTCCCTTCTGGCCAGGACCTCAGAGGGAAGGCGGTGCCCCTTCACTCACTCATGCATCTCGCATCTCCCAGGCTCCCAAACCAGTCAGTGTCAAGGCATAGAAATGACCTGAACGTGGCCCCCATCCTGGTCTAGAAGGGGAGATGGGCAAGTGGGCTCTGACCTGGGTGGGGAGGGGATGTTGGGTGTGGCCAGTTCCTCCCTAAAGGTATCAGGGAAGGCTTCCTGGAGGAGGGGACATTGGAGCTGGTTCTTGAGGGCTGAGCAGGAGTTCCTGTGTGGGGAAGGGAAAGGCATTCTGGAAAGGGAGGGCGATACACAGGTATAGTGGGTGTGACGAACACAGAGCTGGGGGCATGTGGACCACCATGAGGACAAAAATTCCTTAGAGGAGAAAAGAGCATGAGCCTGGAGGGGTGCAGAAGGGAAGTCCAGTCAGGGCTCAAAGTTGAGCCTGAAAAGATCAGACTTTGTCCTGGAGGCAGCGGGGAGCCACTGGGGGCTGTGAGCAGCATCACTCTGGGTGTGTGGGAAGACGTTTCTGGTACCAGGTTGGGGAGACTGGATCCTGGGCAGCTCGAGGGAGGCTGGGGGAGGGTCCAGGGCAGAGGAGGAGGCTGAGCTGGGGTGGACAGAGGGGAGCAGGGCACAAGCGTCAGGGGGCAGGGGTGGGCACTGATGGTGGGGGAAGTGGGCGAGGAGGAGGTCAGGAGGAGGATGGCTCCTGGGGGTCTGCCCGTGACTGCGGGATGGTGGGGTCATCATGAGATGGGGGCACCGGGAGGAGGAACAGGTTTAGGGGAAGGTTCTGAGCCCAGTGGAGCTAGAGGGTCCTGGGGGGGGACACAGATCAGCGTCTTGGGAGGCAGATGTCTCCATCAGCCCATGGATCTATGTTTAAGCCAGAGGTGGAGACTGGGGAGGTTATCCAGGACAGTGTGTGGGTGAAAGGGGAAGAGGCCAAAAGCTGATGCAGCTTTGGGGTCAGCAGTGTTTATGGGGAAGCTAAAGAAGGGAGTTGGGGCCAGGGGCAGTGGCTCACACCTGTAATCCCAGCACTTTGGGAGGCTGAGGCAGGTGGATCACGAGGTCAGGAGTTCAAGATCAGCCTGGCCAAGATGGTGAAACCCCATCTCTATTAAAAATACAAAAATTAGCTGGGCGTGGTGGTGGGTGCCTGTAATCCCAGCTACTTGGGAGGCTGAGGCAGAGAATTGCTTGAACCTGGGAGGCGGAGGTTGCAGTGAGCTGAAATGGCGCCACTGCACTCCAGCCTGGGTGACAGAGTAAGACTCCGTTTCAAAAAAAAAAGAAGGGAGTTGGGAGATGACCCATATGCATAGAAGCCCCTGGGCTGGCCCATTCTCAATCTCGGATTTCAGTGAGTAGGTCAGTGGTTAGACCTCATGGCACACATCCCCTTGGTAGAATTTCCATCTCCACCAACAGGCGCCCCACCCCATGGAGGGGACCAAAGGGATGACAGAAAGAAGAAAAGCCAGGCCGGGGCAAGCTTAGGAGGAGGACAGAGAAGTCAGGGCGGGAGGAGGGTGCAGGCAGTACCCACCTGGTTGAGAGCCATCTGGTAGATGTCTTCGGGCGAGTGGCCCTTTTCCTGGGGGCGCAGGGCATAGCCCAGCTTCTCGGGCATCTTCTCCACCACATAGTTGCGCAGCTTCACTTCATGCACCTCCGTCCACGTGTTCTTGTCGTACTGGGTGAACTTGGTCAGGTTGAGCCCCAGGCCCTGGCAGAGCTTGTGGAGGATCCTGATCAAGGGAGTGGGTGAGTGAGGGCCGGGCTCCAGTGGGGGTGGCCTGGTCCCTAGTGGGACTTGGAGAAGGGGGGTGGGAGGGGAGAGTAGCTGGGGACCAGCATGAGGCTGGGGGTGGGGTTAGATTTGGGGTAATCGATGCTGGGGGATGGGAATGAAATGGGGACAAGGCTGGAGGCCTTAGAGCAGTACCAGGATTAGGATTGGGTTAAGAGTGGGAATAGAGCCCAGATTAGAATTGGGAAGGGGGACAGAGTTTGGGTTGGATGGGGGTTTGAAATGAAGAAGGGGCCTGGGGCTGGAGTGCCTGAGGGTGTGGGGGTGGTGGAGCTGCAGGCCTGGAGGGGCCAGCAGAGGAGCTGGCTTTTGCGCCAGGCAGGGCCAGCTGGGGGTCTGGTTGGACCAGGTGGCCCGAGCCTTGCCAGAGGCCCAGGGCTGGCGCTGGAGGCAAGACTGAGATGAGGATTAGGCGAAGGATGGGGTTGGAGGCTGGGTTTGGGAGTCAGAGTTGAAGTTCGGGCCTACTCTGGTGTGGGCATGGAGCTGGGGGGCTGGTTGAGTCTAGGCACACAGGTGGGTGGGCTGCCAGGTCACCTGTGAGAGCTGGGCATACGCATGGCTCCCAGCTCCCCAATCCAGCCCGTGTTCTGGTCCCGGTAGGTGAAGATGCGGCCCCCGATCCTGTTATCTGCCTCCAGGATGGTGACCTGAGGGAGTCCGTGGGGCGAGGAGGGCCCTTCAGCTCCACCCACTGACCATCCCCTGCCCTCTACCACCCCGTGCCAGCCCCCTGCCTTCTTCCATCCCCACAGTGGCACAGACCTAGACTAGGAGAGGGTCCCCATCTGTATGGGAGGTGGGGGAACAGAACTGAGTGAGCAGTTCCAGAGTGTAGCAGGAAGGCCGCAGCTAGACTGCAAAGGGACTTCCCAGCTTGGGGAGTTCGGAGATGACCCATATGCGTAGAAGCCCCTGGGCTGGCCCATTCTCATTCTTGGATTTCAGTGAGTAGGTCAGTGGTTAGACCTCAGGGCACACATCCCCTTGGTAGAGTTTCCATCTCCACCAACAGGCGCCCCACCCCAGGACAGAGGAGCTTTGAGCCAGTGAGACTTCCCTCTGGGATGAAAAACATGGGACAGGAAAGTCTAGGGCCTCTCAGTGCAGACATGTGACAGCAGGGGGCTTGGGCCTCACCCCCAGACCATGGGGAAAGATAGCCTCTCCCTCCACATCCCCACCCCCACCCCCTCAAGGAGGAACGGGGCCAGGTCCCTCTGCCCAGGAACTGCAGCCTGCAGCAGGAGGGACTCCAGGTAGAATGTAAGCAGTGCTTCCCACCTTGTGTCCGGCATCGCTGAGCACCTTGGCGGCCACCAACCCGGCCACACCAGCGCCAACCACAATCACCCTCTGGGGCTTCAGGGTTCGATTGAGCCCCCAGGTCACCACCCTGAGCAGCTGCTCATAGTCAGGATCCTGCATGCATTTCTCAAAGGGGTCCTGGCTGCGTTCAGCCTTCCAGTCCCGGGAGGCCACCAGGCTGAGGAGGATGGGGACGAGGACGAGGAGGCGCAGGGCTGGGAGGAGGAGGACAGGGTCAATGGGTCGTGGCAGGTAGGGGGAGAAGGGTTCTACTCACTTGTCCCAGAGCCCCCTCCCCTGCTTACTCACCCAACGGGGCCATGACTTTCGGTGGGAGATGGCGTCTGGGGTGGAGGAGAAGCGAGGGCTATTGTGACTGAGGCCTGTGACCACTGTAGCCTGACTCTGTCTCCCATGGGCTGCCCAGCTGCTCGAGCCAGCCCTCCCCCAATCACTGTCCTCTTCTCTGGACCTGTGTCCCCCAACCCCATTCCTTCAGTCCCCTGGACCGTCCCCGCCTCCCTCCTCACCGGTCTCCACCTCTGCCACAGCTCTCTCCGGTTCCTGTCTCTTTCTCTTCTTTTCCCTCTTTCTTTTCTTTTCTTTTTTTTTTTTTAATGGTCTTTCTCTGCCATCCAGGCTGGAGTGCAGTGGTATGATCTTGGCTCACTGCAACCTCCGCCTCCCAGGTTCAAGCAATCCTCTCACTTCAGCCTCCCAAGTAACTGGGATTACAGACACCCATAACCAAACCTGGCTAATTTTTGTATTTTTAGTAGAGACGGGGTTTCGCCATGTTGGCCAGGCTGGTCTCGAACTCCTGACCTCAGGTGATCCACCCGTCTCGGCCTCCCAGAGTGCTGGGATTCCAGGCATGAGCCCTCGCGCCCAGCCTCTTTTCCCTCTTCCTCATCTCCCTCGCTCCTGACTGCTTCTCAGTCCCTATTTCTGTGGGTCCTGTCTCTCTGTCCCCCCACCACTGGCCATATCACTACCTCCAGCTCTTGGTGACAGCAGGACAGCGCAGTCCTCTCCACCGCCCTCCACTGTCTCTGCTGTGGGCCCTTTCTCTCCCCTTAAACTGGCAGAGCCCCACCCACCCCTCCTTTTGGGAAACTGGCTGAAGGAAATGAAACTGGTTTCCTGGAGCTGCTCTGGTCCAATGCTCAGAGTCTAGTTGAGGTTGGAGAAGGGGGGTTGGAGGAAGTCAATCAATCTATTCACTTCCTTTTGCCCCAGACAGTTCTGGGGTGGTTTGGAGGCCAGAAATAGATGCTCAGGTAACCGTGCCAACAACGGGGAATCCCCTTAGGCTTGCCCCCGTCCCTGATCACTGGGCCACTTGTTTCTACCCTCCCCTGCGCTCTCTCCGCCTCCTTGATTCCCACGGCACGGGGTCAGAGAGGCTACGGGCCTGCCCTGGGCCAGGCCAATTCTCCCCTCCAAGTCCCTCTCCGTCAGGTGCCGCCATGTCCTGCAGGGTCCCCCATGGCTCCACTTCCCTCTCCACTTGCCACCCAGAGCCTCAGTCTCCCCCTCTGTCAAATGGGCGTAGCAGTGGGGCTGGCAGCCGTGGTCCCGGGGTCAGGACTTGGGCTCTGAGCCCGCCCTCCCCTCTGCGGCTCTCATCTCCAGCTGTCAAATGGGGACGTCACAGTGTTTTAGGATCAAGTGAGTGAATCCAGGTTAAGTTCTGTGGCCAGAACCTGGGGCAGTACTGGAAGCTGCTTCTTTGGAAACGCCAGCTGCTGTGGCCGCAGGGGCACTGGGGGTTCTGTGAGTGACCACCCGGCAGAGGGAAGCGCCCGGCTTCACCCATCCCTGCTTTGGGAACCACCTCAGTGTTCAGGGCAAGGAGTGGGGCGGCAGCTTGAAGTGGGTGGGGGCGGAGAAACAACAGCAGGGACTTTCCTTGGGGTGGGGGAGAGGGAGCCAGGGGCTCAGTGAGGAGAAAAACCAGGGGGAGGCAGATTCTCTGTATTGAGGGTTGGGTGGGGGTTGGGGGGCATTACCAAGAAGGAAGATGGGAAACTCCAGCGGTAAATCAAAGAGGGATGCGGTTTATGGCCAGGAGGGGCTGGGGGGTGAATGTGAGTAACAAGGCACATGATGCAGGGGCGGGAGTCCGTGGCAAAGGCAAATGATCAAAGAGCTGGACAGTTCAGGGACCGAAAGAGCTTGGGTCAGCAAAAATAGTGACGAGGGCCGGGGGTGGCTCATGCCTGTAATCCCAGCACTTTGGGAGGTCAAGGCAGGCGGATCACCTGATGTCAGGAGTTCAAGACCAGCCTGGCCAACATGGCAAAACCTCGTCTCTACTAAAAATATAAAAATTAGCCGGGCGTGGTGGCATACGCCTGTAGTCCCAACTACTCAGGAGGCTGGGACAGGAGAATTGCTTGAACCCAGGAGGCGGAGGTTGCAGTGAGCTGAGATCGTGCCACTGCACTCTAGCCTGGGTGACAGAGCCAGACTCCATCTCAAAAAATAAAAAATAAAAATAAAAAATAGTAACGAGGGCCAGGGTCGGTGGCTCACTGCTGTAATCCTAGAACTTTGGGAGGCCGAGGTGGGAGGATTGCTTGAGCCCAGGGGCTCGAGACCAGCCTGGCCAAGATGTCGAAACCCTTTCTCTAAAAAAGAAAGAAAAGAAAGAAATAGTAACAAAAATGTTCCCATGGCAATCACCTGCCTTGGAGGCCGCCTGCTGCTTAGGGCTTTGCACCCATCGTAACCCTCACAATGCCTGCATTTGAGGCCAGGCACAGTGGCTCACGCCTGTAATCCCAGCACTTTGGGAGGCTGAGGTGGGCGGATCACTTGAGGTCAGGAGTTCAAGACCAGCCTGGCCAAAATGAGGAAACCCTGTCTCTACCAAAAATATAAAAAATTAGCCAGGCGTGGTGGTGCCCACCTGTAATCCCAGCTACTCGGGACGCTGAGGCAGGAGGATTGCTTGAACCCGGGAGGCGGAGGTTGCAGTGAGCCAAGATTGCACCGCTGCACTCCAGCCTGGGGGAGAGAGTGAGACTCTGTCTCAAAAACAAACAAACAAAAAAACCAACAACAATGCCTGCATTTGATAGTTGAGGAAACTGAGGCTTGGAGATGGCAAGAGGGTGGGACAGGAGGACCCTGGGGCACAGAGAGGGGAAAAGGCTTAGCCTAGGTCTCAGAGCTTCATTCACAGTGACATGTCAAGTATGAACGCAGCGGGATTGGGGCCTTATTCGCCTGTGCCTCGGCCTGGGTCCCACAACGGGGAATGGCAGTGCTGGCATTCCTCACCAGGTCGGGTGGGCCCCAGGTCTCCGGCCCCTGCCCAGCAGCTTGTTCAATCCTATAGCCGCATAACAGTGGAAACAATCATGGAAAGGGGTGGAGGCCCACAGCCAACTGGCTCCCAGGCCATGTCCCAGGAGTTTTTGGGTCCCCAGAGTGGGTGGGGCCCTGCACCAATTCCCTTGTCCTTATCACACAGGGTTGTTGCACAAAGCTCCTCTGGCCCCGGGCATATGTGCAGCTCACCTTGGTGGACTTCTGGGTTGTTGTTGTTGTTGTTCTTTGAGAGATGGGGTCTCGCTCTGTCACTCAGGCTAGAGCACAGTGGCACAATCTCGGCTCACTGCAGCCTCAACCTCCCAGGCTCAAGCAATCCTCCCACCTCAGCCTCCCTAGTAGCTGGGACTACAGGAGTGCATCACCACACCTGGCTCTTTTTTTTTTTTTTTTTTATTGAGACGGAGTCTCACTGTGTCGCCCAGGCTGGAGTGCAGTGGTGCGATCTCGGCTCACTGCAAGCTCCGCCTCCTGGGTTCACGCCATTTTCCTGTTTCAGCCTCCAGAGTAGCTGGGACTACAAGCGCCTGCCACCACGCCCGGCTAATTTTTGTATTTTTAGTAGAGACAGGATTTCACCGTGTTAGCCAGGATGGTCTCAATCTCCTGACTTGGTGATCTGCTAGCCTCGGCCTCCCAAAGTGCTGGGATTACAGGCGTGAGCCACCACGCCCGGCCACACCTGGCTAATTTCTGTGCTGTTTGTAGAGATGGGATTTTGTTATGCTGCCCAGGCTGGTCTTGAACTCCTGGGCTTAAGCGATCCTCCAGCCCAGTCTCTCGAGTAGCTGGGACCACAGGTGCACACCACCATGCATGGCTAAATCTTTGTACTTTTTTGTAGAGACGGGCCTCGCTATGTTGCCCAGGCTGGTCTCAAACTCCTGGGCTCACGTGATCTACCTGCTTTGGCCTCCCAGAGTGCTGGGATTACAAGCATGAGCCACTATGCCTGGCCCCTTTGAGCTTTTTTGTGCATTTCACATCATCTTCATTCAGCGTGTATTACTTTTGTAATTAAAGAAAAAAAAATCCCAATTAATGTTAGTTTGAAGCAATACATCAGACAGGCCAGCTGCCCCAAGTGAAGAGCAGAGGGTGCAAGTCAGCTGGCTCAGGACTGATGCCTTTTTTTTTTTTTTTTTTTTTGAGATGGAGTCTCGCCTTGTCGCCCAGGCTGGAGTGCAGTGGTGCGATCTCAGTTCACTGCAAGCTCCGCCTCTCGGGTTCACGCCATTCTCCTGCCTCAGCCTCCCGAGTAGCTGGGACTACAGGCGCCCGCCACCATGCCCAGCTAATTTTTTTGTATTTTTAGTAGAGACGGGGTTTCACCGTGTTAGCCAGGATGGTCTCGATATCCTGACCTCGTGATCCACCCGCCTCGGCCTCCCAAAGTGCTGGGATTACAGGTGTGAGCCACCGCGCCCAGCCCTGATGCCTTTCCAGAATGCTCTGTCGCCCAGGCTGGAGTACAGTGGTGTGATCTCAGCTCACTGCAACCTCCGCCTCCTGGGTTCAAGTGATTGTCCTGCCTCAGCCTCCCCAGTAGCTGGGATTACAGGTGTGTGCACCACCACACCCAGCTAATTTTTATATTTTTAGTAGAGACGGGGTTTCCCCATGTTGGACAGGCTGGTCTCAAAGTCCTGACCTCAGGTGATCCGCCCACCTGGGCCTCCCAAAGTGCTGGGAATGACAAGTGTGAGCCACCATGCCCAGCCTCCGGAATCATTTCTGATAATACTAAGGAGATTGGTGTTCAGGTTAAATTAGGTTTAGGGATAGGGTAGAATTAGGGAAAAGCGGTTTGGATAGGTGAGTGGGAGACAGGAGGGAGGGGAGGGGCACGTGGAGGGAGCGGAGGGGAGGAAAGGCCCAGTCAAGTATCTGTTGACTTCAGCTGGTTTGGGGATATTCTGGTTTTTTGATGGAGTTTCTGGAAAACAAGGTTAATCCTCCCAGATAATGGTCTTTGGTGGGGCAAATCCTACCTTATTTGGTTGACTTCTAGAACCACAATGATGGTTTCGATGAGGTTTAGGTCATGTCTATACAGCAGCCAGACACCTGGCCCTGGCCCCACTGGGGGCCTCGTGGCCCATCAGGGCAGCTGATGCTGATGAGGGCTGCACAGATGTGCTGGGGACCGGGCCCCTGCCTTACGTATATATGCATTCTCTTCTCTGAGTCTGTCCAAAGACCCTAAGTGGTCAGTATTAAAACTTCCACTGGCCAGGTGTGGTGGCTCACTCCTGTCATCCCAGCACTTTGGGAGGCTGAGGTGGGCGGGCAGATCACGAGATCAGGAGTTCGAGACCAGCCTGGCCAACATGGTGAAACCCCATCTCTACTAAAAATACAAAAAGATTAGCCGGGCGTGGTGGCGGGCGTCTGTGATCCTAGCTACTCAGGAGCCTGAGGCAGGAGAATCGCTCGAGCCCAGGAGGCAGAGGTTTTGGTGAGCCGAGACCGCGCCATTGCACTCCAGCCTGGGTGACAGAGCGAGACTCTGTCTCAAAAACAAAACAAAACAAAACAAAAACCCACAAAACTTTCACCAAGGCTTGGGTGGGCAGGGCCTGCCCAGGGGATGACCTGGGACCTGGGTGGGAGTCAGGGGGTCCAGGCCCAGACTCAGGGATCAGAGGACAGAATTAGTGAGTCCCCCAATCTTTGGCCTGACCCCAGGACAGGGTCCCCCTTCCCATGGAACCCTCCTTCCTGTTTCCAGAACATCCCAGGGCCCCGGGTGGGGGCACTCACTGCATGGCTGCCTCTGGGGGTCTCTCTCAGCACCCATGGCCTTTCTGGTTAGCCCAGGACAGAAGTCATCGTTGGGCGTGTGCGGAATCAAGGTGAATGATGGTGGCTTTGTCCTTGTTAGTGGTGCCCTTGTTAGATCAGAGATGCCAAGTTCCTGATATTGGGGTCAGAGCAGCTGGGAAGCTGTGAAAGGCAGGTCCCCCTTTCTCAGAAGTGTTTTATTATGGAAACTTTCAAACATCTAAAACCAGAGTGAGCAGGGGATGAACCCAGGTGAATTCATGGCTTCACACAGCCCTTGTTTCACTCACATCCTCTCCCTCCCCTCACTGGATTTATTTTAGAGCAAATCCCAGACACCATATTGTCTTCTTATTTTTTGAGACTGAGTCTCATTCTGTCACCCAGGCCGGAGTGCAGTGGCACAATCTCAGCTCACTGCAACCTCCATCTCCTGGGTTCAAGCGGTTCTCCTGCCTCAGCCTACTGAGGAGCTGCGGTTACAGGTACAGGCCACCACGCCCAGCTAATTTTTGTATTTTTAGTAGAGACAGGGTTTCACCATGTTGTCTGGGCTGGTCTCAAACTCCTGACCTCGGGTGATCCCTCTCATCTTGGCCTCCCAAAGTGCTGGGATTACAAGGCTGAGCCACTGCACCTGACCATGTTTTGCTTTTTAAAAACTACAATATCATAATTATATTTTAAGATGGCAGCCATTTCTTTTTTTTCTTTTTCTTTTTTTTTTTTTTTTTTGAGATGGAGTCTCGTTCAGTTGCCCAGGCTGGAGTGCAGTGGCGCGATCTCGGCTCACTGCAAGCTCTGGATGGCAGCCATTTCTTAATATCATTAAATCAATGTTCACGTTTCCTGGAATAGCTCATCATTGAAAAACAAAACAAAACAAAAAAAACGGTTTAGGCCAGGCATGGTGGCTGACACCTGTAATCACAGCACTTTGGGAGGCCGAGGTGGGCGGATCACCTGGGGTCAGGAGTTCAAGACCAGCCTGGGCAACATGGTGAAACCCCATCTCTACTAAAAATACAAAAATTAGCCGGGTGTGGTGGCGGGCACCTCTGTAATCCCAGCTACTCAGGAGGCTGAGGCAGGAGAATCACTTGAACCTAGGAGGCAGAGGTCGCTATGAGCTGAGATCATGCCACTGCACTCCAGCCTAGGCGACAGAGCGGAACTCTGTCTCAAAAAAAAAAAAAAAAAGGCCAGGTGTGGTGGCTCATGCCTGTAATCTCAGCACTTTGGGAGGCCGAGACGGGTGGATCACAAGGTCAGGAGATCGAGACCATCCTGGCCAACATGGTAAAACCTTGTCTCTACTAAAAATACGAAAATTAGCCAGGTGTGGTGGTGAGTGCCTGTAATCCCAGCTACTCAGGAGGCTGAGACAGGAGAATCGCTTGAACCCAGGAGGCGGAGATTGCAGTGAGCCAAGATCACGCCACTGCACTCCAGCCTGAGCAACAGAGCAGGAGTCTCTGAAAAAAAAAACCAAAACAAAAAACGGTTGGTTTGTCAAGATGCAAATCAGTGTCCATATTGCATTTGAGTGACATTGTCTTGGTTAGTAAGTGTCACTTTCAGTTCTGTGGATTCAAGGGAACTAGAATATCTGATGTGACCCCGGGGCATGAGGCTAGTCCCCAACGAGGCAGCGCACCCGGTCTGCTTCTTGCCTCAGGAAACCTTTGGCGTCTGAGAGGGTTCAACCTGATGGTGTCTGGAGGGGAGATAGGACAAGGGCGCCCATGTGGCACCACTGTGTTTGGAGTCACCAGGGCCCTGGTGTGCAGAAGCCAAGGGTGTGGTCCTGTGGGACAGGGAGGGGAACAGCTGGGGTCATTGACACCTGGCTGGGGCGCTGGCTGCTGCGCAAGAAGCAGACCCCGCTTCCAAGCGTGAGGGCTTTGCTCCCTGGGAGCTTCCGTGGAGAGCCGCTGCCCTGAGTCTAAGGGCAGATTTTTTTTTTTTTTTTGAGACGGAGTCTGGCTCTGTTGCCCAGGCTGGAGTGCAGTGGTGGGATCTCGGCTCACTGCAAGCTCCGCCTCCTGGGTTCACGCCATTCTCCTGCCTCAGCCTCCAGAGTAGCTGGGACTACAGGCGCCCGCAACCACGCCCGGCTAATTTTTTTTGTATTTTTAGTACAGACGGGGTTTCATCGTGTTACCCAGGATGGTCTCGATCTCCTGACCTCGTGATCCGCCCGTCTCAGTCTCCCAGAGTGCTGGGATTACAGGTGTGAGCCACCACGCCCGGCCTCTGAGGGCAGATTTTTAAAGCACCCTGACATTTTTGGGGTTTACTGAAAACTCGGGAGCAGTGGTGTGCTGAAGCCTAGTCATATCAGGTCATAAGAGCTGATTTACATTTTCAGGAGTTTCGCGTTTTGCTTTGCAAGCCATTCATTACTAAAAAATAAATTGTACTGATGATTAGTTTTTACTAAAAAAGAATAAAAAGTCATCATTCCCTCATGGTTTGATGGTTTGACTGCATATTATGCTATTATATGTGCTGGGTTTCTTTTTTTTTTTTGAGACAGAGTCTCACTTTTGTTACCCAGGCTGGAGTGCAGTGGTACGATCTCGGCTCACTGCAACCTCTGCCTCCCAGGTTCATGTGATCCTCCCACCTCAGCCTCCAAGTATCTGAAACTACAGGCAGGAGCCACCATGCCAGGCTAATTTTTGTATTTTTGTAGAGACGAGTTTTTGCCATGTTGCCCAGGCTGGTCTCAAACTCCAGACCCCAAGTAATCTACTCCCCTTGGCCTCCCCAAAATGTCGGGATTACAGGCATGAGCCACCACACCCAGCCCCCATTTGCCACTCTTATCCCTAAACAGGGGAAAGCAAAGCAGTAAGAGCTGAGATTCACCTTTAAAAGCCTCTGATTCCAAATTTAGTCACCAAATGTGTTGTCTTCATATTAATTAATGAGGAACTTAAGGAAAGGCCATTTGTCGGGACTGGCAAGGAAGCACATCTGTGTATTTTCTTCCTGGAAAGGGAAACTGAAATTACAATGGAGCCATCACCCGCGGTGGCACCCAGTCGGTTGCTGATGCTGCTGCCATCTTGGGATCCCTCCTAGACTCCCCCAGGAGGCCTGTTGGGACCATTTCCCACATGGCTTTGGGGCACAGAGCCTCCTGATTTAATGGAATCACTTGTGTTATTCAGAGTGGGGTGCTCAAGATCCCTTGGGGTATGGGAAGAAAATGTAGAACTTAAATTTTTTTTTTTTTGAGACGGAGTCTAACTTTGTTGCCCAGGCTGGAGTGCAGTGGCGCGATCTCGGCTCACTGCAACCTCCGCCTCCCAGGTTCAAGTGATTCTCCTGAGTACCTGGGATTACAGGCACCCACCACCACGCCGGGCTAATTTTTGTATTATTTATTTACTTATTTGAGACGGAGTCGCTCTGTTGCCCAGGCTGGAGTGCAGTGGCTTGATCTCTGCTCACTGCAAGCTCCGCCTCCCGCGTTCATGCCATTCTCCTGCCTCAGTCTCCCGAGTAGCTGGGACTACAGGCGCCCGCCACCACACCCAGCTAATTTTTTTATATTTTCAGTAGAGACGGGGTTTCACCGTGTTAGCCAGGATGGTCTCGATCTCCTAACCTCGTGATCCGCCCACCTTGGCCTCCCAAAGGGCTGGGATTACAAGCATGAGCCACCGTGCCCAGCCCCTAATTTTTGTATTTTTAGAAGAGATGAGGTTTCACCATGTTGGCCAGGCTGGTCTCAAACTCCTGACCTCAGGTGATCCACCTGCCTCGGCCTCCCAAAGCTGGAATTTGTTATTTTAAAAATATAACTATAAGAAAGCAATTAAGCTTTGCTAATGTTTAACATACAAAATAGGAAATAATATGCAAAATAATAGGAAAAATATACATGTATACTTTGGAAATACATGCTCAAATATTCTCAGCATGATTGTGTGGCCCCTGCCAACGACCTCCTTGTGGGCATTTTTTGGTACCTCCAGCACCAGATCAGGATCAGCTCTAAAAATGGATGCTGAACGCACAAATGTAGGTAAAATGCAAACTGCTTCCTACCTCCTAAAGGGACTCAAGGCCTCCCTTCCGGCAGAGGGGACGATATGAGTCCAGGCCTATGAACTGCAGAAAAAGGTCCCTGCTGTAGGTGACAGCTTTCAGAGAGAAGTAGCTGGGTTGTGGGGTCTTCCTCTGGTTTACCGCTCCCACCACACACACCCATGGTTTCTACTTAGACACAACTCTTGTCCTCCAGAGCCCAAGATGGTCCAAAGAAATTTTATTTATTTATTTATTTGAGACGGAGTTTCGCTTTTGTTGCCTAGGCTGGAGTGCAATGGCATGATCTTGGCTCACTGCAACCTCCACCTCCCGGGTTCAAGTGATTCTCCTGCCACAGCCTCCCGAGTAGCTGGGATTACAGGCACCCACCACCTAACTCGCCACCAGCTAATGTTTGTATTTTTAGTAGAGATGGGGTTTCTCCATGTTGGCCATGCTGGTCTCGAACTCCTGACCTCAGGTGTTCCTCCAGCCTTGGCCTCCCAAAGTGCTGGGATTACAGGTGTAAGCCACCGCCCCCGGCCGGTCCAAGGAAATAATGACTCATGATCGTGACTTTGGGAGACTTTTGGAACCTGGGCCATGAATCTCCCAAGTGTGGCCCACAGACTGAGATGGAACAGGCAGAAGGTGGCCAAAGGGGTACACTCCCCACAGCCCAGGAGATCTGAGTGCTTAGGACCATTCCAGTCCACAGAGCGAGGCTGGAGGGCGGAGGAAGAGCATTGGGCCCGTGTCTTTAGCCCCAGGTGACAGGAAGGAACGCTGCCCATGACATCTGTAACCACTGGAATAGTGCCTTAGGGATGGTATTAGATGACTTAACATGTGTGTATATTTTTTGAGACAGTCTTGCTCTGTCGCCCAGGCTGGAGTGCAGTGGCGTGATCATGGCTCACTGCAGCCTCAAAGGCTTGGGCTTAAATGATCCTTCCACCTCAGCCTCCCAGGTAGCTGGGACCACAGGCGCGTGCCACCACGCACAACCAAACTTTTTTGTAGTTTTTGTAGAGACAGGGTTTCACCATGTTGCCCAGGCTGGTCTTGTATCCCTGACCTCAAGTGATCTGCCCATCTCGGCCTCCCAAAGTGCTGGGATTACAGGTGTGAGCCACCTCGCCCGGCCATGTGTGTGTATATCCTATGACGTAAGGGTCACGAAACACCTGGAGCCCACTCCCCATGGCGGCTTCACTCGTGTGTTCCTCTTCTACCAGCAGCACCACCCCTTCCAGGAGCAAACTACGATTTGCATGTCTACTACTCCGTCTCATCAAACAAAAGCTGCTTCATCACATGCTCCTATGTCTACGCAAGCACTACTTCATTGCTTGCCTGTGCGTTTCATGTGAATGGCACCCCTGCAGTCTCTCCTGGAACCTGCTCTTTTTACTCAGCTTTCTCCTCCATATTAACAGCAGCTGTTTTGGTTTCACAATACATTTATTTAGAAAAGCAACATACAGTAATAGGTATTTCAGAGAATTCAGCAAAGTATAAAGACAAATACAAAAGATGCTTGGGATACAACTGCTGGCTTCTGCCTTCCACACACAGTGGATTTTACGGTAACTGACTAGAGTCACTCTGGTGCCAGGAAGTTCAGATCCAAGTCCACAGCCACCACTGGAAGCTGTGGCTATTTCTGTGGACTGACATTCTGCTGGGCTTCATTGTTCTTTCACTTAACAAATGTGACAGGGACCGGGCTGGGGACACACAGGGGAACGACAGTGGGTCTCTGCCCATGGGAGGTCACAATCTAACAGTGAGACGAGGCACAAACGGCTACCACAGGAGAGCATAGCAAGTGCTACCCAAGGTACAGGCTCAGGGTGCTACGGGGACCTGCAAGAAGGCCACCTGAGCTTTGGGTAGCTGGGAAGGCTTCCTGGAGGAGGTGAGGCCCAAGGTGGGGGTGAGCCTGGGCCAGGCAAAAGGCAGGCCTCTCGGCTCCTGTCTGTGGTTCCTCAACACCCTGTGTAGGCCCCTTAGTTGACCGGTCTTCTGTGAAATTCTCGATCCCGCTCTGTTCTATCCACACTGTGCTGCTTTGTCTTGGTGGTTAGCTTTCACAAGCACACATCTCATACTCCAAAACTAGGCTGTCTCCTGGGAGGGTTTTTTTTTTTTTTTTGGAGACGGATCTCTGTTGCCTAGGCTGGAGTGCAGTGGTGTGATCTTGGCTCACTGCAACACCTCCTGGGTTCAAGTGATTCTCCTGCCTCAGCCTCCCGAGTAGCTGAGATCACAGGCGTCCACCACACCTGGCTAATCTTTGTATTTTTAGTAGAGACGGGGTTTCACCATGTTGGCCAGGCTGGTCTCGAACTCCTGACCTCAAGTGATCCGCCCACCTTGGCCACCCAAAGTGCTGAGATTACAGGGGTGAGCCACTGTGCCCTGACTTGGAGGTTCTCTTACATTTGGTATTTTCTCATGACACCTATGACTATGCTTTGGAGAGAGTGGCTGCCCCCACGGCCCTGGCTGGGACCAAGACCATCAGCACTTCATCACCAGGCTGGCTGGGACCAAGACCATCAGCACTTCATCACCAGGCTGGCGGGGACCAAGACCATCAGCACTTCATCACCAGGCTGAGCCAGGCTGAGGTGGGCGGTCACAGCAGGTGAAAAGGGGCCAAAGACACTCAAATGAAAGCCACAGAAGCCACACCCATGAGGCTGCTGCCTGGGCAGAGGGCCCAGAATACCTTCCTAAATGGAAAAAGGCAAAGCACACAGCGATCGTGTCAACGGCAGTCATGTGAAAGAAAGAAACAAACAAGTACCTTGCCACAAGCCCAAACTAGACAACAGGGCGCATTCCCCTCATCAACTCTCTGGGGACCTGCGGGCCCCAGAGCTGCTGTCGCTCAGTCGAAAGTGATCCGGAAGCTGCGCTCCTGCTCCTTGCGCCGGCCCTCACACACCTTGGTCACCTCCTCCACCTTCCTCTGCAGCAGGGCTGAGTTCTGGTCAATCCACTGCAGTGAGTCCATGTGCGCGTTGAGGATCTTGCAGATCTGCTGCAGTGGGTCGCTGGTGTCGGCGGGGGCCCCGGACGTGTTCAGGTGCTCGATGATGTCCTTGAGATCCTGTGCCATGCGCTTGAGCTGTGCGTCGATGTTCTCAGCCAGCTTGTAGGTTTTCTCACGCTCCTCATCCGCGTGCTGCAGGTAGATGGTCCCGCTCTGCTCCTTGACCAACTCCTCCAGTGGGCTCAGCAGGTCTTCCAGCTCCTTCTGCTGGGACAGGATGAAGTCCAGCTCCTGGTCCAGCCTCTTCTGGTCCAGCTTCACCTTCTCCACCTCGCGGTGCAGGCTGGTGATTTTCTCTCCATTCTCGATCAGCGTGCGGTCCCAGGCGTTGACCTGGGTGGCCTGCTGGAGGAAGTGCCGCTCCTGGTCCTCTAGCTCCAGGCTCCATTTGTTGATCAGGCTCTCCAGCTGCGCATAGGTCATGGCGGAGCTGGCAGCCGCCCCTGCGGCTGCACCAGGGCCAGGTGAAGCGGTCACGGCGGCTGCTGTATTGCTGGGGATCCCGGCTGGCGCCAGTGGTTTTAAATTCAAGGCAAACCCGGTGGTGCTGCTGCTGGTGGTGGTGGTGGCGGCGGTGGCAGCGGTGGATGTTGTCGTGGAGGTGCCGGAAGCTGCTCCAGGTGCCTTTAAGCTGAAGCCCTGTGTCCCAGCAGTGGGGGCTCCCGCTGTGGTCGCAGGGGTACAGAGGGAGAGTCCAGTGGTGGCAGACGAGGTTGGAGCAGTTGCTATTGACGCAAAGAGGGAGGGCCCAGTACTGGTGGTGGTGGCTGTGGGTGTGGGAGCAGCTGGTTGTGTGGCACCTGCTGTGGTGGCTGCTGGCACAGCCGGAGTGAAGGGCAACGCGGCAGGTGCTGTGGGCTGGGCTGAATTCCCTGCTGAGCCAATGTTGAAACCAGAGGGTTGGGCCGTGCTTCCACCAGTGAATGAGAAGCCTCCAGATGTGGTGGCTGGAGCCACAGAGCTGGTGGAGGGGCCAAACACAAAGCCGGTGGGTGCCGTGCCCTGGCTGGAGGTGACGGTGCTCGATATGGCATTAGTGAGGTTGCTGCTGCCCAGCCCAAAGCTGCTGGGGTTTGCCATGGCTGGGGTGGCAGCTGTGTTGCTCAAGTTGAGCTTCGAAGCACCGATCCCCAAAGAAAATCCAGTTCCCCCCGAAGCAAGAGTTGCTGTTCCAAAAGTGAAGCCTGTCGTCTGTGTGGCCGGAGTCTGGGTGGCGAGTGAGAACAGGCCGGTGGACGGGGTACTTGTGGCTGGTTGGGAGGGAGCCCCAAAATTAAACCCTCCAGTGCCAGAGGTGGAGAAAGAAAACCCTGTAGCAGGTGTGGTTGTTGCCGTCTTTGCAGTGCCAAACGTGAACCCGCCTGTAGGGGCCCCAGTGCCTCCAAAATTAAACCCGCTCATGGCTCCGGACTCTGGTGGCAGCAGCTACTCTGGCTCCCAAAGCAAATCCGTCGGCGTCTGCAACCTTGGGAAGATTTCTAAAGCAGAGGAAGTGACATTGTCAGATGGCAGTTTTGGAAAGGCAAGCTCAGTGGCATGACCGGGCACGGTCGGTTTGGAGGGTGGTGGGATGGGATAATGATACCATGCTGTGTAACCTAAACTAGGCTCTGCTAAATCGAGAAGGATCCAGAAGCACAAAAGCACGCCCCAGGGGTCAGGTACGAGGAGCCGGGGTGCTAGGGACATGCATGGCCAGGTTCAGCACAGTGGAAAGCTCTCACTCTGTGGAGGACTAGGCGGGAGAATAGGACCTTGGACCCACCTCAGCCTGAGGAGATCAGATTTGAGGCACTGCCACAAGCGGGACTAGGACACACAAGAACAGCTGTAGGACCTGCTCCCAGCGTGGGACCCAGTGAGGTTCCCTGGCTGACTCTAGCAGGGTGTGAGCGGATCAGCTCTTGCCACTCTGAGGGCCTCTCTGGACCTCAGAGAGAGAGATGGGGCCGGGAACCCAGGCTGGATGGCAGGGTCTGGGCTGCTGAAGGTCCCCCCCAGGCCCACACCTGCGCTCTCTTAAGAGCAGGAGAGGACACTGGAACGCCCCCTCCTAACTCAGGGGAGGGTCTGAAACCCATGTGCTCAGAGCACAGATGCCCCTGGCTGCAGTGATTGGCTCAAGGATAAACTGAGACCTGAGCCAGGCAATCAGAGCCTCCCCCGGGGTTTTCTCCAGGCTTGGAAGGCAGCTGCCTCCTTCACTTGTAGGTGTGGTGTGGAGGATTGCACCTGGGCCTCCCTTGGATACCTTCTCAACCATCTGCAGACACTGGGACATCACTGGAGACCATGAGCCCCACCAGAGATGGGTGGGGGTGGGGGAGGGATAAAGAACACCCCAGAAGCCCCATGGGCCACAGTATTTCCATTCAGTTCAAACTGACTTTATCTTGGTAACGTCTAACTGAAAAATCTCCCAGTGGTGCCATCTATCAGCAGGAAGGTCAAAGGTTACCTGGTAAGGAAAGGGTGAGAGGGAGTGCTGAATAGGGGTAGTTTTTTTTTTTTCTTTTGGGAAAGGGTTTCGCTCTGTCATACCAGCTGGAATGCAGTGACATAATCACAACTCACTGCAGCCTCAACCTCCTGGACCCAACTGATCCTCCCACCTCAGCCTCCCAGAGTAGCTAGGACTACAGGTGCATGCCACCATGCGCGGATAATCTTTTTTATTTTTTGTAGAAATGGGATCTCACTCTGTTGCCCTGGTCTTCAACTCCTGAGCTCAAGCAATCCTCCCTCTTTGTCCTCCCAAAGTGCCAGGACTACAGGCGTGAGCCCTAAAGATGATCAGCAGTATCCTTAGAAGACGGATTTGACCGACTGGAGAAGGGAAGAAAGTTTGTGGTGACAAGAGCAGACTGGAGTGATGCACTTTGGAATCTGAAGATGGGAGAAAGCCAGGAGCCAGGGAAGGCAGAAGCAGCTCTAAAAGCTGGAAATGGAAAGAGGGAGGCCCTGTCTCAAAAAAAAACAAAAGAATAATCAAAGTCAAGACTGAGAAGCCAAGTGCCTGACCCAGAGAAACACCCACGAGGTCTGTTTCCTCTTCCCTCTCTCCAGGCCAGTTTTTAAATTGCTTGGTGTCTGTCCTCAGGAAATCCCCTTCCAGCTTGAGTAAGAGGCAACCTATCTCACTACCCCCACCCCTTCCACTGCACCCTTCTGCCTCCTCACAGGCCCCTAATTTTTGTTTCGTCTGCTCCTCCTTCTCCACACAGCCAAGCAAGTCTGGGGAGATGACCCCAGGGCCAGCTGCACGCGCTCTGCCTCATCTAAGCCAGTGGATCTCAATGGGCGTCCATCACCACTGACTGCGAGCATTCAAAACACGCAAGGCTGTCAGCTCCACTAAGCCAGTCTCTCCAGGGCTGGGATGCTGTGGCCCTGGCATTTTCATAAAGCTCTCCTGGGGGATTCTGAGAAAGGTCTCTTCAAGAGGCCACGGCAAGTGCCTGAGCCCCCAGGACTGCTGGGGCCTGGCCCGGCCTACATCCATTCCTCCCGTTGTGGGACAGAACAAAAGTCCTCACTGCTGAGCCACCTCAAGCCAGTGTGTTGTTACTGGCAGCTAAAGGCATCTGAGCAGCTACACCTACACATCTCAGTTCTCAAGAACTCAGCTTAAAAAAGCTTTTGCTATTAATAAGTTGTAGCTAAAATTTCCAAGAAGAGCATTTATAAAAAGCTCTTTGCAATTATGAAAAAACTACAAGGAAATCAATCTTCTGTGGGGACTTGTCTGGCTTAACAGTTCATCTTTTTTTTTTTTGAGACGGGAGTCTCGCTCTGTTGCCCAGGCTGGAGTGGAATGGCACAATCTCGGCTCACTGCAACCTCCGCTTCCCGGGTTCAAGCGATTCTCCCGCCTCAGCTTCCAAGTAGCTGGGATTACAGGTGCATGCTACCACGCCCGGCTAATTTTGTATTTTTAGTAGAGACGGGGTTTCTCCATGTTGGCCAGGCTGGTCTTGAACTCCTGACCTCAGGTGATCTGCCTGCCTCAGCCTCCCAAAGTGCTGGGATTACAGGCGTGAGCCACCGTGCCCGGCCAACAGTTCACCATTTATTAAGTGCCACGTTGGTTTCCAATACTTCAGGTGCCAGGAATCTATTCACAATGGTGAACCCATACCGATCCAGCCCTGATCCACACAGTTTAGATGTAATATGGCCAGGTGAGGTGGCTCACGCCTGTAATCCCAGCACTTTGGGAAGCTGAGGTGGGAGGATTGCTTGAGTCCAGGAACTCGAGAACAGCCTGGCCAACATAGCGAGACACTGTCTCGACAAAAAAAACCCACAAAAATGAGTTGGCCGTGGTGGCAGGCGCCTGTAGTCCCAGCTACTTGGGAGGCTGAGATGGGAGGATCACTGGAGCCCAGGGAGGTGGAGGCTGCAGTGAGCTGTGATTGTGCCACTCACTCCAGCCTGGGCAACAGAGTGAGACCCCATCTAAAAAAAAAAAAAAAAAAAAAAAAAAGGTAGACATACCATTACTCACCCTTTCCTAAAAGCAAACTTTGGGGCAGATCCATTTTACAAATGAGGAAAGTGAAGCCCAGAGTGGTTAGCTAAGCCATGGCCCCTGCCCTCGAGGCAGCCAGAGTCAAATGTCAGCTCTACAATCAGGGCTCAGGGCAGGGGCAGGGCTGGGTCACATGCTGTGGGAGCAGGTTCCAGGGAGAAGCTGAGCGTTGTAGATGCAGCAGCAGCCAGGGAAAGGATGGAGGTGGGAGAGGTGCCGTCCATGCAGGAGGAAAGGCCTGTGTGAAGACAGGGAGGCTGACACGGCAGACATACCTCTGGGTGCTAAGTGATTTGGTGCTTCTGAAGGGAGATGTTTATGTGTGAAGGACTGACTTGCCAAGCCTGGGCTGTTCAAATCTGCACATTCCAAAGAGAGAAAATGGCCCTTGACCAGCTCCAGGAAAATCTCTATGTTCTTGAAATGTCCTGCCAGATAAGAGCGCCTTTGTTTACCTGGGGCCTGAGGCCACTCTAGAGAGTCCATGTTGACGCTGTGACCTAGAGTTGGGGGCTTTGGGTCATACAGTATCAGCACGACCTCTGGAGGGGCTGGAGTCAGCAGACTTCAGTTTAGCCACACGGGTGCGCCATGTCTACAGAACTGCTCCTCCCCACAACCCGGGCCGCCACCACACGCTGTTACCACACGCTGTTGCTGGGAGAACTGAGCACTGTCCGTGGGACTCTCTCGACCTGGAGAGGACATCTGGAAGCTCGTGCCTGCTCTCTCTCAGGGCTTTTGCTTCTCTCCCCTTTGTTGTTTTCAGTCTGTATCATTTCTCCATAATAAACCGTGACCGTGACTGTGAGTAGAAAGCTTTGCTGAGCTCTGTGAGTCTTAGCTCATCACTGAGCTGGAGGGTGGTCTTGGGGACTGTGGGCCATGTGACAGGCGGGAGAATTTGGCAGACCCATACATACCATGCTAACGGTTTGGGCGTTGTATTGAGGGAGCCACAGGCGGACTTTATGGGTGTGGGGCATGAACCGTAGGGGTAGAGGCTGGAGGCCAGGTGGCTTAGAGAAGACTGGTGGGAGAAGGTCCAGGCCAAGAGCCTGAGGCCCAAACTGGGACTCAGAGAGGACAGCATCACAATTTGAGCAAAGTGTTCAATTTGCACCAAAACCACAGGGTCCGTCCAGGTTAACAGTGACAGGCCAGGCGTGATGGCTCATGCCTGTAATCCCAGCGCGGGGTTACAAGGCGGGGTTACGAGGAGTTACGAGGCCAAGGATAGTGACAGGCCAGGCGTGATGGCTCATGCCTGTAATCCCAGCGCGGGGTTACAAGGCGGGGTTACGAGGGGTTACGAGGCCAAGGTGGGAGGATTGCTTCAGCCCAGGAGTTTGAGGCAAAAAACAAAAAACAAAAAGCCACAAATACTAGAACTTGGGAAGTTTCTCACAAATGCAAACTATTACGAGCTCTGATCCCGGAATTACCGCATTTGCCAAAGGGGAGAGTTTCCTTACCAAAGAAGCTGATGGTGCTGGTGGCAGTGGGGGGAAGCAGGGAGGAACCCAAACTGAGGGAGTGGTGCATTTCCAGGGAAAGGAGGAGGGTATGCCTGGGCCTGTGCTCAGGGCTGGGTGGCTGTGACCATCTGTAGTTCACCCAGGCAGGACACAGCTCCAGAGAAGCGCTGCCTTGAGGTCACCAAGGGAAGTGCTGGCAGAGCTGCCAGTCCCTTCCCTTCCCGCCTGCCCCAACATTTACCCTTGAGTTTCAAACAACACAGGTGCCTTCACAGCCCTGGGAACCCGGAGGAAGACCCGCTTGGGATTCAGATGCAGAATCATCTGCATTCAGGTGGGCACATCCCACCCCCATCTGTGAGAACCAGGGTTCCTTGCTGTCACCCCAGCCTTCAGTCAGCTCTACTACCTTACCTCCATCTGTGATTCTTGTGCCACTCCAAGTCCCAGTTTCTTTTCCTTTTTTTTTTTTTTGAGACGGAGTCTGGCTTTGCCACCCAGGCTGGAGTGCAGTGGTGCGATCTTGGCTCACTACAACCTCCGCCTCCCAGGTTCAAGCAATTCTCCCACCTCAGCCTCCCGAGTAGCTGAGATTACAGGTGCCCACCACCACGCCCAGCTAATCTTTGTATTTTTAGTAGAGACGGGGTTTCACCATGTTAGCCAGGCTGGTCTTGAACTCCTGACCTCAGGTGATCCGCCCACCTTGGCCTCCTAAGTGCTGTGATTACAGGAGTGAGCCACTGTGCACGGCCCCCAACCCCTTTCCTTAGATGCCTGGGACAGGAGTCTGTGCCTGGGAAAGAATACAGGAGACCTCAGCTTTGGACCAAAAGGAAAGGAAGAATTAGGAAGGATGTGTGTTATGTGTGTGGCGGGGTAGACAGAAAAATGGCCCCCAAACATGCCCACACTCTGATCCAGGACCCTATCAACGTGACCTTACACGGCAAAAGGACTTTGCAGATGTGATGACGATAAAGAGGTTACCCTGGCTTATCCACGTGAGCTCCAGGTAACCACAAGGGTCCTTCAGGGAGGCAGGAGAGGAGTCAGAGGGAGATGTGCCTATGGAGGAACGGACTGAGAGACACTGTGCTGCTGGCTTTGAAGATGAGGGGGCCACAAGCCAAGTAACACAGGCGGCTTTGGCCTCTAGAGCTGGAGAAGGACATAGCCTCTCCCCTAGAGTTTCCCAAAGGAACCACACACCATGCACCCATTTAGCCTCTGGACCCCCAGCACTGTGAAAATACATTCATGTTGCTTTAAACCACTACATTTGTGATGACTTGTTACAGCAGCCACTAGAAACCAATGGGGGTAGGTTGAGGGACGACAGAGAAAGAACAGAATGAAATCTAGATAGGTGGATGGGAATACACAGAGCAGAGTTGGGGTTGAGAAAGGGGCTGGGGTCAGGGGCAGGTCTGCCCTTGTGCACGGAGACCAAGGCTGCTGGTACAGAAAGGAAAGTGAGGTGTGATTCTGAAAATCCAGATATCCCCTGGTGCTGGGGCAACCCTGCCAGGACTGTGGATGTGTGTGGGTGGATTGCCACTGACACCCAGCCATGACAGGCCATCTACGACGGAAGGACAAGGTTGCCTTCGAACACAGAGGAAGGCTAACGGTGGGGATGGTGTCGGCTCCACTGGGCAAGATTTCCGTTTGTTCCCTGCTGTATTCGCAGCACCTGCAGCAGTGCCTGGTACACAGTAGGGACTCAGTAACAACCATTTACTAAGGACCTACTGTGTAACCGGTACCATGCCAGGAGCACTGCGCTGCAGCACACCGAGCCCTTCCTGGGTAGGAAACAAGTGCAGACTCCCCAAGGCCACCCAGCAAACAGGAACCCCACAATGGGAAACCAGAGCTTTCCGGGGCCAAGTCTTGACATTCTGCCTGGGACGGGAGGGTTTCATTGAGGAAAGGATGTTAGAATTAAGTGTTGGCCAAGTGTGGTGGCTCACATCTGTAATCTCAGCACTTTGGGAGGCTGAGGTGGGTGGATCGCCTGAGGTCAGGAGTTCGAGACTAGCCTGGCCAACATGGTAAAACCCCGTTGTCTCTACTAAAAATACAAAAATTAGGCCAGGTGCACTGGCTCACGCCTGTAATCCCAGCACTTTGGGAGGCCAAGGCGGGCGGATCACGAGGTCGGGAGATCGAGACCATGGTGAAACCCCGTCTGTACTAAAAATACAAAAAAAAAATTAGCCGGGCGTGGTGGTGTGCGCCTGTAGTCCCAGCTACTCGGGAGGCTGATTCAGGAGAATGGCATGAACCCGGGAGGCGGAGCTTGCAGTAAGCCGAGATCACGCCACTGCACTCCAGCCTGGGCGACAGAGCGAGACTCTGTCTTGAAAACAAAAAAACAAAAATTAGCCTGGCATGGTGGTGTGTGCCTGTGATCCCAGATAGAGGTGGGAGGATGACTTGAGCCCAGGAGTTTGAGGCTGCAGTGAGCTGTGATCACACCACCATACTTCAGCCTGGGCGACTGAGCGAGACCCTGTCTCAAACAAATAAAAAAAGTTCCGGGAGGCACCTGAACAAAGGCCCATGGCATTCGGCTGACAGCCACTTGGTGGCACTGCTGACAACGCAGAGCCCAGACAGGAAGGACGGGGTGCGGAGCTGTCTCCGCGGGACCTCTCCTTTCCCCATAGAATTCGTTATTTCAGATTTGGGGGAAGTATGACCGGTGGAACCAGAGAGACCAGAACAGGAGAGAAAAGAGCAGAGAGTGAGGGAGTGGAGAGGAGAGAAACAAGGGGAGATCAGAGATGGGCTGGGCCCAGCCCAGGGAAATTTGATTCCTGCTGAGGCTCGGACACTGCCTTCCCTCACTTGCCCTCCCATGGGAACCTCTGGCCAGGACCATCTCCATAAGTGCTAGTGCTGGGATTCTCTGTCTGCAAACTCCACAAGTCTAATTACTCTGCTTCTTAACTGTCTCCTGAATCAGTTCCTCTTCCCTTTGCGTCAAAGAAAATCCACCTAAACCTTGAAGAACAGATCAGCTCCAAGTCTGCCCTTCAAGAACTGAAGTCAACTGACCAACACCTTCCTAAGCGGACCTTAGCCAAGGCAGATGCTCAAGCGGTCCAGGTCAAATGGCCCGACCAGAGTGCCTTGGGAGCATGAGGCCATGGGTGGGCTCCGGTGGGTCAGGGTCTGGGTTATGTTCGGAAAGACTCACCGAGACTCTGTGTGGGAGGAGTGAGGAGACTGTTGCAGTCGCCTGGCGGGAGCTGGCGGTGGCCTGGGCTTCCCTGTCCTGCTCTCTTACATAACTACCCTGCCTGGGGTATGGCCAACCCCATTAGTAGAAAACAGAGTGGGCCAGGAATGGTGGCTCGCGCCTGTAATCCCAGTACTCTGGGAGGCCGAGGTGGGTGGATTACCTGAGGTCAGGAGTTCGAGACAAGCCTGACCACATAGTGAAACCCGTCTCTACTAAAAATACAAAAATTAGCCAGGTGTGGTGGCGTGTGCCTGTAATCCCAGCTACTCGAGAGGCTGAGGTGGAGGCTGCAGTGAGCCGAGATCGCACTACTGCACTCCAGCCTGGGGGACAGAGCGAGACTCTGTCTAAAACAAACAGACACACAAAACAAACAAACAAAAACCCAAAGCCATGGAGAGGGTCTGCTTTCCTTTTTCTTTTTTTTTTTTGAGACAGAGTCTCACTCTGTCATCCAGTGCAGTGGAATAATCACGGCTCACTGCAGCCTCGACTTTCTGGGCTCAAATGATTCTCCTGCCCTAGCCTCCCGTTAGCTGGGACTACAGGCATACGCCGCCATGCCCAGCTAATTTTCGATTTTTTGTAGAGATGGGGTCTCACTATGTTGCCCAGGCTGGTCTCCAACTCCTGGGCTGAGGCCATCCTCCCACCTCCGCCTCCCAAAGTGCCAGGATTACAGGCACGGGCCACCACGTCCAGCAAGGGTTGCTTTTCTAAGCCAAATCTGTGACATGGAATTCAGCTCCTCTCTCCCACTCCTATGTTCACCTCCACCAAAAGGCCACCTCTCCTCCACAGAACCAGGTATCCCCAACAGCAGGGAGGGAGGGAGGAAGGGACAGGGATACCTGTGGGTTTTCAACTGTCCTCTCTCTCCTCCTTAGGCCACCTGGCATTCTGGTTCCATTTTCCTCCCTGATGCCTTTCAACCTACAGGCATAACCGACTTGCATTAAGGACCCGTGTGGAGACAAAGGAACAGGGTGTGTGTAGCTGTGTGTCTGTCAGCTCCTCGGGAGAGAAGCTGTGATGGATCAAGCTGTCTTCCCTAGGCTGTCACTGGAACTTTTACTGTATGTTCAGATGTTTCAATGCCTAAATGTTCCTGTGTGCTCACTACCCAGGAGGCCGACCACCCTGCCACAACCCAATGACATTGGTGGGCATTTTAAAAAATAAAAACTAGGCCGGGAGCAGCGGCTCACACCTGTAATCCCAGCACTTTGGGAGGCCGGGGGGCGGGGTGTGGAGGGGCGGATCACCTGAGGTCGGGACTTTGAGACCAGCCTGACCAACATGGAGAAACCCCATCTCTACTAAAAAAAATTACAAAATTAGCCAGGTATGGTGGTGCATGCCTGTAGTCCCAGCTACTCGGGAGGCTGAGGCAGGAGAATCGCTTGAACCTGGGAGGCAGAGGCTGCAGTGAGCCGAGATCACACCACTGCACTCCAGCCTGGGCAACAAGAGTGAAACTCGGTCTCAAAAAACAAAAAAAAAAACTAACTCATTTTGTGAATAGGCAGTATGTTCACACTGTTCTAGCTCAAAAGGTACAAAAGGGAATACTGTGGCCTGTCTTCCCTGAGTCCCACAGCCACCCAGCCCTGCTCCCTGCAGATAGGCTGCTATTACACGTCTTTGCAGAGACTTGCTGTGCATTTAAACAAAAGCGTGGTTTGCACTATCCCCACCTGTACACAAAAGGCAGCCTGCTAGATGCACTGTTCTGTACTGTTCTTTCTTTATGTATCTTAGAAATCGTTTTAAGCAGGCTTATTCTCCTCACCCGGGTAGATGAGGAAACCGAGGCCCTCAGAGGGGCCGACTTGCCCAGAGTACCAAAATCCTGCCTCTGCCACTTGCTACACAGGACGGCCTCAAGGCAGTAGCTAAATGATTTGTGGATTCACTGGTTCTCAACCTTCTCTCCTTCTTTCCCTTGAAGTCACTTGATGGCTAATTAGCAATTACCTTCTCCTTTCCACTCCCCAGGCCCAGAAGCTACCAAAGGAGCTCAGGTCGCGGGACCAACAGCAATTTTCCCCACAGGAAAAACAAATCAGCTAAGACAACCATGGAAAAGTCAGGAAACAGCCAGAAAGAGATTTTAAGGAAGATTCTAGAACCACCGCTCGCTCTTAATATAAAAGAATAAGACTGGAAGAGATTTGAGGACTACTCTAGTGCCAAGGCTTCTTCCTTTTTGGCCAATAACTTTTATTTCTTACCCTTGTATTTAAAGTTTTTTCCCCTGTACCTACTGCATTAAAAAAAATTTTTTTTTCTAAGACAGGGTCTCACTCTGTCTCCCAGGCTGGAGTGCAGTGGTGCAATCACAGCTCATAGCCTCGACCTCCCGGGCTCCAGTGGGCCTCCCATCTCAGCCTCCCTAATAGCTGGGATTACACGTGTGTGCCACCACACCAGCTAATTTTTTTTTGAGATGGAGTCTCGCTCTGTCACCAGGCTGGAGGGCAGTGGCATGATCTCAGCTCATCGCAACCTCTGCCTCCTGGGTTCAAGCTATTCTCCTGCCTCAGCCTCCCAAGTAGCTGGGACTACAGGCGCCCGCCACCACACCCAGCTAACTTTTGTATTTTTAGCAGAGACGGGGTTTCGCCATGTTGGCCAGGATGGTCTCAATCTCTTGACCTCGAGATCCACCCACCTTGGTCTCCCAAAGTGCTGAGATTACAGGCGTGAGCCACCACGCCCGGCCCAGGAGTTTCTTTTTAGGGTGATGAAAATGTTCTAAAATTGATTGTGGTGATGGCTGCACAACTCTGTCAATGTACTAAAGCCACTAAGTTGGACACTGATAAATGGATATGGATTATACAGTATCTCAATAAAGCCACTCAACCAACCGACGACCAACCAACCAACCAGGGGGTGCTGGGAAGGGGTTGAGAGGCCGCAGTGAGGCTGTGGAGGCGTCAGGCTCAGGGCTGACTTTAACCCAAGGGCAATGGCTTGGGCAGAGTTTCTAAGGGCAGGCCCATGCCTTCCTTGGGGTGGCCGGTAATGCTGGTTGAGAACAGGCTGGGGAAGAGCCTAGAGCTGAAATGCTCTGGTTGGCGGTGCAGGCACAGGACATCAAGGCCTGGAGAGGGACTGAGGCATCAGGGCTGAGGGACTCTGAGAGCAGCGGACAGGCGTGTGTGGCAGGGGAGGAACGGCGCACACCTGTGTCCCCTCCGCAGCCCCTCTTCTCGTCAACATCAGCTTCCCCGGGGAGAGGCAGTGATGTTGGTGGGGGAAGGAGGGAAGGGCCCAGGCTGGGCTGTGGTGGAGACTGTTGCTGTGAAAGTTTCTCTGGGAACCAGGTGAAGGCAGCCAGAGGATGGGGGCAGGGTGGCTTTCATTATGAGAACTACCAAACACAGCCCCTTCCTGCCTCGGCGGCCACCTCCACACCCACATTTCACGGCATTTCTCACGCACTGGGCCGTTTCCAGGGCTTCACCTGTTCTCACTCACTTAACTTTCCCCCAGCAATGTGACGAGGGGAAACTATCATGGCTCCCATTTATAAATGAGAAAACTGAAAAAGGGGAGAGGACCTTTTTCAATCACCTGCGTCAAGTCCCACAGCCAGTAAGGGCTGGCCCAGGTGTCTGGCCCCACAGCTGAGCCCCTAACCGCACCGAGCCTCTCCAAAACATGGCCCTTTTTTGCTCCCCACTGCCACCACCATCACTGTCCCCTGCCCCATCCAGCCCCCTTCCCATTCTCCAGAGACTTCCTGGGCCATCTCCATGACCTTCCAGACCAGCCTGGGCTTCACTCTCAAATCCAATTCAGGATGATCTGCCTGCCCCAGCTGCAGATGATGGCCTGAGATGCCTGCAGGGAAGAGAGGGGCGTCCGCTGCTCGCCAACCCCCATACATTCCTGCTCTGTGGTAGGTCAGGAAGAAGAGGGCAAAGGAGTCTGCATCAAACTGGGCTAAGGCCTGGCGCTCTGATGGCCGCTGACCTCAAAACTCTCCATGGGGGGTGCCCCCGTGCCCACTGAGGGGGCACTAGGGAGCCTAGGGGTCCCGTGAGGCCCTCCCACTGTGGTTCCCCGCCTCTGCCTCTCTCCCCGCAGCTCCGTCCATGACCATCCATCCTATGAGTGCTGGCTGGGCTCAAGCCCGGGTACTTTCCTCCGTGCCCAAGCGACCCTGTAGGAACCACGTATCCTGGGCCAGACGAATGCAGGAGCTGCCTCCTCTGGATGCAGCGGTGGCGCTCACCTCCCTTCCATCTTGGCAGGACAAGCGCATTTGCTGTGAGAAAGCAGCCCTGACAGCAGGGCCCTGGGGCCCCAGGCCAGGCCACCACGACCACGAGGGACCAAGACAAGCCCACTACTGAATCATGCCTCAACACAGACAACACGATGTCCAAACCACAGAAACGACCAAACACCCCTCCTGGCTCAGAGCTGCTGGCTGTTTCTCAACTAACCCCGGCACTAGCTCCCTTTGCTTCTCGGGCTCTAGGTCAAATAGATCCGAGTCATGGGCTTGCCCCTGACACAGCCCAACTCCTAAAGTTAGCCCAAATGCCTCCTTATTGAGGTGCCCTGCAGGTCCCTGTGGGGGACAGTCTTCCTGCGGCAAGGAGCAATGTGCTCCTGGTGGCCTCTAGCTGGGGGCATGGGGACTAGGAAGAGAGTAATAAGACACCAGCCCCACTTCCAGCAGGCATCCTCAACCTCAGGAAGGATTCTTTAGGCCTCCTTCTCTGCTCCCCAGAAACACTGTCCTCCCCCACTTCACATGGGAGCGGGCTGTGTCGGAAGGAAGCCCTGCTCCGTCTCACTGCTTGAAAGTCCAGCACAGAGGGTAGCAGCCTCAACAACCCTCGGAGACTCTTGGAATGAGGGCTCGGTTCCTGTTGCTCTCTGCTATGGACAGAGAGGATGACAGCTGCGCGGAGGGGAAGTCACAGAGGGCCAGCAGCCTGAGTCCTGTCCACACTGGTGGTTTGCTGGGGTTTTCCAGGTTTTTCTGAATTACTTGCCTACCTTTAAAACTTGGATCTCACAGAAAAAAAAAAAAAACTGGATTTCCAGCTTCTCCCGTGAAACCAGCAGCTTTGCACCACCAGCGCTGCCAGTGTTGCTGCGGCCCGGGTGCCTTTCAGGGGCCCAGGTGCTTCTGGGAGCCACCCCTCCCTCTGGGCCTGACACAGAGCCCAGAGCTGGTCCGCAGTTCACTGGTCCAGGCCTCTTCCCATGTCAACCCCCTGCCCCTCCACACTGCCCTGAGGTAGTTCTATGATTGTGCCCATTTTACTGATGAGGTGACCACAGGTCGGGGGGTACAGTATCTTGTCCCAGACTACTAAGTGGTGAGTGATGGCATCCTGGGCTCTAGGACACTGGTGTCAGTTGTTATCAGTTTGCTGTGTCCTTTTTTTTTGCGTAAGAGCTGTGACTGCTTCTACTGAAGGGACAAGGGCGGGCACAAGGGAGGGAAGGGGCTCTGGAGGACTGTGGGCCACGTGGCAGCTTGTGCTGTCTCCCAGCCCCCGCGTCATCCTCTCCCCAACTGAGCTGGCCTTGGCCTACCTGCCCTTGTTTGTCAGGACTCCCACCTTCAACCCCGGCACCCCTGGCCTGCGTGACCCAGTTACCCTCCCTGGCTCCTCTCAGGGACCTCAGTGTCACATTCGCTGGCCTCTGTGCTGAGCAACTCATTAGAAAATGTATTGATGCCTACGGAAATAGCAGCACAGGGCGGGGGGTTGTGGGGAACGATTCTGGGAATGAAGAGGGCCCTGACTTTGCCCTCGAAGTGTTCGGGGGAGCAGTCACGTAGGCACACATCTGTGCAAGGCGGATCTGAAAGCAGAAGCAGGCGTGGCGGGAACAGAGGAGAATCACACACAGGCCTGGGCTCCAGCAGGCGCTGGCTTCACTGACGCCATCTCCACAGCGCTCCCACAACAGGCCCCAGAGCAGGAATTACCGCTCACAGGGCATTTCCCATATGCCAGGCCCCACTCTAGGTATTTTACGCACATTTCCACATTTAATCCTCAAAACCACCATCTGCAATGGACCATCTCATCCCCATTTTGTGGAGGGGAAACTGAGTCACACAGCGAGGATGCCACCTGCTGAGGGCCACAGAAGTGGTGGAGCTGGGGTGTGAACCCAGCAGGCTGGCTCTAGGGCCCATGCTCTGACCCACACTGCAGAAGGCAGCCGAGGCTCAGGCAGATGAGGGCCCTGCCTGCACTCCAGTCTACAACTGAGTGCTGGGCTCAGGACCAGAACCCGGGTCTGTCTGATGCAAAACGCGGAGCCTTTTCCATCATGCCAGGAGGCCACCTCGATTGGGAAAGCAGTGAGGGGTTGCGGCAATAGCAGGGCGATGGCACGGTGCAGGTGCAGGCAGGAATCGATAGCATCTGGCAGCCGTGAGCAACAGCAGGCCTGAGGTGAGGGTCGGGGCTTGGAGGCCTCCCAGAGACTACACCGTGGGCCTTGGGGCCCTGGAAGCTGTGCAGGATGGTGGAGGCTGAGGTCCCATCTAACTGGCAGTGTGATTTTCACAACCCCCCCTTACCTCTAGGGACCTCAGTCTTGTCTCCTGCTAACAAGCCTGTGATCTGAGGCCCCTTCTTGGCACGGAGCCTCACATTCTCAGGGTCCTGCACGGGTGGCTGATCTCCCTCCCTCTCCACACCCTCCTACTCTTGCTGTGCTGGGGTTCTCCCTTATCCAAAGCTCTGCTAACCAGGAGTGGTTGCCAGGTGTGCTGGGGTCCCCAGAGAATCCCCCAACTCCCCCTCCCCGTCAAACAGCCAGGGCTGATGCAACCTGCCTGCAACCACCGCCTCACTCCCCAAGCCAGCCCCCTCCGCACTGAAAAAGAGTCCCCAGTAGCCCCACCCTTGCTTCAAGCCCCAGCTCAGGAGTTGAAGGGGAGCTCGAGGCTGGGGGAGGCCAGGACATGAGTCCTGAAGGGGCCACAGGCCTGGGTCAGGAATGTGCACACGAGGGGACTCAGGGTTTGAAGATCTGGGGAGGAGGGTCGCAGGCAACCACTGATGACCCGCTGTGAACTAGAACAGGCTGGGAGAGGCTGGAGAGCTAAGGGTGCCAACTGGCACCCACTCACCCTGAGTCCAGCTGCTAAGTCTGGCTGGGCTGAAGTGGGTGGGACCCAATAGCCAGAGAGAGAAGGCAGCAAAAGGGTGGGGAGGGGAAGCAGAGTCCCTGCCCAGACACCTCTACAGCCAGCATAAACCGCACATAGCCAGCAATGCAATTCTCCTACTGACTAAGTTATTAAAAATTACCCAGGCCGGGCCAGGCGCGGTGGTTCACGCCTGTAATCCCAGCACTTTGGGAGGCCGAGGCGGGTGGATCACTTGAGGTCGGGAGTTCAAGACCAGCCTGACCAACATGGAGAAACCCCATCTCTACTAAAAATACAAAATTAGCCATGTGTGGTGACGCATGCCTGTAATCCTAGCTACTCGGGAGGCTGAGGCAGGAGAATCTCTTGAACCCAGGAGGCAGAGGTTGCGGTGAGCCGAGATGGCGCCATTGCGCTCCAGCCTGGGTAACAAGAGCGAAACTCTGTCTCAAAAAACCAAAAAAATTAAAAATCAAACAAAACAAAACAAAAAACCCAGGCCGGGCACAGTGACTCAGGCTTGTAATCCTAACACTTTGGGAGGGCGAGGCAGGAGGATCGTTTGAGCCCAGGAATCAGGAATTCAAGACCAGCCTGGGCAACATAGTGAGACCCCCCAATCTCTACTTAAAAAAAAAAAAAAGCATCCTACCCGGCCATCCTCTCAATATCCCGCAGTCCCAGCCTCAGACAAAACCCAATGGAAGCACACTCCATAAAACACCTCACCAGCATTTTCCCAAACTGTCAAGGTCACGAAGGACAAGGAAAGTCTCAAACCAGTCACAGGCCAGAGGAGGCTGCAGAGCCATGATACAACGTGGCATCCTGAAGGCATCCGGAAGGAGCAGAAAGGGCATTAGGGAACAACAACCAAAATCAGAATCAAGTGTGGTCAGAATCAAGAATGGCATTTGGTCAACAGTAACATACTGATGTTGCCCTGTTTGTGACAAATGTGGCAAAGTAATGTAAAACGTTAATGGGAAAAACCAAGTGAGGGGCATACAGAAATTCTCCGTATTATCTTTGCAACTTTTCTGTTGAGTCAATCTACAATTATTCCAAAATAAAAAATTTTATTTAAAAAATAACCCCCTTGGGTGCGGTGGCTCACGCCTGTAATCCCAGCACTTTGGGAGGCCGAGGCAGGCAGATCACGAGGTCATGAGTTTGAGACCAGCCTGACCAACATGGTGAAACCCCGTATCTACTAAAAATATAAAAATTAGCCAGGCATGATGGTGTGTGCCTGTAATCCCAGCTACTCTGGAGCCTGAAGCAGAATGGCTTGAACCCGGGAGGCAGTGGTTGCAGTGAGCTGTAACGGTGCCACTGCACTCCAGCCTGGGCAACAGAGCGAGACTCTGTCTCAAAAAAAAAAAAAAGCTAGATCTTGCTTAAGGCTGGGTGTGGTGGCTCATGCCTGTAAATCCCAGCATTTTGGGGGGCCAAGGTGGGTGGATCACCTGAAGTCAGGAGTTCAAGACCAGCCTGGCCAACATGGCAAAATCCCGTCTCTACTAAAAATACAAAAATTAGCCAGGCGTGGTGGTGGGCGCCTGTAATCCCAGCTACTTGGGAGGCTGAGGCAGGAGAATTACTTGAATCTGGGAAGTGGAGGTTGAAGTGAGCCAAGATCATGCCACTGCACTCCAGCCTGGGCGACAGCAAGACTCTGTCTCAAAAAAACCAAACCAAACCAAACCCAGTCCCCGTGTAAAATCTAGAAGGTCTTCGTAGGAGAAGATTCTGCCGGCGGGGGGGAGGGGGGGATAGGGCACGTCTGTGTGTCCTTACAACTGGCAGTCTGCCCAACAGTCTACCCTTAATTCCATCTGCTTTTGTTCAAAAATCTATACAGCAATGGAATGAGAACATATCCACCTTAATTATAGCAATAACAATAACCACTTTTATGCACCACCTACTGTGTCCCAGACATTAGTCTAACTGCTTGACACGGATTAACTCATTTAATCCTTGTAACAGCCTTAAGAAGTAGGTACTTTTTTTTTTTTTGAGACGAGGTCTCACTCTGTCACCCAGGCTGGAGTGTGGTGGCACAATCTCAGCTTACTGCAACCTCCACCCCACCCCAGGGTTCAAGTGATCCTCCTGCCTTAGCCTCATGAGTAGCTGGGACCACAGGTGCAAACCACCACACCCGGCTATTTTTTTGTATTTTTGGTAGAGACAGGGTTTCACCATGTTGCCCAGGCTGGTCTCGAATTCCTGAGCTCAAGCAATCTGCCCACCTCAGCCTCCCAGGGTGGTGGGACTACAGGCATGAGCCACCGTGCCTGGTCCACAGGTAGGTATTCTTAATGCCACTTCGTACCACAGGGGAAACTGAGGCACAGGGAAGGGAAATAGCTAGGGTCACACAGCTAGTAAGAGGGGTGCCGTCAGGTTTTGAACTCATATAATTTGGCTCCAGAGTCTATGCCAGGGATGTATAAAATTTGGCTTCCTGGGGCCACATTGCAAGAATTGTCTTAGGCCACACATAAAATACACTATTGATAGCTGATGAACTTAAAAAAAAATCGCAAAAAATTCGCATGTTTTGGTACGGTTTACAAATTTGTGTTAGGCTGCATTCAAAGCTGTTCTACGCCGCATGCGGGCCCACGGGTGGGACAAGCTCAGTCTATGCTCTTAGCTGCTACTCTGTATACTGCCTCAGTGATAACACAGCCCCTATAGGCCCAAGAAAATATAGGGCAAGTGCTCAAAAACTGGCAGAGTGGACAGTAAGTGCTCTAAGGAAAGGTGGTCAGATCTCAAGAAGGACTTCCTGCCCGCAACAGGTAAGGGAGGAGAAAGAAGCTTGTGTGTAACGCTCAATACCAGGATTCCTCCACCTTCTCTGGACCTTGATTCAGTCTCCTAACTGCCACAGAAGGGATGAAAGTTGAACTCCAGCTGGGATGTCCTGATGTGGATGGGACAAGGTGGGTTTCTGCAACAGAGAAAAGACCGACATCCACCTCGGCTGGTGGAGGGCCCAGTACACGAGAAGGGGCAAGATGGCTACCCTCTGACTAAAAGAAAACGGAGATCTTCCATTTTTGGCAGGGTTGGGAGATAGTTCCTATCCAGTGGAGGCTGAAGGACGGTTTGAAAGGAAGCCAAGGGCAAGGGATGGAGAAAAGGACGCAGCTGGGGCCTCGATGTCTGAATCCCTGCCAGGGGATGGGGCCTGGGCACCCATCATTTGGAATGGAAGATGAGGATAGCTGGAAACAGACACTTTAGAGGGATGGGGGAGACAGAAGAATGACAGCAGGTGTTGGACAGTCCAATGTCTGCAGCTCTTGCAAGGGGTAAGGAAGAAATGAGACTGGGCCCCAGAGTTCCTATTAATAAAATATGCTGAGACCGGGCGCGATGGCTCACGCCTGTAATCCCCAGCACTTTGGGAGGCCGAGGCGGGCGGATCACGAGGCCAGGAGATTGAGACCATCCTGGCTAACATGGTGAAACCCCGTCTCTACTAAAAATACAAAAAATTAGCCGGGCGTGGTGGCGGTCGCCTGTAGTCCCAGCTACTCGGGAGGCTGAGGCGGGAGAATGGCGTGAACCCGGGAGGCGGAGTTTGCAGTGAGCCAAGATCGCGCCACTACACTCCAGCCTGGGCGACAGAGACGGAGAGACTCCGTCTCAAACAAAAAAAAAAAGTTGAACAGGAATTTATGAGTTGAGCTCTGTGCATAAGCCTTGCCGGACATCGTCTTATTTGAGTCTCATAAACCCACTAGGAGAGTTGATTTTTCTTATTTTACAGATAGGAAAATGAAGTAAGAGAACTTAAGCTATTTGCCCGAGGCCATCCTGGCAGGTCTGTGTTTGGGAGAGTGCTGTGACTCATGCTGGACTCTAACCCACGAGGGTTTCTCAGAGTCAGCAGTTGGGGGATGAAGAGGTGAAAAGTGTGACTGGCAGGAAATTCTGCAAGCAAGGAAAGGGAAAGAGAAATTAACTGGTGCAGGTCTGCGGGAAGAAATTGAGGCTGGATCCTCAAAATCACAGGAGGAAGCAGGCCCAGACCTCAGAGGCAGAACGAGAAAGAAACCAGAGTTTAGAGTCAGAAGGAGGAGGAAACTAGACACCGGAGCCACGAGGAGAGGGCTGGATCCCCGGCTCAGAGGGAGGAGGCCGGATCCCCAGCTGAGAGGGAGGAGGGGCCCGGACCCTAAGAGTGGGAAGGAAGGGGTCGGATCCCCTGATCCCCAGGAGGAGGGGACCCGGCTGCCTCCCGGTTGGGGCTGCTCGAGGGCGGGGCGCGGAAGGATCCGGGCGGGCCGTGCTGCGCCGCGCCACCCGGGATATATCTGTCCCCAGGCCCCGGGGCCGCCTCATTCCCTGTCCTCGGATCACAGTCTCTTCTCACTACAGCGTCGCCGCCTCTGCCTGCGTAGCCCCCAGCCATGGCTCTGTAGCCTCGACCCCTCTGTGCCCCCGGCCCGTCTCCGCGCTCACCACGCCTGCGCTCTCCGCTCCCACCGTCTTTCTTCAGCCGAGGCCGCCGCCGCCTCTCCTTGCTGCAGCCATGGAGTGAGTAACCGCTTACCTCTCCTTCTCCAACCGCCTTTCCCGCCCTTTCGCAGCTCGTGGCCCTCTTTAGGGAGCCCTGGGGGGTGGGGAGCGGCGAGCGGGGAATCACGGTCGCGCAGGCGCAGAAGAGGTACGGTGGGCCGAAGGCGCGCGGCTGCGCATGCGCACTGGGCCCGGGGCCGGGTGGGAGAGTTCTAGACTCGATGTTTGTCAGCCCGCGTGCAGCTGGGCCTGCGCACTCCAGGGGAGGGTGTGTTTTTTTTTTTTCTAAACGATTCTGCGTGCTTGGTTGTTCCTGCGCAGTAGCCCACCAGTGCCCCGTAGTGAATGAGCTGCGGACCCTGAATGGCCGCACATGCGCACTGATCCCCAAGAGGGCGGACATGTAAAAGCAATTGGACCGCTCGGGCGACGTAGCATGCGCTTTGGCCCTCGGCGCAGAGCCGCGTGTGGACGGGTGGCGTTCGGGTAGCCGTTCTCCGCCTACCCCCTCTATCCTCCTCCACCCTCCCTGCCCCACGTTGCTCTGGCTCATAGCCCAGCTTCCTTCCTTTTAAACCAGGCATCTGCTGAGTCGGGGACTGGCTTAGATTGACAGGGCATAAGGCGGGGCCCAGAGGCAACCCTCTAAGTGGGTGGGGCTAGAACCACTGTCGTCACGATGGGTGGGATTTCGGAAGCCCATTGTGAGAAGGGGCGGGGCTAAGCCAACCGTTAGTTGAGGGGTGGGGTTTCGATGGGACAAAGAGGCGGGGCCGCTGGGGAATCGGGGATGGGCGGAGCTAAATAAACAATGAGGGGCGTGGCTTGGAGGGGCAGGGGCAAAGCGAGGAGTGGGATTTGAGTGGATAACATTGCTGAAGGGCTGGGACCTGGGGCAGTTCCCCTGGGAACTGGTTTAGGATGGAAGCTAGGAAGGCAGTGGGGCCAAAAGGAAATATTTTAGAGGAAGGGGCGTGGCTGGAAGAAAATGTCCCTCGGATTGAGTTTTTCCTTGAGGCGAAATATTCTGAGGTGGATGGGAGGGGCCTAAGGTAATTCCCCTGGGAGACCTTTAGGTTTCTGTATTGGGGGAAGGGATGGGGCGTCGGTCCTACCTTAGGACCTAAAGAAATTCCCTTGGGAGTGGGTGGGGCTCAGAGATTTGGGTAACGAAAGGGCAAATTTAGAATTCGGAGAGGCTGAGGCTTAGTGTTCTAAACGGTGGTTGGAAGAGGGAGGGAGGAGCCCCATGGACGTACCTGGGGGTGTGGCTTGGCTTCCCCTTGATTTTGGCCGGTGGATGAGGCTGTCCTGACCCCACCCACTCTTGTCTCATGCGTGTAGGTCTTCCACTTTCGCCTTGGTGCCTGTCTTCGCCCACCTGAGCATCCTCCAGAGCCTCGTCCCAGCGGCTGGTGCAGCCTCTCCTGTTGCCATCAGTGCCCAGCACCTGTGCTACAGCCATGTCACTCCTGGCGACCCTGGGGCTGGAGCTGGACAGGGCCCTGCTCCCAGCTAGCGGGCTGGGATGGCTCGTAGACTATGGGAAACTCCCCCCGGCCCCTGCCCCCCTGGCTCCCTATGAGGTCCTTGGGGGAGCCCTGGAGGGCAGGCTTCCGGTGGGGGGAGAGCTCCTGGCAGGTAAGGGCAGGTGGAAGGTGGAGCTGGGGAGTGGAGGGCAGTGGAAGATGGGGGAGGAAGAACTCATCCATGTATTCAGTAAATATTGAGTGCCTACAATGTGCCAGGCACTGTTTTAGGTGCTGAGGATACGGCTGGGAACAGGAAGAACATGGTCTGTGCCTTCCAGCAGCTCACACTGTGGGGAGTAGAGCAGAGATAAATTAAATGAGAGTGTATTGGAATAAGTCAGAAACATGTAGCAGCTGAGCTACAAAATGTCAAAGGGGACCTAATATAGAATGGGTAGCCAGAAAACCTTCTCCAAGTAGGTAACATGTTGACTGAGGCATAAATGATGGGAAGGAAGCCAGGCATGATGGCCTGTAATCCCAGCATTTTGGGAGGCCAAGGAGGGGAGAATTGCTTTAGTCCAGGAGTTCAGGACCTGGGCAACATAGCGAGACCTCACATCTATAGGAAAAAAAAAATTAGCCAGGCATGGTGGCGCACGCCTGTAGTCACAGCTACTTGGGAGGCTGAAGTGGGAGGATCGCTTGAGCCTGGGAGGTCTAGGCTGCAGTGAGCCAAGATGATGCCACTGCACTGCAGCCTGGGCAACAGAGTGAAACCCTATCCCTTAAAATAAAAAAAAGTAGGGAAGGAATGAGGAAAACACCCAAGGGAAGAGCATTTTAGTTGGAGGGAACTGCATATGCAGAAGCCCTCAGGAAGCATGAATCATTTCATTCATTACTGTATCCCAAATGCTTGGCACATAGTGGGTTTTCAATAATTAATGAGTAAAGATGAAACAAGGTGTATGTGTGTGTGTGTATCTGTGTGTGTGATGTGATCTAGTTTGCCTTTTAATAACAGAATAAATAGAGACACCACAGATAGAGAGTACTGGGTAAAGGAGATGTTGGAATGGTTGAAGAAATGCTTGGTTGACTGTTGCTTGAGTCATTGGTTGGTTGGCTGGTTCTTTCTTTTTTCTTTTTTAATTTTTTTTTCCCCGGACCCTCTTATGGGTTAAGACTGATTCTTTCATTGGCTAATTTGTTGGGTTTTGGTTAACTGGTTCATTGGTTGATTAATGGGTTGATTGGTTGGTTGACTGATTTATTTGGTTGGTTGACTGATTCCCTGATTGATTGGTCGACTAGTTCATTGGTTGATTGGTTGGTTGGTTGGTTGGTTGGTTGGTTTGTTAGTTGGTTGGTTGATTGCTTGGTTGACTGGGTGGTTAGATGGTTGATTGTTGGTTGGTTGGTTGACTGGTTTATTGGTTTCTTCACTGGTTTGTTGGTTTATTGACTGGTTTGATGATTCAGTGGTTAGTTGTTTTACTGAATGAATGGGACAGATGCGCCTGAATGAGACGTGAGTGAGCACCCAACTAGGCAGAAGACCAGCAACTCAGGGAATTTTGTGTCCCTCCCCACTTTAATCCCAGGTGATGGCTTCTCTGACTGGATGACTGAGCGAGTTGATTTCACAGCTCTCCTCCCTCTGGAGCCCCCCTTACCCCCAGGCACCCTCCCCCAACCTTCCCCAACCCCACCTGACCTGGAAGCTATGGCCTCCCTCCTCAAGAAGGAGCTGGAACAGATGGAAGACTTCTTCCTAGATGCCCCGCTCCTCCCACCACCCTCCCCACCGCCACCACCACCACCACCAGCCCCCTCCCTCCCCCTGCCCCTCCCTTCCTTTGACCTCCCCCAGCCCCCTGTCTTGGATACTCTGGACTTGCTGGCCATCTACTGCCGCAACGAGGCCGGGCAGGGGGAGGTGGGGATGCCACCTCTGCCCCCGCCACAGCAGCCCCCTCCTCCTTCTCCACCTCAACCTTCTCGCCTGGCCCCCTACCCACATCCTGCCACCACCCGAGGGGACCGCAAGCAAAAGAAGAGAGACCAGAACAAGTCGGCGGCTCTGAGGTACCGCCAGCGGAAGCGGGCAGAGGGTGAGGCCCTGGAGGGCGAGTGCCAGGGGCTGGAGGCACGGAATCGCGAGCTGAGGGAACGGGCAGAGTCCGTGGAGCGTGAGATCCAGTACGTCAAGGACCTGCTCATCGAGGTGTACAAGGCCCGGAGCCAGAGGACCCGTAGCTGCTAGAAGGGCAGGGGTGTGGCTTCTGGGGGCTGGTCTTCAGCTCTGGCGCCTTCATCCCCCTGCCTCCACCTTCATTCCAAACCCCTCTCGGCCAGGCGCAGTGGCTTATGCTTGTAATCCCAGCATTTTGGGAGGCCAAGGCAGGAGGATCGTTTGAGGCCAGGAGGTCAATACCAGCCTGGGCAACATAGTAAGACCCTGTCTCTATTAAAAAAAAATCAACCCTTCTTCCCCACAAAACCACCCAACTTCTCTCTACTTTTATCTTTTCATCCTCTGTCTCTGCTTTTATCACCTCTCTTGCATATTTCTGGATCTTCTTCCCTCCTCTGTCGTTCAAATCATGAAATGTTTGGCCTTAGTCAACGTCTATGCCCGTCACGTAACAGCCGAGGCACCGAGGCCCACAGGGAAGCAGCTGGGAGCTTGGAAACCTGGTCTCTTGAATTTCAAACCTGGTTTGAAATCCCAGCACTTGCCGGTGGTTGTCTGGGGTGGGTGGAGTGGCGACAGGATAGAGCTGAAGGACTATGCAAATAAGGAAGTAAGTCAGGGCGGGCTTTGAGAAGGGGACCCATATCCTACAGGCAAAAAGCAGGCTAGGCGACCTTGGGACACTACGTTAAGGGAGGGAGGCTAAAGGCTGCCAGGTTTGCAGTGCGGGAAGATGAGCAGGAGGGGCAGGGCAGGGCTGTAGTTGGTGACTGGGTGCTCATTTTAGCTCTGAGAAAAAAATCAGTGTTTTGTGAAGGTGTTGGAGAGGGGCTGTGTCTGGGTGAGGGATGGCGGGGTACTGATTTTTTTGGGAGGTTATGAGCAAAAATAAAACGAAACATTTCCTCTGGCCTGTGCATCTTGTCTTTGAAGAAGCAGCTGGGGAGAGGTGGCCTTGTAACCTCAGCACTTTGAGAGGCTGAGGTGGGCAGATCACCTGAGGTCAGGAGTTCAAGACCAGCCTGACCAACAAGGGGAAACCCCGTCTCTACTGAAAATACAAAATTAACCGGGTGCGGTGGCGTGTGCCTGTAATCCCGGCAACTTGGGAGGCTGAGGCAGGAGACTCGCTTGAGCCCAGGAGATGGAGGTTGCAGTGAGCTGAGATCGTGCTATTGCACCCCAGCCTGGGAAACAAGATTGAAACTTCGTCTCAAAAAAAAAAAAAAAAAAAAAAAAAAAAAAGCAGGGGCCGGGCGTGGTGGCTCATGCCTGTAATCCCAGCACTTTGGGGGGCCAAGGCAGCAGATCATGAGGTCAGGAGATCGAGCCCATCCTGGCTAACACGGTGAAACCCTGTCTTTGCTAAAAATATGAAAAATTAGCTGGGCGTGGTGGCGGGCGCCTGTAGTCCCAGCTACTCGAGAGGCTAAGGCAGGAGAATCACTTCAACCTGGGAGGCGGAAGGCAGAGCTTGCAGTGAGCCTAGATTGCGCCACTGCACTCCAGCCTGGGCGACAGAGCAATACTCCGTCTCCAAAAAAAAAAAAAGCCAGACAATAATAAAGATAACAGGGTGGGTGCAGTGGCTCATGCCTGTAATTCCAGCACTTTGGGAGGCTATGCCAGGTGAATTGCTTGAGCCCAGGAGGTGGAAACCAGCCTGGGCAACATAATGAGATCTCATCTCTACAAAAAATAATTTAAGAAAAAATGGCTGGGTGCTGTGGCTTACGCCTGTAATCCCAACACTTTGGGAGGCCAAGGTGGGTGGATCACCTGAGGTCAGGAGTTCGAGACCAGCCTGACCAACATGGTGAAATCCCGTTTCTACTAAAAATACAAAAAGCCAGGTGTGGTGGTGGGCACCTGTAATCCCAGCTACTTGGGAGGCTCAGGCAGGAGAATCCCTTGAACTTGGGAGGCAGAAGTTGCAGTGAGTCGAGATCGCGCCATTGCATTCCAGCCTCAGCCACAAGAGTGGAACTCCATCTCAAACAAAAAAAAAGAGAATAAAAGAAAAGAAAAAAATTAGTGGGGCAAGGTGGTGTGCACCTGTAGTCCTACATACTTGGGAGGCTGAGGCAGGAGGATCACTTGAGGCCAGAAGTTGGAGACCAGCCTTGGCAGCATAGCAAGATGCTGTCTCTATAAAAAAAAAAAACTAAGTGGGGCCGGGTGCCTTGACTCAACGTCTATAATCCCAGCACTTTTGGAGGCAAAGGCAGATGGATCATTTGAGGTCAGGAGTTCAAGACCAGCCTGGCCAGCATGGTGAAACTCAGTCTCTACTAAAAATACAAAAAAAAATTAGCCAGGCGTGGTGGCACATGCCTGTAGTCCCAGCTACCTGGGAGGCTGAGGCAGGAGAATGGCTTGAACCCAGGAGGCGGAGGTTGCAGTGAGCCGAGATCGCGCCATTACACTCCAGCCTGGGCAACAGAGCAAGACTCTGTCTCGAAAAAAAAAAAAAAGCAAAGAAAAAGAAAAAAAATTAGCTGGGCGTGGTGGCATGAGCCTGTAGTCTGTAGTCCCAGGTACTTAGGAGGCTGAGGCAGGGGGATTGCTTAAGCCCAAAGGTTGAGGCTGCAGTGAGCCATGTTCGCGCCATTGCATTCCAGCCTGGGTGACAGAGCAAGACCCTGTAAAAAAAAAAAAAAAAAAAAAGACTGGGCGCGGTGGCTTATGCCTGTAATCCCAGCACTTTGGGAGGCCGAGGCAGGTGGATCACGAGGTCAGGAGATCAAGACCATCCTGGCTAACACAGTGAAACCCTGTCTCTACTAAAAGTACAAAAAATTAGCCGGGTGTGGTGGCGGGCGCCTGTGAGATCATGCCACTGCACTCCAGCTTGGATGACAGAGTGAGACTCCATCTCAAAAGAAAAAACAAACAAACAATAAATAAATAAATACATAAAAGAAAAAAGAAAAAAAAGTTCTCCACCGAGCAGCAAAGCATCTTTCTTTGCAACAGTGCAGAATTTTACCAGAGCCTTGTGTGTGTGGACAACAGCGACGGTGAAGAAATCCCCCCACTTTTCTGGCCCAGGTGTAGTGGCTGACACCTGTAATCCCTACACTTTGGGAGGCCAAAGTGGGAGGATCGTATGAGCCCAGGAGCTTGAGAACAACCTGGGCAACATAGCAAGACCCTGTCTCTACAAAAAGTTTTAAAAAAACTAACAACAAAAAAGAAATCCTCCCGCTTTTTTGCATTCCAGGAGATGGCTTATTGAGAAGAACCACCCTTCCATATATGACTTAGATAAGAGTTGAGGATGAACCCCTTGTCTAAGACAAGGGCAGACATAGACCCTCCAAATTCCCATTTATTTGTCTCATACATGATTAGCTGAACTGTTTTGTCCCCAGTGATCAGTTGAAACGAAATGCTTGTTTAACCTGACTTACTCTCCTCACTGCCAGGCCTCTGAATTTCAGTCCATCCACAGCCTCAGCCAGAATACAGCCCCTCCTTAAGCACCTCTCCTGAGAAGAATAAAACATCGATTGTCCTGTACAATAGCCCTTACATCTTATTTTCCCACAGCTGGTTCTTTCTAGCCTTGTTTACTCCTCCCTATAAAAGAAAAAGTCCTTGGCTGTGCACATGGCCTGCGCCTGTGGTGCCAGCACTTTGGGAGGCTGAGGAGGATCCCTTGAGTTCTGGAGTTCCAGAGCAGCCTGGGCAACATAGTGAGACCCCATCTCTACAAAAAAATTAAAAATTAGCCGTGCATGGTGGCACGGCAGTGAGCTGAGATTGCACCACTGCACTCCAGCCTAGTGACACAGTGAGACTCTGTCTCAAAAAAAAAAAAAAAAGGAAAAAAACCTGCCCAATTCTTGTCTCACTTGCAAATCTTTTGCTTCTCTCTATTGCAATATCCTCACCTTTATAGCAATAGTCCCTTTCCCACCTTAAAAAAATCCTTTCAAATAAAGTTTCTCTCCTCAAGGCTGCAGTGAGCCATGATTGTGTCTGGGTGACAGAGCCAGACTGGGTCTCTAAATAAAGTCTCCTTACCAACTATGATTTTTTTAAATTGAGGTGAAATTCACATAATAGAAAACCATTTTACAGGGAACATTTCACAGAACAGCGGCATTTAGTACATTCGCGGTGCTGTGCAACTACTGCCTCTCTTTCCTAATCACTTACCACTCCAAAAGAAAACCTCATCCCCTCTAAGCAGTTACTTCCCACTTCTGCCTTCCTGATGATGTGTTTCGTATTTGTATTCATTGAATGCTTGCAATTCCATGAAGTGGGGAAGTAAGTGTAACTCTGTTTTTTTTTGTTTTTTTTTGTTTTTTTTTTTTTTTTTTAGACGGAGTCTTACTCTGTCGTCCAGGCTGGAGTGTAGTGGCACGATCTTGGCTCACTGCAACCTCTGTCTCCCGAGTTCAAGCGATTCTCCGGCCTCAGCCTCCTGAGTAGCTGGGACCACAGGTGCACGCCACCAAGTCCAGATATTTTTGTATTTTTAGTAGAGACGGGGTTTCACCATGTTGGCCAGGCTGGTCTCGCCTCCTGACCTCACGTGATCCGCCCGCCTCGGCCTCCCAAACTGCTGGAACTACAGGTGTGACCCACCGCGCCGGTCGTGAAATGATTTCTTACTGTGAGTCATGGTCAGAAAAGTTTGGAAGCCGCTGGTAGGCGCCCCACCAGCTTGACATACTGATTTTCAGACAATAGCCGGTTTGCAAATCCCACGCTTCCAAAATCTATCATTTCTGGCCTCTGGGCGGAGCTGTCTTAGCAGGAATCTGCCGCCAGGTGGCGCGCGTACCCCGCCGGGAGTGGGTTTTGCTCCATCCCAGACTCAGACCGTCCAAGCCGGTGATTTCCTTCTGGTGGGTTTATGGGGACTAGAAGCCCTGACTTCGAATACAGTTCACAAAGCAGACGCATGCAGGGGGTTTTAGAAGGGAAGTGGCTCTCCTAAGACTCTATTTCTCCAGAGAGCTCATTAAATGCCTCCCGCGCCAGAAGAGGTCCCCGCCCCCGGAGCTCGCATCCCAGTGGGGAGGACACACACGAACCCCATTCCCGACCCCGTCAGTGCAGGGAGGCTCCGGCCTGGGGCCGAAGAGCCGAGTCTCTCTGGTGCCTGACAGCACGGGGTAGAGCCCCGCCCGGCCACCTGCTGACTGTGTGACCTTGGGAATAGTGCTTGGCCTCGCTGTGCCTTGGTTCCCTCCACTATAAAATGGCAGTGATAACAGCAGCCACTTCATAGGGTTCCGGGCATTGCGTAAGTTAATACATGCAAAGCGCTCAGAAGGGATGGGCATGTTTGTCGAACCCGTTGTTAAAAATTCCCATTTTAGGCTGGGCGCGGTCACTCACACCTGTAATCCCAGCACTTCGGGAGGCCGAGGCGGGCGGATCACCTAAGGTCAGGAGTTCGAGACCAGCCTGGCCAACATGGTGAAACCCCGTCTCTACTAAAAATACAAAAATTAGCCAGGCGTGGTGGCATGCGCCTGTAATCCCAGCTATTCGGGAGGCTGAGGCAGGAGAATCGCTTGAACCCGGGAGGCGGAGGTTGCAGTGAGATGAGATCACACCACTGTACTCCAGCCTGGGTGACAGAGTGAGACCCTGTCTCAAAAAAAAAAAAAAATTCTTATTTTACAGAAGAGAAAACCAAGGACAAGAACAGGGTAGTGAATCACCAAGCTCACATTTTTTTTTTTTTTCCTGCAGGAAGATCTCCAAGTTGAGTCCAGTGGTCTGACTCCCAGCCCAGATGGCCTTCCCTCTGCCTTGTGCTTGCTTGCTTGGGGTGGAAATGGAGCCAGCTCCCTTGGGATAGCTGCTCAAGCCCCAGGTGAAATCCTCCCGCAGAGGACATTGGCCCCCTGTTGGCATCAGTGCTGGGACTCGAATGAAGCTCTGTTTCTGCCTGGGTCAGGAAAATAGCTAGACTAAATAAATAAGTCATTGTAATGTCACAGGGTGAACCCCCAAATTGGGATTCAGCCTGGGAGGCCACATGAGTTGTTGGCTTCGTGCAGAAAAGAATTCAAGAGTGAGCCAACTCTTGAACAAAGTGAAGGCAAGTTTATTAAGAAAGTGAAGGAGGCCGGGCGCGGTGGCTCACGCCTGTAATCCCAGCACTTTGGGAGGCCGAGGTGGGAGGATCACTTGAGTCCAGGATTTCGAGACCATCTTGGGCAACATGGCGAAACCCTGTCTCTACAAACAATACAAAAATTAGCTGGGTGTGGTGGTGTATGCCCGTAATCCCAGCTACTTGGGAGGCTGAAGTAGGAGAATCACTTGAACCCAGGGGGCGGAGGTGGCAGTGAACCGAGATTGCGCCATTGCACGCTAGCCTGGGTGACAGAGCAAGACTCTGTTTTAACAACAAAAATAATAATAATAATAATAATAAGGCCGGGCGCGGTGGCTCACGCCTGTAATCCCAGCACTTTGGGAGGCCGAGGTGGGCGGATCATGAGGTCAGGAGATCGAGACCATCCTGGCTAATATGGTGAAACTGTGTCTCTACTAAAATTACAAAAAAAAAAAAAAAAAAAAAAAATTAGCAGGGCGTGGTGGCAGGCACCTGTACTCCCAGCTACTCGGGAGGCGGAGGCAGGAGAATGGCGTGAACCCGGGAGGCGGAGCTTGCAGTGAGCCAAGATCGCACCACTGCACTCCAGCCTGGGCGAGAGTGAGACTCTGTCTCAAAAAAAAAAAAAAAAAAAAAGAATATAGGCTAAAATAAACAAAGGACTGCCACCACGGCCACGGCCACTAGCGACACCTCACCAGGGGCCAAAGCATGTATTTCCCAGAGCCTGAGAGCCGCATGCCTGGGGCTGCTGCCATTGACAGCAGTCCTGTCCCTGCACCGGCAGCAGTGCCACGCACATTTGTACATGCCCCGAGGACAGGATCTCCTTGCCGACAACTGCCACTACCACTGCCACCCAAGCATGCCACATAGCAGCCAAGGGATTGCCCCAGCCTGTTTACCACCTGCACCCATGTGCACCACCACAGGGCCTGAGGACGGGCCCACCCAGTCAGGCACTGCTCCCCACAATACCCAAGCATGCTGCCCAGGGCCCTGGCATTGCCCTGCCTCATCTGCCACCACTGGTATCTATGTACTCCTCCTGGGGGTCTGAGGATGGGTCTACCCAGCCTGCTGCCACCATCACCACTGGCACACACTGACATACATCACCCACCTAGCCCATCTCAGCCACCAGTAACACCAGTGTGTGCTGCCTAGGAAGTTAAGGATTGTCCCACCATTGCCACTGCCATCACTCATGCCATGCATGCAGCCCAGGGACCCAAGGAGCCACTCATCATCCTTGCTGACTGCTGCCCCTGCTGGCACCAAAGTGAGCCACGTGGAGGCACATGAATTGGCCCATCTGGACCGGTTAACACCAGTGCTTGTGTATACCCCCAAAGGCCAAAGGATAGGTGTGCTCAGCCTGCCTCTGTCACCACTGGAGGCCAAGGATTGATCCACCTGGCATCCCATCACCAGCAAAGTCTCAATACAGCCTCCACTGACAACCACATCCTAAGCCACTGAGGAAGTCAGACACTACTAATGCTGTTTGTAGCTGAAAAAATCATAGAGACTACATGACTGCACGCTAGAATCAAAGCTAAAGAGCATTACCCACTGAACACCACAGATATGTCTTCATGAAAAAGTCTTCCGTTATAAGAGCCAATCCAAAAAATAGGAAGAAGTGACTGTTACACCAGACGCGCAAAAATCAATGTAGGGACATCAGAGACTTGAAAAAGCAAGAAAATGTGAAACCTCCAAAGGAATGTGATAATTCTCACAGAACAAATTCCAATGAAAAAGAAATTTATAAAATGCCAGTGTGGGCGGCAAAGCCATCCAGGTGCCGAGGCAAGAGACCAAGGGCACGAGCTGTTCCAGTGTAATACAATATATAAAACAAGAGTTATACTAGATCTAGATCCTAGACATGATTATATACATTATTAATCATTAGTTTGTAGCAATTACTCTTTATTCCAATATTATAATAATCCTCGCTCTACAATCATAACCTAGGAAAAACCAGGCCATACAGAGATAGGAGCTGAGGGGACATAGTGAGGTGTGACCAGAAGACAAGAGTGCGAGCCTTCTGTTATGCCCAGACAGGGCCACCAGAAGGGCTCCTTGGTCTAGAGGTAACGCCAGCATCTGGGAAGACGCCCGTTGCCAAGCGGACGGTGGTCTAGCGGTAGCCTCAGTGTCAAGGAAGAACACCTGCTACTTAGCAGACCGGGAAAGGGAGTCTCCCTTTCCCCGGGGGAGTTTAGAGAAGACTCTACTCCTCCACCTCTTGTGGAGGGCCTGACATTAGTCAGGTTCGCCCGCAGTTATCCGGAGGCCTAACCGTCTCCCTGTGATGCTGTGCTTCAGTGGTCACGCTCCTAGTCCGCCTTCATGTTCCATCCTGTACACTCGGCTCTGCCTTCTAGATAGGAGTGGCAAAATTAGTGAAAGTACTAAAAGTCTCTGATATGCAGAAATAATGGCGTAAGGTGTCTTTCTCTTTGTCTCCTCTCTCTCTCTGCCTGGGCTGCCAGGCATGGAAGGGCCTCCTGTCCAGTGGACACGTGACCCACGTGACCTTACCTATCACAGGAGATGACTCACACTCCTTACCCTGCCCCTTTTGCTTTGTATCCAATAAATAACAGCGCAGCCAGACATTCGGGGCCACTACCGGTCTCCGCGTCTTGGTGGTAGTGGTCCCCCCCGGGCCCAGCTGTCTTTTTTTTCATCTTTGTCTTGTGTCTTTATTTCTACAATCTCTTGTCTCCGCACACAGGGAGAAAAACCCACCGACCCTGTGGGGCTGGTCACTACAGCCAGAAAAAGGATTCAAAATATTGCTATTAAAGAATTTCACTGAGGGCCGGGCATGGTGGCTCACGCCTGTAATCCCAGCACTTTGGGAGGCTAAAGTGGGTGGATCACAAGGTCAGGAGTTTGAGACCAGCCTGGCCAACATGGTGAAACCCTGTCACTAATAAAAATACAAAAATTAGGCCGGGTGCGGTGGCTCATGCCTGTAATCCCAGCGCTTTGGGAGGCCGAGGCAGGTGGATCATCTAAGGTCAGGAGTTCAACACTAGCCTGACTAACATAGCGAAACCCTGTCTCTACTAAAAATACAAAACTTAGCCGGGCTTGGTGGTGGGCGCCTGTAATCCCAGCTACTTAGGAGGCTGAGGCAGGAGAATCACTTGAACCCAGGAGGCGGAGGTTGCAGTAAGCCAAGATTGTGCCACTGCTCTCCAGCCTGAGTGACAGAGCGAGACTGTGTCTCAAAAAACAAACAAACAGCCCAGGCGCGGTGGCTCACGCCTGTAATCTCAGCACTTTGGGAGGCCGAGGTGGGTGGATCACGAGGTCAGGAGATCAAGACCATCCTGGTTAACACGGTGAAACCCTGTCTCTACTAAAAATATTAAAAAATTAGCTGGGCGTGCTGGCGGGCACCTGTAGTCCCAGCTACTCCGGAGGCTGAGGCAGGAGAATGGCATGAACCTGGGAGGCAGAGCTTGCAGTGAGCCTAGATCGCGCCACTGCACTCCAGCCTGGGCGACAGAGCAAGACTCTGTCTCAAAAAACAAAACAAAACAAAACAAAAAAACCCCAAAACCAAAAAACTTTCAAGTCTCTAGGCATAGAAGGAACATATCTCAACACAATAAAGGCCATATACGACAAACTCACAATGAACGTTATACTCAATGGGGAAAAGCTGAAAACCTTTTCTCAAAGAACTAGAATAAGACAAGGAAGTCTACCTCTACCACTCCTATTAAACATAGTACCAGAAGCCCTAGCCAGAGCAATCAGACAAGATAATGAAACAAAAGGTGTCCAGATTGGAAAACAGGAAGTCAAATAGTCCCTATTTGCAGACTGCATGATCTTATACTTAGAAAATCTTCATCAAAAAACTTTTAGGTCTGATAAACCAATTGTGGCAGGATACAAAATCAACATACAAAAATCAGTAGCAAATCTATACACCAATAATGAACTGGCTGAAAAAGAAATCACAAAAGCAATCCCATTTATAATAGCTACCAAAAAAAAACTTAGGAATAAATTTAACCAAGGAAATGAAAGACTTTGACAAGAAAAACTACAAAACACTGATGAAAGACGCTGAAGATGCAAACGAATGGAAAGGCATCTTGTACTCATGGATTGGAAGAATATTGTTAAGATAACATTACTACCCAGAGCAACCTATGGATTGAATGCAACCCCTAGCAAGAAACCAATGACAATTTAGGAAAAGCAATCCTAAAATTCGTATGGAACCAAAAAAGCTTGAATAGCCAGAGCAATCCTGGGCAAAAAGAACAAAGCTGGAGGCACCACACTACTTGACTTCAGAATGTATTATAAAGCTATAATAACCACAACAGCATGGTGTTGCTATAAAAACAGACACACAGACCAGTGGAACAGAATAGAGAACCCAGAAATAAACCCACATATTTACAGCCAACTGATTTTCAACGAAGGTGCCAAGAACTTACACTGGGAAAAGGACATCCTCTTCAATAGATGGTGTTGCGAAAACTGGGCGTCCATATGCAGAAGAATGAAGTTAGACCCCCATCTCTCACCATATACAAAAACCAACTCAAAATGGAATAGAAACTTAAGCGTGAGACCTGAAAGTATAAAACTACTAAAATGAAACATAGGAAAAATTATCCAAGACATTGGTCTAGGCAAAGATTTTATGGTTAAGACTTCAAAAAAACAGGCAACAAAAACAAAAATAGACAGTTGGGACTATATTAAACCAAAAGCTTCTATGCAGCAAAGGAAACAGCCAATGGAATGAAGAGACAGTATGTTGAATGGGAGACAATATTTGCAAATTATTCATCTGACCAAGGACTAATATCCAGAATATACAAGGAATGCAAACAACTCAACGCAAAAGAATAACCACATTAAAAAGCAAGCAAAGGACATGAATAGACATTTCTAAAAATAAGACATAATGGTCGGGCACGGTGGCTCATGCCTGTAATCCCAGCACTTTGGGAGGCCGAGGCAGGTGGATCACCTGAGGTCAGGAGTTCGAGACCAGCCTGGCCAACATGGTGAAACCCTGTCTCTACTAAAAATATATATATAAAAAAATTAGCTGGGCATGGTGGTGCATGCATGTAGTCCTAGCTACCCAGGGGGCCAAGGCAGCAGACTCGCTTGAACCTGGGAGGTAGAGGTTGCAGTGTGCTGAGATCACACCATTGCACTCCAGCCTGGGCGACAGAGTGAGACTCCATCTTAAACAAACAAAAAAAGAAGACATACAAATGGCCAACAGGAATATGAAAAAATATTCTAATCCCTAATCATCGGAGAAATGCAAATAAAAACCACAGTGAGATATCATCTTACCCTGGTTAGAATGGCTATTATAAAAAAGACAAAAAATAACATGCCTGGAAAGATTCCATCCCAGAAAAGGGAACTCTTCTACACTGTTGGTGGAAATGCAAATTAGTGTAGTAATTATGAGAAGAGTATGGCAATTTCTTCAAAAACTAAACCTAGAACTACCATATGAGTCAGCAATCCCACTACTGGGTATGTATCCAAAAGAAAGGAAGTCAATATATCAAAAGGATACCTGCACCCCTATGTAGATTACACCACTATTCATAACAGTAAAGATACGGAATCAACCTAAATGTCTATCAATTTATCTATTTCTTTTATAAGAAAATCCTCTCAGGCTGGGTGCAGTGGTTCATGCCTATAATCCCAGCACTTTGGGAGGCCGAGGTGGGTGGATCACGAGGTCAGGAGATTGAAACCATCCTGGCTAACATGGTGAAACCCCGTCTCTACTAAAGATATAAAAAATTAGCTGGGCGTGGTGGCAGGCGCCTGTAGTCCCAGCTACTTGGGAGGCTGAGACAGGAGAATGGCGTGAACCTGCAAAGAGGAGCTTGCAGTGAGCCAAGATCGCACCACTGCACTCCAGCCTGGGCGACAGAGTGAGACTCTGTCTCAAAAAAAAAAAATCTTTATCCTCATTGTTTTCACGTTGGGTAGGCTGAGGAGGAAGAGGAAGAGGAGAGACTCATTTTGCTGTCTCAGGGGTGGCAGAAGAGGAAGAAAATCTGTGTATAACCCAGTGTAAACTTGTGCTGTTCAAGGGTCAGCTGTACACACACAGAGACACACAAAACATGCATAATACAATTGAACACTACTCAGCCATACGATAAAGAAATCCTGCCATTTGCAACAACAGAAATTAACCCTAAATCAGAGGTAGACAAATACCGTGTGATCTCACGGATGCGTGGAATCCACAGAAGTCAAACTGTCACTAGAGAGTTGTCCAGGTTCTTGGTGTGTTGAACAAAGAATTGAACAAAATGCACAAATCAAGTAACAAAAGAAAATGCAAGGAGGGAAAAACCAACAGAAGAATGGAGTAACAAAAGCACAGATTTTTTTAAGTTCTAGGGTACATGTGCAGGACATGCAGCTTTGTTACACAGGTAAATGTGTGCCATGGTGGTTTGCTGCACCTATCAACCCATCACCTAGGTATTAAGCCCAGCATGCATTAGCTGTTTTTCCTAATCCCGTCCCTCCCCCGACCCCTTGACAGGCCCCAGTGTGTGTTTTTCCCCTTCCTGTGTCCATGTGTTCTCATTGTTCAGCTCCTACTTATAAGTGAGAACATGTGGTGTTTGGCTTTCTGTTCCTGTGTTGGTTTGCTGAGGATAATGGCTTCTGGCTCCATCCATGTCCCTGCAAAGGACATGATCATCCTTTTTTCTGGCTGCATAGTATTCCATGGTGTATATGCACCACATTTTCTTTTTCTTTTTTCTTTTTCTTTTCTTTTTTCTTTTTCTTTTTTTTTTTGAGACAGAGTCTTACTCTGTTGCCCAGGCTGGAGTGCAGTGGCGTAATCTTGGCCCACTGCAAACTCCACCTCCCGCATTCAAGTGATTCTCCTGCCTCAGCCTCCCGAGTAGCTGGGACTACAGGCACCTGTCATACCCGGCTTTTTTGTATTTTTAGTAGAGATGGGATTTCATCATGTTGGCCAGGATAGTCTCCACCTCTTGACCTCGTGATCCACCCGCCTCGGCCTCCCAAAGTTCTGGGATTACAGGCGTGAGCCACCGCACCTGGCCCACCGCATTTTCTTTATCCGGTCTATCATTGATGGGCATTTGGGTTGATTCCAGGTCTTTGCTATTGTGAATAGAAAAGCACAGATTTATTGAAGACAATTCAGAATGGGAGCGGGATCGAGCCAGCAGCTCAAGAGCCTCCCCCAATTAAGGTTTGTAATAAGCTAGAAGGAACCCGGCAACACCCCTAGGCACCCTTCAGAGGCTTCCAATTGGTTAGATGCTATGAAGGATTGGCTCACCACCAATCAGTGGCCGTAGTGGAGACCCGGCCCGCAGTCAATCAGAGGCTGATGTGGCTTGTTATCACCGGAGTGAAGACGTGACCTGTACGCCACACCTGCTGCTCTCCTGCCTGTAGGAACTGGCTGCACCTGCTGAACACCTGTTCCCCTAATCCCCTATTCTCTTGCCACAAAACTCATGGAAACAAAGTAGAATTAGAACCGCGGTTGCTGGGGGCTAAGAGGAGAGAAAAACAGACAGATATCGGTCAAAGGGTAGAAACTTGCGTTTACAAGATCGGGTCAGCCCGGCATGGTGGCTCACACCTGTAATCTTAGCAATTTAGAGGCTGAGGCGGGAGGATTGCTTGAGGCCAGGACTTTGAGACCAGCCTGGGCAACATAGTGACATCTCGTTTCTTTTTTTCTTTTCTTTTTTTTGAGACAGAGTTTTGCTTTTGGCGTCCAGGCTGGAGTGCAATGGCGCGATTTAAGCTCACTGCAGCCTCTGCCTCGCGGGTTTAAGTAATTCTCCTGCCTCAGCCTCCCTAGTAGCTGGGATTATAGGCACCCGCCACCATGCCCTGCTAATTTTTGTATTTTTAGTAGTGACGGCATGATTACAGGCGTGAGGCACCGCGCCCTGCCATGAGATCCCGTTTCTACTAAATAAATAAATAATAATTAGCTGGGTGTGATGGCATGTGCCTGTGGTCCTAGCTACTTAGGAGGCCGAAGTGGGAGGATCACTTGAGCCCAGGAGATTGAGGCTGCAGTGAGTTGCAGTGCCACTGCACTCCAGCCTGGGTGGCAGAGCAAGACCCTGTCTCAACAAACAACCAACCAACAATCAGTTCTGGGAGTCTGCTGTACAGTATGGTGTATAGTTAACAATACTGTGTCTCATACTTGAAATTTGTTAACAGAGTACATCTTAAGTGTTTCTGCCACACACACACAAAGAGAACTGTGGAGGTGGCTGGGCACGGTGGCTCATGCCTGTAATCCCAGCACTTTGAGAGGCCGAAAAGGGCAGATCACTTGAGGTCAGGAGTTCGAGATTAGCCTGGCCAACATGGTGAAATCCTGACTCTACTAAAAATACAAAAATTAGCCAGGCATGCTGGCACGCGACTGTAATCCCAGCTACTCAAGAGGCTGAGGCAGGAGAATCACTTGAAACCCGGGAGGTGGAGGTTGCAGTGAGCTGAGATTGCACCATTGCACTCCAGCCTGGGTGACAGAGCGAGACTTGTTCTCAAAAAAAAAAAAAAGACAAAAAGGAGAGAGACCTATGGAGGTGATGGAACAGGTTAATTGGCAGATTTGTAGTACTTATTTCAGAATGTATACAAACATAAAAACATCATGTTCATGGTAAATATACTCAATTTTTATCTTTCAGTTATGCCTCAAAAATCTGGAAAAAAAAAACCCCTATAGAGTGGAGAAGGAAGCAAGTGGGGCAGAGGGAGAAACGAGCTGAGACACAGACCAACCCCAGCGTCAGCTGAGCCTTCAGAGACTTCTGAGGCTGGAACTGCCCTGCAGAGGCCACCATCAGGGCCAGGATGGTCAGAACTTTATACCTAGTGGGCTCCCCTAAGAAAAGGTGTGACTCAGGTGAGGGACTCACTGCACACACGCCTCTGTTGGATACTTTATTTATTTATTTTTGAGATAGAGCCTCACTCTGTTGCCCAGGCTGGAGTGCAGTGGTGCAGTCTCGGCTCACTGCAACCTCTGCCTCTTGGGTTCAAGCGATTCTCCTGCCTCAGCCTCCTGAGTAGCTCAGATTACAGGTGCCCACCATCATACCCAGCTAATTTTCTTGTATTTTTAGTAGAGATGGGGTTTCACCATGTTGGCCAAGATGGCCTCAATCTCCTGATCTCGTGATCCACCTGCCTTGGCCTCCCAAAGTGCTGGGATTACAGGTGTGAGCTACTGTGCCCGGCCTTATTTATTTATTTTTGAGACAGAGCCTCACTCTGTTGCCCAGGCTGGGGTGCAGTGGTGCAATCTCAGCTCGTTGCAACCTCTGCCTCCTGAGTTCAAGTGATTCTCGTGCCTCAGCCTCCTGAGTAGCTGGGTCTACAGGTGTGCACCACCACATCTGGCTAATTTTTGTATTTTTGGTAGAGATGGGGTTTCACCATGTTGGCCAGGCTGGTCTTGAACTCCTGACCTCATGTGATCTGCCTGCCTTGGCCTCCCAAAGTGCTGGGATTACAGGTGTGAGCCACTGCGCCCAGCCTGGATGCTTTATTTTAATGACTTCCTTTCTGTCCCACTACAGCCCTGTGATTTAGGCTTATTGTGTCCATTTTACTGAGGAGTAAGATGACTTGCTCAAACTCAGGCTTTATTTATTCATTTATTTATTTAGAGACAGAGTCTCACTCTGTTGCCCAGGCTGGAGTGCAGTGGGACGATCTCGGCTCACTGCAACCTCCGCCTCCCGGGTTCAACCAATTCTCTGCCTAGTCTCCTGAGTAGCTGGGATTACAGGCACCCACCACCATGCCCAGCTAATTTTTGTATTTTTAGTAGAGACGGGGTTTCACCATCTTGCCCAGGCTGGTCTTGAACTCCTGACTTGTGATCCACCCACCTCAGCCTCCCAAAGTGTTGAGATTACAGGCATGAGTCACCATGCCCAGCCTTTTTTTTTTTTTTTTAATGTTAAAATGGGAACCACTCGGACTTGGTTCTCTCACTCTCCCTCTTCTGAAGGAAGAGCATGGTCATCAACGGGGAATGGCGGTTGCGGCAAACAACTCCAGGAGCTGGTTTCTCGTTCTGGAGAGCACCCTGTGCCTCCTCTGCCTGGTTTCCTGTGCTTTACACATCCAGAGAAGCTTCTGTAGTAATGAACCATAGACACGATGCCTCAAAGTGTCATCTTCAAACTCGCTCTGAATTGAAAGTATAATCTTCAGCCAGCTGTGGTGGCTCACGTCTGTAATCCCAGCACTTTGGGAGGCAGAGGCGGGCAGATTGCTTGAGCCCAGGGGTCCGAGACCAGCCTGGGAAACAAGGCAAAACCCTGTCTCTACTAAAAATGTAACAATGAGCCTGGCATGGTGGCTCACAATTGTAGTCCCAGCTACTCGGGAGGCTGAAATGGGAGGATCACTTCAACCTGGCAGGTTGAGGCTACAGTGAGCTGAGATTGCACCACTGGACTCTGGCCTGGGGGACAGAGTCAGACACTGTCTCAAAAAAAGTGTAATCTTCAAACTCAAGCTCTTCATTGGGGATGGGGCTGAAATCTGAGTCCAGTTCTGGCCATCACACCAGTGAGACTCCCACACACTTGCTGGTGTCCTGTTTCTATGGAGAACTCTTCACTTTGGAACCATCCCTGACGTCTTCCTCTCCAACTGAAGCCCAAAGCCTGGGCCCCTCAGGGGCTGTCCCTTGTGGATCTTGATCTCTGAGTACTCGGTGGTGCTGGGGGCCTCCTGGTCCGCAGGATCCCGGAGCCTCAGGCCCTGGAAGCTGAGGGAGGCGTAGTGGAGCTCCTGCTCTTCCCCCTCTCCCAGGGTGGGGGTGGCTGCACCTGGGGGCGGGTGGTCTTGGGAGCTGCCTGCCGAGCATTCATGCTGGTGACCCTGAATGCCGGGGAGAAAGGGGGTCAAATTAGGGTCATGGGGGCTAAGCGAGAGCAAGGAGGATGTACAAGAGGATCTGGAAGCTGAGCATTTCCTGTTTCACCTACTCATTCCACAAAGGGCGGCTGGGCCCTCATTCATTCACTCATTCATTCATTCACTCATTCAGCAAATATTTGAGAACAATAACATCTGGCTCTTGGTAATTCACTGCCAGACTCATAAAATCCTCACCACAATCCAGACTCATAAAATCCTCACCACAATCCACTGGGGAGACACTATCGTCCCCATGATCAGATGGAGAAATGAAGGCTGAGTAAATACCCCAAACCCACACATCTAAGCAGCGGTCAGGCCAGGATTCACGTCCAGGTTTCTCTGACTCCAGTGCCCGCTGCCTTATGGAACAGCTCCTCTGTGCCAGCCCCTGGATATTCCCGGGGGAACTAGGGAGACACCATCCCTGATCTCAGGCAGCTTGCAGTATGGAAGAAGAAGCAGACATTAAAGCTATAGTCAATCAAGTTACTATCTAATTGCAAATTATGAGTGGATGCCTAGGAAGGAGCAGGTATGTGAAAGACAGGGATTTGCTCGGACCTGGACTGACCTCAAGGACCTTGGAAGATCTACTTGGACACAATTGTGAAACTGAGCTAGGAGCCCAGGAAAGAAAGGTTACTGGAAGTAAAGGATTCACCTTGCCCAGAGAAAGGTTCAACCGTTTGCGCCCAGGCGCTGGGAAGGAACCTCTAATGTAGGGCCTTGGAATATCCTGCTGGTAGGAGCATCCCTGTTGACCTGGGACCACAAGCCAGGCCACATAGTTTATGCCAGCACTGGGACTTACGGCGGGACCTACATAGCATCAATTTGGCTCTGCAGGGACTGAGGAACTGAGGTCAGTGGCAGGTCCCCCATGCCTGTGTGACCCACCCCCAGTGAACCCTGGACCCAGGTTTGGTGGAGCTTCCCAGGTGAGCAGTGCCCTGATGCTCCGTGCGTCTGTCACACTTCCTTGCTGGGAGAATTAGGTGCTGTCCCCATGACTCCCCTGGGAAAGGCCGCCGGAAGCTGTGGGTTTGGTATCTCCTGGACCTGCCCTGAGCACCTCTTCCTGTCCATGATTTTCATCTGTATCGTTCGCTATGAACCATCACCACGAGGATCACAGCTCTCAGTGAGTCCTGTGAGTCCTAGGGGGTTATCCAACCTCAGAGTGGTCGTGGGGACCCCACAACTGTGGTTGGTGTCAGAAGTGAGGATGGGGACCCTTAGCTTTGTAGTAGACAATAGTTATCTGGGGAAAGGACTCTCTAGCATCCTGTGTTGAGGAGGAGAGATAGGAGGGAGGGCAAAGGAGTCGGGGGTCCAGGGGGAAATGAGGAGTGGGAGGTGGAGGGTCCACTGGATCTGAGCACAGGCAGAGTATGGACAGGCCTGGGGGGCCCTTGGTTCTGGGAGGGGACGTAGGGAGCAGTGGGGAGGGCACCTCCCAGATCATGGGACTTGGGACTGCATTGATGGGGACCCAGGAGCAAAACCTTATTTGGGGCACAATGATTCTGCAAGTCACCAAGAGGAGTACCCATGGCCATCCAGGAAAGGGGAACAGCTGGGGCCCCAGCAGACAGAGGCTGGGCTCTCACCTGGGAGATGGGCCCCAGGGCAGAGGGTACGTCCTGCTCAGCTGCTGCCCTCTTGCGAGCTTCCTTCCTGCAGGTCTTCACCCTGAGGGAGGAGGCAGTGCCCTTCAGCCTCCAGGCTGGTCCAGAGCCTGGGGAAACTGCTACCCACATGGCTTAGCAGAGGCTGGAAGGCTGTGGAGGCCAGTGGGGTGGGGACATATCCACGGGGTGACTTCCACAGTGAGAACTGGGGACCCTCATAGATGGCCCGGATCAGGGCTCTGGAGCAGACCCCTGCTCTGATCCTCTTGCCCAAGGCCCAGTTCTCACACCCACTGCCCCATCTAGGTTCCTGCAGCTGGGACTGTCTGGGATTCTAGAACCCTCACCCTTCCCACACCCTGCATTGCCTACCCTCCCAGGGATGACGCTTACCTGAAGACGAAGAGGCAGGAACAGAAAGCGAGCAGGGCAGCGACGCCAGCTCCCAGGGCAGCCCCCAGGCCAAGTCCTCCCCCATGCTCCAGCTTCCCTGCATGGGAGCAGGGTTTGGGGTGGTGCCCTCCCGGCCCCGAGACCCTCCTGCCCCTTCCTCCCACAGACCTAGAGCTCCGGATTCTTCATCCCCAACTGAGGCAGAAATTTAAAAATAAATATGCATTCATTCGCTCTGAGAAAAGTAACAGGCAAGGAAAGGGTTAAAAAAACAAACAAGTTTTCCTCTGCTTAGCAAGCTCACTTCAAGGACAGTTATAAGATAATACTGTTTAAAAAGCCAAGGCCAAAGGAATAGGCTCCAGACACACCCCCTTCCAGAACAAGGTTGAAGGAAAAAAAGAAAGAAAAACAAATTCCTTTACTGTTACTCGTTTCCCTGGCTTCTTAAGCATAACTATGTTTTACAAATATCTGTATTTAGGCAGTTCTTTTTTTTCCTTTTGATACAGCTACAAGGCCACCAGCTATGCAAGGCCACAAGTTATGCTATACTATAAATTATGTGACCTATCATAAAATTAACTGCCTCTGTTTTACTTTTGTAAGTCTGCTCATAAAAACCCCGCTCTGTCTTTGTTTAATGCTCAGCTTTTTAGATGTGAGTCCACTGAGCTGGTGTGCACCTAAAATAAAAAATCCTCCTGTTCTCCGTATTGGTCTCACTGGTCCTCAGTTTCCCGCAGCATTTTTGGCGACCACGAAGGGACCAGAGACGGGAGATTTACTGCCTCCTTTGCCTCTGGGGGCTGGAGCCTCGGGCCTCAGGAGACCTGTGACCCCAGGTGCCACTGGGAGAACTTCAGCCTGGAGGAGAAATCAGCTGTACCCAGCAGTGCAACAAAACCTGAAAGGAGCTACAGAATGATTTCAGAAACTGCACTTCAGGAACACGCAGTAAGCTTTGGGGGCCCAAGGCAGGACCCATCCCATAGGGATGGAAGGGGAGCCTGATCACTTCTTGCGGTGTGCCTAATAGTCTGACCCAGAGGGGTTGGGGGCAGCAAGAGTGGCTCGTCAATTTGGATGAAACTCACACCCCAACCAACACAGGACGCCAGAATGGCTCGCTAAGTCAATTAGGAAAAGGAAACTGGAGGTGGCGAGAGTGGCTTACCACCCTAATTAGGAACATAGGAACTGGGAGTGGAGAAGTGTGTAAAAGTGTGTAAATGAAGAGGCCTAATTAGGCTCATCAGCCGCAAAGTGGGAAGTCACAAATCTCTTAGTGTGGACTGTGTGCTCCAAGCAAAGTGTGGGGCTGCCTAAGACTGGTGGTGATCTGCATATGGCTAATAGGAGCTGCCCTGCAGCTCAGAGTTGTAGCAGGAATAAGGAACTCTCCAAAGCTAACTAGTGTCTGAAAACTCCAGTAATAAGAGACGGTATAGTCGGCCGAAACGAGAGGAAGAGTGAGTGTGCTGTGCCGTAAAGGAAGGAATAGAAGGAAAGTCCATCAAAACTTACTCCACTGAAGTGCATGTTACAAAACTTTAAGAAAGGTTTTGCAGGGGATTATAAATTTAAGCTAACCCCCCAGAGGTTGAGGACTCTCTTTGAATTAGAATGACTTTCTTTTGATGTTGGATGGCTGACCGAAGAAACTGTAGACTAGGAAACAATTGGCCATGTATTAAAGATGGTGATAGGGGTCTGAGGACAGCCTGAGTATCCCGATCAATTTCCTTATGTTGATTCATGGTTAAATACAGCACAGACAAGACCAACCTGGATCCAGCCCTGTTTAGCAGCTTATTGCAAAACACTTGTAGCCTGAGCCAAAAATAAAAGTAAGAGCAGCTTCACCGACTGACACAAAGTTAAAAGAAAAACCCCAGAAAGAGCAACAGAAGCCAGTTTTGCAACAGCTGCCAGAGGAAACAGAAATTCCTCCTCCATATGTCCCAGCCTACCCCCCTGTACTGAGGCCAACAGCCCTCCAGGAACCAAATTCAGGAGCCAGCACACCCTGAGTCTGACCCCGAAGGGAAGGATTGGAGCCTCAAAAGGCCAGGGAAGGAAGTCAAAATAGTCAAGCAGGCTGTCTCAGATCTGGCCGTGCTCGAGCTATGCAAATGCCTGTCAGGGAGATGTGACGACCCACTTATTATAATAACCAAGGCCAGGTTCGGGGGGGCAATGGACCTTCATCTATGAGCCCTTTTCGACTACTGAGCTACTGATCTACTAAACTGGAAACACCATACTCCCTCCTACACGGAGAAGCCCCAAGCTCTTATAGATCCGATGCAATCCATCTTCCTGACACACAATCCAACCTGGCCAGATTGCAGGCAGTTTTTCCTAACGCTATTTAACACTAAAAAGCACAGGAGAGTAACATAGGCAGCTCTCCACTGGCTAAAACCCCATGCACCAGCAGACGCAGTGAATGCTCAGGCATACACTCAATGTCAGTTCTCAGACCAAGATCCCAACTGGGACCCAGAGGATGCAACTCAGCTTCAGCATTTGCAAAGGTACCAAGAGACACTTCTGCAAGGGATAAAAGCTGGTGGAAAGAAACCAATTAATATAAGAAAAATTTCAAAAGTGCTTCAGAGAGCTGACGAGAGCCCAAGTCAGTTTTATTAAAAACTTTGTGAAGCATTCCGGCCTTACATCCCATTTGACCCTGAGGCTGCTGAAAATCAGCGCATGGTAAACACAGCATTTGTAGGGCAAGCCCAGGGTGACATCAAGCGGCAGCTGCAGGCATGAATGCCACCCAGCTTATAAAAGTGACCACCAAGATGTACGTTAACCATGACCAGGGAACAAAACGAGAAAGAGCGAAAGCAACAAGCGAGGCACCAAGCAGCTAGGCACACCAAGGGTTTAGTCCCTCACCTCAGCCCAGCTCTATCTGGAAAAAGAGGGGGACGGGGACTGGCCCCAGAAAAAAAGCAAAAAAAAATAGAAAGGCATAATTCTTACAACTTGCGGCAGGCATCTACCAAGCCTCTGGGCCGATAACGGCCCAGGGGTGGACTACGGCTGTGCAGATCCTACCTAGCCCAAAAAAGTGTGAAAAAGGAAAAAAGAAAAAATCAGAAAGAAACAGTAAAGACAGATGGCAGTGTGTGCGTGCACGGGGGCGGGGCCCACGCCCTAGCCCAGTCCCACTGGCCAGCTGTAGGAGCAGGAGAACTCAGGAAGGAAAAAGGAAGCAGAACACAGGCTTCAAAAAAAAGGCCAATCTGTTGGCAGCAGCCCTCATAAAAAGAAAAATTAGCAGACCGGGCATGGAGGCTCACACCTGTAATCCCAGCACTTTGGGAGGCCGAGGTGGGCAGATCACAGGGTCAGGAGATTGAGACCATCCTGGCTAACACGGTGAAACCCCGTCTCTACTAAAAATACAAAAAATTAGCCGGGCATGGTGGTGGGCGCCTGTAGTCCCAGCTACTCGGGAGGCTGAGGCAGGAGAATGGCGTGAACCCGGGAGGCGGAGCTTGCAGTGAGCAGAGATCGCGCCGCTGCACTTCAGCCTGGGCAACAGAGCGAGACTCCGTCTCAGAAAAAAAAAACAGAAACAAAGAACGAAAAATTAGCAATGTGAAAGGATGTGGACAGAGACGTGGACGTGGAAAAGGTCAAGTTAGGCAGGGATTTAAGAGCCGACCAAGGCTATAGAGGGATCAATGTGCAAAATGCAAAAAGAAAGGACACTGGAAGAAAAAATGTCCAGAAAGTAATAAGGGAAATGGCCAAGGCTGGGAGACAAAGAAGCCATGGGCCAAGGGCTCCTGCACCTTAAAGGAACCAAATACTGATCTGATCGGGCTGGCAGGAGCTGAAGGATGTGAGGACTAGGACAGACTGGGCTCCTTCTCGTTAGGCCTCTAGGAGCCCATAGTCACATTAAAAGTGGAAGGCAGCAAAATTCTGCTGTATCTGGATTCCACATTTCTCACTGATGGCTAAGCCATTATATAAAGTTACAAAGCGGGGGAAAAAAAACCCCTCCTCGCCTGTAATCCCAGCACTTTGGGAGGCTGAGGTGGGCAGATCACGAGGTCAGGAGATCGAAACATGGTGAAACCCTGTCTCTACCAAAAATACAAAAAATTAGCCGGGTGTGATGGCGGGCGCCTGTAGTCCCAGCTATTGAGGAGGCTGAGGCAGGAGAATCGCTTGAATCCGGGAGGCAGAGGTTGCAGTGAGCTGAGATCACGCCACTGCACTCCAGCCTGGGTGAGCGAGATTCTATCACAAACAAATAAACAACCCTCCTCTGGAAAACTGAACAGGAAAAGAAGCCATGCCTTATGAAAACTTGCTTATAAGCCAGGTGTGGTGGCTCACACCTGTAATCCCAGCACTTTGGGAGGCTGAAGTGGGCAGATCACCTGAGGTCAGGAGTTCGAGACCAGTCTGACCAACATGGAGAAACCCGTCTCTACTAAAAATACAAAATTAGCTGGGAGTGGTGGCACATGCCTGTAATCCCTGCTACTTGGGAGGCTGAGGCAGGAGAATCGCTTGAACCTGGGAGGTGGAGGTTGTGGTGAGCTGAGATCATGCCATTGCACTCCAGCCTGGGCAACAAGAGCGAAACTCTGTCTCAAAAAAAAAACCTTGCTTATAAACTTTACCAAAATGCTCATGCCTGTAATCCCAGCACTTTGGGAGGCCGAGGCGGGCGGATCACCTGAGGTGGGGAGTTCAAGACCAACCTGACCAACATGGAGAAACCCCATCTCTACTAAAAATACAAAATTAGCTGGTTGTGGTGGCGCACACCTGTAATCCCAGCTACTCGGGAGGCTGAGGCAGAAGAATTGCTTGAACCAGGGAGCAGGAGGTTGCAGTGAGCCGAGATCTTGCCACTGCACTCCAGCCTGGGTGCAAGAGCGAAACTCTGTCTCAAAAAAAAAAAAAAAAAGGTGATCTCCAGGAACTAAACGAATTAACCTTAAAAAAGCAAGTGCAGGCTTTAAAAATAGCCATGCAAAGTGTTCGTAGTTAGGTACATGAAAGAATGCCTATAAGCCTGACACGCCTTTAAACCTAGAAACTCTGTTTAAGTTAAAAAGTAAAACCCTACTTCTCTAGGACCCATGGGGGATGGGCCGCATACTGTAATCTTGTCCACTCCCACTGCTGTTAAAGTTGCAGGGGTTGGCCAGGCGCGGTGGCTCACGCCTGTAATCCCAGCACTTTGGGAGGCCGAGGCAGGCGGATCACGAGGTCAGGAGATCGAGACCAACCTGGCGAACACTGTGAAACCCTGTCTCTAGTAAAAATACAAAAAAATTAGCTGGGCGTGGTGGCGCTTGCAGTGAGCCGAGATTGCGCCACTGCACTTCAGCCTGGGCGACAGAGTGAGACTCCATCTCAAAAAAAAAAAAAAGAACTTGTACTTATGGCCAGGTGCAGTGGCTCACGCCTGTAATCCTGTTACCAGAGCCCACTCCTTTAGCAGAAAACCCGTTTGCTCGGCTGCCTAAAAACACTGTCAGCAGCCTAGGCATTTCCTCACACTATGTTTGTGGAGGGACTAACACGGAAGACCAATGCAATGGCCTTGGAAAGCAAAAAAGTTAATGCCACAAAATAATTTAATTGACTCTTCTCCTGAACCGACGCCCACAAGTTCAAGCGTCTGGCTCTTAAAAACTTCTATTATCAGGAAATACTGTGTTGCTCGCTGGGGAAAAGTTTTTACAAACGCAGTAACAGAACTAAACTGTTTAGGACAGCAATATTACGATAAAACACTAAGAAACACTTTGTGGCAGGGCAAAGATGAGTCCAAATGACCTCATCCAAATCCGTTCTCCCGTTTCTCTTCTCTAAATCACACCTACTATCAGCTGAAAGCTCCAAATACTTGGCAAGCACCTCCTGGTCTTTGTTGGATCTGTGGGCCATGGCATATCGACAGTTGCCAGCTAAATGGACAGGGGCCTGTGTGCTTGAAACAATTAGACCATCTTTCTTCCTATTCCCACTGCAACAGGGAGAAACTTTAAGGTATCCCATCTATAATAAAGTTAGAAAAAATGCAAACACACACACAAAAATAAAAATTAAAAAATTGAAAAGACACAAATTAATGCTCTGAAAAAATAATTCAATAGTATAGGCCAGCTACCTGGGCACAAAATGGGTCATGGGGATACCACACTCCTATTGACATGCTCAACCGCATCATAAGGTTGCCGGCAGTACTTGAAATCATCACTAATAAAACAGTAAATGCATTAGATTTACTGGCCCAGCAACCCACAAAAATGAAGAATGTTATCTATCAGAACAGGTTAGCTTTGGACTACTCCTAGCCCAGAAAAAAAAAAATGTAAAAAGTTCAGTCTAACTAACAGCTGCCTAAAAATCGCTGACAATGAAAAGGCAATTATAAAAATAACTGCAAAAATACAAAAATTAGCCCATGTTCCAGTTCAAACTTGGAAAGGGTGGTCTCCAGATTCTCTCTTTAAGGACTGATTTTCATTTTGCAGAGGGTTCAAGACTTTAATAAAAGTGGTTCTGGCCATACTAGGAAGTTGCCGAATACCCCCTTGTCTCTTACCTCTCCTTGTTAGAAGCATTCAATCGATTATAAAGGCAATAGTAGCTAGGCAAACTGCCACTCAGCTAATGGCTCTGCATAAATATCAACCTTTGTCTAAAGAAAAAAAGTGTCTCTTCATGCAGAATTAAGTAATAGTAATGCCTTCTATTAAACTTCTTTTATAAAAAACATCAAAAGAGGGAAACTGAGGCAGAAATTTAAAAATAAATATGCATTCATTCACTCCCAAAAAAGTAACAGGCAAGGCAAGGGTTAAAAAAAACAAACAAACAAACAAAAAAAAACAAGTCTTTCTATGCCTAGCAAGCTCACTTCAAGGACAGGTATAAAATAACACTGTTTAAAAAGCCAAGGCCAAAGGAATGGGCTCCAGACACACCCCTTCCAGAGCAAGGTTAAAGAAAAAAAAAAAAAGACAAATTTTTTTACTGTTACTCCTTTCCCTGGCTTCCTAAGCATAATTATGTTTTACAAATGTCAGTATTTAACCAGTTCTTGTTTTTCTTTTGATACAGCTACAAGGCCACAAGTTATGCACTATATAATTAACTGCTATTGTTTTACTTTTGTAAGTCTGCTTATAAAGACACTGCTTTAGCTGGGCGCGGTGGCTCACGCCTGTAATCCCAGCACTTTGGGAGGTCCAGGTGGGTGGATCACAAGGTCAGGAGTTCGAGACCAGCCTGGCCAATATGGTGAAACCCCGTCTCTACTAAAAATACAAAAAAATTGCCGGGCGTGGTGGCGCATGCCTGTAATCCCAGCTACTCGGGAGGCTGAGGCAGGAGAATTGCTTGAATCCAGGAGGCAGAGGTTGCAGTGAGCTGAGATCGAGCCACTGCACTCCAGCCTGGGTGACAGAGCGAGACTCCCATCTCAAAAAAAAAAACAAAACAAAAAACAAAAAAAAAAATCCTTCTTTGTCTTTATTTAATGCTCAGCTTTTGAAATGTAAATCCACTAAGCTGGTACTTACCTTAAATAAACAATCCTCCTGTTCTCCATATTGCTCTCTCCGTTCCTCAGTTTCCGGCAACAACCACCAGCCACAGAGCAGGGACTTTGTCCCCATCCCTTCCCACCACGCCCACACCCTCTCCCCATAACCTTGAACCTTCATCTTTCTAGGATCCTGTCTCCTTTCTCCCTGAACCTCAGCCCCCCACAGTCCCCTCACCTGGTAGCAGCTGGAAGACAGAGCCACTCTGGGCCCCGTGGACGTTCCAGGCCTCACAGCTGAGCCTGAAGCCGGAGCTAAGCCCTCCATGGAGGCTCAGGGAGCTGTTGGTCCAGGGCCCGGCTGAGCTGGGGGTGACCTCGAAGGAGCCCTGACTGCTGTTCCCCTCCAGCAGCTCCTCCCCAAGCCACCAGCGCAGAAAGGGGGCCGGGCTGGCTTGGGAGGAGCAGGTGCAGTGCAGACCCTCAGCCTCCCAGGAGCAGGAGGGGCCCAGCAGCTGTGGAGGGTCTGTGGGGAGGGAGGACAGGACTCAGCAGGGGCCCCTTCCTGGGACCCAGGTGTCCCCTTTCCCCCACTCACAGTGCACGGAGAGGCTGAGAGAGACGTGCTGGGAGCCCAGCGGGTGCCGAGCCTGGCAGGTGAACTCTCCTTCATGCTCCATTTGAACCCGAGGCAGCTCCAGGACCCCGGGGTCTGAGGGCTGGGAGGGGCCCACGGTCTGTCCCCCCCGGGTCCAGCTCAGCCTGGCTGGGGGGCTGCTGTGGGTGACACAGACCAGGCGCAGGCTTTGGCCCTCCAGGACTGGGAGGGACGTGCCGTTCCTGAGGTTTTCCAGGACTAGTGAAGGAAGAGGCAGAATCGATGTGCAGCTCAGGGCTCAGGGACCCTCCTGCGTGGGGACCCTCCAGAGACCTGGGCCCCCAGTTTGGCACCAAGAGGCCCTGGCTCCTCTGTCTCCGTTCTACCTGTCCTGTTTGCTTGGGAAACCATCACTCTCAGGTTCTCTGGAGGATCTGAAATGGAGACAGGGGACCGGCTCTAGACGGACCAGGGGCTTCCCTCTGGGTAAAGGGAAGCATCCTGGAGACAGGTGGGGGAAGTGGGTGGGATAGAAGGGCAGTGCAGAATCACCCACTGAGTCCCAGACATAAACTGCATGAGGGTCTACACAGGTAGGAATATCAGTCCCTGAGACCTGGGGCTTTAGGTCCCCTCAGCTCTGGGACCCTGAGCCCAGCCCCTGTATCCCTCTGCCATCCCAATGGACTCCAGGCCCCTGCTGGGCACACTCACACTGCACAGAGAGGTCCAGGGCTCGCTGCTGGGAGCCAAGCCTGTTCTCCGCTCGGCAGGTGTAGCGCCCTGAATCCCCGGCCTTTACCCCAGGCAGCTCCAGCCCCAGGGTTCTGGGGCCCCAGGGGTGGGACGAGGAGAGGACTCTGTCCTGCAGGACCCAGCTCAGTGTGGCAGGGGGCTGGCTGTCAGCAGCACAGAGGAGTCGCAGGAACTGGCCTTTCTGAAGTTCCAGATATATGATGTTTCCCTGGAGTTCCATGGCTGAAGACAGGGAGAGAGAGAGGGTGGGGGTGGAGAGAGAGAATGAGTGGAGGGGGGGGGCTGCAAAGAGGACCACATCCCCTCACCCCACTGAAGCCTTTTCATCCCTAAAGAGGACTGGCCCAGCCCCAGCCCAAAGGCCCTCAGTACCTGACGTGTTGTCACGTGAAATGCTGATAATAAGGTCTTTGGGGGCGTCTGCAACAAGATTGTGAGCTGGCGTCAGGGAGGGGTAATTTGTTCCTCACACCTGGAAAAAACTCCCTCAGGGAAAAGAAAGTGGGAACATCCCAGGATGGACAAGTGACAACCAGCGCCGGGGCTCACACATGTGGGCAGAGGATCAGAAGCCACTCCCATCCCCCTCCCAGGGCTGAGCCGGCATCCTGGGACCCCACAGCTTCCTCTCCCTGGATGCTCCTGAGCTGGGAGCCGCTCACTGCCCCGCTGGGCTCCTCCACCTCCCCACCCACCGGGTCTGTCTGCACGCCCCACCCTCCCAGGCCACACTCACAGGCCACGCGGAGTCGGACGGTCCTCTGTGCGCTCACACCCTTTCTGGAGAAGTCCACGTGGCAGGTGAGGTCGGTGTTGTGGTCCTGGAGGCTGGGTGTGAAGCTGAGCACTGAGAAGTGGGAGGTGCTTGGTCTGGTTCTTCTGGGGGAGAGGGCAGCCCCCGTCCAGGAGAAAGAAGGGGTTGGACATTTCTTGAAAGCCCAGTTAAACACACAGATGACCGTCACCGGCTGCCCGGGCTCCAGGGTCTCGGGGATGTAGACATCAGGCTTCTGAGTCAGGGCTGGGACAGAGACCGGAGTGGGAGGGTTCTAGTGCTGCAGGGGTCCCTGAGAGCCCTCTCTGCTCAGCCCATAGCCTGTCCCCAGGGTCCCTCCCCAGTGTGAGAGGCAGGGGTTCCCACCCCATTCCATACCTGTTACTTTTAGAAAGAACCCATTGTTCATGAAACTATGTCTCACACGGCTTCCTCTCTCCACCCGAAAGAAGTACCATGCCTCATCCTCCCTCTGCACATCTCTGATCACCAAGGAGCAGCTCCCCTTGCCGGGATCCCCAGTGAGCTGGAATCGGTCCCGGGTGCTCATTTCCACCTCTCGACTCTGGTTGTTTGTGGCCACAGGAGCACCCGTCTTTGGGTTGGTCCATCCTTTGAACCAGTAGCCATAAGCAGCAGCAGACTCGTCCCAGCCATCCCGGGGGTAGGAGAGGTTGCAAGGCACGATGACACACAGGGCTTCCTGCACCGTCACCTGCCTCTGCACTTGAAGACTGTAACTGGGATCCTTGTTCAGGGACCCTGGGGAGATGCAGAGGCTCAGCGGCAGCCCCAGCCCCTGCCTGGGACCCCCAGCCACCGACCCACTCACCCGCCCCCAGCACAGGCAGCAGCAGGGGCAGCAGCAGCATCTCTGGGCTCTGGAGCTGGGCCTGTCCTGGGACCATCTGGCTTCTGGGCCGGCCTGGCTGGGAAGGAAACTCCTCCAGCAGGAAGCCTGGCGGAGGGGCAGTGACCATCCGCAGAGGTGGAGCCTCGGGAACCGCAATGTCCTGAAAGCTCCCCTCCCAACTTCTCCTTTCACAGGGGAAGCAGCAGGGCAGAGGGCGTGAGGACCAGCCCCAAACCAGGAAGGAGCCACCCTGGCCAGCCTCGGAGGTGGGCAGTGCTAGGAGGGGACTGTCAGGGGACACAGGTGAGTCATGGCTGCAGGTGAGGTGATGGATGCAGATTCCCATTCATTCATTCATTCCTTTATTCTCCAGGGGCCCATGGGACACTGGAAGAGTCTATAAGAACACAGTGATTTATGGTGGGGGCTTTGCACCATGTATTATTGCTGTACCTCCACAGAGGGTAAAAACTAGGTCAGCCACACAGGCAATCAGCCGCATCTACGTGACCAACCCCCAATAAAAACTCTGAATGCCGAGGCTCAGGTGAGCTTGCCTGGTTGGCAATACTTGGTGTATGTTGTCACTCATCCTTGCTTCAAGCATTAAGCGCTTTCTGTATGACTTCACTGGGAAAGGACAACTGGAATCCCACACATGGTCTCTTCTGGATCCTGTCCTATGAATCTTTCTCCTTTGTTGATTTGTATTTATTTATTTTAATTTTATTATTTTTTTGAGATGGAGTCCCGCTGTTTCCCCCAGGCTACAGTGCAGTGGTGGGATCTCAGCTCACTGCAAGCTCGGCCTCCCGGGTTCACACCATTCTCCTGCCTCAGCTTCCTGAGTAGCTGGGACTACAGGCGCCCGCCCCCATGCCCGGTTAATTTTTTTCTTGTATTTTTAGTAGAGACAGGGTTTCACCGTGTTAGCCAGGATGGTCTCCATCTCCTGACCTCGTGATCCACCCACCTCGGCCTCCCAAAGTGCTGGGATTACAGGCATGAGCCACTGTGCCCGGCCATTTTATTTTTATTTTTGAGACAGAGTCTCGCTCTGTCGCCCAAGCTGGAGGGCAGTGATGCAATCTCGGCTCACTGCAACCTCCGCCTCCCAGGGTCAAGTGATTCTGATGCCTCAGTCTCCCGAGTAGCTGGGACTACAGGCACCCACCACCATGCCTGGCTAATTTTTTGTATTTTTAGTAGAGATGGGGTTTCATCATGTTGAGCAGCCTAGTCTCGAACTCCTGACCTCAGGTGATCTGCCTGCCTCAGCCTCCCAAAGTGCTGGCATTGTAGGCGTGAGCCACTGTGTCTGGCTTGTTGATTTTTTTTTTTAGATGAAGTTTCGCTCTTGTTGCCCAGGCTGGAGCACAATGGCACGATCTTGGCTCACTAAAACCTCCACCTCTTGGGTTCAAGCGATTCTCCTGCCTCAGCCCCCTGAGTAGCTGGGATTACCAGTGCCCACCATCATGCCCAGCTAATTTTTTGTATATTTAGTAGAGATGGGGTTTCGCCATGTTGACTAGGCTGATCTTGAACTTCTGACCTCAGGTGATCCACCTGCCTCGGCCTCCCAACGTCCTGGGATTACAGGTGTGAGCCACTGTGCCCAGCCCTGGCTTGTTCATTTTTAAAAAGTATTTTTATTAATATGTGATATTTGTACATATTTATGGAGTATATGTGATATTTTGTGCCATGCATAGAATATGGTATAATCAAGTCAGGGTATTTGAATATCTGTCACCTCAAACATGTATTATTTCTATTGTTGGGAACATTTCAAATCATCTTTTCTAGTTATTTTGAAAAATACAATACATTATTATTATTATTTTTTTAAGACAGGGTCACTCTGAGGCTGGGCGCGGTGGCTCACGCCTGTAATCCCAGCACTTTGGGAGGCCAAGGCGGGCGGATCACAAGGTCAGGAGATCAAGACCATCCTGGCTAACACAGTGAAACCCCGTCTCTATTAAAAATACAAAAAATGAGCTGGGCATGGCGGCACGCGCCTATACTCCCAGCTACTGAGGAGGCTGAGGTGGGAGAATGGCGTGAACCCGGGAGGCGGAGCTTGCAGTGAGCTGAGATCGCACCACTGCACTCCAGCCTGGGCAATAGAGAGAGACTCCATCTCAAAAAAAAAAAAAAAAGAAAAAGAAAAAGAAAAAAAAAGACAGGGTCTCTCTGTCATCTCAGTGCAGTGGTGAGAACATGGCTCACTGCAGCTTCAACCTCCCCAAGCTCAAGCAATCCTCCCACTTCAGCCTCCGGAGCAGCTGTGACTACAGGTGTGCACTACCACTTAATTTTTGTACCTTTTTTTTTTGATACAGATGGGGTTTTACCATGTTGCTCAGGCTGGTCTCAAACTCCTAGGCTCAAGCGATCTGCCTGTCTCAGCCTCCCAAATTGTTGGGATTACAGGCATAAGCCACCACTGTGATATGTTACTGTTAACTATAGTCACCCTACTCTGCTATTAAACATAAGAACTATTCCTTCTATATAACCGTATATTTGTTAGACCTCTTCATTCCCCACCTACCCACCCATGCACCCTTCTAGGGCTCTGATAACTATTATTCTACTCTCAGCCTCCGTGAGATCATAGTCCATGATCTCTGTATGCCTTTATGTATCCATAGCTTAGCTCCCACTTAAAAGTGAGAACATAATGGCATTTGATTTTTCATTCCTGAGTTATTTCACTTAGAAAAATGGCCTCCAGCTCCGTCCAAGTTGCTGCAAAAGATATTATTTCATTTTTTTTATGGCTAATATTCCATGACAATGGTATAGACACCGCTGCCTAGACCAGTGTCCTGAAGAGTTTTTCCTAGGTTATCTTCTAGAATTTTTTGGTTTCAGGACTTAGATTTAAGTCTTTGATCCACATTGAGTTGAATTTTGAGACGGAGTCTCACTCTGTCGCCCAGGCTAGAATGCAGTGGCATGACCTCGGCTCACTGCAACCTCCACCTGCCAGGTTCAAGCAATTCTCCTGCCTCAGCCTCCCGAGTAGCTGGGACTACAGGCGCACGCCACCATGTCCGGCTTGTTTTTTGTATTTTCAGTAGAGATGGGGTTTCACCATGCTGGTCAGGCTGGTCTTGAACTCCTGACCTTGTGATCCTCCTGCCCTGGCCTCCCAAAGTGTTGGGATTACAGGCGTGAGCCACTGCGCCCAGCCTACTTTTTGTATTTTTAATACAGATGGGTTTTCACCATGTTGGCCAGGCTGGTCTGGAACTCCTTACCTCAAGTGATCCACCTGCCTTGGCCTCCCAAAGTGCTGGGATTACAGGCATGAGCCACTGCGCCTGGCCAAGGATGTGATTTTAATTTTTTTTTTTTTTTTTTTTTTTGAGACAGAGTCTTGCATCTTGCTCTTTCGTCCAGGCTGGAGTGCAGTGGCACGATCTCGGCTCACTGCAACCTCTGCTTCCCGGGTAGCTGGGATTACAGATGTGTGCCACCAGGCCTGGCTAATTTTTGTATTTTTAGTAGAGAAGGGGTTTTACCATGTTGGCCAGGCTCGTCTCGGACTCCTGACCTTAAGTAATCTGCCCACCTCGACCTTCCAAAGTGCTGGGATTACAGGCGTGAGCCACCACATCCAGCCTGATTTTAATGTTTATAGTTTATTGGAGCTTAATTCAGGTCTTGGTGCTTTCAGGGATGAAGGTTCTGTATGAGTTCCTTGGTTGTAGAGAGTCTTTGTGCGCTGGCTTCTCAGTTGCTGGCTGCAGCGGCAATGTGCTCAGTAAGACGGTGATCAAGTTCACCATCTCCTGTGGGGTTGGAATGGCAGAGGTCTTTTGAAGCTTACCTCGTTCCACTGTCGTGTGCACTTTTAAATTAATTTATTTTTTTCCCCAGTATTTTATTCACTGGGTTGAATCATTAAGGCTTCAGGTTAGTGGGGACGTGTCCCTGGGTAGAAAACAGTTGTGGCTGGCCGGTGCGGTGGCTTACGCCTGTAATCGCAGCACTTCGGGAGGCTGAGGCAGGTGGATCACGAGGTCAGGAGATCAAGACCATCCTGGCTAACACAGTGAAACCCCGTCTCTACTAAAAATACAAAAAAACTAGCCAGGCGTGGCGGCGGGCGCCTGTAATCCCAGCTACTCGGGAGGCTGAGGCAGGAGAATGGCGTGAACCCGGGAGGCGGAGCTTGCAGTGAGCCGAGATCACGCCACTGCACTCCAGCCTGGGAGACAGAGCGAGACTCCCTTTCAGAAAAAAGAAAAAAAAAAAAAAAAAAAAAAGAAAAGAGTTGCGGCTAAAGCACTGGGTAAATGCAGTACCCAATGGTGAGCCGAGGCCCCTGCCTTGACAGAGGTGGCTGGGGGAGCTCTTAGTGACATGCGCTGAGGTTTGCTTTTGCTTTTGTTTTTGTTTTTGACAGGATTTCAGTCTATCACCCAGGGTGGAGTACAGTGGTGTGATCACAGATTGCTGCAGACTTGACTTCCCTGGCTCAAGTGCTCCTCTTGCCTCAGTCTCCCAAGTAACTGGGACCACAGGCACATGCCACTGTGCCTGGTAATTTTTATTTTTGTAGAGTTGGGGTTTCCCTATGTTGCCCAGGCTAGTCTCTAACTCCTGGTCTCAAGCGATTCTCCAACCTTGGCCTCTCAAAATGCTGAGATGACAGCTGCAAGCCACCATGCCTGGCCATTTCCTTCCTTGTACTAATTTTAGTTTATTCTTGCTTTTTTGGTTCCTTATTCCTTGGGGTCCTTTTTGTTTTTCGGAGATGCAGTTTCACTTTGTTGCCCAGGCTGGAGTGCAGTGGCACACTTTCAGCTCACTGCAACCTCCACCTCCCGGGTTCAAGCGATTCTCCTGCCTTAGCCTCCTGAGTAGCTGGGATTACAGGTGCGCCACCATACCCAGCTAATTTTTGTATTTTTAGTAGAGATGGGGTTTCATCATGTTGGCCAGGCTGGTCTTGAACCCCTGACCTCAGGTGATCCACCCACCTCGGCCTCCCAAAGTGCCAGGATTACAGGCGTGAGCCACCACGCCTGGCCAGGGGTCCATTGTTATGTCGTGTATTTGAATTCTTCTATTTTTTTTTTTGAAAGAGGCATTTGTTGTTATAAACTTCACTCCCAGCACAGCTTTTGCTGTATCTCACAGGTTTTGGTAGGTTGTATTTCCATCTTCATTTCAATAATTTTTTTTTTTTTTTAGATAGAGTCTCGCTCTTGTCATCCAGGCTAGATTGCAATGGCACCATCTCAGCTCACTGCAACCTCCGCCTCCCAGGTTAAAGTGGTTCTCCTGCCTCAGCCTCTCGAGTAGCTGGGATTACAGATACACGCCACCATGCCCGGCAATTTTTTTTTTTTTTGTATTTTTAGTAGAGACAGGTTTCACCATGTTGGCTAGGCTGGTCTCGAACTCCTGACCTCAGGTGATCTACCCGCCTCAGCCTCCCAAAGTGCTGGGATTACAGGCATGAGCCACTGCGTCTGGCCTACTTTCATCATTTTAAAGTGCACAATTAGCTGGGCATGGTGATGCATGCCTGTAATCCCTGCTACTCAGGAGGCTGAGGCATGAGAACTGCTTGAAACTGGGAGGCAGAGGTTGCAGTGAGCTGAGATCGTGCTACTGCACTCAGCCTGGGTGACAAAGTGAGACTCAAAAAAAAGAAAAAGTGTACATTTCATTGGCACTAAGTACATTCACATTCTTGTGCAACCATCAGCTCCATCTAGTTGCAGAACTTCTCCATCATTGAAAAAAGAAACCAAGTACCCATTAAACAGTCACTTCCCATTCTTCCCTCCCCCCAGGCCCCCAAAATGACAAATCTACTTCCTGTCTCTACATGTGCCTCTTCTGGACATATCAGATGAACAGAATCACGCAATATTGTTTGGTTTCTTTCACTTAGTATAATGTTTTCAGGACCATCTATGCTGTGGCAGGTGTCAGAATGTAATTCTTTTTTAGGGGTGAATAATACTCCATTAAATGAATAAACCACATTTTGTTCATGGAGTTTTAAATTTGCTAGTTAACGTCCAAATCCTCAGCCTTGGGGAATTGGGAGGTGCTGGGGCCCGTGCCCTTGAGTCTGCACAACCCAGACCCCCCTCTATGCCCAGGTGGTAATTGGGGCTGGGCTGAGCCACAAACTACTCTGGGCATCAGGGTGGGGAGGTGATGGAGCTGTGACCCTGTGATGCAAGGTCCAAGTTCCCCAGTGGGGGCTCCATGAACCAATTAGACCTCATTTACAAAACACAGATCAAAAGATAAATTATTAAGAATGTCCAGGGGGCAACCTCAGAGCACTAAACCCCAAGCATGAGGCCCCCTGAGCTCACTGGGGTCTTATGTAATCGCCCCCGTCTCACTGTGGAGCTGGGAGCCTGGTGTAAGCTGCACAGACGTCCCCACGACAGGCAGGGGAGCTCAGTGCCTTTGGGGAGCCCGGGGACCCTGAGTTGACATAAGTGGAGGTGAGGATCCTGTGGGCAGGGATTGGTTGGTCATGTCTTCTTTGCCTCCCCTCACTGCATGGAGTAGATTTTGCCTGGAGAATAAATGAATGAATGAATGAATGAATGAATGAATGAATGGGAATCTGCATCCATCACCTCACCTGCAGCCATGACTCACCTGTGTCCCCTGACAGTCCCCTCCTAGCACTGCCCACCTCCAAGGCTGGCCAGGGTGGCTCCTTCCTGATTTGGGGCTGGTCCTCACGCCCTCTGCCCTGCTGCTTCCCCTGTGAAAGGAGAAGTTGGGAGGGGAGCTTTCAGGACATTGCGGTTCCCGAGGCTCCACCTCTGCAGATGGTCACTGCCCCTCCGCCAGGCTTCCTGCTGGAGGAGTTTCCTTCCCAGCCAGGCCGGCCCAGAAGCCAGATGGTCCCAGGACAGGCCCAGCCCCAGAGCCCAGAGATATTGCTGCTGCCCCTGCTGCTGCCTGTGCTGGGGGCGGGTGAGTGGGTCGGTGGCTGGGGGTCCCAGGCAGGGGCTGGGGCTGCCGCTGAGCCTCTGCATCTCCCCAGGGTCCCTGAACAAGGATCCCAGTTACAGTCTTCAAGTGCAGAGGCAGGTGACGGTGCAGGAAGCCCTGTGTGTCATCGTGCCTTGCAACCTCTCCTACCCCCGGGATGGCTGGGACGAGTCTGCTGCTGCTTATGGCTACTGGTTCAAAGGACGGACCAACCCAAAGACGGGTGCTCCTGTGGCCACAAACAACCAGAGTCGAGAGGTGGAAATGAGCACCCGGGACCGATTCCAGCTCACTGGGGATCCCGGCAAGGGGAGCTGCTCCTTGGTGATCAGAGATGTGCAGAGGGAGGATGAGGCATGGTACTTCTTTCGGGTGGAGAGAGGAAGCCGTGTGAGACATAGTTTCACGAACAATGGGTTCTTTCTAAAAGTAACAGGTATGGAATGGGGTGGGAACCCCTGCCTCTCACACTGGGGAGGGACCCTGGGGACAGGCTATGGGCTGAGCAGAGAGGGCTCTCAGGGACCCCTGCAGCACTAGAACCCTCCCACTCCGGTCTCTGTCCCAGCCCTGACTCAGAAGCCTGATGTCTACATCCCCGAGACCCTGGAGTCCGGGCAGCCGGTGACGGTCATCTGTGTGTTTAACTGGGCTTTCAAGAAATGTCCAACCCCTTCTTTCTCCTGGACGGGGGCTGCCCTCTCCCCCAGAAGAACCAGACCAAGCACCTCCCACTTCTCAGTGCTCAGCTTCACACCCAGCCTCCAGGACCACAACACCGACCTCACCTGCCACGTGGACTTCTCCAGAAAGGGTGTGAGCGCACAGAGGACCGTCCGACTCCGCGTGGCCTGTGAGTGTGGCCTGGGAGGGTGGGGCGTGCAGACAGACCCGGTGGGTGGGGAGGTGGAGGAGCCCAGCGGGGCAGTGAGCGGCTCCCAGCTCAGGAGCATCCAGGGAGAGGAAGCTGTGGGGTCCCAGGATGCCGGCTCAGCCCTGGGAGGGGGATGGGAGTGGCTTCTGATCCTCTGTCCACATGTGTGAGCCCCGGCGCTGGTTGTCACTTGTCCATCCTGGGATGTTCCCACTTTCTTTTCCCTGAGGGAGTTTTTTCCAGGTGTGAGGAACAAATTACCCCTCCCTGACGCCAACTCACAATCTTGTTGCAGACGCCCCCAAAGACCTTATTATCAGCATTTCACGTGACAACACGTCAGGTACTGAGGGCCTTTGGGCTGGGGCTGGGCCAGTCCTCTTTAGGGATGAAAAGGCTTCAGGGGGGTGAGGGGATGTGGTCCTCTTTGCAGCCCCCCCCACCCCCACTCATTCTCTCTCTCCACCCCCACCCTCTCTCTCTCCCTGTCTTCAGCCATGGAACTCCAGGGAAACATCATATATCTGGAACTTCAGAAAGGCCAGTTCCTGCGACTCCTCTGTGCTGCTGACAGCCAGCCCCCTGCCACACTGAGCTGGGTCCTGCAGGACAGAGTCCTCTCCTCGTCCCACCCCTGGGGCCCCAGAACCCTGGGGCTGGAGCTGCCTGGGGTAAAGGCCGGGGATTCAGGGCGCTACACCTGCAGAGCGAACAGGCTTGGCTCCCAGCAGCGAGCCCTGGACCTCTCTGTGCAGTGTGAGTGTGCCCAGCAGGGGCCTGGAGTCCATTGGGAGGGCAGAGGGATACAGGGGCTGGGCTCAGGGTCCCAGAGCTGAGGGGACCTAAAGCCCCAGGTCTCAGGGACTGATATTCCTACCTGTGTAGACCTTCATGCAGTTTGTGTCTGGGACTCAGTGGGTGATTCTGCACTGCCCTTCTATCCCACCCACTTCCCCCACCTCAGTCTCCAGGATGCTTCCCTTTACCCAGAGGGAAGCCCCTGGTCCGTCTAGAGCCGGTCCCGTCTCCATTTCAGATCCTCCAGAGAACCTGAGAGTGATGGTTTCCCAAGCAAACAGGACAGGTAGAACGGAGACAGAGGAGCCAGGGCCTCTTGGTGCCAAATTGGGGGCCCAGGTGTCTGGAGGGTCCCCACGCAGGAGGGTCCCTGAGCCCTGAGCTGCACATCAATTCTGCCTCTTCCTTCCCTAGTCCTGGAAAACCTTAGGAACGGCACATCCCTCCGGGTCCTGGAGGGCCAAAGCCTGCGCCTGGTCTGTGTCACCCACAGCAGCCCCCCAGCCAGGCTGAGCTGGACCGGGGGGGGAGGATTGTGGGCCCCTCTCAGCCCTCAGACCCCGGGGTCCTGGAGCTGCCACGCATTCAAATGGAGCATGAAGGAGAGCTCACCTGCCAGGCTCGGCACCCGCTGGGCTCCCAGCACGTCTGTCTCAGCCTCTCCGTGCACTGTGAGTGGGGAAATGGGACACCTAGGTCCCAGGAAGGGGCCCCTGCTGAGTCCTGTCCTCCTTTCCCTCAGACCCCCCACAGCTGCTGGGCCCCTCCTGCACCTGGGAGGCTGAGGGTCTGCACTGCAGTTGCTCCTCCCAAAGCAGCCCGGCTGTGTCTCTGCGCTGGTGGATTGGTGGGGAGCTGCGGAGGGGAACAGCAGCCAGAACTACTTCAAGGTCACCCCCAGCTCAGCCAGGCCCTGGTCCAACAGCTCCCTGAGCCTCCAAGGTGGGGCTTGGCTCCAACCTCAGGCTCACCTTCGAGGCCCAGAACATCCATGGGGCCCAGAGACGTTTCCTCTGGACAGTCAGGGCTAGGGTGGGGAGGCCTGGGCTCACCAGGTCCTGCATCCATGGATGTAGGAAGGGCCTGGAGAACCCAGATTGAAGTTGCAACAAGAGAGGAAGGACTCGGGACTGGTTTAGCAGGTGAATGGGCCTCATCCCACTTTTCCAGGCAAATCAGGGCCCATGACAGGGGTGGTTCTGGTAGCTGTCGGGGAGGTGGCTATGAAGATCCTGCTTCTCTGCCTCTGTGTCATCCTCCTCAGGTGAGCCCTGCCCCAGGGACCAAGGGGAGGGGCGGAGAGGGTAGAGGATACATCACTGAATCCCAGAATCTCAATCCTGGGGGTACTTGGACAGTTTAAGAGGCCTGCGGCCAGGCAGAGGCTGAGTTGATCTTGATGATTCCACATGGGCCAGTGTTGTCAGTCCTCAACTTGGGACCAATGTCCAGGCTGGGGAGGTTCCTGCTGTTATCAGGGAGGTCCTGGGGGCTGGGCCTGCTCTCTCTGCCTCAGTCCCCTCCAGCCCCTTAGCAGGGCACAGGGAGGTGAGTCTGCTGCCCTCTTCACCCCGATCCAGCCACACTCACAGGCCCTGGTCTCTTCACCCAGAGTGAGGTCCTGCAGGAGGAAGGCAGCAAGGGCAGCACCAGGCATGGAGGCGGCAGACGCTGTCACTGACTAATCTCCAGGTGAGTGTCGTGGGCCTCTTACCCTCCAACATCTCGCTGGACACCTCCCCCTCGATGGCCCCAAGGATTGCTCCCCTCAACTTGGCCATAACTGACTTGTCACCTCCCTTTCCAAGCCCACTTCTCCTGTTGAGAGCCCCATCCCTCTGATGACATTGTAGCCCCATCTCTAACGTCAGAACCCGGGTGTGGGTGTCCACCTTGACCTCCCTCCCTCCTCCAGACCCCATAAATCACTAGCGCTTGTCCCTCCTCCTAAGTACAGGTCACCTTGGAGCCCTTTTCTCCATCCTGGCCCTGGTCATGCCTGGGCCTCACCTCTTCCCTGGTCGCTGAACCCTCCTCACCTCTTGCCTCCATCTCTCCCAACAGACTCCAGACTGCTTCCAGACGCCTCCTCATCCAGTTCCTCCACAGTCTGAGCGGCCGTGTTTCCTCTGCAGGCCTTGCATGGTCTGTCCCCTGCTGGACTCTCCTGATCCCTCCTCTCCCTGCAACACCCAACATCTCCCCAAACCCTCCGGGCCAAGGACTCTGTGGCTCTGACACTTTGCATGTGTAGTTTCTTCTCCTGAAACACCCTTCCCTCCTGCCAAACCATGTCCGGATCCTCCTTCAGGTTCACTTTTTTTTTTTTTTTTTTTTTTTTGAGACACAGTCTCACTTTGTCACCCAGGCTGGAGTGCAGTGGCACGATCTTGGCTCACTGCAACCTCTGCCTCCCAGGTTCAAACGATTCTCATGTCTCAGCCTCCTAAGTAGCTGGGATTATAGGCGCCCACCACCACGCCTGACTAATTTTTGTATTTTTGGTAGAGACAGGGTTTCACCATGTCGGCCAGGCTGGTCTTGAACTCCCGACTTCAGGTGATCCGCCAGCCTTGGCCTCTCAAAGTGGTGGGGTTACATGCGTGAGCCACCATGCCCGGCCAGCTGTGTCTTCTTTTTGCAGGATTCACTTATAAAATTCCTTGCAGCTGTAGTCTGCGTTCCACTCACATCCTAATATGGTGTTTGCGGTGGTCACATCCAACTTCTTTCCTCCTCCTTCCACGGAACATGCATTAGGGAGGAACCACAGGCACCACATGCAAGATGAGCCAGTTCCCTGAACGGCCGGCCACGGCGTTAACCGCACTGCTCTGGGCTCTGCGCGTCTCATCTGCTGAGGTGCATTACTGCATCTTTCACGCAGAACTTGCTTTCCATGCCTCACATCCCCATGTGTGGGGATATGTCCTGAGAAATGCATGGTTAGGTGATTCTGTCGTGTGAGCATCCTTGAATGTGCTTACACAGTCGTAAACGGTACAGCCTACCACACGCTGAGGCTATACGGTATAGCCCATTGCTCCTAGGCTATACACCTGCACAGCATGTTCCTGTAGTGAAAGCTGTAGGCAATTATAACGCAATGAATAGTTAAAAATAGAGTTTTAGTAAAAATATGGCATAATAGGTCAGGCGTGGTGGCTCATGCCTGTAATTCCAGCACTTTGGGAGGCCAAGGCAGGCGGATTACAAGGTCAGGAGTTTGAGACCAGCCTGACCAATATGGTGAAACCCAGTCTCTACTAAAAATACAAAAATTAGCTGGGCGTGGTGGTGGGCGCCTGTAATCCCAGCTACTCGGGAGGCTGAGGCAGAAGAATCGCTTGAACCAGGAGGTGGAGGTTGCAGTGAGCCGAGATCGCACCAATGCACTCCAGCCTGGGCGACAGAGCGAGACTGTCTCAAAAACTAAAACAAAAAAACACCACCACCACCAATGTCTGATTAAATCTAAGCCAGGGTTCCATTTTGGGGCAAGGGGCAGGGTGTGGGTGTGGTGGACAGAGAACGGGCTCCAGCCACCACCAGCTGCATGTCCTGGTAGCACCTGAGCCATTCTGTCTCCTGTGCTGGGGGATCATCATCTAATCCTGATGACAACGCCCTCCTCTCAGAGCTCGGGGGATGAGCTGCCAAAACCCACGGAGGTTCAAAACCTGGGCTCTGGAGACAGAAGACACTGGGCTCAGAGACATGGGGCCACTGTCCAGGCTTTCCCTGGGCCTGGACCTGGGCTCCTTCCATTGTCTGAACAGGGTCAGCCTGGGCTGGCTGTGCCGGTTCAAGAGATGAGGGAGGAGGACACAGGGGTTGCCAGGACCCTGAGGCACTGGACTGGGCACTGCCCCAAGGGGCAGAGGATGGAGCCCGGTGTTGATATTGTGATGCTGATCCGTCTGCTCACCTGATTTGGGTGCTGAAGGGCAACTGACCCCCCTAATCTTTTATAGACTTGTGAAACGAAAATAAATAAAAGTCAAGCTGGGAACAGCTTAGGGCAAACCTGCCTCCCATTCTATTCAAAGCCACCCCTCTGCTCACTGAGATAGATGCATGTCTGATCGCCTCAGTTTGGAAAGGCTAATCAGAAACTCCAAAGAATGCATCTGTTCATCTCTCACCCATCTGTGACCTGGAAGTCCCCTCCCCACTTCGAGTCTTCCTGCCTTTGCTTCAAGTTGTCCCCCTTCCCAAATGGAACCAAAGTACTTCTTACATACAGTGACTCATGTCTCAAGTCTCCCTAAAATGTATAAAACTAAGCTGTGCCCCAACCATGCTGACCACGTTATCAGCACCTCCTGAGGCTGTGTCACAGCCTGTGTCCTCAACCTTGGCAAAGTAAACTTTCTAAATTAACTGGACCTGTCTCAAATTTTCGGGGTTCACAGACTCATGTGCAACAAGGGGTCTAAGCAGGACAGGTTCGGGGGGGTTTCCTGTTGTTAGCAGATGTCCCCTTCTGGAAAGGGGTGCAAACACCCACTTTCAGCCAGGAGATGGTAAGCGGTTCCCTGATCCCACCCGCTTCTCCTGAGCAGGGTTTATCAGTACAGGAGAGTCAGGGCATCTGAGAGCACTTCCTTCCTTACCTGGCCTCGGATTCTCCACACTCCAAAGTATGATGCATGATCTGAGTTACTGAAGACAAAATTCAGGGAGGCGGGTTTAGCTTCTCTCTTCCTTTTTTTTCTTGAGACAGGGTCTTACTCTGTCGCCCAGGCTAGAGTGCAGTGGTGCAATCATGGCTCACTGCAGCCTCGACCTGCTGGGCTCAAGTAATCCTCCTGCTTTAGCCTCCCAAGTAGCTGGGACTACAGGCGTCCACCACCACGCCTAGCTGATTTTTGTATTTTTTGTAGAGATGGGTTTCACCCTGTTGCCCAGGCTGGTCTCAAACTCATGGGCTTAAGTGATCCTCCTGTCTTGGCCTCCCAAAGTGCTGGGATTACAGGCATGAGCCACAGCACCTAGGCCCCAAAAGAACTTTTGCAGATACACTGACTCCTCAAGCTCTGGTAAAACAATTTATTACCAAAGCACAGAGGTGTCAAGGGTAGGAGGTGTCCCCCCTGCGGGCCGGCCAACCCCATCCAGCTTTGCTAGGACACTGGCTGAAGGGCAGGCCACCGAGATGGGGTACTTCACATTCACTGGAGGGAAACTGGGGCCCTCCGGGAGGCTAATCAGGACTGATGAGTATCCTGAAACCAGTGGCAGGAATGCACATTCCAGGGCTTATTCTAGAAGCTTATCTGTGATTAAACAGCAGGCCTTGAGTCACATTGCTTCATTTTTTTTTTCTGTTGCACACTGCAAATGGAAAGTTCTGGAAGACAATAAAAATGCTGTTAGTGTCTCATTCATTCAAGGAACACCCTCTAAGCCTTCACTTCATGCCAGGCACCTTCTAGGTTCTGGGGATGTCATCTTCTAGGTACTGGGGATGTCATCATGACCATATGGGATGAGGAGCCCCTGCTGGGCTTAGGATGAGGAGGAGTGGGGTGGAGACTACACTAAACACACGCTTCCCTCCAGATGGGAACAAGGGCTGTGTGGAAAACAGGTGACATGATGAGCAAGTGGGTAGGGAGGCAGTGAGGATGCCTCATGGAGGATGGGGAAGGCCTCGGGTCTTGAGAAGCAGCAGGTACATAAAACCAGGATGAGGGGAGCTTTCCAGAACTCAGGATGGCAAGTGCAAAGGCTCCAGGGTGGGGTCCAGCTTGGCCTGGTCTAGAATCGGAGGGGCGGGGGTGTGGCTGGTGCATCGTGCATGGGGGAGGAAGGGAGCTCGGCCTCGGGCCAAGGCAAGGAGCTGCTGTGGAGCAGAGGTAAGATGACCAAGGTGCTCGAAGATCACCGGGCTCCTTAAATGCCATCTCCTCGTTATGTTCCCAACCAAGGGGCTGAGCGAGTGGCCTCCAGGGAGTGCGTGGGTGTGAGACGGTGGAGACCCTGGGAGGCTGTCAGGTGTCGGGTTCTAAATGTCCTTTGCCCTGGGTGAGGAAGGCACTGTGAGACACGGTGGCACTGATGACGGCAAGCCTGGGCTCGCTCCATTGATAAACAGGATGAAGCCTCTGCCCCATGCCATGCCAGAAAAGCAGAGATGACAGAGTCAGACGTGACCCTGCCCTGGAGGAACTGGCTGCCAGCAGGAGACTGTGACAAGTGACCCCGTGGTCAGTCTCACCCGGGACCGAAGGTTTGGAGGAGGCTGCTGAGGGAGCAAGGGTGTTGGGGAGGACCCCGAGCTCTCTGGCCTGGATAACTGGGTGCATGGAGGAGGAGCTGTGTATTGAGCTGGAAAGGTGGGGGAAAGTGGGAGATTGGCACAGGTCATGACTTTACTCTCGGCACCTCTGGTTGAGGCAGAGAGCCTGCTACTCCACCAGAGAAAAGAGCCCCCACCCCTCACCACTGGCCCACTCTGTGCGCAGGTGCTCCGCGAATCGCTTGACACACACGTGTCAGCTCATGCTTCAGCCTCAGATGTAAGGAAAGGTTGTGGGAATGTAGAAGCACTTGTAATCCAAGCGCCAAGAAGAACGTCGCTGCACAGGGAGACAGGCCGCCAAAAGGAGATGCTGTTCAAGATGCCCCGCGACTAGGATCTCACAATCGCGGTGCTGCTGACCATTGGGGCCAGGGGATTCTTTGTGGGGTGGGGGGGTAGAGGTGGGGACCGTGTTGCATGTTGCAGGATGTCAGGCAGCATCCCGGCCTCCACCGTCCCGCATCCTGACAACCAAGTGTCTCCAGACACTGCCAAATGCCCCCAGGGTGGTGCCGAGTTAGACAAAGCACTGAGCTTTGGTTCCAGCCAACCCCGATGAGAGAAATGACTACTCTGAGGAGAGAAAAGGAGCCTGGAGAAGCTCCTCTTCTGCATACATCTCTGCACCCTTGCCAAAATTTACTGTGTAGTCTGTCTTCGACCTTGCAAAAATTCCTGCACATTTACACAAAGTGCTGATGGAAGTAAAGCCATCTTGTCAGCACTGTCAAGTTGATACCTCCATCCACAGACAGCGTGTGCCAGCAGCCGGGCTGTGCACACAGGCAGCACTGTTTGTAAAATAAAAATCTGGGAAACTAAGCAAACGCCCAGCTGCTGGCTGTGAGGAGTGTCCGTCATCCACAGGAAGGGGTAGTGCGCACTATGAACAAGACCCGAAGGCATGCAGCAGCTACCTTTTGTGTATGGAGGTGCCAAGGAGGCCAGACCAAAGGAAAGTAGAGACTATAGGTGGCCGGGTGGAAGGACACAGGGAGGCATGGATGCAAGAAGGGACAGAAGATGGTGAGAGACAGACAACGTCCTGATGCTATTTTTGAGGCCCTGAATCCCGTTGTGCCTGAAGCTCCACCTTATAATTTTCTAGCTACAACAGCCAATCAACCCCCCTTTTCTTAAAGCCAAGTTGAGCCGGGTTTCTGCTACTTGCCATTCCTGGAGGTTGGGAAGTTCAAGGACCCTGTGGAAAAACCCAGCGTCTCCCTGGGAAGCTGGGCCCTGGTATGAACGTGGAACAGCCTCTGGGAAGCGTCTCCTGGAGCCTGGGGCAGGGCTGGGGCGAGGGCAAGGGGTGAGAGGGCTTAAGACTCACAAGCTCTTCCCACCTGGATTCCACCTAGGGCACCATCGGGAGGCCAATGGGGTCATATGGAGACACACGCAGATCCTGCAGCAGAGCTTCTAGGTTGTTCCTCAGCATGGCGTACGGCGGCTTCTCCTCATACTTGAGGGCCATCACCACCTTCAGGTACCTCTGCAGGGTCTCTGTGGTCAAGACAACCCCCAGTAAGGGAGAACCTGAGAGGTGTCCCCCAACCCCGATCCTGGGGGTCTGCGCCCAAGGGTGGAGGAGTGGGGGACTGAGGGGCACGAAGGTCTCAGCAAAAGTGCCCATTTTCTTGTTGCCTGGCATTGCCAGAGGACTTCAATTGTTTTTCAGTTTTGGAAAATGTCATACACAGGCACCAGTAGAAGGGCATGAACACCCAAGTACCCATCACTCAGTTTCAACAAGGATCACCTCACAGCCAATCTCGTTTCATCAAGACCTCTCCCCTGGCCTGCAGTGTTTTAAAGCAAATCCCAGCTAGCAATGCAGTCTACCTGCATATAAATATTTAGCATGTATCTTTAAAGAGGGTGGGCCCTGCCTCACCTCCACCTCCAACCTCTGGTTGACCAGCTTAAAATCCTCGAGGCCCAAGGTTCACAGAGGTAGAACTGGAGGGGAATGTCACTTGGGCAGCTGAGCCATGATCTGAACCCAGGGATTTAAAGTAACTCAAAAATGAGCCTTAGAGAGCCAGAGGGGACAAGCTATCCGTTTCTGTCTGTCCATTTCTGCCTCCAGCTTGGAGAAAAGCATCAAAGCTCTTCAGGAGGGACACAAAGACAACAGGAACAACAAACACCCCCGACACCCAAACAAGACAGTGCAAATGCCCAGTAACAAGGATTGGCTTTACAAGTTACAGTGCGGACAAACCATGACCATTGTGCAGCTGTCAATAAAAGCTGTGGTGCATCTATAAGGAAGGGCATGAAGGACGGCCCCAGGGTTAAGTGAAAAAAGCAAGAAGTAGAACGAGATGTATGTAGGGTGAGCCTATTTTTTGTTCATAAAAATGGCCGAGCATGGTGGCTCTTGCCTGTAATCCCAGCACTTTGGGAGGCCGAGGTGGGTAGACCAGTTGAGGCCAGGGGTTTGAGACCAGCCTGGGCAACATGGTGAAACCCCGTCTCTACTAAAAATACAAAAAACTAGCCAGGTATGGTGATGCACGCCTGTAATCCCAGCTACTTGGGAGGCTGAGGCACGAGAATCGCTTGAACCTGGAAGGCAGAGATTGCAGTGAGCTGAGATCATACCACCGCACTCCAGCCTGGGTGACAGAGCTAGACCCTGTCTTAAAAAAAAAAAAAAAAAAAAGGCCAGGCGCGGTGGCTCACGCTTGTAATCCCAGCACTTTGGGAGGCCGAGGCGGGTGGATCACGAGGTCAGGAGATCGAGACCACGGTGAAACTCCGTCTCTACTAAAAATACAAAAAATTAGCTGGGCATGGTGGCAGGCGCCTGTAGTCCCAGCTACTCGGGAGGCTGAGGCAGGAGAATGGCGTGAACCCGGGAGGCGGAGCTTGCAGTGAGCCGAGATCGTGCCACTGCACTCCAGCGTGGGCGACAGAGCGAGACTCTGTCTCAAAAAAAAAAAAAAAAAATTACCCTGTCTTCAAAAAAGAGTTGTGTGTTTTTGTTTTGTTGTTTTTCAGAGGCACTTGTGAATTTTTTGACAATTTTGTCTTTCTGCAATGGGTACATATTACAAAAGCAAATTGGAAAACTAAAAAAACTGAAGAGGTGTAAGGAGAAGCCACCCCAAGATGGATCTGAGCCACCAGGTCCCGCCCAGGTCCCCACCTGTTCCTGCTCCCTTCAGGACGTACCTGAGGGCCTGATCCAGTGACCGCAGGGTACCACAAAGGGCCCCGGCTTATCAACAAACCTGAAGGGACAGAAACACATGTGAAAGGTCTTTTAGGGAAAGGAGAGCAACTTTTTAAAGCAGAATGCCTAAGATGTATACACGGTCCCCTCTGCCATCCAGGGAAGTTACGTTCTTAAAGTCGCTGTGAACACTGAATCAACCAATCCACTACCACTGCTCCAAGGGAAACAGCACTGGCTTCCTGCAAGCCTCTGGCCACATGATTTTCCCCGATCAATACACCTTGTTTTGGCCGGGCACAGTGGCTCACGCCTGTAATCCCAGCACTTTGGGAGGCCGAGGGGGGTGGATCACGAGGTCAGGAGATCGAGACCATCCTGGCTAACACGGTGAAACCCCGTCCCTACTAAAAATACAAAAAACTAGCCGGGTGTGGTGACGGGCGTCTGTGGTCCCAACTACTCAGGAGGCTGAGGCAGGAGAATGGCGTGAATCTGGGAGGCAGAGCTTGCAGTGAGCCTAGATCGCGCCACTGCACTCCAGCCTGGGCGACAGAGCGAGACTCCGTCTCAAAAACAAAAAACAAAACAAAACAAAACAAAACAATACACCTTGTTTTATGTATGTTTCTGTTGAAAGACATCTTATGTAATAAGCATTGTTGATTCATTAGCGTTGAACTCTTCTAATCTGGGATCCTTAAGACGGAGAGGATCCCTTCGATGATGAGGAAAGATCCAAGATGGAAATAAAGATTTTATTACTTACAGGTCCTGGGGGCACACGGCACACGGCACACCCAAAGGTGACCTCCCCACCTGCCCCATGCACACACACAGACACACACACATACGCACACTGGTCAGGGAGTTCGTGGCTGTGTGAGGGGCCAATGGGCCAGTATCCAAACATTTTGAGGGGATTTTAACTGGTGGGTTCAAAGCAAGCAGGCTCGACTTCCAGGAGGTCATGCTCTGCCTGAGAGGGGGTCACTGTGGCATCCTCACAGTTCAGTGGGATGTGGGGGCCAGCGGGGTCGTCAAGTAGGCTGTCTGTGGCTGACCCATAGGGAGGGAGGTGCTCCCCCGGAGGCGGCTGCGTAAGGGAGGTATCTGGGTCAACCACACGGAGGAACTGGGAGGAGGTGGAAAACTGGAAACTGTGCTGAGAGTGACCGAGCCTTGTTTCTGGCATGACAAAGTCCAACTTACATTCAAATGAATCCCAAGGCAACCTGAAATGATAAGAATTCCCCACAAACTCATGGCCAACAGCACTGTAGCTCATGCCTGAACAAAGCTGATAAAACACACGAATTATTAACCATCTCAGGCTTCGGGACATCAGACAGCACTTCAGCATTATGCTAGGTGGCTGTTTGATTTTTTATGGAGATGTTGCCCAGGCTGGTCTGATCCTCCTGTCTCGGCCTCCCAAAGTGCTGGGATTACAGATGCGAGCCACCACTCCTGGCTGAGGGCATTTTAAATGGCATAACCACTGACAAAAAAGCATAAAAACAGGAAAAAATGTAGCATTAACTAAACAGTGAAAAGGACACCAGTGTATATAGTGTGGGGGCTGAAATAGGGAGGCAGAATGCTGTCTGGCTCCACCCTAGGCTGGGAACATGTGTGTCAGATGATTAAAATTTTTCTCCACACTGTGTCTGTAAGTGGCCATGAAAGGACAGCAAGAATTGATTTGGGGTTACAACTACTTTTAGTAAGAGAATTCACACATATGGACTCTGAATAATCAGGACTGACTGTATATGTACATACACACACACACATATATGTAAAACACACACACGTGCATGCACGTGCACCCCTCTTTGGCTGTTCAGGAAAAATCCTGATTCGCCCACTGCCTTTGCTCCATCCTCCAGGCCCAGCCCCTCCACTTCTCTGCCTGGCCCATTGGGCCACCTCCCACCATCTGCCCAGTCACTGGTCTCTGACCCTGCCTTCGCCATCCCCCAGCCCCACCCTCCTGCTTCTCAACCCTCTCTGCCCCGTGGATCTGGGCCCAGCTCAGCCCTCATCCTTTCTCCCTGGACCTCAACTCCTCCCTGGCCTCCTGTGTATCCCCATGTGGCCCCAGAGGGTCTCTTTACACCTGTCCCTGACCCTCCCTGCTCACAGCCCACCCTCCCTCCCGTGACTTCCCAGCACACACTGGCCACCCTCTGGCTCCGTCTCCCTACTCCTTCCTCCCATTGCATGCCCCAGCCACACCAAAGGACTCATAGTCCCACCAGGCCACACATCCACGCACATCTGCCTCTGCACATATCACTCTTGCTGCCTGGGCGGTCTTCCCCACCCTGAGCTCTGGCAGGTGGCTGTTCTCCCTTTGAGACACAGCTCGAGGGCTTGGCCTCCTAGGAAGTCTTCCCCAGACCCCTCCAGGCAGAGGAACTCCATCCCTCCTGGGCCTGTGCGTAGGTCCGTGGATGTCCCACGGCGGCCATCGACATACATGCGCAGGAAGGCCCGGTTGTGCCATCAACAGGACATTATACGCTGCACAGCAACGCCACTGCCACCGCCTGCCATGGGCTCTCCCTGACCAGCTGGGCAGCCCTAACAGTGGGTCCAAAGCTGGCTCTCATTTGTGCTTTGCCCAGCAAGCGGCCTTGAATGCCAGAAAGCCTCGGGGACTTAAATGGCCTCTCCTTCTTTTACTCATTCTGTCTGTCGTGAACTATAATGTGCAAAAAATGAGTATCTGTTGAATGAATGGAAAAAGGCCATGTATACCAGTAAACCGTCCTAGCGCAGGGCACCTTAGGGTGCCAGGAAATGAGCATGTAGCAATATTGCCCCCTTGTGGTCCCCTTGGTTATTGTCTGGGCTAACAGACGATGGGCTGGGGGTGAGGAGGCGCGTCTGGGGGACAGTGTCAACATCGCCAGCTACTCTCTAGAGAACGTTTTTGTGCGCCTGGTCCTCTATGGTGGTGGTCTGGAGCTGGGGCTGTGGAATTACTGTTATCCATGCTGCTATCATTGATAGGAGATGATTACCATGACCTGTCTTACTCACCCTCCACCATGTTGGCAAGTGCAGACCCTCTCTGTGAACCAGTCACATTCATCAAGTCTCTTTCGGTGGGGGGATGTGAAAAGGGCGATATGACCGCTCTTAGGAGTTAGTAAGTGAAGTGGGGAGAAGACTCAACCCAGGGGAGCCTCGGGGACCAGTTTCCCTGACAAGATCGGAGTGCAGAGGCACCGTGGGCTGATTCTAACCTGGGTGGCCAGCACAGCCACTGGCCTCAGGAACCTGGCACTGAATGCATGAGTGGAGAGGGTTCAGAGCTGTGCCGTCCTGTCTGCCTAGGAATCTTGCCTCCCCCTTGCCCACCTGGAAGGCTCTTGTGTTCTCTACAGACCAGGTCAGGCATCTCCCAGGTGAGGGTTTCCAGGAGCCGGTGGCGGGGTCCTGTGCCTCCCCTCTGCTCCCACAGCGCCGGGCTACCTCCACCCTCACCTGCAGCTCCTGCTTCCTGTCCGTGTCTCCTCCCAGCCCCGGAACCCCCGACACTGGGGCTGCATCTGCCCGACCTCTGTATCCACACTGAAGCCTGGGCGGGCTCAGCATTCACTCCTTAGTTGTTCTTCATTCCACTACGATTTTTCTTTCCTTTTTTTTTTTTTTGAGACAGGGTCTCACTCTGTTGCCCAGGCTGGAGTGCAGTGACACAATCACAGCTCACTGCAGCCTCCACCTCCTTGGACTCAAGTGATCCTTCCACCTCAGCCTCCTGAGTAGCTGAGTACAGGCACGTGCCACCACACCTGGCTACTTTTTTTGTAGAGATGGGGTCTCATCATGTTGCCCAGGCTGGTCTCAAACTCCTGGGCTCAAGCAATCTGCCCACCTAAGCTTCCAAACTGCTGGGATTACAGGCGTGAGTCACCGTGCCAGATCTGCTTCTATTTCTTGGGCAACAACAATGTGTGCTCTCTGTTGTATCCAGAGAAGGATGTGTGTGTGTGTCACAGGGAATTGAGGCCCCCCTACTGCCCTCAATCTCCCGCGTTGGGACTGTTAGGGAGAGAAATGAACCCTCCCTCATGGAAGCTGCAGTGTTTTGGGGTCTCCTTGTGAGAGCAGCTCAGCCTTGTCCTGAACTCACCCATCAGAGTGTGTGAGGGAGCATTTCACTACCTTCACTCACACAGGGGCTCCAGCGGGCCGCTCATTCTCTGACTCATCGTTTTCACCTGCCTTCATTTCAACAGAAACCTGTCTCACTACTGTGAGCAGAAAACCCCAGCACCATCTGTTAAAGCTAGAGAGTAAGTGTAAAAATAAGCTCCAAGAAAATGGGGCAATGGACTTGTGGTCTAGCGAGTTCTGAGGCTGGCTTCCCATGCAGAGGTTGCCTGCGGAAGTCTGGGGGCTGAAGGCCTGTCTGTCTCTCCCTCTTTCTGCAGGGATGTTGGGGCAAATTAGCATCAAACTGTGACATCCTTCTTGCCAGTTTAAAGTTTCATGGTCCTTCAGGGGGCATTTTACCTGTTACCACTGCTGTGAGACCTGCCCCTGACATTAGACCTACAAGTGTGCTGCACACCCCCACCAACAGTCCCACCAGTGGACACCCAGGACCTGGCCTCATGACCCTCATCAGTCTGACCTCTGACACACCGTGTGTTTCACCCTTTAGCTCCTGTCTCCCGCAATAGGATGTGAGCTCCCTGAGGGCAGGGACTTTTGTCTTACTCATTCCTGTATCCCCAGGGCCTAGAACAGAGTCTAGCACATGGCAAGGGTTCAGTATTTGTTGAGTGAAGGTAGGCTGGGTCCAGGCACCACCAGTTCACCTCACAAGCCTCCTCCACTTGGGAAGCAGCACGTAGGTGACACGGGCTGTCTCTGGAGTTGAATGGCCCAGGTTTGAGCCCAGGAGCCCCTGCTTAGTAGCTGTGTGGCCTGCACTGATTACCTAAGCTCTCTGTGCCACAGAGCATGAGAGCACGCAGCTCAGAGCAGTTGTGAGGATGCAGGGGAAGCACCAGGGGCAGTGCCTGGCACAGATAAGTGTATAATAAATGTTAGCTTTGAACAGTTAGTAAAAGGAAGTCAAAATGACGACACACATCCCCTCGTCTGAAGGAGGATGAAATTCTGGGCATGGTGCCACTTATGCCAATTAAACACACACTCAAGAATGTCATAGAGTTTTTAAGGACACAGATGCATCTAAACTAACACATTTAGGAGTATTCAGAAGTAGTGAACTAGGTGTGTAGTTAAAGTTAAAAACATAACATTGAGAGAAAGAAGGCAAGAAACAGCATGAGGTTTAGAGCATAGTACCATTTATACAAGTTAACACACAGTACCACCATATATAGTTTAAGGACACAGACATGTCCATAGAAAACTGATTTAGAAGCAGGAGTCAGAAGCAGTGAACTCAGTCCACACGTAGGGATAGGGTTAAAGCTGAAGAGAGCCAGAGACAGATGAGATGCAGAGTGGAACATCACTTATGCAAATCACACACAGCACCACGACCAGCATGTGATTTTGAGGGTACAAATACATCTAAGTGAACATATCAGCAGAACACATGTTAAGTGTGCTTGAGCAGCTGTCTATGGTTGAGAGAAGGAAGTTGGGAGACACGAAGGGAGTAAAATAGAACGAGAAAGCCTTCATGTGAGGGAAGGACTGGGAAGGACTTCACGACACACTAAGGACAGGGAAGCATGAGGGACTCAATGCCATTTACTGGAGGGTTCACCCTCTTCCCACTCTATATGTTTTCTCAGATAATCTCATCCTCTCCTGGGGCTTCAGCTGATGGCTCCGGAGATATTCCCAGGGTCTGAGTCTCCCTTTAGACTTCACTCCTACACTTCAGACATAGATGGCCAGCTGCCTCCCAGGTGGCTTGGGCAACAAGTCTGAGACAGAGTCTTGCTTTGTCACCCAGGCTGGAATGCAGCAGTGTGAGCTCGGCTCACTGCAACCTCCACCTCCCGGGTTCAAGCAATTCTCCTGCCTCAGCTGGGATTACAGGTGCCCACCACTGCGTTGGCTAATTTTTGTTATTTTCACTAGAGACAGAGTTTCACTATGTTGGCCAGGCTGGTCTTGAACTGCTGACCTCGCGATCCACCCGCTTTGGCCCCCCAAAGTGCTGGGATTAAGGCGTGAACCACTGTGCCCGGCCTGGGCAACTGATATTCATGTCTGAAGTGCATGCCTAGCATGCCCGCTAGGATCAGCTGCCCACTGTCCTTGGTGCTGAATCCATACTCCTGGCGCTTCCAGTTTGTGCTCCGCTGTCCCTGGTGCTGAACCCACATCCCTAGCATTTCCCTTTTGTGTCCCGCTGCCTGCTGTCCTTGGTGCTGAACACACACCTTAGTGCCTCCCTTTTGTGCCCAGCTGCCTGCTGTCCCTAGTGCTGAACCCATACCCCCAGTGCTCCCCCTTTGTGTCCAGCTGCTCAATGCCTTTAGTGTTCAATCTCACCCCAGAACTTCCTCATATGTTCCGCTGTCCACTGGCTTTGGTGCCGAATGTTTAAACCAGCACTGGTAAGACTGGTGGTTTATACACAGAGGTGAAGGCACTGATCTGGCAGTGTGGACACTGGATGGGTGGTGCTACCAGTGCTGAGGCAGGGCCTGGGCCTATCCTGCTCAGGTTGCCTGCATGTTTGTGATGAATGAGTTATAGTTTCCCACACACAATGAACTTTTTTTTTTTTTTTGAGATGGAGTCTCGCTCTGTCGCCCAGGCTGGAGTGCAGTGGCACAATCTCGGCTCACTGCAAGCTCCGCCTCCCGGGTTCATGCCATTCTCCTGCCTCAGCCTCCCGAGTAGCTGGGACTACAGGCACCTGCCACCATGCCCGGCTAATTTTTTGTATTTTTAGTAGAGACAGGGTTTCACCATGTTAGCCAGGATGGTCTTGATCTCCTGACCTCATGATCTGCCTGCCTCTGTCTCCCAAAGTGCTGGGATTACAGGCATGAGCCACCGCGCCCGGCCACAATGAGCATTTTCTATGAGCCAGGCCCTGTGCTAAGTGCTGTGTGTACCCGACTTCCCTGAACGCTTTGCAGTCCCATAAGGTGGGAGCTAGTAGGAGACCAACTCATGGAGCAGGACACTGAGGCTCGCAGACGTTAACACCCCACAGTGGTGGTGCCAGAGTCTGAGCCCAAGGAGTGTGGCTCCGGAACCCCTGCCTCGCCTGCTGTGTGGACATTGCAGCACATGTCTGTGCGGCTCAGAGGACTTGGGCTCTGCTGGATGCCACTTCCCCTTCCCTCCTGCTCCCAGTTGGGCTCTGGGCTTCTGACCACCTGCAGGGGTTCTGCTGACCCCCAGACTCACTTCTGTTTTTGCTTCATGATGTCCTCAGTGTTGGGAAGGCAATTTGTCCATGGCAGAAACCCGTAGAGCCACTTCAGCATGCAGTAGCCCAGGCTCTGGAGGTCGCTGCGGCGGGAGGGCCCTGGGGAGGGAGGGGTAGAGGTGGCAGCTCAAGTCTGGATGCTCCACTCACTGGTGGGTCCACCCCCCTTCCTTCCCTTCTCTCTCTCACTGACTCAATCACACACTCATGCAGTCAGCCTTCCAGCCATATGGGCTGTCTCTTCCGCTCATTCACTTTCATGAGTAGGCAGAAGCTGACTCCTTCTCTCACTTACTCTCACTCAACCATTCTCTCAGCCCCTTTTACCAGGTCACCCTCATCCACTTTTCTTTCATTCATGCACTCATTCAAGGCTCAGCACCCGTGTGCCAGGCCCAGCTCACTTCTGAAAACCCAGACCAGGATCTTGTCAGGTCCCAGCCCGTGACAGCCTAGTGGGGAGACAGCTATAGCATGGGACTACCTGAGTGACAAAGGACACAGAACACACGGGAGCCCAGAAGGATGGGTACTAAACCCAGCCTCAGTGGGGGAGGGCAGGGGAGGCTCTGACGGTTTATTTTTCTTATGCTTCCTGACCATAAGACAACGCTTAATTTAGACAACGCTTTGTGTAAGCACTTGACAAGCACTACTTGTCCGTGCTGGCCTTCCACCACCCGATGCTGGGGGCAGGGGTGCCATCCCTGCCCTGGGGGAGCTCAGTCTGGTGGGAGGATGTGGCAGGCATGTGGATAGCCATGATATAAAGGGATGTGAGAAAGAGGGGCTCAAGAAACCTGCCCTGGGCCCTCTTTCCAGTCTGTACACTTTCCCTGGATGATCCCATCCTCTCCCAGGGCTTTGGCTGATAACTTCTGAGATACTGCAGAGCCTCTGCCCAGATTTCCCTCCCACACTCCAGACGTGGTGGCCAACTACCTCCTCAACAGCCCCTCCTGGATGACTCCTAGGCAATTACCATCTTCCAAGTCTACACCAGATCCTGAATCCCAACCTCTGGAACTCAGGCTCCCCATTGCCCAGCCTCCCACTATCCTTAGTGCTGAACCGCTACCCCACCCATCTCCCTTGCAGTCGCGACGCTGTCTGTGGTTCCAATCCCTGTCCTGGTGCCCTTAATGCCTCTCCTGTCTGGCCACCTGCTGTCTCTGGCTGTGAACTCCTAGAGCTGCCCTTGTATAAGAAGCATGTCTCTATGGTCCCAAACCCATCCCTGGCCTCGTACCGCATCCCTTGTGCAGGTCCATGCTAATGAACTCAAGGTCCCCCTCGTGAGGGCTCCTGCTGCCTTCCACGTAGGCCACGTGTTTGCCACTTGGGCAATAGCGGAAGGCGAAGCCATAGCCTGCCAAAGTCACCTGTGGACACAGGGAAAAGCCATACAGATGGGAGGTTAGGAGCGCAGTAAGTCAGAGATTTCCACCGTGGGTGCAAGTGAAAACAAACATTCCACCAAAGATGACATTTTTCACTTACAAAACTAAGCCACGCCCACAGTAAAAATGATGTGAAGTAAAAAGAACCCAAACCAGCCATCCATATTTCCTCCCAGCCCCTAAAACCCACCACCCAGAAATAACCACTAGTAACAGTTTCTTATGCATCATTCCAAATTGTTTTTTTTATTTTTATTTTTTTTAAATAACCAGGTAAACATATGTGGATGGGGAGGGGGCTCTTGTTTTCCACAGAAGCCTCAAACCAGACCTCCTGTTGGGCACCAGCACTTTACACTTTAATATGGTTCTGGGCATTAACTCTGGGGCCAGATGGCCTGGGTTCAAATGCCAGCTCAGTCCACTGGTGGCAGTACAACCTTGGGCAAGCTATACCAGTTCTCTCGGCTATGATTTCTCCATTTGCAAAATGATGATGATAATAGTCCCCACCTCAAAGGGTTCTTATGAGGCTTAACTGAGTTTAAAACAAAAGTTAAATGCTTTCTGCCTGATACATAAAGTTAACCAAATCTTCTTTCAAAAATATTTACTTATTTATTTTGAGATGGGGTTTCACTCTGTCACCCAGGCTGGAGTGCAGTGGCGCGATCACGGCTCACTGCAGCCTCCTAGGCTCCAGTGATCCTCCCACCTCAGCCTCCTGAGTAGCTGGGACTACAGGCACGCACCACCATGCCCAGCTGATTTTTTGTAAATATGGAGTTTTGCCCTGTTGCCCAGGCTGGTCTTGAACCCCTGGGCTCAAGTGATCCTCCTGCCTTGGCCTCCCAAAGCGCTGGGATTACAGGTGTGAGCCACTGTGCCCAGTCCATGTCTTCTTTTCAATGGCTGCATCTTATTCCATCATATGCATAGTGGACAACTGTTGGTTTTGTCTATGTAAGACCTATACACTTCCCCTGCTCCCTGTTTTTCTGTTCAGTTTGTGGTGTTCATTAAAAAAATAATTTTTTTTTAAAGTTTTGAGACAGGGTCTCACTTGGTCACGCAGGTTGGAGTGCAGTGGCATGATCATGGCTCACTGCAGCCTCAATCTCCTGGGCTCAGGTGATCCTTCTACCTCAGCCTCCCGAGTAGCTGGAACCACATGTGTATGCCACTACACCTAGACAGGTTATTATTTTTTATTTTGTAGAGACGAGGTTCCCTGTGTTTCCCAGGCTGGTCTCGAACTCCTGGGCTCAAGCGATCCGATCCTTCCACTTTGGCCTCCCAAAGTGCTGGAATTACAGGCATGAGCCACTGGGCCCGGCCAAGATGGTCATTTTTATGTGGCAACTTGACTGGGCCAAGGGGTGCCCAGACATTTGGCCAAACCCTATTCTGGGAGTGTCTATGAGGGTGTTCTGGATGAGATGAACATTGGGGTTTGTAGACTGAGTAAGGCAGATTATTCTCCTTAATGTGGGTGGGTCTCATTCAATCAACTCAAGATGTGAACAGAATAAAAAGCTAAGTAACCAGAAGCTCCTCCTCCCTGACTGCTTGAGCTAGAACATTGGTCTTTTCCTGCCTTTGGACTCGAACTGAAACAATCCCTCTTCTTGGGTCTCAGGCCTGCTGGCCTTTGGACTGGAACTTACATCATTGGCTCTCCTAGGTCTCCAGATTGCAAACTGAAGAATCTCAGGACTGCTTAGTTTCCATTATCAATAAGCCAATTCCTTATAATAAATCTCTACACACACACACACACACACACACACACACACACACACACACACACACTTACATCATTGGCTCTCCTAGGTCTCCAGATTGCAAACTGAAGAATCTCAGGACTGCTTAGTTTCCATTATCAATAAGCCAATTCCTTATAATAAATCTCTACACACACACACACACACACACACACACACACACACACACACACACACACACACACTTACATCATTGGCTCTCCTAGGTCTCCAGATTGCAAACTGAAGAATCTCAGGACTGCTTAGTTTCCATTATCAATAAGCCAATTCCTTATAATAAATCTCTACACACACACACACACACACACACACACACACACACACACACACACACACACACACACACACACACACACACACACACACACACACACACACACACACACACACACACACACACACACACACACACACACACACACACACACATCCCCTGCCAGTTCTGTTTCTCTGAAGATTCCTAATGCTTAGTTCCAGCATTTTCATCTGGGATTGCCTTTCCCCAGTTCTCAGTCCATGCAGTTCAGGTCTGTTTCTGCCAGGGCTGCTAAGCTTTGGGGATTTAAGCCTAATTTGCTGGTGGCAATTTTGTCACCATGAGGAACAAGTCTGCCTGACAATGAGCAGTGCAGAAGCATGAGGAGTCCAGAGATGGGAGAGCCGGCTTCCCAATGACAGGGCTTGAGCTCCTGGATCCTGCCATGCCCAAGACAGTGCAGTCCTGGATTGCTCCATTCCGTGGACTAATACACTGCACACACTCCCTTTTGGTTTTTGGCTTAAGGCATGTAAAGTTGGGTTTCTGTCATTTGTAATTGTAAGGGCAATTAGAAGTTACTTTAAAATACTATTTAGTCAGTATCCTGTTTAAGGTGTTTCCCATTTCACTATTACAATCAATGTTGCCCAGAACATCTTGTACACTTATCTTTGAACAATCCTATGAATATATAGATAGGACACCTTCCTAAGACAGAAACTTGTGGATCAAAAAACGAGTGCATTTTGGCCAGGCGCGGTGGCTCAGGCCTGTAATCCCAGCACTTTGGGAGGCAAAGGCAGGTGGATCACCTGAGGTCAGGAGTTCGAGGCCAGCCTGACCAACATGGAGAAACCCCATCTCTACTAAAAATTCAAAATTACCCAGGCGTGGTGGCGCATGCCTGTGATCCCAGCTACTCAGGAGACTGATACAGGAGAATCGCTTGAACCCAGGAGGTGGAGGTTGCGATGAGCCAAGATCGTGCCATTGCACTCCAGCCTGGGCAACAAGAGTGAAACTCCATCTCAAAACAAAAACAAAAACGAAAAACAGGTGCATTTAAAATTGTGACTGTTATTGCCAAACTGCCTTCCAAAAGGGTTTCCCAATTCATGCTTCCAACAGTATATGAAGAATTCCTACTTCCTTATATCCTTATCAGCAATGAATATTATTATCATTCTTAATTTTGTTCAAAGGGTGAAAATAGCATCTTGTTTTAAGTTACATCTCTATAGTTACTAAGGAGGTTGAATATCTTTCCATATTATTTAGCTAGCCTGTGGATTTCTTTTTTTAAGAATTGCTTTTCTTATCCTTTGTCCATTTTCCTACTAAGTTGCTTATCTTTTCTTATTTATTTGAAGGAGCTCTTTATATACGATGGACAGCAATCCTTTGTCTGTAATAAGCACTGTGAAATAAATAGAGATTTGGAGACAGATGGGAACCTGAGCCCAGAGATCTTCCAGAGTGGGCAGGGGCTGGCTCTTACCTGACTCCGGTCCTCTGGATCCACAAAGATATTTTCAGCTGTCACATTTCCATGAACATACTCATTCTCATGGAGGAACTCCAGGGCATCCAGCTGGGGGAAGAAGCAAGTCAGTGTCTGCATGAGCAGTACGACTAACACAGAGAGGCTCTGGTGCAGACCAGGACGGGGAGCCCCACTATTAAGGCCTGGGGTCATCCGACACTGTGACTGGGGGTTAAACCTGACTAAATCTGGGGCAGCATGAGGAGCCCGCTGTGACAGCACACTGAGCACGCCTCTAATCAGGCTCTCAGGGAGCTCACCAGTTGAGCTAAAGCATGGCTTCCCATCTACTCCTGTATTTCTCTCTTAGCTGATGACAAACTCAGGAGAGGGAAAAGGGGTTAATGTCTCTCTGCAAAAATGACTTAGCACCTGTGGATATCAGAGAGCTCTTCTCACCTGTCCTAGAGAGCAGAAATAAATCTTGTTAAGCAATTTATATCTTGATCTCCAGCTCCAGCTGCCCCTCTGAGTTCCAGACTCTTTTTCTGCTGTGTGTATATATATATATTTTGAGACAGGGTCTCACTCCTGTTGCCCAGGCTGGAGTGCAGTGGTACAATCACTGCTCACTGTAGCCTTGATTTCCCCAGCTCAGGTGATCCTCCCACCTCAGCCTCACAAGTAGCTGGGACTACAGGTGCACACCACCACACCCGGCTAATTTTTTGTATTTTTATTAGAGAGGGCATTTTGCCATGTTGCCCAGGCTGGTCTTGAACTCCTGAGCTCAAGTGATCCACCTGCCTCGTCCTCCCAAAGTGCTGGGATTACCGGCATGAGCTGCTGCGCCTGGCCAATTCTTTGACTGTGTCTGCTGCCCGAGTGTCAGCTACATTCTGATCATATCCCCAACCCTCTTTGACCCCAGGGCTCAACCGTCCACCAAGTGCTGCTCGTTCTCCTTCTATAGATTCTCCACCCCCGGGGCCCGGGACCCTCCTCAGCCTTGTCCTCTCCCGCATGGACCCTCACTCAGATTCTTCTCCCCATTCCAGTCCCTCCCCATATGGCCCCTGAGGGCCTTTCTGTACCCAGAGCTGACGCTGCCCTCCCCTAATCCCAGCACTCTTGTGGCTCTCCAGTGCCCTCAAGACATATCCCACCCCCTCAGCCTGCTGTGCGAGGCCCTGTGTGATGTGGTCACCGCTGACCTCTCCAGACCAACTCCATCTCTTCCCACTGCAGTGCCATACTGCAGATACTGAACATAAAGACCTTAGGACTCAGCATGTCGCTCCCTTGGTATGTCCATCCCTCCAGCGATGCAAACTGGGCCCTCTTAACTCTCCATCACAGCAGGGGCCGCTTCTATTCAGAGCACTTGTCATAGTTTGTGCAACTGTTTGATTTACTATTGGCGTCTCCCACTAGACTGTGAGCTCCAAGACACAGAAACCATGTTTGTGCTGCTCCCTGCTCTGCACCCAGCCCCAGGGACAGCGTCTGGCACCCAGCAAGTGCCTGATGAATATTTAATGAGGATGAATGAATGAATTAATGAACAAATGCCATATGCTCTCCCTTCCACACAAGCCTTGCCCCAGCTGTATCCTTGGCCGGACCATCCTCTCCTCATCTATCCTCTGCCTCTTCCACCCAGCACCTTGCTATTTCCACTCATCCTGAGAGTCTTGGCTTAGAAACATCCTCCACCAGGAAGCCTAATCTAAGCCTTCAGTTTGAGGCTGGGGCTCCTTCCTCCAATGCTCATGGCCCCCCAAGGGCCCTCCACAGGACTGACCACCCATCATCCCGGCTCTAACCGCCTGCCACGGCAGTCAGTGAGCCAACCCCCAGTGTGCAGTGGAGGGAGGTGGGGGCCAGATGTGTCAATGACTAAAGAGCCTGCTTAACTAGGATGTGATGCGCCCCGCCCACCGACGCAGCAGCTGAGCAACTTCTGGGTACGCACCAGCCGGCAGGCCACCTGCAGCACAGACCTCTCTGACAGCACATGCTTTGGACTGACATCCAGGGCTGACTGAAGGCTCCTCCCCAGGCTGGGTAACACCAAGAACCTGGAAGACACAAGCACCCCAGGAGGTGGGAGATGAGCAGGGAAGAGAGGAGTACCGGCCACCAAGGCTGGGTAACACCAAGAACCTGGAAGACACAAGCACCCCAGGAGGTGGGAGATGAGCAGGGGAGAGAGGAGTACCGGCCGCCAAGGCTGGGTAACACCAAGAACCTGGAAGACACAAGTACCCCAGGAGGTGGGAGATGAGCAGGGGAGAGAGGAGTACCAGCCACCAAAGATGCACTGTTGCGTGGGCTGTGAAGTCATGGTCCCAGGTGAGATGAAAGGTTCTGACTGGCTGGGCAGCAAACTAGGTCAAAACTATGAGAAGGCAGGAAGCAAAGACCTGGCCCACGGCTTCGGGGTCCCAGCCATGCCTGGAATCACAACAGGAAGAGGAGGAAAGAGGCCGGTGAGGCAAGCAGAGAGCAGAGCAGCTCACCTGTATTTGTCCTGGTGAACGCCAAAACCCATGCAGGTAGGGATGGCCAGTAGCGGGGTCGAGTACAGCTTCTTCCACTTGTTGACTGTGGAAAGCAGGGGCTTGAGGTTAGAACCCACCCAGTCTCAAGCCCATGGCAGTAAGAGCTAGTTCTCAGAGCAGAAGCACAGAGTGCCCAGACCGCCTCTAAGTCTCCTCGTTGGAGGTGACAACATTGTGGGTGGGTGATGGTGGGAAGGGGCTGGTGATGGGGCAGGCATGGGTGACCATGAAAGTCTGTGATCCAGGTCTGCAGGTGATGGGGTGGCCATGGTGGCTCTGGAGGAAGCATATACAAGGCTGGAGTGCAGAGATGGGATGATGACAGGGTTACTTCTGAATTCACACATACAGCTAACAAGACCAACACGTGTCTAACCTAGCCATGGCATCACCGGAATGTGCCTCTGCCTGTCTTCCAGATCTCAGTGGGGTGGACCAGAACCAATGGCAAGCTGATGCTAGTTTAACAGCTGGCTGTCCAGGGAAGGCAGTCCTGATGGGTAGCATTTGCCAATTTCTTTTTTCCTTTTTTTTGAGATGAAGTTTTGCTCTGTCGCCCTGGCTAGAGTAAAATGGCGCGATCTTGGCTCACTGCAACCTCCGCCTCCTGGTTTTAAGCAATTCTCCTGCCTCAGCCTCCCGAGTAGCTGGGACTGCAGGCGTCTGCCATCAGGCCCAGCTAATTTTTTAAAATTTTTTATTTTTTTTGAGACGGAGTCTTCGTCTGTCACCAGGCTGGAGTGCAGTGGCATGATCTCGGCTCACTGCAACCTCCACCTCCCAGGTTCAAGTGATTCTCCTGCCTCAGCTTCCCGAGTAGCTAGGATCACAGGAACGTGCCACCACATCCAACTAATTCTTGTATTTTTAGTAGAGATGGAGTTTCACCATGTTGGCCAGGATGGTCTCGATCTCCTGACCTCACGATCTGCCCGCCTCGGCCTCCCAAAGTGCTGGGATTACAGTTGTCAGCCACCATGCCCGGACTTTTTTTTTTTTTTTTTGTATTTTCAGTAGAGATGGGTTTTGCCATGTTGGCCAGGCTGGTCTCGAACTCTTGACCTCAGGTGATCCACCGGCCTCCCCCTCCAAAAGTGTGGGAATTACAGGCATGAGCCACTGCGCCTGACTGCATTTGCTAATTTCTGCAGTGTAAATAAATACTCCTGCTATGGCCAACTCCAAGCTACCAACATGACATGACTGGAGGTGGGGTGGGAGAGATGTACAGGGGAGGCCATCATGCAGCATTCTCACCACACAGAGACAACAGTGCACACAACCTCACTGGTGGAGATCACAGGACATGTAGAAAATAATTAGGAAGTGATGAATTTCTGAGGGTTCATTATCTTTGTTTTGAATATAATTTATTTGTAAAATTATATAACTTATTTATTTTATCTATTTTTTGAGACTAAGTCTCACTGTATCGCCCAGACTGGAGTGCAGTGGCATGATCTCGGCTCACTGCAACCTCCACCTTCCAGGTTTGAGTGATTCTCCTGCCTCAGCCTCCCACGTAGCTGAGATTACAGGCACACGCCACCACGCCTGGCTAATTTTTGTATTTTTAGTAGAGATGGGGTTTCACCATGTTGGCCAGGCTACTCTCGAACTCCTGACCTCAGATGATCCACCCACCTCGGCCTCCCAAAGTGCTAGGATTACAGGCATGAGCCACCACGCCTGGCCTATATAATTTAATTGCTAATACTGGCTGTGTGTAACAACCAGCTTGCCATCTTCCTGAAAATTTAATTGTTTTTTTTTGGAGACAGGGTCTGGCTCTGTTGCTCAGGCTGGAGTGCGGTGGCACAATCACAGCTCACTGCAACCTTTGCCTCCTGGGCTCAAGCAATCCTCCCAGCTCAGCCTCTTGAGTAGCTGGGATCACAGGCGCATGCCATTACACCCGGCTAATTTTTGTATTTTCAGTAGAGATAAGGTTTTGTCACATTGCCCAGGCTGGTCTCAAACTCCTGGCCTCAATTGATCTGCCCGCCTCAGCCTCCCAAAGTGCTGGGAGTATAGGCGTCAACCCACGCCCAGCCTGAAAATTTAATACTTGGCTTCCAAGAGCCGGTGTGAGCCAGCCACAACACACACTGAGGCCTGAGGGGTGACAGGAGTCAGGTTATGGGCACAGATGGAAGAAAACCTGGGCCTTTAATCTAAACCCACCCTTCTCACGCCTGCAGGTAGAAGTCAGGTGCTGTGACCAAGTCGGCGCCCCCCTCACTCTCCTCTCCCTGCCCAGTTCCCTGTTAGGTACCTTGCAGAGGCTTGGCGGCCCGCTGGAAGAAGTTCTGCTCATTGAACAAGCGCCCATCCTTGGCATCCTGGTGGGGGACACGAGGGGCAGAAAGCTGTCACACTGAAGTCTCAGATAAGGGCCCCCAGTCCCCACTGGCAATTTATTACTCCCTCGATGACCAGGCTCCTCAAGTCCCCACATCGGAGCCAAATTCCTCAGGTACTGCACACAAACACACATCAGAGACTGTGAGCTACCTCCCCGTACCCAGGTTCCTTTTCTTTCTTTCATGATAAGAGCCAAAGTGTTCCCTAGAATGTTGCCTTCAGCTTAAAAACTACGTTTCCCAGCCTTCTTTGCAGTGAGGAATGACCACATGACCAAGTTCTGGCCAATGAGGATGTGAGAAGAAATGTAGGCAACTTCCATGTTATGCCCTTAGAGGGCTGGGACAGGCTCTACCTTTCCTCTTCTGTTCCAGCTGGCTGCAATGCAGATGTGATGGTGGAAGCTAAAGCAGCCACTATAGCCCAAGAGAAGCAGGTTATGCATTGAAAATGTTGGTGCAAAAAGAGAGAAGGAAACAGGGCCCCTTGTTTATAAAACCATCATATCAGCTCTGGAAAACTGCCCCTGACTTTTAAATGAAAAAGCAATAAAATATCATCTTGGTTAAGCCACTATTAATATTGGGTATTTGTTAAAATAACACTAAATGGCCAGGTGTGGTGGCTCACGCCTGTAATCCCAGCACTTTGGGAGGCCAAGGCAGGTGGATCACTTGAGGTTAGGAGTTCTAGACTAGCCTCGCCAACATGGTGAAACCCCCCCTCTACTAAAAATACAAAAATTAGCCAGGCGTGGTGGTGTGTGCCTGTAATCCCAGCTACTCGGGAGGCTGAGGCAGGAGAATTGCTTGAACCTGGGAGGCAGAGGTTGCAGTGAGCCAAGACTGCACCTCCAGCCTGGGTGACAGAGCGAGACTTTGTCGCCAAAAAAAAAAAAAAAAAAAAAAAAGCACCAAATATTTTAATTAAACACGACTCATGCAGCTGAGTTCTTAAGAGTATAGCGTCAAACAGATCTAGGTTCAAACCCCAGCTCTGCCATTCATTCATTCATTCTTCCTACAAAGCCTCCATTATATGCTGAGTATTATTCTGGGCATTGGGGATATAGCTGTGAACAAAGCAACCTGCATGCTGGGTGCACCTGGGCAAGCGACTGAGTCTCCATTTCCTCACCTGTTAAACAGGAACATGGAAGCCATCCCAGAGGCTTGTTGAAAGAATTCAATGACATAGTAAACACACATACACACACACGCACACGCACACACAAAACCCCAAAGAAAACCAAAAGGCTGGGTGCAGTGGCTCATGCCTATAATCCCAGCACTTTGGGAGGTGAAGGTGGGAGGATCGCTTGAGCCCAGGAGTTCCAGACCAACCTGGGCAACATAGGAAGACCCCATCTCTACCAGAAAAAAAAGAAAAAAAAATAGCTGGACATGGTGGTACATGATTGTGGTCCCAGCTGCTTGGGAGGCTGAAGTGGAAGGATCACTTGAACCTAGGAGGCCGAGGCTGCAGTGAGCCTTGATTGCACCACTGCACTCCAGCCTGGGTGACAGAGAGAGACCCTGTCTCAAAACAAACAAAAACCCAAAAGAATTAAATGACATAATGCTTGTGACACTCAGCCCAGGGACTGTCACATAATAGGTTCTCAATAAGCAGGTGCTGCTACTGGTCATTAGTGAGCCTGGCTCCCTGCCCCAGCTTCTCTTCTTCTTGTCCTTCCTTTTCCCTTTTTGCGTCCTGGAGTCCTCCCCACGATGCTGGTGAAGACCATAGTGACTGACGCGAGCAACGTGGGCACAGCCATGTAGGCCCTGAGCAATCTCACGTGGGGTATTCACGCCCGCCTCACTCCCCCAAGGAGGCAGCTCCTTCAGGGCAGGAATTGGGTCTGACCCATCTCTGCAGATGTCCCCAGCACTCAGTTCACAGGAGGCTGCAGGAAAGGCTTGGTGAACGAATGAATAAATGGATGGATGAACACCACTGGGCATTCAGCCCCTGACCTTTTGAATGCTTCAGAACAGAGCTGCCTTCCCAGTGGATGGCGAGGGTGAATGTCTTCTGGTTGGCCTGATGCCCTGTGCTCCCCTCCCAGCCCATCCCTCTTCCTGATGAGACTGGGACATGGCATGGCCCCTGCCAGACTGGGAGCTTCTCCAGGGCTGGGCCTGGGGCCAACTCATCGTCAGTGAGTTTTGAGCCTCAGGAAATGTTGATGAGGTCAGATGCACGAACAGAGAGCAAGGCTGTATTTCTAGGATGATGAGCGTAATTACAGTAGTAATAACAGGAACAGCTCAGGTTGATGGGGTGCCTACTGTGCCAGACACACCTGAACCATGCAGAGAAGCGTTAAATGGGACACGGTAGCTGCCCCACTGGGAGGATTCAATGAAGCAGTGCTTGTGAAACACAGCCCGGCTCAGGCAATGCCAGGCTCTCAAAGCAGGTGCTACCCACCACTAATGAGCCCCGCTCCACAGCCACGCTCTGACCCACTCTCATGGCCTCCAACTAGCGCGGAGGTAGGGCAACCGACCCAGCCGTCCCCGGTTTTCTGGGGTGTGAGACAATTCTGATAAAAAGAAAATAAGGGTCACCCGTAATCCCAGCACCCAGGGATGATGGCGGGGTTATGAACCACAATGATGCCCTTTTGTTAGGCTCCTCCTCTGTGTGGAAGGCGTGATTCACCCTTGTGGCCACTCTCCCTTTCTCTGTTTGTTTCCTTTTAGCCCCACCCTCGAGTGCACACGTCTTGTCTGCTGAAACCCATGTTCAGCACCCGATGTGTGATTTCACTGAATCCTCAGCACGGGGACCCCATCTGCTGGGTTCTCTGTTGGACCCCACACCCAGCACGGTGATACACAGTAGGTGCTCGATACGAGCACGCTGCGAGGCTGGCGGTAGGGGGCAGATGGGCCACACCCTGTGGGTATTAGTGGCTCCATTTCACAGAGGAAACTGAGCTCTGAGGGGGATGGGCTTGCCCAGGTCACACAGCCAGGAAGCATCAGAACCAGACTTGGGTGGATCCAACTGTGGGTTTCCAACACCCTGGGATGATGGAGAACTGGGCGCCTGCCCCGCCCACGGTCTTATTGCTCCTTGCAGGTGGGGACCCTGGCTCCCGGCCGAGCTCTCCCAGCTGACAGAGGGGCTCAGAAGTCAAGGATGTGTTTGTGAAAGTCCCTCCCCTCCGAACTGCCCCCCACCTGCAGGGTTAGTTACCAGTTTGAGCGAGAACTTTTGCTTCTGGGGTCCTGAGTCACAGGCGAGGGCGGAGGTGGGTGCAGCTGTGGGGAACAAACAAGGAAGCGAGGTTATAACCACAGGGAAAGTCAGGGTCATCATCCCCAAACTTCCCAGCAATGAGAAGCGGCTCTGGCGCCCTGGTTCCAACAAGGTCAAGCGCACTCTTGGCTCTCACGACCTGCGGCTTCCTAGTTTTAAATAAGCTTCTTCTCTCTCTTTCTCTCTGTCACTATCCAGCCATGCAGGAAGGGCTAATGCAGCAGGCCTGAGACGGCTCTCCTGGCAAGGTCTGGGACCCTGGATTCCGGGAGGGCTCCCAGAATCCCCTAAGTGAGTGGGGCTCGCTGAGCCTAAACTGCTTGTGCAATCACTGTGGTTTCTGTGCAACACCTGCTTTCCTCTGGGGAACCTGGGATGCGGATACATGTCAGACAGAGGGGGCCACATGACTGCTCCCCAATAACAGCCCCGGGTACTGAGCCTCTGAGGAGCTTCCTGGTGGACAGTTCCCATGTACTGTCACAGCCTGTGGCTGGGGAATTAGGTGCGTCCTAGGCAGAGTGACTTCATCCAAGGCCACATCCCAGGGTGACCCAGGTCCAATGACTGATTGAGGTGGACATAAAGGCCCAGCCTCTCCTGGCCCAACACGGACCCACGATGAAGGACCACTTTTGCTCCAGAGCCCTGCAGGGTCGGCTGAGGCCATCACTGGGCTGCATCACAGCCCCACCTCCCGCTCCTTACCCGCTTCCTGGGTTCTGATCCCTGAGGCAGCTCCCCATAAGCACCCTGCATGCTTGTCCCCCAACAGAGCCTGCTCCAGGAGCCCTTACTGTTCATTTACAGACCTCACCACGTCTCTGGCCCTGTGCTGAGTGTGGGCTTCACATGCATTGTCCCATCTGACAGATGAGAAGAGAGAGGCTAAGAAATGCCAGGCTGACCAGGGTTCAAATCCCAGCTCCTCCATTCGCTCTGTGTGACTCTGGGCCTCCATTTGCATGTCTGTAAGATGGGAGCAATAAGGTCTACCCCAAGACTGGCTGCAAGGACTCAACAGGCTGGCAGGAGTAACAGCAGCACCAGCGATGTGTGCAGTAAAAGTCTGCGTCCCCCTTCACGCACACTGCTCAGTGAACCTACTCAGCCCAGAGCCCAGCATGGAGCCTGGCACATCAGGATTGCTCCACAGGTGGCAGCCTTAAAATATCCCCATAACACCAGGGCTCCGCAGCTGGGGAGTGGCAGAGCTGGCTCAACCTGGGTCTAGCTAATCCCAAAGCCCATGAGTTGAGCTCTTGTCGCCCGCGCACCTGACTCACGCTGGTGTCCCTCCTTCCTCTGCTCTCATCGTTCCCACCCTCCCTTCATCATCGAGGCTGGTATCGTCTAAGACACTGAGCTGAGGGATGGGGGGTGACAAAGTCACCCAGAAGCCATCCTTGCCCTCAAGAAGCTCCAGCTGGAACAGGGTTGGGAGCCAGCTCTACACGTTCAAGGCCAAGGGTGCTCTGAGCCCAGGGGAAGAGAGGGAGATGTATGCAGGACCTGCATCTCGGGGAAAGAAAAATCCTTTCCAGCTGTGGGGACAGCACTGGGGGGATCATGCTGGAGCGGGCTGTGACATCATGAGCAAGCATCCGCCCCTCTCTGGAACCCAGGCATAGTAACAGTGCCTGTCTCTCAGAGGCACCATGAGGTTAATGACAATGTGTACGTGCCCGGTACTCAGAGGCAGGCAGGAAAAGCTGGCAGTTTGATACAATTTTATAATCTGCTTTGCGGATTATAAAAAGCTTTTCTCTTTCACTTTTCTAACTGGCCCTGCAGCCAACAGCCTGGAAAGCTAGCTGGGCAATTTTCATTGTAGAGGGAGCCAAGGGAGGCCAGAAGGGAAAAGGGGCTTGGCCAAGGGCCCCAGCAGAGACAGGCCACAAGCCCAGGGCTCTAGACTCTGTGATCTAGGGTGGCAGATCCAGGTTTCTGCTTGCCAGAAACCTGACACATGGAAAATCTCTACGTGTGCCAAATGAAGACCAGAGCGTGGCAGGCAGGCAGGCGAGCGCCTCCCCTTGCCAAAGGCCAGCAGGTCCTGAACTTGGAGCAGGTGCACTGTTCTGGGACCCATCCTGACCCTAACACCAGGAAGCACATACATGGCGCTGGCTGTTTTCCCGGCATCACTCTACTCATTTCACTCTCCTGACTGCAGCCCTGAGGGCAGTAGCATTACCATCTCCCCTCTGCAGATGAGGAAACTGAGGCACAGGGTCATGCTGTCATTTGAAAGGTCAAGCGACAAGTGGCCAGCAGAGGCAGCCCAGCCCACCGCTGAGCTCCAGGGTGCCCCGTGCCTTCCACGTCCCCAGGCCCCGCTGGGGACCCTGACTGACTTCTCCCCTCCGGCCTCCAGAAGGAACCAGCAGAGCCAACACCTAAACTTCATACCCAGTGATTTTGGACTTCTGGCCTCCAGAGCTGTAGGAGAATAAGCATGTGCTGTGTTAAACCACTCACTGTGGTAACTTGTTACAGCGGCCACAGGAAACTAACACAAGCCCCACCTTCCATCGGCAAAGGCAGAAGCTGCGGAGGGCAGCGTGGGCCTGACCCTGAGCTGCTGCTCACGGGCAGCTCTCCCAAGTGCACCGCAGTGAGCAGCCGCAGGGATTCATGTGACTGATGACGGATGGTGGCTCTCCCATATAGCTCAGGAGGCCCGGGATATATGACATTATCATTCAGTACTGGACAGAGAGACAAGAGTTAATAAAGTGCTTAGAGCATGGCGCAGAGAGTGGGGTAAAAGTGTCCACTGCTTGAATAACCATAACGATTCAGCTTGTTCTTGTTGTTTTACTGTTATTGCTTTAAATTACGGGACATACAACTCCACCATCTCTTCTCGACTGGTGCAAACTGGCAGAAGAAAAGGGCGATTTGCTCTGGGGTGATGCCACCCAATGGTGGTGTGTCCCCAAATGCAAGCTCTGCATCAGCAGGGCCTTCGCCAGCCCTGCTCCCCTGCACTGTCTGTGCCGGCACTGCGGCCAGGCACATGAAATGGTAGGTGCTGCTTAAGGATCCGCTGAGCAGCCGGGTGCAGTGCTCACGCCTATAATCCCAACACTTTGGGAGGCCAAGGCAGGAGGATGGCTTGAGGCCAGGAGTTTGAGACCAGCCTGGCCAACATAGTGAGATCGTCTCTACTTTAAAAAATAAATAAGGACTGCTGAAGGAATGGATGGCTCAGGCAGGCTGGGCGCTGGGGTTTGCTATTTTTATCAAACAACCTGAGTCATAAAAGGCAAAACCAAAACCACACTGGCCCAGAGTAGCTCCTTCCTGTGCTTCCACTGTGGGTTTCTGGGGAGGGCAAGTGTGGTTTCTTCTCTCAGGAGCTCCTGGCCCTGTGTGTTTTCCTCTCCTTCTCCTTCTTCCTTCCCCGCCCTCCTGCCCTCTCCTCATCCTGCTCTCTCAACTCAATCTCTTTCTCACTGTTGGTTTTCATCCCTCTCCCCTTCTCCTCCCTCTGTGCTCCTCGGCCTCTCATTCCTTCTCATCATGATTCCTACTCACTCTTTCTCCCCGCCCTCTCCTTCTCCTTTCTCTCCCTTTCTTGGGAGAAGCCAGAGTGCCTGCGTTCAAATCCCAGCTCTACTACTTCCAGGCTGTGTGCCCTTGGGCAAGTAGCTTCCCCTCTCTGTACCCCAGTTGCAGGATGGGGTAATATTGGGGCCTATCTCACAGTGTGGCTGACAGCATTATGTGGGTAAGACACAGAGAGTTCCCAAAGTGTCTGGCATGGGATCCTGCCTGTAACCCCAGCACTTTAGGAGGCTGAGGCGGGAGGATCGCTTGAGCCCAGGAGTTTGGGACCAGCCTGGGCAACACAGCAAGACTGTCTCTATTTAAAAAAAATTAAAAAAATTAGCCCAGTGTGGTGGCACATGCCTGCAGTCCAAGCTACTCGGGAGGCTGAGAGGGGAGAATCACTTGAGCCTGGGAGATTGAGGCTGCAGTGAGCCGTGATTGCACAACCGCACTCCAGCCTGGGTGATGGAGCAAGACTCCATCTCTTAAAAATAAAAGTGCTGGCACAGGTGAGTGCTCCCTCAGTGTCAGCCATGGCCCTCTTTCTCTTGCTCCTGCTTGGTCTTGGTCACACTCTTTCCCCTCTCTCACCTTTCCTGGCCCTGCCTATCTGTCCCCGTTAGTAACACTGCCTATCTCTGCCTGGGAAGGACCCTGTACAGTTTTCCAAGCGCTTGGCCTCCACCTCCTATCATCATTTGAGCCAACAGCCCCAGGAGACAGGGGGCAAGGCGTCATCTCACTTTTCCAGTGGAGGACATCAAGGCACAGAGTGCCTGGGCTGTTTGCTGGGGCTCCCTCAGCGTGTCGGAGCCAAGTCAGGACTCAGATTTGGGGCTGTCTGAAACACCAGCTGTCCTGCCTGCCTGCCCAGACTTCAAGGCAGGGATGGCCAATGGAATGCTCAAAATTGCCCACATGCTTGTCTGGCCAGCAGGCACTTCCAATTCAAAGATTTCCTATTGAAATCTAGGTTTCAAGCTTTTCCTGGAAAACGTGGAAGATTCTGGAGCCCAGAGCCTAATAGTTCACACCTCTGGGATCCATGTTCCTCATGTATAAAATGGGAATAGGGATAGTACTGACATCCTAAGGCTGTGGTGAGAAGTTAGCAAACCTCTGTCCATCACATAACTTGTAAGCAAATATTCACGGCAGTGTTACTCATAACAGCCCAAAGTGGAAACAACCCAAATGCCCATCAGCTGCTAAGTGGCTAAGCCACACGGGGTGTTCCCATTCAGCAGAGTATCACGCAGCCGAAAAAGGAGCGCGGCAGTGATGCTAAACGGCACGGATGCACCTTGAGCACACGCTGCTGAGTGAGGGATGCCAGACGCAAGAGGCTACACAGCGCAGGACTCCGCTTCTGTGAACACCCAGAAGGGGCAAATCCACACAGGGAGAAAGGCGGTTAGTGGCTGCCAGTGGATTGGGAGAAGAATGGGAGTGATGGCTCAAAACTACTGGGTTTCTTTTTGGGGTGACAGAAACGTCCTGGAATTAGATAGCGATGATGGTTGCACAACACTGTGAATATCCTGAAGGCCACTCAGTTACACCCTTTAAAAGAATGAATTTTTGTGGTGGCTCACGCCTGTAATCCCAGCACTTTGGGAGGCTGAGGTAGGTGGATCACTTGAGGTCAGCAGTTTGAGACCAGCCTGGCCAACATGGTAACACCCTGTCTCTACTAAAAATACAACAACAACAAAAAATTTAGCCGGGTGTGGTGGCACGCGCTTGTTATCTCAGCTACTTGAGAGGCTGAGGCAGGAGAATCGCTTGAACCTAGGAGGTGGAGATTGTAATAAGCCAAGATCGTGCCACTGCACTCCAGCCTGGGCAACAGAGCAAGACTCCCTCTCAAAAAAATAAAAAATAAAAAATAATAATAATAAAAGAATAACTTTTTTTTTTAGATGGAGTCTCACTGAATAACTTTTTTTTTTTGAGACGGAGTCTTGCTCTGTCACCCAGGCTGGAGTGCAGTGGCGCAACCTTGGCTCACTGCAAGCTCCGCCTCCCTCGTTCACGCCATTCTCCTGCCTCAGCCTCCTGAGTAGCTAGGACTACAGGCGCCCGCCACCACGCCCAGCTAATTTTTTGTATTTTTAGTAGAGATGGGGTTTCACAGCATTAGCCAGGATGGTCTCAACCTCCTGACCTCGTGATCTGCCTGTCTCGGCCTCCCAAAGTGCTGGGATTACAGGCGTGAGCCACCGCGCCTGGCCAATAAAAAAATAACTTTTATGTGTTTTATCTCAATTAAAAAGCTCCAAAAAGAAAAGAAAGGAAAAGAAAAACCCATGTAAAGTGCTTAGAACAGGCCTGGCTTTGCAGAAGCACTCCATATTTATTACAGTTAATACTAATACTACTGCCATAATTATTTTCCTCATTGTAACAGAGTCTGAGCTTTTCAGCCTTGTGCCTCCCTCCTCCCCTTCCATCCCACACCTGGGTGAGCAGATGAGCAAGCCTGGGTGCTCCCTCCTTTGGGGTCTGCATCCACAAGACTCAAACCATGCGTGTTGTTGGCCCCTGTGCAGAAACCCTGAGCCCAGCCCCACCCCCCAAGCATGATGAAACACCTGGCCAGTCTCCTTTCCTCACTCTCGAGGCATCTCAGATCTGTGTGGGAGGCCTGCCTGCTCTCCGCAGAGCCCCCCATTATGTAAGCAATAAACCTCTCACATCCTCTTGGTGTGTGTGTGACATCATTAGTCTTGATGTTTGAACCAAATTTTAGGTGGGGATCCATCCTCTCTCTGCACACTGGCCAGAACAATCAGCCCTAACATGCAGCCCCTGGGCCTGCACTCCCACACGACAACAGCAGGTGCGGTGAGGAGGGGCACACTTCACACAGGGCACATGCCTTCCAACTGGCCACAGTCCCCACCACTCCCAACTGCCTTACTCCAGCCTGCTGCACTCGTTCCCACTATTGCCCGGCCCTGCAGATGGGTAGGCGCAGAGTCCTAGGTATAAGAGAAAGTTGCCTAGTGACAGGTCTGCAGCTAGGGATGTGGCTTCCATTCCCATTCTCAGAAAGGGGTCCCCTCCCACTGCCCTGGTGCTGAGACGACCCAGTCCCTGGCTGCCCATAGACAGAGTGTACCTTCATAGAGAATGCCCTGGTTGTCCCTGGTCTGGAGGGACTTCAGCTTCCACTGTCGCCCACTCTTGTCTGTCAGCACTGTCCCTGTGGGCAAAGCTTCAAGTGAGGTGGTCATTCGGCTCCGCTTCAGTGTCTGAGGGCTCTGCCTGGTCTTCTGAGGGCTGCAGCTGGTCTTCTGAGGACTGCCCCTGGTCACCTGAGGGCTCCTGCTGGTCTTCTGAGGGCTGCAGCTGGTCTTCTGAGGGCTCTGCCTGGTCTTCTGAGGGCTGCAGCTGGTCTTCTGAGGACTGCCCCTGGTCACCTGAGGGCTCTTGCTGGTCTTCTGAGGGCTGCTTTTGGGGGTTGGGGGTCTGCTCCCGGCACCTGCAGGAGGATGGAAAGAATAAAGCAAAAGCACCATTCAGGAGAGAAAAGTTAGATGGGGAGTGAATCAGCACGTAAAATACTGTTCCTTTATGAATTTGTTCATTCAACAAACATTTCCTGGGACCTTCTATGAGTCAGGCCTTTGTGTGATGACGCTGGGGCACCAGATAGGAGTCGGACCTGCATCCTTCCCTCAGGAGTGCCCAGTTTGGTGGGCAAGTCAGCTCTAGACACAGCTAGTCAGATGCAGGTCTGAAACAGGGCAGTACAGACAGATACTAGGGCCCAAAAGAGAAAGAGATCCTTCCTGGAGAAGTCAGGGTAGGCTTCCTGGAGGAAGGGATGTTAGAGTTGGGTCTTCTTGGATGAGTAGAAGTTTGACAGGGAAAAAAGGACATTCTAGACATTTACCCAAAAACATCCTGAAAAAGGACTCAGTCCTGAGATAGAAAAGGGCCAAAAAATTTGTTAGATCAAAGCCCTGCCCTAGAAGGGCTCCTAGCCTGGCAAGAGAATGGAGCGGGTGTGGTGGGAGACACACTTGGACACAGGAAAAGACATCACTTACTCTGTTCCTCCCACCCACCATCCCCTAAAGGCAAGTGATGGCAAGAGGCCTCTGGACCCAGAGGATAATGAGGAGCAAAGGGGACGCCTCACACTGCCACTGTGGGTGTGGCTTCAGATCCAGGGGCTCAGTGAACAGAAGGAACATAGTCTTCAGGCCTCCCGTGTCCTGGGCACTGGCTGGGCACAGGGTATATACACAAGTTGTGCTGGGTCCCTACCTGCAAAGGGCCCCCAGCACAGGAAGTGAGGCCGAAAGGGATGTGGAGCCTAGAGTGACATGTGCTCCAATGAAGGCCGCAGCAGGCACAGGGGGCGCCAAAGAGACTGGAAAGAGGCTCTGGCGGACGATGAAGAGGTCTGGATGCGAGCCTGTGGCACTCAAGAGAAGCTTCCTAGAGACCAGACCGGCTGAGTGGCAGTACACAAGGCCAAGAAGGAAGGTGAGAGTGCCCTGGGCTGAGGGAACAGGCTTAGCAAAGACCAAGGTTAATCCCCAAAAGTGTTTTCTGGGCAAAGACTGTGTTGAGCGCTAAAGCAGGAACCAGGCCACACAAATGCCAGACTGAAGAGCTTGGTCTGAGGGTGCCAGGCACAGTAGGGGTCTGTGTGCAGGGAGGGGCCGGGGCAGCTCTGGGTGCTGAAAGACCCATCTGGGGCCATATAGAGGCAGACTGGAGGGGGAGATGGGAGGCTGGGGAAGGTGCTGGAGTCAGAGTCCAGGCAGGGATGGATGATGTTTGAGCCGGGGCTGTGGCAGTTTTGTCCCAAAGATCATCAGATGACCCAACTTTGCTCCACTTGGAGTCAGGCCAGATGGACCTTAACTCTTACCTTTGGATCTCTCAGAGGAACTCAGAGTATCTTCAGACTCAGAACTGTCACCATCTGAGAAGAGGGATAACTGGGGAGAGGTGACGGTGCTGGACCATCTCACTTTCTTAGGAGAGGTTTCAAAACTGGAGTTCAGCCCTCTCTTTGAGCCTAAAGAAAGGCAGACAAAATGCAGACTAGAGTTACAAAGGCCCCTTTGCAGGCACCATTGGACTGCGAGCCCTGAGGTTATACTCAGCTATGCTGTTCTCTTTGGCCCTCAACACCAATTCTTGCTTCTTCTATTATGTAAATATCTAAGCAAACTGTTCCTTTTAGTTGTTCTCTCCTTCTTAGGTCTTTGCTTCTCTTGTATCTTCCAGCACTTTGCCACTCTGTGTCCTTTCCACATAATTTCTTTATATGTAGGTATATTTGAGATGGAGTTTCACTCTGTTGCCCAGGCTGGAGTGCAGTGGTGCGATCTTGGCTCACTACAACCTCTGCCTCCTGGGTTCAAGCAATTCTCCTGCCTCAGCCTCCCAAGTAGCTGGGATTACAGGCACGCACCAACATGCCTGTAATGTTGCTAATTTTTATAGTTTTAGTAGAGACAGGGTTTCACCATGTTGGCCAGACTGGTCTTGAACTCCTGACCTCAAGCGATCCGCCAGCCTCAGCCTTCCAAAGTGCTGGGATTACAGGCATGAGCCACCATGCCCGGCCTCTTCCATGTAATTTCTTAAAATCTATCTTCCAGTTAACTAATTCTCCCAGCTATGTCTAGTCTGCTGTTTAAACCACCCACTGAGTTTCTGATTACAATGATTATTATATATATATATACACACACACACACATATATACACACAATGATTGTGTGTGTATATATATATACACATACATATATATACATATATAGACACACATATATACATATATACACATACAATCATTAGAGTTTTTATTTGGTTCCTTCTCTTATTTGCCTGTGTAACTTTAACCTATTCCTTCATTGTACTTTCAATTTGTTATTTTATTTATTTAAATGTATTAAGCATGCTTTGTAAACATTCTCATCTGTTAATTCTAAGGTCTGTGGTCTTGGCAGGTCTGATTCTATAGTTTGTTGTTTCTGCTGACTCTCAGGCTAGCTTATTTCCTGGTGTCTTTGTAAATCAACAGAGACTGATCCTTGGACGTTGACCTGTGGTAATTCCCTGAGGTTTGTCTTTAAAGGATGTTTTCCAAGAGAAGATTTGTTTATATCAGGCACGGAGTGGTACCCACATCTCACCACTTTAAGTTAAATGTTCAGCTTGCATTTTGGGGGACCACACAGATCAGTGTGAATTCTGGCCCCAAACTGGTGAGAATGTGAATTCTTGGTTAGGAATTCTCAAAGAAGGCTGGGCGTGGTGGCTTATGCCTGTAATCCCAGCACTTTGGGAGGCCAGGGCAGGTGGATCGCCTGAGGTCAGGAGTTTGAGGCCAGCCTGTCCAACATGGTGAAACCCTGTCTCTATTAAAAATATAAAAATTAGCTGGGTGTGATGGCAGGTGCCTGTAAACCCAGCTACTTGAGAAGCTGAGGCAGGAGAATTGCTTGAACATGGGAGGTGGAGGTTGCAGTGGGCCAAGATTACACCATTGCACTCTAGCCTGGATGACATAGTGAGACTATGTCTCAAAAAAAAAAAAAGGAATTCTCAAAGAAGACTTTCCTGCTTTATTTACCCACCATCAAGGCTGACAAATGTCTCCACCAATTTTCTCTGGGGAACAATTACTTTTGCTGTAGTTCACCCACTGAGGAGCCCCAGATTTAAGAGGAGGTTTCCAATTGCAACTCCTGTACTGCTAAGGCCCTAAGCTTTGTCTCCTGCACTCCGATAAAACACAGGCTCAAGGCCATCAGCAAACAGCCCCAGGACAAATAACACCTATGTGACACTTGCTTAGCCCTGTGGTCTCTGTTTTCCTGCTGTTTCTTATCTCCATGGTCTCCCCTTACTTTCCTACCACTTAGCTCTATATTTTAAAAGGACATTTTAATGTTTTATTCCACATATTTGGGCACACTGAACTATAAGGAGTTTTTATTATCATCTGGTCTGCCATATTGCTAAAAACAAATGTCCTTTCTTTTTAGTTGACACTGACTAACTCAGCCAGCATAGTTGCTCCCTGGGCTACTGGAATGGCCTCCTAACTGGTTTCCATGGCTTGAATCCATTTTCCACACAGAGAAGCCACAGAAATCTTTCCAAAATGCAAAGCCTATTGTGTTGCCTACTTGGTAGAAGCTCTTCCGCAGCTCTCCACGTCACCAACAGTTAAAACCCAACTCCTTCAAGTGGCCCTGCCTCTCTTTCCCCAGGCGGAAATGTTCCTTACTCCTCCAGTGTGCCTGGCTCCCCTCACCTCACATCTGCTCCCCATACCATGTCCCAGTGCCTGGAACATATGTGCTAACTCCCACCTTGTTCATTCCTTTTTTTTTTTTTTGAGACGGAGTTTTGCTCTTGTTGCCCAGGCTGGAGTGCAATGGCGCAATCTTGGCTCACCGCAACCTCTCCCTCCGGGGTTCAAGTGATTCTCCGGCCTCAGCCTCCCGAGTAGCTGGCATTACAGGCATGCGCCACCACGCCCGGCTAATTTTTTATTTTTAGTAGAGATAGGGTTTCTCCATGTTGATTAGGCTGGTCTCAAAACTCCTGACCTCAGGTGATCAGGCTGCCTCAGCCTCCCAAAGCGCTGGGATTACAGGCGTGAGCCACTGTGCCCGGCCCATTCTTCTTCATCCCTAGCTCAACTCAAACTTTACCCACTTAGGGAGGTTTTCCCTGATTCCCCGAAAAACATGTTCCCTTATATGTGTTCCAGGGTCCATTCAGTTCCCCTCTGTTATCATGCAACCTGCTGATAATCATTTATTCAATGTCTGTTGCCTTACTGAGCTGTAAAAACTCTGAGAGACCAGAAACCAGGGCTGTCTCATTTCTTACTATAATCCTCAGGACAAATACAGCTCCTCAGGACAAATACAGCACCTCAGCACATGGTAGGTTACCCATACATATTTGCCATCTGATGACTGAGGGAGTGAATAATGAACTGGACTCTAGGTTAGCATTAGGAAAGGCAGGGGTTGGGTTAAGAACTGACTCTGGCCGGGTGCAGTGGCTCATGCCTGTAATCCCAACACTTTGGGAGGCCAGGAGTTTAAGACCAGCCTGGCCAACATGGGGAAAGCTGGTCTCTACTAAAAATACAAAAATTAGCCAGGTGTGGCGTTGTGCGGCTGTAATACCAGCTACTAGGGAGGCTGAGGCAGGAGAATTGCTTGAACCTGGGAGGCAGAGGTTGCAGTGAGCCGAGACCGTGCCACTGCACTCCAGCCTGGGCGACAGAACAAGACTCTGTCTTAAAAAAACAAAGGATGGGCGCGGTGGCTCACGCCTATAATCCCAGCACTTTGGGAGGCCAAGGCGGGCGGATCACGAGGTCAGGAGATGGAGACCATCCTGGCTAACACGGTGAAATCCCGTCTCTACTAAAAATACAAAAAAAATTGCCAGGCGTGGTGGTGAGCGCCTCTAGTCCCAGGTACTCGGGAGGCTGAGGCAGGAGAATGGAGAGAACTTGGGAGGTGGAGCTTGCAGTGAGCCGAGATCGCACCACTGCACTCCAGCCTGGGCTACAGAGCAAGACTCCATCTCAAAAACAAAACAAAACAAAACAAAAACCACTCTGACTCTCAAGTTGGGCCAAGGCAAACGCTGTTCACATTTGCCTGGAACTGCGGAGATGAAGAAGTCAACTTGAGACCTCAAGGCAGTAAGCATGGGAACAAAAGCCATATGCTAAGGATGGCTCAGTGCAAAGACAGAGGAGCCTGGGTCCCTTAGGGCATCATGGGGACACCATCCCAATACTCACTGTCCCTTTTTAGTAAGAAAAATATTGCTCTACATACTTGCCAGTGAAAGAAAAGAAAAAATAAACCTAATCATTTGTTTAAACCCTTGTCATAGCGTTTTCTGTTATCTGCAGCTAAACACACTCCCAAATGATAAAATGAATGTCACTCAACTCCCCGCCATGTATGCTGACTGCCTTCTGCACAACTGTCCGATGGATAAACCTTCTTTGATTTACCAATATAGTATCTGAGCTTGGGCCTTCCAGTGAGCAAGATCTACTACTGATATTTAATTAATTCATTCAACCAGTCAGTAAGATTTCTCAGCACCCAATACCATGCCAGGCACAGACCCAGGTCCTGTGCAAGCAGCAGGTTACAAAACCACAATCAACACAGGTTACAGAAACACAAAAAGTTTCTGTCCTTATGGAACTTACAGAAGAAGCAATATAAGCAAAATAATGTATTTAATAGGGTTGAGACAAGTACCAAAAAGAAATACACAGCAAGGAAGGGGGACAGGATCATTGCATAGAGGGAAGATGCAACTTTAATTAGTAGTGGCAGGGAAAGTGTCTCTGAGAAAGTAACAATTGAATAAATATCTGAAGGCATGACTGGGTGCAGTGGCTCATGACTGTAATCCCAACACTTTGGGGAGCTGAGGCTGGTAGATCACTTGAGGCCAGGAGTTCAAGACCAGCCTGGCCAACGTGGTGAAACCCCATCTCTACTGAAAATATAAAAATCAGCCAGGCGTGGTGGTACATACCTGTAATCCCAACTACTCGGGAGACTGAGGCACAAGAATCACTTGAACTCAGGAGGCGGAGATTGCAGTGAGCTGAGATTGGGGCCACTGCACTCCAGCCTGGGTGACAGAGTGAGACTCTGTTTAAAAAAAAACAAGGCTGGGCGTGGTGGCTCATGTCTGTAATCCCAGTACTTTGGGAGGCCGAGGCGGGTGGATCATTTGAGGTCAGGAATTTGAGACCAGCCAGCCAACATGGTGTAACCCTGTCTCTACTAAAAATACAAAAATTAACTGGGCATGGTGGCAGGCGCCTGTAATCCCAGCTACTTGGGAGGCTGAGGCAGGAGAATTGCTTGAACCTGGGAGACGGAGGTTGCAGTGAGCCAAGATGTTGCAGTGAGCCAAGATTGCGCCACTGCACCCCAGCCTGGGCGACAGAGCAAGACTCAGTCTCAAAAACAAAAACAAGAACAACAAAAAACAAAACCTGAAGGCAGTGAAAGAGGGGGCATGCAGGCCCATAAGGGAAGAGGCGTTCAGGAGGGAGCGGCAAGCGCACAGGCTGAGGCCCAGGCATGCTGAGGCGTGGAGGGGCAGCCAGGAGGCCAGTGTGGCTGGAATAGCAGAGGCAACAGCAGGAGGGTCGGGAGGTGGGGTCTGAGGGGAAACGGGGATCTGGTCCCATCGCCTCACGTGGGAAAGTATGAGCAGAGGAATGATGGGCTCTGACGGCATTCACAGGATCTCTCGGGCGGCCGCATGAAGACGACTACAGGGACAAGAGAGGGGAGCAGAGGGCAAGAATGCTTCTGCATAAGAGAGGTGAGGACCAGGGATGTGGGAGGTGCGGAGAAGGAAGTGGGCTGATACTGCACTGATTGTAAAGGGGGAGCCAACAAAATTTGCTGAAAGGGTGGGTGTGTCACGGGGTGCGAGACAAAGAGAACTCAAGGATGATCCCCAGGGTCCGGCCTGGGAAAGTGGATGAATGGAGTGCTATTCACGGCAATGGGGAAGTCTATGGCAGGGCAGGCGGCAGGAACACCAGGAGCTCAGGTGAAGGCATGTTCAGACTGAGATGTGACCAGGACATCCAACACAGGCTGAGCATCCCAAATCCGGAAATCTGAAATGCAAAATGCTCCAAAATCTGAAACTTTGAGTGCCAACAGGATGCTCAAGGGAAATTTCACTGGACTACTGTGGATTTCAGATTTTTTTTTTTTTTTTTTTGACATCGAGTCTCACTCTGTTGCCCAGGCTGCAGTGCAGTGGCACAATCTCGGCTCACTGCGACCTCTGCCTCCTGGGTTCAAGCAATTCTCCTGCTTCAGACTCCCAAGTAGGTGGGATTACAGGCATGCGCCACTATGCCCAGCTAATTTTTGTATTTTTAGTAGAGATGGGATTTCAGGATGTTGGCCAGGCTGGTCTTGAACTCCTGACCTCAAGTGCTCTGCCTGCCTCAGCCTCCCAAAGTGCTAGGATTACAGGCATGAGCCACTGTGCCCAGTCAGATTTCAGATTTTTGAATCAGGATGCTCAACCAGTAAGTATAATGCAAATATTCCAAATCTGAAAAAATCCAAAATCAGAACACTTCCGGTCCTCATTATTTCGGATAAGGGATACTCAACCTGCAGGTGCCAAGCTGGCAGGCTGCACATCTATCTCCTCCAAGCAGGGGAGTCCAGGCTGGCTGGAGATAGAAATGAAGGAGTTGTTAACATGGAGACAGTGTTCAAAGCCATGAGGCCAATAAGAGGCCAAGGGACTGAGGGTAGACAGAGGGGTCCAGTCCTGGGGCCTGGGCTTCTCCAGTGTCAGGACAGGGTCAGACAGGCTGCAAAGGCATCCTCCCTCCGCAGACACACATGTGCATGCACCTCATCCCCACCGCAGAAATAGGCTCAATGCTCTGGTTCTTACCTTGGAAGGATAACACATGTGGATTGACAAAGGTCTGGGACCCTGCATGCTCCTCTATAGGCAAAGAATTTCCACAGTAGGGGCAGAATTTGAATGCTGCTTGGATACTTTTGCCACAGTCTGGACAGAAGGAGATCATGCTACAAAACAGAATGAACAAACACAAAGTGAAACGGGCCAGCTGAAGGTCAGTGGAAGTATTGTTGGAGAACTGCTCTTAATCACAGGGTGAGTGGCAGGAGGCACAACCAGGGTCTTCAACTATGTTTGTGATGTTCACTTCTTAAAACACGCAATGGGAATGGGAGTGACAGTCAATGTTCCCCAAATATCGATATGCTCCCCTATACTTCCCAGGTTCCCCTGCAGCAAGGTAGAGGCCACATGACTAATTCTGGCCAATGGGGTGTGAGTAGAGTCATCTCATGGCCGAGGCAGTTAGGAGTCTGAATACCTCCTCTGCCTCCCCCTCCACCTGCAGGGATGGCCCTGGAGGCCATGGCTCCCAACTGACATAGCAACAAGATGAAGGAGGGCTGCCTGGTCCACACTGGAATCTCATGATCAACAAATACACTTCTGCTGTATTGAGCCACCAAGATTTCAGGGTTTACTTGTCACGGCAGCACAGCCTATTCTATCCTGACTAATTTAGTAGAATGATGAGTGTTCACTAAATTACTCTCTATGCTTTGCATCTCTCTGAGCTAACTCCTGATACTTTTTAAAAGTCCAAATTACATACTGAGCCTATGACAAATGAGGATATAGAAGAGTTTTAAGTCAGTTAAGTGAAGAAGGGAAATTAACAAGGATGAAGTACAACAGGCAGTTTGTATTGCCCTTCATTATGGCAGTGCTATTTGTAATGAGCATCTAACAAAGAGCAGCAATAGGCCGGGCACGGTGGCTCAAGCCTGTAACCTCAGCACTTTGGGAGGCCATCACAGGCAGATCACCTGAGGTCGGGAGTTTGAGACCAGTCTGTCCAACATGGTGAAACCCTGTCTGTACTAAAAATACAAAAAAAATTAGCCAGGTGTGGCGGTGTGCACCTGTAATCCCAGCTACTCAGGAGGCTGAGGCAGGAAAGTCGCTTGAACCCGGGAGGTGGAGGTTGCAGTGAACCAAGATCATGCCATTGCACTCCAGCCTGGACAACAAGAGTGAAAACTCCGTCTCAAACAAACAAACAAAACAAACAGCAGCAACAAAAAAGGGCCATTTATTTGTTCTTATAGTCTCAGGCTTAGTGTACATTAGCAATTAAAAGTGAAACTATTGGCCGGGCACGGTGGCTCATGCCTGTAATCCCAGCACTTTGGAAGGTCGAGGTGGGCAGATCACCTGAGGTCAGGAGTCCAAGACCAACCTGACTAACATGGAGAAACCCCGTCTCTACTAAAAATACAAAATTAGCCAGGCGTGGTGGTGCATGCCTGTAATCTCAGCTACTCAGGAGGCTGAGGCAGGAGAATCACTTGAACCCGGGAGGCGGAGGTTGCGGTGAGCCGAGATCTCGCCATCGCACTGCAGCCTGGGCAACAAGAGTGAAACTCTGCTTCAAAAAAAAAAAAAAAAAGTGAAACTATTGAAATAGAAATTTCACCTTGAAAGAGAATATTCATTTTTAAATTTTTTTAGAGATAGGGTCTTACTCTGTCACCAGGGAGGAATGCAGTGGCATAATCATGGCTCACTGCAGCCTCAAACTCCTGGGCTCAAGCAATCTTCCCAGGTAGCTGGAACTATAGGTGTGTGCCACCACAACTGAGTAATTTTTTAAGACTTTTTTTGTAGAGACAGTGTCTCACTATGTTCCCAGGCTGGTCTGGAACTCCTGGCCTCCAGCAATCCTCCGGCCTCAGCCTCCCAAAGTGCTGGGATTACAGGCATGAGCTACCATCCTGGCTTCTAGAGACCATTCTGATCAAACCCTTTTCCTTTATTCACTGTAAAGGCTGGCTTCTGTTGCAAATGCAAACAGTGGAGTCCTTAAAATCACAGGTTTGGCCCCAGGCTGCCAGATTTCAATCCCAGATCCGCTACATGCTGGGCAAGCTACTTAACTTCTCTGTGTCACAGTCCACCCCACTGTAAAATGCGGCTTCTCCCAGCTCCTATCTGATAGAATGGTCGATGAGGTCTAAATGAATACATTTATATGAGGTGCTGAGAACAGGGCCTGGCCCATAGAAAGCCTTTTATGTTAGTGCTTGCTGTGACCATGCCTTGCACCCAAGTTACTATATTCCAGTCATTAATGTTTCTATTCTTCCCTTTCTTCTTTGATAGGAAGTTCTGAGCTCCTCAGGCCTGTCTATTTCCTCTAGGCACTGACTTTTGAAATTCTAGAGCTTGTCCTTAAAAACCACAGGCCATCCCATCAGCTGGTGAAAGAAATCTCAGCCACATGAGGAGAGAAGGGGTCCTGGATTCCTCTTCCTCAGGCTGCAGAAGAGCAGAAACACTCTGTGGCATAAATCTGCCCTTCTGTTTTTTCAAACAAAGGAGTCATGTAAGACATCTGGACTGCAAAGGCTGTCGGTCAAGTATCTTTTACTCTCTAGAAAGCCAGTCATTCTAACTTAAGTTAGCCAGACTAACTTAGTGATTTGTTGTCCTGCTAGTAATATGTAAAAGAACATCTCTTTCTCAAAGGCATAAATACTAGTGAGCATTTTTGTTAAGCTAGAGGTCTCACTGCCTCTTCCCTCTCCGCCAGGCAAACCTGGGTGTTGACACTGGTGTCACAAGACCAAATTGCCTAGATGTACCCAATAAATATATACACCTAATATGTACCCAGGTAAATTAAAAATTAAAAAAAAGGCCGGGCGCGGTGGCTCACGCCTGTAATCCCAGCACTTTGGGAGGCCGAGGCGGGCAGATCATGAGGTCAGGAGATCGAGACCATCTTGGCTAACACGATGAAACCCCATCTCTACTAAAAATACAAAAAATTAGCCGGGCGCGGTGGCAGGCGCCTGGAGTCCCAGCTACTTGTGAGGCTGAGGCAGGAGAATGGCATGAACCCAGGAGGCAGAGCTTGCAGTGAGCCAAGATAGCGCCACTGCAGTCTGGCCTGGGCGAAAGAGCGAGACTCCGTCTCTAAAAAAAAAAAAAAAAAATTAGTCTCGCTCTGTCACCCAGGCTGGAGTGCAGTCGCGTGATCTCAGCTCACTGCAACCTCCGCCTCTAGGGTTCAAGCGATTCTCCTGCCTCAGTCTCCCGAATAGCTAGGATTACAGGCGTGGGCCACTGTGCCTGGCTAATTAAAAATATATGTATTTTTAAACTGCATAGAGGCTGGTGCCTGGAGAGTTGTATTAGCGAGAAATAATGTGTCATTATGTTAAACCACTAAGATTTAGAAGTTGCTTGTTACTGAAGCCTAGCTTAGCCAGACTCTATACTTCTTTTTTATTTTTTAGCAACAGGGTCCCACCCTGTCACTCAGGCTGGAGTGCAATGGCATGATCATGGCTCACTGCAGCCTCGAGCTCTTGGGCTCAAGCCATCCTCTCACCTCAGTCTCCCAAGTATCTGGGACTACAGGCATGTGCCACCATGCTTGGTTTTTTTTTTTTTTTTTTTTTACTTTTTGTAGAGATGGGGTCTTGCTATGTCGCCCTGGTCTTGAACTCCTAAGCTCAAGCTCAATCTTCCTGCCTTGGCCTCCCAAAGTGCTGGGATTATAGGTGTGGGCCACCATGCCTGGTCTAGATTTCTTATGTGAACAAAGGGTTTGTTTAGAAATCGGTGATGGTTTTATTTATTTATTTTGAGACAGAGTTTCACTCTGTCACCCAGGCTGGAGTGCAGTGGCACGATCTTGGCTCACTGCAACCTCCGTTGCAGTTCCTAGGTTCAAGCAGTTTTCTGTTTCCTAGGTTCAAGCGATTTTCCTGTCAGTGTCCTGTGTAGCTGGGACTACAGGTATGCACTACCACACCCAGCTAATTTTTTTTTTTTTTTTGAGATAGACTTTTGCTCTTGTTGCCCAGGCTGGAGTGTAGTGGTGCAATCTCGGCTCACTGCAACCTCTGCCTCCCAGGTTCAAGCAATTCTCCTGCCTCAGCATACTGAGTAGCTGGGACTACAGGTAGGTGCCACCACACCTGGCTAATTTTTATATTTTTAGTAGAGATGGGGTTTCACCATGTTGGCCAGGCTGGTCTCGAACTCCTGACCTCAAGTGATCCACCTGCCTCAGCCTCCCAAAGTGCTGGAATTATAGGCATGAGCCTCCACACCTGGCAGAAATCTGTGATGGTTTTACATGGCTTCATGTTAAGTAGAATTTCCCCAGATGCTGGCTGCCCTCCAATAAAGGTGCCTCCAGGATGCAGCAAGTGCCTAACCAGGTAATCCCTGCCATACCCATGACAACATTCCTTCTGGGAGTAAAGCTGGCCAGCAGCAACCCAGAGGAGACAAGCAGGAGCCAGCTGCTGGTGGGAAAAAGATCTTGAGAGGCTGTGCCCAAGGGATAATACCTTTATGAGGTCACGGTCTGGTCCTTGGATTTACTGGGTTGGAAACTCCATCTTGACAGCGACCTGTAAGTGAACAAAAGTGGAGAGGCTGACTCATGCTTTCACATAGAAATGAAAGATAATGGCTAATGTTTACTGAGCACTGGCCATGTCACCAGCATGTGCCAAATCCATTCGTTTATTCATTCACTCTATAACTATTCACCGAGTTTCCTGTTCATGCCACCACTGGGGAAACAGCAACAAAGGAAACAACACAGCCCCTGTCTTCAGGATGCGCACGTTCTGGTGGGGGAAGAGACACTAACAAACAAATGAGCAAGGAACCGCTGAACAGGTCAGATGGAGAAAGGGCTATGGAGGACAATAAAGTACCATAGAAGAAAACAGGATGCCACAGAGGTTGGTGGGTCAGTATTCACACAGAGTGGCCAAGGAGGGCCTCGCCCAGAGGGAGGCATCTGAGCAAAGACCCAAAGGAAACCAGGGAGCGAGCTGTCAATATCTGGGAAGGAGTCCTCAGGCAAACAACTTTCTATGCATTATCCTGTTTAGTCTATACAACAGCCCAGGATGCAGGTTCCAGGATTATCATCACTTCGTAGGAGAGTGTGGCATTTGTATTTTCCAAAGCAGGTCACATGAATATTTCTGGTCCTGTGTGCTCTTTGGAACCTTGTAACCCCTCCTCCCAGGGGTCAGGGTCTCTGTTCCTCCCCCTTTGGATCTGGGCAGAGCTGTGACTGCTCCTACCAATAGAGGACTGGCAGCAGTAAGGCCATGAGACTTCCCAGGCTGGGTCATAAAAAACAACTTGCACCTGGCTGGCTCGCTCAGGATGCTCACCCATGGAAGCCAGTTTCCACGGCATGAGGCAGTCTAAAGTAGCCCAGGCAGAGAAACCACATGGAGAGGCTCAGGTGGAGAGGAACTGAGGCCTCTGGCCAACAGCCAGCATCAGCTGCTGGGTGAGTGGGCAAGTCCTCAGACCACTTAAACCCCAGCCTTCAAGTCTTCCTGCTAAGGCACAGGCACTTGGGAGCAGAAACAGGCCACCCTACTGTGCTCACTCTGAATTCCTGGCCCATAGGATCCATGGGCACAAGAAATGGCAGTTCTACACCAGCGAATTGTGGGACGATTTGTTCTCTAGACATAGTAACCGGAACAGGGAGTCCCTGCTGCACAGAGAGGTCAAGTCACTCACTTAAGACGGTTCTCATTTCATGACAGTTCAGTATGCGCAGACCACTGTGCTAAGTTCTCGGCAGGTATTAAACCTTCCCAATCACCCTTTTCAAGGTTAGAATGATTTCCCCTTTGGGAAGATGAGAATCAGAGGCTCAGAGAGAAAATGACTTGCCCAGGGCCACATAGCTCTTAAGCGGCAAGCCAGACACATGATTTTGTTTAATCTTTCCCTCCACTCTATGAGGTAGCGATGATCATCCCATCTTTGAAACCTACAAAATGATGCTCAAAGGGTGACAATTCTCCTTCCCCCAGACCTGACTCTACTCACCTAGAAAACAGTGGAGACACAGCTGAAATCCAGAACCCAAAAGCCCATGTTCTTCACCTGGTGCCGATTTATACAACGAAAATGCAAAACCGGACTGGGTTCTTCGGGCAGCAGGTCAGAACATTCTTGCAGATTTAAATCTGGAAGCTGATGTTGGGTGTGGAACCAGGGCAAGAGAGTCTTTTAACCATGTGCCACCCCCGGTTCTGACACCGTCACCAGCCTGGTCTAGGCCACCATCTCTCCCTTGTGCTATACTGCAGCAGCCTCCTAACTAGACTTTCGGCTTCTACGCTTGTCCCAACCCAGTAGCTAGAGGGATCCATTTAAAATCTAAGTCAGACCCTGTCCCTGTCCCTGCCCTGGCATATATGGTGGGTCGGACACGGTGGCTCACGCCTGTGATCCCAGCACTTTGGGAGGCCGAGGTGGGTGGAACACATGAGGTCAGGAGTTCCAGACCAGCCTGGACAACATGGTGAAACCCCGTCTCTACTAAAAAAGTACCAAAAAAAAAAAAAAAAAAAAAAAAGTCAGCCGGGCGTGGTGGCGGGCGCTTGTAATCCCAGCTACTTGGGGAGGCTGAGGCACAAGAGTCGCTTGAACCTGGGAGGCGGAGGTTGCAATGAGCCAAGATTGCACCGCTGCACTCCAGCCTGGGCGACAGAGCGAGACTCAGTCTCATAAATAAACAAATAAATAAATAAAACGTAAGTCAGACCCTGTCCCTCCTCTACTCAAAACCGTATGGTGGATTTCATTTTAGACAGAATAAATGCCAAAATTCCTACCATGGCCCAGGAGCTCGTGTGATCTGCCACTTCCCTGTTCCCTTCTGACCTCTCCCACCGTCTCCTCTTGCTCGCCCTGAGTCAGCCACGCCGGCTTGGGTGCTTTTCCCCAATTGTGACAAGAACGTTTCTTCCCCAAGACCCTTGTACCTGCTCTCCCATCTGCCTGGAACGCTGTCCCTCCAAGAGTGCACACAGTTCACTTCCTCATCACATTCTTTAGCTCTCTGTTCAAATGTTCAAATGTCACCTTCTCAGAGACCTTCTTGGACACGATTTTACTGTGTTTTTTCTTTTTTTTTGAGATGGAGTTTCACTCTTTTCGCCCAGGCTGGAGTGCAATGGCGCGATCTCGGCTCACTGCAACCTCCGCCTCCCGAGTTCAAGTGATTCTGCTGCCTCAGCCTCCCATGTAGCTGGGATTACAGGTGCGTGTCACCATGCCTGGCTAACTTTATATTTTTAGTAGAGATGGGGTTTCACCATGTTGGCCAGGCTGGTCTTGAACTCCTGACCTCAGGTGATCCCCCTCAGCCTCCCAAAGTCCTGCGATTACAGGCTCGAGCCACTGCGCCTGGCCCTGGACACCATTTTACTAATAGCATGTTTTATCCTCCTTACCTTGCTTTATTTTTCTTCACAGTGCTTGTCACTACCTGACATACTCTGACTTACCAGAATGTAAGCTTCGTGATGGCGGGGACTTTTCCCTGCCTTGTTTGCCACAGTGTGCCCAGAGCCTCAAACAGGCCTGGCACAGAGCAAATGCTGGGTCTACGTTTGCTGAGTGAATAAATCATTGTCTCCTTTGCAAAAGAAAACGTGCCAAGAAGGCAGTGGGGGGCGGCGGGGGGGGTCCCCAGCTGTGTCAGCACACATTCATCTCTCAGGCAAGTCTAGACATCCAGCCAGAGACTCAAAGCTCCAGGGCCGGAATTATCTAGCTGGATGGTCCTTAAAAAAGACCTGCCACTTAGAAGCAGATCAGTACAGGGGTTAAGAGGATAAACTTGGGACATAATCTGCCTCGGTTTGGATCTTGCTTCTGCCATGTATCGCATGATGGTGGGCAAAAAAAAATAATTTTTTTTTCCCTTTGGGACAGAGTTTTGCTATGTCACCCAGGTTGGAGAGCAGTGGCACGACCTCAGCTCACTTGCAACCTCCACTTCCTGGGTTCAAGCGATTCTCCCTGCCTCAACCTCCCGAGTAGCTGGGATTACAGGTGCATGCCACCATGCCTGGCTAATTTTTTTATTTTTAGTAGAGATGGGGTTTCACCATGTTGGCCAGGCTGGTCTCGAACTCCTGACCCCAGGTGATCCACCCGCCTCGGTCTCCTAAAGTGCTGGGACTACAAGCGGGAGCCACCGTGCCCAGCCACATTTTTTGGATTTTAGAACCTATTACATATTACAACACCGGCGAGATCCAGGGGCAACTCTCCATAAGCAAGTAGATGATTTGCACAACAAAATCTTTAAAACTTCTAAATAGTCACACATCAGTTCAGAGTGGGTATCGCCAGCAGACAAGTTCAAAGCCAGGTGAGGTTGGCCTACCAAGTAAGTTGCAAAACAGAGAAAAAGACCTTTTAGTTTTTAGGACGTTTTGGATTTTAAAGTTATAGATAAGGGATTGCAGACCTGTAAATATTCTTTAACATTTCTTTTTTAGTGTCTGGCATCCCCAACCACCCTGAGAATGTGAATTAGGTGGGCAGGATTTTTGTTTTAGACACTGCTATAATAACCTGGGCTTGAACAGTGCCTATTAGACTAGCACCGTTCAAGCCCAGGTTATAGTAGTGTAATATCGGTTGCACGGAGCCTTCCATATAGTAAACGCTCAATAAAAGTGGATGTGCTGAAGTCACCTACGCAATGGCCAGGTCAGGACTTGAAACCCTAAGACTCCAACCCTCAGGCCAGTCTTTATCTTAATTTATTTGACGTATTCAACAAATGTTCAGGGAACAGCTGCTATGTGTCAACTACTGTATAGTGTTCCTCCTACAAAGTTCAGGAAACAGCACAGCAAAAAGGCTAAAAGTCAGACCCCACCCCAGCGCAGGTGGGGCGATTGCCTAGGCGACAGAGCCTCCCTTCGGCCGCACCTCCATAGAAACCACGGGATGACTTAGACGTCAAGTTTCACAGCGGAGGAGCTGTCAAACTTCCCACAAGTTCCGCCCATCTCCGCCTTGGCCATGCCCAACACGGAGCCCAAGGTGGCTTGGGAAGCTCAAGAGGAAGCCAGTGAACCCCGCGACCCGGAGCCGCTCTCATTCCGGACCCCGACCGCAGGGGCCTCCGCCTCCCACAAAGGGTCGTGCTGACGTCACGGACACCCCAGCCGAACTGAGGCTAGGGGATCGGGGGACGTCCCCTCGTTCCGCCTCGCTTCCCCTCACCTCTGTACTTGGGGACTGGTGTGGGATTCTGGGCTTCTGCAGCCTGACCCTCGGATCCCCCGCAGTTACCTGGACTCACCTTCTCAGCTGCCCAGCGAAAACTTCCGCCCGCTGGGCGGAGAGCGCTGCGCGCGCATCCTGAGTCTGAGGCGCCCGCGCAGGCGCCGCTGACCTTCCGACAGCCCCTGGGCTTCGCCTACCTGGGAACTCCGTTTCCCAGATGCCTCCGCGGCAGGCCCGCCCTCTGATTCCAGACGGAATGGGAATTATTACCTCATTGCTCATCCACCTCCCCTCCGTTCTAGTCTCTTTGGAACGCCTTCTGGTTCTATTGCGCATGTGTCAGTGTGAGACCAATCGGAATGCACCGTGAGGCACCTCTCCACCAATCAGAGGTCACATTACCACTTCTCCCTCCTTAACTCCGCCCCTTACTTCCGCGCGTTTTCTCAGAAATCCCGTCACAACGCGTTTCCATGGCAACCTACCGCTAGATCTTCGGCAAAAGGGAAGACTCCCAGTCTTCTAGTAAAGGCAAGAAGCTAATTAGATGATTCTTTAACAAGGTAAAAATCTGGGCTACAAACCCTGATGCCGCCTGGTCCTGATTCTGTTTCTACTCTACTCCCAGAGTGCTAAGGCTGAACCTCGGGAGCAGATGGGAAGGCGAACTAAGTCGCCCGCACAGCCCTCTGGGAAATAGAGTCCTGGCGCTGGCGCGGAGGATCCTGGGTGCAGCAGCTCAGAGAAGCTTCTCGCGCACAGGAAGTCGCTGCGAGGAGGCGCGTGTGCGGGGAGTTGAATCGCCCGCTCCCTCGAGGTTGGGGTTGCGTCTGTTGATGCGGCCGACTACAATCCCGAGGTACGGAGACACTGGGGCTGAGGGACTTGCGGGCTCGGTCCTTCCTGAGAGGTGACGGAATGCAAGTGGGGACGACTTCGGCAAAGGGTGCGTCGCCTTGGGCGGCAGTTGTCAGGGTGAAGGTGTGAACCGTCTTTCACAGTCTGTTATGAAAACCTCTCAAGGTATGGGCACGGTGGATAACGCTTGTAATCCCAGCACTTTGGGAAGCCTTGGCGGGGGGATCACTTGCAGCTTGGAGTTCCTCGAACCCCCAGTCTCTACTAAAAACACAAAAATTAGCTGAGCGTGGTGGCGGGGGCCTGTAATCCCAGCTGCTCGGGACGCTGAGGCAGGAGAATCGCTTGAACCCAGGAGGCAGAGGTTGCAGTGAGCCGAGATCGCGCCATTGCACTCCAGCCTGGGTGACAGAGTGAGACTACATCTTAAAAAAAAAAAAAAAGAAGGGAAGAAAACCACCTTGGGAGGCTGAGGTGGGCAGATTGCTTGAGCCCAGGATTTCGAGGCTAGCCTGGGCCACATGGTGAAGCCCTGTCTCCACAAAAGATGAAAAAAATACAAAAATTAGCCGGGCGTGGTGGCGCGCCCCTGTAGTCCTAGCTAATTGGGAGGCCGAGGTGGGGGGATTGCTTCAACCCGGGAGGCAGAGGTTGCAGTGAGCCGAGAAAGAAAAGAAAAGAAAAAAAAAAACCGCTAAAGGGGTTTCCAGCCCTTCCTGACGGCCCTAAGAGGAGTGGTTCTGTTTTATTTTGGTTTTGGTTGGGGAAGGAGGGGAATGAGTTACCTGAAGTTGGCAGATTTAGGCAGAATCTTGCTGGACGATGGATGGGAATTCTTCGGGAAGTTGAAGTACTTAACATTTACAGTATTTGAGCGCTTTCTGTGTGCCAGGTGCCCTGCTGGAGTTGCATTTCCTCTTCTGATCCCCGCAGTAGCACTGAGACATAAATGCAGGGCCCCTTGGCACCAAGGCAATCTCGGGAATCAGAATTTTTCAGATTTTAGAAAGCTAATAGTGTGCATATTTTATAATTAGGCAGCACCGCCCCCACCCCGAGGAATCTGGGCCAGTTTTTGGTCATAAAATGTTTCTGTGGGGCAAGGTGTGAATATTCACACTTATGGGAATATTAAGACCCTGCATGGCCTGTGGCAATCCAGGTGAAGTTTTGCGGTCAGTTTATAAATCAAGTTCTGGTTTTTGGAGCATTTAAAGGACCTTAGATCTGTTGTATTTGTTCCATTTGGTACATGTGGAAACTAAGGCTTAGAGAAGGTAAATGGTCTGGAAGGAGGGGCAAGACTCTTGGGCCCAAGGTCTTTCAGCCCGATAATTGTTTGGCTTAAGTCACTCTGGGCTGGATGACCTTCTCCACCTCTGGGCCCTCGTTTCTTTCCTCCCAGAGCTGGGAGTATATGAGATATGGGCAGAATGTGATTTGGTAACTGCAGACAGGGATCTGAAGCTCAGCTGTCTGTGAGGCCAGGCAGATAACATACAGGAAAGAAGAGAACTGGTCCAGGTGAGGCTGTGGGGCCTTGGGGAGCACTTGCCTCATCTGAAGGGGAGAATTGTGTTTGTTTGTTTGTTTGTTTTTGGAGACAGAGTCTCGCTCTGTCACCCAGGCTGGAGTTTGGTCTCACTGGAACCTCCACCTCCCTGGTTGAAGCGATTCTCCTGCCTCAGCCTCCCAAGTAGCTGGAATTACAGGCGTGCGCCACCATGCCCCGCTAGTTTCTGTATTTTTGGTAGAGACGGGGGTTTCACCATGTTGATCAGGCTGGTCTTGGACTCCAAACTTCAGGTGATCCACCTGCCTCGGCCTCCCAAAGTGCTGGAATTACAGGCATGAGCCACTGCACCCACCTGCTTTTTAAACTTAAATTTAATGTTTTTTTGGAGGTGGGATCTTTCCCTGATGTCCAGGCTGGAGTACAGTGACACAATCATAGCTCACTGCAGCCTTGAACTCCTGGGCTCAAGCGATCCTCCTACCTCAGCCTCCCAAGTAGTTGGGACTACAGGCACGCGCCACCACAACTTGCTTATTTTTAATTTTTTTTTAAGAGACAAGGTCTTGTTACGTTGCCCAGGCTGGTCTCGAACCCCTTTCAGCCTCCCAAAGTGCTGGGATTATAAGCATCCCCCACTTGCCTAGCCCTGGTTGGGGAGCTTTAGATGGGCACCAGTGAACTAACTTCGTGGGATGTAGACCCAATGTTGCCAAATCCTAGGATGTTTCAGAAGTTGGAAACATAATTTTTAGGTGAAATTTCCCAGTTTTCAAGTTTGAGACTAGTGAGCCATGCTTGAATTTTCTTTCAAAACATTCTGTCTGCCAACAAACATTATGGGCCAAATATCTGTCAACTGAGTTATACTCGTAGGTTGAGGCTTAACCTCTGACATGTAGAAAAACTCATTGTTCAGTAGAATTAGCATTTATTGTAGGTCTACCATATTCCCATATTTGTAGTCTCAAAAATCTGGAAAACTCAGAACAACAAATATTTTTTTCATAAATTGTGTCTGTGCCTTACCTGAACTACTACAGGGTATTTTTAAAATATAACTTTATTCTACCTAGAATGAATGATGATACCTTTCTCTAGAAATGGTAAAGTGTTCAATTATGAAATGCAGCCTGATCCACACTGCGCTGCGACTTTGTTTTGTTTTGTTTTTGTTTTTGTTTTTGAGACGGAGTCTCGTTCTGTCACCCAGGCTGGAGTGCAGTAGCGCCATCTCGGCTCACTGCAAGCTCCACCTCCTGGGTTCACAACATTCTCTTGCCTCAGCCTCCTGAGTAACTGGGACTACAGGTGCCCACCACCATGCCTGGCTAATTTTGTTGTATTTTCAGTAGAGGCGGGGTTTCACCATGTTATCCAGGATGGTCTCGATCTCCTGACTTCGTGATCCGCCCGCCTCGGCCTCCCAAAGTGCTGGGATTACAGGCGTGAGCCACTGCGGCTGGCCCTGCACTGGGATTTTAATGAAATATGCCATATATATGCCATATCACCTTTTTAAAATAGAAGTTGAATTTCAAAGCACATCTGGCCTTGGAGGTGGAAGAATTTGTGGACCTGTGTCATTGTTAAGTGATCCGTGCTGCTTTGTGATATGAAATGCTTTCAGCACTCTGCAGATATGTGCTACTTGGTCCACGCAGTGGATACAAATGGGTAAAAATGTCTGTGGTACAGTTTTGCGTATTATGGGTCATGAAAATAACTAGGTGGGCAGTGACTATGTTTTGTTTTTTTTTTTTAATGAAGTAGAATAAAAGAGACTAGAATAGAAAATATCCCACTACATCTTACATTGCAGGCTAAGTATTGCTTCATGAAGCTTTTGTTTAGTTACACTGTGTGTTTGAGTAGTCATGATACTTTTTTTTTTTTCTTTTTTGAGATGGAGTCTCACTGTGTTGCCCAGGCTGCAGTGCAGTGGCACCATCTCAGTTCACTGCAGCCTCCGCCTCCCGGGTTCAAGTGATTCTTTGCCTCAGCCTTCCAAGTAGCTGGGATCACAGGCACACGCCACCAAGCCCAGCTAATTTTTGTATTCTTAGTACAGACGAGGTTTCAGCATATTGGCCAGGCTGGTCTTGAACTCCTGACCTCAAGTAATCTGCCCACCTCGGCCTCCCAAAGTACTGAGATTACAGGCATGAGCCACGGTGCCTGGCCTATACTACATATTGGTGTTGTTACCGTGGGTCATGGTTAAAACAAAAGTTGAAATATTTCTGTTGTAGAGATAGCAGCCAGGTGCGGTGGCTCACAACTGTAATCCCAGCACTTTGGGTGGCCCACGAGGGCGGCTTACTTGAGGTCAGGAGTTTGAGAACAACCTGGGCAACAAGTGAGATCCTGTCCCTACAAAAAGTGAGAAAGATTAGCTGGATGTTGTGGCACGTGCTTGTAGTCCCAGCTACTTGAGAGGCTGAGGTTGGAGGATTGCTTAAGCCCAGGAGATTACAGCTGCAGTGAGCCATGATTGTGCCGCTGTAGTACTCCAGCCTGGCAACAGAGCAAGACGTCTCAAAAAAAAAAAAGTAACAGTTTCGGAGACCAATTTACTTGAACTCAAATTCCAGAGATGATAATCAGAATTCCCAGAAGCATTGTTCCATTGGTTCTTTAGACACCTTCATTCTGTCAACAACTGTAGGTACTTTTACACCTACTATTAAAGCACCTGCTGTGTACTAGGCACCATGCTGGTGCCTAAGACACAGCAGTGAGCAAGATAGAAGCTCCCACTGTGGCCATAGACTTTCATCACCAAATCTCCTAAACATGTGTTGACTGACTGTTAGGTGGTAACAATGGTGGCAAAGCTGTTCTATAGGTTCTGAAGCACAGTGGAAATGTGGGGCTGAGGTGGCTTCAGTAAATATAGTTGTTATTGTCCCCTGCAGGGAGACTCACATTGGGACTTGTCCTCCTCCTCCTGGACATTTTGGGGGCTCGTCAGCATGGACAGCGAGTCAGCCATGGGCGGAAGGGAGGCTTTCTCACAGCTCCCTTGTGCTTCCCACAGCCCTGCCAGCCGGGAACATGGAGGGGAAGGAGGAGGAGCTTAAAAGAGGCTACTGAACCCCAGTTGGCCATGGCTGAGGTGAGTTGAAGGTTGCTCTGTCTTAATCGGTCACACCCAAAGGCAGAAAAGTTGGCCTTCCTTTGTGGCCGAGGTGAGTTGAAGGTTGCTCTGTGTTGATTGGTCACCCCCGTGGCAGGAAAGCTGGCCTTCCTTTGTTTTGGCCTCCCTGTCCCATGGGGGCTCCCAGGCAATCTTTTTTAAAGGAAAGCTCGCATGCTGTTCTTTTCTGCTTGTACTCTTCTGGGAACCCCTATTGCTTATAGGATAAATTCTAGGTTTTTCAGCCTTCCTGTGTGTTCTGGGTTCTACCCCCTTTGCACCATCTTCTGTCATTTCTCTAGATAACCAGTACTTCCTTTGGCCTAGTAGTAAAAGTTGATTCTGTACTTTCCAGCAGCTTCCCTGCCTTTGCTCAGGTTGGGCCCTCTGCTGGAATTCCCTGCCCCTTTTCCATGTGGTAATGTCTCACACAGCCTTTAAGACCCGGCTCAGTTCCCCCACCCTTCCCTAGGCAGTCAGCACTTTCCTGCTCTAGCTTTCCGTATCACCCCCTGCTGCCTCCACTGTAGCACAGATCCACCTAGATATGGGTGTTCCTGCCCATATCTGTCAGCCCCACCAGACTAGATGCTCCTTGGGGACAGGAACTGATGGGGATTCATCTCTGGGTACCCAGGGCCCAGCACAGGCCAGGCACACAGGAAGCCTCATGAGGTGTTAGTTGAATGAATGAATGAATCAATGAATGATGCATGAAACCATCTCTCTATCTGGTAAATATCTGTTCATCCTTAGTGATCCAACTTGAATGACCTTCCCTCCAGGAAGCTTTCCCTGACCTCAAGGCAATGGCCTCCCTCTCTCCATTGGCCCACGCAGCCCCCGATACCTCCCTGTGCCACAGTCCTGCCTCCCTCATGTCTCTCCATCAGACCATGAGCTCCATGAGGCCAGGAAACAGGTCTGACACACGTCCATGTCCCCAGTGCCCACAGTGTGGTGTAGCACACAGGGTAAATGATTGCCAAATATGTGCTCTGACCTTGTCACTTACCTGTGGCTCCCCAGTGCCTCAAGGATCAAGTCTGCCCCTGTCTTCCCATCCTCCATCACTGTGACCAGGGGCCTTGTCCAGTGCAGTCTGGGAGTGTGAGGAAAGGAAGCCCCTCAGAGGTCCTCTTTGATCTGGCTCCTGCTTGGCTGGTACTCTTGACAGGATATAGACAGCAACAGTTTCTGTTATAAGTATCAGAAAATGACTTACGCAGTCAGGAGACTATTAATTATATAACCAAAAGTCCAGAGGTAGGGCTGTCATGATCTGCAAGTGTGATTGGGACTCAGTTTATTGTCCCCATCTTGAACCTCACTTAGTGTGGGTTCCATCCTTCGTGAGCTCCTTCCCTTGTCCCAAAACAGCTATCAGGACCATGTGCTGCTTTGCCTCATTCAACAAGTGTTTACTCTGTGCCTGCCATGTGTGGGCTTTGTTCTAAGTCTGGACTAGGGAAACGGTTTAGGTGGTTCCTGCCCTCATGAAGCTTACATTATTGCGGGTGACAGTGTATGAGCTTGCTAGGGCTGCTGTAACAAAGTACCACACACTGGGTGGCTGAAAACAACAGAAATTGATGATCTCCCAGTCTTGGAGGCCAGAATTCTGAGATCAGGGTGTTGGCAGGGCTGGATCCTTCTGAGGCTGTGAGCCAGGCCTCTTCCCCTGTCTTCTGGCAGATGGTGGCCAGCTTTGGTGTTCCTTGGCCTGGAGAGGCATCACCTCAATCTCTGCCTTCATCTTCACAGGATGTTCTCCCCGTATCTTCACATTGTCTTCCCTCAGCCTGTGTTTGTCTTTGTGTCCCCATTTCTTCTTTTTATAACAACTTCAGTCGTGTTGGATTAGGACCCACCCTGATGACCTCATCTCAGCTTGATCACCTCTGTAAAGACCCCATTTCCAAATAAGGGCAAATTCTGAGGTACTGGGGGTTAGAACTTCATTGTATCTTTTTGGAGGGTTACAGTTCAACCCATACCACACAGTAAAATGCATTAAGTAAATCCCATAGAATGCAGGCAGTATTAAGGATTATGGAGGAAAGGGATAGGGAGGCCCGGGGTAGATTTGCTGTTTTATACAGAGGGGTGGGAGAAGGCCTCATGGAGAAGAGGCATTTCAGCAGAGAACTGAGGGACACAATCTTGGCTCTAAGATGGGGTCTGGCAGGTGTGTTCAGGCAGCTGCAAGGAAGCTGGTGTGGCTGGAGCAGTGGATGAGTGGGAAAGGGGGAGAAGGTGAGCCCTGAGTGGTAGCTGGGGCCAGATCTTTAGGGCCCTGGAGATCATTGTATGGTCTCTGTCTTTAAATATGGTGAATCCGGAGGCCATTGGAGGGTTTGGAGCAGAGGAGGGACAGGATTTGTTGTAAGCAGAAACAGGATCCCCCTGGCTCGTCCACCCAATTCCTGCTTAGCATCACCATTGGGACGACTGTTTCAGGGTCTTACTGCTACTGTAACAAATAATACAAACTTGGGGGCTTAAAAACAACACAAATTTATTCTTTTACAGTTCTTCAGGTCTGAATCCTAAAATGATCTTACGGGGCTCAAACCAAGGTGGCAGCAGGGTGCGTTCCTTCTGGAGGCCCTAGGGAAGAATTCAGTCCTTGCCTCTCCCAGCTTCTGGAGGCTGCCTATATTCATTGGCTCCTGGCCACATCACTCTAATCTCTGCTTCTGTCATGGCATCACCTCTTGTCTCCTGTGATTCGTTGTCTCCCTCTTATTAGGATCCTTGTGATGACATTTAGGGCCAACCCAGATAATCTAGGATAATCTCCCTGTTTCCAGATTCTTAATCACAGCTGCAAAGTCCCTTTCGCCATGTAAGATAACATTCATGGGTTCTGGGAATTAAGACAGGGACATCTTTGTGTGGGGTGGCAGCATTATTCAGCTATGACAATCTACGGGATATCTCAAACTTTACATGTCCCAAACCAAACTCAGACTCTGCCCTGAAAGCTGCTGCTTCTATGTCTCAGTAAGTGGCAACTTTGTCCTTCCAGCTGTTCAGGCTAAAAACGTAGCGCCATCCCAGGGTGTTGTGTCTTTCGCACCCTCCATGTTATTCGTCAGGAAATCTTGTCAGCACCGTTATCTGAATATCTGGAATCTCACCACTTCTCACCCCCTCCATTTCTGCCACCATTTCTCACCTGGATTATCAAACTGGCCTTTTTCCTTTGACTCCCTGCTTCTGCCCTTGCCACCTTCCATCTTTTCCCACGAAGCAGCAAGAGGAGGATGCTGTTTAATATATGCCTAATTTTTAAAATATTTTTTATTGTAAAATCACAGGTGCAGAAATGCACACACATCAAATGCATGACTTAATGAAGGCAAACACCACCTAGATCAAGACTGAGGATTTTTTTTGCCATCCACCCCAGAAGTCCTTCGTGGGCTCTGTCATAGCCCTCTTGCATCCCCAATAAGTAACCTGATTTTTATGATTACCACTTGCTTTATTACTCAAATGCACAATCCCTTGCCCCTTCTTGTCTTTTAATATCTTCTGTGTCTCTTAATATTTGGGCTCCTCCTCCATCCCCTTCTGTTCTCAACTGTTAGAGAACAGTTAGTCACTCCTTTGAGGAACTGGCATGGTTCGACCTGTAGAATTCCTCAGTCTGTTTTCTCTGGTTCCATCCTTGTGGTGCAGTTCAGTTTATTCCCAGTTGGCAGCTAGGTCCGGAGGCTTGATTAGACTCATGGTCAATCCTTTTACCAAGAATCTCTTGTGCCCCCTGTTTGTGATCCTGGCAGATATTGATGCTTTCTGCCTTATCACCTGTTCATTCATCAGGGCTGGCAAAATGGTGCTATCATTTCTTTTCATTTATTAGTTGGAATACTTTACAAGACATCCTTTGGCTGGGCATGGTGGCTCACGCCTGTAATCCCAGAACTTTGGAGGGCTGAGGTGGGCAAATTGCTTGAGCTGAGGAGTTCAAGATCAGCCTGGGCAATGTGGTGAAACTCCATCTCTACAAAAAATTTAAAAATTAGCCAGGTGTGGTGGTGTGCACCTGTAGTCCCAGCTACTCTAGGAGGCTGAGGTGAGAGTATCACAGGAGCCCAAGAAGGTTGAGGCTACAGTGAGCTGTGATAGCACCACTGCACTCCAGCCTGGGTGACAGTGAGACCCTGTCTCAAAAAAAAAAAAAAATTTTATCTACTATTTGTCTAGTCGACGGTAGAGTTCATATAGGACAGGTAGGGTAAATGCTTGACTCTCCTTTTACTTGCTATTTTTCACTATAAGGAATTGGTTTCCTTCTGTCATGTCATCCTTCAAAGGTGACCAGTTCTTTTATACACACACGTGTGTGTGTGTGTGTGTGTGTGTGTGTGTGTGTGTGTGTGTGGTTGGCTGTTCTTAAGAGTTTTACAAAGCATTTTCATTGTAATTCAATGTAACACACCCAGGTTAAATCTCATAAGGACAGGAACTGGCTGCCCCCTTTTCTCCTGTACCTAGCACAGGGGCTGCTCATAGTAGGTGCTTGGTCATTATTGGACAGATAAGTAGACAACAAGCACCACTTATTTAGCAGCTTCTTAGTGAGTTGGGTCTCTGCTGAGCCCTGTGTAGGCATCAGCTCACTTCATCCTATAGCAGCCTTATTTTAGAGGAGGTAGGCTGAGCATTAGAGAGGTGGACTAACAAGGTCCCACAGTTAATAGTAAAACTAGAATTTGAACTGGGACCTGTCTGACTCTAAAGCTGAGCCTCTAACAGGTCAGCCTCCTGGGGATTGTGTAGCAGATTGGAGCTTGTGCCACCCCACCACCTACTCACTGTGTGCTGTGGTTGGAATGTTTGTCCCCTTTGAAACTCTTTTTTTTTTTTTTGAGAGGGAGACTCTTGTTTTCTAGGCTGGAGTGCAGTGGTGTGATCTTGGCTCATGGAACCTCCATCTCCTGGGCTCAAGTGATCCTCCTACCTCAGCCTCCCGAGTAGCTGGGACTGCAGGTGTGTGCTACCACGCCCAGCTAATCTTTTTGTGTTTTTGGTAGAGATGGGGGTTTTACCATGTTGCCCAGGCTCATCTCGAACTCCTGAGCTCAAGCAATCTGCCTGCCTCAGCCTCCCAAAGTGCTGGAATTACAGGCGTGAGCCACCATGCCCCACCAATTAAAACTCCTTGAAATTTAATCCCTAATGTAGCTATATTAAGAGGTGAGGCCTTTTGTTTGTTTGTTTTTTGAGACGGAGTCTCACTCTGTCGCCCAGGCTGGAGTGCAGTGGCGCAATCCCGGCTCACTGCAAGCTCCGCTTCCCAGGTTCATGCCATTCTCCTGCCTCAGCCTCCCGAGTAGCTGGGACTACAGGCACCTGCCACCACGCCCAGCTAATTTTTTTTTTTTTGCATTTTTAGTAGAGGTGGGGTTTCACCGTGTTAGCCAGGATGGTCTTGATCTCCTGACCTCAAGATCTGCCTGCCTTGGCCTCCCAAAGTGCTGGGATTACAGGTGTGAGCCACCGCGCCCGGCCAAGGTGGGGCCTTTAAGAGATGATTAGATCATGAAGGCTCTGCCTGTGTGAGTGAATTCATTTATTCATGGAATAATGGGTTATCATGAGAGTGGGTCTGTTATAAAAGCCAGCTTGATATTGCTTCAGTTCCCTCACCATGTTATGCGTTGTGCCATTTTAGGGCTCTGCAGAGTCTCCACCAGCAGGAGGACCCTCTCCAGAGGCAGTCTGTTGGCCTTGGACTTCCCAGCTTCGAGAACTATAGGAAGCAAATTTCTTTTCTTTATAAATTACCCAGTTATAGCAACAGAAGATGGACTAATATACTGTGTAACTTGGAGAAAGTGACTGTTTGGGCCTTGATTTTGTTTTCTATAAATTGGGGATAATCCTGCCTCAAAGAGGAGTCAGGGAGTTCAGTGACTCACTGCACCTAAAGCATTGAACCATTGCCGGCATGCAGAAAGCTCTTGGCCAAAGAAGGGCTTTTGCAGTCAGATGCCTGAAGGGTTGGGATGGGCAGTGTAAGCCAGAGTGGAATTGCCCCTTTGTCGAACTCTTCCTGTGTGCTAAGTAGTATGCAGTCACCTCCCAGCAGTATTTCATTTGCTTCTTGTAGCAGCTCTGATGAGATGGAACTCGTTGGTCCCATTTCACTAGGGGAGCAGGAATTGGGGTCACAAGAGACATGCAGCTTACTTGCCAATAGTCACTCATAAAGTGAAGGTAATAGGGCCATACCTCAGACCCAAACTAAAGAGAGGTGGTTTTCATTCTTTCTTAAAATGTGCCTGTGCCCACACTGTTGGAGATTTGGAAGAGACACACCAGTCATGGTTTCACCTAGAGATGGGGTGTGTGGGGGCAGGCTTTCACGTTTTATTGTTGGTACTTCTCAAGTATTTGAATTTTTATCCTAAACATCCATTAACTGGCCAGGTACAGTGGCTCATGCCTGTAATCCCAACACTTCAGGAGGCAGGGGCAGGAGGATCACTTGAGGCCAAGAGTTCGAGACCAGCCTGGGCAACATGGCAAGACTCCTACTCTACCAAAAAAAATTAGCTGGGTCTGGTGGCACACGCCTGTAGTCCTAGCGACTTGGAGGCTGAGGCAAGAGGATTGCTTGAGCCCAGGAGGTGGAGGCTATGATCGTGGCACTGCACTCCAGCCTGGGCAACAGAGTGAGACACTCTCTATCTCTCTCGCTCGCTCTCTCTGTCTCTCTCTATATATAATATATATAATTTAAAATTACCAGATTTATAAATTACCGTAACTTAACAAACAACAGAAGGAAACCAATTCCTTATAGTGAAAACTGGCAAATAAAAGGAGAGTCAAGCATTTACCCTACCTGTCCTATACAAACTCTACCGCTGACTAGCCAAATAGTAGAAAATTTTTTTTTTTTTTTGAGACAGGGTCTCACTGTCCCCCAGGCTGGAGTGCAGTGGTGCAATCACAGCTCACTGTAGCCTCGACCTCCTTGGGCTCCTGTGATACTCTCACCTCAGCCTCCTGAGTAGCTGGGACTACAGGTGCATATATAAATTATAATTTATAAATTTATAAATTATATAAATACATATAATTATATATAAAATAAAATTTTATATAATATATACATGCACACATACACACACATAAATAATAATAAACACTTATTAACTAGGAAAGTTTTAAAATGAAAGATGGCATCACTAAAAGTTGGACAACCAGATAGGAGCCTTAGGTAATCATGGGGCCTAAAGCGGACCTGGTACCACCTATGAGTGGGTCTTTCCCCCAGAAGCTGTACTGACTCCAGTCTGGCCTCTGCTGTCCTGACCAGCTCACAGGAAATGCGTGGCCAGGGGAGCAGCCAGGTGACACTGCATGGAAGCAGCTTGCCACACTCAGAACATGGGACCTCAAATCAGGAGCATGGAGGATGTAGAAGGCAGAGGGGTACAGCTGTAGATTTAAAAACCTCAGAGCCACATCAGTTACACACAGGGTATGGGCCCCCTGGATTCTGATTGAGACGAGCTAGCTATAAAGACACACCACTGAGACATCAGACTAATCTGTATACAGATTTTGAATGTGGTCTAGGTGTTCAGTGATTAAGGAGTTACTGTTCATACTGAAGTATTCACAGGTGAAATCAGATGACCCGTGGGTGATGGGTTCACGGGTGTTAATTACATACATCTCTCTACTTGTATGTATGTTTGAAAGTTTACAAAATAAGTCTTGAATGAACACTTAAAGCAAAACCGTGAAATAGATTTTTAGGATCAGGCAGACCTGGGTTCAGTCCCACCTGTGTTAACTTCGGTTGACATCCTGTTCCCCGGTCAAAGTCAAGGTCCTTTTCTTTGCCTGCAAAATACAGGGGTTTCTAATCTCTTACATCTCAAGATTCTTGTGAGGCTGAGGATGGGATGGTTTTTGCCAAAGGCCTGGCAGATTGAGGGCTGGGAGTGCCCTGAGTGAGCTGTTGGGCTCCTCCCTGACCCCAGCCTCTGAGTGACCAATAGTGTATTGTGTTTCAGGAATTTGTGACCCTCAAGGATGTCGGCATGGACTTCACCTTGGGAGACTGGGAGCAGCTCGGGCTGGAACAGGGGGACATGTTCTGGGACACAGCGTTGGACAGTTGCCAGGACCTCTTCCTGCTGAGTGAGTGTTGCCTGTCCCCAGGGGCCTACTCACTGCCCTGCTTGGTGATCACCCATGCTCTCCACCACCCACAGGGTGAAATCCTGGCTCCTGGGCTTCTCAGAATCAGCATGACCTAGCCCAGCAGTTCTCAGCTGGCCAAGGAGACATTGGCAATGTGTGGAGACATTTTGGATTGTTACTCCTTGGGCCAGCAGCATGCTGCTAGCATCTAGCTGATGGAACCAAGGGAGGCTGCCACACATCCTACAGTGCACAGGACAGCCCCAAAACCAAGGATTGGCCCATGCCAGTGTCAGTAGTGCTAAGCCTGGGAAACCCTGCTCTGGCCCCTATCTGCCTCCCCAGCCTTGTCTTCACCACTTTCCTACTTGTAGTCAGTCATTCTTCAAGCCGATACTTCAGGGTCTTCCAGTTGCCCTGCCCTCTGCTTAAGCGGCTCTCAGGGCTTGCCTTTTTAAAGTGTAACCTGGGACCCTGTTAGAACTCCATACCTCCTCTCCTGCTCATCTTGTCTGTCGCCCCCTCACATTCTAACTACCATTGTGTCATTCAGAGCGGGAGCTGTGTGAGGACAGGGCGTGTCCCCAGTATTTGGAACAAACAGTACCTGCTGTAGGGCCCAGCAGACAGCTCTAAATTAATGAATGATTGAGTAGCAGCTCTTAGTACTTGCTTGTTCAATCCTCCAGTCACCCCATGAAGAAGCTGGGTTGTCCCTCTTTTGCCGATTGGTCTGAAACTGAGGTTAAAAGAGTGGCAGTCACCTTCCCAGCTGTGTCAGTATCCCCAGGAACACCCACAGATTCAGTGATTGACTGGGATTCCCAGGACTCATCCTGTAGTCAGACTCATGGCTATGACTTACTACAGTGAAAAGATTCAGAGCACAGTCAGCAAAGGGAGGAGGTACATGGGGCAAAGTCCAAGGAAGCCAGGCACAAGCTTCCAGAATTCTCTTTCAGGGGAGTCACATGGGACATGCTTAATCCCCCCAGCAATATTGTAGAATGTGATATCGCGTGTGAAATGCTGTCCACCAGGGAAGCTCATCAGAGACTCAGTGCCAGGGTTTTTACTGGGGGCTGGTCACGTGGGCTCCTCTGCCTGGCACATTCCAAAATTCCAGACCCCCAGAAGGAAAGCAGGTGTAAGCCTGCTTAGTTTAGGTCCAGGGAGCGTGTCTCTTCAGTTCTGGAGACACAGGGTACCCTCCTGAAATCAGCCTTGCCAGCAGGCTTTTCCCAGGAGAGCAGCCAGCCTGCTGTGTCGCCCTCTTCTGCACACCAGTGTCACACAGTGAGAGAGCAGCAGGGCTCAGACTCCAGCTAAGGTCTGTGCAGCTCCAAGGCCACATCACCCCAGCTCCCCATCAGTGTCACCTGATTAACTCATTTTCCCTCTCTGTTGCCTCAGTTCTTTCTTTTTGAAGAACCAGAAAAATAATTTACTCCAAAAGATGAAAGAAGTAAAAGATAACACACTGTGGAAACTATCATTTGATACAATCTCATCACATTGGGGCAGACTTTCTCCAGACTGGCCAGTGTGTGCTAAGAAGCATCTAATGGGAGGTCCTACCTCAGTGTCTTTTTGAATTTTTAAACTACAGCCCACAGTAAGAAGTGTGTTTACCTCGACTGCCCCTTCACCCATTTGTGTGTATGTATGAGTAGTGTATCCGTTTCCTATTGCTGCTGTTACACATACCACAAACACAGTGGCTTCCACCAGCACACTTTTATTATGTTACAGTCCTGGAGGCCAGGAGTTCCAAATGCATGTGGCTGGGCTGGAGGCGAGGTGTTGGCAGGGCCACCGTGTTCCTTCTGGAGGCTCCAGCACATAGATAGTCTTTCCTGGCCTGTTGCCAGCTTCTGGAGGTCACCTGTATTGCTTGACTCATGGCTTCTCAGTCTTCAAAGACAGTAGTGGCGTCTTCTCCGCTGTGGCCTGTATCCCTCCTGGATGATGACTCTGTTCCCTTCCTTGGGGAAGCTTGTGGAGGGTACGGCTCAGGACTGCTTGGGCTCTGGGACCCTGACATCTTCTGTCCCTGGCCCATGGAGGCCTCAGGCAATGTGTGGCCCACGGGTCAGTGAATGAATCATGAATGGCTAAGGAAGTACGTGCCTCCCCACCTGGCAGATCCTGCCCGTTAAAGAGCTGTCACAAGTCCTTTGTGTCCCCAGCCCCAGCTGTCACAGCTTTGATCACCCTGGATTGTGATTGTTTGGCTCCCTCTCCATCACTGGACTGGGAACCCTACAGGACAGGCATCCCCAGAGTCGCCCAGTGCAGCACCTGGCCCACACACAGGAGCTATGTGCAGGATAAAGCATAGAAAAGTCAGGAGAGCCAGGAGGTTCTCACTGAGTGTCTGGATGGTCCTCCATGTCCTGGTTGGATGACAATGCTGTTCTCTCCCTGCAGACCCCCCAAGACCCAACCTGACCTCCCACCCAGATGGCGATGAAGATCTGGAGCCTCTGGCTGGAGGAAGCCCAGAAGCAACAGGCCCTGGTGAGTGGATGGAGAGGGGCCCCTTGTGTACCTTCTGTCTTCCAGACCTCCATCCTGAGGCTGCAGCCAGCTTTCCCACAGGTCTACCCAGACATTACAACGCTCAGCTTCAGGACTTCACTCTGCTTCTCGCTGGTTTCCATCCCCTTGTCCTGGGAGCTGGGGGGATCAGGACATTTTTATAGACCCTCACTCTAGTGTCTCTCTACCTTGCCCTTCAGCACAGGGTTATCCTGGTGCCTCTCCACAGGTCCTCCTCTTTCCTTCCAGACTCAACAAGGGTACGCCTTCCACTCTCTCAGTTGGTCTCTCTACTTTCCTGCCTTGTGCTCCCTGAGTGTGTTGACCCTCATTCTACTTCTTTTACCTCCTTTCCTTCAGGCCCATTTTTCCTTCCTATCCCTGGGGCATAGCAGATGGCCACATCAGGGAGTAACTTAAGCCCAGGCCTGAATGCTGCCAAGAGCATCTGCCTTGCCATCTCCCAAGCCGGGGTTCCTCCAGGTGGATCAGGTTAGGTGGTGAGGATTCCTGGGGTATTACCCATGGTAGAGATGTCCCCAGCATGAGAAGCAGGGCCCTGAACCAGAGACCACAGGAGTCTCAGGCTGTACCCCACCCAGTCAGTGTGCAGCTCCCTTCTTGGCTCACCACGCTCAGGCTGGTATACGTGAGGCCTCTGCAGCCTTCTCTTCAGCACATCAGTGTCCCTCATAGGTGACTAACTCATGCACAGGCTCTCACAGCTTCTGCTTTCTGTTTCTGTCACCTCAGCATATTGGCTGTTTCCAAGCATAGGTAGCCATGCCTTTACTAACAAATACACCTCCAGATCCTCTAGTAGTGACACTTGAGTTGCATAGTTACCACATAAGCGTCTTTCCCCTTTAACGGCATGCCTCTCTTAGAAGCAGGGCTTAGCTGATTCACCCTGTATTCCCAGCTCCTGACATCATGCTTGGCACATAAGGGGTGCCTATTACATGTCTGTCAGTGCATTTGAGGCAGAGGGAACAACATGAGCACAGGTGTGGTGAGGAGAGTGAGCTGGATATCTGTGGGAGAGATGAGCAGAGGCAAAGGTGACAATTCAGAACAAGATGTGTCAGAAGGCTTTCATTTGCAAGTTTTAATTCCAGGCAGAGAGACTTTAAGCAGTCTCATAGATACTCAGATGGTGAGCCAAGAACTGCAGAAGGGACAGGCTGGAAAAGGTATGATGATGGAGGAGAGGAGAGATGGGGAGACTGGAGGCATACAGCAGAGCAGTGACATTCATGTTTTGTGAAGGATCCCAGAGAGCATACAGCTTGGTAGTTAAGAATATGGGCCAGGCGTGGTGGCTCATACCTGTAATCCCAGCACTTTGGGAGGGCGAGGCAGGCTGGTCACTTGAGGTCAGGAGTTCGAGACCAGCCTGGCCAACGTGCTGAAACTCTGTCTCTACTAAAAATACAAAAATTAGCTGGGCATGGTGGAGGGCACCTGCAGTCCCAGCTACTTGGGAGGCTGAAGCAGGAAAATCACTTGAACCCAGGAGGCAGAGGTTGTATTGAGCTGAGATCATGCAGTACTTCAGCCTGGACAACAGGGCAAGACTCAGTCTCCAAAAAAAAAATATATATATATATACATATATATATATATATATATGGGGTCAGAGGGGTTCAAATCCTCACTCTGATGCTCACTTAGCTGTAAGAAAGCAGACATGTGCCTACCTTACAGGAGGCTGTCGAGTGTAACAGAGTGCCTGAGGCACTCCTGCCTGTGAGCAAGCATGCCATGAATGGGAATTACTCTGTCCTGTGAATCTTTCCCGTGGCCGCCTCTGTGGCAGTGGATGGATGGGCAGTGGAAGGTCCCCATTAAAGAGCTTACCTTCTGGTGAGGGTCAGGGGTCAGACCCTTTCATAACCTGTTATGGTAGAGGATGGTAAGGGCTCAGCTGGTTTTCAGAGAATACAGGGCAGGGGACTTAAAGCAGAATGGGGATGGGGTTGTCAGGGAAGCCTTTCAGAGGAGGGTGATACTCAAGCTGGGTATTAAAAGACTTAGAGGAGTTAGTCCAGGAAGTGCCATCCAGCATGAGGGACCATTAAAGGCACAGAGGAGAAAGTCTGGTGGATTTAGGGAACCGCGAGAGTTCTATGAGGTCAGCACAAAGAACACTGGGTTAACACACTCATTTCTCTTCTCCAGGCAGGAAGTCATGGAAGGGTTTAATCAGAAGAGTGATATAGTCAGATCCATTTACTACAAAGCCCTTTAGGGCTAGTGTGGAAGACTAGAGAGAGAGAGAGACAGACAGAAACAGGAGACCAATGAGCAGCCTGAGGTCAGATGCTGAGTCAGTGATAGAGGAGAGGAGAGGAAGGGAGTTGAGACATTTCGATAGAGACCAAATGAAAATAGTGCCAAGTTGAGGGAGGTAGGGAGGAGGTTGACTCCTAGGATTCTAGTGTGGAGAACTGGATGGATGGTGGTGTGGGGAGAGCAGGGTGTCGTCTGGGATAGAGGATGCAGGATATGAGGAGGAAGATTTTGGTGACAGTGCAGGATAGAGGGGAGAGTAGAAGCAGGTGAGTCCAGGCGACTTTTTAGGGAACTTGGTCAGTCACTTAGGTGTGAAGGTAATGGTAGAATCTCCCTCCTCGTTGAACCCTATGATTTCGCAGCTCCCTTCTTGGCCCTCCTGGGAATGGGCTCTGTCTGTTTTCTGTGATGCCAGTTCCACGTGGGTCACCCCTTTGGGTCCCTTGATGGATAGGCTGGACTCAAGATCTGTCACCCCTACTTACTTTTGTCTGTGTTCTCACCCTTAGTGAACAGGAGACATTTGCACTTGCTCTTTCAGATGTGACTGAGACCAAGAACTCTCCTCTGATGGAGGATTTCTTTGAAGAAGGATTCTCCCAGGAGATTAGAGAGATGTTATCCAAGGATGGCTTCTGGAACTCCAATTTCGGAGAAGCCTGTATAGAGGACACCTGGTTAGATAGTTTGCTAGGCGATCCAGAAAGTCTTCTGAGGTCTGATATTGCCACCAACGGGGAAAGTCCCACGGAATGCAAGAGTCATGAATTAAAGAGAGGACTCAGTCCTGTGTCCACTGTTTCCACGGGAGAAGATTCCATGGTGCATAATGTTTCTGAAAAGACCCTCACACCAGCTGAGTCTAAGGAATATAGGGGTGAGTTTGGCTCCTACTCGGACCACAGCCAGCAGGATTCTGTTCAGGAAGGGGAGAAACCATATCAATGGAGTGAATGTGGGAAAAGCTTCAGTGGGAGTTACCATCTTACCCAGCACTGGATCACTCATACTAGGGAGAAACCCACTGTCTATCAAGGGTGTGAGCAAGGTTTTGACCAGAATGCTTCCCTTTCTGTGTATCCGAAAACTCACACGGGCTACAAATTCTATGTGTGTAATGATTTTAGTCAGAGTACATACCTGTGGCATCAGAAAACTCACACTGGAGAAAAACCGTGTAAGAGTCAAGACAGTGACCACCCACCCAGTCATGACACACAGCCTGGTGAGCATCAGAAAACTCACACAGATAGTAAGTCCTACAACTGTAACGAATGCGGCAAGGCTTTCACCCGGATCTTCCACCTTACTCGGCACCAGAAGACCCACACTCGGAAACGCTATGAATGTTCCAAGTGCCAGGCGACCTTCAACTTGAGAAAACACCTCATCCAACATCAGAAAACTCACGCTGCAAAAACTACCTCTGAGTGTCAGGAGTGTGGGAAGATTTTTAGGCACAGTTCGCTGCTCATTGAACACCAGGCTCTTCATGCTGGAGAGGAGCCTTATAAGTGTAACGAACGTGGGAAATCCTTCAGGCATAACTCTACCCTAAAGATCCATCAGAGGGTTCACAGTGGAGAGAAGCCTTACAAATGCAGTGAGTGTGGGAAGGCCTTCTGCCGGCACACTCACCTTAATGAACATCGGCGAATTCATACAGGCTACAGACCCCACAAATGTCAGGAATGCGTCAGGAGTTTCAGCCGGCCATCACATCTGATGCGACATCAGGCCATTCACACCGCAGAAAAGCCCTATAGCTGTGCTGAATGCAAGGAGACTTTCAGCGATAACAGTCACCTTGTGCAACACCAGAAAATGCACACCGTCAAAACCCCATATGAATGTCAGGAGTGCGGAGAACGCTTCATTTGCGGCTCAACCCTGAAGTGCCACCAGAGTGTTCACGCCAGAGAAAAACAAGGATATGTTGTGAGTGGGAAGATCTTGGATCAGAACCCAGAACAGAAAGAGAAGTGCTTTAAGTGTAACAAATGTGAGAAAACCTTTAGCTGCAGCAAATACCTAACTCAGCACGAGAGGATTCACACCAGGGGGGTGAAGCCCTTTGAATGTGACCAGTGTGGGAAAGCCTTTGGCCAAAGTACTCGGCTCATTCACCATCAAAGAATCCACTCTAGAGTGAGGCTGTATAAATGGGGTGATCAAGGGAAAGCCATCAGCAGTGCCTCCCTTATCAAATTTCAGTCCTCCCACACAAAGGAGCACCCTTTTAAATGTAACGAATGCGGAAAGACCTTCAGCCACAGTGCATGCCTCTCAAAACATCAGTTAATTCACGCTGGAGAGAATCCCTTTAAATGTAGTAAGTGTGACAGAGTCTTCACCCAGAGAAACTACCTTGTTCAGCATGAGCGAACTCATGCCAGAAAGAAGCCGTTGGTGTGTAACGAATGCGGGAAAACGTTCCGTCAGAGCTCATGCCTTTCTAAGCATCAGAGAATTCACTCAGGTGAGAAGCCCTATGTATGTGACTACTGCGGGAAGGCCTTTGGCCTGAATGCTGAGCTTGTCCGCCACCAGAGAATTCACACTGGAGAAAAGCCTTATGTTTGTCAGGAATGTGGGAAAGCCTTCACCCAGAGCTCATGCCTTTCTATTCACCGGAGAGTTCACACTGGGGAGAAGCCCTACAGATGCGGTGAATGTGGGAAAGCCTTTGCCCAGAAAGCAAATCTAACACAGCACCAGAGAATTCACACGGGGGAGAAGCCTTACTCCTGTAATGTGTGTGGCAAAGCTTTTGTCCTCAGTGCCCATCTCAACCAGCACCTGAGAGTTCACACCCAGGAGACACTTTATCAGTGTCAACGTTGCCACAAAGCCTTTCGGTGCCACTCGAGCCTCACCCGCCATCAGCGTGTACACAACAAGCAGCAATACTGCCTGTAGCCATTGGGTGGCAGCAGAGTCCCAGAATATGAGACCGTTACTCAGATGTCGAAAGTTGGAAACCATCCCATTGCAAGTTTCTCTCCAAATAAATGCATCTAAAGATTGATTAGAAAGTTTGTGCACATGTTTTTCATTATAACAATGAAAACACAAAAATGGAGAAGCTGTACAACGTCAGGATTCAGAGGTAGGCTCTGGAGCCAGTCTACCTTGAGTTAAATCCCACCTCTGCCATCTACTACCTAAGTGACCTTGGGAAAGTCAGAAAAATCTCTCAGGGCCTCGGTGTCCTTATCTGTAAAATGGGCATCACCTACCTCAGAGGGCTTTTCTGAGGATTAAATAAATAAATGTGAAGCACTTAGAACTGATGGCCAGCACATGAGGGCTCACCAAGTGTAAGCCACAAATACACATCAGCTATAGCACAAATATACTTGTGTTACAAGAAAGGAATTAGTAATCTCTGTGTTTACTGTAGTTAATGTTCTTATAATGTATCACTTTTAATTTAAGTTTTCCTTTTTTAAAGTTTTTCTCCAGCACTTTACTCTTCTTAAGTGCCTGGCCTTTTTTGTCCCTTTATCTCTCTTTCCTGGTTTTTTTCTTAACCCCCAGAAAGCCAAAAAGAACATGTAAACTCCTAACCTCAACTAGCTATAACCTTCCACTCCTACCTCCCAAGCCTCTCACTCAGAGGACTCCCTATCCCACAAACACCTGCTCCCTCTTCGCATGGCCTTCCTCCATTTGAGTGTTGGTTATGCAACAAGACACCCACCTTTTCATGGGAGTTGACACCAAAACACAGCTGGATTCCACCAGGAAAGCTGCATCGATCAGGGTGTTAACCGCATATGAAACACAACCCGTATGGAAGACATGCTTGGGGGTCAAAGCTGTGGTGTGTGGAAGTGACCGCTGGGATGTCATCATTCACCATTTATCCAGGATGGTCGCTCACCAGGCAATTTGCTAGGCTCAGGGGCGGGTAGTATCAATACACTATGCACTACTGCTCTGAAGCTTCTGGAATCAGAAAGAAATGAACCCATTTTCATAGATGATTGCTGTGAGTTGACAAGTGACATCTTAAAAATGCCACATTCCCTCACGTCACAGGAAGTTCTGGGATCACCAAGGATTGTTGGAGAGTCCAGTGAGATGGAACCACACGACCAGTTCCTTACCAGTGTCTTGTCAGCTCTGGGCGTTTGTTCCCTGCCACTAAGTGGCTCAGTCACACATTTGCTGAAACACAGTAGTCTTATGAAAAGCACTGGACACATACTTTGAATACCTTTCATATTTTAGGTGCTGAAAATGGTGAGGGGGTGAGTGCTCTGCACCCTTGGGCTTTTCAACTCTTCCACCTGGAGTTCTGCTGGTTAAGTTTGTTAAACTTAGTTGAAACTGGGAACCTGTTGGCTAACCATTGGGCGCTTACACTGTTTTTCAAATGGCTGCAACATTTAACTTCTCACACATGGTTCCCGTCCTCTGGAGCTCTGTCTTGTCTGGGAGATGGGCACGTTGTATACCAAAAGAGTACAAAGTGTTGCAGGGCTGGAACACAATGGGGACTCTATGGAAAACTGGCAGCCATTGGGGGTGGGGGACAGTCTGTAAATCAGTCACCTGTGTTGCTGCAGGCCAGGGTAGAAACGCCCTCCATGTGTGCATATTTGTTGGTTCTCTGATTAAAGTTTTGAGTCTAAAAGCGTTGGTTCCTTCTCTCAGCCTGCTGCCATGCAGCCACGCATCAGTCCCTGCCTGCCAGGCCTCATGTCTTTGTGGGGGAGGGCCTCTGGTGGCGATCATTGCCCAGTAAAAGGGAGCAGCTCAGTTTTCCCACTGTCTGGGCGGGGCACGCGCCACTGAGGAGGCACACAAGTTCAGCTGGTCCTCAGATGCACCATCAAACAACACTTCAGTCTGTGTGTGGGCCTAAGTGACCAAGGAGAGAGCACAGGCAGCCTGCAGTTGACTCTTCACGGACAAGTCAGGCCCCAGGCTTGGGGAGTGTTTCTAATTGGCATCCAGTAATACATATAACTTTGTTTAGTACTTTAATTTTTGTCCCCACCTTTTTCCTTTAGTGACAAGTGACAAGAGATACTAGTTACCTGCTCATGGTAGTAATAGAAAGTTTTTTTGTTTTTTGTTTTTATATAAAGTGAGCTGATAGGGCCGAGTGTGGTGGTTCATGCCTGTAATCCCATCACTTTGGGAGGCCTAGGTGGGAAGATGACTTGAGCCCAGGAGTTCAAGACCAGCCTGAACAACGTGATGAAACCCTGTCTCTACAAAAGAAATAGGCAAATTAGCTGGGTGGTGGACACTGATCACTTAAAAATGATTAAAATGGCAAATTTTATGTATATTTTTACAATTTAAAAACATTTAGATAAAGTTTAAATTTAGATAAAAGTTTAAATAAATTTAGATAAATTTAAAACATTTTAAAGTTTGTGTGACAGGCTGGGTGTGGTGGCTCATGCCTGTAATCCCAGCACTTTGGGAGGCTGAGGTGGGTGGAGTGCTTGAGCTCAGGAGTTTGAGACCAGCCTGGGCAGCATGGTGAAATCCTGTGTCTGCAAAGAATACAGACAGCGGGTGTGGTGGTACACGCCTGCAGTCAGGCTACTAGGGAGGCTGAAGTGGGAGAATCGTGAGCCTGGGAGGTTGAGGCTACAGTAGGCTGTGATCACGCCACTGCACTCCAGCTTGGGCGACAGAACAAGACCATGTCTCTGAATAAAGGAAAAAAATGTGATTGGAAAAAGAAATGAGCTACAGGAGCCTAAACCAAGCAAGGCTAAGATGGCAAAACCCAACACCTCTGAGGCTGATGCGAAGACAAGCTCAAACGAGGTCAAGGTATAAAGCAGCAGCAAAGTCTTCTCTAGGGCCAAGGTCTCCCCCAACATTTCAGAGGTGGGGACCCCTTGTCGGAACTGATAGCCCAGCTAAATTCCAGCTTGACCTCTGGAAGGGCTGGAGACTAAGGTCAGTCAGGGTGATCAGCCCTGTCAACATAATCAACCTCATAACCCTGGGTACCACGGTGTGGGTGAGCTTCTCTGGCAACAGTTTGTGTGTTGTCACACATCATTGTTGAGTGCGTTAAGTGCTCTCCATATGACTCTACTGGCAGAGGACACCTGGAAGCTCACGCTTGGACTCCATTCTTTGCACCTTTTCCCATTGCTGGTTTTAATCTCTATTCTTTAGCTGTAGTAAATGCAATCAAGTATAACAGCTTTGCTGAGTTTTGTGAGCCCTTCTAATGAATTACGGAACTTAAGGGTCCACTGCCCTCTCTGAGCCTCAGTTTCTCCAGTGGACTCAAGAATGATACTCAATGTAAGGATTCTCAAAACGAGCATCAGCGGGTTCTGCCCACGCCGGCCTCATGGGTTCAGTTCTCTAATAACCACCTCCCTTCCCCGCCTACTCCAGCCAATCCTTGTGCTGACTCGGCTCCTGGCCACGCCCTAACCCCACCCCCGATGCCCCACCCCTGCAGCCTCATAGGCTGCCGTCAGATTCTCGAGCCCCCACTATTCCTCTCGGTGGCCTAAATCCCCGACTGCTCGGGGCCACTCTTCAGGCCAAAATGGGCCCAAAATGGGGAGGGCAAGTGATGAATGTCACTAGACAGCCGGGCCCTCAAGGACCTGGCAAATGTGGGCTTGGACCTCGGGTCGGCCTCCCACGCGAAGCTTGCTCCCCACCACCATCCCCACGTTGGTGGCGACGCTGCCCCGGTCCCACGGATACTTCCGCGCCTGTCAGACTCCCTGATGAACTACTCTTCCCAGAGTACCGCGGGAGCTCGGGCTCCTTAGGGCGACGGTCCTCTGATGGCAGATGCGGGAGAAACTCCTTCGTGGGGCACACGAAGTCGTGGCTTATTTTGGCTTCAGTATGTCGGGTGGAGAAGGCGATCCACGCGGTTGCGTCTATTTCCTGTGGATCAATCGCAGAATACATTCTGTAAGCCCCGCCCCCACTGCGTGCGGGCGGCTTTTGTCTCCACGGTAACCGTCAACTCTGGAAACACCTGTCTTTCTCCATGGCAACTGTCTACGCCGCAGGCTGGGGCCGCCCATTACCGGAGCCTTTAAGCAGTATGGGTGCTGGACAAACAGCGTGATCGGGTCGTAAAACTTGGTGGAAAACGAATATTAGAGCACAAGGAAGGAAAAACCGGGCTGGGCGGGACTGAAGTAATTGATGTGAGGGAAGATTTCTCAAAGGAGGGAGACTATTTTTTTGTTGTTTGTTTTTTACTTTTATTTTTTCAAGACGGGGTCTCGCTCTGTTGCCCAAGCTGGAGCACAGTGGCAAGATCTCGGCTCACTGCAACCTCCGCCTCCCTAATTCAAGCGATTCTCTTGCCTCAGCCTCCCGAGTGGCTGGGATTACAGGCGCCTGCCACCACGCCTGGATAATCTTTTGTATTTTTAGTAGTGTGAGAAATGGGAAAGCTCTTTTTCAAAGATTATAAAAAGTCACAATTTCTTACTATAAGATTGCTATCCACTATTATATATTCCAAATCAGCTGTCCTAGCTTGTTCCTGCATGCCTGGACAGAACTAGACAAGCCCCAGCCCATAGTGCATCGTTAAGGAAGCATCCTTAACTAGTCCTGGGCAACTTCCTTTTCTTTCTTTGTTTTCTTCCCTTTACCCAATTAAAAAAGTTTTAAACTAATAGCCAATCGGGTAAAGTGTAAAACGTGAGGTCCTATTCCAGCCAATGGAAACTGGACACAGCAGTAGGGTAGACGCGTCATCAGGTTATAAATAACTCTGTCTCCTTTGTTTGGTGGGGTCTCCTGGTTGGACAGCTATTGAGTAGCACCCTTTCTGCAGAAAGTAAAGCTTGCCTTGCTGAGAGATCATTTGTTCCCGCATTCTTTTTTTTTTTTTTGACACAAATACATAAAAAGATAATCTCACAACCAAGAGGACATTTTTACCTATCAGATTAAAATTGCTTTAAAAAATGACTAATACCAAGTATTTGGGAAGGAAGTAAAGGAACAGAGAAATAGGCACTCATATACACTTCCAGGAGTTGTGCAAATTGTTTCAACCCTTTTGGAGGACTATTTAGAAATAACTATGAAAAATTTAAATGTAGGTGTTCTGTGATCCCACAAGTATACTTGCAGGAATTCATTCTGTACATATGTCAAATAATAAATATCCAATGATGGAAAAGAAAATGAAAACAACTTAAATATCCATTAATAGGGATTGGTTAAACAAATTAAAGAAACCCTAGCATGAAATATTACGCAGCTGTGAAAAATGAAGATACCTATGTATGTATATATTTTTGTGTAATATGTACAATATGTATATATTTTGCATTATCATGGGAAAGTATGCACAATATATCAAGTGAGAAAAGTAACTTCTTAAAATTATGTTTGCATGTGGTTATGCCATATATACCATACATATGTGAATATATATACATATAAAATCAGTTTCATAAAAACAGAAAGGGAGATTTCATATTTATAGAAAAAGTATGAGATCTTTGGAATGAAGTTTTTTTTTTTTGAGATGGATTTCACTCTTGTTGCCCAGGCTGGCGTGCAATGGTGCAATCTCAGCTCACTGCAACCTCTGTCTCCCGGGTTCAAGTGATTCTCCTGCCTCAGCCTCCCAAGTAGCTGAGATTACAGGTATGCACCACCACACCCAGCTAATTTTTTATTTTTATTTTTAGTAGAGACAGAGTTTCACCATGTTTATCAGGCTGGTCTCGAACTCCTGACCTCAGGTAATCCACATGCCTCAGCCTCCCAAAGTGCTGGGATTACAGGCATAAGCAACCACACTCGGCCTGGAACAAAGATTTACAGGGCACTAAATATTTCTTCATTTTTGCATCATCTGAATTATTCACAATGAATATTACTTCAATCATGAGAGAAGCCACAAAAGATTAAGAGAAATACCTGGGCAATGACTTTAAAATACGATAATAGCACAGAAGAAGGCTAGTGAGACACAGCCCCATATATTGACAGAAGTTCCAGCTGATACAGAACTTCTGGCAACCCACTGGCAACATACTCGAGGTCACAGAAATCCTCTCCCTATGACCCCATAACCTCACTGCCAGGATTTCACCTGGGAAATGGTTAGGCACTCATCCCTTTCATAAAAGGGATGTTCCATACGATGTATATATATGAAAGTCAAAAGCAGCCAGGTGTGGTGGCTCACGCCTGTAATCCCAGCACTTTGAGAGGCCGAGGCAGGTGGATCACGAGGTCAGGAGATCAAGACCATCCTGGTTAACAGAGTGAAACCCCGTCTCTACTAAAAATATAAAAATTAGCCGGGCGTGGTGGTGGGCGCCTGTAGTCCCAGCTACTCAGGAGGCTGAGGCAGGAGAATGGTGTGAACCCGGGAGGTGGAGCTTGCAGTGAGCCGAGACTGGCCACTGCACTCCAGCCTGGGTGACAGAGTGAAACTCCTTCCCCCCCAAAAAAAAACTCAAAAGCTAGAAACAACCAAAATGTCCAACAAGGGACTGGATAATATGTTGGCTGAATATACATAAGCTACGTGAAACTGCAAAACATCAGGTTGTTAAAGGTGACTTAATGATATGTTAAATAGCTGACACTCATTGCTATAAAAACATAGTGCATCCATGGTCCGCATGCCCAGCCGTGGCAGGCAGGTTAAGTTCAGCCCTTTGGAAAGCAGTGTGGCAACTTGTGTGAGTAATCAGGAAAATGGCTGGAACCTTGGTTCCCATCATTGCCACTGTGGGAATTTTACTTTGAGGAATAATCACCCCAAAGGGAGAGAGGAAGTGAGCACGGACATGTTCATTATAATATTATTTGTAATTGGGATAACTGGTGAACAACCCATGTCAGTCAAAAGCTTAAAGAAGAATCTACGTGGAGAATGGATTTGTAAATTACACCTTCTCATTGGCATATCATTATCCTTAATAATGATAAAAGTGTATGGGACAATGACAATGCTCATGGCATAATGACGGCAAAAACAGTCTCTGCATTGTGATTACAATGAAATAAACTTATATTTGTTTAAAAGATTTGAAAGGAAATATAAACAATAAAAACAATATGACTTCTAAGGATGGCCAAATTGTCAGCGATGGCTTTTATGTTTTCGACTCAAAATTTCTGACAACTAAACCTATGGATATGGGATATAGATTAAAAAAACCATACAGAGGCCGGGTGCGGTGGCTCACGCCTGTAATCCCAACATTTTGGGAGGCCAAGGCGGGTGGATCACGCAGGAGTTCAAGACCAGCCTGGCCAGGATGGTGAAACCCCATCTCTACTAAACCTACAAAAATTAGCCAGGTGTGATGGCAGGTGCCTATAATCCCAGCTACTTGGGAGGCTGAGGCAGGAAAATCACTTGAACCTGGGTGGCAGAGGTTGCAGTGAGCCGAGATCACACCACCTGGGCGACAGAGTGAGACTTTGTCTCAAAAAACAAAAAAATAAAAAACATAAAGAAACACACCCAAGAATGACTGGCGAGTCTCTCTGAGCTGCAGAATTACAGGGAATTTGTCTTTTATTTCATACTTCTTTACACTTTCCAAATTATCCTTTATGATGAGCATATGGTATTTCACTAAAATTTTTTCTGTTATAAAAATATATGGACGGGCACGGTGGCTCATGCCTGTAAATCCCAGCACTTTGGGAGACTGAGGTGGGCGGATCACGAGGTCAGGAGTTCAAGACCAGCTTGGCCAATATGGTGAAACCCCATCTCTACTAAAAATACAAAAATTAGCTGGGCATGGTGGTGCACACCTGTAGTCCCATCTACTCGGGAGGCTGAGGCAGAAGAATTGCTTGAACCTGGGAGGCGGAGGTTGCAGTGAGCCGAGATCTTGCCATTACACTCCAGCCTGGGTGACAGAGCAAGACTCTGTCTCAAAAAAAAAAAAAAAAAAAATATATATATATATATATATTTATTAAATGAAAAATAATACTATGTTTTAAAAATATGATTAAAAGTCCCCCCTTGGGAGGCAGGGCTTGCAGTGAGCCAAGGTCACGCCACTGCACTCCAGCCTGGGTGACAGATCGAGACTCTGTCTCAAAAAAATAATAACAAAATAAAAAATCTTCCCTTGGGCATGAATAAACAGTGATGCTTAAGAACATGACACTTAATAAAACAATCACTTTGTAGGCCGGGCACAGGAGCTCACACCTGTAATCCCAACACTTTGGGAGGCCGATGGAGGAGGATCACATGAGGCCAGGTGTTTGAGACCAGCCTGGCCAACATGGTGTAACCCCACCTTTACTAAAAATAACAAAAATTAGCTGGGAGTGGTGGCAGGTGCCTGTAATCCCAGCTTCTTGGGAGGCTAATATAGGAGAATCGCTTGAACCCAGGAGGTGGAGGTTGCAGTGAGCTGAGATCATGCCACTGCATTCCAGCCTGGTAACACAGCAATATTCTGTCTTAAAAATAAATAAATAAATAAATAAATAAACAAACAAACAGAACAATAGCTTTGTAAAGCATAGATCCTGGAAACATAATAAACAGAAACAATAGGACATTAAAAATGTCTATAAATATGTGAAACATTTATATTTATATTCATATTTATATGAAACATATTTATTGTTTAAGCCAACTGCAGATTCTGATATTTGTAGCTTAAAGTTTTAAAGGAAACTAAAAATGTTACTTTAAAGGGTTAATCTTTACAGCTGACTTCCCCCATTGAATATTCAGTCTCCAGTTTAAATTTCTTTCTTTTTTTTTTTTTGAGACAGATTCTTGCTCTGTTGCCCAGGCTGGAGTGCAGTGGCACAATCTCAGTTCACTGCAAGCTCCGCCTCCTGGGTTCATGCCATTCTCCTGCCTCAGCCTCCCGAGTAGCTGGGACTACAAGCTATTTTTTGTATTTTTAGTAGAGAAGGGGTTTCACCTTGTTAGCCAGGATGGTCTCAATCTCCTGACCTCGTGATCCACCCACCTTGACCTCCCAAAGTGCTGGGATTACAGGTGTGAGCCACCGCACCCGGCTCAGGCTCCAGTTTAAGGAAGGATGAATCAGTTGAAGAAGCTTGGAGAGAGCTGTTGTTGGTGAAGGTCCCAGATGAAATGGCATCCCTTTTGGACCACCCTCTAACTATACCACAATCTAGGGACATGGCAGGGTGGAGGAAATATGCAAGGGAAGCCCCCAGAATGATCAGAACCTGTCCCAGTTAGTGAAAAACTGTGCCACCTTCCCTCTAGGGAACAAAAGAACAAACCATCTCAACATATGGCGGCAGCATCCTTCTCTGGGGAGTTCCTAGTGTTGATGAAGAGCAGATTGCTGAAAGGCCATTTATGCACCTGGATCCATCTGTTCCTGAAGGCAAAATTTTTCCTAGGGTTCCTAGTGTTGATGAAGGTGGGATGGAACCTAACAGCAGGACAGCCAGCTCATTATACACTCAGGTTGTCTAATCAGCATGAGTTCTCTGATGATCAGCAAGCTGTGTGCCCCAAGCAAAGGCTTTCTCAAAATTATCACAGATGTAGGCATCCTGGCCAGTGTGAAGCCTCCGGTGTTCAGTCAGGTGCGAACTCCAGCTGAAACCCTCTCCACACTCCTCACATGCGTAGCGTTTGCTGCCAGTGTGGACCTTCTGATGTTGGAGAAGGTGTGAGATCTGGGTATAGGTTCTCCCACAGTCGCTACACTTGTAAGGCTTCTCTCCAGTGTGAATCCTTTGGTGTTGGATTAAGTGGATGCTCTGGTTGAAGGCCTTCCCACATTCCTTGCAGGCGTAGGGCTTCTCGCCGGTGTGAATCCTCTGATGTTGAGTGAGGGAGGAGTTGTGACTGAAGGTTTTCCCACACTCCTTACACTTATAGGGCTTCTCGCCAGTGTGGATCTTCTGGTGCTCAATGAGGTGCGTGCTCCGGCTGAAGGCTTTCCCACACTCGCTGCACTCGTAGGGCCTCTCTCCAGTGTGAATTCTCTGGTGTTGAATGAGGTGGGAGATCTGGGTATAGGCTTTCCCACACACTTTACATTCATAGGGTTTCTCCCCTGTGTGAATCCTCTGGTGGCGTGTGAGGGAGGAGTTCTGGCTGAAGGTTTTCCCACACTCGGTACATTTGTAGGGCTTCTCACCAGTGTGGATGGTCTGGTGCTGAGTAAAGGATGAGGTGTGGCTGAAAGCCTTCCCACATTCATTGCATACGTAGGGCTTTTCCCCCACGTGAGTGCTCTGGTGCCTCATGAGGTGGGAAATCTGCGTGTAAGCCTTCCCACACTCGTGACACGCGTAGGGCTTCTCGCCAGTGTGAATTCGCTGATGCTGAGTCAGGGACGAGCTGTGGCTGAAGGCTTTGCCACAATCAGTGCACTCATAGGGTTTTTCTCCAGTGTGGACTCGCTGGTGCTGAGTCAGGGATGAGCTGTGGCTGAACGTTTTCCCACACTCGTTACATTTGTAGGGTTTCTCCCCAGTGTGGATGGTCTGGTGTTGGGTCAGGGAGGAGGTGTGACAGAAGGCCTTGCCACACTCTCCACATTGGTAGGGCTTCTCCCCCGTGTGGATTTTCTGGTGGCGGGTGAGGTGGGAGACCTGCGAGTAGAACTTCCCACACTGGCCGCATTTGTAGGGCTTCTCCCCGGTGTGGCACCGCTGGTGTTTGATGAGGGATGAGCTCTGTGTGAAGGCCTTCCCGCAGTCCTTGCATTTGTAGGGCTTCTCTCCGGTGTGAATCCTCTGATGCTCGGTAAGCGAAGAGCTCTGAGTGAAGGTCTTGCCACACGCGTGGCAGGCATAGGGCTTCTCGCCTGTGTGGATGATGTGGTGCTGAATGAAATACGAGCTGTTGCTGAACGCCTTCCCGCAGTCATGGCACTTGTAGGGCTTCTCCCCCGTGTGAATTCGCTGATGGAGAATATAGTCCGAATGGTAAATGAAGGCTTTCCCGCATTCCATGCAGTTAAATGGATTCTTCTCCATGAACGTCCTTTGGCGTTTCAAGCTCTTCCAGGGCCTGCCCCACTTCCGGGGCCTGTCTCCATGGGGCACCCGTTGCTTCAGGATGAGGGTTGAGGCCTGCCAGAGGCTTCTCCCAAGCTCGTTACACCCAAGGCCTCTCTCCCTTGAGGTGTCTCCCTTGGGAGTAGCAAATAAACACCTCAAATGCCTCTCCTGCTTTCTTGCATCCTCCGATTGATAGTGACATGCCAAGGGTTTCCCCACCTGGGCATCTCCAAGCATAGCCCTTAAAGGTCCCTCTACTGGGGAAGCTGAATCTTCAGAAATGCTCTTTTTTCGAGGTGTCTCTCGAATAGTCACAGAGCTCGTCTCCAAGTCTGAAAGAAATGGAAAATACCAATACCATCTGTCCCAGGAAAAAGCAAGCTGATTACTTGGAAGTGGCAGTGTAAACCTAAAAAAAAAAAAAAAAAATTCAAACTTGATGTTGCTATTTTGTTTGTTTCTTTTTTCTTTTCTTTTTTTTTTTTTTTTTTTTTTTGAGACAGAGTCTTGTTCTGTTGCCTAGGCCGGAGTGCAGTGGCGCCATCTCCACCTCCTGGATTCAAGCAATTCTCTTGCCTCGGCCTCCTGAATTGCTGGGACCACAGGTGCCCACCACCACACCTGGCTAATTTTTTTGTATTTTTAGTAGAGATGAGGTTTCACCATATTGGCCAAGCTGGTCTCAAGCTCCTGACCTCGTGATCCACCAGCCTCGGCCTCCCAAAGTGCTGGGATTACAGGCATGAGCCACCACGCCCAGCCGATGTTGCTATTTTGAAAGGCATGGTGTACGTAGATAGATTCATGTTCTAACATGGAAGGATAGTCTCAATACACTCTAAAAATGAAGACAACCAAGTTGTAAACAGTTTATATACATAGAGTTGAGTAGCTATGCTATAGAGTACATTTTTTTTACAAATCAATAAGAAAAATGATAGAAAAAAATCTAAGAAAATAGAGAGGCAAGAATATAAGTAGACAATTCACAGAAGAAAAATAAGAGGCTGATAAATACATGTAAAGATGCTGAACATCAGCAATAGTTAAAATAACCAAATCATTAGGATGCTATTTTACCCATTTTAGATTGGAAAATATTAAAGATATCCAGTGTTGCCAAGGGAGCATGGCACAGACCTTCTCACACTATGTTTGTGGGAATGTGCAAGGAAAGAGTGAACAGAAGGTCCATCTCAGTTTTTTTTTTTGTTTTTTGTTTTTTGTTTTTGAGACAGAGTCTCGCTCTGTCACCCAGGCTGGAGTGCAATGGCACGATCTCAGCTCACTGCAACCTCCATCTCCCGGGTTCAAGCCATTCTCCTGCCTCAGCCTCCCAGGTAGCTGGGAGTACAGGCATGCGCCACCACGCCTGGCTAATTTTTTTTTTTTTGTATTTTTAGTAGAGATGGGGTTTCACCATGCTGGCCAGGCTGGTCTCAAACTCCTGACCTCAAGTCATCCACCTGCCTCGGCCTCCCAAAGTGCTGGGATTATAGACATGAGCCACAGCGCACAGCCCATCTCACTCAGTTTTTGTTTGTCTCTGCAGACATGGCAATGACCCTTGGCCAGTCTCTGGGAATCTCCTGGGATGTTTACACAGGTTCTGGGTAAGATGTTCTTCCATATGCTCAAGACCACAGGTCAAGATGTACTAGGCTGTCAGCATTGTTGACTGTAAATATGAATGCATGATGGGCACCTGGTACCTGGATTGGGGTTCTCACTGTGGCTGTTCATGTAGCAGGTATGTGCATACGTGACCAGCTCTCTTCAAGAACTTTGGACTATAAGACTCCAAGTGGGCTTCCCGGGGTGGAGACACCTCATACATGTGTCTGTGGTTTTGCATTAGTAGAAAAATGCACGTCCTTGTGACCCACACAGGGAAAGGGAGGGCTGGAAACCTGTGTATGACCTCTCTTGCCTTTGTTAGTTCCTACTGTTCCTGTGTTGCAAACTTTGCTGTAAACTGTCAGTACAACTCACCAAGTCATGTGACTCCTTCCAGAAAATCGCCAAACCAGTGGGTGGTTGTGGGACCCCCAAAACAGAGACATGACAACTAAATGCTAAATGAGATTCCTGAAATTATCCTTCTGTCATTGGGTTAGGCAATGGTATCTTAGACATGTGTCAAAATCACAAAGCAACACAAGCAAAATAGATAAACTGGACACTGTCAAAATTAAAACCTAGGCTGGGCACATTGGCTTACACCTGTAATCCCAGCACTTTGCGAGGCCAAGGTGGGTGGGTCACTTGAGCTCAGGAGTTCATGAACAGCCTGGGTAACATGGCTGAACCCTGTCTCTACCAAACATACAAGAATTAGGTAGTGATGGCACACGCCTGTGGTCCCAGCTACTTGGAAGGCTGAGGTGGGAGGAGCAACAAAGTCCTGGAAGTTGAGGCTGCAGTGAGCCATGATTGCGCCACTGCACTCCAGCCTGGGTGAGACCCTGTCTCAAAAATAATAATAATTAAAAATTTAAACCTTTGTGCTTCAAAGACACTAGTAAGAAGCAAAAAGACAACTAATAGAATGGGAGAAAATTTTTTCCAATCATATGTCTGATAAAGAACTTGTTTCTAGAATATATAAAGCATACTTACAACTCAGTATTTTTTTTTGAGACGGAGTCTCGCTCTGTTGCCCAAGCTGGAGTGCAGTGGCACGATCCCGGGTCACTGCAACATCCGCCTCCTGGGTTCAAGTGATTCTCCTGCCTCAACCTCCCAAGTAGCTGGGACTACAGGCACGTGCCACCACACCCAGCTAACTTTTGTATTTTTAGTAGAGACGGGGTTTCACCATGTTGACCAGGATGGTCTCCATCTCTTGACCTCATTATCCGCCCGCTTCAGTCTCCCAAAGTGCTGGGATTACAGGTGTGAGCTACCACACCCGGCCACAACTCAATATTTTTAAAAGCTCAATTAAAAAGGGCAAAGTTCTCAATAGTCATTTCTTTAAAGATATACAAATGGCCAATAAGTACATGAAAAGATACTCAACATCATTAGACATCAAGGAAAATAAAATGAAAATCATGAGATTCCACTTCACATTCACTAGTTACATAATAAAAAAAGACAGATAGTAACAAGCATTGGTGATGATGTGGAGAAATCAGAGCCCTCACACACTGCTGGTGGGAATGTAACATGGTACAGCCACTTTGGAAAATAGTCTGGCAGTTTCTCAAAAGGTTAAACACAGAATTACCCTATGATTCAACAATTCCACTCCTAGGTATCTACCCGATACCTAGCCACCATGGTGAAATTCTACCTCCACTAAAAATACAAAAATTAGCCAGGTGCGGTGGCGGGCACCCATAATCCCAGCTACTTGGGAGGCTGAGGCAGGAGAGTCACTTGAACCCGGGAGGCGCAGGTTGCAGTGAGCCGAGATAGCGCCACTGCACTCCAGCCTAGGCGACAGAGTGAGACTCTGTCCCCCCAAGAAAAAAAAATATATATATATATATATATATGAAAAAGGAAAGAACATACTTGAAGGAACTCCGTTGAAATGTCAAAAGTTGGGCCAGGCGTGGTGGCTCATGCCTGTAATCCCAGCACTTTGGGAGGCCGAGTCGGGCAGATCATGAGGTCAGGAGATCGAGACCATCCTGGGTAACACAGTGAATCCCCGTCTCTACTAAAAATACAAAAAATTAGCCGGGCGTGGTGGCGGGTGCCTGTAGTCCCAGCTACTTGGGAGGCTGAGGCAGGAGAATGGCGTGAACCCGGGAGGCGGAGCTTGCAGTGAGCCGAGATCGCGCCACTGCACTCCAGCCTGGGCGACAGAGTGAGACTCCGTCTCAAAAAAAAAAAAAAAAAAAAAGTAAAGATAAAAATAAAAATATATGAATAAAAAGAAATGATGAGCAGAAAGCAAAACCATTTGGAATTTGTGGAGGGAATGGATTTCTTTTTGGAGCTAGTGGGTTTGTTCGTGGAATGTCCATTAATTACATATGTGCCAACCACAGTGCTGTGAGTGGGTGACCTTTTGCTAAACAAGATATCTGGTTCTTGTCCTCAGAGAGGGCGGAGGGGCAGGCTTGTATTCAGACATTTTGGACATATCCTACTTATCTCTTTAGCATCCCTGTCTTTGAACCACCACTGCTCCCCTTTTCCTATAGTCTCAGTGGGTCTGTTACATATCTCCCCAACCCCCACCTCAGCAATGGACATCAGACTTCAGACTGGCCAATCATAATACCCCATTCCTCGGGCCATAATAATTGGTTCATCATCCAAAGGGAGCTAGTCAGAGTCTTCCCTGAGATGAATATATGGGGTTATTAGGCAGAATATAAGTTTGAGACTGTGGGTAGCCATGTTGACTGCTACTTGGAAAGGCCTGTAGATAGAATGAAGCTAGAAACAGACAGAATCAACACATGTGGAAAGGGAAGCGGGGGGGTTGTAGGGAGAGAGAGAGAGAGAACAAGTAAGCCCTCACAATACCATTTAAGGCCTTAGATTCATCTATGCTGAAAGTCTTGCACTGCAATACTTCCTAGTTGTATGGGTCAAAAAAAATCTAATTTTTCTTAAGCTATTTTGATTCTTTACATGCGAGAGTCCTGATATATCAGATAATAACAATCATTATTATTGCAATAGAGAACATTCATTAAATGCTTACTGCGTGCCAGATACTGTTCTGAGCTTGTTCTGTGTATTAAGTAATTTCATCATCCAAACATTTCAATGAGGTGGGTACTATTATTCTCCCTATTTAATAGGTAAGGACGGCCGGGCGCGGTGGCTCACGTCTGTAATCCCAGCACTTCGGGAGGCTGAGGCGGGTGGATCATGAGGTCAGGAGTTCGAGACCAGCCTGGCCAACATGGTGAAACCCTGTCTCTACTAAAAATACAAAAAATTGGCCAGGCACGGTGGTGGGCACCTATAATCCCAGCTACTCGGGAGGCTGAGACAGGAGAATCACTTGAACCCAAGAGGCAGAGGTTGCAGTGAGTCCAGGTCGCACCACTGTACTCTAGCCTGGGCGACAGAGCAAGACTCCATCTCAAAAAAAAAAAAAAAATGGTAAGGAAATGGAGGCACCAATAGGTTAAGTCACTTGCCCACAGTCACGCAGTGGGAGAAAGGGGATTTGAACTCAGAGTCTACATTCTTAAGTACAACATGCACAAGTGCAGTAATAGCACCTCGAGCAAGGAGCTGTGAAAACGCTGAGAAGTGGTGGCCTAGTTATCACGGAAGGCCACTTGGAGGAGGTGACCTATAAGCTTCATCTTGAAACACATGAAGGTGTTCGCTAGGCAGAAAAAGCAGGGAAGGGTA